>NC_142143.1:38462500-39712500 GCF_024610735.1 Ursus americanus | reverse complement strand
GTAAATAATATGTATGTCTTGGATACTTACTTGCGGTTGATAGTTCTCCAGTAATTTATTGGTAATAGGTTTTAGGGCATGTATGCTGAGATACACAGTTTCTCAAAATTGCTTCTCTAAAACATAGCTTTATATTTCTATCCCCTTTTCAATTGTACATAATACTATATTCTATTTAGATACAGATGTCCTGTTTTCCTTTTTTTAAAAGGCATTTTGTTTTATTGAAGTATAACATATATACCAAACTTTGCATGAATTACAGGTGTATGTCTAGACAAATGATCATATAGTGAATACCTCCAGGGGAGTACTAATCAGATCAAGCATTCAAATATCACCAGGATCCAATCTTTCTCTGCAAAGAAAACTGCTATCTGGACTTTTAGCTAAAAGTCTTTATCTATGTTTGTACTTCTTATAAATGAAGTCTTACAGTATGTCTTCTTGTATGTGGCATTTTCATACAAAGTTTGTTTAGGAAATGCATTTAGGTTGCTGTGTATAGCAATAATTCATTAATCTTCAGTGCTGTATAGCATTCCATCGTATAAGTATAATGTAAATCATTCATTCTAATATTTGATGGCAATATCAGTTTCCAGTTGGGAGCTATCATGAATAATGTTGCTATGTACATTCTTCTACATGGCTTTTGCTACACATCTCTGTGGGGCAGGTACCTAAGAGTAGAATCACTTGGTTATAGGGTATGAACAGTTCAGCTTTAGTAGATACTCCCAAATGGTTTTCTAAGTGGATGTACTAACTTATATTCCTGCCAGAAAATGCTTTGAGGGGAAAACTGAAGTTACCTTTCCATATTTTCCTTCTTTCTTGAATATTTGTCCCTTAAACCCTCACTGGTTTGGACTTTCTCATATGCCTTCAATCAAATCTTTAAAACTATTTTGTCTACCTTTCTTAGTTCTCTGTCCCACCAGGAGGTTTCTCTGCAGAAGTCTGATCGGCTATTACTCAGAACAGAAATCCAGTCTGCACGTCCTTTGAGCCTCAGAGACAGTAAAAGCTAACATATATTTTTGTTCTCCTAAAGAAAGAAGCGAATGAGTAAGAATTAAAAGGCAAGTGAGTATAAACAGAAAAACAAGAGGGAATAGCATGCATAAAGACAAGGGCTTTGTGTATGCAGGGAATCATAAGTAGTTGAGCGTTGTTGGATCATAAATTGTGAGATGGTAGTAGAAAAATGATAGAAGCCATGTTAGAAAAGACCTTAATGCCATACTAAAGAGCTTAGATTTTTATCTGAAAGCTTAGGGGAATCATTGGTCATTTAGTGCAGGAAATAATAGGATCAGATTTAAATTTTCTAAAACTTAGGTTGAAAGGAGTATGGAATGTGTCTGAGGGGCCAAGACTGGGATCTAGAAAATTAGTGCTGTAAAATGGTATAAGAGAAAGGATAGAGCCTAAATTACAGAAAAGGGAACAGACTCAAAATATGTTTGGATGGTTAAGTCTGTAAGGAAAATGAAGAAAAAGGGAGAAATGAGTGCCTGGGGTCGTACTTAGGTGAGCAGGTGGATGATGGTGTCACTGTCTGACACATGGATGACAGCAGGAGGGGTGTCTCTTGCATTGGTGAAACAGGGAGGCAATGAGGAATTCACTCTGGACAATGTCAATTTAAAAGTGTCTTTGGGAAACACTCACATATGTGAGTATGAAACCTGAAGATACTGTGAGGGGCTGGAGATGAATAAGATTTGGGAGTTATCAGTCTGTAATAGGTAGTTGTAAAAGCCTTGAGATCAGTTAGATAACTCAGATGAGACAGCTCATGTAGAGCCAGAAGGAAAATGGACCAAAGACAAAGCATCACCATAAGAATGACAAGCAGGGGAAGATGGCAAAATAAAGCAGATCAAGTGAGCATTACCAGAGAAGCAGAAAGAGAACCAGGACAGAGAAATGTAATCAAACCAATGAGATACATGTTTTAAGGAGGGAGAGATTAGCAGTGTTAAAGTTGGAGAGAGGATTTCTGAGATAACAAATGTGTTTATTATATTTGGACATTAGAATCTCATGGCTTTAGATGACTAGAAGGGAAAGAAATCAGATCATAATGATCTGAGAAATGAATAAAACTTACTCCTGAGATGTTCGGATGAGAAAGAAGTGAGAGACCACTGTAAGGGTTGAAGATACTGAAGGGTGAAAGGATGTTTTTTAAATTGTGGGGTATGTTTGCACATGAACTGGAGAGGGTAGGGCTGAAACATGCAAGGAGGAACTGGGCTGATCTCGAAACGTCAGGAGAGGGTTAACAGATTGAGAAAATTTGAAACTGTAGTTAGAGACTTTAGAAGTGCAGTAATTCTGAGTAATTGCAGGATTCTTTGCTTTCTCTGTAATGCTTTTCTGAAATATTTGAACTTTTATAGTAGCATGCATTATTGTTATAACCAGAAAAAGCAATAAAGATTAAAATAAAGATGCAATGAAGCATTGGATTTCTGTAAAGATTTAAGAAAATCAGAGTGAGGAAAGTCCTCAAAATATGAAATTAGATTATTAAATATTATTCTTCCTGTACCTTTGTTATTTAAATGAAAACACTTATTTGAAAACCCAGAATTTGACTATTTGTGGGGGCATCATTTGGATTTTTGGATTTTTTCCTAAATCAATAAAGGAGCATTCCTCTGAAGGGAAAAAATCATTTCCTAAATATACACGTCATATAATTCATTAGAAAACATTATCCTAGGAAGACTGCTTGTAGGCACTTAATCATCTATTGTATTCTTTCTCTGAATAGTACTTGTGATATTATTTGTAGCATAATTTGCTTGATTCAGTGCTATGTTTAACAATTCCAAAAATAACCTATTGATTCCGGCAAAAATTTGACAAGGGAAAGGATTTGGCAGAGAAAAACGTTATACTTCATGAATTAGTGCCTTGTACCACTCAATCATTTTTCCCTTTTGCTAGATTGTGCCTTTTGGTCTAGCTCAGAAGCTAGCAAATGAAACATGAAAAATGATCTATTATAACTGAGTGATGGGAAAAGCAAGATGCTTAAGTAAAAGTCACAAAATGTTATAAATTCATGTAAAATTCTGCAGACTCCTCTGTTGTCCTTCTTGCACTGGATAGACGCGGGGCAGAATACCTATTGTATTGCTGAGCATTGTACTAAGAAAACTGTATAAAGTCAGTAGTGGTTGGTGCAGTCTGGTCCAGTCTGCTCTTCTGAGGTGGACAACATGATTCCTCATGTTTCCTGTATCCAGGGTGGCAAATAGGCTTCATTTTGACGGCAACTCTGATAAGATGGTCCTGGCTGCTGGGGCTCTGTAATGAATGGGCTGGAGACAGAGAGTGTTGGGAAAGCAGAAATGTCTACCATGGCAGGTGGAGTACTGATTACCTGGAAATTCAAAAAGTAAAGGGGACAGAGCCTCTGCCTTTGAGGATGGCCCGCAGTAGAGATCCCACTCATCGGTGTGGTACTAGCACATCATGAGAACAGCCTGGGAGGTGTGGGGGGCAAGAGTTCCTATAGGGAGGGTATAAGAGGAGCTTAGTGGGTGAGAGAACATGTGGTAACAAATTCCCTGGATCTGGGCTCAACCCTTGGTGTGGTGTGACCTTGGGTGATTCATTTATTCTTTTGTCAGCAGGAAAGAATGAGAATAATAATAATTTTCCTGTTTGTTTATTTTTAATAACAAGTGGTTAAAAGGATTGGTTTATTCTGTACATATACAGAGGAGATGTGTCTGTAAACTCTCAAGCACTAATGCAATTTTAAAAAATTGATTAGTAATGGGTGCGCCTGGGTGGCTCAGTGGGTAAAGCCTCCGACTCTTGATTTCGGCTCAGGTCATGATTTCAGGGTCGTGAGATCGAGCCCCACGCTGGGCTCAATGCCCAGCATGGAGCCTGCTTAAGATTCTCTCTCTCCCTCGCACCTGGGTGGCTCAGTCCTTAAGCCTCTGCCTTCGGCTCAGGGTGTGATCCCGGCGTTCTGGGATCAAGCCCCACATCAGGCTCCTATGCTGGGAGCCTGCTTCTTCCTCTCCCATTCCCCCTGCTTGTGTTCCCTCTCTCGCTGGCTCTCTCTCTCTGTGTCAAATAAATAAATAAATAAAATCTTTAAAAAAAAAAATCTCTCTCTCCCTCTACCCCTCCCCACCTCTGCTCACACACATACACTCTCTCTCTAAAAAAGAAAAACAAATCGATTAGTAATGACATAGTTATGACATGTTCACAGATAGCATTTATTGCATTTGGCATGAAATCATAGTGATACGAGAGTAATATATCAAGTGCTGAGAGAACAGACAAGAGAGAGATCATTCCCTGCTGGAGAGATGGAGGACAGATTCATGAGGAAAGCAGTGTTTCAGCTGGGCCTCAAAGGTTAGATAGAAATTTGGTAGTTGGAATTAAAAAGACTTCCAGGGGGAGAAAACTGGGTGAGGGAAGGCCTAAAATGAAGAAAACAAAAGATATGAAAATAATAAATAAATCCTGAAGTTTTCATGGTGCTTTATGATTTACAATGTTTTATTTTGTTTTGTTTTACTGTTTGGGAATAACCATGCAATTTGGCTGTAGCATAGGGTGTACTTTTGGGGCTGGAGAGAGAGAAGGTTGGGGATCCAGGTTGAGATAATATTTTGGAGGAATTTGAATTCTTTCTTAAGGAATATGCACAGAAATGAACAATCCACATAGATTAAAAGATGTTGTGAACAAGGATTCATGTTGTCATAGTGGAACATACATACGGCATGTATTTGGTATGTGAATAGATTGTGTATTTTATAGATGTGATTTATTTCTCTTTTCTAGATACTTTCCTACAGCTCTACATTTTGCAGAGTTTGAATGATGCCTTTTGTATCTAAGTCTTCTCTGACCCTTCATACCTTTCCTGTGCACTTGTACTTCTTGTCTGGGCATGTGGCTTTCAGTCTCTACACAGTCCATGCAGTCAAGGGCTTCTAGATTCATCTCACTTCTCTTACTGTACCCCTCCCCTATTCATAATCCCACAGTGATTCTGCACTGCGTTCTGCATAAGGTTTGAAATGCCTCCCCTGGCATTCATCTTACCTGGGTGGAAATCACCTTTCTAGTTCTATCTCCTATTATTCTCCAACGTATGCCCTATATTTCAACCATTCTCTCTCTCTTTTTTTCTCTCTCCCTCTCTTCTTTAAACACAGTTTGGGCCACTTTGACCTGCCCCTGCACTCCCTTCCCATGCATTCCAGTGGTACCTATCATTCAAGAACGAACTCAAATACCAGTTCCTCTACAAAGTTTTCTCTGGCCCTTACATCTGGTAGGGATCATTCATGCTTTTAACTCATAATAGGTAACCCTTTTAGATAGCTTACTATGTGGTAGGCACTCTCTTCCAACTTTTACATGAATTGACTCCTTTCATCCCTGTAACACCACCTTAAAGCAGTATAATTACTGTTCCTGTTTTACAGATGAGAAAACTGAGGCATATCCTTATTTTGCCCAACATTACATAGCAAATGACTGGCACGGTTGTGATTTGAACCGAGGTACTCTGACATCGAGAGTTGTGCTAACTGCTATGTTATTATATGGTCTCTTGCACCATCTTATAATAGTTGGCATCTGCCTATGGCACTTAGTATTTTTAATTTGATTGCTTGTAGATTTACTCTGCTTCTCCACTTTGCCTGACCCTGGGCCTTTAACCGTTGGGAAACCACCTACTAAAATTGGAAATGCATGCATTAAGAGAGAAGTCTGGGTATCCTGTTTCTGACAATGGCCAAAGTCCTTCTAATTTTTATCCTAGTCTAGCCTTGGTCCTTAATTCTTGCCCGATTACTACGTTTACTTTACCTTTGTGTTTGTCTCATATATTGGCATTTGTACTCTATTCTTTACCTGATGACCAATGTAACTTCTCTCATTTTTCTCCTTGTTTCCCTTGCATGTGTTTCTGTGCACCTTGGGTTTCTGCTACATCTGGCTTTCAGCCCTGAGATCCAGGACCAACATGGCTGGTACTCCTCCCCCAGCTTTTCTTGGGAGAAGGAGTCAGAAACTGCTGGATTATAAATTCATAAGGGCAGAGATTTTATCAGCCTGTATTCTACAGAACCAGTATGGTGTCTTCCACATAGGAACTCAATAATCTCTTATTGAATAAAAGGATGAGCAAATGAAAGCAGCCACCGTCTGCTTATTGTCCTTGCTGGCTAGTAAGGCCTTCTCTGATGATTTTTACTCTTCCCTGTTTCCCACGCTATCCTTGATGTTGAATCCTGATTCAGCCTTGGCTCTCCAAATCTTGTGGGTCCTGCTATGACTCAGCTGAGTTGAAACAGGAGGTGCTTATTAGGCACAGAGAGGATATAACGTAAGATGCAGACACTGATTTTAAAATAATTTCATTGTCATTGTCTCATAAAGGCTCGAATATATAAAAACTTGTTATATTAAAAATACTAAGTTAACAGTTTCAGATGAAAGTAGTTGTTACAAGTAGACACATGACTAAACAATAAGTAACAGGACAGACAATAATTTTGGGGAAGAGGACAGGGTCATTTCAGGCAGAGAAGGCTAACAAAAGATTTCAGAAGAATGTAGAATTTTAAAAATTTATTTCTTTTTCTTTATTTTTTAGGTTTTTACTTAAATTCCAGTTAGTTAACATACAGTTTAATATTAGTTTCAGGTGTAGAATTTAGTGATTCATCACTTACATATAACACCCTGTGTTCATCCCAAGTGCTCTCTTTAATCCCCATCATCCATTTAACCCATCTCCCCACCTACCTTCCATTTAGCAACCCTCAGTTTGTTCTTTATAGTTAAGATTCTGTTTTATGGTTTGCCTCTCTCTTTCCTCCCCCATGTTCATTTGTTTTGTTTTTTAAATTCCACATACGAGTAAAGTCATATGGTATTTATCTTTCTCTGATTTATTTTGCTTAGCATAATACTCTCTAGCTCCATCTATATCATTGCAAAAGATAAGATTTCATTCTTTTTATGGCTGAGTAATATTCCATTATATGTATATGTATAGATATATGAGATATATATATGAGACATATATATATTTATATCTATAGATATAGATATCCATAGATATAGATATAGATATGTTATCTCCCACATCTTTATTCATTCATCAATCAATGGATAGTTGGGCTGCTTCCATAATTTGGTTATCGTAGATAACGCTGCTATAAACATCAGGGTACATGTATCCCTTTGAATTAGTATTTTTGTACTTTTTTTTTTTACATTTATAATTAATTATATTTATTTTTTAAATCAACATATAATGTATTATTGGTTTCAGAGGTAGAGGTCAGTGATTCATCAGACTTATTTTTTTTATTTGAATTCAGTTAATTAACATATAGTGTATTATTAGCTTCAGAGGTAGAATTCATTGACTCATCAGTCTTATATGAGCACCCAGTGCTCATTACATCACACATCCTCCTTAATGTCCATCACCCAGTTACTCATCCCCCACCCCTCTCCCCTCCAGCAACCCTCAGATTGTTTCCTTTGGTTAGGAGTCTCTTATGGTTTTCTCCCTCTCTGATTTCAGCTTGTTTTAGTTTTTCCTCTCTTCCCCTATGATCCTCTGTTTTGTTTCTTAAATTCCATATTTTTTTATTCTTGGGTAAATACCTAGTAGTGCAATTGCTGGGTCATAGGGTAGTTCTATTTTTAACTTTTTGAGGAACCTCCATACTGATTTCTAGAGTGGCTACACCAGTCTGCATTCCCACCAATAGTTCAAGAGGGTTCCCCTTTCTCCATATCCTTGCCAACACCTGTTATTTCTTGTGTTGTTGATTTTAGCCACTCTGATAGGTGTGAAGTGATCTCATTGTAGTTTTGATTTGCATTTCCCCAATGATCAGTGATGTTGGGCATCTTTTTATGTGTCTGTTGGCCAACTATATGTCTTTTTTGGATAAATATTCATGTCTTCTGTCCATTTTTAATTGGATTATTCATCTTTGGGGTTTTGTAAGTTCTTTATATGTTTTGAATACTAACTAACCCTTTCTCAGATATGTCTTCTCCCATTCTGTAAGTTGCTTTTTAGTTTTGTTGATTGTTTCCTTTGCTGTGCAGAAGCTTTTTATTTTGATAAAGTCCCAATAGTTTATTTTTGCTTTTGTTTCCCTTGCCTTGGGAAACATATCTAGAAAGAAGCAGCTATGGCTGATATCAAAGAGGTTACTGCCTATAATCCTCTTCTAGGATTTTTATGGTTTCAGATCTCACATTTAAGTCTTCAATCCATTTTGAATTTATTTCTGTGTTTGATGTAAGAAAGTGGTCTAGTTTAATTCTTTTGCATGTAGCTATGTGGTTTTCCCAACACCATTTGTTGAAGAGACTGTCTTTTTTCCCATTGGGTAGTCATTCCTGCTTTGTGGAAGACTCATTGATCATATAGTTCTGGGCTTATTTCTGGGTTTTCTATTCTGTTCTGTTCATCTACGAGTCTATTTTTGTGCCAGTACCATACTGTTTTGATCACTACAGCTTTGTAATATAAGTTGAAGTCTGGAATTGTGGTAAAAAATAACATAAAATGTGCTATCTTTTTTTAAGTGTATGGTCAGTAGTGTTAAGTATGTTCACATTACTGTGAAACAGATCTCTAGGACTGGTTTGTCATGCAAAACAGAAACTCCTATACTATTAAACAACTCCCCATTTCGCCCTTCCTCCTAGCCCCTGGTAACCACCATTTTACTTTCTGAATCTGTGAATTTTACTACTTTAGATCCCTCATGTAAGTGGGGTTGTACAGTATTTATCTTTTTAAGAAGAATGTAGATTTCAAGCTATGTCTTTAAAGATGGGTGTGACTGAATAGGCAGAGATGAAAGGGGGTACATAGGCAAATGGATTAGCATAGTGTGAAAAGTTATATTTTCTTAACATGTACTGAGATGGATAGAAGCTGAGGCAGGTTCTTTATTTATTTACCTTGGGGCATTCCTCTTAGGTTATGGATATTTTGGCTACTATGTACTGTGTATATTTATCTCTGCCTTTACCTGTGGTTTTCAACTCAGGGAGAATCTTTGGACATTAGTTATATAGACTCATCAATCTAAATTATGGTCTAGAAGATAAGAAGATTGTGGTCTAAAAGCATGGACACTTGGGTTCATCGTTTTTACTTTAACTGATGGAATGGAGTATTTGGATTTGGCTTTGAAACAAGGTTTTTTGTTTGTTTTTTAAAGAACAAACCCATTAAGATAGGAAGTCTACACAGGCACATGGATAACAAATTTCAACACAAGTTTTACTGTTGTGTTGCTATTTTAATCAACAATTCTATGTCATTAGGAACTGGTAAATATTTTTTTACCTATGGTTTGCAAGAAACAAGGCTCTGACACAGTTCTGAGCCTTTTAGATTCAGTCTTCTTGAGTTTTGTGCTTAATCTTATGGGACAGGTCACGTGACTCTCCTTCACCTTTGGATAGGATTAGACCTCACATAAGAGACCATCGCAAGTCTGTGTGGTACCTTAGTGTGATTTAGGAAAAGGATGTTTTCTTCAAGACACATAACTTCTCTCTGATGGAATATTGTCTTGATAGATATCTGCTGCTATTTGCTAGAACATTGTAATAATTTGGTCAGCTATATGAACAGTGGCCTGTAGGGTTGTGCAGTACACAGACTGTGCAACTCTATGTAAGAGTCTTTCAAAAGCACAATGGTAGTCAATAGAAAATTGAGCTGTGAAGGTGGAACACTCTCTGTGAATAGGAGTTAACAGGTGTGGATTTTGCCCTGTAGATGTGTGAGAGGGCAAAACAAGATGGAAACCCAGAACTCGGTTCTCAATATTATCAGATAGACAGAAAATGAAATACCAAAATGGAGAAGTAGGAAGTTGGGTTTGCCAAAAGTCAGAATTTAGGTGGTCAAGTGGAATGCATGTATGAAGATTTTGGATAGGAAATGCAGGTATTTGAAGCAGCTTTTTACAGAATTATAATGCCAGTTTGCACAGGGATGTGTAGTTAACTTAAAGGAACAAGAATGGGGCAGATATCAGTTTATGTTCTCACTAGTAATGATAATAGTTAACATTTATACAGTGCTTCAGAATTTATAAGACATTATTAATACATCATATCCATTTTGATATTTTTGAGTACCTTTTAAGACAAGAGAACTACTATTACAATTTTATAAATAAGGATTAATAAGTTTACATGACTTGTTCAAGTTCATATATATGATAAAGCTGAGTTTTTTGAAGATTTTATTTATTTATTTATTTATTTGAGAGAGAATGAGCAGGGGGAGGAGCAGAGGGGCAAAGAGAATCTCAAGCAGACTCTGAGCTGAGCGTGAAGTCTCACGTGGGGCTTGATCTCATCACCCTGAAATCGTGACCTGAGCTGAAACCAAGAGTTGGATGCTTAACCCACTAAGCCACCCAGGCACCCCAAAAAATCTAAATTTTTAAATCAAATACTTCTGAGTCCATGATATTTTTTAATATACCATGATTTATTTTTTTTCCTGATAAACTTGCACAAAAGTATCCTGGCTAAACTGTTCCCTAGACTCCTACTGCAAGTCACCAAATTTATTTCCTTTTATTTCTGTACACAAAATACACACTCCATTCCTAGCCCCATTACTAGATGGTAGAAAATGATGTTGACCACTTCCAGGCCTGGCCCATAATGCAGTGCTCATCCCTCTCTCTTACTGTTTTGACATCAGTACCCATGGCAGCCTGAGAAACCACATGCTGAGAATGGAGAGTCTCCATCTACTTGAGTATTTGAACAACTCCGTGGAAAAGAGCCCTTCCTCTTCCAAGAGATCATTTCTATTGAGTTTATTGAGCAAGAAGTAAAATTCTATTGAGTTAAGCCGCTGAGCATTTGGGTTTTACCTATTTCTTACAGCAGCTAATGCTGCCTTAGTAATGTACTCTACATTATTTACACGCAGCCTCTACTATGTAAGCGTTTCTCTCTTGGTTAAGCAACTAAACTGAAGTTATTTGGGGTAGGTGCTCACCTTTTTCTTTAAGACTGCTTTTATACCATTACTTGCATTTCCTCTTTAATCCCTCTGGTCTTTGAAGCACATGGAATTAGGCTATATACTTTGCCCCCCTCTTTTTACAGTAATCTGCTTTTCTCCCCATCACACCGCCAATGCATTATGGATTTTAGCCATTAGTTTGTTAAATTTCTCACCGTCGCTATTTCTGTTTATTCTTTGACCATGTCTTCTTATCTCTCCAGTTCACTTACTCTAGTGTAAGTAAATGAGAGAACTCCACTCCAGTAATTCTTGGACACCATTGGGAACCCCAGTCCACTGACTCTTCTCTTATCTCACTGGCCAACATCCATCTTTACTAGGTTAAAATGTCTCAATCTATTGTTAAGGAATTTCCATGTATACATATTCAGCTCATTTGCCCCACTCCTCCTACTGTTTTTGTCTGGGAGAATTCCAGCCTTGAGTAAATTCAGCTTTGTTCCTATTCCATCACTGCGTCAGTACAACTGAATGTAGCTGGAAGAAAATGTAACAGTGCTTACTAGGCTAACTTTAAATTTATGATCACAAACCTCAACTGGATTTGGTGTCTGGCCCTCCTCTACTTTCCACATATGCTTTTTCCAGTGATTCCATGCAGGTCTGTGGCCTTAAATATATCATATGTGATTAACTCCCAAATGTGTATACCCAGCCTTTAACTCTTCCTGCATAGTCCACACCTGGATACCCTATTCTCTATGTGCCCATGTAACAGACATTTCAAATAGCTCAGCAGCCATGGAGGCTGGATAAAATGTTCAGTGTAGTCCTTGTCCAGTTTCTCAGCTGTTCCTGCAATATTGGTAAAGGAATAAAAAACATCAACAACTAATATTTATTCAGTGCTTACTTTGTTCTGGGTACTTTGCACATAAAAATGATCTAATCCTCACAGAAAATCTATTAGGTAACACCATTACTATCATCTCTGCCTCAGGGAAGAGGAAACTGAGGTTCAGAGCCCAAATGGTAGAATTGGTATTTAAATCAACTAAGCAGGGGTTAGCAGACTTTTGCTGTAAAGGGCCAGATAGTAAATATTTTCAGCTTTGTGGTCCATACTGTCTCTGTTACAACAAACTAGCTCCGCTCTTTTAGTGTGAAGGCAGTCACAGACAATGCATAAATGAACACACATAGCTATGTTCCAATAAAACTTTATTTACAAAAATAGGTGATAGGCCACATTTGACTTAACAGGTCGTAGACTGGCAACCCCTGCTTTAAACCGTTATTGCTGTATTGCCTGGGTTAAGTGAATGACGGAACCAACGAATGGACCAATGAATGAATGAATGACACCCTCTTTGGCACCAGCCCTCCCCTGCTTTGTTCCCTCCAGTTCTCTCATGGGTATTCATGTCACTGCCAAGGGGAAAAACACCACAATCACTCTTCAGGGCTGAGCGAGGAGCACAAAGGGAAAAATCTTACAAGAATAGTGTTTTATTCCTAAGATGGGTTAGGTGAGCAGTGGTTCTAGCTCCTTGAGGCTCTCTTTGAATGGCTAAGAGATCAAAATCATAACTCTTTATTCAGGGAATATGTTCCCTCTAGGATAGAGTTCTGTTCTAATTGTCCAGTGTCATCATGTTCTATTCTTACCCCCTCCAGCAACACGGGAGACCTTGCAGGATTTGGAACATGCAGGTTCCCTCTCACTTTTAGGTCTGTGTGTATCCTGTCCTTTCTGCCTGGTAAACTAACTGCCTCACTTCGGTGGCCAGGCTCACCAATTGTTTGTTCTTTACAACTCTTCTGGGATGCTATTGGTCCCCTGGAAGTTGTTCTAAACACTCCGCAACAAGTGGTTGCCTTTGCTCTGCGTCTAATAATCTCATGCTTGTTTCAATAGTAGTTTTTAATCACTCTACATAGAAATTGTTGTTTTGCTCACCTGTCTCCCTAATACTGCCAGCGTTTTGAGAGTGGGCTCTCTTACTCAGTATTTTAAGTCCAGCACATAATACAGTGCCTGGCCCAGAGGGTCCCTCAGTAAATATTTGTTGAGTGAATGACGCACATCAGCTTTTTCTTAGGAGTGGTTGACAGAAGCTTTATTTGTGTGGTGTTCCATAAACCTTGTTCCTACTCTCTTGACTCAGGGGGTTGGAGGGATACTCTCTGGGCCTTAGCTCAGCAGAGTGGGTAAATGACTGTGATACTTTTAGCTGGAAAGCTATATGTATAGCATTTGTCTCTCAAGAGTATCAACTGCTCAGAAAAGCAGGGCTTAGAAAATAAGGGTGTGTGGCTGGCTATAATCCTAGAAGTGTATAAAGTCAGTGGCTATGCATGTAGTGGAAAAAGCTTGACCTTGGAGTCAGGCTAATTTAGGTTTACATATCATCTTTTCCACTTTTAAACTTCCCTGAAGTTCAGTTTCCCGATCTATAAAATAGGGATAAAAATATATGTCCTGCAAGGTTTCAGCAATATGGGAAAGGGATTAAAGGGAATATGCCCAGTACAATGTCATCTGGTAGGTTCTAATCACACATGGTAGCTGCAGCCAGGAAGTGCTTAACTCTTTGATAACCACATTAGAGAATCCCAGGGTGAGGACTGCTTACAAAAACCAAATAGGCTCTCTTGAGATTAATGACAACACCCACTTGCATCATAATGGCAACTGCAGATGGGAATTGTCTGCACTGTTGCATCTCCTGTCCCTAGTAGGATAAACGTAAATATACAAGGCTCTGAAGTTCCTGTAAGTACACTTTAGTGTGTAGCTCTTGGCCCCTTGAACAAAGTGTGTCAACCTATGCATGTGTGAACACGCAATGCACACAACACACAGAATTTCTCTTTTTGTTATTAATTTGCCATTGATTAGGAGTACATGAGACATGAGAAACTGATTACTAAGTTAGATAATATTTTCTTCCACAAAATAACTCGAGGGTAAGTGCTCTCATAACTTTCAGGTTGTACTTCATATGGAAATTGAGCCAGAAGGTGATTGGTCAACAGAAGAGCTCATCACTGCAGAGGAGAGCATTTGAGCAAGAGTGTGCCTTTGCTGGTGGTTAGCGGTGAAGCTGGGGAGAAAAGCATTGCAGGTGTTTCTCATGGCTGCCAATTTCCCTAATGTCTTGGGTGCTGCACACTGACTTTGCTCTGCCAGTGCATTTAGTTTACAAGACGATCCTCACATAAAACACAGCGGTTACGTTCATGAGAACATATGCAAAATTAAACCACTGACCCAGTAATCAAATAAAACTTCCCATAAATTATTGAGCTTGTTCTTTGCTTTTCTTAAAGCAAACAAGCCCTTTGTCCCTGAATTTTCCAAATAAATGTTCTTGCAACAAATAGAAGCTTTATGGGTCCAGAAGAGGGTACAAGCCACAGAACTGTGGGATCAAGGGCTTCCCTCTGCTTCCTGACCACGGGTTAGGGCTCTCGAGCCTGGCTTTACTCAGAGGCCAGGCATGTAAGGCAGCACCTTGGGGCATTACTTGGTGAATCAGAACCCTGGATAAATCGGACATCAGGTCTCACAATGACTTGGACTTCACCCAGGCAGGCCTTGGGTAGAGCCTCCTCCATATGGTGGCTTATGTTCGGCAGATAAAAAGCCTGATTTGGCATCAACAGGAGCCTGTTTTTCTTCTTGGGCAGCACAAATCAGGAACACACACGAGAGCATACCCTCTATTATTTACGACACCGTGGAGGAAGAGAGAATGGGAATATAAAACCCACAGAATGTATTAAATAGGTTATCCTGTGCACCAACCCTACATAGCTTCTAACACATGGCAGAATCTTGGGATTTTACCACTCAGGTCATCTTTGGAGAGTTTCTGTGTTTGTTGCTTATCATCCTCGTTATTACCAATCATCTAATGAACTACCTGTGAGGCACTGTAGCAGGAGCTCTGGAGGGTGCCAAGGAAGAAGTAGGAGGCAGAGTCCTTGCTGGAGATGACATGCCCACCCGCTAATGCTCATAGCTGCCTGGGGACGGCCTTCAGGTGAGAGAGGGAGCTCATTGGCCTCTTGAACTCAGATTAATTTGGGAATTCTAAATAAACCTCCAGGAGTCCTATTGACACAGGACATGCAAATCTCTTTAGAGAACTGCGTAGGGAAAATGGAGGGCTTTGGCCCTGGTGAGTCAGGGTTCCAAGTCCTTGCTTATTCCTAAGGTTGGTGAATGAAAGCCAAGGTGAAAAATTATGTACGACGTAAGGCAGTAAGTATATCAGGGTGTGTAGGTGTGTCCCTGTGTGGCACCCAGCAGGAAAGGACATTCTGGTATTTGCTCTTAGGCAAATCCTGTTGTTTGAGGGCCGGCCTGTTGCAAACTATGCTGTGATTCTGTGAGTCCTTCCCAGGTTGTTGCCGGGGTCTTGATTTTCCTTAACATTACCTATAGCTCTCACAGGGAGATGGAGTCATTCAGATGCCTTTCACAGCAGGGAACTGGTGCGTCATGTACAATGGGAGAATTTCTTCTAGCTTCTCTTCCCTAGACATGACTCCACACTGACCTCTTGTCCCTTCGTGTTCTCGTTCTTCTGTCTCAGCACTTGCAATATTTTGTTGCACTTAGGAGTTTCAACTTACGTGGACTAGATTACAAGCTTCTTGAGGACAGGGACCACATCTCATTTCACTTCTGTATATCTAGTGCCTAGTACAGCACCCGGTACAGGGCAAACCCCCATTCAATATTCACAATTCTGTGAATGGGAATTGAGGAAGCCTTCCCAGAGTATGGAAAAGGACACACCTGAACCCCACCCACCCTGATTTTTCTCGAGCAGTGATTATTTCTACATGATCACATGCAATTAAATATCAGCAAAAACTGAGGGAACAAAATGTGGTGACTCTAAAATCATTATTCTGTGGTCTCAGGACACATTGGCAATAGCACTGCCTTACTTTCCTGGTAGGCTTGATTAATATTAATTAACGTCTCTCTTCTGAATGCATTTCAATTAATGGAAGGCAAAGCAACTCTCAGGTGTGTTGGATGAGGGACTGACTGGACTGTTGTTAACATTTCAATTGAAGAGTTTACACGCGGTTAAAAATCTATACTGCTATGTATGCTTTGGTAGAATAAATGTTTATCGTTTTCAATATTTATTGACTGCCTACTGTGTGCCAAATACTCTCTTGGCAGGTTGTTTCCTGAATGAGCTCATAATTTACTTCAGGGATTTGGCTGTGGATGTAATTTAACATGATTGGAGAGAAAAATGGCTCCATTAATCAAACTGATGGATTTGTAAATTAAAATATATGAATCAGAATTTATACTCCTATAGTACATTTATTATAATAAACATTAAAGTCTAGTGCTTGCTTCGGCAGCACATATACTAAAATTGAAACGATACACTAAAGATGAGCATGGCCCTTGCACAAGGATGACACACAAATTTGTGAAGCGTTCCTTGTTTCTAAAAAATATGTTAGAGGTCTACATCAAGACTATGTTAAATTAATACTGTAATAAAGAAAAGGTCACTTAAAAATTCACTTGCAAATTATTTAGCTTATAGGATTTGTCCTAAGTCTACTGATAATTTGAGAACATATTTAATGTGTAGGCTGTGTTTTCTTTGGAATTTGACTATTGTGTAAAATGATTATTCAGTGGTGGAAACAGGGCAGAACTTCCTTTACTTTGAAGTGCATGTATGTTTGGGCACATTTCTCCTGAGGTCGTTCGGAGTGATTATTTTCTTTGCTCTTCTTGTATTAATACCGCAGCATCTTTTTTCAATAAGAGAAGCTGGTTGCAATTTCAGCTGTAAAACAGGCAAAGAACTTCGGTGAAAACCAAAATTCTCTTCTATGTAATTGACCAGAAGGAGGCTCTCTTCCACCTCACTGTGTAAAAGTTAGACTAAAAGCTTCCAAACTTAATTCTTCCCAGGCGGTTCTAATATTCCCCAAGCTGTCTCTATCATTGGTGGTGGTAGGGGCAGCCCTGAAATTTTCCTTTTGGGAACAGACTTTAAGCCTGCATCATGAATACGAAGATTTCAGGGAGTATAAAGTGCCCTTTCCTTCTACCAGCTCATTTATAGATTTTTCTCTGACCTGAATGACAATAAAGATGTTTTTTTTTTCCTCGCGTGGGATAGCTCAATATTCCTTAACTTAACTCCTAAGCTTTGTTTTCCTTATGGCTTTGTTTTGTCAAGGTTGTCCAATAGAATACATTTTTAAATAGCGTTTTGTTCTATTTTATTTTTTAAGTAGGCTCCATGCTCAATGCGGTGCTTGTTTCCACAACCCCGAGATCGAGAGTCGCATGCTCTACCGACTGAGCAAGACAGGCACCCCAAGTCCAATACGATATTTTAAAAATTAATATTTTAAGTTGAATCAGTAAGCATTTGGATTTTTAAAAAGTACAGTTTTTGTCTATACCTACCTAGTCATCTTAGTCTCTATGCATCTATACGTAAGACACACATGTTTTAAAACATAAGGTAATCACAATTCACCACAGAGGCTCTAATTACATTGCATTTGGCAATGAAAAAACCACTACTAGATTCAGAACAGAAACAAAAATTGCAAAATCTTTGGAGAGTGAAGAGGGATGTGAGAAGTACCCACCACTCTGGGTACACAGTCCGTTTATGATGTCATGAGGTCATTTTGAATCAATTTATTTTCAGGTCTTTCTTCATTGTCAAGGAAGGCAGTTCATGGGGTTATTGTAAAAACAGCCTTGCTGCTCTTTTCGGAAGCCTCGCCCTTTAATGATGGAGCAGAGCTGGTTATGAAATACCCAACTGTGACTAATTTTGGAGAAGTAACATCTCAAATAAATTGTCTCCTGGAAATGCTGTTGGAGCTAGTGAACAGCAGAATGATGATGCGTTTATTGCACTAATTGCTCCTTTGAGGGTTTATTCCTAGACAGGGCACAGAGTAGACTGATGCTGTACTTCTAACCTCTCCTTGTCACAGAGATTTCAGTTTTGGAGAATGATGATAGGCAGAATAATGACCCCCAGAAATGTCTGTGCCCTAATCCCTGGAACCTGTGAATATGTTACCTTGCTTGGCAAAGCTAAGGAACTTTGCAGAGGTAATTAAGGTTATAGCTATTAAGATAGGGAGATTGTCATAAGTGAGCCCAATCTAATCACATGATCCTTTAGGAGCAGGGAACTTTCTACAGCTGGAGGAACATGGAGCAGAAGAAAAAGTCAGAGAATTCCAAGTATACTGTTGGAAGTTCTGAGATCTAAGGGGTCACATGTGAGGCCTGGCAAGAAGCCTTTAGAGAAGGACAGCCTCTGGTTGACAACCTGCAAGGAAATGGAGGCCTCAGTCTGACAACCGCAAAGAACTTAATTCAGCCAACAACATGAATAAGCGTGGAATTAGATTCTTCTGCAGAGCTTCTGGTAAGGAGTGCAGCTCTGCTAACATTTTGTTTTTTCCTTGCTAATACCCATATCAGGCTTATACCCTACAGAAACTGTGAGATCATAAATTTGTGTTGTTTTAAGTCACTGAGTTTGTGTTAATTTGTTACAGCAGCAACAGAAAACTCAATCATAGGAAATATTTTGAAGGAACTAGTGCTAGTGTTGGATTGTCACTGTGGTGGTATATTGTTACAATGAACCATGTCTCCATGGATTTCATCCGGTGACTCTAGGCTTTAGCCATTGAGTGTTAACAAATGGGTTCAAAGCAGAAGCTTGACAAATATATTCATTTCCTATTGCTATTTTAAATTACACCAACTTCCTGACTTAAAAGAAAACAGAGTTATTACTTTATAGTTCTGTAGGTCAGAAGTCACACTGGGCTAAGATCAAAGTGTCTGCAGGACTGCCTTCCTTCTGGAGGCCCTAGAGGAGAATCTGTTCCTTTGCCTTGTCCACCTTCTAGAAGTTGCCTGCATTCCTTGGCTTGTGGCCCCTTCCTTCATTTTCAAAATCATCTGCATAACATCTTCAAATCTGTCTTACTCTGGCCTCCCTCTTACAAGGACTCTTGTGATTATATTATCCCTCCTGGATAATCCAGGCCAATCTTTCCATCTCACCTTAATCGTATCTGCAGTCTCTTTTGCCATGAAGATAAAATATCTGCAGGCTTCAGGGATTAGAACATAGCTATCTTTGTGGGGGGCATTATTTTACCTATCACAATAAGTGTTTGCATGCCAGATTTATACTCTTAGAATGCTCACTCTTAGAATGTTTCTTCTTGGAACACAATTCCTATGCTATGAGGAAATCCAAGCAACCATGTAGAGAGGCCTCCATAGGGAAGAACCAAGGCCTCTAGCCAACATTCCCAACTGAGCTCCCAGCTAGCTGCCAACACCAACTCCTTGCCATGGGAGTGAGGCCACTATAGTAAACCTTCCAGCTAACCCAGTGCCCAAGCCATCACTGTAGAGCAAAACTTTCTGGTCAACCCACAGAATCATGAAGGATGATAAATGGTGGTTGGCACAAAAACAGACACATAGATCAGTGGAACAGAATAGAGAGCCCAGATATGGACCCTCAACTCTATGGTCAACTAATCTTTGACAAGGCAGGAAAAAATATCCAATGGAAAAAAGACAGTCTTTTCAATAAATGGTGCTGGGAAAATTGGACAGCTATATACAGAGGAATGAAACTCGAACATTCTCTTACACCATACACAAAGATAAACTCTAAATGGATGAAAGACCTCAATGTGGGATAAGAATCCATCAAAATCCTAGAGGAAAACATAGGCAGTAACCTCTTCGACATCAGCCACATCAACTTCTTTCAAGACAGGTTACCAAAGGCAAGGGAAACAAAAGCGAAAATGAACTTTTGGGACTTCATCAAGATGAAAAGCTTCTGCACAACAAAGGAAACAGTCAACAAAACAAAGAGGCAACCCACGGAATGGGAGAAGATATTTGCAAATGACACTACAGATAAAGGGTTGTTATTTTAAACTCCTAAAGTTTTGGGGTGGTATGTTATGCAGCAATGGATGCTTGAAATGATTCTAGTCTCTTTTATAACTACCTAACTACTTGAAATTGAGGGATTCTGACTAGAGGAAGATGGGTTCTTCTATCAAGTATTCAGTATGAAGCAGTTGACATAGGTCAAAATACATAAAGTCCTTAGCTCAGCACCTGGCACATAGTAGGTATTGTAAAAGCATGAATTATCTTTTCCCAAGTAGTCTTTTTGCTGTAGACATTGACACCTACGTCCTTATTAAAAAGAGAGGATTTCAACAGAAGGGGGAATGAACCATGAGAGACTGTGGACTCTGGGAAACAAACTGAGGGCTTCAGAGGGGACGGGGGTGGGGGATTGGGATAGGCCGGTGATGGGTATTAAGGAGGGCACATATTGCATGGTGCACTGGGTATTATATGCAAATAATGAATCACGGAACACTGCATCAAAAACTGGGGATGTACTGTATGGTGACTAATATAACAAAATAAAAATTATTTTAAAAAAAGAGGATTTCTTTCTATTAAAGAAATTTATTTAATATGGTACATAACAAAATATAATGTATTATCATCTGATAATTTTGCTTGGTGGTCCATAATTTAAAGTTATAAAGCCTTAACCTGAACAATGTCTATATTCCAAAAAGATCTTTTCTCAGAAAATACATCTTAACTAAATTTTAGAATATGAAGTGGAGTCTTGCAGTTCATATTGTTTAATTGCGCTGTCACACAAGAATCTTGGAATTTTTCTTAGTTTGTTCAATTGCTGTAAATGACTTCTGAAAGTAATATAATTACAACTTGTTATGCTTCATGCATTCATAGAATTCACAGAGCAAGCTGAGTATGTAACTGTTCATTTGGAGCCGAGTTGATTACCATTTGAAAACAGTTAATGGAGTAGCTGATTAGAATACATTGCAATGAGTCATGATTTAATTTCACATCACCTAGAAAAATTTGATGTCATGCGTGTTAATGGCAGTTTTGAGGGGCAATAAGGATTGACATGTTTTTCCTGAGCTAAGCAATATGGCCATGCTGACTCAGTGAAAAAGTCACATTTCAAAACACGTGAAGTAAGTAATACAATGCAACCTTATGTGATTAAATTCACCACCTGAGTATTAAAAATGTGAGTGAAGTTTGTAAGTAAGGTTTAAGCTCATTTAAAGCAGTGCGCTGTGAGATTTGGATGGAAATCCAGCTCACTGGGGGTTTTCAAGTTTTCACAGCAAAACTCCTTGAATGGATTATGTTCACTTTGCGCTCAACCTGCTTTTTTCCTTCCCCACCTTGGAATCTCCACATTGAAGCTAGAGAGATTTTTTAAAAACTCACAAATCTGTCATGTCATTTCCCCACTTAAAGCTCCTTAGTGGTTCCCAGTTGCTACCACATAAAGTCCAAATTTCTTGGCTTAGCAGACAGGGTTCTGTGTAATTTGCCACTGCTGATTCTGTAGTCTTATCTCTTGACAGTTTCCTTCAATGGCTCCACACGTGGAGAGGAACTTGTAATTCTTTTTCTTCTCTAGGCTACGTAGCTTTCAGCCACATGGCCTGGCTATTCCCTATACATCCATAACATCTTGTTTTAATGTCACTTCATCTTGGGAAGGTTTTCTTGACCCCTTTCCTCAAGTAGCCTCAAATCAACTTCATGTGTACCTCTAGTACCTCATTTGATGGCACTGATTGAGCCAAATCACAATTGCTTGTTCAGTTGTCAACTGGCCTCCATCGAGCATAAGCACACTGCAAGGAGTACTGTGTCAGGTTCATTTTTTAACTGAATGCTAAGTACAGTGCCTGGCACATAGAGGAACTTGTTACAAATTCACTACATGAAGAAAGATGTATTTGTTCAAAGTGAGCAGAATATAAAAGAACTATTATCAGTGTCTCGCTTTTAGTAGGCACTGGGTATACATTCATTCCTCCCTTATCATGGATCTGCACCATGGAATTCATCATTAGTTATATGTCATTTCCCACTGGCTTACCATGTGTTATTTACAAAGGAGTAAGCTGTTGAACTGTATGGTAACATCATATAGAGTAATTTTTCTCAGAATGAAATAGGTGGGATTCTATAAAAGCTGAAACTGCAGGTTCTCATTTTTTGTTGTTGTTGTTGATGGCGTCTTTTTTTTCTTTTTTTTTTTTTGAAGTAGGCTCCATGCCCAGTGTGGAGCTCAATGTGGGGCTTGAACTCATGACCCTGAGATCAAGACCTGAGCTGAGATTAAGAATTGGACACTTACCTGACTGAACCACCCAGGCACCCCAAGGCTTTGTGTCTTATGACCTTTAACATACTCCCTTTCAGGTCTGTATGGCTTCTTCTACCTTAGGTCTCAGACCAGATGGTTTCTCCTCAGAGAGCTTTTCTTGACCACTTAATCCACATCCTCCCCATTTCCTATCTCTAGTTGGGAATCTCCAGTAACTATCACATCAAGTAGCTTCAGTGTCTTCCATGATACCTATCACTTCATAAAACCATCTCACTTATGAATTTCTTTTTCTTATTGACTGATAAGCACCTTCCAGAATGAAAGTCGATGAGAACAGAGCCTCGCCTGTTGCTCCAGTGCTTTGGACACTGCCTGTCATGTGGTGGGTGAATGTATGCATGAAATAACCTTGTAAGAGAGCTTCCTCCAACATGACAAATGGACAGTATCCCTCAGGATCACCTCAGCTGCCATTAACCAAGTTTCTCATTAGACAAATATTCAAAAGCACATGTGAGGTGATATAATTGATAAAATTTGTACATCCTATGATGACTTTCTATAAAGTCAGTAGAACAGATGGCTGATTTTATCATCCTGTTAGTGACTTCCACTGGAGAAGAGAGAAACTGGCCAAATGATCTTGTGTAATCTATTGATTTTGGAAAGTATTATGGCAAAACAATAGGGTTTTTTTTTTTTTTTTAAAGAACATGAGTAATATGAAAGCATTATAATACATTTCCATAAAATTAGTTTCTGGGGAACTACTTAGTCATCTCTTCTTTGATTTTCTTGAGAGGGACTGCACCCTAAACCCTGAAAGGAAGACAGTGGTGAAAGGAAAATGTGCTGATTTTCTCTGTACCCCTCACTGATCTTTCCATGGGAAGGAGAACAACATGTTGACTGGGATAGGAAGTCATTCATTGGCTCATGGTATTCAGTGGGTAAAGTAACTGTGCACGTCCTCTCTCTGGCATTCCACAAGGGGTGGTATAGTCCATGATGCTCCCAACAGATGTTTGGGTAAGACCAGGATAGGCCCCAAGGTCTAAATTTTGGGACCATTATTAGGGATCTTTACTTTTGCTATAATGCAGCCAATACTGGAAAGTTCCACATGCATTTCATGGTTTATTTTGATCTCTATTTCGTCTGCTTTATCTGTTTTTCAAATTTATTGGAACTGACAGGAGAAAGAGCAAGAGAAAAGCCTTTCTAGAAATATTAACATCAGTAATTGTATTCCTTCATGAATGAAAATATTTCTTTGGTTTTTTAGACAAAGAAAAATTTAGAGAATATGAGCATTGCGTTACTGCCATCAAAGAACAGCAATGTAATATTAATTTTTCTAAGTAAATGAAATGTGTGGACTCTAGAAATGCCTTTAATTCAGAACCTGAAGTTGTGATATTGAAATGATATCTGTAGTGCCATGGTCCTCCTGCCATGTGAAATTTGGAGCCAGGCTCAGTAGAAGGCCGTATTTGACTAGAATCAGCAAAAGCTTAAGAAGTAAACATTTCTGGCTGTCAACTATTAAGCAATATACTGTTTCTCTTTATTTTTACTAATTCTATACACTTCTGCAATGTAATGGTAGCAAGTGCTAGTGTTAACTGGTAAGTTTCTGTATTTATTTTAGAAAGTGACACTTCATAAACATCAAAGCATGGTTGCATAGGTGCCATGTTTCCCTATGTCTAGAAACTTAATCATCACTATCATCATTTGATATTCTTTATAGAGAGATGGGAAATGAAATAGGATTAGCTCTTTATTTTCACTTTAATTTGATCCCACTCTAAACTCTCAGGATTCTTATAATCTCATTTGACTGTAACCCAAATTTAAACTATGGGCGAATACACTTTGATATCTAAGAATATAACATAAGCTCTTGTTGTAAGTTGATATTATACTCTTCTTGTTTATGAAAATGTTCAAGAAAAAGTACCTCTTAACCAATGAAGGGGCACTCCCAGTAGGAGATGACAAAGGAACACAAAACAGCAAATACTACCTCGTATTTGCAAAAAGCTACTCATCTTTAAAATTTCAAGAATGGCATGTGCAGAAAATTGTCTAAAATTTTGAAAAGTGAAAGACAACACAAATTGTAATCTTGATTATTTTAGTTCAGCCTGTGACATTTCTTACATAACCTTTAATTCTTACCATCTTCTGAGTACAATATGCAAGAGGACTGATAAATAAGGGAGCAGATCTTTGTTTTTCATTTGCCCAGGCTTATAGGATCATAAGTTAAACCTGTCCATTTTGTGATCTAATCAATTTTCTTTGGTTTAACACCAAGACTAATGCATCCCTTTCTTAGACTCTTCCAGCTTATCTCAACTTAGAATTTTAGTCATTCATGTAAAGCCTTTCATGTCAGTTTTATATTTGAAAATGGGTCCCAGCTGCTCTGGCTTTCTTAATCCCTCCTAGAAAGGCATATGTGACAGCCTCTCCCCCAGGGAGATTGCAGCTCCAAAGCTTTTTCTCCTAGGTAGGGGGAGTACTGGGCCAGATTCTATTCATGCTTACTTCCCCAGCTGGCTAATTAGATCAATACATGTTTTATATTTTTTATGAATAGACATAGGAATATAAGGACTATAAGAATAGTGTTTTATAGATATATAGTTACATATATATATGCAATATTTTAGAAAATGCCATTCGCTTAAAACTTTTGAAACTGTCAGGTGCTAGTTGTAGTAAGGGTTCAATAAATATTGAATAAATGAATGAATGAATGAATGTGTGAAGAAATAAAAGTATTAAGAAGCCAACACAAGGAATTCTCTCGGTTTCAATGTTTCACCCCATTTTATTTTTTAAATAAGTTTGAAAGCTGTTAAGTATTTGACGTATATCATATTTTTTTTTATCCAAAGAACCAAACGTTTGTGGGCTTCTTTGCTATCTTTTTAAAATTATATAACCTTACTTCTGAACTTACTCCCTAAGAAGTTTTAAGTGATCTCTTACCTACATTTGATATTATTAAATCACCCAATTTCACATTAGAAATTTCTTAACCAAAGAATTCAAAGGACAAGTTTTCAATTTCAACGCATACAGAATTTGTTCCAGAATTTGTTCCAGAATAAAATTATAATAATGGACTCCATTCCTAGATCCTAGATTACATCAGTGATATACAATAATATATGCTTTATTTATACTCTGGGTGGATACTTATATTCTTCTAGTAAGTGTGGAAAAGATTAAAATAATCAACTCGGAATAATGGAATTCAAATTCTATTTTTGAAGATTAAAGACAATACTGAAACTTTGACCAAAAGTAGTAGAAAATATGACTGTGAATAGAATTTATGAAAATGTAGATAAAGTAAGCATCCTGAAGCTATCTACTTCTGAAAAAATGACAGGCAGACTTTTGGCCAGTGCTAATCTCTTATTATATTATTGATTCAGGTTTTATTAAAATTCTGTTGCCTCTTCAAGGGTGAGCATAAGTGTTATATAGAATAGTGAAACCTTATTCAAGATACTGTTTACTCATGAATCACACCACACACTAGCTGCACTGCTTTGACAATGCAAAACTTATAGCATCTTTTCTAAACATCTTAGCAAAATGTACCTTTCCCTATACATGGAAGTTGAGATTTGTTTTGTATAATTGCTCCATAGTATAATCACATTTGAAAACTTTTAAATGTACTCTACTATTTTAAATATGTTCCTTTATAGCTGAAAAAGACTTCCCAATCAACATAATCTTAAAACTTAAGTCATATTTTCTTTGACACTTTGAATGAATAAAAGATCATTCTCCCCATTACCACTTATAGCTCCCTGTCTGTCTCTAATTTCATACCTTTAAACACGTTGTTGAGTGAGGATAAAAAGGAGTGCATTATATTTGTGCAGTAAAGTCATCAGAATATTATGTGTTCAAGAGAGAAAATCTTTTGAAGACAAATGGAGTGGTGATCCTGTTTTTCATCCTTATAGGCTAACCATAATAGTTACGGTGTTTCCATGACGGGCTGAGCAACTGACTTACATTTCTTCTTTACTACATCTCTTGCCTTGGTTTAATAACATTAAAGGGTATTTGCCAAAGTCACTGCTCTCAGGAGAGTCAGCTTCCTATTTTCTCTGCGGTTGGAGACACCAAATCTTGCTTTTTTACATTATTATCATCTAGTAGGTATCAATACAAAGCCTTTAAATATAGTGCTTTGCAGAAGAGTATTTCAGATACATGGTTTCTAGAGTTTAAAATTTACCTTTGTTGCTTAATGAGCTATTGACCATGGCTCCATTTTATTTTAGTAAACCTTAGATGAGCTGAAATTCTGATGCCTAACCTCTTTGTTTGTCTTTCAAATGGATTAAATGAGGGAGGTCTGTTGGTTAGTGCAACAGAGTCAATAGAACAGCAGGATGCCACAAGAACTGAGAAATGCATTCTTACAGCTTCTTGATGGGGTCAGAAACAGGTAATGCTATTTCACTGAAAAAATAAGATATCATAAATGAAATTCATGCTATCCAGTTAGAAGTATCTATTTTATCTAGTAACTTTTTTTTTAAAGATTTTATTTATTTATTTGTCAGAGAGAGTAGGGGGAGCAGGAGAGGGAGAAGCAGGCTCCCTGCTGAGCAAGTATCTCGATGATGATGATGATGATGATGATGATGATGATGATGATGGTGGTGGTGGTGGTGATGGTGGTGGTGGTGGTGGTGGTGATGGTGGTGGTGGTGGTGGTGGTGATGGTGGTGGTGGTGGTGATGTGAGGCTGGATCCCAGGACCCTGGGATTATGACCTGAGCTGAAGGCAGATGTTTAACCGATTGAGCAACCCAGTTGCCTCTATTATCTTAAAATGTAAATGATTGTTTGTTTTGAATGGGTCACCAAGCAAGTGAAAAAAATGTTAAATCGATAATCCTTTTCTTCAGTATTGAGATGAAAGATGAGCCAGTGTTCCTCTTGCTGGTTAGGTCATTTCACTAAAGAACATCATTGTTTGCCCAGTTTGTTAGATTTTTCACCTTAACTAGTGGAAGGTGCTCTCTTTTGGCAAACAGGGAAAACTGTAGGTTTATCTTTAGCCAAACCACAGGGAGGCTGATTAGAACACTTTGACTGTTCTTTTTTCACCAGGCAGTACATGTAGACTAAAACTTGGGTCAGCCAGTACGATGGATAAATACTGAGGAGAGGTGGGCAGGAAAGGAAAAACAATCTGAAATTTTGCCAGTATGCTGTATCATTGTAAATGACAGACCTTAGGATCACATAATGTTGACACCAGGTCACTTGGCTTAGCCACTGATTGTACAGAAGTAAGAATTTATCTCAAAGAGATTAAGGGGCACTCACTCAAAATGCCAGTGAAGATGGCTATTGGAGCCTGGAGGATGGAGGGCAGTGCCCTCTTCTCAGCTCCAGCTTGCTGTTGGTAGGTAGGAAAATGGGACCAGTGCTATAATATCTTCAAGTGAAGCTGGAAATCCAGGTTTTAGTGTGAAATCTCCCAATTTTTAAATATTGGCAACTACATAATTAAAAATTTTTGAAACATTATGCCACCCAAATACGTATCCGTGGGTTTCCAGTTTATAGCCTTTGGGTTAAGACATATAATGTAGTCCACAAAGCTGTGCTTTAACCAACAATTATAAAAATGAAATGTGTTTTTGAGTAATTATAATTCAGTGAACACTTGTTAGTACCTGCTTGAGTGCTTTACATTTTATTTGATGCTATGGTAGCTATGGAGTAAATAATTCTTGGGGATTATAATTTAGTTAGGGAGAAGTGACTAAGTATCCACGAAACAACCAGAAGATACCATAAATAAGTATATACTTCATGACTTTGAGATGAGGAGTTGAATTGCCTACACTCTCAGAAAAGGCCAGAGTAATTCATCAAAGTGCTCACTGATTTTAGGTATGCTGTCTTCCATGGTGCAATCTATGAAGGTCTTGTTCACTGCACTTTCCACAATATATATACTCATTACTTCCAGGCCCCCAGTATAGATTCCCAGAGTAGGTCCAGTCTTGCTTATGTACTCCAAAGCCACATATCGAGAGGCCTAGACTCAAATATCCAGCTCTTACACAAAATGGGACTTGTATTTTTTTTGTCTCCTAAACCTGTTTCCTTCTTCTGTTATATAAGATGCATTCTTACTCAAGTAATAAAAAAATCGTCTCAAGCGGACTTAAACTATAAGGGGATATATTATCTAATATCCAGTTTGGGGATGAGGGGGAACCAGGGTTGTCTCATTCAGCAGCTCAGTGATATTGTAAGGTTCCCTTTGTCCCCTTATTTTGTTCTTTCATCCTCTTTGGCTGTCCTCCGATTGGCCTCTATCATGTCTGCTGCAGACATTCCAGGCATCACATCCAAACAGTGTTTAGGGGAAGGGGGACTGTTTCTTTCCATTCCTCTGTCTTATGACTAGGGAAATCTTTCATGGAAGCTCTCCAGAATATTTGTCCTATTTGTCAGGGCAAAGTCAGACATCTATTCCTGACCCAATCATTGGTGAGTAGAATGGGATTATCATAATAGTCCTAGGCCAGGATTTCTCAACAGGGGTTTATTGGTGCTTCAGGGAAGACCAGGGAAGACATTTCAAACTTTTGTTTTGTGAAATTGTCCCATGCATTTCAGGATGTTCACCATTATAAGACCCTGAATGAAAAATACCTTTCGGTTACTAGGAAAACCCAAAAGTTCCCCACCTGACATTTCCCGAGAACCCACAGTGGGGAGGAACATGTCTTGTTTAGGACAACTGGCTTAGATTAATCAATTTGAAGGAATGAATTGGGGGGATTAATCACAAAGACTGTGACACTCTTCCCTTCATGTTTCCCTGTTTCTTCATCATTTCCCTTATTATTCAAGCCAGAAACTGATGTGACATTCTTCAAACATGCTTCTTCCCCACCTACAATATCTAATAGTGACCTAGTCTGCTGAAATATACTTAACTCTTTCTGTTGCTCTTGGTCACCTCTGTCAATATTACGGCACAGGCCACCATCTCTCTTAGACAATTGTTATAGCTTTCTAACTGGTCTACTTACATTCTTGCTCCCTGTTCTTCTAACAATGGCAAATATGACCTTAAAATATATTCAGTATATGTAACTCTGTTTAATGAATTCCCACTAAATTATTGGTTTATTTAGTTTTTTCTCTCACTTGAACTCATGAGCATAAGTCATACCTTTATGGTAGGTTGGATTATTTTTCCTAATTCTTCTCTTCCTCCTTGCAAAGAAATTACATATCCATGTCTTTTGCCATGTAAGCTTTTAGCTCCTCCCTTTAAAGTAGGCAGATTTTATTCCTTATTGCACTGATATTGTACTTGGCTATATGCCTTTCTTTGGCCAACAGAAAGTGGTCTTGAGAGACGTATGTTTCCGCTTGCCCCTCTTACAGTCCTCTGTGTATAGATTGTACTAAGAGTAGCTCCTGGTCTCAGAAGGAGATCTCTTGGTGTGAACCAGAACTCAACACAACCTAGATTCAAACCGAGCTGAACCCTTGGTAATATGTATAACTATAAGCAAGAAAAATACATATTTGCTGTTGTAACTGAGATTTTGAGTTTATTTTTCTAATGCAGAATTATTGTACCAATAGCCTAATTATAATCAGCAATAATTAGCAATACTTGAATAATCTTATTCAGGGTTTCAGGCTAGTACTTTGGCACACAGCAGGTATTAAATAAATATCTATTCAATAAATAAAGATGCTAATGGTTGAATTAGTTTTATGATACGTAACTACATTTGAATTTATTCTAATTATTTCTTCCTTAGTTGCTCTTGAGAGATTTCTCTAAAAATGTTATCTCATTTATCATATAATATAGATCCTTTTGGAAAGCATGACTCAAAAACACTCTTCAATTAAAGTTCCTTCACGTTTTCAGGTCTGTAGTCCTAGTGTCAATCAAATAAGGGGTGTAGTTTCATTAGGGCCGTGTGGAAGTCAGTGAATTGGGTTGGTATGCAGGAAAATGAATTTATTCAGTGTTGGAATTCCACCATCCAGCATGTCAGTTTGTTAGCACAAACTGTATACCCCATCTCAGGCTTTGGTAGAGACTTCTGTCCTTTGTCTTTTAAAGATGATGGAATAAAGACCAATTATATATTCAATCCACAGACATCTTGTTAAGAATATACCAAGTGCAAACTGTGTGTCCATGTCTGAGCAAGGTAGGAAAGTGATAGGGAATTGAGAAGTTGGAAGGAAAGGAAAGTGATAGGGAAGTAATTGGGAAGGAAAAGCAAATCCTGGCTCTGGCCTCAAAGAGCTTATAATTTCATGAACACTGAGACCAGTGCCTAGCAAACCATTGTGAATAATTCCAGACAGTTTACTTACAAAACAATCTTTTTTTTTTCCCCCCACTGGGTACAGCTTTTTAATTTGTGTAATCCTCATCACTCCAATGCTGATGACTTTGTTTAAGAGGGCCCACTGTGTTGATGGCTGTCTTGTAGACAGTATCAGAGGGATTTCCCTATTTAATGTTTACACTGATGGTTACAGATGGGGTTCCCTGCTTCAATGAGGCTGTTGGGAATTTTGTTCAAATGGCTCCATTCAGGCATACTTATTATCTAATTGAAGGATCAAGGGAAACTTAGCCCAGAGGAAAGAAGACAGAGGGAGCATGATAGCTGCTATCAAGTATTTTAAAGCCTGTCATCTGGAAGAAAGATTGAATATGAGGTGGGGAGACCAGATTGAGTGTAAGTTGTATTCATCATAGGATTCAGGGTTGCCCTGAATGGCTTAGAGGACTTTACTATGCATTGGGGGGTGGAGGGGGGAGAGTACTCTCTAGTGTCCATTTATAAGAGTATAGTCATGGTTTTCACCCCTCTCTGCCCTTGGTTTGGAGTACATCAGTGTCCTGAGCCTGGCCTTAAGGTCCTGGACTTTCTTACCATCTGACAGGTGAAGCATCTGATGTGTGCCTCCCTTCTTCCATTAGGTGTACAGGAGTGTAGCTGCGGACCATCATATTCTCCAGAGCCAAAGGGTGATTATGGGACATGCTGGAAGCAGTGACCAGAGAATCACTGTGAGAGGCAGTCGCTTTTTTTAAACTAGAATGCAGGGATGGGTCCTCTAGGCTGGCCTCAGCTAGGGTCACTGCAGCAGCATCTTGTTCATGGCAGTCCTTCCTATTGTTCATGGCCTGGACATCTCCCCTTCCCTAGAGTGATCCCCAGACTGGTCTCAGGTCGTCTTCTGCCTCTCAGACCCAGAGCACTACCCTCTTTGCTTTTTCCTGTCTTCCTCCCTGGCTACCACCATGCCACTCCTAATCAAGCCTTACTCATAATCAATGCTCATCTTATTTCTTTTCTCTAACAACTGATCTACTTATCAGTAAAAGCATAGACATTAGAAACCACACAAAGACTTATTTATTCTCTCCTTATTGGGAGGATATCTTATGTGTTTCTCTATAGTTATAAGGAATTTCTGAAGCTTCATTACTAAGCAGGGGGAAAAAGTACAAGTTAAGCCTTCATCTGGAACCCTTGCTTCCACTGCATGAGTTTAGATGCTTTTGGGAAAGAACTCATTCCCAGAGAAGATAATTGAGTTACTGATAATATCTTAAGGGCAGGAGGATATGGCTGCGGAGAGTTACATTGAAGGCTTAGCAAGAAAACTTCTAAGGTCTGTAATTTAATGAATTAACTCAGATTCTGTCCCACAGATTACTGTGTGTCTCAACTTCTACAGACTCATACTTTTCTCAAATCCGGTGAGTACCTTTATGATCATTACCTTAAATTCTCTATCACGCATAGTACTTATATCCATTTCACTTAGGTCTCTTGCTGTGGTTTGGTCCCATTCTTTCATTTGGGACATATTTCTCTGTCTTCTCAGTTAGTCTAACTCTCTGTGTTTGTTTCTCTGTGTTAGGAAAGTCAGCTAGTTCTCTTGCTTTTAATGAAAGTAGCCTTATGAAGAGGAGGTCCCGTAGTGCCCTGTAGTTGGTGTCCCCTGTTCCCCAGGGCCTAGCATTCTGGAAGCATCTCCAATGTGTATTGCGTGTGCTTTGCTGTTGAGTTCTGGCCTCTTTTTCTTTCAGTCCAATTGTCTTCAGAGACTCTCTTTGCCTAGTGTGGGCAGTGTTTGGTCCCCAGAAGGGGTGGGGTGCATTTTAACAAAGTGTGCAGTGGCCTGCTAATGAGGTGAGACTTGCCCTTGCTGCCATGGGAACTGAGGCCCTGCAAAATGAGTGGGTTGGGAGATGTAGTGTTGGCACGGTTTGCGCCAGTCTTCTGGGGGAGGGGGCCCCCGTAGTGTGGGGACTAAGGTGAGTGTGACTGGGAAGTGTGGATCCACTTAAGGGCGGTGTGGAGGGGGGTGCTTTATGTAAGCAGTTAAGTAATAAGTGTAGGTGCTGGTTCCTGCAGGTGCCTGTTGTTTATGCTGGGGGCTGGTGAGGGAAATGGAGCCTGCTAGCTCCTTTGTTCCTGGAGGGGGTCTCCTCATGATCCCTGTCTCTCCTGGCTATGCTCTGAGATAAGCAAATCACTCTCCCTACCCTGTGACCCCCCTCCCCCAACCCCCATGTTTTTGAAACGGCTGGTTTGATGCTGTATCTGCAAGGGCTGTTTGTCATGCTGTCTCTTTAAGGATGGAAATTCTGCTTCTTAATGCCCTTCAGGCTCTACCAGAGCTGAACCCACTGATTTTTAAAATTCCAGGCTTTATGTCCTGCTGGTTGTAGGAACTCATGAAATTCGGCCCCTCTTGCTTTCAAAGGCAAATATTACAGGGCTTCATCCTCCCTGGTTTGTGTGCTCCTTGGTGTGCAAGTCTTGTTTCTCGCCCTTCTCTGCACCACTGGCTCCCTCCCTGCCTCAGACAGCCACAGTCCTTTTCCCTCTAAAACTGGCATATTCACCTTTCCTACCTTCTTCAGTGTGCCTCTTCTCTACCTTAAGTTGTGGAGTTTGTTCTGCCAGTCTTTGGATCATTTTCTGTGTTATTTACGCTGATGTGAGTGTTATCTTGTTGTATCCATGGGCCGGAGCAAACTTAGTGTTCTTCTACTCAGCCATGTTCCCAGTGGACCGGTGTCCACTTAATACATTTTCCCATTAACCACCATATTTGAGAAATGATACTGAGATAGCGCTCATTCAATTTTCGCAACACCTCTTTGAGGGGTATATTACCTTAATTGTATGAAGGAGAAAGTTGGTCTTAGAAAGAATTGCATACATATTTGGATGAGTTAGAAAATGATGGAGACTGCACCAACATTCTGATTTCCTTGAATCCCAGAACCCATTCTCTTTCCTCTAAACCATAATCTACAATCAAGAGAAGGCAAGGTCCTCTGGGAATGAGGTACAAGTTCAGTGTTTGGGAGGAGTAAAGCCAGGAAAAAGATACTGAGATTGAGATTGAAATTGAAATTGAAATTGAAATTGTCAAATTTACAACATTCAAGGGTCAGCCTTAGGAGGGCCATGAACAGCTATTCTCTACAGTGGAAGAACCTGGTTTACATTACATGGAAGTGGTAAATAGGAAATTAGTATGCTTTTCTGTTTCTCCTACACAATAAGAGCTGCCTCTAACATTTCCTGTATGTACCAGCTATGCAGTCCTTCACAGAATCTCTTTTAGTAAGAGACTGTGAGTTATTTACCTTTCTTGTCATTTCTCCTCTACGTGTGTCTGTGTTTCTTGCCTTTAAAAAAAGTTTTTTGTTCGTGCAATTTGTTTTAACTTATTTTCTACAATGATCTGGAATCCAGTCTGCGATTTAGAAGACATGTAGACTTTAACTGCTGATCGCCTTAAAATTGTAGCAATTTACCTGAAAATATGGGTATTGGTGCTTTTATTTCTTTCTTCCCAACCATTGTTTTTTTTATTTTTTTGTTTTTTAAAGATTTTATTTATTTATTTGAGAGAGATAGAGACAGCCAGCGAGAGAGGGAACACAAGCAGGGGGAGTGGGAGAGGAAGAAGCAGGCTCATAGCAGAGGAGCCAGATGTGGGGCTCGATCCCATAACGCCGGGATCACGCCCTGAGCCGAAGGCAAACGCTTAACCGCTGTGCCACCCACGTGCCCCCCCAACCATTGTTAATTCAAATTGGTGCTATAAACCTAGACTCTTGCTTTCTCTCCTTCCTTTTGAATTATTGCATGTAAATTATCCCTATTACTTTAAAACCTTGTATTTGGTGGTTAGTTTTATGTGTATATCTAAAACAACTACTGGTATTTAGATGTATCACTCTAATTCTGATATCAGCTAATTGTTTCTTATAACAATTTTCTCATAGTTAATCCTTAATCTCCCATTCCCATGCTATTGTTTTTCATTGGCTTAGATTTTTTTTTTTTTTTATGGAAAGATATTTGAGTGGTTGTTATATTTTCTGAGTCCTTCCACATATGAGGTTATCTTTTTGTTGGCTTCACACTTTAATAACTTTGCTAGATATTAAATTCTGGCACCATTACCTTTTAATTTGTAATGGTAAAGATGCTATTACATAGTGTTCTATGATTAAGTGTTATTGAAAAAAAATTGTGTTTGGGGTGCCTGGGTGGCACAGTGGGTTGAGCGTCTGACTCTTGGTTTTGGCTCTGTTGTGGTCTCAAGATCGAACAATGTGACAAGCTCTGTGCTCAGTGCAGTCTGTTTGGGATTCTCTTTTCCTCTCCCTCTGCCCCTCCCCACTCAAATAAATAAATAAATCTTAAAAACAAAAAGGAAAGAAAACTGTGTTAGGGGCGCCTGGGGGGTTCAGTCGGGAAGTGTCGGACTCTTGATTTCGGCTCAGGTCATGATCTCAGGGTGGTGGGATTGAGCCCCGTGTTGGGCTCTGTGCTCAGCAATGAGTTGGCTTGAGATTCTCTCTCATTCTCTCCCTCTGCTCCTCCCCCCACTTGTGTGCACGTTCTTCTTTCTCTCTTTCTCTCTCTCTTGGATAAATAAATCTTTAGAAAAAAAAAGAAAAGAAAACTGCAGAATATAGTACTCTATGATTAAGTGCTATTAAAAGAAAACTGTCTGCAACTTGATTTTGTTCCATTTTTGGCCATCTTACTTCTTTATTTTTATAATTTGAAAATTACACTTATGATTTTATTTTATATATATTTTTAAAGATTTTATTTATTTATTTGAGAGAGAGAGAGAGAGCGCGCGCATGAGCAGGCAGAGGGGCAGAGGGAGAAATAGGCTCCCCGCTGAGCAGGGAGCTGAACCCAGGGCTCAATCCCAGGACCCTGGGATCATGACCTGAGCGGAAGGCAGGTGCTTAACCAACTGAGCCACGCAGGTGCCCCAGTTTTTTATTAATTGAGTTTTCTTAGGAAACCAAGTACATTGTGAATTTTCAGATTCAGGAATTTCTTCCTTTTATAACCTTTATTTTTATTGATGTATAATTTATATATGGTGAAATGCAAAACTCTGTTGAACATTTGGGTTGTTTCTAGTTTGGGGCTATTGTAAAACAAATTTCTATGAACATTTTTATACAAGTCTTTTTATGGACACACATTTTTATTTCTTTTGGAAAAATACATGGAGAATGGATAGGTATGTTTCTAACAGTGTAGGAAAGTGCCAAACTATTTTCTAAAACAGTTGTACCATTTTGTACCCCCATCAGAAATGTATGAGAATTCCAACTGCTCCATATCCTCAATGATATTTGGTGTCAGTATTTTTTATTTTAGTTATTGCAGTATGTAGTATGTACCTACTGTTTGGTTTTATTTTGCATTTGCCTGGTGTCTAATGGTATTGAACAAAATTCCCCTTCTTATTGCCATTTATGTATCTTATTTGTGAGGTATCTAAGTCTTTTGCCCATTTTTATTGTACTGTTTCTCTATTTTGAACTGTAAGAATTTCTTATGTATTCTAGATATACATATCCTGTTATAATTTATTATTTTGAATGTTTTCTCCCAGGCTGTGCTTTGCCTATTCATTTACTTAGTGGGGTGTTTTGAGCAGTGGTTTTACATTTTGATAAAGACAAATTTTTCAGTTTTTTTTTAATGGTTAATGCTTTGTAAAAAATATTGGTTTATCTCAAATATACTTATGAAAAAAAATTTCTATGTTTTCTTGTGGAAGCTTTATAATTTTAACTTATGAATTTGGGCTTGTAATCTATTCTGAATTAACTTTTTGTATGGTATGGCACATAAGAATCAAGATTCATTTTCTCCATATGAGTATCCAGTTATTTCTGCTCTGTTGTTAAAAAGAATTTCCTTTCCTCCATTAAATAGGTTTTTTTTTTTTTTTTTTGCCTCTGTCGGAGTCTTTTGGACATGTAAGGCTGAGTCCATTCTGAACTCTCCATTCTGTCCCAATGCATTATTTGTCTAGCTTTATACCAATGCACACTGTCTTGAATACTGTAGCTTTAAAGGATGTCTTGTGATCAGATAGTGTTAATCCTCCAACTTTGTTCTTTTCAACATTTTTTGGGGGTGTTTTAGGTCCTTAGAATTTTCATATAAATATTATAAATAGCTTGTCAAATTCACAAAGAAGTAAGGTCTTTCTTCAGCAGATTTTTCCTTTATTTGCTTTGATTCTTTATTTCCTTCTTTCCTTCTTTCTTTCCTTCCTTCTTTCCTTCCTTCCTTCCTTCCTTCCTTCCTTCCTTCCTTCCTTCCTTCCTTCCCTCCCTCCCTCCCTCCCTCCCTCCCTCCCTATTGATCATAGATTGAAGCCTCTATTTCTTTCTCTCTTTTGCCTATTTTCTCTCATAGTTAATTTTTTTAAGGGCTTTCATGGGAGTTCTGGCTAAATTTCTCCAAGTTATCTTAGAGTTTACTGATCTGATTTTCTGTTTTTAACTGCCTCCATGGTGGATTTAATTTAGTGATTATGTTTTCATTTCTAACTAATTATTAATCTTTGATTTGTCCCTCTTAACTGTACTGTCGACTCAGTGGTCCCTTGAATCTTTCTGATACATGGATTAGTCATTTTCTAAAGTTTGTTTGATTCTGGCAATAAATCAGTATCAGAGGCAACCAGTTTCTTTCACAAAAGAAGGAGGTATCAGGGTGGTTTTGTTTTCTCTTTTTAACCTAATATAGTGCCTACAGCATGTTAAATGCCCCGGAAGAGTACCTGTTGAGTCAGCGGATAAGTGTCATTTTTCTAAGTGCTTCTTTTTAATTATACTCTAAAATTTTTTAGGTTTAATGATTTTTCAGTTTTCTTCTACTTCCAGAAGGTTGGCTATGCTTGCCAATCTTTGTAGGAGTTGAGTGGGTTCTGTTAGAAATTGGTATGCTTCCTGTCCTTCCCAAATGTTACATTGAGGTCCTTTGAGTCTAGATCGAAGGAAGTAGGGAAGAAGCAAACAACCAAATCAACAAAAATATAAATGACCAGTATGAGAGGATCAGGGAGCAGCTGGTGCTGTGAGGTGTTATGTCATGGAGCTCTGTTTCTGTGACATATTGTAGACTAATTGTCTCCCACATTCCATGTGAGTTATTCCAGGCCTGCTTCGGTTCTACCTTTGCTACAAGCAAACCATGGAGCCTTCCAGTGTTGGCAGTGTGGTCCTATGCTATTAGACTACAAAAGCAGGAAAGAAGAAATCGACCATGGTCTGGATGTGTCCTTTAGTTAATAAGGGTTGGTTGAAGTATCTTCTTATTTATTGTCTAATATTTTTATTCCCATGGGAACCTTCTACCCTTTGTTATTTCTGGTATGGAGCAATGAAGATCTCTTCTAATGTCTGATGCAATGTTTCCAATTTGAATATTCTATTGGTCACTTTAGTGAGATTTTGGAAGGAAAGCTAGTCTTGTGTGCTCATGTAGCCATTTTTCTCAGAAGTCACATAGCCTTTAAATGCCCTAGTCCAACATGGTATCTTATTTCATAGCTTGAAATAAGGGTGCAATTTTCAACTTCTTTTGGGTCCCCACTTATGCCAGAATGACTGAGAGAAGGGTTTTCCTTTGCCTTAAACCTAGAAGTATCATTCTCCTAATGATAGGGCCCATGATTTTAACCAAGCATTGTCTTGGGTTCATAGCTTGAGATGTGCCCTATTCCTTTTTTTTTTTTTTTTTCCTTTCACGAACTATTATTTCACTTCTGAAAACATGGGTGTAGATGAATCACTGACCTCTGTCACAGAAATGTACATTTAGTGACATTTGTCTGATGTACTGGGAAAGGAAATGTCATCCTTTGCTAGATTTCTCTAGTCAAGAAAGATTGAATATTAGAACATTGGAGTTCTAGCTGTTTTTCTGACTTTTTAGTTCTGTTAGTACATCTGTGCCTGAGGCAGTAGGAGCATCAACAAAATAAAATAACTGTACTTTGCAAAGGAGGAAAATGTCCTGTATAGATTCATCATAGAGAACAATAGATTGGTCACCTTGTAAATTTTTCTTAAAAGCAAAGGTCCTGATTTTATGTTGCTATACAGCTTCTCTGCCCAACAGAAGCGTTCCTGAGAGCAGATTAACTTTATTATTTGTTTCCAACACCAACAAATTTAAACAATTAGAACTTAAGCTGGTAATTTAATCACCTGACAGCTAAAGAAGATCGCATATTGTAGGGAGACCAATATATCTATTTTATGTGGCAAATGGATGGTCTTATTCACCATGATTCATTTACCTGCTGTTTTGTGTGCACATTCTTTTGTCAAATTGATGGGTGACACAAGCTGTTCCACTAACACCGAAGAGAAATTACTGTTTTACCACAATGTTCAGTGGCAATGTTTTTGCTTTGTATATATAAAATTTCATGCAGGTAAATGAAATATCAGTCAATAAATATTTATTGAACCTCCTAGCTTATGTTCAGTGCCTTGCTGAATTCAGTGGAGGATACAAAAATGCATAATATATGGTACTTACAGGAAAGTTGGAGAAGAAATTTGGTCTTTATAGCTTTATCTGTTCCAGCACATTTTAATAAGTTCAAATATAGGTTAGAAATCTTTTTATCTAGGCCTTTTATTTATTTTTTTTCAAATTTTTATTTAAATTCAGTTAGTTAACATATAGTGTAATATTGGTTTCGGGAGTAGAATTTAGTGATTCACTTACAAATAACAGCGAGTGCTCATCATAACAGGTGCCCTCCTTAATGCCCATTATCTATTTAGCCCATCCCCCGCCAACCTCCCTCCATCAATCCTCAGTTTATTCTCTATAGTTAAGAGTCTGTTATGGTTTAAAAAGAAGTGTGGCTAGAGAGAAAGACTGTCTGGGCTTTTAAAAAGGCCTAGATGTGGAGGGAAGCAAACCATATCTAGGCCTTTTAAAAAGCCCAGATAGTCTTTTTTTCTAGCCAGACTTTTTTTTTTTTTAATAGGGAGGATTAGAAATTTGTATTTAAGAAATAAATGGAACTGATTTTATTCGTGGACTAGATCTTCTTATTGGACTATTGAATTGCACATGCCAGGCATGGTAGTAGATAAGCAATCCCTGTACTTAAATGCATTCTGTTTTAGTGAGTGAAACAAAAAATAAACCAATAATTACAGCATGATAAGTGATTTAATAGAGGTTTGGAGTCTATTGTCTGTGGTCACATCACCTAACTTAAAATATCAGGAAAGTTTCCTGGGAAGTAAGGATAGTTGATCTATGCTTCAGAAGATGAGAATGCTGTGCTCAGAACTCCAGCATTTTCCATATTTGGATCTCAGGCATTTGAGTATACTATAGTCCCTTTTATCTTAAAAAAGAAACCACCCAAGTCTTTCTGGGATCCACTAAGACCTTCCAGCTGCTGCCCCATCAGGCTTACAGCCAGACCTCCTCATCTTCCAGGCACCCTTCATTTTAGTACTGTTTACTTCCACTCACACCATTTCATTGATTGGCTTTTGTCAAGAACACCAGGGACCTAAAGACTTCAAAGGACAATATTCAGTTCCCACCTTACCTGGAACTCTCTAGTTTTTTATGTATTTTATAAACACCTTTTTGCAAACATGCTTTTTCCTTGAATTCTCAGATTCCCTGATTTTCTTATTTTTCTTATCTTTCTTTAGCTGCTTCTCATTTTCCTTTGGAGATTTCTTCTTCTCTTCCCAATCTTTAAATGCCGAAGCTCCTTATGGCTGCATCCTAGGATGATCTTGTCTTCTCTCCCTGAGCAATTTCATTTCACTTCAAGAATGTCCCATATCGTGTGTATGTTTAAGACTCTATCCCAGACGTCTGTCCTGAGAACCTCACATAACTGTCCAAAGGCTCTCTTGACATCTCCATTTGGATGTCCTATAGGCATCTCAGATGATACTGTTCACAACTGAGCTCATAATCTTTCCCTTGATATCTATTTCTCCTCCAGAAGATGGGAATGGGCCATACCTTCAATTTCTCAAAGATAAAACCTGGAGTTCATTTTCTTTTTCTTTTTTTTTTTTTTTTTTTTAAAGATTTATTTATTTATTTATTTGACAGAGATAGAGACAGCCAGTGAGAGAGGGAACACAAGCAGGGGGAGTGGGAGAGGAAGAAGCAGGCTCATAGAGGAGGAGCCTGACGTGGGGCTCGAACCCGGAACGCCGAGATCGCGCCCTGAGCCGAAGGCAGACGCTTTAACCGCTGTGCCACCCAGGCGCCCCATGGAGTTCATTTTCAATACCTCCTTCTCCCTGCCTTCATGCAGATAATCAAACATTGAGTCTTGAGGAGTTTATACCTAAAATGTTATTTGCATCCACCATCTTTATTCCAGTGAGAGTCTCTACCCTTAGTTTAAGTTCCTCTTTTACTCAAACCTCCATGACGGCCTGCTGAGTGGTAACTCTGATTCTACTCTTACTCCAGTCTGATCCATTGTCCTCACAGAGGAGGTATGATCTTTTAAGAAAAAGGGGGCACCTGGGTGGCTCAGTCAGTTGAGTGTCTGCCTTCGGCTCGGGTCATGATCCCAGTGTGCTGGGATCGTCCAGCCTCTGGCTCCCTGCTCAGCTGGGAGTCTGCTTCTCCCTCTGCCCCTCCCCCCTGCTTATGGTCTCTCTCTCTCACTCCCTCTCTCTCTCTCAAATAAAATCTTAAAAAAAAAGAAGACAAATCAAATCATTCAACTTACTTCATAAAATGCTTCACAAGATTCCCATTGCTTATGGGTCCACATGATCTGGATTTGCCCCAACTCCTACTCTCTCTGTGGTCCCAGAATACCCAGGTAAATGCTAAATAGTTCATCCGGATTTTCATGTATAGAACAGCAAACGGTCAGGGTGAACTTTTGAGGAACTTCCTCTGAATTTACATTTTGGAAATACCAAGAGGTACTAGCCATGTGGCTTCACATTCCCATGTCTTTTGTCATTATTTTTTCCTCTGCCAGAAGCTTCCCTCTTTTTTGCCTGGCCTCCTCTTCCCCATAAGTGTTCCTTTAACATTCATGTGTGGTAAAGATTCTCACTTTTGTGTTTCCAAAGAACTCTGCAATTTTTAAAAATCACCATAGCTCACAGTTACTGAGTATTTACTCCAACCAGGGTTCCTCTGAAGTGATTTAACCATGTTTTCTCATTTAATCCTCAAAACAGCGCTCTAAGATGGGTACAAATTACAGCTCCCATTTTACAGATAAGGAAACTGAGGTACTGGGAATTTCAATAACATATAAATACATGGCGGAGTTAGAATTTGGACCCAGGCGCTTTTACTACTTGTCTGTGTGCTGACCACTATGCTATTTACACATCAAAATGATTTGTTTCAAGGTCTATAGTCACCATAAGACTGTACACATGCTGACTTTAGAAACTGTAACCAAGTCACTGCTGTATTCTTATTACCTACCCTACTGGCTAGCATATAAAACTATTTGTAAATAGTTGATGAAACAAACTGAATCAATTGGCTATCTTGACATTGTGTAGACAGGATTTCACTCCTCCTCTTGGCTTATAGCTCAGTGGGTATTTAGAGGTAATGGAATTTATAGCCATTATGGAGTGTATGTGGAAGAAGAAGCCCCAGCATCTAAAGATTACACATTCTTTGTGAAATATTATCCATTTGGCTGTGGTTTGCTTACCCGTGTTCAAAGGTCTGTGATTAATCCCTTTGCTCATCTCTTAGGCTGCCTTAGGCTGATATTACAAGGACTTTAAAGCAATCATCTTTGGCAGCTGAGCTCTTAGCAGGTCATCTTCATGCTATTAAGAGATACATACTTGTCCAGATAAGTATCAGAACAGAGGGAAGAAGTTATCAAATCTCTTGGATTTCTAATATGTATGGAAAGAAATTGATATGGTTCAAGAAGATAACTCTATGATATATCATATGTGTGGGTCTTTTTTTTTTTTGACAATTTCAGCTACACTTTAAAATTTTTCTAGTATTTTGGGTGGATAAAGAAAATTAATATGATAGTTATTTTAGAGCTTGTAATTACTAATGACTTGATTCTACTTCCTGGAAGCAATAAACTTTTACGTTCTTGCAACGAAGCAGAAATAGAAATGGGGTTTCTTTCTTTCATTCTTTTTTTCCCTCTGTATAGCTATGGAACATGAACCATAGATGGAAAAAGATTTCAGGTTTTTCTTTTTACCCCAAAGAAAGTAGAGTTATATGCACAGTAAAATACCCATTAGGAAGCACTTTGGGTCAAATCAAGGCTCTGACATGCACAGTATTTTTTTATAGTCAGCTGGGTTCATGCGCATGTGACTTTGATTCCAGTCCCATAGCATCAGTGCTGTAATGGTTCCTTCACATACCAAAATGTTTAGCAAAGCCACTTGTTTCCCTACCCTTTCATCGTATGCACATGGGGATAGTCAACTGTGAGCTGAGAAAAAAAGGGAGATCTTCATAACTGCATTGCATTTGACTTGCTTAATTTTAATTTATGGAATAGAGATTATGTTTAATTGGAAAAAGAATTACTTTTGGAACATTTGTTCAGTATGATTAATAAAAAAAAAATAACCTCAACTACAGTTTTGTCAATAACAAATGTGAGTATCGTAAACCACAACACAGCTGTTTTATTTTATTTGTGCTTCTATTTAGGTAGTGTGGCATGAACCTCAGAATGAAAACCAGCATGACGATATTATTAAAGTACTACTGAAAGGCTTCATACCACTTTCCAAGCAGCACGTTAAACTAGGTCTGACCTTTCCATGCCCATTAGAATTTGTTGTCTCTTCATGCAACGCTGGGGCTCCCATTTCTGCCATTGTGGCAAAAGTGGCCAAAAAGTCTCCCTGTCCTTTCTTCTCACTTCTGTTACTGCTGAGTAGCTATTATATTTGGCTGACAAAGTGATTGAATGTCAAAAAGCTCAAGTGGGAGGGACATGAACTAATGTTTCTTTTTTCATGAGAAATCTTCAACACAACCCTTGAGGATGACTGGCAAGAAGTTGTGTAATGCAGTTGAAAGTGCCAATGGCCACATTAGTTAGAATGCAGGTTTGGTTCTGCAGTAAAGTCCAAGTAATGGTCTAAGAGTAAGCAGACCAGAGCTAAAGGCTGCACATCCTCCAGGACCCACACTCCTTCTACACTGTTGCTCTGCCATTCTCAACTTGTGGTTTCCATCTTATGGTCTAAAGTAGCTGCTTTGACTCTCACCATCATGTCTACTTTCTACGTCAACAGTAAAGGAGGAGAAGTTGGATTGGAGAGAATGCTTCTTTTCTTTTCTTTTTTCTTTTCTTTTCTTTTCTTTTCTTTCTTTTCTCTCTCTTTTTTTTTTTTTTTTTACTATCATGACAGAGGTTGCACCAGTTATTTCCACTTGCATGCCATAAGCCAGAATTTTGTTACATGAACCAACTAGCTGCAAGGAAATTTGGAAAATGTAGTTTTTGGTTGAGTGGCCATCTGCTTAGCTAAATATCAGAGGTATTACAATTGAAGGAAAAAAGGAAAGAATGGATTTACAACTGATAATATAATGGCTGCTGGTGAAAACTGAGGGACAAAGTGACATGGTGCAGGGTAAGTAGGTAATCATCCTTTAGCTCTGACAACCTGTAAGTATATAAGACACAGAGACCAAATATGGTTAACTAAAGTTAACCAAGACAAGTTTGGAGAACCAGGCACAGAACTAGGCTCAAAACAGTGCAGCTACAAACAATGCACATCATCTCATGGAATGATCTGTTTTATTATAGTGCTGCTAGTGACATCACCCCTGAACTCTTAGATTCCTAATTCTTTTGCCAATCTCATTACTGAAAACTAGGTACTGGATGCTGTCAAAGTTAGAAATGATTTTTAATTGAGGTAAAATTGGTATATAGCATTATATTAGTTTCTGGCATACAATATAATGGTGATATTTGTATGCACAACAAAGTGATCGCCAGAGTAAGTCTAGTTACCGTCCATTACCATACCGTTGACCCCCTTCACCTATTTCACCAACCCCCGTCCACCCTCTTCCCTTCTGATAGCCACCAATCTATTCTCTGTATCTATGAGTTTTGTCTTGTTTGCTCATTTGTTTTGTATTTTAGATTCTATATATAAGTGAAATCATAAGAAATCTATCTTTCTCTGTCTAGCATTGTATTTAGTCTAATACCCTCAAGGTCCAGCCATGTTGTCACAAATGGTAAGATTTCTTTTTTTTTTTTTGGCTGTAGTATTTCTGTGTGTGTGTGTGTGAGTGTATACCACAACTTCTTTAACCATTCATTGATCGATAGGGCACGTAGGTTATTTCCGTACCTTGGCTATTGTAAATAATGCTGCATAAACACAGGGGTGCATGTATCATTTCAAATAATAATTTCAAATTATTTTCTTTGGATAAATACCAAGAAATGGAATAGATGGATCATATGGTAGTTCTATTTTTATTTTTTTTAGGTCCCTCCACACCGTTTTCCATAGTGGCTGCACCATGTACATTCCACCAGTAATGTACACAGGTTTTCTCTTCTCCATATCCTCTCCAAGACTTGTTATTTCTTTTCTTTTTGATACTAGCCATTCTGATAGGTATGAGGAGTTATCTCATTATGGTTTTGACCAGCATATCCCTAATAATTTGTGATGCTGAACATCTTTTCATGTGCCTATTGGCCATCTGTATGTTTTCCTTGGAAAAATGCCTATTTGGATCCTCTGCTCCTTTTTAATCAGATTGTTAATGTTTGGGTATTGAGTTGTTTGAGTATTTATATATATTGGATTTTTACTCTTTGGATATTTTGGGTATTATAAATATATTTTCTCATTTAGTAGGTTGCTTTTCAAATTTGTTGATTATTTCCTTTTTTGTGCAGAAGTTTTAGTTTGATTTAGCCCCACTTGTTTAATTTTGCATTTGTTACTTTTGCTTTTGGGGTCAGATTCAAAAATTCAATCCCAGGAGCAGTGTCAAGGAGTTTACCACCTATATTTTCTTCTAGGCATTTTATGGTTTCAAGTCTTACATTCACGTGTCTAATACACTTTGAGTTAATTTTTGTATATGGTATAATTTAGTGAGCTAGTTTCATTCTTTTGCATGTGAATGTCAGTTTTCCAACACTGTTTATTGAAGGACCTGCTCTTTCTCCATTGTATATTCTTGCCTCCTTTGTCAAAAATTAATTGGTCATATACATATGGGTTTATTTATAGGCCCTCTATTTTGTTCCTTTAATCTATATGTCTCTTTTTATGCCAATTCCATACCGTTTTGATTACTATAGCTTTGTAGTATAGTTTGAAATCAGGAAGCATGACTCCTCCAGCTTTGTTCTTCTTTCTCAAGATTGCTTTAGCTATTTGGGGTCTTTCATGGTTCCATACAAATTTTAGAATTATTTGTTTTAGTTCTGTGAAAAATGCCATTGGAATTTTGATAGGGGTTGCATTGAATATATAGTTTGCTTTGGGTAATATGGACATTTTAACAATATTAAGTCTTCCAATCCATGAGCATGGAATACATTTCCATATATTTGTGTCTTCTTCAGTTTTTTCATCACTGTCTTATAGCTTTCGGTATACATTTCTTTCACCTCCTTAGTTAAGATTTTTCCTACTTATTATTTTTTTTTTATGCAATTGTGAATGGGATTGTTTTCTTAATTTCTCTTTCAGTGAGTTCGTTTTTAGCGTATAGAAATGCAACTGATTTCTATTTTTGATTTTGTATTCTGCAACTTTATTGACTTTGTTTACTAGTTTTAGCAGTTTTTTGGTGCAATCTCCAGAGTTTTCTATATATAATATCATGTCATCTGCAAATAGTTACAGTTTTACTTCTTCCTTTCCAATTTAGATGTCTTTTATTTCTTTTTCTTGCCTAACTGCTGTGGTTAAGATTTTCAATACTGTATTGAATAAAAGTGATGAGAATGGGCATTGTTGTCTTGTCCCTGTTCTGGGTTGAGTGTGATGTTAGCAGTGGGTTTGTCATATTTGGCCTTTATTATGTTGAGATACATTCCCTCTCTACCCCCTTTGTTGAGAGTTTTTATCATAAATGGAGGTTGAATTTTGTGAAATGCTTTTTCTATATATATTAAGGTGGTCACATGATTTTTATCCTTCATTTTGTTAATGTGGTGTATCACACTGATTTATGAATGTTGAACCATCCTTGCATCCCTAATATAAATCTCACCTGGTCATGGTATATTATCCTTGTAATGGATTATTGAATTTGGTCTGCTAATATTTTGTTGAGGATTTTTGCATCTTTGTTCATTAGGGATATTGCCTGTAATTTTCTTTTTTAGCAGCCTTCTTGTCTGCTGCTGGAATGAGGGTAATGCTGACCTTGTAAAATGAGTTTGGAAGCATTCTCTCCCATCCAAGTTTTTGGAAGAGTTTGAGAAGGAAAGGTATTAAATCTTTTCTGAATGTTTGTTAGAGTTTACCAGTAAGGTTCTCTGGTCCTGAACTCAGTTTGGGAAGGTTTTTGATTATTGATCTAATTTCCTTAACTAGTAATTAAACTGTTCAGATTTTCTCTATTTCATTTCTTTCTAATCTGCTCTTTATTATTTCCTTCCATCTACTAAATTTGGGCTTTGTTCTTTTTTTGGTTCATTTAGGTGTGAACTTAGATTGTTTATTTGAGATTGTTTGTTGTTGTTGTTTCTTGAGGCAGGACTGCTGTGAAGTTTCCTCTTATAACTGCTTTTTGCTCCCATACATTCTGGATTGTTGTATTTATATTTTCATTTGTCTCGAGGTATTTTTTTATTTCCCCTTTGATTTCTTCATTGACCCGTTGATTGTTCAGTAGCATATTGTTTAATCTCTACATATTTGTGATTTTTCCAGTTTTTTTCTAATTGATTTCTAGTTTCATATTGTGGTTGGAGAGTATTCTTAATATGATTTTAATCTTCTTAAATTATTGAGATTTGTTTTGTGGCCTACCAAGTGATCTGTCTTGGAGAACTTTCCATGTGCATTTGAGAATATTTACTTTGCTGCCTTTGGATGGAATATTCTGTATATATCTATTAAGTCCATCTGGTTTAATGTGTCATTTAAGGCCAGTGTTTCCTTATTGATTTTTTTGTCTGGATGATCTATCCATGTTGTAAGTGGGGGTAAAGTCCCTTACTATTATTGCTGTCAATTTCTCCCTTTAGGTCTTACTATTTGCTTTACATATTTAGGTGCTCCTATATTGGTTACATAAGTATTTACAAATGTTTTATACTTGTGCTGGATTGACACTTTTATCACTGTTTAATACCCTTATTTGCCTTTTATTATAGTCTTTGTTTTATTTTTTTTATTTTTTTTTAAAGGTTTTATTTATTTATTCGACAGGATAGAGACAGCCAGCGAGAGAGGGAACACAAGCAGGGGGAGTGGGAGAGGAAGAAGCAGGCTCATAGCGGAGGAGCCTGATGTGGGGCTCGATCCCATAATGTCGGGATCACGCCCTGAGCCGAAGGCAGAAGCTTAACCGCTGTGCCACCCAGGCGCCCCAGCAGTCTTTGTTTTAAAGTCTGTTTCATCTGATGTAAGCATAACTATCCCAGCTTTTATTTTTCATTTCCATTTGCATGAATATCTTTTTCTATCCCTTCCCTTTCAGTCTGTATGTGTCCTTAGATTTGAAAAGAGTCTTTTGTAGGCAACAGGTAGGCAGGTCTTTTTTTTTTTTTTTTTTAATCCTTTCAGCCATCTATGTCCTTTGAATTAGAGCATTTAGTCCATTTACATTTAAAGTAATTATTGAAAGATATGTACTTATTACCATTTTGTTCATTGTTTTCTGACTGTTTTGCATTTCTTCTCTGTTTCTTTCTTCTTCTCTTGCTCCATTCCCTTGTGTTTTGATGCCTTTTTTTAGTGTTATGTTTAGATTCCTTTCTCATTATCTTTTGAGTATCTGCTGTAAGTTTTTGCTTTGTGGGTACCTTGTAGTTCATGTGTGTGTGTGTGTGTGTGTGTGTGTGTGTATTTATATATTTATATATATGTTTATATATATGTTTATATATATGCATATGTATATATCAGCCTATATATACAACAGTTGATAGTAACTCAAATTAGAGTACATTCTAAAAACTTTACATATTCATTCCTTTCCCCACCATGTTTTGTTTTTGATGTCATATTTTACATTTTTAAGTTTTTGTATCTCTTAATTATTATAATTATAGTTAACTTCACTACTTTTATCTTTTAACCTTCATGCTAGCTTTATAAGTGGTTAATCCACTACCTTTACTATATATTTGCCTTTTCCATTGAGATTTTTACTTTTTACTTTCATATTATGTTTTCTTGTCATTAATTATTGCCTTTTCTTTTTGACTTAAAGAAGTGTCTTTAACATTTTTTTTAAGGCCAGTTTAATGGTGATGAAGTCTTTTAGCTTTTCTTTTGCTTTTCTGGAAAAGTCTTTATTTCTCCTTCAATTCTGAATGATAATTTTAGTTGAAAATTGTCTGGAACTTTTTGTGCTTCCTGGACTGGGTGTCTATTTCCTTCTCTAGGTTAGGGATGTTTTCAGCCACTATTTTTTTAAATAGGTTTTCTGCCCATTTCTCTCTCTTTAGGACCTTTATAGTGAGAATGCTATCCCACTTGATGTTGTCCTATAAGCCCCTTAAACTATCTTCACTTAATTTTTTTTTCTTTTTGCTGCTCTGTGTGGGTGAGTTCCATTGCCCTGTCTTCCAGGTTGCTGATTGTTCTGCTCATCTAATCTCCTGTTAAACCCTCTAGTGTATTTTTCAGTTCAGTTATTGTATTGTATTTTTCAGTTCTGTGATGTCTATCTGATACTTTTATAAGTTTTCTATGTCTTTGTTGAGTTTTCACTGTGTCCATCCGTTCTCCTAGGTTTGGTGACAATATTTATGACCATTACTTTGAACTCATCATCAGATAGATATTTTATCTCTGCTTCACTAAGGTATTTTTCTGAGGTTTTGCCTTGTTTTTGTTTGTTTGGAACATCTTCTGTTTTCTCAATTTGCATGACTCTTTGTGTTTATTTCTATGTATTAGGTAAAATAGCTATCTCTCCCAGTCATGAAGGCGTGGCCTCATATAGGAAATGAAACTTATTGTCCAACCTTACCTAGCTTTTGGTTGTCTCTTAAACTTCTATGATTGTCTAAGTAGCTTGATTTATTCTTCATAGGTCTCCATTGATGAGGATGTGCCAAGACCACTCAGTGTCCCTAGGAGAATGATTCCAGTCAGCTCCTAGTTTCAGGATGATTGGAAGCTAGAACCTCAGGCAGCAACTTTTAAAGTATGCAAATGTATAGAGTCCTGTGGGACCACAACTATAAACCCTGCTGGCTTCCGGACTAGGAGATCTGGAGGTATCCTCTGGGTAACAGTTGCAAAATTTAGGGATTCAGATGAGTGTATAAGTTCCTTTCTGGGAGATATCATTGAGTTGTGTGGAGGCCAGTGGAGGGCTCAAAGATGGTGTGTCCCTGCCTGTGTTCCCTGCACGCTCCTTTGTAGCCCCAGATGTGTGACAAACCTGAAGCCTGTCTCTCAGGCTGAAACTACAGAACAAGAAGATGGGCCTATTTTACAGGTAGGTTGAGGGATGTTTCAGTCTGCTGTCTGTGCAGCGCCCTGGGTGTGGTAGCCTGCCAAGAACTGTCTTTCTGGTTGTTATAGTCCTGTGGGGACAAGAAACGCAAGCCCCTCTGGCCACCAGTGCCAGGCAATCAAGGGGTGGTCCCTGGGTGATTATGCTCACGTACCAGCTTTAGCAAGGCTATGGGAGAATGTTGAGGGCAGAGCACACCCATGGCTTTACTAAGGCAGGGAAACTGTGCTGGGGGCAGGGCATGCCTATAGCTTTAGCAAGACTATGTCTGTGTGCTCTCATTTGCACTAGTAAAGTATAGGAAGAATGTAAAAATTACCCTCAACAGTGCCTATGTCCCCAAAGAGAGTCCCAACTGGTCCCTGCCCCTCCGAAAGATACTTTAAGATTAACAAATGAATTTTCTTCATAAATAATCCACTCAGTTCTCAAATTGCTGCCTTTGTGATGGGTCTCAGGACACATGAATTCGTGTGTAAGCCTCTCAAAAGGAGTATCTTAGATCCTCACAGCCTCCTGGGTCCTGGATGAAATCCCCTTTAGTTTCCAAAGCCGATTGTTTTGATGTGCTCTTCTCTCTGGTGCAGGTCCAAAGGGTTGAGATGCCTAATGTGGGGTACAAACCCCTCACTTCTCAGGGAGAGGCTATGGACCAGTGATATCTCCCCCACTCTTGTGGGTCACCTCACTGGGGATGGGGTTTTTGGCAGATTGCGTCTCTGCCTCTCCTATCAGTGTCAGTGTAGCCCTTTTATTCCTTGTCGTGAAATAGCTATTCAGTTAGTTTCAGTTCTTTTTTAGTGGAAACTATTCCATATGTAGCCGTAGATTTGGTATGTCTATGGGGGGAGCCAAGTTCAGGGTCTTCCTGCACCCGTCTTGGACCAGTAGCCACATGAAAATGAACGTTAAATTGTCTTTCCTTCTTTGAATTTTTGTGCTAGACTCAAAATCCCAGGTGGGACACCAGTTTGTTGAGCGTAGCACAAAAGGCTGCATCCTAGCTGTGCAACGATTTGGCCTTGTACACATCAGCAGCGGGAAGTGAAATTCTGACTCCCACAAGATGGACTTACACAACTGTGGACTCAACGCATGAAGGGGGTTTCCCCTCCCCTTAGGCAGCCATTTTTTTTAAATGCCAAAAATGTGCACTATAATCCCCATATATTTTTCAAATTGGGCAAGTGAAGCCTTAAGTGCTTAAGTGTGTGGTTTTAGAATTAGAGAAAATTGGGTCCTAGTCACTGTTCTGTAAAATCAAGGTATTTATAATGCCTGCCTCCTAGGGTTTTGTGGACAATATATGTAAAGTAGGTGCTTAATACATTGAAAAAAAAGGGAAAGGTACACACACTAACTTTTAAATATAATTTGAAGATTTTAAAAATACTTTTGTCCTATGTAGGCAGTCTTAAGATTATTCACCCATCCATATCATCAGCTAATTAGCCATTATTCAATTCAGCTGACATTCTAAAATCAATTTGGAATCCCTTAATAAGCAAGGTTGACAATCAGGCTAATTTGTTGTTCACCCTAAACTTATCCAGGTTTGTAAGCTAGGTAAAGAAAATATTGTGCACTACTTTTTGTAGTGGTTTAAACACAGCAAAATTGTCCCTACAATCTAGAAGTACAAATAATAACCTCTCAAACACATATTACGATTATAGTTCTCTTTAGATATTAAATGAACAGCTTTTGTTTTCCTCTCTCAAAAGTGAATTCTCCTTGACAGTACTTTTGTGATGATAATATAAGCATTTAAAACTTGATTGTTTCTACCAACCACTTCAAACTTCCTCCTCTAAAAACAGCTTAAGCAATATTAGGAAGAATGACAAAGGCAAGCTTAAGTACCTCTGTAGGCTGCCAAAAATACAGGTTGGATGGTGTTCAGCACCTGGAAAATTCGTTAAGACCATATGGACTGTCAAAAGTTCAATGTACTAGAGAAGAAAACTCCCTGCAGTGCCAGCATTTGAATAAAAAAATCATTGTAAATAATGGCTCCAGGGGATTACTGTGATCATTCAAAAAGTTGCCGGTTCTGCTGTTAATAGAGAAATTATAAACTAAATTATAAACTCAGTTGTGGAGCAGGGAACCAAACAAAGGGAACTAGAAAGAATTCTTTGGGTAAATAAGATCACCATCCCTTTACTTGATCTTAGTTCTTAGGGGTCTTAGACTTACCTATATATTATGTCCATGCATATAAAGGGGCAAAGTCAATGTAGTAAAATAAAATTAAGCTTTTCTGTTTGTTCAGTTTCTGTTTTTGCTTAAAGGACAGATTAGTATTTGTCAAAACTTCTATATTAGTAAAATTAACACAAAATATAAATGGCCTGAATTATGAAAATATTTTAAGGGTGCCTAGTTGGCTCAGTCCATAGAGCATCCGACTCGATCTCAGGGTTGTAAATTTGAGCCCTGCACTGGGTATAGAGATTACGTAAAAATAAAATCTTTAAAAAATAAATAAAAGAATATTTCAAGGTGCCACCGATAGTGTTTTATAAATTAGAACTCTGCACTGCTGTTTAAATAATCATGTCTGAGCTTTATGGAACAAAGGAGTAAGCTCTATGAATATTTCTTTTATATATTTCTAAGATAAAATTAATTTTTTCTCTTTCTTTAAATTCATTCGATGAAACTTGCCAACTGATTAATGTAAACCTAGGATAGGCTTCCCTGCTATCAAAGAGTAAGCAGACAAAGAGTGATGAGACATTTATAAAATGAAAGAAAAGAGACAAAAATTATAAAATGAAAAGAGGCAACATATATAATTTGTCAAAGAAGGGTTTGACAAAAAATACTTGATTTGTAATTGTCCTGTACTGTTTAATTTCCCAAGCTATGTATTTATTTTAGTTGCCAATTGTTAACGGTTAGTATATGGAAATTTGATTAATTTTTGCATATTGAATTTGTATCCTGTGTCCTTCCTATGCTTATTTATTTGTTCTAGTAGCTCCTTTTTTTTGGATCCTTTGGGATTTTCTGCATGGATAATCATGTTTCCTGCAAATAGAGACAATTTTATTTTTTCTTTTTCAATCTGTATGCTTTTTGCCTCTTTTCCTTGCCTTATTGCTCTGCCTGGGACCTCCCGTATAATGCTGAGGAAGAGTGGTGAAAGTGGACATATTTGTCTTTTTCTTAATCTTAGGGGAAAAGCATTCAGTCTTTTACTATTAAGCATGATGTCAGCTATATCTCGACTCACTTTGGATTCACTAATTCTGTTGATTATTGATTGAGGATTGTTAAAGTCTTTAACTATAATTGTGGATTTGTTTATTCTTCCTTGCACTTAAAATTTTTTTATTGAATCAATTTTGTAGAACAGTTTAAGGTTCATAGCAAAATTGAGGGGAAGATACAGAGACTTCCCATATAACTCCTGTCCCCCACACAACCACAGCTTCGCCTATTATCAACATCCCCCACCAGAGGATACATTTGTTATAACTGGTGAACCTACACTGATACATCATTATTACCCAAAGCTCATAGTTTACATTACAGTTCACTCTTGGTGTAGGACATTTATGGGTTTGGACAAATACATAGTGACATGCATCCATTATTATGGTATCATGCAGAATATTTTCACTGCCTTAAAAATTCTCTCTCCTTGCACTTTTATAAGTTTTGCTTGATATGTTTTGAAGCATTTTTGTTATGTACATTCACATTTAAGATATGTCTTCCTGTGATATGACCCTCTTTTGATAATATAATATTCCACATCTTTGGTAATATTCTTGTTACAAAATTTACTTTGTCTAATTTTAATAGAGTCCTCTCCAGCTTTATTTTGATTAGTATTTTCATGGTATATATATCTTTTACCATCTTTTGCTTTTAACCTATCATGGATTTCTGTTTAAAGTGGATTTTATAGTAGGGTCTTGCTTTCTTATCCAATCTGATAGTTTCTTTTAATTGATGTCTTTAGATCATTTACATTTAATAATAATTATTAATATGATTGGATAGAAATCTACCTTGTTGGTAGCAGTTTTCTATTTGTTCCATTTGTTTCCTGTTTTATTTTTATTTTTCTGCTCCTTTTATTTATTTTTTAAAAGATTTTATTTATTTGTGAGAGCGCAAGTGAGAGAGAGCGAGAGAGCATGAATGGAGGCGGAGGGGGCAGAAGGGGGAAGGAGAAGGATAAGCAGACTCCCCACTGAGCAGGTAGCCCAACATGGGGGCTCCATCCCAGGACCCCAGAACCCCAAGATCATGACCTGAGCCAAAGGAAGACGCTTAACTGACTGAGCCACCCAGGAGCCCCTCTCTGTTCCTTTTAAACATTGAATTTTATGATTCCATCTTATCTACACTACTGGCTTATTTCTTATACCTCTTTTAAAATTTTTATTGATTGCCTTAGATTTTAAAATATACACTTTAAGCAATTTCAGCTTACCATCAAATAATATTACCTTATATGAAGTGGAAGGATCGTATAGCAGTGTATTCTTTGCCCTTCTCAATACTTTGAGCTGTTGCCATATATTTTACTTTTATGTATGCAATAAACACATCAAACATTGATTCTATTGTTGCTTTAAACAGTTTTTAGAGTAAGTAAAAATTAAGGAAAAAGAATTATGTATGTATCTCCATTTATTCAGTTTCCTTATCTCTGTATTTCTTGGTATAGATCTAAATTCTCTGTGGTATCATTCTTTTTTTCTACTGAAATAATTCCCTTAAAAATTGTTTCTGTTGGAAATAAATTCTCTTTTTTTTGTCTCAGAAAATATTTCTCCTTTACTTTTGAAAGTTATTTTCACTGTGTATAGAATTATGGATTGACAGTTATTTTGTGTTCAGCACCTTAAAATAGTCATTCTAGATTATGCTTGGGGTTTGACTCACACAGTTTCTGATAAATCTGCCTTAATTCTTATCTTTGAATCTCTATGTAATATGGTGCTCATTTTTTATTGTCTTCAAGAGCTGTCTTTATCTTTGGTTTTCATCAGTTTGAGTATGATGTATCTAGGCATTTAAAAATATTTAACCTGGGACGCCTGGGTTGCTCAGTCGGTTAAGCGTCTGCCTTCGGCTCAGGTCATGATCCCAGGGTCCTGGGATCCAGCCCTGCATCGTGCTCCCTGCTCAGCGGGGAGCCTGCTTCTCCCTCTCTTACTCCCTCTGCTTGTGTTCTCTCTCTCACTGTCTCTCTCTGTCAAATAAATAAATAAAATCTTTTAAAAAAAAGTATGCTGATTAGCCCATTGGGCATACTTCATATCTGTTACTGTATTTTTTATGTCTAGCATTTACATTTGTTTTGTTTCATAGTTTTCATCTCTGCCAAAATTCCCTAATTGTTTGTACATCTTGTCTACTCTTTCCTCTAGAGCTTTTAACGTATTAATCCTATTTTAAATTCTTTTATAATTGCAACATCTAGGTCATTTCTGTTAATTGCTTTGTCTTTTCACAATTTGTTTTTTTTTTTTCTTTTTTGTGTTTTATATTTTTTGTATGAATGTTGGGCATTTAAGGTAGTACAGTAGAGACTGAAAATATTATGATTTGTGCTTGGAAATGTCTACCTTTTTTTCTTGCTTGGTTTTAGAAAGGAAGGGGATATTGAGTCAGTCTAATCAGGGGTTGAGCTGGATGTGGTTTTATTGCTGCTGTGACCCTCAGCACACTATAAGCTTTAAATTCCTTGTCCTTAGGGTGGGCTGGTTTGTTGAGGAATCTTCTCAATATCTGCTCCACCTTCAGCTTTAGGTCTTCCCTTTGTGCCTGCGCCTCAGACAGGGTGTCTTTCTAGGCTCTTGTCCCTCTCCCAGCAATAGGCTGCTGTTACTTATTACTCAGTGCTTGCTAGCTTAGTTGTTCTGGGTGAACGTACAGGCCATTCTCTGTTGTACTAGTTCAGCCACAATCATGGGCAAGTGCTCTGTCCCTGAGTTTGGGGGTAGGAAACTTTTCAGTGACGCTTTCCCTCCTCTACCTGCAGATCATTAACCATGTGAGCCTAGGGTGACTTCCTGCCCTTCCTGGCATTAATTCTTTTCTGTTTCCTTTCCCCATCTGCAATAGGTCTTGACATTTTATCCAAGAATGACAGGGTTTGTTGTATCTTCTCTCAGTGATATAAGGAAGGGAAGATAAGGAGAAGAATCCATTGTTCCAGTGGATATTTACCTCCTTCGGGCCTTCTCTAGAAGAAAGGCTTTTTCCTAATTCTTTACTTGTCCCAAATCTTTCCTGTGAGTACCTGATGATGTCTCTGGAGAAGAGCCTTGGAGTAGATGAAAATTCCCTTTGTGTTTATGGCTCCTAGGGTTTCCAGACTCTAATACTGAATAGATTACAGGTGGCTTTTAGCGATTTGCTAAAAACTTTGGATGCTTTCTTCTTAACATCTTATATGTTGCCCAGTGTCTTCCCTAGAAAAGCAAGAGCTTCACTCCTTATCTCCTGTGTTTCTTTATATTTTGAGGTCATTTGTTGCCCTGAGACCTCAGATCTCTCATGAAAGTTATGAATTTGCAGATTACTTGGCATCTTGTTGTTGTCGTTGAAGGGTTGGGAGCAATACTCTACAGATTTTTAAATTCTAAATAGAAGTTTAAATTCCATTTACTGTGGATTATTATTATGTAAGAAAAATCTCTTGTTGGATTAATATGGTTTGGGAAAGGTATAATTTCGTTAAGTCATGTTAGCATCAATTTAAGCATTGTTTACTTTTATTTAATATACCATATGATATATAATCATATATAATAAATGACAATACTACATATAGTAAATATACAAGAAGTATGATTATGGATACTTGAACATGTATTAGCAAGGTTATTGCTTTGGAATCAGATAGACCTGGGTTTGAATCTTAGGCTTGTCATATTCTTGCTTTGTGATTTTGGAAATATTTTTTCTCTCTGACACTCAAGTTTTCTCATCTTTAAGTGGAAAGAGGAGAACCTATACAATGGGGTGCTTTTTAGGATACTACAGGTCTTGATATGTAACAGATGCATAGTAAATGATCTCTTAGAGATTATTTGGTTATAAGAATAGAAACCTCTTGTGAGAATTGAATAAAGAGTTTATTGTCGGAACTAAATGATCAGGTCTCCCTTGGGAGAGTGGAGAACAGTGTCACTCCAGCTGGAATACATGGGTCTTTATTCTTGTGTTCTACTGTTAATGTGACTCAATTAGCAATTGGTTCTGTTGCCATAGTTCTTCAAATTTTAAGAGTGGATATCTGATTGATCCATTTTATCCTATAGACTGGTTCCTTTCAGATCAGTTGTTCATCTCTGGGTCAGCAGTTGTGAGCAGGGGAAGAAGGCAGGGCATGTGGTTCAAACAGAGTCCTGGAGGCTTTGGTCAGAACATCTTGTTTAGAAGAGGCTATGGGCAGGTGGACAACTATTACCATCTCTAGTTCAAGGCTAATTATTTTCACTCATTCTTTTCAAATAATTTTCCTAAGGAGAAGAAAGCATATTTTTTAGCATCTATGGAAATTATTGAATTAATTTTATAATTCAACCTGAGTTTCTCAAATGAACATGAATTCTTTTCTGTATACATAATACCTATTACATTCAGCACTAATGGCCACCTTCTCCTAAGCCATCATCCTTCCCCTCTCAAAATATATTTTAATTGTGAAGGAAGCCATTTTTCATTAATTTTAATAGACTAGGCCCACTCCTTTACCCTGTGGGTGTCTCAGACTGGATAAGTAGACAGATTATGGCATTTGAATATCATCTCTGCTGCTGACTAGCTATATAATTTTAAGTTACTTATGTTCTCAGTTTCCTTTTCTCTAAGCAAGATAATAATGATGCTTATTTCAGAAGGTTGTGGTGGGATTAACTGAGATGACACCTATGAAGTCGTTAATTATAAGTACTTATAAATAAATAGTAATAAATAATTATACATTATATATAAATTAATAAATTATAAGTACTTAATAAATAAATGTTTTTTTCTTATGGTGGTGATATGCCTCACCAGAGATTAAACTTGAGTTTTGTGGGTTTTTTGTTTCTTTTCATGAGAGGGAACACGATAGTAGAATCATCAAAGACAGTCCACCTAGTTGCTTCTCACTCCATAAATGAAGGTGTGGGGTGCTTAAAGGGGTATCTTTAGGGAGACTTCTTTAGGGAGTAGTCACCTTTGCATCACAGATGGCAGCCCCATTCTGAAGTCTCCCTAGCCTGAAGGAGCTAATGATCTTCTGTCAGGATTTGTGAGTAACCCTATTTTCCAGGGAAAGAGGGTTATCATCACATCCTTCATGTGTCATGAATTGGTGATTAAAAAAAAAAAATAGCTGTCTGCATTCTCTGCATGGATCGCTTGTAGAAAGGGAGAGGGGTAGTAGTTTGAAGAGTAACTATCTGATCCATTTCTAATCAAGCACTGTGGATGCTGGCCATTATTCTGTGAGGTGACTGAGAGGGATCTTTAGAGAGCTGATAAGTCAAAGCTACAATCCTGGGTGCCCAAGTGTGGGACATCCTTTGCTAATCTTAACCACTTAGAGACAGTAGGATAGTCCTGTACTAGAGAACTGAGGTGACCTGCATGGTAATAGCTAGTGGTAGATCATTGTAGAGTAGGCAGCTTCATCTGTCAGACTTGAGAAGACAAGTTTCAACGATAACACCATGTGGCAGCTAGAAGCAACCTATCGATAGTTGACATTCATTATGCATTTACTCTCATGCACTGTTCTTAGCTCTTATGTGAACTGACATATTCAGTTCTCACTTACATATTTGACAGGTAAGGCACTGAAGCCAAGAGAGGTAGAAAATTACTCAATCTAGAAAGTGACAGAACTAGAATTCAAACCTAGGCAGTCTTGTCTGGAGACCACATTATTAGCCACTATGCATGTTGCAGATATAAATGAACTCTTCAGTAGGGAAGAGAAGGAAGACACATCTCCTTTTGTACTATGTGAACATCCAAGATTTTGAATAATTCAGAGGGAGACTGGGAGCTCCATGAAGGAGATTTCTTGGTTTTGTATCACATGGAATGTGACTGTATTGATAATCATATTATTAAAACTTCTAAGCAATTTTCTACATATGCTTTATTTTCCCAATTTGATTTTAACCTCCTTGAGGAAACTGCTGCTAATTTGTTTTATACCCCTACCTGCCCCACCCCCACACTTTAATATAGTCTGTAAAGAATTAGTCTTATAGGAGATCATTGGCAAGGGTTCTGGGACAGAAAAATAAGACTGGGTCTAAAAAATTAGATTTAAACAATAAAATATGGAATAAAACCAAAAAACTCATGATTTATTTAGGCTTCTGATGATGGAAGCCTTCAGTTTCACTCCTAAGAAATCATTCATAAAGGAAATGCTTGAAGTATAGTTTACAAATTACCCTCATGAGAAAAAACTTAAGTGAATGGGCCATACACAGTCAGTCTCTTCTGTGAGTAGAAATGACCAAATATAAGATGACAGTGGTTATTTGTCAATGAAAATCTATTCAGAATAGAGACCTACCAGTGAAAGATTAGAGCATTAATTTCCATGGGCCTTGAACTCTTCTGTCTCTTGGGAACATATCTGCTGACATAGGACTTGACACCAAGGCCACCTGAAATAGTTCCTTATAAAATGACAGGGAAAAAACCTATTATCCCTGCTCTTTCTGTGTACCAAAAGGCAATGCCCTCAACTATCAGTATATCCAGAGTAATGTAGGGTTTTGTGAGAATTTTCAAAAGAATAACCAAGATCAGTGGCAGAGCAAAAATCAAAGCATGACCATCTTTCCCAAAGAGATGACAGAAATTAAAAATGGGTACTTTTTTTCAGAATGAAATTTTTTTAAGGAAAAAGTAAAAAAAAAAAGAATGACAATGCTTTACTATAGATCTTCAGAGAAAGCAGCAAATGTCACCATGCTCTAAAAAAGAAAATTATTTGAGCTTTTTGTAGTACATTATTATTTTCTCATCATAAAAATTATACTAAATTTTGAAAACCATAAATCTTTCATATCTGTATGATGTGAAAAAGTAAAACTACCTGCAGCCTCACTATGCATTGATAACCAGCATTAATATATAATTCCAGAGTTTTTTCTCAATTCATTTAGATCTAGAACTATATACACAAATGAGCTCTCTCTATAGATCATGGAAGTGACATCATACCTTACATATTTTATTTTATTTATATTTTATTTTTTAAAATCTTATTATATTACGTTAGTCACCATATCATCATTAACCTTAGGTATTTTATTATGTGTTCTCTTTTTTTAGTATATGTGCTGCCGAAGCGAGCACTATTATGTGTTCTCTTATATAAGGGTAGGTAGTTAAACATTTCTCCATTGTAGCAGAGAAGGCTCATTAACTTCCAAAGATTTGAGCTCCTTTTCCCAGTGTAGAGTTGATGGGAAGCAGTTTCCCAGCCAGAGATTTCTCAGCTCCTTTGCAGCTATGTGGGCCCACAGAAGTAGTTTTTTTTTTTTTTTTAAGATTTTATTTATTTATTCGACAGAGATAGAGACAGCCAGCGAGAGAGGGAACACAAGCAGGGGGAGTGGGAGAGGAAGAAGCAGGCTCACAGCAGAGGAGCCTGACGTGGGGCTCGATCCCATAACGCCGGGATCACGCCCTGAGCCGAAGGCAGACGCTTAACCGCTGTGCCACCCAGGCGCCCCACACAGAAGTAGTTTTGGTGAAGTGGAACAGGAGCTGAAGTGATTTGCCAAATCTGGGGCTAAGGAGGTTAAGTATCTGCATGCCTTTCCCACCCTTTCATTCCCTTCCAGGGTGTACTTGGAAGCCATACTTGCACTTCTTCCATTGTCATGAGAAAATATGACCCCTGAATAGCTTGCTGGTCCCAGGAGGAGAATAGAGGATACATGGAGTAGTCACCCCAGCTACCCCATAATGTGAATCTGCACAATGAAGCAGAGCTGCTTCAGTGACCTGCAAACTTATGATTGAGAAATAAATGGTTCTTATTATATTGCATTAAGTATGCTTCACAGAAGCTGACGTGCCTGAAATACAGATAATTGAGTCTAGAAAGAAAGATGTGTCTCAAAAAGAACTGTGGGTGTGATTTTTGACAAATGGTCTTGGCTGGAATCAAAAACGTAGATCTTGGAGAAATTGTATTGACAAAATAACCTCAGCCTGAACTAACAGGGACTAAGACTATGTGAGATATAAAAGTCACCTCTCAACTTTCTGTAGGCAGGAAACAGACTGGTGTGTTCTCCAATGTCCTTTTGAGAAGTGGCCAAAGAAGAGAATGTAAAAGAAAAGATCTCGACCTCATCCACAGAGGGCTTTGTCAACAGTTCTCAAGAATAATGGACTAGGCAGAAACTTCCAGGAATTGGGATTTAGGCCAAATCAAGCAACATCTTTCCTCAGAAGGACATGGCAATACACTTATATGGGCTTTCAAGAATTGCTAATGGACTGTTGATTGCCGTGGGCCTCTCATTCTCCCCATTTCCAGTGGGACTAGACTATATATATTATCCTTGTTCCATTATTATATTTTGGATGAGATAAGGGAGATAATCTGTCTATTTAGAACATGGGTCTGAATTAAGAGGAGGCACATGAAATCCTGGACTTGGAGTCTAATATTATTAATGGATAAGATTTGGGCAGAGGGATTTGACATGGGGTGCGAGTATTATTTGCATATGAGAGGAATATGAATATTTGTAAACAAAGTAGGGAGGACTGTCATACATTAGATATTGTTTAAAATGATCCACTTTATTCCCTTATCTTTACCTTTCCATGTGAGTACTTCTCTGCACTTTAACCTTGGGCTTGGCCATATGACTTGTTTTGGCAAGTGATCTGTTAGCAGGTGTGGAGCAAGTTTGAGTTGTGGCTTTCGCCTTTTGGGCTTTGGCATTGTCATGAAAAAGACAAGCCCTCAATAATCCCACTGATCTCAGGAGAAGAATAAGAGATACATAGAGGAAAACTACTCCAATGATGGCTACCTGAAACAAAGCTACCACAGATCACCAACAAAAATGAGCAAGAAATAAAGACTTATTTTTGTATTCATGTTAGTTTGAAGTTGTTCTGTGACATATCTGTATGACTTTGTCTCTTACGCTTTTGCTAAAGTGTCACCTTCTTGGTGTCTGACTTACCCTAATTAAAATGACAATCAACACACCCTATCCCTTTCCTCCTGTATATTTTTCTCCAACGTACTTGTCATCTTCTGATATTCCATACAATTTGCTCACTTGGGGGTTTATCATCTCTCTTCCCCAACTAGAATATAAGCTCCATGAGGCAGAAATTTCTTGCCTGTTTTCTTTACTGCTGTATCCTCAACACCCAGAACATTGCCTGGCACACAGTAGGTATTCAATAATTTTTGTTAAATGAGTGAGTGAATTAATATACACATAGAAGAATATCAGAAAGAAGTACAGAAAAAATTTATAGTGGTTATCTCCAGCTATGAATATGGTTGCTTTTTCTTTATATTGTCTGTATTTTTCAAATTATTTAAAATAAATATATAGGGTTTTTTTAATAAAAATAAAACAACTTTTAAAAATTGTGTTGACTAGACATAGACAGTGCAGGGTTTTTTTTTTCTTATTTATTTTAATATTGTTGAGATTGTCCATTTATCAGTAATCATAATTTTGTCCTAGCATAGGATCTGTAGGCAGAAGACGGTTCAAAACAGAAGGCAAGTGGGTCAAGAAGAGAAACTGGAGTAACTGAGAGTTGAGAATTGAGTCTGGGTATAACAGAGAGAATTGAGAGTTGAGGTATAACAACCAGAATCTGGGGACAGACTGCGTACAACAACTGAGACTCACAACCGAGACATCAATTCCTTAAGTTCTGTACGAATCTGAGCAACCTTCATTTTTTTTTAAATCATCCTTTCTCTCATGTTAAAGTGTTGCCAGTTATTTCCATTTCTAATTATTTTTGAACTTTAAGATGAGTTCAAGTTATGCCTCTTTTAAGATATGTTAATGAATTATTTTATTGTACCTATACACTTATGATAAATGTACATTAAAGAATCTAATAAATAAATCCTGGTTAAGTAATGTCATTGTTCTGGGGTGCTGGGTGGCTCAGTCATTAAGCATCTGCCTTCAGCTCAGGGCATGATCCCAGGGTCCTGGGATCGAGCCCCGCGTTGGGCTCCTTGCTCCGCTGGGAGCCTGCTTCTTCCTCTCCCACTCCCCCTGCTTGTGTTCCCTCTCTCACTGGCTGTCTCTCTCTGTGTCAAATAAATAAATAAAATCTTAAAAAAAAAAAAAAGAAGAAATGTCATTGTTCTATTCTATAGGGTACCAGTCAGTATGCTGATACAATCGGAGCAGTAACCATACTTAGTAGGATGGTATGGTATTTGGCAGATTATTAAACTCCTTTCAGAGGAGCTGGAGTAATTGCATGACGTTTCTTCTCCTAGACTGAATGATAGCTTCAAGACTAAGATGACCATGAAAAAAAGAAGATGCTGGCTATGCAGAATGAGAGCCACTGGATGATGTGTTTTCTCCACTCGCCTACCCTCTTTTTTCCTTCCATCTTCACCTCAGATGGAAGACTGGAGAGGCTGAGCAGTAAATTCTGAGTCCCAGTGCGAGGTAAGGTTTTCTAAGAAGAAAGTGGTTTATCTTGCTTGATAGAAGTTTCTTGTGACTCACAAGGTATACCAGGACTATGGTTGAAAGTAGTTTCATAGGAGTTAAGAACATGAGGACTTGGAGTAAGATGAATTTGAGTTGAATTTCAGCTCTACCACTTACTAGCAGTATTGCCTTTCAAGTAATTAACTTTCCTGAACCTCACTTTTGTCATCTGTAAATGGAACAAAAAAACAAAACAAGGATTAAATGAAATGTCTTTTATAAAGTGCTCAGTATTGGATCATCACTGAATGTTTAACAAATTCAGCTGGTATTAATCTGTTGCTACTGCTACTATTTTACTTCTATTAATACTATTATATTTTTCTACTACTACTATTACTCCTATTATAATTTTCATATCTAATACCTGTTTAGTTAACCAGTAGGAAGGTTGGCATGCTGGTCTTCTGGAAAATGAAGAAAGGGAGAATTTGCAAAAAATAATTAAAAACTACTATGACTAAGGTTCTCAGCTTTCCACTAACTCAAGGCTGTTGATTGCATTGCCATTTTGAAATTTAACATCGGAGCATTACTATATAGCTACAACGGTGTCATAAAATTGACCTTAAATGATGCTACACTAGCTTAAGCTATTCTTTGACCATTATAGCATGCAGTACCATTCCTGAATCTCAATCATGGTGATCAAATCTATAGATTTTATTTTTCATGAAAAAAAAAACCACCCAAAATTCTGGAGCCCCATGAGGGTGGAGGATTGAGAACTTTCCCCCAGTAAGCATGTAAAACATAAAATTCAGCGGATGGGCAGCAGAGAATTATGATACACCACCATAGACCATGAAAAAATATTATCAGGGGAAAAGCTAACTCATTCATATAACACACTTGCTTTTTATCAAGATTTCCTCCGATTAAATGTATGGTGATGATTATTATAAACATCCACGTGATATTGAAACAGCTGTTGGCATCCTAAAGGAATGAGCATCACCCCCCCCCCCCCCACGCTGGGCCTTTACTGCCCTACTGCTCTTTTTTGTTTTTGAATCTAGCCTCATTACATTAATAGCTCAAAACCTTCTCAGGCGTGTTAAAAATAGATTGTAAGAGAATTGAAAGCAGTGTTTTCCTCCTCCCTCCCACTCCTTTTCTCGACTGTAATATAATGGCACTCCTCAGAAACAGTCCACGGAAATCAGGATTTTCTCAGCGGCTTGTGTGGGAAATGTAGACTATTGTGAGCAAGTGTTGCAGCCCACTGCTTGTCAGGAAGTCGTTTTTAGAACAGTTAACCGAACAAACACCTTCCATTGTCTATAGAGGTTGAAAGTCCAATGAAATCTCCTTATTTCTATTTCCAAACCAATGCGGCGAGACTTAATACATTTAACCCTTTTCATTCTAGAGTCTCCGGTTTATTGAAGGCTTTTTCTCTCAGTGATTCTTAACCGTTTTCAGTTCCTGGACTCCTTGGAGAATCCTGCGGGACAGTAAACTCATGCGTTCACTTTGCAGGGGATCTTCATTCTTTCCTCTGTTCCCACCCCTCATGTTGAGTTGTTCTGCAGCCGATCTGAGTAATTAATGATCAAGGAAAACTCTAAAGAAGAGAAAGTGAGACTCTCCTTTCTTCCACGGCAGCCAATGGCATATTTCTAATTTTTCTTTGCAAATTTACTTTTTAAAAAAAGGGCTGAGCTCTACTGACAATTTTAAAAGCTATTTATCATTTTCATAGTCTTATTTATTAAAGCAATAATTTAGAGGCTTAATTTTTCCTCACTGTGATAAAACTAAAAAATTAACTTAAGTGTGTATACAAAAGAGTTGGACCAAGAGGGCAGAGAAGAAATAGTCTATGTTTAACCTGGGCATGACTGTTATTGCACTCTCTAAATATTTGAAGGGCCTTTGTGGAGATGTAACAGCCATATAATTATCATTTTATCCTGCTTCAGAGGAATTTGCCAAAGGAGGTTGTTCTCTTTTTTAAACATGTTTTGGTTAAACTTAAGATCCAAAGATTTAGTGTTCAACAGTGGGAGTTAAGGAGTTTGTTGTGGGCATATTCAAGAGAAGGCTACTGCAGTACATGATGTGAGGGAGTATTTCTGTTCTCTGTGACTAGATAACCTCTACTACACCTTTGCACTAGAAATTCTACAAGTATACCAAGAAGTTAGTTGGTCCATAGGAAGAAAACTTGAAAATGATGTCTTTCCTTTCATGTTCTTTTTCCCTGTGGGTACACCCAAGAGAATAGTTTTAATTTGCTCTGAGATGGAGTTCTGGCTTTCCAAAATCATTCATTTTCTGTGTGGTCTTAGATATCTGTGATGGTATTCCAGAACTCTGGCCTCTTTTACAATATCTTGAACATAACAAAATGTCCTATTACCCACTAGGAATCGTTTGCCGTCATTTAGGGAGAATGAAACCACAGTCTGACCTTCACGGAGAGAGTACATTTGAATTAACTGCCTTATCAAGAATTTTCTCTCATTTTTTTTCTCAAGAATTTTCATTAACTACTACCTGAGAGTTTACACTTAAAATTTTGCTTATCTCATCTAAGACTGCGTCATCTGTTGTTATCTATGTTGAATGTATAAGCTGTAAATTGCTGGATTGAAAAAAATATGATGGCATGTAACATCCAGGATCATTTTTCAAATGGACTCCTCATGAGGAGCCTCAGAGGCTCTGCGCAACCTGGAATGCTTAATGCCAAAACTTTCTGACAGCCCTAGCTTTGGTAGATGTATTAGTCCGCTCAGGCTGCCGTAACAAAATCCTATAGACCAGGCGGTTTAAACCACAGAAATGTATCTTCTTATAGTTCTGGAGGCTGGGAGTCTGAGATCAGGGTGTCAGCATGGTCAGGGTCTGGTGAGAGCTCTCTTCCTGGATTGCAGATGTTCACCTTATCACTGTGCTCTCCCATGGCGTTTTCTTGGAGCATGTATGTGCAGGGAAAAAGAGAATTTTCCTCTTCTTGTATCTTTAATTCTATCAGATTAGAACTTTACCTTTATGACTTCTTTTAACTTTAATCATCTCCTAAAAGCCCCATCTCCAAGTACAGTCACATTGAGGATTTGGGCTTCAACACAGAAGTTTCAGGAAGACACAATTCAGTCCATAGCAGTATAGCATATATACATTTTAGACCCTGAACAGACTTTTGGATGCATGTTAATGAAAGAATGGGAAAGAATTTCATTACAACATGATCTTACCTGCAATCTACTTTTGTGATGTGGACTATGAAGACATCAAATATCCAAAATAATTAAGAGAGTTAAAAATGTGTGTGTGTGTGTGTGTGTGTGTGTGTGTGTGTGTGTAAGCATAAGAGAGAAAAGATAATTAAATCAATAAGATTTTTAAACTATTTGTTAAGTACAATGTATAGTCAGGTATGATGATAGATGTATCTTGCCTCCCCTATAATAACAAACAAACAAATATCAGAAAGATATTGATTTTGCCCTCAGGAGTTTGGAATTTAATTGTGGAGCTAAGAACTAAAAACCACCTAGATGAAAAGTACATTAAAAAGAAAGCTCAGGGGCGCCTGGGTGGCTCAGTCGTTAAGCGTCTCCTTCAGCTCAGGGCGTGATCTCAGGGTCCTGGGATCCAGCCCCCCCCCCACCCTGCCGTCGGGCTCCCTGCTCAATGGGAAGCCTGCTTCTCCCTCTCCCATTCCCCCTGCTTGTGTTCCCTCTCTCGCTGTCTCTCTCTGTCAAATAAATAAATAAAAATCTTTAAAGAAAGAAAAAAAAAAAAGAGAAGCTCATATGTGTTAAGCACTGAGTAATTGGATTAGAAAAGGGGTGCAGTTAATGTTCAGAGGATCATCATGGTGGGAAGATTCTGAAAGCAGAGGAGGTAGGAATAGGATGAGCTGGGTTGGGAAGGAGGTTTAGGATTTGAGGGGGGATCAGAGAATTTTTCTTAGAAGAGGTGATGGCTGCTCATTTAGGGAAAAGAGTGGGGGGAAGGGCAAATATATAAAGCAGAGGGCACAGAGGTAAAAAGAGCACACTCAGTGTGTGTGGGAGACTTATCTCAGTTACCATGGCTGGAGGTGGAGGGCCTGGCACAGGGTGGAGAGAGAAGAGGTAAGCTAGCTGCTCAGAGGTCATAACACTAAGGGCTGTATGGACCATATTTTACTCTGCAGATCAGAGGTTTTCAACACTGCCTCTTTCTGTTATCCCTTGTAGTTTAGACTGCTCTTCCTGTCGTGCGGATTATAGTAACAACCTCCTTTTCTAGCCTTGTCCCCTCTCTCATCTACCCTCCATCCTGCACCAGAGAGCTTTCTAAAAGTCAGGTCTGCTCTTACTGTTCCTCTGCTTAAGTTTCTGTAATAACCTACGCTGCCTAGGCCCTGCCTACTGCTTCACCTTCCACTCTTGCGAGGTTCTTCCCATAACACTTAGCTTTGTGTCCTAGTCATACTGAAAGGCTCGCAATTTTGTCTTGTCCAGTCCTTGGTTATGTTGCCACCACTGCCTGGGATGGCCTCCATACCTACCTCCTTTTAAGACCTAGCTGAAGATCACCCCCTCCATGATGGCATTCCCAACCTCTGTTGCCCCCAACCGGACCTGGCCATACTCTTTTTATGCCTAACTGTATCCATAGGTGCAAATCCTATTACTATAGCTTAGTAAGGGGTTGGATACAGAGATGTTCAGAATTTCAAACCAACAGGATTCAGTCAGTCAGACAATAGATGTGGGTGGAGGAAGGATTTGGAGTCTGGGATGTCTCCTGGGTTTCTATGAGCCGTGGCATGTTGCGTGTCATAGAGAATACAGGAGCAGAAGGGTTTGGAGAGAGAAAGACAATGAGTCCCATTTTGGTGAAGTTAAGCTGGTGTTGCCTGTGGAGATCCAGGATGAGATGAGTTATAGATTGTCAGATATATGAGCCTGGAGTGCAGGAGAAAGATCTAGAGGTGCACATTTGGGATTTTTTTTTTTTTTAAAGATTTTATTTATTTATTTGACAGAGACAGCCAGCGAGACAGGGAACACAAGCAGGGGGAATGGGAGAGGAAGAAGCAGGCTCCTAGTGGAGGAGCCTGATGTGGGGCTCGATCCCAGAACGCTGGGATCACGCCCTGAGCCGAAGGCAGACGCTTAACGACTGTGCCACCCAGGTGCCCCAACACATTTGGGAATTAATACATAGGCAGCAGGTAAATCTTTTTTTTTTTTAAGATATTTATTTATTTATTTAATTTGACACAGAGGGAGAGAGAGAGAGTGCACGCACATGAGCATGAACGGGGTGGGGCAGAGGGAGAGGGAGAAGCAGACTCTTCACTGAGCAGGGAGCCCAATGTGGGGCTCAATCCCAGAACCCTGGGATCATGACCTGAGCCAAAGGCAGATGCCTAACCACTGAGCCACCCAGGTGCCCCAGGCAGCAGGTAAATCTTGAGGAATGAATGAGATTATTCAAAGTGAAACTGTAGTGTGAGAGGGGAAGAGAGAGGTGGATGTAAGTGATTGTGAAAGAAGGTGGGGTGGAAAATTGCCCCATGTCATCCCTGTTCCATTTCCCCCACCATTTTGGTCCCGGGACCACAAAGATAACAGTGCATCTTGATAGAAGCTCTGTAAACAGAAAAGCTTTGTTTGCTATTCAGGGCCTCAGGCCACTCTAAGGTACCATGAAATGAATCTTATAAACTTCCCTGTGATCTATCCTGACAACGGCAATAGGTAAATCTCTCTAAGCTCATCATATGTGATTGTGTGTAATACCAGTACAGTTTTAATTCAGTATTTAGAAAAAAAATTTGTTCTATTAAAATAGGACTTTGAGGTTTAGAGTATTTCTGGTTATTAAAACTTGACTCCCTAAATAATTTAGAAACTTTTGAAGCAGGAATATCTCTGAATGTTATTCTTAGATAGAGCAGTACTTTCCTTCCAGAAATTTCTTTATTTCAGGTTAATATGTAAACAAACACAGTACATTTTACAGCAAGAGAAGAGTAAGTGAGGACATATTATTCAAAAGAATCTCTGTTTTCTTTACTAAGAAGAAATACCTTTTTCATCACAGGAAAAGAGAATAAGGAATGCATGGTCATAATGTGTCGATGAAGTGGCTTCATCGTGTGATAAAAGAAGGTGAATGGAGAATTCCCTTGAGTCAAGTGTGTGGTAAGTTAAATCACACGAGCTGTCTGTGATGGCTGCCACATGATTCGGGGCAGGCATTTCTTCATGTTAACATTTTTCATGCTGCCTCCCACTTATTCAAACACCGCAGAACTTCCTTACCAGCATAAGAGGGCTTTTTAGCTTTCTAGAGTACTATATTTCACTCAGCACTGATCAATAGAAATGGTACCATTTTCCACATGGGAGATGTGAAAGCTGATCTCCGTTGTCTCAGGCACTGGGTAGGGGCCGACTTTTCTACAATGGGTCAATGAACAGGCGGAAGAGAGGGAGGAGGCAGCCGCCTCTCAGCTAGAGCTGTTAAATCAATCTTGGCAAATCGAGTAACATGCCTCAACCAGGCTACTCTTATCTCTATGTGGTCAATTAGAGGAAAATCTCATGAGGCAAGAAAAGGGAAAAAAAGGAATGATGTAATTTCTTTTGTAGCCTCCTTGGCATGATTCATATGAATATTCATTATTACACATGGGAAGTATATATATTATCAGATCTGGGCTTAAATGTAGAGGCACCTTTGTAAAGAAAGAATAATTCGACATAAACTTTGTATTTGTCTTAAGGAGGAGGTATGATATATTCAGAGCTTGTATAAATTTGGGACATAGGCATATGCCAAACTGTTTTCAAATGTTTATTTTCTGCTATATATCCATAACTGTCTAATTTTGGCAGTAACTATTTTTGTCTTAAAGTGAAAATATGCTTTCAATTCCAGTAAAAAAAAAACTGTCCAATAACTTCAAGTTAATTTTATAAGAAATACATATTAGCATTAAGTAATATAATTAATTTTTATGATTTTCTTTGTTTTAACTAGAAGTCTATAAGGAGACTATGCTTTGTTCTTCATTGCACTAGTTATTTTTATAAAAACAAAGATTTTCCATGTCACATTTTCAGATGTCTTAGGGAAATAGATTTTAGAGAGGATTCTAAAGCATTAACAAATATGTGGCAAATTCTATTTTAAACATATTTTTAAAATATCTATTTTACTGATGAATAAATAGGAGAAATTTAAATGACATTTCAAGGTTAGACTAGAACTAGGAAGAAAACTGGGACATACTTTTAAGTTCTCTTTAGCCCCAACCATCTTCTGGATGTCTAGCATCTCTATTTTATATATTACACGTGGAACCCGTCTTTATTTTCTGCCAAACCTACTCTTCCACTATTCTTCTCCATCTTGACTGTGGTATCTCCATCCATCCAATTGTTTAGGCCAAAAACTTGGATTCATCTTTTGTTTTCCTTACTTCACTTATCCATCTTTCAACAAATCCTCTTAGTTCTACCTCTAAATATGTAAATAGAATGTTTTTGATATCCCATTACATTCAACCCAGTCTGGGGCACCAACACCTCTCACTGGGATCATTGCAACAATCTCCAAATGTCAATGTGTGCTAAGTTAAATAATTCAATCTATCTCATTGTTCTGCCCTCTACAATCTACTTTCCCCTCGGTGGCCAAATGATATTTCCTGAAATAAACAAACAAACAAAAAGAACCAATCACTGATCCGTCTAAAGATCCCTGCATTTAGAAGAAACCTTCTTAACCTGGCCTATACACCCTGTGTGATCTGTCCTCTGCTTTTCCCTTCTAGCTCCGTCTCTTCCACTCTCTCAGTAGTATAAGTACTTTCTGACTTACTCATCACTTTATCCATAGCAGAGTGCTGAGCACAAGAGTAGGCACTCAATACGTTTGTCAAATACATGAACATATATTTTATATATTTTCTTGAGCATAAAATGAAGTTCTCCTTTGGTTTTGGTGCTAAGCAGAGCTCAGACTAAATCCTTACGTGGGTGTTCATTTGAAATTTTGGACCGATAATCACTGAATGAAAGCTTAGGGCAGTCAGGGCCTGCTTTGCAACCCATCCTATGCTCCTTTCTTAACATTTCCTGTTGGCTTAGCTACACCTGGGCTCTGAGGTCAATCCTGAGTTAAGACAGGAGTGATTCAAAGGCCTGTGTTTCCGTAGCAGGTGACTTAACTTGATGGTTCCTTAACACCAGCCCCACTATGACCTTGTGAATTTCTGCCTTATGGTGAAGCCCATGTTCATATCTTGATCCTTGTTTTGGTAACTGAATTTCTGCTTACTTCCTTCTGCCTCGACAACTACTCAGTAATCCCCTTCTTCCTAGTCCAGGATCCACCTATACTCATGTCCATTTGAGTTAACCTGTATTCAACATTGTACCATATTGGACATCACCATAGATCTCTTCTAAAACTGATTTAGCATCCTTGTTGAGACCACGTAGTACCAAAGCCATTCGTAAGAGGATGAATGAACAACCATGATGTTGGAACTAAGCTTTTAGAAAACACCCAAAGCTATTTATGCATAAATCATGTGAAATCTCTCATAAGCATTTAAAAAACAATTACAACAAAATCCCGTGGTGTTCAGTATTTCCATAGTTCCAAAATACTCTATCTTCTTTAAAAAGGAAAACCTGAGTGGGGAAAGCTACATGACAATATATTTATTCCATATGTAATTATTAACAATATTTAAGTATGGTCCATTTTTTGGGTAAGTTGTCAATACCTCAAGATCTCCAGCTTAAGGGGATTAAAAAGAAACTGATTCTAATGAAGTTTTATGATCTACGAAAAGCTGATGTAGGAAATAAATGAACTTATTTTCAGAGATATTCCTTTCAAGTATGAAGGACAACCTACCTCGCATTTCTTAGTCAGTACCTTCTCTAGAGCTACTGCCCTGCCAGAGATAGGAATTCAGGAGGGGGTAAAGTGAGGTGTCCTTTCTGATGCTACCACTTAGATTGTCATCTTCCTGGGGTCTGCAAAGCACTCTCAACCTCAGCAGGAAAATACTGAAGTTAGGTTTTGCTATCCCTTCTTGAATTTTATCAGATTTTCATGCCCCAGTGAACCGTGAACAAGCTGGAGAGACAGAGATAAATGAAAAGTCCCTTTGGTGAAGGGAAAAAGCAATCACTACTAGTTTTGTAGTTTTTACTTTTCTGTTGATAACAAAAAGGAATGGTATAGAAATTTGTAGGTAACTATTGTGTCGTAAGCGAAACATGCTATTTAATTTACTTATTTCAAGGATAAATGAATCTCTTTTTATCAACCGTTGACTTTTAACACTATCATTTTAAGTTTTTAGCTCTCTTTCTTGAGGAAAAGCATAAGAACCCTAAGAAATAACACTTTGATGCTGGTATTAGTCTGCTTGGGCTGTCATAACAAAATGCTATAGACTAGGCAGCTTAAGCAACAGGAACTTACTGCTCCAGTTCTGGAGGCCGGAGGTCAAACATCAAGGTGCCAGCTTGGGTCACTGTCTGGTTAGTGAGGGCTGTCTCCTTGGGTTGCAGACAGTTACCTTGATGTGTCTGCACATGGTCTTTCCTTAGTGCATGGAGAGAAAGAGAGAAATAAAGCAAGCTCTCAGGTATTCCTTCTTAGAGGGCCCCACCCTCATGACCTCATCTAAATCTAGCTACTTCCAGGGGCACCTAGATGGTGCAGTTGGTTAAGCATCCAACTCTTGGTTTTGGCTCAGATCATGATCTCAGGGTTGTGGGATCCAGACTCGTGTCAGGCTCCAGCTCAGCGTGAAGTCTGCTTGGGATTTTCTCTCCCTCTCCCTCTCCCTCTGCCCCTCTCACTCCTGCACGCATGTGCACTCTCTCTCTCTCAAATAAATAAATAAATCTTTAAAAAAAAGTAAATCTAGTTACCACCAAAAAGCCTATCCCAAATACTACCACATTGGGGGTTTGGGGCCTCAATATATGAATTTGGAGAGGGACATAATTTAGTCCAGAGCATTCTACTCCTAACCCCCCCAACTCATGTCCTTCTCATATGCAAAGTATATTCATTCCATAGGCACAGCCCTTCAAGTCCTAATTTATTTTAGCATCAGTTTTAAAGTCCAAAGTCTCATCTAAATATCATCTAAATCAGATATGGATGAGACTTGAGGTATGATTCATCCTGAAGCAAAATTCCTCTCCAGTTGTGAACCTGTGAAACTCGACAAGTTATGTGCTTCCAAAATACAATAATGAGACAGGCAGAGGAGCGACATTCCCATTTGAAAGGAAGAAACAAGAAAGAAGGAAGGGGTGATAGGTTCCAAGCAAGTCCAACATCTAGCAAGACAAATTTCATTGTATTTGAAGGCTTGAGAATAATCTTTTTTGGCTCAATGTCCCACCTTCCAGATCCACTAGGTTGGCAATGTCATCCCCATGGCTCTGCAGGGTGAACCCGCCCCTTGTGCTTTCTCATTTCCAATAACATGCTCCTCATCGTCGTCTGAGACTTCACCAGAATCACCCTTCACATCCATATTTCTAGCACCTCAAAACTCTTACAGCCACTCTCTATTACCCACTTCCAAATCTCCTTCTATGTGTTTAAGTATTTGTTACAGCAGTACTTTTTTACATAAAATAATTTTATGAGACCTTTTGAATGAGACCTGAGAAGTTACAATCATCAAGATAATTTTAGAAAATTTCCTATTACTCGTTTGTACCCAGAACCTAGATTTCAAATAAAATATTTTTCTCCAAATAATAGGATCTGTGCCTTCAGAATGATGTAAAATTTGGCCACTACTTCTTTTTTATTCCCTTATTGATGAGCATTTAAAAATCAAATTTATATGTGCATGTAGTTGAATGAGTCAGTCCTATAAGATTTATTAAGACCTCATTTCTCCCCCTCAATTTGGGGGAAAGTGGTTATGTTAGTAGATGATAATAGTTGACAAAAGAAGGCAGAGCTAATTAACTCCTGTTTTGCTTCTGTTTTCTCTGACATAAACAGTGATCTTAAAATGAGAAAGTACTTATTAAATAACATGAAGAATATAGTTTATTGTAGATTAAGATGTAAAGAGAAAACAACAGCCTACTTTAGATGAATTCAGATGTTAAAGCCTTAACAATTTATGTCTAAAGGATGCTGAAGAAACTTTTTAGGTTCATTTTAGAACTCTTTGAAATTCTCAGTAACCACTGAAAATGAAAGAGTGAGAGAAGGAGAGATATGGAGAAACAGAGAGTGTCTGTGATGGGTCAGCGTCCAAAGTTTTTTTTAAAGAGAGAACTGTCTGGTTAAATTCTAAAAAGGATTCTCCAAAATATAATTCATGAGCATTTAGAAGCAAATGAGTGGTCACTGAAAGGCAATCAGATTTTTCTCTTCGTCTGTTCCCAGGATATCCAGTGTATGGGGGAGTATAGTGGGTAGCATTGCTTTCTTTCCTCTGCTCTACTCAAAACCCTGGGTGCCAACATCCTTTCAGCTTCATCCAAGGACTTTGCAAGAAATAGCTTTTCAATAAGTTTAGGTACACACAGTATAGTGATGATATAGCTAGGTTTCAGTAAACCATTTGAAAACATCAGAATAACTTTGTGAATAACATGGAGATATATCGGCAGAATGATAGTACAGTGCAGTGATCTTTTGGTTATTTGAGCAGTTATACTTTCTTCCTCCCCTGCTCGCCTATAGGAAGATGTCAACCATCAATACAACTGAGTGAATCACAATTGTTAGATTTCAGGCATCAAGGAGGAAATGGGGAGACTTTTTTTGCAAGGGTATTTTTGGCATCCCCTCAAATAATATCAAGTTGGCAACTTCTTGGTTATAGTTTCTGAGGATAGTATCCCTTGAGTAAATATTTTTAAAGCTACAAAATGAGCTTTGCAAAGAATGAGAAAAGCAAAACAAAGGAGTGTTTCATATTTAAGATTTAAATCTCTGTTCTTGGACCTGTGCCTGGTTCTAGCAAAACAGCAATATCTATCCAACAAATCCCATACAGACTATCTACAGAAATGTTGATTTTCCAATTGAATTACTAATACATGATCGGAAAATCCACTTTATTCTTCCTATACTTCTTTTTAAACAGCTCTTTAAAAAGTTAAATATGCTATATAAGTGTCACCTCAGAAAACTTCTCATTTTCACCATGGAAGATAGTTTTATTTCATTGTAATATTTTTACAGATGGCAAAAGGGATACTGCACAATATGGGAATTGACCAAGATGATTGAGTGAAAAAACTGGTATAAGATCAAAATTTCTCCTCTTCTTTTCTTGTGTAACTCTCACTAACTTTTTTTTCTTAATGAAAACTTTCCTTAACAAATTTGTATCTAGGGGACACTGGCATACAAAATGCTTCCTCATTGTGCTATTTCACTAGATTTATTAAAATCTTGCATCTCTGCTGTGACAGTTTGTAAAGAGGGAAGAAAGCAGTTTGGTTCACTGTTTAGGGTGTTACTGTTTGGTCATGCAGTTTTAATAAATCCTACCGTGTTGTGGTTCAGCTTGATTTAGTTTTGCGCTCACCCAAACTCTTGAGAATAAACCAAATGATTTTCTCTCTCTAGTTCTGTTTTAGCTCTGTGCCTTGAATGGAAATTAAATGCAAATGCTTTCTTTGCACTATCCCCTTGTTAATTTATCACATGTTTAAACGCAGCAACATATTGGAAAACCTTGTTATTTCGCAATCTTCAGATTCTTTGCACAATGATATTAAGAACAGAATAATGAGTAAAGATAAGCCGATGGGAAGCACATGTCTACAGGGCAACTGGCAGCAGTCCCACAGCCATTAGTCTGTGGTATCTGGTGAAACTGCTGGAGTCAGCATGACAGAGCAAAAAAGAAGGAAGAAAAATATCTCTGAAATGAAAGGAGGTGAGCAAAGCCCCACTTTCAAGCCTTAATTATGCTCTCAAATAGTTTACTGTCTCCTTTAAAATGTGTTCTGATAAAACTTATGCTCTGTAGCAGATTTTTAGTTAAAAGTTAATAACATGATGATGATGATGATGATGATGATAATGATGGTGATAGTAATAGTAATAACAATACAGAAGAGGGTCAACTTCTAGGAAAAGATGAAGTTAGAGAAGTTTTTTTGCAGGAGAAAGCACAAGATCTTGTACCAGAGGACACCCAATAAATATATGCAGACTTGATTGACGGTTGCATGGGGCAGTTAAGAGAATTAAGTTGCCCCATTGGTGTCTTGATATACCGACAGTAGAAATGCTAATCACAGCCAAATGTTGATCATGTGGGATTAAATTCATGAACAAGGATATGCATTCAGTGATGATTATACACCCGTGAAGACAGAGATAAGGAAAAGGTGTTGGAGATTCTTCCTTGTCTTTCTGCTTTCTTAGCACATTTTTAATCCAAATGCAGCGCTCTTGATTCATTAAATTTGGTTTTAAAACCTGCCTTCAAATAAGCAAACATCACCCAACATGCATTTAGACAATATTTCACAAATGGCTGCACCCTAAACCTACTGAATCTAATGTAAACTATTATTCTAGACTTTACTTAGTCTTTGTACCTTGACAATCATGTTTCAAAAACAGCTAGTAATTGTTTTCAGTAGGGTTTTTTATTTTTTTGTTTTTTCACTTTAGCGGAATATCGATGGACTTGATTGCATGTTGGATCATAAAGACATTTTAAAATGGCATTGCTGACCCTATCATCCATTTTTTAAAGTGTTGACCTCTGTGATGTCTGTCTCTCATTCTTAAAATTTAGTTTAAAATCTGGATCAATAAATAGAGCATAAACAATTCCCTAAGGCAGTTTTCGAAAGTGCTTTGTGCACCAAAATTCTTTAAAATTTTGTTTCTGCTTACAGAATACCACTCCTGTTAACTGGTCGTCTGCCCAACCCCTTTCTGTCTTTACCTACCTACCTACCTACCTTCTTCTCTTCCTTCCTTCGTCCTTTCTTCCTTTCTTCCCTCCTGCCTGCCTTTTTCTCTTCCTTCCAACATGGTGGATGGTGGTGTCATCCACTGAAATGGGCAAGACTAGTAGTCTTCGGAGGGGAAATCAAGAGTTCAAGTGTAGAAATGTCGTGTTTGAAATGTTTACAAATCTCCAAGTGAAGACATCAAGGTGCGGGATGTATAAGATAGGAACCCAGTGCAAGCCGTTGGCCTGTAGATGTAAATTTGAAAGTCAACAGAGAATTAGTATGTTTAAAGCCACAAGATTCAATATAATCACTTAAAGAGTGAGTACAGTGAAAAAAGAGAAATGCCTGAGGACCAAACTCAGGGTACTCTAACATTTAAAGATCAGGAAGACAAAGAGGAAAAATAATATTTAAATGTATTAATACAATTTTATTTTAAAGAGTTTCTCATCCTTATTGACCATTATTATTATTTATTTTGAAGTTGGCACGGGACATGGTTTTCTCTTTTTAGAACTTTAAAAATTTGCTGTCTAAAGTGTATAGAACGTGTCTGATTCAAGTTGTTTGATTCAGTACTCTGAAGTGGATCCATATCAGTGCTGGTTGGGAGGCCAATTCTTAGATAATGAGGCTTCCCAAGACTTAGCCAAGTAAGGAACGTTATCAAATACCAGAACTACACCCGTCAGTACATGCCGGGTGGAAATGTAAAATGCAATTTAGGAATGAGACAGGAGCGTCTGGAGCTGAGAGTCTCACAAAAGTGGAAAGGTACAATAGACAGGAAGTGAGATCAACAAAGGTGATACTGGTAGGGTCAGAATAAGGCTGTCTGACATGAGGCTGGTAGATTGGAGACAGGTAGGTTGTAGTCAATCTTCTTTTTTTTTTTTAGATTTTATTTATTTATTTGACAGAGAGAGAGACAACCAGCGAGAGAGGGAACACAAGCAGGGGGAGTGGGAGAAGCAGGCTCATAGCGGAGGAGCCTCATGTGGGGCTCGATCCCATAACGCCGGGATCACACCCTGAGCCGAAGGCAGACGCTTAACCGCTATGCCACCCAGGCGCCCCTGTAGTCAATCTTCTGAATACATTCTGGCATCTGCCTTGGACGCTGTGCTTGAAACAGCCAGACCACATCAGAGAAAACCTACCATCAGACTTTTCTGACATTTCTGACTTTAAAGTGAGCAGTCATCTGCTCCCAAATGTTTCCACGTTCACTTCTGATAGTTAGAATCGTGTCCACGGCTTCCTTCTAAGGGTAAGACTCAGACTCATAGTTCATGAATGGCTATCAGCTACCCACCAGGCCCCGGGCTGGTCACTTGCACATATATCAGCTCTTTTAGGGATTAAATTGTCATCTTGGCCCAGGCAGAAGTTCATATAAATAACGTAGACTGCCACGGTTTAAAAGCCATGTGTAAATTTCCTAAACCCTCTTGTGTGCAGTATTTGCTTAATAGTTTGTCTCATCTGGAATATTTGAAAAATTTAGTTCTGTATGATTTAGATGTGGTGTCAGAGGAAGTCTTCACAGCTAATTTTCTTCCTCTATGCAGAGAAGGACACATCTGACATAATATAATAAGTCACATTGCCAGGGTAAGAATAAATAGCAACTATAAACAAACAAATAAAAAACCAAGTCATAAAATGAAAGAACACTGGAAAAGTGGCCAAACACTGTTATTGTGGAGGGGCCCAAGTCTGGCATTAAATCAGGCAAGTGGGTCTTTGACTGTGTCATGCAGGTGATTATGTCCTCTGAGGCCAGCTGTTCCTTCCTGGGTTGTCTGGGTCCTTAAGGCCCTTGTATGATCTAGCAGGGTCAGAGGATTGTTTTCCGAATTTTAGGAACAGAAGAAACATCTCATCTTGGACAAAGCTTTGCATATTTGCCTTAGCTTCATTTGCCCACCACACCATATCATTTTTGACTGCTCCTTCTGACCCTGAAACGTCAGTGTGTTCATCGAGTCTCAGTTCTGCATCACCTTTCTGGTGGGATGTGAGTTATTTTATCATGCACTAATCCTAAGTCTTCAAAACAGAGCAGATGAGGAAATCAACGCTTCCCCACTACACTGTGTGGAAGCCCTAGCAGATTCCTCACCTGGAGTGAGCCTGGTCCTCTGGAGAGATGAGACGGGCAGGGAGAGAAGCCACATTTCCCCAGCGGCATTCCCCGTGCCTAGATGCCAGGAGCGTGAACGTCCCCCATTTCTCTGTCTGGGTTCTCCCGTTCCCTTCCTGGTGGTGATGTTGCATACATCGGGTGAACCCGTAAAACAGGCAACTGCATGATTTATTTACTTGACCTGGACCAGTAGCAGAAACAAAGCTTCCATGGGACTCAGAAACTCGGATGTGCACAAGCTTAAGTTAGCTCCTTTGTATAAAACCCATAGTCTTCCCTTTCTTCATCTCTGGCAAAAACTTTCCTCAGAACACCCCTAAGACTAGTAGTTTTCAACTTGGGGTACACATTAGGATCACCTGGGGAACTAGAAAGCTCAGCATTTTTGAATCTCCCAAGTGATTCCAATATGTAGCCAAATTGAGCACCAGTGCCCCGATCCTCCTTCCAAGTTCAGGCTAACGAGTCCAAGAGTAACCATGCCTCTAATTATTGTCTAATTATTAATTTGTGTTTTCCTCATGCAATGTCATTAGGATTCGGCGGGGCAACCAGGAGCGGAACACGTATACTGAGTTTCAGACTTTTGCCTCTCCTCAAGAAAATATATTTCTGTGTTCTTGGCTGCTGTCACTCTTGAGGTTAAAAGAATGCAAACCACTCCACATGTCTTCCAGTTTGCTCTTCTTGTTTTGTTCTTTGTCCCCCAGGTCTGGCTCTCTAGAAATTCTGGCTGATAATCTATGATGTGTCCCCAGAATTTACTGCTTAGTTCTTTGATGCCTTTCCCACTTCTTAACCACTTAACTTCCTCCTCTGATCAATATTTGCCTCTCAATAGCAGATTTACAAAGCAGCATGCTGGGGAAAGAGAATAAAAGAGACTTTGGGTGGTGAAAGGGTTGGTGATTTGAAAAACATGTGTGCTTTGGTCAGTGAGGGAGGTTGTTACCACCAGATAGTGAGGGTTGAAGGTAGCGTGGGCTGACTGCTCGGGATAGCAGAGACTGCTCCCTGGCCTGAAATTTCTACTCAGAAATTTGTATCAGTGCCTAACCAGGACCTTTACCAGAATCAGCCTCAGAACCCACAGACCAGTCCTCCATCCCTGAGGATTGGCCTGCTTTGACCTTGGTGAGTTCTCACATCAAATATTGTTGGTTTCACAAGGCCTCCAACTATATCTGGGACCTCAACTTGTATTCATACTGAAGCCATTTATACCACAATTTCCTTTGAAGTATCAAAATTAGCTCCTCCCTTGTGCCCCAGACTTATTCATTTCTGTGGTTATCTCTTGCCTGGCATCTTATTATGCACTTCTTATTATGAAAGGGGACCCCAGCTCAACTGCTTACCCTATTCAAACTTCATTCCATCGTAAACCAGCTCTCTTGCATCCTCACTTTCTTTATGGAATGTTCTTGCTGCTTCTTTACCAGAAACAACATAAGGCTTTTCCATGGATTTATCATTTCTGCTGTATCCCCTCCAATGCAGAGAACCACAGAATTGTAGGATGTTGTGTTTTCTGCTTCTCAACAAAAGGGCATCTATCATTCATTCATTCATTCATTCATTCATTCATTCATTTACCTTCATGAAAAAAGATTCTGCCACTCCGAGGCTTCTGCCATCTGGACTGACATACTCTGGCCCTCCTTATCCCCACCTTCTACTTTCTTATTTGTTGGTCCCTCATGTTAATTAAAAATGCATGCGACTATTTTACCATCACCTTCTTCAGCTCAAATCCTACCAATATCCCAGCTGCATTTCCAAGGACATTTTGTTTGCAAGCACAGAAGAGTGAAAACTTATGCGCTATAGTTGACATGTGCAAAAACGAGACTGTGTTTTTATTTTTCATAATTGATGTCATTTTGTACTCTAACCTCCATTGCCTTCATAATGGGAAAAATCAAACCAGAACACAAAGCCCTCAAAACCTTAAGTTTATCCTTTTGAAGTACGGAGTATTTTAAAGCTTTTGAAAGTATTTTTTGTGTTGTTCCAGAGTCATCATTTGGATAGATGGTCATTCAAGTCAAATGTATACTCCTTATCAGGGCAATTTCTCCTCTTTCTTAAAAGCAGTTCTCTCTTTTCCTCTTTTTTCAAGAAAATTGCAGTGTAGGGGGATGCTAACACGCTCTCTGGCACGGAGGCGGGGGCTCTTGGTCTGAGTTTTCTGAGAGCCATTTCTCATTTTAAATGCAGTGCGCCTAAGCTGATCTTACCCCCGCTCGTGTTGGCTGGGGTGCAGCTGATGGCGTCTGTTTCTTAGGGAAGGGATCCCGGTATTCATGTAAATCACTGGCACCCACCACAGATTGCACTGGTTGGATCTTCTGTTCTGTGGCCTTCTCATCCTTACCCCAGGCCCACTTCCGGTCCACGTGTTGTCTCAGCACCTCTGTGCATCCTTTGGGGGAAAACAGGGAGCCCTCCAGTGCCATGCTGGAGGGTGTGCGGCTGAACTCCTTTACCACCCTTCGTCTTTTCTAATCGCTTGTCACAGGTCTCCATACAGACTTCCAGCCAGAAGGTGAAACACAAGCCTCCCCTGCTTTTAACTTCCCCTTCAAATCCTCTGATTTCCGTGGGGATTTCTGCCTTTTGCGCCTTCCTTTCTTCTCATCTATACTTCTCAAATGAATGGCTTCTGTGCCCACCGTGTTACTAAGACTACTTTTCATAGGTCATGAGTAATCTAATTGCCCCAATTTTTTTTAGTATTTTCAGTATTTTCTTACTGGACCTCTCTGCTTCATTTGACACCCTGATCCCTTTATTTTCCAAACTCTGTGCTTTCCTGGTTCCACTCAGAACTTTTTGCCTATTTCCTATTTTGTTTTCTCCTTTAGTGCCGGTGTTAATGAGAATTCTGTCCTTGAATTGTTTCTCCTCTTATTTGGGCTAAGTCCAGGAAGAGGGGACTTTCTGCTTTTATTCCTGTGTTAAACTACATTCTTTATACTGCTGCTGGAAAAATAAAAAGCAAAAACAAAAAAAGTATATCTCCAGTTCAGAGCATTACTCCAAGCTCACGGACTCATATATTTAACTACTTCCTGGATATTTCCAGGCCTCTCAAACTGAACATGTACAGATTGAATTCATTATCCTTCCCAGCTTCTCAGAATATATTTTGTAGTCTCGACTGATACCATTTTCTCCCTAGCCACTGGAGCTGGAATACTTGGGAGTCGTTTTTGGCTTTTTAAATTCTTTTTTTTTTTTTTTTTAAAGATTTTATTTATTCATTCGACAGAGACAGCCAGAGAGAGAGGGAACACAAGCAGGGGGAGTGGGAGAGGAAGAAGCAGGCTCCCAGCGGAGGAGCCTGATGTGGGGCTCGATCCCATAACGCCAGGATCACGCCCTGAGCTGAAGGCAGACGCTTAAGGACTGAGTCACCGAGGCGCCCCTTGGCTTTTTAAATTCTTAAATCTCCTATATTCTCACCATGAATCACCAAAGCCTGCCAAGTTTCTTCCTATTCTATACTAATTTGTCAATGATCTCTAGTCATCACTTATATATATATATGTCTCTGTGTATCTATCATTATATATCATTCATCTCCCATTATTTGTCTATGATGAAAATTTTTCTCCCAAAGTTTACATATGGTTAAAAGGTTAAATGTAAATACAAATAAAAATTTAGAAATAAGGTAAACATACAATTTCTAGAAGGGGAAAAAGCGGTAAGTACGTAGTCAGTAAAGACACACATTGTAATTATTATTGCTATAATTTAGCCTCAAACTCAGTACCAAACTTCTGGGTAGCCAAAGTGAAAGTGAGACTAGGTCAGTTACCTAATTCTTCTTATCAGAAAAAACAAATGTATTTTCACAATTTAAGTTGTAAACGCTGATTAGCTGAGGCTTTGTGTTGATAAAGCTTTGCTTATCTTTCCTTTTAACTTAGAGTTCACCTTAAATTGCCCTTTTAAACAACTCTCTCTCCAGGGCCAATCTCCTTTGGGCACTTAATGCTCCTTGAACATTTGAAGACCTCTCTTTCTTAAAAAAAAGAAAAAAAGAAAAAAAAAGATCCTTTCCAATTTTTCCCAGTCTGCTTCAAGCTTAGGGCCTACATTCTTTGTTTACGGGAGCCCCCAATGCTTCTCTTTGTCCTGCAGCTGTGTTTTGTAACCTTGTCTCTCTTAGAAGTTCAGGTCTCTCTGCAACGCAGCATTGTCTAATGGGATTTCAAGCAGATTTACACATGTCAGAGATGTTAGGTGGGGGTCTAAGTTGTATTCCCTTTTGGAGTCAGACATGCCTAGACAAGTTTGTGGGTCCACTGGGGCTGGCTCCCTGGTGCCTTATTTCATAAAATGATCCAGAAGTCTTTGATGAAGAACTGTGCTTGCATTAATGCCAGCGATAGGATGTGAAAGGGCCATTTACGGTTATTATTTGTGAGTGAAGCAAATACAGTAGCCTCTACGGCAGATGCCTGTTAGCCTACATGCAGACATGGAGGCAGGCAGCGGTGTCTCCTGGCATTGCGGCGAGGAGGCCAGGCACACGGTGTCTGCAGCTGCTGTGCCGCCCTCTCCACTGGGAACGGAGCTGGCTGTGGCGTGCCTTCGCAGCGGCTTCCAGGTATGGTGCATGGTGGCGAGCCCAGGCTGGGGTGCCAGACAGACGTGGACTGGAGTCCTGGCTCTGTTCCTTCTGTCTAGCCGTGGGCAACTTCCTTTACGTCTCGGACCCTGTTGTTCTGAGGATTAAAAATAAGTCCTGTGGATGACTCGATATCATATTTGGCATATAGTAAGGGCTCAGTCAATGGGAGTTGCTATTAATAAATCATCATCATTATTATTATAAGACATCACTGTAGGAATGAGGAGCCAGGGAAGAGGAAAATGGTGAGTAGCATGGGAGATGAAAGGTTGGCTTTGGGGGCTCAGGTGAGACACACATAGAGGTTTCGTAAACTAGTTAGGAAAGGAGGTTGAGGAAGATTAGGATTCTTGGAATGTATGATGTATGAGAGCTGAAGAGCCTTATATGACCTCATTTCCTATCTGTAGAAATTGAATTGTTGCCAGACTTAGGGGTATGGTAGTGTCTTTATAAATGTTGGGATAGACAAGCTATTCCATGGGCTATCTTCTGTGTCAGAGTCTTATAATCTGGAGGGTTTATTTGTTTTGTTTTGTTGTTTGTTTTTTTAGGTTTGGAACTGTTTCTGAAGTTGGCCTTTATTCTGTGAATACTGTATAACCTATAATATATTATGCAACAATACTTGACCTTTCTTTAATATTTTACAGAGTTGATGACTCCGTCTTTCTTGAAATTGTCTCCTTTCTGGAGACTTCTATAAGACCAGTTTCTTCTTGTTTTCTTCCCACCATTCAGCTCCTTCTTTCTGGAAGCTAAGTTTTTTCCCTAAGGTTTCTCCCTCTTTGAAGCTCTTAACTATCCATATTCCCCAGGAATGTGTTAGCTTACCAGTCTTCTCACCTTTTAATGATCTGTAGTGCATTTGAAACGCATGGCTTAGAGCACCATTTATAGGCATATGACTTATAAGTCTATTCCAGAGCCTGACTCTTCTTCTGAGTTATTGGGTCTATATACCCAATCGTGTCAGGTTCAGCAAAGAGGCTTTAAACAGAATCAATGGGACAGAACTTCAGCTACTGAAATAAATAGGGATTTCCATTCATACAGGTGCCCATTTGGCCCCTGACATGTTTCAGCCCCAGGTCTAGGTGGAGGTATCTTGGTAGAAGTGTACAGATACTAGTCCTGATAGCTCTGTCAAATGATTTCTACCCCTTGTCAGTTAAATAAGCTTGTGAAAGTTACTTAATCCCAGAAATCCCTCATTTTGTCATCTTTAAGACAGGGAGAATGTATATATATATTTTAAACTTCTTGCCTCTGAGCCCAATGGATGCTTCCAGGATCTACATATGATTTTTTGTTGTTAGATTTTATAAATTTTCTTCTTAGAGCATTTCATTTTAAAGGGGGGAGGGTTCTATATACAATTATGACCATGTTGAGTAATATCTTTCATTGGCACTATTTTGTTTTAAATTATTTTCTTCCCTTTTGGTTCAATCTAGTTGTCTGGAGCATGTATTGTGCTGTTACCTTGGAAACCCAGCCTTTACACTATTAGTTAGAATGTCCCAAGGCTGTCCATTATATTCCATCACCTACTTACCCTCAAGAAAGCAAGTATCCAACATATTAGAATTAGCCTATAACCTCTAGCAATCTGTTACCTACATTTAAAAATTCGATGTGGCTTTTCATTCCTAAATTGTTTTTTAGGCTTTTCTTTTTTTGTTGGCACAGAAGCAGACTTTCCTCCCCTACAGTTTTGCTCTGAATGCTAATCTTTGTGGTCTCTAGTGTTTATGACCAAGAAGTGTATTTTCTGTTGGTAAAAGAAATAATCCAAAGATGTTCCCTTCTCTTAAGCGCGCTTGCTTCAGCAATTCGAAGTGGGTGGGAGACTTTCTCTCTGGAGTTGCTAGTATGCCCAAACGATGAAACAGGTTGAAAAGCAAACGTTAACCTGCTGTCTTCAATTCATAGAAGCCTGTTTTCCTTCCCTTTACCACCCTGCTTCTTAGGGAGTCTGGATTCCTTGACCTCAGTAAAAAGATGGTGATAGCCTTCAAACCCTCAATATTAGTCTTCTCAATGTTTATTCACTATTAAATCTGTTTGTCTCCTTTGGCCCTAAGCTCTGCAGATGTGTGGTGTACATGATGTAGACCTATCGCCCCTGAGAAAGTCGTTTTCTGCACTCTCAGTTATTGGTACAGGAAAAGAGTGGATGTGGATAAAACAAACAAACAAAAAAACTGAATTAAAAATAATGTTCCACTGGGATATGCTGTTGAATCATGTTAAAATTACAAGTATGTCTATTCCTGTTTCCTTGTGAATGTAGTCTGTTTTGCTTTTTTCTAGTAATTTTTCCTTTTTTCCAAATGAACCCATAAGTTAATCTACATATATAATAGTTTCCAAATGTGTCTTTTGTAATCATTAAGTTAACTTAAATAGATATACATTTGAGGCATAAAAATGTTATGGGTGGATTAGTAAATGTGATATTTATACTTTAAGCCAGATTCTCTTTTGAAAAATAAAGGAGTATATGAAGGAAATGTAACGTAAGACATAAATACGACTATCGCACTTGCTTTTGAAGTCCTCTGTGTTATCCTGTCTTGTAGCCTAGAGAAGAGAGTCAGTGTAGTGTCAGAGAAAGCATTGCTCTGCCAGTTGGCTTATCTGCATGCTCTCAGCTGGGCCATGCACCAGTTCTGTGACCGACTCATTGACATCCCATTCATGGGTTTCAGTTTCCTCACTTGTGAAATGGGCAGAGGCTAATAATATATTTCCTATTTTCTGATAGAGTTATTATAAAGACTTGAGGAGAAAAACTATAGAAAAGTATTATACCTCAAACAGAATATGGGAAGAAATAAGAAATATTGCTATATGCCAGTTCATGTACTGAAGAGCTTAACAAGTCCAGGGAAGAGTCACCATATTACCCTTACCATGTAAGTGTTCTCAGAGCTAGCATACATGGCTCCCACTAGCAGCATCTCAACCCTTCTCAAGAATTAAGGAGCTTTTTCACATACTTGGGAAACACAAAGCTGCCTTCCGCATCCTTTTTCTCTTACACGTTGTCCTACCATGTGAGGGGCAAATGCCCTTTCTAGTCTTCCCTGTTCTCAGCATTAGTTGGGGAGAATTTTGCCATATTATATGTCTACGCTTTACTTTTCCCTACATCTAAATCCATAGTTGGAAGGCAAAATGATCCTGTGAAAAGAGTGCTGGACTGATTGAGATCCAGGAAGTAGGTTCCAATCACAGTTCTGGCAGTAACTAGCATGATAACACTCACACATCATCTAATCTGTCTGTTCCTTGTATTTGTAGAGTCGTAAAATCTCTGAGTTTGAAAGATAAACAACAACAACAGCATAAGATCATTGATGTACCTGCCCTTTGGAAATATAAAAAGCTGTTTAAATCTTTTACTCAGGGCCCCTGGGTGGCTCAGTTGGTTAAGTATCAGCCTTCGGTTCAGCATGATCCCAGGGTCCTGGGTTTGAGGCCCATATCGGGCTCCCTACTCAGCAGGGAGTCTGCTTCTCCCTCTCCCTCTGTGCTCTCTCTCTCTCACTCTCTCTCAAATAAATGAATACATAAGTAAATCTTTAAGAATCAATCTTTTACTCAATATCTCCAATGATGGGGATATGACAGGCATGTGCTATGATAGATTTAGGAGTCAGAATTAAATTTAAACCTCTGCTTAGCTACATACTACGTGTGTGACCTTGGGAAAGTTATTTATATCCTTCATGCCCCAGATTCTTCTTTTTTCAATGGAAATAATAATATGCAACATAGGGTTGTGGTGAGGACTGCGCGAAGTAACACGTGTAAAGCACTTAGCGTGGACCCTGGCACATGACGAGGAACTCAACAAATAGCAGTGGTGGTTGTTCTTTCTCCTCCTCTTCCTCCTCGTCCTCCTCCTTTATATTGTTCCTGGTCCTATGTGGTTGTTCATACTTAATTCGAGCATTGCCAGTGACGGAAAAAGATCACCTTCTCAAAGAGCCCACTCTTAATTTTGTAAAATCATAATCATTAGAAAGTTTTCTTTCTAGTCAACTCCAAATTACATCACTTTATCTCTAGACATCTTTTGTCCAAGTTCTGACCCCTCAGCTCATGACCGCCCTTTGTATATTTGAATATGGCTATCATGCTCCCTACATTACCCTATTCTCTCGTTTCTTTGGTTTTTCTCTTTGATCCTTTCTTCCCAATTTCTTTCAATCAGCTTTTATATACGAACTTTCAAATTACTCTTGAAAGCTTGTCATTAACTTGATATCAACCCTTTCAATCAACATTTATATACTAGCCTTTATTTCTAAGACATTTAGTGATTCCTCAGGCCAATCTTCCTTTTCTATGTCTGGAGAGGACCAGCAGTCACTCAGGGCATAGGTCACCACCAGTTCTGCCCACTTTGATTCTGCACCTGAGAGCAAACCCCTTTTTAATTTAAGGTTATAGTGTTCTTTATAGAGTTCATGGATGGAGAATATGGGGTGGCATTTTCAATCCTATGATGATTTTTATACAAAGAATTGTATGGAAGCACTCATAACATTTTTATGTATCCTAACGGGTTAGATTGACTAACCAAATTTCATTTTTATGATGTCCTCATGAAATTGGGGCCTTTAAAATATCATATAATTTATCTACAGAATAAACCTGTAAAACAGAGAGATGGTAAGCATTATTTCCTCCAGCTTTACATAGATCTGAAACCAGGTGTTTCCCAGGAGCAATGACCAAATTACTTCTACAGTACAGTTATTTCCCAGCCAGCCGCCAACGGATGGGTTTATACGTCATGGCAGACTGGCCAATTTTGGAAACACATATTCTATCCCTTTCTACAGAATTGCCCTTTATATATTTGAAGACACAACCGTGTACTTCACTTCGATAGTTACTGTTTTGCTTCAGTACCATTGTAATTGCCTCACCTACCCTATCAGACCACAATCTCTTGGAGGCAGGGAATTTATTTTACTTTCCTTGCATGTCTTATTCTGCCTAACATAGCACCCAACTCCAGACTTTCACTCAGTAAATCTTGTTGAGGGGCATCTGGGTGGCTCAGTCAGTTAAGTGTCCGACTCTTGATTTCAGCTAGGTGATCTCAGGGTTGTGAGATTGAGCCCCGCATCAGGATCCACACTGGGCACTGGGTGTGAAGCGTCCTTGGGATTCTCTCTCTCCGTCTTCCTTTGCCCCTTAATAATACATACATACATACATAATTCTTTTTTTTTAATATTTTATTTATTTGACAGAGAGAGACACAGTGAGAGAGGGAACACAAGCAGGGGAGTGGGAGAGGGAGAAGCAGGCTTTCTGCTGTGCAGGGAGCCCGATATGGGGCTTGATCCCAGGACCCTGGGATCATGACCTGAGCTGAAGGCAGATGCTTAACAACTGAGCACCCAGGTGCCCCTACATAAGTAAATCTTGTTGAATTGAGTTGAAAGAAGGACTGTAAGAGCTAAGTGAACAAGTGGATTTAGTTCTGGAGGAGACAGGCTATAAATAGAAGGGGTATTATAGAACCTAGAGTTGTCAAATATTTTAAATCAGGTTGCCAATTCACATTCTTCATTTTTATCAATTGATTATACCATACATGGATCAATTTTGATATTTAAAGCCAAAATAATTCTCCAAACTGTGTTAAAATTAAATATTTATTATTGTTTGAATAACTAATATACAATAATTACAATTTTCCATATTTTTCTTCACTCATCATTAATGGTTATTATAGCATTGCTCCAGAAGCAAAGATGCCTGGTATTGTTTCTTACTGACAAAATTTCTTTCAGCCATTTGTTTCAACATTTGTAGAAATAGCAGTAGGAAAAGGCAACATGAAGATAATACTAATTATAATCAGTTTCCATGAGAGAAGAAAGGATTATCTTTTATTTATAACCAAAGGTATCCCCAGAACTAGAAGATTTTCTTTATCTAGAACTATTCTTACATAAAGGGTTATATTCCAGAATATATTTGAGGGATTGTCCAGTAAATAATAGAAGGATACTATGAAAATGAAGGGTCCATAATTTTCCTTAAATGCTAGATCCACCAGAGCTTGCTGTATCTTCATTTTCTAAATGAAAACTCTTTGTTCCAATAAGCAGAAAGAAGATTATTTTTTGAAGGACCCTAGAGAAAATTCATTGTACTGGTCGAACAGATTGTACCTAAACAATGGGTGTTTTGAGCATGAATCATTCTTTTCAACTCTTTAGTGCTAATTGTGCTATGATCTCTTTTAATACCTCTGATATTGCAGTAGTCCACAGTAAATAACACTAAGACTCCTTCCTGCCTTAAAGGCAGGTAATAAAAGTAGGATCTGATGGTCAAAGAGAGAAGAAGAAAGAAAGAAAATGGACAGATATATTGGGTTTTGATCCTCGTCTCCTCCAGTTACCCCTTTAACCCATATCCTAGTTCATATCTTTCCACATCAGGGACTAGTTTGGTGTAGTTCCAGACTGAGGCTCCCGAAAGGATTTATCTGAAAATTAATAATTGTTTGTGTCATCTGGCCTAGGATCAGCCTTCCTTAGGACCTCCGAAAGGTTGGGGTGTTCCACTCATTCAGCTAATATTTATTAAGCACCTACCATGTACCAGACATGGTGCAACTTTAGGAAACAGGAACCTCTGTGTAGTGTACCTGTATGATTTTGGACTACTCAGCATTTCTTTATTGTGCTCAACAGCATCATAATGTTGTTTTAGAGAGTTCTCTCTCTCCCATGTAGTTTTGAAAGGCCAGAAAATCCAGATTTGTATTTCTTCCTATGGAATTCCATGGGCTAGAGGCTCTCAGTCCTCACCCTTGTTTGCCCAAGAGAATGCATGTAACCTCTGTTCAGCTAGTGGAATGTCTTTACTGGCCTTGAATTTTAATTAATTGAATCAAGCACAGAAGTGATCTTTGGCACTCGCTCATGATGACATGAATGTTTCTAATATGAGGCCACTGCTGAGATTTCTTTCCCAGCCCTCCAAGCTCTCTTGTCCAGAACAGAGCCTTATTCTACTGATGTTCTGTCAATTCTGTGAATCCTACCCTCGTATTCTTCTAATACATTTCTTATGTATAAGTTAGGCAGAATTCATTTCAGCTAAGGCGCTTTACTGATGCACCCTAGCCCGGAGCTAATGACCACTCTGGCATCCCAAAAGCTCCAAGGACAAAGCATTGCTTTAGATTGGTTCACATGACTGATGATTACCCTGGCTTGTATTCATACCTGAGCACATCCAAATTATACCAGATCCTGGGTAGTGAGGGCTCAGCGTTTCATAGGATGTTTCCACTGACATCATAAGAACTTGGGCAAGTTCAAGCAACAAAGTTGTTTTCAATAAAGAAGGTAACAAGGGGATAGGAGGCTCTATGGTCAAAAACAGCTGCCAGCAGAAGGAAGAAGGTAGAAGTAAGGATATACTTCACAGGTCTGTGTGAAAGCAAAGAACAGCAAAACCTAGCTCAGCCCCAGAATGAAAAGGACTGTAGGAAGTGAACACAGGCATTGCAATATTTTCCAGATGGGACAGAGAGAAAATGGGAAAATGAAATTCCCACAAGTCTTATGTGGAAATGTAAAGGAGGGAACTGCCAAATGTGGATAGTGACATGCCCAACGCCTTGTCCCTGGGGTGTCCATGAGCCTATTAGCAGTCATGCTTTCTTGGGAATGTTCACTGACACAGAGACTCATACACACACACCCGCTCTCACACACCCACTCACCCCCAACACACACACACTGCGGGCCTTCCTTGTTCTGGGCCAGATCCTACAGGGACTGTAGGACAGGAAGTTCTAGGCCTTCCATGGCCTTACTTATATGTGTGAGAGAGAAAGATAGAGAAAGGTAGAGAGTGACAGACAAGAAACGGACTGACAGAGATACAGAGACACACCGAGAGAATGAGAATGTGTGTGTGGGAGAGACGGAGACTGATGGAGAGAGGTCAGAGTTCTAGCTTCTCAGATTTCGTTCTTTTCTTTAGAGAGAAAATCTCCCCTGGAGTTTCTTATTCAGTCTCCCCAGTCATCCCCCTTTCCCTTCAGCCCCTCTTGCTGCATACCTGCTTATTCTCCCTAGTCCTCCAAACCCAAAGTATTTGCTGCTTCCGATAGCTGTTCATTTTGCTCGTCTCCAGACCTTTCCTTTACCTTTCTTGGGGCACTGAGACATACTCAGTTCTTCTGCCATCTAAGTAATTATCTTAATATTTTATTCAGTGAGAAAGCTATTCTGGAAATCTAATTTTCTTCCCAAGAATTGCATAGCCAATTTGGGAACTTCAAACATCTGTAAGCCCAGGACAACATTGGGGATTAAAAAAAAAAAAAACACTCAGACATATAAAATTTTCAAAACCATAAAGAAAGTTTCCAAAGTGAGTGTCTTCTCATTCTAGATATTTTTATCTCTCCAGCACAGTTTCACAGTAGCTTTTCCTTACTATTCTTTTCAAAGTACCTCTTTGCAGTTACTGATTTTCAGCCTCGGTGTCTTTTCAAAGATGCTTTTCTGGGGACTGTTGATTTCAGGCCATTTCAACTGCATGAGTTATGCAAGTGTGAAAACTTTTTTCCCTCTAAAAAAAGATGCTCCAGCCTATTTTTTGTACTCATAATAAAGGCAAAAGTATAAAGACAGAATTTGGGCATTGGTGGAATCTTTGCAAGGAAAGGAAGAGCTGAGAAAATTTATATCCCAAATTAATATCACAATCAAAGCTAGAACAGAGGACTGATGACAAAATAAGGGTCCAAGTTAAGCAGAGAACCACATTCTTATTACAGTTATATTTACATTTTTATTAGCCTCATTCCGTTTTTGCTTCTCAGATCATTAAAAAAAACCAAAAAATTATATTGAGTATGAGTCAGAAGCTATATAAAGACCTAAAAAATACAATGTATACAATGAGTAAAATGAGTATTTATCAAGTTTTAAAAGTTTCCTTTTGGTCAATTAATATTAGTTCTCCAGTAAGTACATTGGGCTGTGGATACTCACTGCTTTGAGAAATTTAGAATAAGGAGAATTTAAAATTTGACTACAATCTCTGTAGATGTTTAAATACAGTCTCCTCCTGTGCATCTTGGTGCATGTGTGTACGCACACACACATGTATTTAAATGAAAGCATAAAGTATACCTGAGGGTTCAATATATATGAACTGTCATTTAGGATATTTCTAGGCATTACTGAATTCCCTGATGTCTCTTAGAAACAAAATGTCTGTTTCTAATAAACTTATTGATATGAATGCCAAATGAAATAAAATGTCACAGGCAAGACACAGAACTGATTGAAGAGTTTGTTGACTATTTTACCAGTTGTTTTTCCATCTCTGGTGTTGCTTCTATTAACGAAGAACATGTGTCTTCTCACACTTAATTGTGGAAAACTTTCATTCTGGGAATCAGAGGTAGAAATAGCACAAAGATGAACCCCTGGGCATGGATTCCCTCTCCTTCGTTTATCAGCATAACCTTGTCTGAATTTTCTCTCTTCTCTCTATGGCAGCCATTGCAAAGTAGACAGTAACTGTCCCACCATAGAATCATGGAGTTTTCTTACTTTTACAATCTACGTCTATCAGGATCATTCAGCTGTAAGTAACACCATGTTTAACCAAAAGAGACTCAAAAATAAAGGACTTTAATTTTCCTACAGAGTGAGAAGTCTGGGAATAGGTGGTTCTAAATTTGGTAAAGAAGCCCAGAGTTTGTATCAAGGAACTAGGAGTTTCTCTGCCATCCTCCCCTTAATGTTGGTTCTTAAACTGCGAGATGGCTGCTGAGGAAGCGTTATGGCTCATGATACCATGTTTGAGTAGGAGACTGGGCTGGGGAAAAGGGTTTTCTTGTTTCAGGAAGACAAATTTCTCCCAGAGGCTCATTAGTAATATCACCTCATGACTCACTGGCAAGAACAGGATCGCATGTCCCCCCATTGCTACCCCCAAAAGTGCACAGAATATTGACCGAATGATTAACTGGCAAAGGAGAACAGGATTGCTGTGATTGGATTAGACAAACTAGAGTCATCTCCTGGGGTTGGGCCCATTCACAGCCCCCCCCCTTATGATTCCTTTGGCAAGAAAGAAGTGGGGAAGGCTGTTGAGTAATTAAGTTTTGCCAGTTTCCCAGCTGTGATTTCCATAATATCTCCCTCTCTCTGGTATGACTCAGCAATGGGAGTCTTTTGGCTATTCACCTTGGGTTCTAGCCCTCCAAAAAACTTCCTCATTATTGATTCAGAGAGAAAAACTCATCAGTCCATAGCTTGTCACATAATTCACAACTTCATATTTATGTGCTCTCTCAGCTCATTTTTTTTTTAAACCCAAGAGGTTCTAGTTTCAAAATGTGCCTTTATGTCCATCCTCCCCCCCCCCCCTCCCACAGACAATGGCTGCTTCTGTCTCGGTACAAAATAAAAGGGAGAAAAATTCTGTTTATCTAGTAACTTTTGGTTATCTCCTTAACTTCAGGACCCATAAGCCTCTGCCAAGATATAGTTTGTGATGTAGGTCATCTATATTTTCTTGTTTCTACTTTTAAACCCTCTGCTGGCTATTCCACCTTTCCCATGAATGTTTAATATGTATAATGATCCTGCCAGAATTGAGTTTTCATTATAGAGGCCATTTTCTAAAGAGGTTTGTCACTATTTTTAAAATAGTATTTTAGCATGTTTATAAAAAACAGTTCTAAACTCAGTTTTGTGTAACAGTTTCTTCACTGATAGAAGGGATTTTTTAAAAGACATTTTACATTATTCATATGTTACTAATAAGTTGGAAGTTATGAAACTACCCATTTAGATTTTAGTTACATTTTTAACAATTGATTTATAAACAATTGGAAATAACTGGTAAGTTATTCATGTTCAAGGGTGTTATATAATCTTTCCAAATCAATAATTAGCCACCAACATAATATATTCCATCTAGTGACCAATCCTGAATATATTTGTGATCCAAAATGAAGAAAAATGAAATGTAAATAAAAATGAATGGCTTAGGGGAGCCTGGGTGGCTTAGTTGGTTGGGTGTTTGCCTTTGGCTAAGGTTGGGATCAAGCCCCACATCTGGCTCCCTGCTCAGTGGGGAGTCTGCTTCTCCCTCTGCCTCTCTCTCTGGGCTCTCTCCCTCTCTTCTCTTTCAAATAGATAAATAAAATCTTTTAAATGAGTATTTGGCTTTCATATTGCCTTCTCCCCATTGTCTTTTTTTTTTTTTTAAGATTTTATTTATTTATTTGACAGTGAGAGAGACAGCCAGTGACAGAGGGAACACAAGCAGAGGGAGTGGGAGAGGAAAAAGCAGGCTCCCAGTGGAGGAGCCCGATGTAGGGCTCGATCGTAGGACTCTGGGATCACGCCCTGAGCCAAAGGCAGACTCTTAACGACTGAGCCACCCAGGCGCCCCATCTCCCCATTATCTCGATCACCTAAAATCAGGTACAGGGGTCACAGTGACTTATTTATAGGGAGATATTGAAGAGAGAAATATGACTATAGAGGAAGATCCCAACTACCCTCTGATAATTTCAAAATTATTTTAAAAATTCACGGCTTTTTAAATATGGGGAGGCATCTTTATCCCTGGTTTCTCCACACACCCACCCACCGTCCACACACAAAATTCAAAAGGACTTAGAGAAAGAAAAGAAAGATAGCAGTTATGCTTTCTTGGATCCTAAATCTTGCCTGAAGATTTTTATAATGAAATGGAGGAAAAAATAAGTCATTATTTCTTTGCTTCATGTTCTTGAGAGCCATGTATCCCAAGATATCATAGAACTTAGCAAAATAGGTTGGATACTGATTGAAAAGGCAGACTCAGAGTCTAGAAATGCAAAATAACAGCCCATATGCCAAACCACATGCATTGTAAGGCTTGGTACTTCTGAGGGAAGATATAAAAGGCGACAAAGAATTCCAAATTTGGAACCCGCAGAGACATCTGGTATCTTAGAACTTTCCGCTTTCCCTTGGCAGATATTTCAGCTAATTTTCCCACCTTGGTCAGAGTGTATAATTCTTTCTTAAGCTTATTTTAATTTTAACATATTCTCTCTATTCAACCGTTACTGCGAAATGGCCCTACTCTCAGGACCAGCCATTTAATTTTAGCACTTAGATCATTTAGCAATTCCTTAGAAGGACAAAAATAAGGGGGTAGAATTTAATTAACATAATGGGTACATCATCAACTTTTTTGGTGGCATTTATGTATATTTCCAACACTTGGTCATCAAACAGATGCATGTAAAAAAAAAAAAAAGACAGATGAATCAAAATGTAGAAAAAGCATTGCATTCCAAATAGTGATTTTTATCATCAGTATGCATGTAGTAGCTCTTCAGTTTCAAGTAAATATTACCAAAACTATCCTGAGGTATCCTCATTATGTCATTTGCTTCTCACAAACCAGTTGCTAGTAGCTGATCTGTGTCTACTTGAAGAATTCATTAGTTGGGTCCACGTTTGCCCAGTGGATGGTGGGATGGGAAGGGGACTTGAGATTAATGAGGCTTTGGGACAATTACTGTGAAGAATGTACTAAGGGATATATACAAGGATTATTGAGTAGCAATGAGGACTTAGTTGAAACTGAATAGTATGAATATTGAGTAGTGCCGACCATCCCTATTTGATAACACTCAGTAACAGTATCATAGAATTGTGTTTATTTTAGAGTTGAAAAGGACCATCTTATTGAACTTTTCAACTGACACATGAGGAAACTGAGGTATAAAGAAACTTAATGAGTTGTCTGGGTCTACAAAGCAAATGGCAGAACAATTCTAACTCCTGGGCCAGATCTAAGGCGAGTATTTACAGGGATTTCAAAGTTTGACTAACTTTAATATAATTGAATTTTAGAATTTTCCATGGATTCTCCCTCTCTCTCTCTCTCTCTCTCCCTCTCCTGTCAAAGAGAAGATCTTGCTAGAATTTGATCAAATAATTTCTTGTCTTTGTGGTGCCATTTCTTGAAATACTTTGTCAAGTCTTATCAGAAGCAAGAGAAAATGGCAAACATGGGAACGTACGTTTGGGAACGTACGTTTGGTCAAGTGCATTGATGGTCTCAAGTGCACAATGCACTTGACCAAAGATTTACAATTAGTAGATGGCCTCTTTTTAAAAGATTTTATTTATTTATTTGAGAGAGAGAACAAGAACACAAGCAGGGAGAGTGGCAGAGGGAGAGGGAGAAGCAGGCTCTCTCCGCTGAGCGGGAGCCTGATGCAGGGCTCGATCCCAGGACCCTGGGATCATGACCTGAGCTAAAGGCAGATGCTCAACCGACTGAGCCACCCAGGCATCCCTGTGGTCTATTTTTAATAACTATGTTTATATTTATCTATCAATTGATAAATTCAATTTTATCATGTTCTAAATTCATTTTTAAAAACTTGCCACTTTCCTGAGAATACTTTAAGAAATGAAATGAAGTGTACATAGTGCCAGAACTCCCAGTGGACCCCTAATTACCATCAACGCCTCTTATATAGCTGCAATACCATTGAATGTGTGCCCCCCCCTCATACTTTAATATCATGTGTCTGGCCTGGTGGACATTAGAAACTGTCTAGTGTGGTTGACCGCTTGATATGAAAACTAGTCCATTTTCTAAAATGGGATATGCTGTAGGTTAAAGTACCAACGATGATGGGTAATCAAGGCTACGTTAAGATATGACTTAGAGACTCTCTTGTAATGACACTTAATAACATGGAAGGATGTTTTAAGTGTGAAATCTATTTCTTAAAATAGATATCACCCTGAAATATTCCTTTAAAGTTATTTGTCATTATTTTCGGGGTATTGAGATTACAATCATTTAGATATATTTTGTGGGTATATTTCAAAACTTCTACAAAAATGAATATCTTAAACAAGAAAAGCATAAATATTCTTTTCATTAAAAGAATAACCAAGTAAGTAGAAAAATTAAAGTGTATAAAAGGAAATCTCCTTGCTCAAGGTAACAAATAATATTGAAACATATTGTGGCTCAGAGAATTTGAATGTCTTCAAAAGAGGGGTGGTGATAGAAATAACTTTATATTTTTCTGATTGGTGTTACAGAGGATGGTGAGAGGAGAGTAACAAACTGCACAAACAAAAAGTACAATCGAAATAATTAAAGGGTAATAAGATTGAAATACTATTATTATCGATAATGATAAAGTACCTCTTTTCTTACATGGAAACTGAGTTGATAATGCATTTTCAACACACAGGGAATATAAATAACCTAAAAATCAGATGTACGAATCAAATGGAGTAATAATACTTTTCATTTATGAAGCATTCACTTGTCTTTATTATTACTATTTCTTCGCATAGAATGGTTTACACAGAAAGTGTTTCTATGGGTAGAATCCCATGTGAATCCCATCCCTTATGCTGTTGTGAGATAAGCAGCACAGGGGCACCTGGGTGGCTCAGTCATTAAGCGTCTGCCTTTGGGCCCAGGCTCCCAGGGTCCTGGGATCGAGCCCCGCATCGGGCTCCCTGCTCCGCTAGGAGCCTGCTTCTTCCTCTCCCACTCCCCCTGCTTGTGTTCCGTCTCTCACTAGCTGTCTCTCTCTCTGTCAAATAAATAAATAAAATCTTAAAAAAAAAAAAAAAGGAAGTAGCACAGTTATTTTGAATGTTCATTTGATAAAAGAGGAAACATACTCTAAGAGGGCAGATGACCTTGTTAGGCTGAAAAGATGTTAATATCTTTTTATAATTTGATGGCAAGAGTACCTGTTTTAGATCTTTGTGAATAGATTTTGTATTTTGCCCTTCCTCATTCTCTTTTTGTTACCCGAAATCTTCATATATTCACGTTTCCAAATCCTACTTTATTGTTCAAACTATTTTGATTAGAAGCAAGGGTGATGTTTAAAGTATTTAGCAACAAGAATGATGTGGGCAACAGCTCATCAAAATGGTTGCTAGAACAGCACCAATTCATCAGGATGTTCCACAGACAAATGCCACAGCCATGTAGGTATGTTTCAGCTAAATATCAACCTCGTGACAGAAAACCCAACTTAAACTCTTTCAAGGACTTCCGGGTGATTTTTTGACACACATATCTGGACTGTCCAAAGGTGGACTGTATTTAGACAAAAGAGGATCCAGGGGCTCAGATGAGGTTATCTCTGTCTCTTCATTCTGCTTTTTTCCATATTGATTCCATTTTTTAGAAGGGCTGTCACCTTGTGGTGCAAGATGACTGAAAATGGCTCCAGGTTTACATCCTATTTCCTCAGCAAAAATGAGTGTCTCTCTTTGGTTGCCTGGCGAATATCTGGGCATAAACTTTGAAAGGGCTGTGACAAGCATCCTTTCTGTGGCCAAGGGGATGTGATATGGTAAGCACTGGGGAGGGCAGCCAGCTCCACCCAAACCATCGGACTAAGATTGGGGGAGGAGAGTTCCTGAAGGCAAAACCAGGACTGTCCCCAAAAGAAGGGGGAAAATTAATAGTGACAAACTGTAAATATCCATTCCACTCTCTTTCCTTCGAACTGTGATACCACTTTATTACTTTAAATATTTTTCTAAATTATAAAAGAAATGCACTCTTATTTAGAAAACTAGAAAGTAAAATGTAAGAACAAAATCAAAAATATAAAAGTGACATGTTAATAAGTTAGAAATGAAGAAAAAAGCTGCGATGTCTGCAGTAGCATAATTCATTGCAAATAGTGTAGAAGTATTAGCTTACTATAACTTAAAATCAGCCAAATTGATTTTATTCTACTCTCTAGTATCTTTAATGTTTTCCTGTATAAACCAGATTGCAGCCACAGGTTTTATTATGGCATTGTAAAATAAGACCAATCATAATAAGACAAAGAATGGTTTTCATAGTGTTACTAGAACTTAGTGTTATTCTTAAAGTATAAGGTAGGATAAAGTGCATATTTTGTATACTGAATTATCCAGTAAATATTGAGTTATATATATAAATACACATTTTCATGCTTTATATAATGTATGTGTTATAAATACGAAACAGAAGATAAGTTGTGTACAAAAGAAAATTGATTCCTAAAATTTTGCGATGTCACTGAAGTCTTTGGAAATTGTATTGCCACAGTCATACATGTCTTTGAAAAAACACTTTGAAAAAACCCAATATTGACCCATGTGCTAGTTCTATCGGCCTACTACTTAAAATTTTAAATTAGTGTCTTTGAGGACACCTGGGTGGCTCAGTTGGTTGAGCATCTGACTCTTGATCTCAGCTCAGGTCTTGATCTCAGGGTCATGAGTTCGAGCCCTGTATTGGATTCCATGCTGGGAATGGAGCCTACTTAAAAAAAAAAAAAAATAGTGTTTTTGGGCTTTAACCCAAATGAGTGACCCTTTTGATGGAGTCTTGAGTCAAAAAGAACAGCCATTACTTACCAAGAACTTTATCTTTGACAATCCACCACAGCACTGTCCAATAGAAATGTAATAAAATCCACAAATATGAACTACATATATTGTTTAAAATTTTCTACTAACCACTATAAAAAGAAACAAGTGAAATTAATTGTGATAATATATTTTATTTAACCCAGTGTGTCCAAAGTTGATTTTAATGGCATATTTCACATTCTTTTTTTCATATTAAATTTTTAAAAATCCAGTGTGGATTTTATACTTCCAGCGTCTTAATTTGGACCAAACTGCATTTCAGGTGCTCAGTAGCTGCATGTGCTTCACAGATCTACTAGGTTAGGCCAGAGTTAACTCAATAAGCCAAGATGATCATGATGGTGATGCTATTATTAAGACCTCAATTCCTAGGTAATTCCTTGACAAGTTCAGTCTTCCGCCTCTCTAAAATTGGATCGACTATATGAGATTGGAGATTATCTGTTGAGGCTGTGTAAGCAGGCTACAGAAAATTTTGGCATGGCTATAAATTATTTTGATGTATGTTACTTATACTGAATGTACACATAACTTACATTTGTAAATTTCAGGTACCCAACATTGTTTAGTTCAACATCCTTACCCTTAATCTCAAAGCATAATGATCTAAAGTGGAAACAGGGGCGCCTGGGTGGCACAGCGGTTGAGCGTCTGCCTTCGGCTCAGGGCGTGATCCCGACGTTATGGGATCGAGCCCCACATCAGGCTCCTCCGCTATGAGCCTGCTTCTTCCTCTCCCACTCCCCCTGCTTGTGTTCCCTCTCTCGCTGGCTGTCTCTGTCTCTGTCGAATAAATAAATGAAATCTTAAAAAAAAAAAAATAAATAAAGTGGAAACAATTACTCACAACACACCCAGTAGCGGAGAGGGAAAGTTCAAGGTCTTGGAAGCACAGCAGTATGCTTCAAAGTGATTAGTAGAGTGTTGTTTTTCTGGTATAATGGCACATTATACACATTGTAATCAATAAAGGTACATTGGAGAAAGACTTCTACATCTTGGCTTACTTTAAATGGCCTCTTTTAACTCTTGTTTTATTCAGGGCATAAAAAAAAAATTCAATACCCAAAAATTGTGGCAAGAAATAATCTTGGTCCTGTGTCATGGCAAATTGAGAAGTATAGGGAAGGTACAATAGAGATACAAGGTGGTTTTATGTTTTTTAAGAAATAAATCTAAAGCTAGTTAGGTGCATCAATTACTTAAGTAAATTTATTGGGTTGAATTTTAAATATGTTAAATGGAAAGACTAAAGGGGACAGGCCTATATTTTAAACTAATGCACCTGATCAATAATTACCAAGTAAGTTTTCAACCTGACTATATATGTAATGACTGCTTGTCCCACATTTACCAAAATGGTTCCTGTTCAACTATTCCTGTTCCATTTGTACCTCATTTTGGGCTTAATAAAGATATTCCTTGTCTTAGATATATCTATTTCTTTCTCAAAAATAAGCAAAGACTACAGTTTAAACTTTGGGAGAAGTTTCCAGGCTAGATCCAGTGGTCATGAAGTTTTCCAACATAAAGTAGAATTTGGAACCAAGAAAAAAATACTGATGTTCAATATCATTTTTTTCTCCAAATGATCACCATGCTTGCTTACCAGGCTCTGGTATAGATTTAGATTGTTTTTCCTTAACTACAAGAGAGTACATTGACATCATTTCTGAATTGGGAAAGGCACATCACAAGTGTTGCAGGAGGCATGTCTGTGTTAGCATATATTGTCAGTACTTGCCAATCTCCTTGAGGAAAATATTTATGACAGAAATTGGGAATGCTGGATATTGTATTGACTCACATATATTAAACCCCAATAGAAATAGAGATTCTTTGTCTTATAATTTGGGACACTTCCTGAATGAGAGGATGAAAAACAAGAATTCTCATCAGTTATGGAAAATTATCTCTCAAAAGTAAATATTGCCTCTTTGAAATTCTCTTTATTTTCTCCATTGGAATTCCAATGGTACAGACATGAACGTTTTCCTCTCTGTGACTTTTGTCCTCTCTCGAATGTGTGTTGGTGCAGCATTCTGGATGATTTCATCACTTCTATCTTCCAGTCTACTAATTCTTTTATTTCTTTTATATTAACTCTGCTTAATCAATCCATACAGTTTAAAAATAAACATTTGTGAAGACCCTGAGTCCTTTATATGATGCCTTATTCTTTTGAAGGAAACATGAAATGTACATACATATGAGTGTATAACGTATTAATCATACCAAATATTTTTTTCAGTGAGTTTCTTTTGGGTGCATCTTTCTCAATTTTTTATTCTTTCTTGTCTACGTCCTTGTGTAGAAATTATATGTCCTCTGGCTAATCATTTAGTGGTTAACACACACATTTAATTTTGGTAAAATCATATTACATTCATCATTGTAATCATGTTAAAGTACAATTCAGTGGGATTAATTACATTCACAGTGTATAGCTGGCCTGTATTGCACACAGCATGCTGTTGGAACTCTATGGTTCCAGAAAGTTTTAACACCCCAAATGGAAACTTTGCACCCATTAAGCAGTCATTCCCAATTCCCTTCTCTCCCCAGCCCCTGGCAACCACAAATCAACTTTCTGTCTCTATGGATTAGCCTGTTATGGACATTTCATGTAAATGAAATCATACAATCTGTGGCCCTTTATGTCTGGCTTGCTTCACTGAGTGTCCTGTCTTCAAGGTGCACGCATGTTGTAGCGTGTATCAGTACATCCATGCTGTAGCATGTATCAGTACATCCATGTTGTAGCACGTATCAGTACATACACAGCAATTCTCTTTATGGCTGACTACTATTCTATGGAATGGATATCTCACATTTTGTTTATTCATTCATCTGGCGATAGACATTTGAGCTGCTTTTACCTTTTGGCTATATTGTAAATAGAGCTACTATGAACATTCTTGGACAAATTTTTGTTTGAACACCTATATTTAATTCTTTGGGGTATATAGCTTGAGGGAATTTACTGAGTTCTATGGTAATTCCAGGCTTAACTTTTTGAGGAAGCACCAAATTGTTTTCCACAGCGCTGTGCCATTTTACATGTTTACCAGCAATGCACAAGGATTCCAGTTTTTACATATCCTGGCAAAAACTTGTTATCTTCCTTTTTCTTTCTTTTTTTTTTTAAGATTTATTTATTTATTTGAGAGAGAGAGAGCAAGCACGGGGGAGTAAGGGGAGGGGAGAGGGAGAGAACCTTCAAGCAGACTCCCTGCTGAGTGTGGAGCCCATCCCGGGGCTGGATCACACAAGTGATGAGAGCATGACCTGAGCTAAAACCAGGGGTTGGGCACTTAACCAACTGAGCCACCCAGGCACCACTTCTTTTTTTTTTAAATGGCCATCCCAGTGAATGTGATGTCTCCTGTCACCTACTACAAGTCGTGTCTCAATGTGCTTTCCATTTGCATGTCCTTAATGACTAATGCTATTTAGAATCTTTTCATGTGCTTGTTGGCTATTTGGGTATCTGTTTTGGAGAAATAGCCATTTTTAAATTGGATTTGTCTTTTTGCTGTTGAGTTGTGAGAGTACTTTATATAGTCTGGATACTAGACCCTTATCAGATATATGATTTGCAAATATTTTCTCCCAGTCTCTGGATTGTTTTTTCACTTTCTTTATAGTGTCCTTTGATGCATGAAAGTTTTTAATTTTTATGAAAGCCAGGTTATTTATTTTTCGTTCATGCTTATACTTCTGATGTCATATTTAAGGAACCATTGCCAAACAATTGCCTAAGTCAAGATTTTCCCATTTTCTTCCAAGAGCTTTAGTGTTGTAGACCCTAAATTTTGATCTTTAAACCATTTTGAGTTAGTTTTTGTACATGGCATAAAGCAAAGATCCAACATCATTCTTTTACATGTGACTATCTAGGTGTCCCAGCACCATTTGTGGAAGGGACTATTCCTTTCCCATTGAATAGTCCTACTGACCTTGTTGAAAATTGGTTCTAAAGCCCCTATTCTAGGGGCGCCTGGGTGGCTCAGTCGTTAAGCGTCTGCCTTCGGCTCAGGGCGTGATCCCGGTGTTCTGGGATCGAGCCCCACGTCAGGCTCTTCCACTGGGAGCCTGCTTCTTCCTCTCCCACTCCCCCTGCTTGTGTTCCCTCTCTTGCTGGCTGTCTCTATCTCTGTCAAATAAATAAGTAAAATCTTAAAAAAAAAAAAATAAAGCCCCTATTCTAGCCCACTCCCCTCAAAATTACACTCCCCAGCTTTTCCTTCTAGGGTTTTGCATGTCTTTTGTTTGCCCCAACTTTTTTAGCCCCAGGCAGCAGCAACTTGCTCATTTTGTTCATTTTCTTTGTTTTTGAGGACCACATAGCCACTCCACTCTGATAGAGTTCTGAGTTAGGCAAAACAAAGGGGAAATTCTTGTGTCAGTCTTTGGGAGGAACTCCAGTTAGGTCAAAACAGAGAAACAGTTCCTTGGGCACCAGACCCTTGAAGCTCCTCTGGTATCAGGTACCCACCCTGGGAATGCAGGCTGCTATCTTCAGCAGTGCTACTATGCCAGGAAAGAGGATGGAACTAGGAGAGGTTAAAATACCACAAAAAATCTCTTACCTTATTTTAGAGGCTTTTCCGCTGGCTAAGGTCGTGCTTGGTTGCTGTAGACCTTCAGCTGTCTTCCAGTGTTTGGTTGAGTTTTGTTTTGCCAAGTGTTAGTGTTTGTGGGGAGAGATGGCTCCTGGAGATCCCTACTCTGCCACACTTGCTTCTATCACCGTGCCCTATATATTTTAGCATGCATATTTAATTTAACAAAGTCTAAAAAATTTCACCTTTCTTTCAAAAATATAAGATTTTAAAATTACCTTCATTCTAATTGCCTCCTGCCTAACTTACAGGCTTTCCCCCCCATTATTTTAGTTCTTGGCTGCTTATATATCTTCCATAATAATGATGATTATGATAATGGCAATGAGGTTGATGATAACTGTTGCTGTTTCATAAGGCAATGCTTAATTAAATTTTCCCTCTCATTTACCAGCGTAACTCCCCAGTATTCCATTGTAAATCACAAAGTCTCCAAATCTTCATTGTCCAGCGTGGTAGCCACTGGCCACATATGGCTATCGAACACTTGAAATGTGGTTAGTAAGACTGAGGAATTCAATGTTGCTTTAAGTTTAGTTAACTTAAATTTAAATTAAAAAAAAAGAGAGGAAAGTAGTTTTCTGTTAAACATAATGTATTCTTTTCATAGGACTACATTTCACTTTAAGTGTTAGCATTGCAATTTCAATGTGTTGTAAGTATAAAATACACACCAGATTTCAAAGACTTATTATGAAAAAATAAATGTAAACTATCTTATCAGTAATTTTTTATATAGATTACATGTTAAAATTATATTTTTGATACAATTGGCTAAATAAACTATTATTAGTATTAATTTCACCTGTTGTTTTTAATGGTCATAATGTGGCTGCTAGAGAATATAGGATTACATACATGTTTCTACTGATAGTGCTGCTACAATCAATGTGATTTTCATTGCTCTGTTAGAGGTAAAACTTAGAATTTCCCTTAATGAAGATCTTTAGGTGATAAACTCTTTTGTCTAAAAATGTCTATTTCATTTACATACTGCAAAGATAGTTTCTCTGGGTATAGAATGCGAAGTTGCTATTTATTTATTTAAGTTGATATTTCTAAGTTGATATATCACTCTACTGTCTCCTGGCTTGTGTAGTTACCTTCAGCAAATGTACATTCAGCCTAATCGCCATTTCTGTGTTAGGGATCACTCATTATCCTCTGGTTGGATTTAAGATCTCCTTTAAGTTGATAGTCTGCTGTGGTGTGTCTAGATGTAGATTTCTTTCTATTTATCCTACTTGGAATGTATTGGGTTTCTTTGAATTGAGGCTTTGTGTTTTTCCAATAATTCTGGAAATTCCAAGCCATTATCTCTTTAAAGAGATCCTCTCCCCCATTTTTTTCTATTTTACCTTTTTTAGATCTCTAAATAGATGTACATGAGACTATCTCTTTCTAGATTTCATATGTTTTCACTTCTCTTCATAGTTCTAGTCTCTTTATCTTTCTTGGCTACATTCTGTTAATCTCTTGTTTAATCAACATTGAGTATTTTTATTTCAACTATTGTATATTTTACTTTCGAAGGTGCTGTTAGGTTCTTTTTGGTCATTCTTTGCTCACATATTCAAGTTTCTCATTTAATTCTTTAAATACGTTAATTATAATATTTTCTATACTCTAACATCAGTATCTGATCTCTTTGGGTTTGTTTCTGCAACTGTTATTTCTACTTGTTTTCATTCATGGTACCTTCACTTTTTAAAAATGTATTCTATGACATTTCAATGTAGGCTGCATTTTTCCTATTTTTAGGAATTTTTTGAAACTCAAGTTGAAGGTAAAATCCTCAAAGACGATTCTTACTTGCTTTTGCTAGTCACTTGGGGATATTATTAACCCAGAACCACTTTCATTTTTCCACTTAGGTATTTTTTCAATCATTTAAGTAGTTTGAATTTGCAACAAAATCTGCACGTGTATTGGCTCATGGATACACATTTTTAGGAGAGGATTTTTTTTTCCTCTTCCACCAGATGCAAAGGCTGAATTAAAGAAACTTACTGGCTTTCCCCTTCTATACGATGGATTTATTTCTAATTTACTATTACACTGAAGGGGTAGCTGGGGGGAGTGTTGCAGTTTAAGATCCCTTAAGGTCCCTAACTCAGGTGGGTCCAACACGCCAACTTTAATTCTCTCTTGTAGAAGAGTCTCATGTAGAAACTGAAATGAAACCTCAAGGTCTCCAGAGAAGCAGCAGAAATCCTCATGGCAATAGCCAGTTTTGGTGTAATTTTCCTTTTAGGATTTCAATTTTCAGTGCATTTTGAGAACCTGCAGATTCTTTGCTTTTGTGTCAGTGCAATGTGCTAAAAATATTTTCTTTTTGTGGTATCCAGCATTTTAATTCTTTCAATTAATGGATCATTCAGTGTATTTTATCTGTCATAATGTTAGAAAATAAAATGATCTTTTGTTCCTTTCTCATCATTTTAGTTCCAGCTTTTATTTCTCGTATGTTTTTACCATGATTATTTTATAGCTTGTGTCCACTAATTCCGATATCTGAAATTTTTGACTGTCTAATTCTCTGTGTTGTGCTATTATTGTTTCTATTGACCCTTATTCATGGGATTCTTGTTTTCTCATGTGTTTTGTAAGCTTGGATTGTGAAGTCATGGTTAGTGGAGCTCCATATATGGGGCTGTTGTGAGGGAGGCATCCCTTCATGCAAGATTATTTTCCTCTTTTAGGTAGCTCAGTCATTTTCCAGTCTGGGGCTATTTTAAGATTTGTTGGTTTGGGGTTTCTGGGACTATACATGTTGTATAAAATCAAATGCCAAGCTCATATGAAGGCAGGCCTACACTTATTAATTCTTTGACGGTCATGTTATACCCTGGTTCAGAGCTCAGGATGGGACTCATACAATTTCCTGCCTTCTTTTGCTGGTAGTAGGAAGTCTTGGTTTGTGTCTTGTTTTCTTGAGGATATAGCCTTCCCACTTTTGTGCAGTGGTCCCAGTTGCAAGTCCCTCCTGGCTAGTCTCCAAGGCCTTGCTTGCTTCCTTAGCCTCTTGGTTTCAAGACCAGGAAAGGCTCCGAGATCAGCCACAGTTTTAGCATCAGACCATATTGTCCCTCTGCGTTCTAGCAAGCTGGTCACTGGGGCCTTCTAGTTCCCTTCTATTTCTCATTGTTGATTTGTTTTCTCTTTCTAAATTAATATTTGACAGGAATTTATTTGTTTCATTATTTTGACCCAAGAATCAGCTCCTAGACTTTTAAAAAATGCCATTGTTTGGCTGTATTCTGACATTAAAACTTTATTTTTTTTATCCTGATTTTCATGTTTTGTTTTTATTTTTCTTATGGTTCTTTGTTTTTCTTATTAATTATTCCCATACTTTTACTTGTCAGCTTTCCCATGCGTTCTGTTTTGGATGTCTTTTGTTGGCATATATTGGATATCTTCACCTAGCATATGTCATACAGCTTTAAGTTAACAACCAGTGGAATTAAAATGTGACATATACCTTTCAAGTAACTAAAGTAAAATTAATTGAAACATAGTTTATGTTACAAAAGATTAAAAAAGTGAGTGAAAGGAATCATAAAACCCACTTTCATTAAAGGGGAAAAAAAGGATTTGTTATCTACCAATTATAGAAAAGGGAATAATTTGAATCTTTATTTAGTATAGAAGTTTAAATTACTTTTATAGGTATAACTGATATATTTCATAATTTTGGTTTTTTGTTTTTGCTCTTGCCTTGTTATTTATTTTTTTTCTGATTTTTGCTATTTAAACTAATGTGTATTTAGACTATATTTTGTGACCAAGACAAGAATATGAACTTTTTAAGAAATATTCTTCTATAAAAAATAAAGATTTTTATATAACTATATATTTGTTCAATATGATTAATTATATTATTCTTTTATATGTTATTTTCTATCTTTTTAAATATGTCAAAGACAGAAAAAGGTATATTAAAGACTCCCACAAAAATTATATTTTTGTCTTTTTCTCCTTGTTTTGCAACTAGTTTCTATTGTGTGTGTGTATTTGGGACCATACTATACAGTCTTAAGGTTCATAATTTTTATATCTTTATTGAATATTATACCATTTGATTTTTAAATCTTGAATTACATAGTATTTTACCCCCAAAAATATTTAACTTATATTTATAACCAATTATAAATGTCAAAAGTGAGGTATCATCTTTTATATTTTCTTTATGTAAAATGAGGAACTTAACCCACCTTTACCTGCTTTCATTCATTCAATCAAAAAATACTTCTTGAATACCTATGATGGTTCCCTAGGCACTGTTTAAGTTGTGAAAAATAAGAATAAGCATCCCTACCATCTTGGAGCTTAATTCTAGTGGAGAGAGACAGATAATAAACAATTAGTAGGGGCGCCTGTGTGGCTCAGTTGTTAAGCTTCTGCCTTTGACTCAGGGCGTGATCCTGGATCCCTGGGATCGAGCCCCGCAGCAGGCTCCTCCGCTGGGAGCCTGCTTCTTCCTCTCCCACTTCCCCTGCTTGTGTTCCCCCTCTCACTGTGTCTCTCTCTGTCAAATAAATAAATAAAATCTTTAAAAAAAATAAACAATTAGTAAATAGTAAATGACCATATTTCACTGAGTCAAAGAAGTACATTTTTTTTTCACAATTTAACATCTTTGAAATCAGGATGCCTTTTGCAACTAATGATATATCATGTCCAATTGGCTGTGCTTTTTTGGGTAGAATATTTAAAAAATGATGAGCCTCATAATTAATGATGTCTTACATTGAATAAAATATTGTAGTTTATCCAATGGTGATAAATGCTATGGGGACAAAGAAGGGCGAAAAAGGGATAGACACTTCTGGAGAAGTGTTGTGTTTTTAAGTAGGATGACCCAGGATGCCTTCCTGAGAAGGTGACTTTTTTTTTTTTTTTTTAAGATTTTATTTATTTATTTATTTATTTATTTATTTATTTATTTATTTGACAGAGAGAGAGAGAGAGAGAGAGACAGCCAGCGAGAGAGGGAACACAAGCAGGGGGAGTGGGAGAGGAAGAAGCAGGCTCCCAGCAGGGGAGCCTGATGTGGGGCTCGATCCCAGGACTCTGGGACCACGCCCTGAGCCGAAGGCAGATGCCCAACGACTGAGCCACCCAGGCGCCCCTTTGAGAAGGTGACTTTGAACAAAGACCTGAAGGAGATGAGAGAGTGAGTAGGACCATTGTGTACAGTTGTACCGGTCGTACACTGCTTCACTTTTATGATTGCCTTTCATATAGATTATGTGAAGAGCCTTACAGCCATGCTCCCGGCCTATGGGAGGGAGCCATTTGGATATCAAGGTCAAAGCAAGAGTACATCATATGCAAGGGTATTGATGCTGGAGGGTCCCTGGCCTGTTCAAGGCACAGAGTGAGTATGGGGAACAGTAGTAGAGGATGTTGGAGAAGTCAGTAGGGGCTAGCTTTTCTAGAGTCCTGTAGCCACGGGGGGACTTTGACTTCTACCCTGAATGTGGCAGGAAACAATTTGAAGATGTGGAAAAGGCAACTAATAACATCTGACTTACATTTTTATTTTATTTTTTAATTTTTTTTTAAAGTGAGAGAGCACATGCAGGGGGAGGAACGGAGGGAGAAGCAGGCTCCCTGCTGAGCAGAGAGCTGGACGCGGGACTCGATCCCAGCACCCTGGGATCATGACCTGAGCCCAAGGCAGACGTTTAACCCAGGTGCCCCCTGACTTACATTTTTAAAAGGACCACACTGACTATAGTGTTGAGAAGAGATTACAAACTGGGACAAAACAGGATATGATGAGATGGGTTAGCAGGCCTGTTGCAGTAATCCAGGTGTGAGAGGAAGGTGCCTTGGTGGAAGGAATGGCAAGTGGTCAGGGCCTGGGTATATTCTGGAGATATGTAGGGCCAAGAGCATTTACTTATGGATTAAATATGGGGTGTGAGACAAAGAGGTGTCAAGGATGTTTCCACGTTTTGGGGGCCTGAAGAGTTGCTCTCACTTCTCTGTTTATATAATGTAGGGTTTAAAACCCATATTATACATATAAAATTACTTTTTAATAGCATATTTTTGTTAAAGTACTAGTCCTAATATTTATATTCAGTTTTGTAACAAAATTTATTATGCTTACATAGCACTAAGTTAAACTGGTTTTAGTTCCCTTCTTTTTTTTTAAGGTGAGATCTTTATTTTTTAATTTTATTTTTTTAAGATTTTATTTATTTATTTGAGAGAGAGAGAGAGCACAAGAGAGAGTGCAAGCAAGGAAGAGAGCAAGAAGCAGGCTTCCTGTGAGCAGAGGGCCCGATGTAGGGCTCCATCCCAGGACCCTGAGATCATGACCTGAGCCGAAGACAGACTCTTATCTGACTGAGCACCCAGGTGCCCCTCTCATCTGCTTTATTATCATCCTTTGTTTCTAGATTTTGAGCTGTTTATTTGAACTATATCTGTCTGTACCATTCTACCCTGTATTTTGGTATTAACAATTTTCAGCTCAGTATGGGATAGGATGTGTAGACAATGAGAACAAGGCCAACGACGCTTTGATTTCCTCTGTCCACCCATATGGTCGAAAGATAGCTGCTTGGTTTTCTGCTTGGTATAAACTGTTGTTTCTGAACCGGGGGATGACAGAAGGTGGAAAAGTGTCGTCTACCTACTTATAAGAAGACAGTCCTGCCCTTTTCTGGTGGTGTAGCAGGGGTAGGTCACTGATTTGATCTTTCAGTCTGGTTCCATTGACCTTACAGTGAATAATTTCCCTGATTCTGGAAGCAGAGTGATTATCAGGACTTGTTTTTGGTGTTTCTCTTTCTTTTTGTCTTCTTCTACACCTTCACATAATCTACTGGGTGATGGTGCAGCGGGTGTCAAGCCTGGTTTGTTAGGCATTATTTTAAGCTGGAATTCAGAGGCTTTACATTTAAAACTAATTTAACAAATTGCCTTAATTGAAGAAAGCACCAGCTGAGAAGAACTTCACTTGTTAACGGGACTTTACCTCCATTGGACTAGCAGGGTGTTGACTTTTATCAAAACAGCACTTTCATCTTCATATACAATTATCACATGGGGCATTTGTGGGAAATTATGTCTTGTGTGACTTCGTATATAACACCTTACGCCTTTCTCCTAAAGAGGCGTTTAATTTGTGTTTCTTTGAGCAGAATTTGAAAGCGAAGTCACTCCCATTTTTGCAAGACCACATCTTGAGCCTGATGGAAGTGTATTGCTTTCACGTAGACCCAGAGAATTAAGAAGATTATTCAGAAATGTGGGCGGTAACATCTGAACGGTGTGATAATGTGGTTTGTGGTCAATACCCTGCTCTGCCTCGGTGGTTCTGTGCATTGTCATGTTGAGGTATATTTATGCAGACAGCCTATATCTGAGCTCCTTGAGCATGTAAGTGGACCAGCAAGAAACACGGCCTTTGCACACTCCCTAGAATGCCGTCTCTAAGAATACAGCTTTTACAGTATATCTATAGGAACGGCCAGTTCCTGTGTATTTCTGTATGCATTTTGTATTCCTAAATTATATATGGCAATGCAGTAAGTATTCTGGTGTGAGTCTTTATAGACAAAATAATATTGTCTCTTTTTAAATGTTGGACACAGCTAGTGCCAGCCCACCAGGAAGGCCTGAAAGCCTAGCCATCTGTCAGCAGAAGGGAAGAACTGTTACCAACTGAAAGATAAATGGTCTTTGACTGAAAGGAGTTTTCCTTAGGATATTCTAGTCATCTTTTGTGAGTTTTGCTTCATTGAACAATAAAACCAAAGCCTGCTTAAGCATGGCTTCATGATTCTGCAATGAAGTTTTTCTCTTATGGGTGGATGTCAGTTGTCAACATGCCACTGAATTGTATTTTAATGTACGTTAAGTGTAATGGGATTAGGAAATTGGTAGCTGTATCCCTAGTATGTTATTTCCACAATAACTTTAAGAAAATTTTTAATATCTGATGGTAATTACAAATAGTTCATGTTAACTTTGCAAGTAGCCACTCATCTAGAGGATATGAACTATGTTCATAGCATAGTAGAGAAAGTGGTAAAGGATAACGTCAATTTATTTTTCTCTGTTCTTCCCCAGGAAGGGATCTGTGTTTGAAAACTGGGATGAGAGGTGAAAGTTTGAGGCCATTCTGTGAAACTGTTCTCTTGGTTAAGCAATGTTATTACAAGTACAAGTGTTATTTCTATGCACCTTCTGTATTTAAGGCCCTCTTGCACATATTATGAGAACTAAAACAAACAACAAACAAATCTTAGAATAGTAGGAAAAAAGGTCATATTTTATATAAACTGTAGTAGAAAATAATCAGAATCAATTTGCATTATCATTATCTGTTGCTAAAGAGATTATTTTATTTTGTGGAATTGTGGGGACTAATGTTTTCTAGTCTTTATGCAGAATCTAATTAATTTTCTCAAACAAAAACAAAAAACCTAAATATTAGTGTTATAAATCCTTCAATTGCTTTTATCTTTATTGTGTCCTATAAGCAATATGCATAATCTTTCATAAATGTCTTTTAACCTCTACAACTTTTGGGAGATTAAAAAGTTGCTGAATTTCAATATTACATTTCAAATGTTTAATGCCTAATAAATAACTGGGTTGATGAGAACACTGCTTGCCATTGGACACAGTGTGGCTTACTCTGTTTTGTCAATATGGGTTGAAATGGTTGTGGAAAGGGGCTAAATTAGACTAGATCTTTTAAACAATAGAATTTATAGGAATAAACTGCATTTATTGTTGGGAAGCATTGAGGTGAGGTACATGCTTAGAAAAAGAAGGTCATTCATTTCTCTTATTCTTCAATCCTAGTCTCTGTTGGTGGTTTTTCTTTTTTTTTCTTTTTTTTTTTTTTAAGATTTTATTTATTTATTTGACAGAGAGAGACAGTCAGCGAGAGAGGGAACACAAGCAGGGGGAGTGGGAGAGGGAAAAGCAGGCTCCCAGCGGAGCAGGGAGCCCGATGCGGGGCTTGATCCCGGGACCTTGGGATCATGCCCTGAACCAAAGGCATGCTTAACGACTGAGCCACTCAGGTGCCCCTATTGGTGCTTTTTCTAGCTGTCGTAGCCTAGTAACCTGCTCAGGTGGAGAAGCCACAGCTGCCCAGCTGTGCTCAATAATCTCCAGAATTCAGTCTCTATCTGTGGACAACGTAGAGCCTATCATTATAGCCTTCTTTTAGGAAAACCTATCTTACAAAGACACACTCACAAAGCAATCTTGCAGATCATTATTCACACTATAGAGGATTTGGGGTGGGGGAATTTACAAAGGGAGTTACCCTGAGATTCCTGCAAAAACCAATCTCCCATGTGCAGTAAAACACAAATTGATTGCTACAATTTTTTTTTGAACAGAATTTTCAGCAGGACATACCGAGAAAGTAAGTAAATTGAATTCTTTCTAAGCATGTTTAGGAAAGGAATATTGACTGTCACTGAAGAGATCCTCAAAATTGTTATTCCTTATAATTTTATGCCTTGAAGATCTTGGGCAGGAATTTTAAGTCCAGATATTAAATATTTATTAATATGCATTCCTCTGTTGAGTTGCTTCCATTATCACCAAAGGATGAGTTAATTGTTCAGGAAAGTGATTGTTACAGCATTTTAGTGGAATGAATTACTGGTTTAAAATGTGAAAAGAAGAAACCTGTAGAACGTTGGATGGCTACTCTTATAAACATTACTGGCTCGTATAAGATACTGCACCCCAAATCGTAACTGCCTTTATTTTTTGTGCTTGTGGGCTTGTGTATACGTGTGTGCTCACACACACACACACACACACTCACACACACACACTTCGTGTAGTTATTAGAGCAGGGATTAAAATGCCATATTTCCTCAGTTAAAAAAAAAAGGTAGGGGATTTTCATATCTAAAACTTTAATATCGACATCAATGAAGTATGCACATGGGAATGTGAGCTATAAAATTGGGTCTTTTAATAGCAGTTGCTGGATTAGAATGCTTTCTAAAGCCAGGTTCAGATCTCTTCTAAGGCAAAAAAAGATGTTTACCTTACGAAGCTAAGGCACAGCAGCTCAACTGGAGACTGTTTGCTACACAAATAAATGCTAATGTAATGGAATGTTATTTGCGTCAGTCTATTCCTAAATACATTAATTTTCTCTTTTGCTATTCCAAATGTTCAATTAAATTCTTCAGTCTCCCCCCACCCCCCATCCCACCCCCCACGAGGAGCATAACTTGAACATAGAATTAGTTCCATCTGAAACAAGACTATTAACCTGTTATTTCTTGGGCTGCATTTGTATATTTTATATACCAGCTTTAAAATGATTTAATAATGAATTTGCAAATCATGACATAAAGTAATACTATTAATGCACTGAAATACGTGGTTAAACGAGTGCTGATTTTTAAACCAGGATTATCTTTTAATTATCTTTCAATTTAGTTTTTTCTAACTATAAACTTTTACAGCACACTTTTACTCTATACCTATTTTCATATTTATTTATGCTACTAAAAAGAAACTGCACTAAATGAAAAAAAAATGGATTTAACATAAAGACCCAGGTAGGGCTATGCAAATTGGAGATATCATAAGACAGCATAAATATGTATCTCTTTTATAGAGCTAATGGCAGGAAGTTAGGATTTTATTGTGCTTTTATTTTATAAATTAATGGACATTGTTATCATTTGAATAGTACTTTGGAGAATGCTTACCACTTTTTTTTTGAACTGTTCATTTTCTACAATACGTTCTATACTGAGAGTTAACAGATTTATGTGGCAGTAAAGGAATAAAAAAATAATGTAATGAAGAGCCATCTATCATTGAAATAAACTCTCCTTTTTGAGAGTTCATATTGGAAAATAGACAAAGTGGTGTAAACAATATCTATAAACCCTAAATTTATTATAGAAATGATGAGTTATCATTTTTATGGACTCAAAATCAAAGTCCAAGAAGGGACAGTATAAGGCCATCAAAATCAGGGGCACTGCCTCGTATTCCTGCCCTGTTTAGATAGCTGGTGAGCTCGATTCCTTTCTCTAGTCATTGCTGAAGGAGTTTCAGTGCTTTACATAGGACTTTGATGCTCAATGCAACCATAAGATTCTTATATATATATATAAACAAAGTAAAACATCTCCTTATAATTTAGCTGGGGAAGATTAATTTATAACAGTACAGTCTGTAATTACACGTATGTTATCATTTGAAGCAAAAATGCCTATTAAGATTAAAAACCTCAGAAACATATTACATGTGCTGTGTGAATCTTGTTTGGATTCTGATTCAAACAACCAGGTCTAAAAGGACACTTGAGATACAGGGAAAATTAAACATAGATTAGAATATAGACAGTATTAAAAGTTTTATTAATTTTGTTAGGTATAATGATAAAATAGTGATTTTTTTTTAAATCCTTATCTGTTAGAGGTAAATACTGATATATTTCTAGAAGAAATGATGTGGGATTTGCTTTAAAATACTCCAGGAAAAAAAAAAAATTGGAAGGTGGTTGATAAGGAAGGACAAAGTTGTTGATTCTCAAAGTTGAACAGAAACGTTTGAAATCTTCCATAATAAAAAGTTGGAGAAAAAAAAGCACTCATGTCAGAATGTATACATTGAAGGGAGTATTATCTTAAAAGTAGTCATCTTGAAAGGTTGTATGCTTACTAAATACTTATTCCAATAGTAATAACACTATTTAAAATAGCCCTTTTTAAAGTGTGCGCATGACAGTAGAATTCTCAGTATGTGGATCGCATGGCCCATGTCAGGGTTTCTGTTTCGGGGGGAGCAAGGCAGAGGAGGGAGTCCTTTGTCAGCAAACATACCTCAACCAAAGGTAAGAGGAAAATTTTAAGTCAGAGTCTGTTTGGAAAAGGAGTAGTTCAAATGTTGGAGAAATCATTGCTAACTCTCTGTTCAAAAAACCAGAGGTGGAATCAAGTTCTGGATTCAAAAATATATGAGTTGGGAGTAGGGTGGAGATTGAGATAAAGTTGACGAGGACTGGTAACTCAAACAAGCTAAGTAATCTAGTGTTGCTAGATAATCATGAAGGCCAGTAGGGTGACCGGTGCTCCGTTAGGTGTGCTGGGGGCGGCTGGGGGATGAACAGGGGAGCCAGCAGAGGAAAATTAGGCACACTCCGGTAGAACCACACCTTGCTTTGGAGTTCAGGGCATAGCACCCAGTTTGGTCATCTACTTCTAATCACTGAACTTAGCTCTGAATGATATTTGTCTATTTTCACAAATTAGATCTATCCTGAAGAGATGAAGCTTTGCCGGTCTGAGCAATACTTAAAAGAGTATGTCCCAGGGTCTGAAGACCATTCCAAAATGAGGGTTTGCAAAAGGCTGGAGAGGAGAATCTTTGCAATAAACATACAGCTTCCTTTCTTAAAGAGAACAAACCTGTTTGTGTAACATAAAAATTCCATTATGTTTTTTAAAATTCAGTCATATCAATTTTAATTATAGCTCATAATTGTTATTCATTGTAATTTCTAATTTAAAGGTGTTAAGATTGAATGGCATACCTAAATTCTAATAATTCAGAGGAAAAGGAAGGGTGTGTGTGTATATGTGTGAGAGACAGCGACTGAGAGAGAGAGAGGGACCTTCACTTCTTTGTTTTTGAACAGCTGGAGAGTTCTTTGTTCTTAAAACACTTGACTCTGTCATCAATTGACGTGAGAAGCGGCACTAACTCATCTAAAAGGTTGCCACATTCCTTCACTTGATGTCGTCCGCTTTGCCATATATCACAGCATGAGAACACCGTACCTGATCTTTGCAAACACTTAGAATAAATGTTGTCACTTCCTTTCCTTCCCCAGGGACCTCTGACCACCTAGCCAGTCTCAGATGAGGGTGCAGCTCGGAAACACAAAGCTTACGCTGACACACATCTCCCGTCACTCGTTAGGCAGATGAACAGGAGCCCTTACGACTGCTGTCCAGACACATGGTTGTGAAGGTGCCCTTGATCGTGCACGTCCCTCTTGCGGCGCCACCTCTGTGAACTGGAGTTGGCTTTGTTAGTGACACTACCTTGGGGAGACGAGGGAGGAAGACATTATTAAATGTTGCTTCTTCTTTTCTTCTTTGTAGTTCTCACAGTCCTATTGTACACCTGACATCTGACACAATGAATGCATTATCAAATCCTTAGTCCCCATCAAACGCCAGGCGACTGTGTCTTCTGACGGTCAGAGCCATGTAGATCCAGAGGAGAAGCGGTTAAGTGTTAATGGATTTGCTTTAGGCATTTTACAACCTATTGGTCCTAATTAGACTGAAAAAGTGTTGCTATAGACAGCCTGGAAATTGAAATAACGTATTTATTCTGGTATATTCTTCTCAAACTTGTCAGCAAGAACTTAAAGAGTAGAGAGAGATCGCAAAAGAGCAGAGAGATAAAGCAAAAATTTTGCTCTTTTTCAAAACATAGAGCCTAAACCTCACTAAGTTATTATGTACAGTCGGTGATGTGGCTTAGTGACTCTTACAATGGTATCCGGAGTGTAACACCTTCAAGAAGCTGACACCAAGTATCACCTAAACAATGTGGTTGCAAAAGAAATTTGAATTGATCACTAGAAACACAAAGCTAAATTGTAGAAAAGCACAGATTCTCCAAACAAGGAACAGGGATGGGATCTGAACCCAGCATGGATCCCGGCGGTGTTAAGCCTGAAGAAGTAAGAGCAGAGGGGTCACTTATTATACGAACTTTAATGAGCTGTCTTGCGGCAGCAACAGTGGACGTCCTTTGAAGTACCCAGAACCCTCAGAAGACAACATTTGGAGAGACATACAGACATTTGCAATAATCAATAGGAACAGTGGCAAAAGCATTAATTAAAGCTGCTGCAGTTTCTTGCAATCCAAGGAGGTTGAGATTTCAGATAATTGTAGTACAGTAAATGGAATAAGGAAGCCAAAGCTCTTTGTCTCATATGCAGGCCAATTTTCCATGCACAATCAAATTTTACTTCTTATGTTCCCTAACAGCTGCTCTAAACCCACTGAGGATTCAGAAGTCCTGATACAATATTAGTAAGAAAATTAGAGCGGTAGCAAATCACAAGTTGCTTTCTGAGCACCACAGTAGGAGGTCAGTTCATAGTAAATATCCACAGCCTGTGTGCACACATTCCCATTTCCTAGGAGACTCTACGCAAAATACAGCCTTCAGGGATACACACTTAGTAGCTTTTGCATAACAATAACCAAGATGCTGATCCCGGCTAATGAAATTCTGATGTTGAAGAAGGGCCTCCAAGGCTCAGAACGAGGCCTCAAGGAAAATAGGGATAAACTCCTTATTTAAAAAGTAAACAGTCAATCTTGTTTCTTTATTCATTTAGCATATATTTATTGCGGGCTTCTTCCTATCACTTTGGATAGGCCCTGGAGCTGTCAAAGTGAGGAAATCAGACTCTGGCCCTGACCTCAAGGAGTTTAAACCTAGAGAGAGACAGATTTCAATGAAACATTCACATAAATTAATGTATATTTACAAACTGAAATTGCTTTGAAGTAAAGGTGCCTGGTGCTATAAAAGCATCTAACAGAAAGACACTTTGACCATGGAGGGCAGACAGGGAATATGAGGGATGACCAGGAATTCTAGAAGAAGAGAAATTCAAGAGAGCTCTTGTTTGAAGGGAAAGTATGTGCAAAGAGCCTGTGGCCTGAAGGGGCATAATGCTTTAAGAAACTAAGAGAAACAGGACATTTGGTGGGCAGAAGGCAAAGAACAAGATGTGAAATGAGGTGGAGACACATAAGCAGACACTAGACCATGCAGGCCACGAGAATTTTTTTAGCCTGTAAGGCAATGGAAAACCATTGAAATTTAGGTAGATGGCTGTCATGAGCCTTTTGAAGTGATCACTCTGGATGAAGTGTGAAGAATGAGATGGAGGAAGTCAAAGAGATTGCTATAGACAGTGGCTCAAGAAAGATGATGACAGTTTGGACAAGGATGGTAATGAAATACATGGAGAGCCATGAACAACTCATGGAGAGATATTTATGAGGTGAAATAAACAGGAATTCACGTTTTAGATATGGGCGGTAGTAAATGAGAGGGAGGTGTTGGAGATGAATCCTAGATTCTGACTTCCCTAATAGGATTGACAAGGCATGATTTCCTTGAATAGAGAACCCTGGAAAAATAAAAGTTCACTACAAGCTTATTATAAGTACACTGAGTTTGGGGGTGACTGATGCACATAAGTGGAGATTTTTGACTCCAATTGGATGTTTGGGTGTGTAAATTTGTGTGTCATTGCTATGAAGCTGGTAATCGAAGTTATGAATGTGCATGAAATCATCAATAGAAAGATTAGAAAGTAAAAACAACAACAACAAAAAAGACTACTGCTATGACTAAGCCTAGAGGAATTGTAACATTTAATACAGTGGCTCTCCAAGTGTGATCCCCAGACCAGCAGTATCAGAATCGCCTGGGAATCTACTGGAAACGCAAACAGATGTACTGAATCAAAAACTTTGGAGGTGGGTCTCAGCAACATGTCCCCAAACATGTCTTCAGATGTTTCTGGTGCATGCTCAAGTTTCAGAACTACTAATAATGGAAGGGTAAAGGAAACATGTCTGTCAAGATTACTGAGATTGAACTGCTTCCCAAATGCCAAAACAAAAACCAAGAAAGTCATTAGTTATTAGGAAAAGGGAGAAAAATAGTTCAAAGAGAAGATCGAGGTCAACAGAATCAAATGTAGTTGGGAGATCAAGTGAAATGGAGGTCACTTTTGACTTGAGAGAAAGCTATTTCTGTCAAGGATTGGAATGAAAACATTCCGGAGGGATTTTGAGGAATGAGTGAGAGGGGACAAAAGGGGATAAGTATAGACAATTCTTTTTTAAACTTTGAATAGATTGAATCTGGAGGAGAGAGTGGAGATGTGTTTTTAAATATCAGTGTCATGAGCATGTTTTAATGCTGATTGAAAATATCGGCTGGAGAGAGAATGCAGAGGAGACAGAGGTGGTGAATCAGCAGTGAGGGTTCTTGGGAAGGCAAAGGGTATGGGTTGCAAAGCCCAGATGGAAAGACTACATTCAGGTCCACTCTCTTGTAGCTTAAGGATGAGCAGAGGACTGACTGTCTCACCATTCTCCTCCTTGCTTACCGTGCTGAAGCCACATGGACTTTCTGTTGTTCCTGAACATGTAACAAATTTGTCCTTCAGTCCTAACCCAAATGCCACCTCCTTAGAGAAGTTTTCCTTGACACTGTATCTTATATTGTCACCCTCTATTCCCATCCCCGATCACAGCCTAATCCATTACCCAGTCTCTTATTCTTCCCAGCACTTTTGCCTCCCCGAAGGTATCTTAGGTATTTGCCCACTGTCCGGTAACTCCGTGGGACAGAAAGACTTGGCCCTGTTCACAGCTATAGCTCTAGGGTTTAGCACGGTACCTGGAGTGTGGTGGGCATTCTATAAATATTTCTGGAAGGAAAGAATAAGAGAAGGGGTACAGATATATCTATCTGTTTGTACATTTGATAGAGGGATTTAGAAGGGTTTCTTTCCACTAGATTTTGTTTTATCTCCAAGTAATGTCAGGAGAAAGTGGATGAGTGGAGGACGTTGATTGAGGATGTTGATTTGTGGAAGAGTGGGAGACAGTGTCAGCTAGTCCAGAAGGTGGGAGAGTGAGTAGACTATATCATCCAGAAAGAATTCCAGGTGGTATTGAGAATCAGTTTGAGATTGATAACCATGAACTTAGAATGGCACAAATTGCTTTGCTGAGTGACTTTCTCCAGTGATAGATAAATGGGGAAGACATGGAAAAAGCAGATAGTTGGTACATCAGGGTTGGTGTTTTCCCAGGTGGTACAGCAAAAATCCAGAGGGGCGGAAAACTGTAGAGCATTGGCAAGAATGTTACTAAGAACCATGGACTGCAGGGTCCGACCCAGGGTTATAGCAGGACTGGTTGAGCAAGAAATGTGAAAGTTTGGAAAGTTGTAACCGCAGATCAAGATGCCTGAATTAGACATGTTCTGAGTCATGCTGCCATGATGACAGAAAGAATGTGTGGTTGAGGTGGATATGCAAGAAGTCATTAGAAATGAAGTTTGGTGAATTGAGTTTTTCTCTTCTAAAACCTTTCAAGGGCGTGGCATGTCTTACAAACCAACCAGGTATTTCAAATCACAATGTAAAAGACTTAACGAAAAATAACGACAGGTGAAAATGGTCTTACCATAATAGTGCTATGCTGTTTTTGCGCAGGTCTTCAAGTTGAATCTCTGAATTATGAATAATAAAATAAAACCTCATTACCTCATTCCACTAATTAAGAATTAGTGATAATTTGGTTAGCTGGGTTGGTACTTTTTTTTGTTAGTGAAAGAGCTGTAGAGTAAGAAATGGATTTGTATATTGGTTCTGTCACTTTCCTGTGTGTGCGTTGGCCTTGGGCTAGGTTCTTAATTCTACTGAGCCTGTTTTTGCATCTGCAAAAAGGAAGAAAAATTAAATGTCTTACAGCATTATTGTGAGGTTTAAATGAGAACATGTAGGCAAAGGTGTCTATAAATGATAGTTCTCATACAACTAGAAGGCCTTATAATCTACAGAAAAGATATTTGCTACGGAATTAACATTATAATAAGATGTCAACCAAATGCTCATTTTTCTTAAAATTCTTAAACGCTCTTAGAAGCATTATTTACATTTGAAAACAATTAATAAATACATAAAATTACAATCATTCTTAATCACGAATTTAAAGTGGACCAAACGTAACTGCCCTGTTTACCAACTGCACCTGAAATTAATGAAAACATATGTATTAAAAAGTTTATAATCCTGATTTTTCTTGGTGTCAAAGGGCTTTTTTCTCAGAATATAAACTTATTTTGTTATTTTAAAACATGGTAATTCCAGTGCCATGACTGTATGTGTGTGGGTAAAGGTGGGTGGATGTGTATATATGTATACCTTACCTATAACTTCTACAGCTTTTCTTCTTTTCACATCAAAGTTGGTACCATAATTTTTATTCTCACCTGGACTGGTTAATTATGGAAGCATCAATTTTATATATCCATAAATAGAATGATCAATACAGCTTGTCTACTAAAATCTACAATCTGACCAGTTATTTCAAATCATAATATGAAATACTTAACTGAAAATGAAAACACAGCTTTCTTATATAAAATAGACATAAATTATTTTATTGCATTTTGGTAGTACTTTTTTTTAGGGAGAGATGCATTAACCCAAACCTAGTATTTGGTGTTGGGAACAGAAAGAGACAAATACACGCAAAAGGTAATTTATTGTTTTGTCAAGAGATGAGGACAAACCTTTCATTTTTACAATATGATCAGATTACAAAATAACTCCAGATTTTCTATTTACTGACTTGACAACGTCTGCATACCTCCCAACACCCTTTCTAGTTGGTAACTAAATGGGAGTGTAATTGAAAGCAGACTAATTGCTCCTATGTATGAAAAATGGCGTCTGTATCTGCTCTCCAGTGTGTGTTGTTAGGTACTGTCAAATGAAGATGCCACTTGAAAGTTCCCATGAATATTTGTTTTGATTACTTACATCCAGGTTGTCTCAAACTATTAAGAGCAGGAAGCTGTTTTTTTCCACAGCAACTCACTGAAGTCTGAGCTCACCTATCCATCAAGTGAAAATGGTATTTAATTGGCGGCTGCTGAGAAAGTTCAAAGAAAAGTCATCAATACAATTTCCCATGCTGTAGCTGTTTTCTGAATTAAACTTGCCAGGATGCCAGCAAATGTGAACTGATTTTCGGTAAACATTTTGTTATTTTAAAATCCTTGGTAAGGAAATTCTTAATATATGTTTTTTCCTCCACTTGTTTTGGGAAATATCTCACTCAGGAACAATACGAATCATTGTACTGTAGGTAGAAGTAAGGGAAGTAGAATATTTAAATGCTGTCAGAAGGGAAAAACAGGTCGAACACAATAATATTTGTAACAATGATGCGTGGTTTTTTTTTTTTTCTTTCAAGTTGACTACAAAGTAGAAAATATAATTAGGTGAAATAGGTTAGTTTCTTATTAATACTGTCTCGTTATTGAAAACAATGATTTGAATTCCCTTCCATGTTTTTCCTTCTTGTTGTGGAAAATCCTAGAAGCCAGATCCTGGCCATGTTGCTCACAGAGAAAGCATGCTACCCCCAAAAGTCAAAACCGACAGCACGCCCAGTGCATATGTGGTCTTATGTCACCCCCTGAGTAATACGAACTTGGTGTTTCCATAGTATTGGTGACAGTTGGTTACTATTAACCAGGCAATGAACAGGAATGGATGCTTCAGGGACTGAAGTTAAGTGGATTGGTGTCAAGGCAGGGCAAGGGCCAAGATACAGAAATCCCAGTAGTATCAGGCACTCTGAATCCTTGTCTTTGCTTTCCTCACCACAACCCCTCCTCATACTTTGATTTTCAGACACATGGAATTTCTTTGTTACCAAAACAGTAGTGTATCTGGAAACAAAGAATGGGGTTGGGGACAGGGAAGCAATGGCTATCCCTGAACACATCTCCAAAAGCAGTGCCTTTTCAGACCATCATGGGGGAAAGAAGGTTTAATAGTGGCCCATATCACCTTTGGTATCCCCTGACTGCACCTATGATTCAAAGGGGCCATTCATTCTTCCACTCTCTCTTCCCAGTCTGCCCCCATGCCTTTCCTTTTTCCTGCTTTTCCCTTGTCTCTTGGATAACTCTTACTCAGACTCCAGCCTCAGCTTAGACATCACTTCCAGTAGGAAGCCTTCCCACATCTCCCCTGATCGGGGTTCAGTACTTCTTTTCTAGGATTTCATTGCCCCATTCCACACAGCTCGGTGTTCATTACAATGTTTTATGACAGCCTGTTGACTGGATGTCTCGCTAAACCACATACTCCAGTCCACCAAGAAGAGGCTGTAAAACAATCAGAAGCATTTATTTGGGATCTTTAGGGAATGCAATCTGGGAGACAGAGTGGAGCAAAATTGAAAGTGTGCTCCGAATTGCAAGTGAGGGAGTACAGGCTTATAAAGGTAAAACTCACAAGGTTACTGCACTTGTTTTGGAGGAATTATGATTGGTGCTGACAGAGTTAAACTGACTAATACATGATTGGCTATTTAGCTAACAGGTGTCACATTATCTCATTATCAGTTGGAAGTAGGAGGATGTCTTTCAGAAAGTGGTTGAAGTGCAATTGACAAGTTGCAGTTGGCAAAAGTCAAGCATCCATGATGTTTCAAAAATTGAGAAAGGGGTGCTTGGGTCGCGCATTCGTTAAGCGTCTGCCTTCGGCTCAGGGCTTGATCCTGGATCCCTGGGATCAAGCCCCGCATCGGGCTTCTCTGCTGGGAGCCTGCTTCTTCCTCTCCCACTCCCCCTGCGTGTGTTCCCTCTCTCGCTGGCTGTCTCTCTCTCTCTGTCAAATGAATAAATAAAATCTTTAAAAAAAAAATAGAGAAAGGAGATGAAGATAGGCCTGGCTTCCTCAATATTCTCCGGACCCTATTTTGAATGACTCTCTTAGCAATGCTTACTTCACTTTGAAATCTTTTTTCACACTCTTCCGGGAGGAAAGCCCTTATATGTCTGATATTCCCGGTGTCTGACATCCCTACTAGAACACAATAGGCATGTAATAAATATTTGTTAAATGGATGAATGAATGAGTGAACCACAACAACATACACACCATGAACCTGGATTTGAAATACAGCTCTGTTGTAATTTTGAAGTCACATCTGTACAGATAGGACATCAGAGCTGCAATGGCAGGGGAAAGTCACATGTTTTTTTTGGTCCAACCATTGATTAGGAGACCTTAAATTGGAACTTGACAGATTGATCTCAGACTGATTAAAAATATCTATGTGATGAATTGGTTATTATTTATAAAAGAGGAGGATGGACTTGAATGATAGTATAAGTATTTATGCATTTCCAGTTCTCCACAAATATCAAGTATTTGTGGCAATGAGTATAAGTTTTGAAACTGAGAACAACAATTTTTTTTTTCAAGTCTGAAATAAACTGGGTACCAACAAAGCCATCTGAGAATGCCTTGCTGCCTGTGTAAGAGGAGGTGAGGCACATTCTAGAAGTCTTATCACCTAAGACAAGGCAGGAGTAATTCCCGCTGAAGATGAAGTTTGGATTCAAATATGATGGGTGGAAACAAATGTTGGCAAAGCCCAGAGAGGCCAGTAGTCACAGATTTGGGCATCCCTGTAGATCCCCAGCAGAGGTTTGAGTATCAACTTTGAATGGAGAAACAGATTTTTATTTTAATAGTTTAATAGTTTATCATGCACATAGAATTTTGGGGAAAGGACCATTTTCATGTTTCACTATGACCTCAATACCTCTGTTGGATTGAAATTTCCCAATCATGTTAATTTTACTAAATAGCTCTTTAATATATCCCCTCTGCTAATCCCCACTGCTTTTGGTTTGGCCTCCTTTATCTCTTTTACATAGAACACTGGGTAGCCTTCTTATTGGCTCTTATTTGATTTGATTTTGTTCATTCTTTAGTAAATGTGCTGCATTTATTGATGTAATCATTAGAAGCAGGAATTGGCAAATTCTTTCAATAAAGGGCCAGGCAGAAAATATTTTAGACAATGGGCCACATGATCTCTGTTGCATGTATTCAACCAGCCAGTTGTAGTGTGTAAGCAGCTATAGACAATACATAAATGAATGAACATGGCTGTGTTCCAATAAAATGTTTTTTATGGACACTGCATTTCATATAATTTTCATGTGTCACAAAATCTTCTTCTTCTGATTCTTTCCAGCCATTTAAACATGTTAAAAAAAAAAAACATCTTGCTCATGGGTCATAGAGAAACAAGAAGTGGGCAGCCTTTGGCTGGCAGGCCATAGTTTGCTGACCCCTGCTGTAAGGCAGATTTAATTGTAACTTCCCCACTTTCTATCTTTAGGTTCTCTAGTTAACAGTTAGGTTATTAATTCACCTGCTGTGACCAGCGGCCACTCTACATTGGTTTACACTGGATTAATGTTGATATTGATTTTTGTGTACCAGCCCGAGTGTAAATACATACAGGGCACGTGTGGCAAGTCGATGGAGCTGGGGTCCCAGGCATGTTCGCTCTAGTTGCTCCCATTCTCAATGTGCAGCTCTCATCTAGTTGCTTCGCCATCACCACGTCTACATTCCTAGTGAGAAGGAGAAGAAGGGAGGAGAGGACAAGCTTCCTTTCAAGAACATGACTCCAAATTGCGCACATGACTGTTGCTCGTTTCCCTTTGGCTGGAACTTGGTCACATGGCCACATCTAGTTCTTAGAGAAGCTGGCCAATGCATTCTTTATTCTTCGCATTGGTGTGTCCAGTTTAAAATTGTGAATGCTAATCCTATGGGAAGGAAGAAGGAATATGGGGGAGAGGGCAATGAGTGGTATATGTTCTCTCCCCATTATATTCTCAGAGACTACCCTGGCTTTGCTCATCTGGCTGCATTCCCCATCCCAGTCCAATCTTCCATCACTTCCTGGTTTGAGTCTGGGTTCTAGTTTTATTCCGTGTCTAGTAGTTCTTAAAGCCAAGGCTCCTTCTTGCTTTTGCCAAAGTTCTTTTCTTTGCTCCCTGCTTCCTTTCCACCTGGTAAAATGCCTAAATTCTTTCCAAGAGCTCAGATGTTGCTTCTTCTGGTAATTCCTTCACTATATTTCATTTCATATTGCATTGTTCTTTGCTAGAATATGAGCTGCCTGAGGACAATATTTTATTTCATCTTTGTATTCCTACTACGTATCACTTAGAAAACTCTCAATCTGTATTTGTTGAATGAATAAATGACAAGATGCTTTTGTCCAGCACTATTAAGCTGGATTTTACTGGCTGTCAGGAGTCTATTAGATTGTGTGAAATGAAAAGGAAGGAGGATTGATTAGCGTCCTCTGGTTGGAAGGAAACAAAGTTCAGCCTCAAAAATTTAAATAAAGCAGAGCTTATCAGAAATATACTAGAGCACTCATAAAATCAAAAGAACTGCTTACAAAAACAACCGGGCCTAAGGGCAAGAAAGAAGCAAAGGCGCGTGGGAGATCTTGGCGAGTTCTAACAACCAGTGCCCCAGCTCCAATGCCGTCAGTCCTCTGGGTCTCCATTCAGTTTTCAAACACCTGGGAGAAAGAGGATGACTGGCCTAGCTTGAATCAAAGACCAACTTGTGGGTAAGATATAGTGGAATATTGTCAGTGATAGTTCCAACAAAGCATGGAGGGGTACGGGGAAGTTCCTTAAAGAAAGGGATTCTTTGCCTCACTATAACAACAACAAAAAATAGAGGACTGTCACAAAGGTTTTGAGCAGCAATAATATATTTCTAATGCACCATTGCTCCTTGGAGATGCTACTCTTACTCTGCTGCAGAGAGAACGTATTAGTCTTGAAATTTTACCCTGGGGTTTGGCGTAGGGACTGGAAGGCAGTAAAGACTTTCCTTTCCTGGTCTGTCATAAGAGTCTTAGCTCACGGAGAGGACAGGCTCTGTCCCTGTGAATCTTGCCAGGGCATCTATTGTGAAAACTTGCCAGTCTTTCTACCCTACTCACCCGGAATAGAAACGAAGGATAAAAACGTAGAAAAATCCCTGATAACATTCCAAGGAGAGAAGAGTAAAGTAGCAAAAAATGCGGACTTCTTTTTTTTTTTAAGTATCCCTTCCTAGATCTATTTCTGAATCATTGATTGACCTTTTTGATTGGTTAATTTCTCCACACAGGGAGTGGAGATCATATTGAACAACCTTATTTTTGCTACTTTGTTGTTATTGTTATTCTTCTTCCATAAACTCAAAGCAGAGGGATTTATTGTAAAATTTATATTTACCCAAGATAAAAAAGAAAAACTATAACCTTGTCGAAATTGCAGACAATATATATATCACTAAATATCTTAAGTGTAAAAGCAGCAGCAGGGTTGAGACACAGAAAGAATTTTTTTTTTTATTAATAATGATTTTTTATTATATTATGTTAGTCACCATACAGTACATCCCCGGTTTCTGATGTAAGGCTCGATGATTCATTAGTTGTGTATAACACCCAGTGCACCATGCAATATGTGCCCTCCTTACTACCCATCACCGGTCTATCCCATTCCCCCACCCCCCTCCCCTCTGTAGCCCTCAGTTTGTTTCTCATAGTCCATAGTCTCTCATGTTTCATTCCCCCTTCTGATTACCCCCCCTTTCTTTATCCCTTTCTTCCCCTACTGATCATTCTAGTTCTTATGTTCCATAGATGAGAGAAATCATATGATAGTTGTCTTTCTCTGCTTGACTTATTTCACTAAGCATTATCTCCTCCAGTGCCGTCCATGTTGTAGCAAATGTTGAGAACTCGTTCTTCACAGAAAGAATTTAAATAGAAACTTAGCATAAAGCATGAGAGACTAACCTGAGATTAGACTTCAGAGAGGAGGCGCTTGGACAAAGATGTCCCTAGAATTCCTAGGACAATGACAGAAGACTGGTTGCAGAGCTTTGGAGGGGACCAAATTATCCTGAGGGAAATTGTGAGCCGACTTGCAGGAAGTCACATTACGTGTACTGTATACAGGCCAATGGACTACACAGACAACAGTTGAATACACTGAAAAATTACATAGTGTCATCCATTGCATCAGTTAGGGTTTAGTGCAAGGGACAAAACACTCCATCCCTTTCATTAGAGATATATGAAATATATATGATGCTTATAAGTTGTTAGAAGGAAAGAAGTAGGTTCTAGGATGGGCCTCCAGGAATAAATTCCAGAGGGGTCCATAATTTATATTGGAGAGCTACCACCTCTAGTACTGTAAGTGGCGCTATGAGTTCAAGAACACACCCCATAACTTTGATTCCAGATTAGTCACCTATAATAAACCAGTTCTGCCATGAAGCTGCTGCTGTGGACAACTTCCTCTCATTTCCCAGGAATCTGGAGAATGGGCCCATCACTGCGATCCAAAGATTAGAAAGAGATGACATGACCTATTCTATTCTATTCTATTCTATTCTATTCTATTCTATTCTATTCTACCTTATTTTAATTCAAGTTAGTTAACATATAGTGTAGTATTAGTTTCAGTAGTAGAATTTAATGATGCATTACTTTTATATAACACCCAATGCTCATCCTGGCAAGTGCCCCTTTTACTACCCATCGCCAAGTTAGCCCATCCCCCACACACCTCCCCTCCAGCAAGCCTCAGGCCACACCATTTCTTAACAACCACACAGCTGGTGAACAGATCCTGGACCATTGCTACAGAAAACAACTTCCCTTTCCATGGCACTGCTTGCCAGTAGAAAGAACCAAAAAGGAACAGGTCAGTTCTTTCACCTGACTTTGTCTCCCAAATTTCACATAGGAGCATCTGATTGGCATAACTGAATTTGCATCCAGAATCTTAGATTCAAGGGAGTCTAAATATTTTGTTTTAAGCTTTCCAGCCTCTCCAACAAGAAGGAAGATAGAATGGAGCCTGAAAAAGCTAAAGCTAACCTCCAGTATCCACCATGTCCCTGTGGTATTTACTTATGTGTGTTAATTTTTATGTATTTGTGTCAGGTAGATGTATCATGTGTTTATATATTTGTACCTTGTGAAGTGTAAATGTGCCTTATATATTTGTACTCTGTGTGTGTATGTGTGTCATACTTAATGAACTGTAACTGAAATGATAAAGTGAGCTTAAAGCTCTGAGGAAAATGACACCAGCAGGAAAAATATATCTATATATTTGTAGTTAGCTCTACTTGTAGCTCAAGAGGAGAATGAAGCAAGATTGACGTTCTGTGTGGCTTAGTAACTAATGCACTTATACATAAAACACGCTAATTTTTAAGAAAAGCTTCAAAAGTCAATAACCTCCACCTTCAGTGATTCTTTGAGTCTTTTATTTATAGATTGTCTTTCCCACTCTCATTTCCCCCTTACATCACAGGAACTCTGGCCTAATACAAAGTGCTTCATCTTTGTGAGGTATCAGCTTGCCCTTTAGTTAGTCCTCTCCTTTATGCAGCAATACAGAGTGAATATAACCACAATGAGCTAATTTTTACCTAATTTCCTTCTGCCAGGGAACAAGACAAGGGAAGGTAGTTTGACCTCAATAAAACAAAATGGATTTGTATTAATGGCATACTAGGGAAAAATCCATTAAAGTCATTTCAGATGATAAAAAAATTTGTTGAGATTTTCAAACCATATTAAGGTTTTTAATATAAAGTAACTTTAATTTTTCTTATCATTGAAATAAAATTAAAGCGCAGTTCTTTTCTCTTTTCTCTGGTTGGAAAAAAAAAAAGTGCGAAGGTTTGGGTTAACCACCCTACTGAGCTGAATATACAGAAAGGCAAGTGAAGATTTCAAGATGCTAGGGCAATTCACCCAGGAAACAAAGATTCATTTGAGGCTATTCTTTAGCAGTGCTTTTGGAGCCAAGGGAAGCGGTCCTTCGGAGAAGGAAGAATCATGCTTGAAGAGTAGAGGTTCCCAGATGTCTCTGATAAATAAACAAACATAAATATTAATAACTTTTTGTAAAATGAGGCGATAAAAGGATTAGGAAGGAATGCTTTGTGTTTGTTGCAACTGTGGGGATTTTTAAAGGGCTTTTCCATTCAAGGGAAGATAAAGGCCATATTTAGCTCCTTTTCTTCTGCCTCAGAGAATGTCTCAAGCACCCTTTAATCACTGGGGGCAAGAATATGTGTGAGGCAGACTCACACAGAAGGTTTTCAGAGCTAGAACAGAGAAAAGCCACTGATGGCCAGCATTTTATAGAGCACATTGGTTGGAGAAAATATACTTAAGAATAAAAAATGGATAAATAATTTTAAGTCAACTTTCAGCAAGTCCATAAATCAAGATTAAAAATGATACCCTTAAGGCAAAGGGGTGACACCTCAGAACAGGCAACAGGGGCAGAAACTAGATGAGACACAGCTGTTTCAAATTCTTGTCCTTGGTGTTCTGCTTTTCTGAATTTACCTACCCATTGCATGTGATTCAGCCAGTCGATGGCATGTGGATAAAAGGGGTACAATGCATTATTATGAGAACCTGTAGATCGCTCTCAAATTTTGCTCATTAGCTGGTCTGCATCTAGAGATTCTAAGGATGGGCTCTGAAGTTTACCCCCTACTAGAGCCCAGCAGAGCCACCAGTCGGAAGGAGCCTGGTCCTTCAGTGATTGGGTGGAGTGGACACTCTTCAATCTCACTCAGTCTGCATTGATTGTGACCCAAGCAAGAAAGACACCCTTCAAAGCCACCTCAATCTATGGGTTGTTCATTGCAACAATCAGCCTCATAATAAATCTAATAATTAATCTTATGTATTAATAATCTAATAATATTATTAAGTCTAATAATAAATCTAATAAATCACAGAACAGCAGAACTTGGAATAGGCAAGAAGTGTTCAGAGCAAGCTATAGAATAGAAACTACAATGGAATGGAGACAACCTGATAGGGATTTTCTAGCAGAAATCCTTGGGTCATGTTGAGTATCTCTAATGACAAAATTTGGTCAAATTTATTCTAAAATTCTCATTCAGTTTTTAGCTTTACTTATTCTCACTTGATATTTTGTATTCCCTAAAGTGTTCCAAGTTAAAGACCTTTTCCAGATTTTAAATAATTAAACCATTCTACCAGAAGTGAAAATTCCCTCAGGTGAGGATCTGATGCTCCCAGTAGAAATAACATTTGGGTGTACTATGCATTGTGAATGCATGCTGTGGTGCCATCAAAATCATTTGTTCATTCATTTGTTCATTTATTCAATCAACAGACAGAAATGAGCAACGAATGTACTGGGCAGAGTGTTTGGGTGAGTGGGAGAGAAGGAATTCCTGCTTCCTTCCATGGGTAGTGGCCCGAGTACCCCACCTGTGTTCCACACCCCATTATTAGGACACTTCTTTATTTCTATGTGGCATTTTGAATGGTTGCTTCTGGGTCAGTTACTATAATTTTGCTCACTTTTTTTCTAAGATATCCATATCTTACACACTCAGCAGTTTCATGGAAACAAAGAATATAAACCCTAAAAGACAAGATTTCAGTGAAAAGTGAAGTAAAGGTTGGTAATCCTGGTTTTCATCATGATTTGTGGGTTTTCACATGTTATTAGTCCCTCCAGATTATTACGCCTGCTTGAGTAAAACTGTTCAGCTCAGTTACCTATGCCTTCTAAGGTGTATGCAAATAGGACGTTTATTTGTAGGAGTAGGAATGCAAGTCAGAGGAAAATACCTTTCATACACAGGTTTGTAAATATTTTCTTTCAAGTTCAAATGTTGGAGCAACAATTGTGCTGCAGACATTATTGAATGTGAGATTGAGCTTTTGTTGCTTAAAAGGAAGAATGAGTCATTTTTATACAAATAACTGAGCAGAACACCAGGAATCTCGATACAGAATCACCAAATCAATTTTTACCCGAGTTCTTCTCTCCACCAAGAAAATCTCGTAATTTTTCTTCTTTAAAGCCAGTATTAATTACATTTCCCTTGAGTTTCTACTAGTTGTCCTCCTCCAATAGCTTTACAGGAAAAAAAGCATTTCTCTATATACTGTGATTACCCTTGCTTAGGGTCTTCCTCACTAAAATTTGTTTTATGCTCTTTCTGTCAATCGCATTTAAAAATTCAGTTTCTTGAATAAATACCTTTATTGACTACTATGTACTGGGAGGGGTGCTTATGACCATTAAAAAAGCCATGGCTTTACCTCATGGGATGGGGATGATGATATTTATCAAAGAATCACACAAATAAAACGACTACTTTGATAAGTATAATGAAGGGGAAACACATGAAAAAAAGAGACCGGGTGAGTAAGCCAAGTGCTTTCCTGAAGGATGTGATCACTGAAATCTGAAGCTGGAATCCGAAGGAAGGAATAGAGTATCTAGACTTAACTAGTTTCAGGGTAGTGTACATCTAAGGGTCAGGGGTGGAGACAGATTTTTCACCATGTTTTAAGTCCCTGAGGTGGAAGGAGACAAGGACTTATTGGAGAAGTTGGAGGAAGGGGCATATAACAGATCACAGAAATCTGGAGAAGAAAGGGTAGGAGGCTCTAGAGAGGGGACTTAGGAGATCATGCATTTCCACAGCATAGAGGCACAAAGTTATGTCCCCTCCCCCCATAATAATGAAAAATGAAAAAGCATTGATATGATTAAGAAGGGAATTGGGGGTGGGGGTTCATTTACAATGGTATAATTTGTCTTTGGCTTATTTTCTCAGTTCAAGCTACTACTTGTTAGAAAATTAATTATAGTGTTTCCTGTCATCACATACAGTAAAACATACAAATAGGAGCTACTCCAGACATAAAAATAGGGTCAATTTTACTCTCCACAGGAGCAAGAGTATTCTTTTTTCAGAAACAACACGATTCTGAATCAAAGAATGAAGGCACAATTTGTGCATACTGAAACCTTCCCAAAAGCAGAGATAAACCAGTCTATTCTAAAAAGTATTAATTGCTTACTTGAAGGACCTTTAAGGTCTTTTCCTTATCATCTTGGGTAAAGTCATTCAGCTTGATGGGAGATTGAGTGTTGTGCCTAAGAAAACACTTTGAAGGTGGTAATATTATATTCCCAGGAGACTGAAAGATGCAGTTTCTGTTAAATTATGTAAAATATATCAGAGAAGCTTACTATTTATGGTGATCTGTACTCATAGTTTAAGTTTTGTTGATATATGTGCAATAGAGGAAATTGAATAATGAATTATTTCTTGATGTTTCAAATAAAAAGAGAGGGACTTTTATCAGTTGCCTAAATGTCTGGACTGAAAATGTAAACATGGATTGGACGGACAGGATTGGCAGGATTTCTACTCAGAGGAGAAGTGGAGCGTTTCATTTGAGTGTTTCTACCTTAGAAAATGAGACTTGGCTGATATCAGGGACAGCAACCTGGCAAAACTGTCTTCAGTCTAATGCCTACTCTGATACAAGCAAAGCTCCAGTGCTTGGGAACATGAAAGCAATGAGATTGGCAAAGAACCAACAGGAAGAGCGTGACACTATTAGGGACAGCCTGGAGTTGTACACATGACCAGGAGATGATTGATTTATCTTGACTTATTTTTTGAGCATTGGTTTATATGTGTGATACATAGTTTTTTCTTTTCCTGATGTTCTCTAAACTAATTTATATTTCTAGATTCTGTTTTTCCTAGAATGCTGTTATGTATGCAAATAAGGTATTAATATTTTCCATGAAAATGACTTTCCCAGAACTTCTGTCATCCACCAAGAGTGGGAATCTGATATTTGTGTTGTTCAAGGAAGGGAATGTGTTCAGTGTCACCTTTGGATAGGCTCTTAGTTTCTTTTTTTTTTTTTTTAAGATTTTATTTATTTATTTGACAGAGACAGCCAGCGAGAGAGGGAACACAAGCAGGGGGAGTGGGAGAGGAAGAAGCAGGCTCCCAGCAGAGGAGCCTGATGTGGGGCTCGATCCCAGAACGCGGGGATCATGCCCTGAGCTGAAGGCAGATGCTTAACCGCTGTGCCACCCAGGCACCCCAGGCTCTTAGTTTCTTGACAGACTTCGTCCCACAGGACTTTTTACTCATTAGTCACAGTAGGTTCCCTCCTGCATTCAAGGATTCAGGTTCTTTGGTAATTTTAAGGTGCTGTCAGAGAAAAATGCTCGTTCTTTTCCTGTAAGGTTTGTATGAAGTGCAAACAAAGCATCCTAGGCTTTCTAAATTGAACAAAATCTCAGAAGTCATATCATCCAGTCTCTTGGTTTTAAAAACTTGAGGAAAATAAGGTTTTAGTATATACAGCCTAATGAGAAGATGTCTGAACTTGAAGCCAGAAAACTTGTTTGTGATCCATGCATTGATTCACCGTGCACTGTCTGCCTGGCCTTTCATCCCTACTGTGCTTGGCAGTGAGGGTATTAGGGAAGAGCACTAATCTATGTGATCTCCAACAAATTATGTAAACAGATACTCTGCTTCCTTAGCTTTAATTGGCAATAATAATAATAATAATCCCTTGAGGTCAGATTGGGTTGGAGGGAAAAACAAACAAGGTGGACAGAAGGTCCTTTACAAATTCCCTATGTTTCTGACACGGTGGATGGCGCTGACATAGATCTGGGCAAGGTTGATAAAAGTGAGCTGGCGGTCTTCACCCGCCTTTCTGCAGTAAGTAGTGAAGAGTTTGCAACTGCATCTGGAGCCTCTCCTCCCTTAGCCTCTGGCTTCTGGCTAAAGCCAAGGTTTCTCTAGTGTTATGCTTTGGAAGTTTGTTTGGGGGAAGGACAATTGGTTTTGCTATAAAAGGTGTGGAGTTGAGTTTGAGTCCTGATTGTACTTATCAGTTGTTTGACTTTGAGCAAGCATCACTATTTCCTGGATTTTGTTTTCCCATCACTATAATGGGATGTTAGAACATCTGTATGCTTTGGCTAGAACAAGAGATGTGTAAATAATTTCTTTTAATCCTGCCAGGGTTAGTCTTTTATTAGGTAGAATTAGTTGGGTGGTATGATTTGAGAGAAGGCCTAAAATATCATCTGATATTTCTCAAAATCCCACCAGTTATGGAGTATAAAATGGTACAAACATTGGAAAACTGTTTTCTTAGAAACAACCCAAATGTCTGTCAACCAGCTAATAGATAAATCAACTGTGGTATATCCATGCAATGGAATACTATTCAGCAATAAAAAGAATGAACTACTGGGGCACCTGGGTGGCTCAGTCAGTTAAGCATCTATCTGCCTTTGGCTCAGGTCATGGTCCCAGGGTGCAGGGATCAAGCCCCGCCTCGGGCTACCCTGCTCAGCGAGGAGTCTGCTTCTCCCTCTGCCTCTCCCCCAGGCTTGTGCTCTCTCTCTCTCTCTTTGTCAAACAAATAAATAAAATCTTTTTTTAAAAAAATGAATGAACTATTGGCTGCAATTGCAGCAGCATGGATGAATTTCAAAAATACTATGCAAAGTGGAAAAAAGTCTGATACACAAAAAGTATATCTTGTGTGATTCCATTTATCCAGACTTTGAGAACAGCCAAAATTAATCTTTGGTAATAGAAATTAGAACAATGGTTATTTATAGCAAGGTTAGAATTGATTGAGAGGTAACATGAAGACAGTTTCTGGAGTGGTCTAAATCTTGAGTGGGATGGTAGTTACATGAATATAGATAATATCAAAACTCCTCATATTTTACACTTAAGACCTATGTGTTTTGCTGTATGTAAAATTTACTCAATAAAAATATATCCACCAATAAAGATCCATCCAACTTGGCAAGTTAAAGAAGAGTTATGCGGGATGCATAGTGAATCATTCCCTTCTTAGTGTGGATTAGTTTATTGCTAATTGCTCTGTTGACCAAGAGAAAGTTTAGAATTTGAAACATTTCTGTTGAGAGTAATCTCAGAGCTGGAGCATCAGGCTGAAACTTTGAAAACAAATATTTTCAATTTTATATGTATATGGCTATAAAGATCAGCCTAAGATATGTTTGGAGTGATAGGTGGCACCTGAGATGGTGCATGTGAACTTCTTAGATCGCCAATTACAAGGAGCATAATTGACTGAGAGTCCCAGATGTCAAGCTCTGAAATTCATCACCAAGTTTGTCCTGAGGCCACATCTCCCGCGTGCTGCTCTCAGCCAATGACTGAGCACGCCTGAGATGCTAAGGAAGGCCTCTCCTTGGGAGCTGTGAGACACCCCTCATGGGCAACTTTGGCTTGAGGACCTTCCCTCCCACCCATCATGGTCTTTCCAAACTTCACTTAGAGTGTCCTGCTAAGACACGCCCCTTTGACCCTCCTCCCCTTCTTGTGTCTGCTCTCTCTCCTCTAGGGTCAGCATGTGTCAACATCTGACTGCCCTCTCAGCCTCTCCCTGTTTTCTCTTACAGGTGGGTCTCTAATACATTTCGTAAATAGGTCATTCTGTTGTGGTGTCTACTTCTTGAAGGATCTGACCAAAACATGTGTGTTATGTGCATATGTGGGTGGAAGGAGGGAATCAAAATCATGCAGCATCTTCTAACCATTCCCAATCTCCTGGCCCATTTCTGTTGGATACCCATGGGTTTACAGAATTCTTAAATTTCAGACACTTTGACAATATTATAAAACATTCACTAAGCCTTCTCATGCTCTTTTAACAATAAATCTGTAGCAGGAAGCAAAGAGAAGCTACAGCTAAGGAATAGTTCTTAGGCCATTCATAATATTTAATTAAAGCTAAATTTTCACCTGTTTTAAATCTTGCCTACTTTCCTTCAGGCCCTGTGTTAGCATCTGTAGTTGTAGGGTGTACTTTTATTATCTAGTGTAAATCCAGATCTGGTTTATGCATACCTCTAGATTTTTTTCCTTAATAGATAAGCTCATTAACAACCTCACCCTTGAAAGAAAAATCAAAGTAAATATAAGGGTTTAGTCATCCCTGGGAATAAATAATGGAGAAACCTGGGGATATTTTATTTTCGAAGCAAGAGATTTGTCACTTGAAATTTGATATTAAGAAGATACATTATTTCTCTCTGAGAATAAAATTTAAAAGGCCCATATAGGATAATGTTTGAGTGAGCTGATTACGTACACAGAACATTAAGAGTAGGGTTTGCTGAGGATTATTCATTAATAAGATATTTTTTAAAATATGCTTCTTTTTCCAAGTTGTGAGATGATATCTATTGAGTCTAATGATTTGATTAAATCCACTCAGAAGATTTGGGGCATGTTAGGGTTAATCCTGTTAGAGACCACGGTCTAAAACAAAAATGTGAGAACTCTCTTTTTAAGTAAGAATGATTTGTGCTTTAGTAGAAAGGGCTTTTCTTTCTTTCTTTTTTTTTTTTTTTAAGATTTTATTTATTTGTTCAACAGAGAGAGAGAGAGAGACAACAAGTAGACAGACAGGGGGAAAGGGAGAAGCAGGCTCTTCGCTGAGCAGGGAACCCGACACGGGGCTCAATTCCAAGACCCTGGGATCATGACCTGAGCTGAAGGCAGCTGCTTAACCCACTGAGCCCCCCAGGTGCCCCAGAAAGGTCTTTTCTAAAAGAAGACTTGAGAATATGTAAAATACCCACTGAGCCCCCCAGGTGCCCCAGAAAGGTCTTTTCTAAAAGAAGACTTGAGAATATGTAAAATATTTCTGAAAAGATACCCTCAAAGCTATTAACACTGAGTGCTTCTGAGGACTAGAACAGAGGCCTGGGCTTGGTAGGAAATTTACCCTTTGCATCCTATACCCCTGTTTGCTGTTTAAAAAAAACGAAAACAAAAAAATGTAAACCACGTGAATATCTTAATTTTAATAAATAAAAAAAATGTTCAAATAAAATCCAGAACATGCAACAAAGGATGTAATAAGGATGTAATTTTGGTGAATTCAGCTTACAATTGTAAATGGAGATAGGAAAATGAGTAAGTGACTGGACATCTTCATGCTAACCTTTAGAAGAAGGAGTGTGACTAGTGCAAGAGAAATCATGAAGGGGATTGTTCAGTTATGATATATTATATTTAAAAAGGCTTTTTATACAAATCATGGTTGTAATTCTATAACTGAGTCATTTGATGTCGAATGGTGATTCATAACTTACTGGATACTCTGGTCAAAATGTCAACACCACTTAGAATGAAAATGTGGTATCAAAAAAGAGAAATGCAGTATTTGGGGGAAATCAGCAGACCATTACTCTGTGACCAGGCTCTGTTAAGTGAGCATGATCTCACAGGTTTTTGTGTGATCAGTCTCCGTATATGAGAGAGTGATTAATATCATGCATTATGAAAGCTAATGCTCTGTATCTCTAATGCTCATGACTCTATAATCACAGATTTTTAAAAAATTGACATGCAGCACACATAAAGGAATAAATTTCAAAGAATACTTACACATTGAGAAGCAACTTTGTTAAATGGGGTTCCACATTTGTTTTCTTTCACCAGGTTCCAGAAAATCTTGTGGATTTTAGAAATTTACAGCTGATTTTTTAAAAAATCAACAAAAGGATCTGGATATCCAGCTGTGTTCTCTTTTTCTTTTCAATTTTCCACCAGAACTCAACTGTGAATTGTATGGTTCCTAAAGCAGGATGTAATTCAGCTGGTTCTTTCAACTCTCCTGCCATAGACCCAGTGGGGAAGGCCCCGGACATGGACCCTAGTTTATTTTAGTAAATCTCTAACTCACTGGCCTTAGCAAATTTGCCCCTAATTTTCCTGGGCCTCATTTTCTTCCCTGTTCATCTCTACTAATTCCTGAAATTAATGAGATGAGAGATTATCCAGAAAGTGTTTTTCATTCTCAGAAAAACGGTATAATCTGTGAAATGAGTAGAATGGTGGCCCCACAAATGAGGCATCCACCCAGAACCTGTGAATGAGACTTTATTTTCAAAAGTCTTTGCGTATGTAATTAAGGATCTTGTGATCACCCTGGATTCTCCCCTGAGCCTTAAATCTAATGACAAGTGTTCTTATAAAAGACAGAAGAGGAGAGGACACAGAGAAGATCCCGGCAAGACAGAGATGAGAGTTCTGCAGTCACAAGTAAAGGACACCTGGAGCCACCAGAAGCTGGAGAAGGCAAGGAAAGATCCCCCCTGAGCCCTCGGAGGGAGTGCGACCACATGTTGATTTTGGACTCCTTGTTTCCAGAACTATGAGAGAATAAATCTCCTATTTTAAGCCATCAAGTTTGTGGTAATTTTTTATGGCAGGCACAAGAAACCAATAGGTCCTAAGTTATCATTGTCATCTGACATGAAGCGATGATCAAGCATGTGAAAAATATTGGAAAAATTATAAAAGTGCTGCTATTTAAAAGTGGTATGATGTATGACAGGTTTTCAATGGGGTGTGGTTTTGCCCCTAGAAGACATTTAGCAATATCTAGAGACACTTTTGTTGTCCTGGTGGGGGAGGGGCGATGCTGATATCTGGTGGGGAGAGCCAGAATGCACTAAACATTCTGAAATGCACAGGACTGCCCCGCCCCCCAAGTAGAGACTCACCCAGCTCACAAGGTCGAGGCTGCTGAGATTCAGAAATCCGCACGTAGGAGGAAGCCTAGCATTCTGAGATTAAAACCTCAGCTCTGCTATGAGTATGTGAGCAAGATTATTTCCTTCCTGGCGGTAAACCTCTTGGCGCTCTAGTCCTCTCATCTGTAAAACACTGTGATATTGATACCTGCCAGAGCTTTGTAAAGTTCCAATGAAATAATGTTAGTCAAAGAATTTTATTCTTTAAGAGTTCTTTAATAGTAAAGAAGAGGATGTCCTTCTTATTCCTGTATTTCTTTCGTACAAACAAAAGCACACCTTTGATTTTTAATTAATATAGCTGGTAAGTCCACAATGAATGGATTCACTGAGCTCCAGGGGACTCAGTTTTATATGTTTATGGTTATTATCTCAAATAGAATAGTCCTCAGAAATTTCATGACTATTACTGTTTAATGATGTTTTTCAGTGGAAAGGATACTCTGGAAGTACTCATAAAGTTTCTCTGGGGAGCTTATAGTTTATGTCAGATGAATAACAAAACCAAAGCCAGATCGAGGGTTGGACAGAATTTTCATGTAATGCATGTAATAAAAGCAGAGATAGCACTGTGTAGCCTTTAGAGTGCTTTTTGGTATATTTTTTTCTATTGATTATGACAACAGTCCTTTCTATTGATTATGACAACTGTGAAGCTAGTGGGACAAATGTTATCTTCATTTGACTTAGGAGAAAACTGAGGATTGGAGGAGCTGCGCACATAGTGAGCAAATGGCAGGGTTATAATTAGAACTCAGATTTTCTCACCCCTGTTCCACTACTGAGTGTCTGTAAACACCAGCCTGTTAGAATAGGGTTATGATAATGATCGTTGAAGTGCGTCTAGGAAAGTGGATATTTACCTGAGAATAAAAGGCAAGAAATTATTTGATAGACATTGCTAGGATGAAAGTTTTAGTCATAAGGCAGAACAGAAGAAGAATTAAACTTGTTTTGGAAGCAGGCCAGGAGAATTTCTGTGATGCTCAGTCCTGGACCCTTCCTAGCAGAATTCTTAGTGAACACCTGAAGTATAATGACCAGCGTCTTAGACACTGTGGGAAGGGCAGAGGGGAGAAGAAATAGGCATACTTTTTTATTCAGAAAGGTTATATACTAAGAAAAAAATAAATCATTTGGATCAACTTATGCCAAAAGGTAATGTGGTATAGAGAATGAATACATTTAAGGTAGTGTTTTTAAAAAATAAGATTCTTGAGACACTGGTACCTTGAGATATAGTTCTTTAAAAAGTGAGGGATTCTTCTTTGGTTAAACAAATTTGGGAATAACTGTTGCTATTGATTCTAAGGTGAGATGTGTGTGCATGTGTATGTGTGTTTGTATGTTTTCAAGTATAACATGTCTGAATTCAAGATGTGCCTTACAAAGGTTATCAGCTAATTAGCAGGTTATATATAGGTCATAGATTTGAGTTCTTTTTTATTTTTTTAAAGATTTTATTTATTCATTTGAGACAGAAAGACCGAGAGAGAGAACATAAGCAGGGGAAGAGGCAGAAGGAGAGGGAGAAGCAGACTCCCTGCTGAGCTGGGACCCCCCCCCCCACGTGGGGCTCGATCTCAGGACCTGGAGATCATAATCTGAGCCAAAGGCAGACTCTTAACTCTCTGAGCCACCCAGGAGCCCCTGTATTTGAGTTCTTGACTGGTGCCTGAAAATTTCTTTGATATCTAATGAAGAACGTGCCAACATCAAAACATCTAGAATCGGTGTAAGTAGCTTGGAAGAATATTCTAGAGACAATAGTGAAACACTTTTGCGAAACAGTGCATCAGGATGCCTGGGTGGCTTGGTTGGTTAAGCGTCTGCCTTTGGCTCAGGTCATGATTCTGGTGTCTTGGGATTGAGCCCTGTGTAGGACTCTCTGCTCAGAGGGGAGTCTGCTTCTCCCTCTACCCCTCCCCCATTTGTGCGTGCTTTCTGCTCTGTCTCACTCTCTTAAATAAATAAATAAAAATCTTTAAAAAAAAAAAAAGAAAGTGTATCATTAGTGCTCTAGCCGAAAATATTGTATGGAAAAATGATAGTGAAACAAAGTTGAAAAGTGATTCAGAAAAGTCAGACTTCAAATGTGAGGAAATTTTGTTAGTACTGTAATCGATAACCTTTACTTACATTTTCCTTTTTCTATATGCATGTGGGTGATACGTGATTAAGTCTACCTATAAATCTACAAGAGCTCAGTGAGTATTTTAAAAATCATAAGTGACTCAAGAAGCATCGTGTCCTATTTAATTGACATTATTATTTCCTATTTAGTGGTACCTAAAGTGATACGTCCTAGCATTAGATGGCATTTTAGATTCAATGAAATATATTTCCCTCTTGGAATATATTGATGGGTATATACTTCTATATATTAGTATATAGAGATGCTAATGATTAGTATATTAAAGACTCTAAGAAGTTTTACAGTGGATAAAATAATTTTTACATACATTTTATGATACCCCTCCTTTTTCTATAAAACTTATGATGTCTCGGTTGACGTAATTTTGTATTTTTCACACCAGTTCGTAGTACAACTTTGAAAAAGACATTCAATATAGGCCTACCTTACTTTTAAAACTGCCATTTTTGAGATAAGCATTTTGAGATAGGCATTACCTTCTTTAAATAAGAAGGATTATTTTTATTACCTTTAAAGTCAAGTACTAACATCAATCAATGCTATTTGTCTCCTTAATTTATTATGGGTCAGGCTCCTAATAGATTAGGAGCTTGAAATAAATTCTTTGGAATTATTTTAATTAGATTATTACTACTTGGCTGGAATAAAGAATACATAGCAATAACATTTGTGATAGCCAATGTTATGTGTCAACTTGACTGGGCCATGGGGTCCCAGATATTTCGTCAAACATTATTCTGGGCATGTCTGTGAGATTAACATTTGGATAGGTGGACTGAGGTAAGCAGATTGCCCTTCTTAATGTGCCCTCCTTAATTCAGCCCTTCAACTGATTGAATGAGGGCTGAATAGAATGTAAAGACTGACTCTCCCACAAATAAAAAGGAACTCCTCCTGCCTGACTGCATGAGCTTGGATATCAGTCTTTTCTTGACTTGGGACACAAACTGAATCAAGACTTTCTTCTTGGGTCTTGAGCCTGCTGGCTTTCAGACTGGAGCTATACCATTGGTTCTCTTGGTCTCCAGATGGCTAACTACAGATCTTAGGATTTCTCTGCCTCCATAATCAGGTAAGCCAATTTCTTAGAACTTATCTCTCTCTTTCTCATATGTGTGTGTGTGTAAATAAAATTATATATATATATAAAATTATATATATTGTATATAATTTATGTATTTATGTAATTTATATTATGTAATATATAGACGTAAATATATGTGTCTTATTGATTCTGTATCTCTGGGTACAGGATCTCTCTCGGAGAACCTTGTCTAATATAGCACCCAACCTCAATAATTCTTTTTATATTCCTGCTACTTGAAGATTGGCCCTGGACTAGCAGCATTGCCATCATTTGGGAGCTTATTAGAAGTGCAGAATCCAGGCTCTCAAGCCCCATCCCAGACCCACTACAGTAGAGTCTGCATTTTGACAAGATCCCCAGGTGATTTGTATGCACATTTAATCTGAGAAGCACTTCTTTATTTTGAAGTCTTGCCTATAATCTGTGTTACTGAAGAAGAGTATAAAAGAACCTTATAATTATTTGACATTAATACTTCAGGAGAGACATAATAGGGAGATTGTAACACAAGGGTTTTTTTTTTTTTTTAAGAATTCTGCATAACATTTGGTGAATAATTTTGCAAAGACAAATAAAAAGAAATTTACCTTTGAAATTTTTTTTAAAGATTTTATTTATTTATGTGACAGAGAGACAGCCAGCGAGAGAGGGAACACAGCATGGGAGTGGGAGAGGAAGAAGCAGGCTCCCAGCGGAGGAGCCCGTGTGGGACTCGATCCCGGATCACTGGGATCACAGCCTGAGCCGAAGGCAGACGCTTAACGACTGCGCTACCCAGGTGCCCCACCTTTGAAATTTTTATTCTTAGAAAATTTCTAGATTTACCAGTTTCTAAATAATATTGTATTACAGTTGACATCTGCTTATTCTTAAGGATTAACAAGAAGATTTCTGAAATTTGTTTTGCAAATAAACCTTATGGATATCAGTGTAACCACCTCCAAAACACTTTAGCATTTATTTAGAGTAGATTTCATAACTGGCTTATGATATAATGTGGCCAATAGTCATGACCATTTAATAATAATATCTTGAACTTTGTAATGCTAAGAATCACACTTACACAGCACTCTCTAGTTTTCAAGGTAGCTTCACATACGTACATCAATAGCTCATGAGATTGAGTAAATTTGTGAAATAGTTATAGGGTATTTCTTCTGAAATACTTTCACAATGATTACTTCACTTGTATTTTCACCTTTCTCAAGTCAGAAAAAGCTCAAATTTAAAGGTAATAAATATTTATTGCCACTGTTTGAATCATTTTATTATTTTCAATTATTTTTAGTTCTATTGCCCACCAAGAGTAGATCGGTTTGTTGTTGCTGTTGACTGAATTCTACTCTGCTTTATATTTAATGTGGCAATGAACTCGGCCGTTGTTGCTCTTCTTTTCAGCCCACTTGCCTCCTTTCGGTGCAACACTCCCGTGTGGTTCATCTGAGTCTCTGCTTCTGGTGTCTGGGGAAGAAACTGTACTTAGTAATCATCCTCCAGAAGTGGCTAGCTGTTGGGCAGAGATGAAGTTGCTATTGTATCGGCATGTCTAGGATAGGATTTAATTGTAAGAGAAGATGATATCCTATCACACTGTAATTTTATCTTGCCCATGGGACATTGAGGCACGGGAGGTTAGCCAAGGGATGGCAGGGAGCAGCTGATGCAGCTGAGACTCGTCCTCAGTCCTATGGAATTGGGCTGCCAGTGCTTAGAGGAATGACAAGGATGAGAAGGTACTTGTCTCAGTTTAGATAAGACAATATTTTAGTCTGAATACAGGAAATAAACTGCCAGTTTAGAATATTGCATTATAGTATTTGGTATTTGGAAGAGCTTAGTAAGGCAAGAAATGAGGAAATTACTTTTTGGTAGTTATTCTACTTAACAGATACATTTGTATACTTTTTAGAATACGTCAGTGTGTTATAGGCAAAACGATTTTGAGGGAGTAGGAGTATCCCTGCTATGAGACAAAACCTTTCAAAGTTTTTTATTATAATAGATGATATGAGCAACATCTGGTTGTTTTTTAGAGAAGATTAGAAATTCCCTGGTGGATTTTTTAAAAAATAATTTATAAATGTAGAAATGGGTCAACAATTAGGCTGATTACTCAGAATTTATATTTCTTTGTAAAACTAGTTAACTGTTCACAAGGGTATAATGGAATGAAAAAGACTTTGTTTTTATGAATGCAAAGCCATAAAAGCAAAGGGCAGGGAGACAAGGAGAGCTGACAAAGAACCATAGACTCATTCCATGCATAATTAAATGAAATTAACTCTTTGATAGAGAATATAAAATTGCTAATTATTTTTAATTAATGTTAAAACTTCCATTTTTTAACATTTACCATTGGAATCACTTAGCTTCTGTCATAACCCCTCCGATCTCTCTCCCTCTAGGTTTCTTCCTGCTTTCAAGCAAATAGTTTGCCCCACCTTGATACAAGAGAATGAAACAAAGCAAAAAACCTTTCTAGCTTGACCCTACTGTTCCCCTGAGGCCCCACTTGGTGTTGCTTGGTTCTTTGCCTGCCAAATTTCTCTGTCTGGTCTCCACATCCAAGAACACTGCTTAAATTTTTCTTAAAATGTTTCATGTAAGTAAAAGCACCTAGCACATAGTTGGCATTCAAACATTTGTACCTTTTCTTCTGTATAAAATCCAAGGGTTTATTTTCAGACTCTTTCTCTTCTCATTTCCCCATGACATTCAATACTGTTGACTTCCATCTGGTTGAATTTCTTGGGTTTTCCATATTATCCCTTTTTTCAGATTTCTGTGTTTCACTGACATTCATTTCCACTTCCAAGTCAACACTGCACTGTCTTTTTGCTCATACTTTCTTTGACCTCTTTGGTGACTCATCTTTTTCATCCCTCTCTTTCCCATTAATCAGCTCATCTGTGAGGCTACAATCCTCTAAAAGTGAAAGACTCCAATTCTGTACAGTCACTTCTAATCCTTAGCCATGCTCTGTTCTTTAAAATTTCAAACTTTCCATTGGATATTTCCACTTTCAAGTTCTACTAGCTCAATAGTAATATTTCTCCAGCTTAATTAATAATCTCTTATCCTAAATCAGCTACATTTACTTAATTCTCACTCATTCATAGCATCAGTATTATTCTCATCACTCAGACTGGAAACTTTTTTTCATACTTGACCTTATTTTTGTCTTTCCCTATTTTATTTTTTGGTCTATTAAGAAGCCCAGTCAGTCTCTAGGTTCAGTAAAGTTTTTCTTGGCAAATGGCTCTAGTTGATAATTCCAGCATTTCCATCCCCAACACCAAAGTTAATACTTTTTCTAGGTATTTGTTAAGGAAATATTGGCAAATAGCAGGCAAATTTCTATTGTGTTAGTCTGGGCATAGTAGAAGATCAGAGTTAACTTTTTTTTTAAATCTCTCTCGAGAGGGGTGCCAAAATTTTGCCTTGGAATCATAAAAGGTGTCAACAACTTCATCTTTCTACAGAGATATCAGGGTTCGTCGGTAGCAGGGTAAAACTATCTTTGATTCCCAGTGTTACTTTCCTCAGAGGAGTAACAACTTTGCATTTGGAGAATATAAGATAAAAAGTTGCCTGACACACTGGGGAGGGAAACTGAAGTGGTCTGTGGGTGGCTGACACTGAACCAATCCAGACTGCAAAACGGTGACAGCTACGAATGTCAGGAGCCCAAGGAAGGGCACTCTTGTTCTTGGTTAGCACTGCGGGAGTGGGCTCCTGCTTCCTTGCAGAACTCCAGTGGCCTGCACTTGGATCTGGCTTGTCAAGTCATTACTTCAGTGGTGGATTGGCACCGACTCTGGGATTTGGAGAAACTAGCTTCAACAGGGCCCACCACATAGCAGCAAGAAGCAATGCACATGACTCCAGTGTTCTTCCTGCTTGGGTGTGCAAGTTGGGTTGTGTGAACATTGAAGGTTGGGGTTGATGGAGGGAGGGTTCTAAAGAAGACACATGACACCCCTAAATAAAGAAATTAGGGGCTCAAGATATTATTTGGAAAAGTGGAAGAGATTTCATTGTATTTACATTCCAAGTTTTTAGGGCATTCTACATGAGTTTCTTGTGTAAGCACACTGTAATTTATCGGGTAACACAGGTTTGCTTCGGATAGTCTTGATTTATACCTGTTAAACTGGTGTAGTTTTGAATAATTTTGTCTTTTATCCTCAAAGTTTTCCTACTTTGCAAGATATATTATAGTGTTACCCTCTCCATAAATCTCCAATTCTGGGGTGTTAGGTCAAAGAGAGGCTTTTTACCTCCCATAAAGTATCTAGACTTTGGGACTTTGTCATCAGACAAAAAATCCTCATATTTTGAATCAATATGACCAACTAGTATTTACTTGATCAACAAAAATGTACCTAATTAACAAGCTTCCCAACATGCCGCACGTGTCCATTGTCATGCAAAGAAAAGAGAAAGACAGAAATTTCCAGCCTCTTCCACCACCACCCCTCACCCAGGATGGATGGGATGTGTGAACTCTGCTCTGGTGTGTTTAATTCACAAAAACAAGAAGTATACAATAGTTCTATAGTAAATGAGCAGCCAGGCTAATTCATGCTTTTGAAGAACAGAATTCAGGGGGTGTCTGGGTGGCACAGTCGTTAAGCGGCTGCCTTCAGCTCAGGGAGTGATCCCGGTGTTCTGGGATCGAGCCCCATGTCAGGCTCCTCTGCTGGGAGCCCGCTTCTTCCTCTCCCCCTCTCCCTGCTTGTGTTCCCTCTCTCCCTGGCTGTCTCTCTCTCTGTCAAATAAATAAATAAAATCTTTAAAAGAAAAAAAAAAGAACAGAATTCAGGCCCACTGGCAAGACACAGCTCAATGAATCTCAGGCTCTGATCAATTGGATTCACTTCTCTCCTTTTTGGGTGCATGTAAGATTGTTGTCTTTAGCTCTTTATCCTCACAGAAGAAAGGAAATTTCACGGGCAATCCTTAAAAAACAAGGTGTATCTTCTTCAGGCTATGGTTTCCTGTTGGTGTCCTTGTTCCCCATATATCTCTTTTCCAGTATAGCCTATACTTGATCACTGCAAACACAAAAATGAATTCAGTTGAACTTTCAGGGCTCTTTATTATGCAGACTCTGCTTATGACTATAATCTCACCTATTTTGTTATTTTAGGCCCAGATCAAGGATTACTGTCTCCTAACGATATAGTCTTCATGGGCATTTGATTGATTTCTGGTGAAAATTAATATTGTGCTTCATGGGTCTGGCTTGAGCCCTGAGATTCTGCCTTTGTCTCCAGTTTCCAGGTGATGAATTTGCAGTGGTCCTTTGTACTACAGTTTGAGTGTCGAGGCTCTGTAAAGCCCCATTAAAGGCCTATTTTAACCCCATTTCCTTAAAACATTCAAATTAATTGTTGCAAAATTGTCTTTGGTTGTTCTTAATGGCAGGCTACTCATTTGTAGTTTATCTTCTTGAACATTACTATTTAAGTGTTTTATTTTCATATGCCATCATCCCAGGTAGACAAAAACTTCTTTAGAGCAGGAATGGCTCTTTAACTTTGGCAATTAATATAATGGGGTCACACTGTCATGTATGAATTTGCCAATTGATTAATCATTCTTAAATGTCTTCTTACTATTCCATCCCATGAGAATTCCTGAGATACATTTGAATTTGCACTTTGGCAGCAAACAAATATTTTAAGCAAAATTATAAACTACATTGAAATGAGAAAATCTGAGCAAACAGAAGAAAATGCTGTATTTGAATTATTAAATTATAATGCTAATGCAAGAAGTAAAGGTCTTTGCTGTATTAAAAATAATGTAAATCCAAATAGGCTGTATGAACGAGGTTAGGGGAAAATATGTATTATTGTATTATTGCTTTGGTTTCTTGATATGTACTCTGGAAAACTCACAAATCATGAAATTATAGGTTATAATCCTGATGATTATTTCCAAAATTATCTTTTTTTTTTTTTTTTTAAAAGATTTTATTTATTTATTTGACAGAGATAGAGACAGCCAGCGAGAGAGGGAACACAGGCAGGGGGAGTGGGAGAGGAAGAAGCAGGCTCATAGCGGAGGAGCCTGATGTGGGGCTCGATCCCACAACGCCGGGATCACGCCCTGAGCCGAAGGCAGACGCTTAACCGCTGTGCCACCCAGGCGCCCCCAAAATTATCTTTTTAATTGATATCTTAGACACAAATATAATCAACTTGTGTGGGTAGAGCACATCCTCACAGAGTTCCTGTTAAAGAATTTTGAAGGACTTCAATAGTTAGATGCTCTACAGAAATAACATGCTGTAAACTCTCTTCTTTTTAGAACTTTGAAACGGAGTTGGAAACCTCCCACAGACATCAGGATATAACAGCCTGTAGAAGGGCTGGTGAAAAGTTTAGGGGGGAAAAAAAGTAATAAAATGGTAATAAATCCTGACTACAGACTTTGGATTTCAGTTTTCAAATGAATACATTGATGGAATCATCTCCTATAACTCTCAAAGGAAGTCAGATGCTCCGAGTAAATTTTATGGATATGTATGTTTCAAAGTATGTGGTTTGCCAGGGGTTTACACTTGCCTTCAATGGAACAAATATATGTGTGTGATACCTTTAAGCTTTTCCTCATGAAAATCTCATCACTTCTTAAGGATCTCAGAGTTCAGGAAATAAATTAGAATGACCATGCATTTTCTTATCACTTATCCATCATTCTCTGAGGTTTTTGTTCAATTTTGTTTCATTTTTAAATTGATGAAATATTCTTTGAGCATGTGTTCTTGTGACCAGCATTCAATTTATATTTCTCCCCTCAAGCCCTATTTGGTAGCATGGGTAGGAAAGAAATGGGTTCTTATCTAGATGTTTCTAAAGATATTAGTACAGTTTTCCTGTAAAGGCGATCATCATTTATCTTCACCAGCACCAGAAGCCATCGTTCTAACTGGATACTGTGTACATCTGAGAGTGGGAGACTTGAATAAGCTGATTCTCCTGTGGATTAATGATAACTGGTATTAACGCAGAACAAACACAGTTGACAGAAGGAGTAAGCGCCACCCTTTTAGGTGAGACTCTTGATTAGGCCGGGAGTGAAACTGGCTTCGTAAGTGCTTATGACTTCAAGTTTATAAATTACTAGGAAAACCTCACTAGTCTGCAAAACATCAAGGAGACAGACATTAGCATTTCGCATCTGCTCTCCTATGACAGTTATTATAGGAGCTGAGATATGACTCCGCATTCCCAATCACATGATTCAGTCCCTCTCTGTCCTCTCAGGATCTCGAATTGCAGATTGGGACTTGAATCAAGTGTTCGCTCCAAAGAGTTGGACAGTGAGTAACAAGTCTGGGGTTTCTAAATGCAGTATCCTGGCTTGTTATAAATAGAGCAGGGGTGCTTATTAAGTTAAATAATATGTTCCTTTGAAGAAACAGAAAATGTTTGAGGATTTTCTGAGACGAGGATGTCAAAGAGACTAGGACATACATTCTCTCATACACATGCTTATGATACTATTTAGGTGTCAATAAGGAAGCATTTAAATAGTGGATTTTAAGGAAATATCAGAAATACGATAGCTCATTCTTATCAAACATGTAGACTGAACTCTCACATGTAATATATTAGGAACTCGGGTTTAAAAGTTTTTCATGCAGGAAATCACACAGTATAGACTCAAATATCTAATCTGTATTACATAAACTGTAATGTATAGCTTGAGTATTTGGGGATTGCAGGCAGTAATAGGTAGCTGGGGGTTAGATGAAGTTATGGAAAACCAGCTGTCTTCATCCTATTTTTAACTAATTATTTTGCCCAAGAGCTGTATCTTCTATTTGCCTGTTATTCATACGTATACATTTTTATAATAAGTTAACTTTTCTATGTCTGAATTCCCAACAGCTATGGTGAAGGGGGCATCCTGTGAGTGGAATAAGCAAATCAATATGCTGGAGTTTTAGTTCCTAAAGGTGCCTTGCCAAAAATATCAGAAGAAACCAATAACCCCTGAATGGAAGCTAATGAAATTCCTCCGCAGACCGGTCCAAGTCAATCCCTTGGTATTAGAAAAAGGTACAGTCCTGTCACCATGCTTTGGTAGAATAAAAATGAGTAAGCTTCTACTCATCTCTACCTACCCCCAGTTACTACAGGAGCTCAGGACTGTGCCCTTGCCCTCCTGTCCCATGTAACGTCCACGAGGACTTGGAACTTTAAACACAGAAGTAAACAGGATTCCTTGTAGAGGAAACAAACACATTTTACAAAGACCTTTTGATTTGAAGAGCAAAACTCTTATTTTTCTGAACTTTTCACATATACAACTAGATTCTCTACAGGGCTGAATAATCAAGGGGCGACACTAGTTTCCATGTGTGACTTATTTTATACTTCTTGAGTTTTTCTTGAGAATGTGGCTCTGTATTCACTGATAAGGTCAATTGAATGTATAATTCCTCTCCCTATATATTGAGCTACTCAAATAGAAGTTCTCTTACCCGATTATTTCTGAAAGGATAAGAGAACGTTTCTCTTGGTGTGTCTACCTTGCAAACACATCTTAAGTTTTGATTTGCACTATGATTGTGAGGAAAGAAGTGATGAACTTTTTCTAACTTTATCTTTTCTCTATATCCTCTGGCATGTGGGGAAAAAATCACTCTCTGTTCCATTTTATTTTCTTGCTAGCTAATTCTTCCATTTTTGCTTGTTTCCCCCCAAAGATAAGAAATCTGTGCAAGTAAGGGTTGACCAAGTACTGGAAATCAAAATCTTTTTTTTCTCCCTACCACCTAGAAAATCGAACAGAAACAGAGCAGCTGCCTTGAAGGAATGGAATACCCTGGCTTATTTTGATTCCATTTTTATTTGCTATTTATGGGAATGTGGGTCTGCTAAAGTTTAAGGCAGGTGACAACTTCCTCTTATTTCATGATTTGGGTGTGACTCGGGGGTAGGGAGTGATTGTTGCAGGGATTTTTAGAGGAAACCTTAGCATGGGTCAGTAGGATCAGTATCTGTGCAAAGTTAGCATAATAATGTCCTTCCTTATGGATCCCAAAATTCATGAGAACAAGCAAAGGCGATTTAATGATGGAAAAAGACATTAATCATGGTTTCAAGAGTTGTATATACTCTACATTTTCTAGAGGTTTTTAATTTTACTGTCATAGTTTGCAGAACGGAAAAGTATTCATCGGCTACTGGTGTTCAACTGAGCACCTCTGAGGAACTCACACAACTGCTTGTAGCTCTTAAAGTCATCCTTATAGAAGGTTCTTGGTGCTGCTGATCTCCAGACCAACAATAAGGGTTGTTATGAGGCCTCTGGGAGAGAGAAATGTGATTCTGAGCACTGATGAGCACAGAAATGCAGGACGCACAGCTGGCCAGTCTTGCTCATTTTCTTCTGGGTAACCAAGGCTATAGACAAGGGGTAGTGGGAATGGCCTGGAAATCAATTTGCAGAATATTAAAAAGGTCACCATGGCGCAGAGAAGTATGCTGCAATACTTGGAATATATGATGTGCTAAACGTGTGTGCCACGTCTCTAATGACAATAATTGTTACACAAGAGGGGACCGCATCGCCAATCTCCCGTTAATGGCTTTTAGAACAGACTGAAACCTATTTTCAGGACCCTCGTTGTAAGCTCTTTTCCTGTTGTGCCATTGGGTAACTTATTTTGCAGCAATTTTATTAATCAATTTTTTAATTAAAAATTTAACTTTAAAAAATCTTAAACCTGCGGAAACGTTCCACGTCTATTACAGCTCCCTTCTATTCACCTCTATCACCTTTCATTAACGTTGGTCACAACTGCATTCTCTCTCCATATGTATGTATATATGGAGATACTTTCTTATTTTCATGTGCAAATAAGAAACAAACCTTCTTAGTCTTAAATAAGTTGTCTGTGTGTGTGCGTGCATGTGGGGCCATTTCAGCCTAAGTTCAGTTGACATCTCCAAAGAACAGGAACATTTTCTTATGTAATCTCACTGGTACATTCAAATTCAGGCAGTAATCTATTTTTTTTAAAGTCCTCTGATTTGAAAATTGAGCTTTTTATTATCTTTTCCAAGGAGATCAACTCCAAGATGAAACAACCCCATATATCTGTGTATAACTGACACTGTCCCAATGAAGGCTACCCTGCCACTCGCAGCAACTCCCTTCCTGAATGTTCCTACATGCCCTTCTTGTCATCATCTTTATCTGCTTTTTGTTCCCTTTACATTTCCCCTTCACAATTGATATTTTTAAAGGCCACTTACTGCTGTTCTCCGTTCACCTAAGCAACTTAATTACATTTCTCGGAGCTGCATTGCTTATATAAGTGTATATGCCTATAAAAAGAAATCCATCTGACATTTTGCAGTTTCGTGGTGACTATTATTTCCTCCAGCCTTGGTAGGAGGAGACTTCATTCAAACTTGAAGAGCTTTCCAGAGGAAGTAGTTCAGTAGGCGATGTAGTAATTAACACTGCGGCTATTTGAAAAAGCACCAGGCAAACACAGGCTGGTAGATCACTGTGAGAAAGGCTTTTCTCCTGTCAGCAACTCGGCACCTGATGTTGTGGCTGGCAGCTCTTTTAGGACCCTCTACCCGGAGCTCTCATCTGTTAAACGCAAAAATGCCCTCATCCTAAAGAAGTCTCAGAAAGAAAATGCAGTTTAGCAGTTGATTTTGGAACTTTTCAAAAGCAATTGCCAAGTAGAGAGGCAGGGTCTCATCCTAAGAAAAGGAGCTTATCCCCAAAAGATTCTCCCCTAAAGGATCCAGGTTAGTAGCCTGAAATCAATTCAGGCAGCTAAAAGGATGAAAGGAGATTTCATGGTCTGGGGTGTCTTCTTTTGAGTCTCTGGTTGGGGGTTTTCTTTGGCTGCCTGACTAGCGGCAAAGATTAGTGACACAGTGCTTGCTTTCAGTGATCTGTGCTTCTATGCTTTTCCCTGGAAGGAAGCCCGGGCTGTGGGAACCAGGGGTTCTTTTAATGTTTGTAGGTTAGGAGGGACAGGGTTTTCATAGCTACTTTCATACCACGGCACCAAGAAGAACAGTATTTACTTTTTGAGAATGACCAGGTTTTTCTTTCTTCTTAAAGCTACTCCAGAAAGAAGAGTCGCCTCTTTGGGGAAGGCAAATCGGCTCATTTGTGTAGCCAGTGAGAGCAAACTTTTCATAGCTTTTACGCTCTGGATCTGGTGGTTTGTTTCAAGGAGAGAAGGGATCGTCTTGTTTTCCTAAAGTTTTTGTGTCAGCCAGTGTAGTTGCTGAACTCTTCACAACCATATCTATAACTGTGGTGCCTGTAGCTTTTAGTTCTGAATACTCATTTTTTTTGGACCCAGTATGTAAGAGTAGGTAAAACAAAACAAAACAAAAAATATATATACATATATATATGTATATATATCACACAATCTTCCCGTAACTTTTTACTTTAGGGAATTAGGGACAAGAAATTTCTTTTTATAAGCTTGATGTAGCCACAACACATTGGTTTCATTTTGGGATACGTTCTGAGGGGGAGCGGAATACATGACCCCAAACTGTGGCACTTTGGCATGTCGATTATTTTGAGCTGAAGGCAATTAAGACTCAAGGAAAATTTTTTTTTTTGCCTCTTTTTTCATATTAAAGAGAATTTAGATGGAAGGCCTGGACCAGGAATGGATATGAAAATAACTTTTTTTTTTTTGCCTCTTTTTCATATTAAAGAGAATTTAGATGGAAGGCCTGGACCAGGAATGGATATGAAAATAACTTCTGTAAGAGAAATATTTATGTCACACATGGCAAACATTTGTTTACTAAACATTTGCTTTTCTCATCTTCCTGTGAATTGTCTTCTTCCCCCTTGAAGCCCCAGACCCCTAAGCTTTTCTCCTTAGCTCAGGTTAGTGTATGAGCCTCAGTTGCCTGTCTTTGGGGTCTTTTGTCTTTGAGGCTCCCATACATACAAAATTTGTTTTTCTCTTGTGTAGTCCGCCTTGTGTCAATTTGACTATTAGACCCGCCAAAGGAGTTGGAAGAGAAGAAAGGAAGTTTTCCACCCTTATAGTCCCTTTTGAAAGTAAAAAATAAAACAAATCTCAGGATTCTTAATACTTAATTATAGGGACTGGCACATAATGGGACAGCGGTTCTCAAAAAGTGGTGCCTGGTTCCACAGCATTAGCGTCACTAGAAACTTGTTAGAAATGGTTGTCAGAACCACCATAGTAAGAGCTCGATAGATGTTTGTGAAGGTAATGCTGAATTCTTAATTCTAAAGGAAAATGTTGCCACTAATTCCATAAGGCAATGGTTCCCAAACTTCAGTGTGTATTAGAATAATTGGGAGCAATTGTACACACAGAGAGTGCTGGAGCCCACCACAAGCACTTTCGATTCAGTGGATCTGAGGTGGGAGTCAGAATCTGCATTTCTCACACGTTCCCAGCTGATGCCCATGCTACTGTCCTGGGAACTCTGTTTTGAGAACCATTGCTCAGACTTAGTGATTCTCAACCTTGGCTCAACATCAGAATCACCTGGGGTTGCTTTTAAATACAGGAAGGACTGGTCCCCACCTGGACCTAATCAGAACCTCGATAGGTGAGTGTGTGCATGGTAGCCTTTTACAAGTTCTCAGGTGATGCCAGTGAACAGCCAGGTTTGAGTTCCATGGCAGTTCATCTCCAAAGATGTGATTCTCAGTCCCGCTTGCCCATTAAAATCATCTGGAAGGCTGTAAAGATCCCGATGCCAAGATGCCAAGCCTAGAGTTTCTAACAGGTTGGTTTGAGGGGCAACCTGGGCATGGGGAGTTGTGAGAACTCCGCAGGCGATTCTAGTATGCAGCTAAAGTTATGAACCCCTTCCCTTAAAGATCCCCTCCAGCTGTCAGAATTTCATGACTTTAGCATAATCCTATGTAAATGAAACAACCTTCAAGGAAAACAAACATCCCTATAGGGAAGTACTGATTTATTCTACAGTCCTGTGGTTCCCAAGTTTATATAGGACTGATTTTATTAGCTAGGAAAATTGGTATATTTATAGAAAATTGGCTAAATTTTTAATTTCAGACTTACCCAAATATCCGTAATATCTACTTTCACACAAGCTCACTTTTGTTTTCTGTGTGTGTGTTGATTATCCAAAAGGAGCAGATTCAATTTATCATACTTTTAATATATTTACACATTTTCTTGCCAGTTAATGTTTACCTCTATGATAGTAAAAATGGAAACACAGACAAGCGAAGGACTCTGCTCTGGTCTTGTCGCTATACCAGATGTTTATCTGTCTGATTTGGTTGGTCAGTTAAAAATCTATCTAGCATTAAGGTTACGATACAAAGATAAAGCAGGACCGCTCAGCAGCAGCCAGAGACGCCCTTCACATCAGTAGACTGCTGAGTCAGGGGAGCTTCGAAAAATCATGGAGTTCTCTACCCTAGCCTGTGAGCCAGACCCCTTTCCTGGAGGGGAGGTGAATGAGAGGTCAAGTGATATTAATCAAAGTAACAAAAACTCGTGAACGTTAACAGGATACCCATTAAACTTACTTCTTTTACCTGTGGAAAATTGCCTTTGTTGTGCTTAAAGTATATCCCTCCCCCGCCCCCTCCTTCACAACCACCACCAAACGGCTGTGCGATCTATAGCGAGCTCTTGAACTTTCCCATGCCTCGAATTTCCCATAATCCATGCAATATTTATCTTGCAGGGTTACTTTGAGGAATAGAGGAGGTAACATTGTCTTAGTCTTCTCAGGATGCTCTAACAGAATACCAGACCCTGGGTGACTTACACAACAGACATTTATTTCTCCCAGCTCTGGAGGCTGGGGAGTCCAAGATCCAGGCACTGGCAGTTTCTGGTATGGACAAACTTTTTTTTTTTTTTTTAAAGATTTTATTTATTTATTAGACAGAGATAGAAACAGCCAGCGAGAGAGGGACACAAGCAGGGGTAGTGGGAGAGGAAGAAGCAGGCTCATAGCGGAGGAGCCTGACGTGGGCTCGATCCCAGAACGCCGGGATCACGCCCTGAGCCGAAGGCAGACGCTTAACCGCTGTGCCACCCAGGCGCCCCTGGACAAACTTCTTGATCCATAGAGGGCCATCTTCTCACTGTGTCCTCAAATGGAGGAAGGGGTGAAAGAGCTGTCTGGGGTCTCTGTTATGAGGGAATTAAATCCCATTCACGAGGGCTCTATCCTGATGACCTAATCACCTGCAGAAGTCCCCACCTCCAAATATAATCACTTTGGGGTTGAGTTTTGACATATGAATTTGGGGGGGGACATATTCAGTGTGTAGCAAGTATGCCAAGCATTTAATTCAGTATCTGATATATGCTAAAAGGTAAGAACTATTCCCTGTTTTTCCTCTGTCTTTTCTGATATTACTACTTTCTTTATATCACTCTTTTGTCTTTGGACATCATTACAATCATCAGCAATGAAAAATGTCATCTCTCTTACTCTCGTTTGCTCCCTCTCTCCCCTGCTCCCATTTGTTGAGCTGTAACTTCTTGACCAATGTGCTGGGCACTTGGGGATACAGGGATAAATAAGCTATAGTTTCTGCCCTTAGCATACCCAGGCTAGTGATGAAGCAAATAAATATACAATTATTACACTCGAGGTATGAGAAATGGGTACAGAGGCAGCACAGAGTGGGACCTAAACTCAGATGTGGGACTTGGGAATGTTTGAGGAGGCATCCTGAAGTTTTGGTTTAGGGGTTGAACAAGTTACCCAGATGGGGCAGTGGAACATGGGAAAGAGTGGAGGGTAGAGGATTCCTGGCAGAAAACAGCATATGCAACGTGGGACTGAGTGGGTACTATTTGGAAAGCATAGCATAAATTAGTAAATTTACCTTGCTTGGGAACCGTGGGGCAGGTGTGAGTGATGAAGCAGAAGAAATAAGCAGGGGCCAGATCAGAAATGATCAATGCCAGTGGTTCTCAAAGTGTGGGTCCCAGACTGACAGCATCAACATCACCTAGGATCTTGTTAATTATATACATTCTTATGCCTCCCCCTAGACCTATTGAAAGGGAAAAGTTGAGTGTGAGTTGAGCCCTAGAAATCTTTTAATAAGGCCCCCAGGTGATTCTGATGCATGCTAAAATTTGAGAAACAATGTTCTATTCCATAAAAAAAAAACAAAACAAAACAAAAACAAAAACAAAAACAAAAAAAACTGGCCATTTTCCTGAAGGAAATGGAGAACTTTAGAAAAACTTTAGATAAGACTACTCTATTTTGAAGGCTTGCTCTGGAAACCAGGTAAAAGACAAGCAAGATGGATGTATGGAGCAGGTGTGAGTACTGGGGGTAAGACTGTAGGGAGAGGCAAAGAAGAAATTTAAGAGACTGGAGTTAGAATGTAGCCTCCATGCTTTGTGCAGGACTCATAAAAATATATAAGGTCTAAGATATAGGAATAATATGACTCCTGCCCACAGGGTGTTGATAATCCAGACATAGATGCATTCAGTCTGAGAATACTTTCTATCAACCCAAAAGAGTGTCATTCACATTTTTTGAGCTTATCGAGCGTCTGCTACTCTATACCCAAGTGACTGTGGAATCAGTTTGGTTGATCTAGACAAGACCAAAGGGAGAGTCTCCTTATTGCTCCCCTTGACCCCCCACAAAAAATTTGGGTTGAACTGGTACCACAAAAAGGCTGTTAAATATATAAAGCAGTGAAAGGGGATTGTGAGAATAGCAAAATATATTGATAGGATAATTTCTCTGATACTCCAAATAAATACATGGTGGCATTAAACTGTGTAAATTTATAAACGCATTCTCTTTGGGCTGTATGTTGGGAACAGCACAAATTGTGAGCCTTATTTGCAACAGCAGTGAGAGAAGTGCCCAGTGAAAGCTGGTTTAGCTAGAGATAGAAAAGGGCCAGATTAGATGCTTCTTTCTGCTGGACTCTTGCTTTTTCTCAGCAACAGGGGCAAGCTTGCATTCATGGCTGTAGAGAAAAGGTGCCGGCTGGAAGGTGGTCTGTCGGAGGATGCTGAACTACAGGTTGGAATATACGTTCAAGCCTGCTCTCCAGGGCTGAGAGAGAAGAGAAAAGGAGATGCTTCGTTGGATGAGAGAGGAAGAGAAAAAAAGATATTTCAAGATATTTGACAGCTATATCTTCCCGCCACCACCCTCCCTCCAAACCCATGTGTCTCTCTGCTTGGAGTCTGACATAAAACAAGGAATGAACCCCCATTTGTCTCTGAGCTTTCAACGAAAAAAGTCGGTGCACAAGGACGAAAACGAGCGCAGCTGAAAATAGGTGCATGACTTGTTGAGCATACAAATCATTTCCCCCTTAGTCTCCAAGGGAGGGAAAAAAAAAATCCCTCTTACTCCTTGCAGCCTGTGTTCTGCATTCCGGAGAGGAGGCCGAAGCAGGTCTTCACGCGCTCCCGCCGCCGTCCCCGCAGGAAACTTTTCTCTCCGGGCCTGCTCTGTCCATCCCGCCCGGGCGAAGACCGTGGGCGCCCTGCGTGCTCCTCTCGAGGGCACTGGCCCCAGACCCCGAGAGGCGTCTGTCTCTTTAAATTCCAGCTGCGCGGCTGGGAAACAGCGCCACTCGGCGCCCAGGCCGGCTGGCGGCTGCGAGCTCGCTCGCGCTCTCGCTCCCGGCAGCGCGCCGCAGAGGGCTCGCTCGGCCCGCGGGCTGCTCGGCGGCGGCGGCGGCGGCGGCGGCGGCGGCGGCGGCGCGGGGCGGGGAGGCGCGGCCCGGCCGAGGAGGGAAGAAAGAGCGAGCCGGGCCGGGAGAGGCGCCGCGCCCGGTCCCGCGCCCGCGCTTGGCGGCCCCAGCAGTTTTCTTCAGGGTGACGAGGATGTGCCTGGGCTGCGGGGTTTTTTTTTTTCCTCCTCAAGACGATTTCCATAGTAACCTGATCAAGTGGCTCAATATCGCAAACCTGAGGATTTCCGCGGCCCGCCGGCTTGACCTCAGTCAGGTAACGCTGGGCTCCCGTTCTCTTCCATTGCAAACCGCGGCGCTCCTTCCAAACTTCCTTTTGTGGAAAATCGCCCAGCCCAACGCAGCCGGGGTTATTTGCAACAGCGTGTTCCTTCCCAGGTGCCTGCCACGGGTCTCTTCCCTGCTGCTCCCTCAGGACCTATTATCACATTATTTAAAAAAAATTTTTTTTTGGTCGTCCCCCTCCCCTTTTATGATTTTTCCATCTCTCGCTTTTCCCCAGACTAGTGATGGGGGCGCGGGGAGCAGTCGGGGGCGGGGGTGGCGAGCGCGGTCCAGGGAGTGGCGGGCTCGGGTGGGCGGGCTGCGGGGGGCTACTTGGGGGCAGCTCGGCGTGGCCTGCGCCGGGCTGGGGTCGCGGGGAGGGCTGTCCGCACCAGGGCGGCGCAACCGGGGAACCCCACGGCTCCAGACGAGCGAGGGAGGCAGGCTTGGGGGCGACGGAGCGCTCGGCTGGGTGGCTGGCGAGCGTCCAAACATCATAGCTTTCCTTCCTACTCCCCCGCCCCTCTTCGGGTTTCTCTCTTTCTCTTTCCCCGTTCTCCTTTCTTTCTTCCTTTTCTCATCACCAGCTCCATTCTGTTTCCTCCCTTCCCTCTTTTTCTCCCCTCATTTCCTTTTTTCATCTCCCTCTTAAAAGAAAGGGGAATCGTTGGTAACCCTTCCGTTCTGCCAACATGGAAAAAGCTGTGAAACCTGCAGCGTGGCCACCTCAACCAGGTCGTTTTCAGACTTGTCCTCATCCATCAACATATTTGTTTCCTGAGTCTATTGATCTCCCTCAATTCTGCAGAAATGCATTCTGAGCTGGGCGTCTGTATGTCAGAATCAGTTCTGCAGCTCGCTTCTGTGCTCCAAGTATGACTATTGTAAGGGCTGAATATGTTTTTAAATCCACATATGCCATGGATATAAAGAAATCTATGTTCTAAAAAATCCAGTCTTAATTTATAGAAACTCCCTTCTTAAATTATTGATAGACACTTTCCCCTCTTCCATGTTTAATTTTAGGGGACTTGAGAGACAGCCTCCCCCCCCCCCCCCCCCCGTTTATGAGGAACATGCAACTTCTGTTGCCTTAATTATCTTCTCTTTAACCCTCCTTCAGTTTTACACTTCCCAGTTACTGGAATGAGTAGATCATAATGAAGGTCCAGAACCTTGCTTCCCAAAGTCCCAGCTGGCTGAAGTGGCAAACCCGAGTGGGAAGGTGCTAAGAGAATCAAGGGGATGGGGGGTGCAGACAGACCTTGCCAAAGATTAGATAAGGCATAGCAACTCCTGTGTGAAAAAAACATAACTAGATTCAGACTTTAGTACTGAGGACATGATAGTACAATAAAACCAGACTTTCGTTTTTGATTTTTGGTTCTTAGCATATGTCTAACTATGCTAGGTAGGTGTAAGTTAGAAGTTGTTTAAAAGTGGAGCCACTCTAGTATGGAGCCCATTCTGTCTTGTTTATGTGGAGGCACTTCCTCACAATGGTTTTATTTTTCTTTGAAACATAAGATGTCTGTATCATGTGGAAACAAAGGGATAAGACAGGACAGCTTCTTTTTAACCAGAAATAGAATTTATATGGATTTTGTTGTTGTTTCCCAAAAGATCAAGTTGTTATGCTCTCAAGTTTTCCTGAAGTCAAAATATTTCAGGGGTGAAAACAATACTAATCAATGAGTATCCTCCGCTCTGTTTCGGTGGTATATACATAGTTCATATAGAAAAAGGTCTCTGTTTTAGTGAGCTCCCCTTCCCTCCTTTCCTTTGTCTGCACATTTGTTTTTGAATTCAACTATCAATATAGAAGAAAGGGTCTTGGAGCAGAGAATGGACCAGGAAGAAGAGAAACTGCTGATAGACTGGAAAATATAACCAACACTAATCTAGAAAAGATAATTACTGCTGTGCTCCTCCACACCGTTGGCTTTGTTTTTGGCCAATTAAGAAGCTGTAGGTTTTAAATATATTTTCATCTTCTTAATTCTACACCTAGTACTTTTCATACCATAGGTCATATTTATCCAGTTCAGATGATTATTTACAAAAGACTTAAAATTCCCTTGCCAGTGAAATCTAAAAAAGCATGTTTTTTCTTTGAACATTTTCTTCCTTTTAGTCAGCAATGATAGTAGTAATGGTCCTACATTATTGTTTTTACCTGACTCCTGATTTTGGTGTTTCCTGGTTGGGTGGGTTCTCCTGACATGTGTACAAAATGCTCTTGGCAGACTGCATGAAACTTGAATGCACAATTAATTGTAGATGCAATAAAATGTTGTTGTTTTTTTTTCTTGCTCTTGGTTTAAGAGCTGTCATGCCCTCCTGTACATTTAATATTTTGGTGTGACTGTCCCTCTTTTTTATGTGTACATGGAGGGTTTAACATGAAGTCTGTTCTGATTAAACCTTACATGATTTGAAGTTAAAAGGTATATTAGTGACAAGCCATCAATTATTCTCTTATTTTAGTACATTGATCCTGAAACTGCTTTTCCCCCTTGTGATTGCATCTACATATGAATCATTTAATGAAAGGTTGGTAATAATGAATTATCTGTTCTATAAGGGGGAAAAAATCCCTCAAGTTTACTTACCTCAAGTGCCCATTTTCATGCAGAGGGATTAACAAATGTTTTGATCTGATATTTTAATAGACTGTATTGCTGAGCACTGCTAATTACCAAGAATATATTTTGTTAATTCTGAACATGGTACAAGATAAGACATCTTTCAAGTTGTCTGGAGGGCTCCAAGTGACTCATCCTTGTAACCCATGGCAACAGGAAATGGTTGTCCTGGGTGCAAGCTGAAATGTGGACACAAATCCACACTTTGTGATCATTAGGGTTCTTGATAGGAAAAGCGTGCTGGCTCCTATGGATCGTCTGATGTTAACTTTTTGACTTCAGTCAGAACAGTGATTTCTAGGCCTACGTCTGCAGTTCTCCTTAGCTCCTTACTTCCTTGAGGAGTGTTCCAAAGTTCTAGGAAGACACGCAAGTTGAATGTCATTTTTGTAACAGAAAAGAATTTATGGAGACATGTGCACGTGTGTCTGACTTTGTGTGTAACTGGGATAATTAGGGTGAGAATATCGCCAAATCAAATGAGAGGCTGTCAACCTTAGAAGTGATGGGAGTCAGGGAGATGTGCATGAAGCAGGAGCCAAGAGATCAAGGTCATATTCCTACTTTCCACTGTATCACCAAGTTACTCTTGGTGTGGTCTCCTTATTCACAGATGTTGCTTAGCTTTTTTATATCCAGAAGAAAAATGGGCATAATAATCTTTTTTTCCTATTTTTGAATTCTCAAATATATATGTATATATGACATAATCATATATACACACAGGTGTATATATGTAGCCTTGGTGGATACTCAGATACGTACCACACACATATTCAGAGGCAGCAGACAAGACTTGAGAGAGGAAATCTTTCTTTATACCATTGACAAATGGGTAATGGTGCTGAATTATTCTTTCCATTCAGGAGAAGGTGATTACTCTGTATTCTAGGGATATAGGTAGTAGATCCTTGATGGCTAATCACATAACCTAATGGGCAGAACTGAATAATCCCAGCAGGTATCACCGTTTTACTTGAACTCAAGTGAGTAATAAATTTCTCCCACTTTTTAAAAAAGCAGTGTAAGATCTCCTTCTCCCCCTCCCCTATTTTGTAAGGAAAAGTAATTTTCTGTAAGGTTAAGTGGACCTCAGAGTAGGAAAAACTCCCCAGAGCTTTCTTTCTGCTCAGACTTCATTTTTCCTCCCAAGCCTGACTGTCAACAATAATATCTGATATGAGCCTCTGTTGGTGATGTTTCCGTAGGTCACCATCCTCTGTCCCAGATGAAGTCTCAGGACAAGCAATGCAGTGGCATAGATTCTGAATATAACGCATCATTCAACTTGGTTATGTAACTTGGCAGTCTTGTTTAAAAAAAAAAACCAACAACAAAAAAAACCCCTCCCAAGTCTTTAAAATTATATGTGTTTACTGTTATCTTAAAATGATTTTACAGTGTTCAGAGAAAATAAGCCTGGTCCCAGTAGGGATTTAAAAGCCTCTTGTTCATGTCATTAAACAGTGTTTGTACAATGATACTTTTTGTTAATCTGTGCAACGTTTTCGTAAGAGCGTAGCAGTTGGGACAATTGCTAGTTGTGTTTGTTTGGATAAGTACTTGACATAATGGGGACCTCGAGATTTCATGATCTGGAAATGCTGCCAATGACATAGGGTCAAAGTTTTCTTGAGCAAAGAAGGGAAACGTCAGTGTTTTGACAAGTAATTTGTAACAGTTCAGGTGTAGTTAGGATTTGAAACAAACTATTACATTTCTTTTGTCTTTTGTCTTGTTTTGTCTTGTCGTGTGTGTGTGTGTGTGTGTGTGTGTGTGTGTGTATTCCATTTACATATGGAACCATGGGCCTCATACTCAACTTTCAGTTTTCTGTACTGGGAGACATCATCTAAGTCTCCAACCTTAGTTGGTGGCTTTTGGTAGATTTGTAGGGATAGCATTGAGGAAGAAATGCTGTCTTTTTATATGCTAATATTGCAAATACAAACAAAGGAGACCACGAAGTCCTACCATTAGGAGTTTTTTTCAATCAAAAGAAGCACTGTTATTGAACACCTTCTTATGTTACTTTATTAAATGGGATCAGACCTCATGGCTGTTTGGGAGTAAACTTCTTCTAGAATAAACTGCTACACTCTGTCATTTACAATGTAGGTTATCATTCATGATTATCTTAATCCGAGTCTGTTTCCCCATCTGTAAAATAGTTGTTGAGAAGGATTTTTGTGAAGATTAAATGAGGGAATATATTGATGTCATGTTTAGGAGTGTTCTTGGCATGCAGTAAATATTCATTGCATATTCACTGTTATTCTCTTGCTGCTGCTGTTTTCTGAAATATATCAGGAGGCTGTGGTTATTTTTATGTTTAGATTTGCTTTTCCTTCCAAATCTGACGTGACCCATATAGAACACTTGTCCACATAGGAGCTGTTGCCACTCCGTTCCTTCCCCCTTCTCTGCCTCCACCATCTTAGCTTTTCCCTACAGTCTCAAGCTGAAAATAATGACCAAGTGCTTGGGAGCAAAGAGTACATCTGTTGTTGGAGGGGGATACGTTCTTCTAGTTTCCAGAAAAGTTTACCCTAATCTTTTTTTATATGTAGTATCAACATTATCCATGGATTTTTTTTTTTTTTTCATTTAGGAACTGAAACTCAAAATCAGGATTAGCTATGGTAGTATTATATCCACTAAAAACAACCTGACAAACATAAAACTCCTAGCTTTAGTGTTCTTGTGCTTTTTATTCACAAAATACAACTGACTACTGTTACCCTAATGTAATCATAAAGCAACAAGCTCTTGTTAAAGAAGGTTGCTGGATAATTGTGTGTGTGTGTGTGTGTGTGTGTGTGAGAGAGAGAGAGAGAGAGAGAGAGAGAGAGGTTGAGGTCTTATCGATGTCATTTGTTTAAAAGATGTCATGTTTCGTCCTTTTTGTCTTTTGTGAGTTCTAATATTAAGAGCTGCATTGAATAGGTAAATTTCTTTACCTATTGAGTGATATCTTCATCGGTAAAATGAATGTATTGGGATAGTGTACTTCTTTAAAAATTTTTTTTATTATGGAAAGTTTTGAATAAACACAAAAGTAGAAAGGATGGTATAATGAATTCCCAAGGACCCATTATTCAGCTTCAACAGATTAGGTGACCTCTTAAGATCCTTCCTGATTCTGTGATTCTGTGACCATGGAAACTCTAACTACTCAGGTTTTGAGGATCTAGAATATTTGCTTTTAAAATAGTATTCATACTATCAATATCCTAAAATAGTATAGTTGTTAAATGACAGTGCTGAGCATTTAATGGCAAGTCAAAATAACATACATATCCTATTTAAGATTAATGGTTAAGAAATTGGGCTATAAAAAAGAGGTCTGAAACCATATCGAGTGCTATCTTTCATTTGGAAGCTTATTTCAAGATTGTGATAATAGCCAGCCTCCAGGAGGTCCTCAGTGATCACTGCCTTTTGCTATTCATGCCCACATTATATCAGCGTTGTTATATGTGATCGATAGGATATGGCAGATGTGATGGTGTATGACTTCTGAGGCTAAGTCAGAAAAGACATTGCCACTTTTGCCTTGTTTTCTGGGATGACCCACATTGGGAGAAGCCAACTGCCATGTTGTGAGGACATTCAAGCCGTCTATAGAGATTTATGTAGAAGTGAGGCCTTCTGCTAACAGCCGGCAGTTTACCAGTTTATCAGCCATCTGAAAGAATGGCCTTGGAAAGAGGGTCCTTTAGCCCTGGTAAGATCTTCAGATGATGGCAGCCTTGGGTAACACACTGACGCTATACTATTGAGAGAATGCAAGCCAGAACCATCTAGCTAGGGCACTTGTGAATTTGTAACTCAAAGGAACTGCATGAGTTATTCAATGTTTACTCTTTGAAACTGCTAAATTTGGAGTAATTTGCTATGCAACAGCAATATAAAAACCTTAAACTGCCTCAGGGTTGTTCTTATAAATACTAGTTATTGTTTTATAGATAGGTAGAAGTGCCAGTTAATAGAGTTCTGGTTGACAGAATGCTGTTTAAAGTCTGCACTTAACCATAGTGAATTACTGGCATCCTGGTCTTTTACACTTCAACTCCTCAGAATGAATCTTTTGTGGATGTTACCCTTAATTAAATGAGGACAGAAGACATGGCGTTTCTTCTTTCATTAGTTGCTAACCTGGAACTTAAACTCAGCCCTTCCTTTTGGTGATGGTATGTGTTAAAAGTTCAGCTGTCTTGGAATTTTGAAAGCAATCATGGTCTGGGGGTTGAGGACCAGGACATGTTTTAGCTGGTACTTGGGTAAACTTTGACATAGTATCATAATCTACCTTCGGGTTACTCCCAGCACACACACAGTCCTTCATGGTTTAGGCTTCATTGTCATACAGGCTTTTCTTCTGTTGCCTACTAACTAGGCTAAGTTTTAAGTGCCCCCAATACAATATGGCCCAAATGATGCCCCAGTGACGTTGCCTCACGTAGCCATTCTTTATGAATTTGTACTTCAGGCTTCTGTGTGTATTGCTGGTCTCCCTTCTAAGCATGGTTGTGGATTGTATATATCAATCTGTTTTTCTCATTGTTATATCTCAAGTTTAATGAACTCTAAAACTTAGATATTGTCGTAGGTAGACTAGATTCTATGTAAGTGCAATGTTTTGGTATATACCTGAAATGGTGTGGATCAGAGAACTGAGAAAAGACAATACCCTCACTTTTTACTTAATGAATCTGTCTTATCTATATAAATTACCATCCATAACAATTTAAAAGGTGACTGAATCTTTACTATGTATAAGTCGGTGCTAGAACGTTGAAGAATAAACACTAAGAGGTGTTTTTGAGTCTTTAAGTTGGTGTGAATATTAGGTCCTTCTCATAAATGAGCCACCAGTCTCATGGTTTGGAGGGTAAGGTTTTAGTACTTTTGCTGTGTACTTTGTTAGGTAGGATAATTAATGGGATTCTTGCCCCTGGGAATTTTTTTCAGATCCATGGTTATCTTGCTATATGAAACAGTGATGCTGTTCACTGGCCTACACCAATATCATGCTCTCTGAGAATTGAAATTGATTTTTTTTTTTTCCCCCGGTCCTTAGCTATTTGAACAACCTTCACCTGGGAGGACTTGGAACACCACAAAGCGGTCATTCAGACATTAGTTTTTAGGACATCAAAAATGAATTGCATCCCAAGCCTCAGGAAAAAGTTAATGAAGTTACTAGTTCTCGATATTTTTACGTTTGAGCACAGGGTGCAACAAAGAACTACCTTTAGAACTGAGGATAAACAACACAGATCTGATTTTTTGGTTCTTTGTGAAATGTGTAGAAATAAAACCACTCCAAGTTGCCATTGAAAAGCATCTATGGGCAGATGTGTATAAAGTCTGAGAGAGTTGTCTTAGATGTCTTTTGATAAGCATGCTTTTGTTTATTTGTTGGCTAATATGTCCCATCTTGTATGCTGTTTTATGTGCTTTGCACATTTGGCATTGCATTAATTTACCCCACAAAGTAAACATGGTGTTTAAACAAAACTAAAGTTTATAGATACAAATTAATTGCCTTCTATGCTGTGATGAGGATGTCAGGGCTACAGAAATGAATAAAACAAGGTCCCTGCCCTGGAGGAAGTTGCATGTACTTAATTTAAAATTTTTTTATTTTTTATTTTTCAGAGTGTTTGGCTGCTTATTTATAGCTAGACTTTACAATTTATTATGGTCAAGCTGCACTCAACACAAGATTGGGTTGAATTATGTTACCATAATTGAGAGTTACCCCGGGTTCTACACTGTTAATGAATGCTAATGCTCTTTTGAAGGTCTCCTGTATATGGCCTCAATAACCACAAAGGCTTTTCTGCCTACAGCAGATAAACTCTCAATAATGTCACAGGAAGTTGTATTAGAAATTATGCCATTACCTATAGCTTTTTCCTTTTTTGCTAACTAATAATGTCTCTTCAGGGCATTCCCTATAGGGCAAATGTCTGTATCATACTTGGGAAATATATTTTTCCCTGCCAGAGTGGAAATGCATCTCATGAACTTTTAAACTTCCTGATGTTAGTGCTTGCTAATTGTAGTTTAAGAATTGAGGTGGGGTTTCTTTAGTCATATGTTAGTGTCCCAGAAATGCCTGAATCTTCCCTGCCAGTTACCGCCATCCCTGTGCAAGGACCCCAGGGAAGATCTATGCAGACAACAGCAGCCAAATAGTAATCAGAATACCACTTTATTAATAGCTTGGGATGGTGCAGTTTGCCCTTGGTGCAGGGCTCTTTGGAAGATGGTGGTTCGGAATGCATACTTTAGTCTTGAGTCCAAATACGTAAATATATTTAGTCCTACTATGCTCTGGTCTACCCACAGTTTAGGAAGGGGAAGTCGAAAAGAGAAAGAGGGACCCTAATTTCAACTCAATAGCCATAGAAAACTAGGAAGTCAAAAGAGCGAGAGGGAGTAGACCTTGGTTTTGTGCTTTATTTATTTATTTATTTGGGGGAGGGGTGGAGAGGAAGAGGGAGAATCCTAAGCAGGCTCCACGCCCAGCACAGAGCTGGACGCAGGGCCCAATCTGACAACCCTGAGATCTTGACCTGAGCCAAAATCAAGAGTCAGATGTTTAACCAACTGAGCCACCCAGGTGCACTAAGGTTTTGTGTTGTTTAAATCATAATCGCTCTGCTTGCTAATAATTAAAGTCCAGGTGCTGTTTTTGGATCTGACTTAAAAGAAGAGCAATTCCTTCTTTGAAGGGCGTGGACAGAGGTGACTCTGGTGAGGTGGGAGAGAACAAACAGGAGAGTACGGATAAGTTACAGTACATGTCACAATCACTTACTGAAATCTAGGGGCAAGAAATATTTCAGAAGTAGACATTTTCATATTTTAGAAAGTCAGAGTGAGTATACGTGTGTGTATATGTTGTGTACAGACACACACACACACACACACACACGGTACATTATGTAACAATCTGACTATGACCTGGGGCCACATCTCTTGGTTAAATAAATGACTATTTCTGTAAGAAAATCCATAAATAGAGTAAGTGGCAGTGGTAGATAGAATAATGCCCCTCTCTCAAAATTTCCGCATCCTAATCCCCAGAAGATGTGAATATGACCCTTTTCATGGTGAAAGGGACTTTGCACTTAAAATTAAGGTTTACGGGCTTCGAGGTGGGAATGTGATCCTGGGTTATTTGGGTGGGCCCAAGCGAATCACACGGGTCCTTGGAAGCAGAGAACCTTTCCCAGCTGTGGTCAGAGGAGGAGATGTGATGAGAACTGGGTCAGAGAGGTGGGACTTGTCTTTGAAAATGGGGGAAAGGGACCGCGGGTGAAGAAACGCACTATAGAAGCTGGAAAGGGCAAAGACACAGATTATCTCCTATAGCCTCTAGAAAGGAGTACAGTCCTCTTAATACATTGATTTTAGCTCCGTGGGCCCCGGTTGGACTTCTGAACTCCAGAACTGTAGGACAGTACTTTTGTGTTGTTTTAAGCTGCTAAAACTGTGGTAATGTATTACAGCAGTGATAGAAAACTAATACAGTGAGATAAACACTATGTAACCTTATTTTACTTTAGGTTGGCTTATAAAAAACTTTTTGATTTTCAGAACACAAGCAGGGAGGAGCGGCTGAGGGAGAGCCCAATATGGGGCTCGATCCCAGGACCCTGGGATCATGACCTGAGCAGCAGGCAGCCATTTAACCCACGGAGCCACCCAGGCTTCCAATTTTCAGAGCTTTTAGATTATGAATTGCATTGTAGACCTGTAGAGGGAATCAGGAATCTTGATGTTTTCACAGGATGACTTCATGATATGTGAATTTTTAGTCATGCGAGGAGGAGCTTTTTAGAAGAAAGCCTTTTAATTGTTACCATCCTAATACTTGAGCCTTTGCTGATTTCTTTGTATTCATTTCCATTGTCTTTATGGATCTTATAATGGTCGATGATGGCTCTGGCCAATTTGACTACAATTTGACTAACCGTGGACCTTGGCTCACTGAAAGTCAGATAAAGGTAATGTAGGTGAAGGGACTCAAACTCCAGGGTATATGCAAATGTACATTGATCCTTGTTGATTGTATTTATTATTGAGCAGCTGCTCCTGTCCTTTTATCGATGTTGGGGGCGGGGAAGAAGTACTGCAGGGTGATATGGTGAATGAGGCAGCAGTATTGTCACTTCCTTCTGGTCGCCAGAAATCCCTCTTCTCTAGCTCAAGTCTCGATCAGTGTGTGTAGCTCCAAGGGAGGTGGCATCTAGAATGAATGTCTCACCACAGAGAGACTGGCTTATCCTTGGGCTCATCCATGTACCTCATTGTCAGCCATTTGCATTTAATTACATTAAAATGTGAAGTGAGGAAGAAATCTCCGTGTTCTGCTTCTTCTCACGGTAGAATCCAGGGCAAAGTCTCCATGTGGAAATTTTCTAGAAAATGTCCCACAAGGTATAAAGTGCACTTTAGAATACAGCAGTTTACACTAAAAATGCAGCGTTTGTTTTCTTGTGATGCCGTGCTTTTGTAGTAGATCCCATTATTATGAAATGATTGTAGTTGTCTGATTCATGTTGGAAGGTTATGCTTTCAATGAAATATTTCAGAATGAGGATACTAGCTCTGATTCAAATTAAAATGCTAACTTTGAGCATGCCCCTTGCAATGTCCTTGATTTGTAGCTGAATCTTTAGGAACATCAATTGTCCTATTGATTCTTTTGATGTCCAAGTGCTGGGAGACTGAGTCTTACTCTGGTGTGTGTGTGTGTGTGTGTGTGTGTGTGTGTGTGTGTGTGTGTGGTTGTGTTACTGTTTTTCCTTCATTTTCTCACTTGACATCTTTCCTGTAATTGCTATGATATATAATCATAAATTCAACACTTATTGACTACTGAATTTTAATTCAAGTGTCTATTTAAAATAGTTTTAGAACCTAGAGAGTGCCTTATTCTTCACGCCACAATATATTGGGCTCTTTGGGCTATGTGCTAGGGATGTAGACTTTGTCCTTATTGAGTTTATGTCCAGCAGGTAAGGGAAGACTTGTGCATACGGAATTGTGGCAAGTTTGGTAGACAAGTACAAGTATCCTTGGAGACCAGATAAAGGAGGGGAAGTCCTCTTCTGGCTGGGGGAAATGCAGAATGCATGATGGACAAAGTAGCTTTTGAACCATGGAGGGTAGCCTTGAGACATGCAGAGATACAAGAATGGATATTCATAACTGGGAAATGGGATAGTGAAGTATTCAAGCAAAACTGAATCTGTTCCTTGGCATACAGATCCCTGGGATTTGGCCCTGCGTCCTCTTACAACTGGCCATCTTTACCTTACATTCCAGCTGTGTGGAGCTATTTGTAGTGTCCTGTAAGTGTCCTCTTTTCATTTTGGACCTGTGCTAACAGGTACAGTTGTTGTACAGTGAGATTTCTATATGGAGGGTTTTTTTTTTTTTTTAAAGGACTTGTTTTAAGATGTAGACATCACTCTCTGTAAATCACACCTCTGTAGTTGTTCAGTCCTGCCAGCTACGAAATCCAAGAATTCCAGTGCTTGTGGTAGGGGATGTTTATTGTTCAACTCCACTAATGCCACTTACACATCTGTTACTTTGCTTATTGTTATTGTTATTGTTTGCTTTTTTTAAAGATTTATTTATTTATTTCAGAGTGAGAGCGAGCACGTGTGTTTGTGAGCAGGGGGGAGGGACAGAGGGAGTGACTCTCAGGCCCGCTCCTCGCTGAGCACAGAAACGAATGCGGGTCCATGTCATGACCCTAAGATCATGACCTGAGTCCAAACCAAGAGTCAGAAGCTTAACCGACTGCACCACCCAGGTGCCCCTTCCTTTGCATATTCTTCAAGCACATCTATTGCCGAAAAGGCAAAGATGACAAAGTAGTTGCTCTTAAGGAGCTCATTGCTGGTGAGACACTGGAAAATAGTTTTAATATGAAACTTTCATAGTCAATCTAGATGTATGAAGAAGCATGGGAGAGCAGAAGTGGGAGTGACCGTTCTGCCTGGTGGCTGGGCATCAGGGAAGGATGCCCAGAGAGGAGATGCTTGAACTGAGTCATGAAAGATGAGTGGGAACTTACCAGATGGACAAATGGAGTAGGATGTTTCAGGATGTGACTCGGCAAGTGTAGAAAAACATAAGGGAACATGAAAGGTTTGGGAACAGTCAGTCCCCAGGAGCAAAAATGTGTGCATAGGTCAGGTGCAACCTGGAGAAGCTGGAAGGGGAGGTGGCCCAGAAAACGTATAATTCTAGATTACGGAGTTTGTACTTTATTTTTGAGGTAGCGGTGATCATTGAAGAATATTGAACAGGAATGCCACATATATAAAATTGTGTTTGAGAGGAGATATTAGAATTACAAGATCGTAGTATACAATTGTTTAATAGAGGCAATACCATGTAGAGAGCTGAGTCGTTACAACATGATAACACTTCTTATAGACCATATGTATGTGGACAAATGATTCAATTTCTTCAAATTTTAGTCTCTTCATCTGCAAGTGGGAATGATAATAGTACCTGTCTCAGAACTGATGTGACAATTAGGTGGGCTCTTGTTGCTAAAGAACCCAACTATCTATATCTAATAAGTGCATAGGAATTAATTTACATTTATTATGAATTTTCATTTTATTAAGAATAGTGAATAGGTGTCCAACATGAGGTTGGCAATGTAGGAACTGGATGTTTCCTTAAAAATCAATTGCAGTGTGTATTATTTTAACTTTATAACAAAGGCCCAAACCCATAAGCTGAATTTTAAATATTTTCTGAAATCTAAGATTGTCTTGTTTACCTGCCTGAGGGAAGAGCATTAGAAAAGGAGATGTGGTATAAATTAAAAATGAATCGCTAATATGGCAAACAGTGTTTGGGACCCTGACTGGGATTAGTCAAATTTGGGTGAGGTTATTGAAATTCTGCCCCACGGTTAGCATTGTTGTGTCTCAGTATCAGCAAAGGTAGCATCATTACACTAGGTGATCTACAACAAAGAGGAAATGTTTAAGGTTGAGAGTTTCCTCTGCTATGACTCAATTGGTCCAGGGCAATGTGAGCTGAAGCCTAGGGCACAAAATGGTATAAAGGTTGGTTATGGCTTCTGCTGGCCTTTTAAGGCAGAATAATTGTCAGTGACTTGTGGATAACCACAAAACTATGTTTGAATATTCACTCAAAAATCCCTCACATACCATTCTTAAATATTATGGGTCTGCAGATAATAACCACTTAAATGTAGTAAAAAATTTTCAGGAGAGAATAAGACACAGATTTAGTGGTTCTTTTCGTAAAAATGTACGTATTAGTGAGTACAAAATATTTCACAAACAAAAACATTCTCATAATTTCAGTACTATGCCTATCAATATGTATTATATATATCATTGGCCTTTCTGTTAGTAAAATATCAATATTTTTATAAGATAGACTGATACTTCATAGCATACAGTTTCATTAATTGTTAATTGTATTTTCTTTGCTATTTTAAAAAGTGTTTTGAATTATCTCCCTATTACTGTAGCAAGATTTTTAAGGTAATTACCATGATAATTTCTTTGGCTGAGAGTGGTTTGGTCTCACTGACTTTTCAATTGATGTTGAAATATTCCGTTTCTAAAGATCAGGACTTTTAAGTGTTTGTAACTTCTTATATAATCTGCCTAATATAGAGCTAAAGTCAGACCTTGGTCTTTTTTTTTTTTTTTTTTTTTTGAGCAGCTACTAAAGATTGAGTGATGAATAATTGTTACTCTCTCAGTCATGTGAATCACCAGTACCAAAGGAAGGCACAGTTTAGAGAAGTTTTTAATGTTAAGTTGGTGCCATTAATGAAAAAGAAGTGGGTGGTAAATTATAGATCCAAGCCCTTGGAAATTAACCTCTAGCTCCCGTTATTAGTTTCATTTTTTGCTTAGAGCTACAGTTTAATTTTTTTGATAAAGCAGTTTATTGCCATCTAAAAGATATTTAAATTAGAAAAATGCTTCTTTTGTGTTGCTTACCCAAAAGGAGCAATTTACCAGTGGCCATGTTATGGTTGTTTTTCTCATTTGCATTCTGAACCCCCTCTTAGGGCTCTTGTTAGGAGCCTGTATAGATTTATTTGTAGAGGAGGACACATTGAATTGGACCTCAGGATTAAATGAATTCCATGAATTAGAAGGATGACCTTGTAGACAGAAAAAGATTTCATTATATGTCTTCCCTGCTTCCACTGTAATAGAATTTGTGTTGTATGCCTCATGTTCAAACCTTTTGTGTGTGTGTGTGTGTGTATGTGTGTATGTTTGTGTATGGTATGTTACATCGAAAGAATAGATTGAAATTCAGCACTCAGGCAGTGGACAATAAATTGGCCGAGTTCTAATTGTGAGGATTGTAGTACTACATTTTATCTTCCCTCCTGTCATGCTCAGCAAATAAATCTATTTACATTTCAGCCTCCAAACATCTTTGTTTGGGCATGATGGGAATACCATGTGGGCAAATGGTTTTATGGTTAGAATCTGAGTTATATGGATTTTTATTTCTTGTGTGTGTAGCCAAGTAGTGTAAAGCCTGGTATTTTGCGCAGGTATTAAAGCTTTGCAGGACTGAGAGAGGATAAAATAGAAGGGAATGGAAGGGTGGAACCGTCAGCATCTTTTTCTAGTAGAAACACAGTTCACAGCTGTATGCTGGAAGGGGAGGCTTTGGAAACTTGAGATGATCAAAGCGAAGGGTGGCTTCTAACAGCTTACTGCTAATTGATTAAGTTTAGGTATAAGGGGGTGCAACTGCATACTATTGCAACTAACTGGTTGTTGTTGTTGTTGTTAAGTTTATCTGACTTCTAAACCAGAGTCATTTGCTGTCGTTCATACTGGTTTTAGTCTTTATTAGGGCCTGATTGATTTGACCAAGGACTGAGTCTTCATGATAGCTGGCTCTGACAATGGGGGGTAAATTAAAATCGCCTATGGCCAGGGTCAGACTATCTCTGAGAGGAAATAGAAGAGTCCCTAAGGCCTGGTGACTCAAAGTGCTCAAATTCTATTTTTCTCCACCAGTTAAAAACAATTTTAAAAATGATAGCCTTTAAAGTATGTGAGATACTATAAATCGTTGCCTCTTTTTACAAATTGGTTTAGAAAAAATCTCTAGGAAGACTACAAAAAAAATATTTTACTGTTCCCATGGCAGTTTAATGTTAATAAGAAATAACTAGTTGGTATTTGTTGCATTGCTGTATTTATATAGTTCGTTTGCTTTTTTCTGAAGTATTTTGATGTTTGATGGTTTCAAGTTTGGAAGGTAGATAGTATTTTGCCCCCAATCTATAGGCAACTAAACTGAGGCTTGGAATGAGGTTCAGCGGTTTATTTGAATTCACAAAATAGTGATTAGTGGTAGAGTAGCATTAGAACCCAGTTTCACTAATGTTTAGACTTATGAATTCCCATCTATGATTAAGAAAGAGGGCAGGGATTCTATTACTAATTATTTTTGGGGCATTCCCAACAATGATCAGTCTTTATAGTTATGCCTCTGCAGCATTGAGGGAAAGCATACATATTTTAAAATCAGTAATGGCAGTTGAAGGAGAAAAAAAAAGAAAAGCCTGATCTGCTTGTTCTACTAGGCACGAGTGTAAGGAACTATTCTTTAAGACACTTCTGCTTGTGTTCTGGGGTCAGCGTGTGTCATTTGTGACATAGGCTTCTGCAAAGCCGGTAGTTTTGTGAGTGAATAGTGAATTATAGTTACACAATGCAGTCTCTTTCTTCTATACATCATACATCGATCAAGTTTGATAATTTTTGTTGCTATTCTCACTGAAAGTGATCGTTGTGGATACTTTGCTCATTTTTTTCCCAGGAGTGTATGATTTAGAGTATTATCATGTTCTTTTCATTCTCGAAAGAGACTAATAAAACCTGCCTGTGGGGTGAATAAATACATTATTATAGGTGTTGAAATTGTTTAAATAGGAAATGTTTATCCTTTCCTTGAGTAAAGCTATATTATCCTCAAACATAAACATTGTCAATTAGAGGATTTGAATGTGTCCTTCAGCCAACTCAAGATCACTTTGTATAGCTAGGGTCCAGTCAAATTCCGCTTTTAATCATCTAATTACATAAAGGAGATCACGTTTTCCTGCCAAACAAATAACTGGGGAGGAATAATTCTCTAAGTGTACAGTCCTGAGTGTCTGCCCCAGCAGCAAAGTGGTTCTTTCAGGAAACAATGCTCACAAGGTTAAAGTTGTATATGCCTTAAGTTTTGGAAAAGTTAATCGTTACTTCAGAAGGAATATTGGAACATTTTATTGTATTTAGGAAGGAAAATTAGTTTGGTATTCTGCTCCCCTCACCCACCCTCCCTGCCATTAAATTCTTGAATCTCCATGTTTCCCTTTCTATAGTAACCTTTCTCTCCTCCAAGTTGTCCAGGTGCCCTGAGGCTCAGGAGTCCAAGAACACAGCCTTTTCCTTGGCGACAACATCATTTTGACTGTCATAGGGACAATTTCCTGGATCTTACGGAAAACAGTTTTCAACTTCCTGTGGTTCTTTTTTTAAAAGCCATTTGCTTGTATATGGCTTTAGATATTTCGAATAAATCTTATACAGTTTTACAAAGTTAGTCATATGTATGCTCACCTCATTGAGGCCCAGTGAGGCTGAGAGATTTGCCAAGCAGGTTTGTGTTGGAGTGGAGATAGGAATGCATGTCTGTTTCTTCCTGGATCTTTGCATTTAAACAAGAAAATTGAAAGGTAGTACAATTGCCAAGATGAAATAACCTATTTATCTTCCTTATTATAGTACAGTGTCCTTTACAATAGGAAGTCCTATCTCAGCTAGGCATCTATTACCCTGACCACATGCAATAAATATTTCCGAAAGCTCGAAGACTTGAGAAAATAACCTGTTGTTCCAACGCAGGGACTATTGGAAAATATGCTATAGCCTTTCTCATTACCATTCCATTGCTTATTGCCTACTTCAACTATTTAGTTTTTCTTCTGTCACCAAGTAAGATTTCACGTGAGCATTAGGAAAAGAGTAGAGATTGACAAGATTTTTTCACGGCAACATGTTAGAATGTTGCCAGGAACCTGGGAGCGTACGATAATTGGGAATATATTAATAAGGGGCTTGTCTTAATCCATATTCTTTTCTCTCTGCATTTGCATTTTCTAGGCAGGCCTCTGGATCTGAAGGCAGCATGACTATGCTGAGGTGATACGGCTTGCTCAGCATTTGCTGACCAGTGCTGACCATTAGGCAGTGCCTAATTCATCCTGAGTGTGTTTCAGAAATCTCTCCTTCTCCTAGCTAGCAAGAAGTCCTGTTGGGATGTTAATGGTCCAAATGGAACTTGGTCCTGAGGATTGGGCGTGTAAACAGCCCTTTTCAGGGAAGCACAAAATAAGGGATGCTCTATATACAGGTGAGGTCACATTATGAAAGGCAAGACCTGTGGCACATCAGGGGTATCCGCCATAAACAGTGGTCCCAAACCACCTGCAGAAACATTTATCAACTTGCAGTACTCCCACAGATGGAAGGAGACTGCAAATACGTGCCCTAACATTCATGGGACCAAATAGGAAACTGCTCTGAAATCTCACATTTCATCCTAAAAATGAATGCAGATTTTACATTCCACTTCATAATGTGTTGTTACTTGTGTTTCTCAAAAATACATAAAATTGAAAATCTAGAAATAAGGACCGTTTATACTGGAATTCTCCTATCCTTTGGTGGGTATCTCATGTTCAGACAGTTTTTATACTTCAATTTAAGTCCTAACTGTACTGAAAACGAAAACGAAAACAAAAACCCAACAGTCTGACATGACTTTTCAAAAGCACCATACAAGTAAACTCTACAGTCTTTGATTAATAGCCAAGGCAAAGAATCCGTGTGGTGTAGAATAAGGAAAAATGTCCAGTGATCATTTAAATTCTTTCTGTGATTGTTACTAGGGTATAATGGAATTCTTTCCCCTGTTGGAACAAATAAAAACAAAAAGCAAATAAAACGTTATTTATTTGATAAGAGACTAGTACCGTATAGGAGGAAGAATCTTATGAGATATGCTCCGATACTGGCTGAACCACATGCAAATGTGGGGTCTCAGGCACATCTATAATCTTTCTCATATGGGTGACTGTATAATTTACTGTCCCTTTGTGGGGGTGCTTTTCAAAATTACAGTGGGTCATCAGGCATCAGCCTGGACCATCTCTTCAGTTTTTTTGTTTGTTGGTGAAATGAGATGATTGGATTAGGTTAAATGTTTTTAGGCATTTTCTCCTTCAAGAAGCCCAAATGTAAAACAAAGAAAAGGCAATTTCAAATTGAAGCATTCCAGTTCCCCACCCTCCCTCCCATGCGTGCACCCCCCCCCCCCCCCACCAATGATCCTGAGGGATCCCTGGAGCAGTTTAAAAGCTCTGACTTTCAGTCCCTCGTGTATTCCACCCATCCTTTGCCCTTAGCTGGATTCCTGTGCCTTAGGCAAATGTGAATTCTAAGTGTTGGGCCAATGCAAATCCTAGCAGGAGAAAAAGGATATAATCTCACCTAAGGCCATGGGGTTCATCTCTTTGTCCTTCCCCTTAACTCCTGTTGGCCTTTCTCAGTGGTAGGAGCTTGGGCAAATTTGTTTTCTTCTAACCTTTTTATTGTTTGCTTGAAAGACCTGAACCTTTAGAACGTACTTTTAGGAGTGGAGACCTAGATAAAGCCTTTAAAAACAAATAGTAAGTGAGAAATTCTTCTGTGTGCCTATGAAAGTGATTCGGGTGTTCCCTGACCTTCCATAGGCATGCAGAACATCCCAGTGCTGAGACCCTAGGGCATACACAGTGTAAACATAAGGCTATTTTCGGGAAAGTATATGAAGGTACACAAGAAAGTAATAACTTTGACTTGCCTACTAATTTCCCCAGTGCAACTAATCAGTTAATTCCATCATTTGTTCTCCGTCTCCTTGTTTCTCTGCTGTATTCTCTTTCCTTCCCAGTCTCCTTATTGCAGACGTGCCATCCATCTTCCTGCACGTGATTTGGAGTGTTGTTCCTAAGATCACCCTAATCGCTATGTCTCGACAGTTCTCTCAATTAAAGCTGCCTCTCCTCTAGGCCTGTAACATCCAGGCAGCAGGAATCCAAGGTCCTTGCAGAGGGAGGGGGATGAAGTCAACCCCCCTCTCCCCTGCCATGTCGCTGATGTGCTAGCAGACATGCTGCCAAGAGCGAATGTAGTACTCCATTCACACTGGACTTTAGCTGTAACAAAAGGGAGGAGACACCAGCTTCTGATCACTCCTGTATTTGTTTTCTCTCATTATTGGCTGGGGCAGGCTCTTGCATTTTTGTGTCTCATTCCTTCTCAGTGATCATTGGGAGGCTTCTCCTCATGGACACTATTAGATTTGTGGGCTCAGTGGTCTGAGACCTGACCTGAGGCAAGGAGACTTTATTTATTTATTTATCTTTGGTTATTTCTTTTTAATGCACTATGGTTTTTTCCTGCTTTAAGTTGCAAGACTGCCTTGGGCTAATGATATTCCTGTCTAGGTTTGCTCATCTTTGGAATTCAGCTGCTGCTTGGTTGATGGTACTTCCCTTTCAGGTTCATTTAGTTGTGTGGACTATTTCAGGTGCAGTTATCTGAGCATGAATGGCTAGAGGATGATATCTATCTCTAACTGTTGGATATGTGGTAGGAGGTGTCCAGGTTGCTACAGGTAACAGACGTGAGCTGCAGTGGAAGACTACGTAACTATGGTTTCTCCGAGAGGCATGAGGTCTCCCTAGTCATTGGCGTCTCTCAAAAATAATTCAACAATTTGAATAATTCATCATCTATTCAGTCCCTACTATGTGCCATGCTTTTTTCACCTGCTTTCCCATTTAATATATCGATAAGGTGGTTATTAGTATCCTATTGCTGCTGTAACAAACTGCCACCAATATCTTAGCTTAAAACAACCAAAATAAAGTTGATATAGTTATAAATTAAAAGGGCCACAAATTTCTTATAGTTAGGGAGGTCAAAAGTCCTCAAATCAAGGTGTCAGCAGGGCTGTGTTCCTCCTGGGGGTTCGAAGGGAGAGACTGTTTCCTTGCCTTTCCCGGCTTCTGGAGGCTGTCCACGTGCCGTGGCTCGTGGCCCCTCCTCCGTCTTCCAAGCCAGCAGTGGGTCATCTCTGAATCTCTCCTCTGATCTCTGCGTTTGTCCTCACATCTTTTTCTCTCATTCTGATTCTCCTTCCCCCTCTTTCCCTTGTAATGACATTGTGTCCACCTGGATAATCTTCCAGTCTCAGGATCTTTTATGTAATCCCATCTGCAAAGTCCCTTTGACGTGTAAGTGAACATATCCACAGGTTCCAGGGATGAGGATGTGGCTGTTGTGGGGAGCCCATTATGATGTCTCTCAGTAGGTAGTAATGGCTCCTACCACCAGAGCCGTAGCAGTAGTTTACATGTATGAAGCTCCTGCTCTGTTCCAGTTAATCTTCACCACAACTGGAGGAGGTTGGTATTTTACGGGAAGGTGCTGAGGCTTGGGGAGGTTGAGTAACTTGTCTAGAGTCCTGCAGCCAGTTGGCTGTAGGCAAAGAATTGCAGTCCAGGCTATGTGATGCCAGTGTTCATACTCTTAACCACTACCCGGTTCCACATTTATTACATGTTCAGTACAGACAGGCCTGAGCCTCTGGCTCATACGGGTAGTTAGTAAACAGGGTCGAGATTCAAACTGAATCTCTTGGATGCCAGAGCCTCCGTCTGCAATGCTGTTCTGCACGAGCTGATATCAGACCCTGGTTTTACGGAGATTTTTGCCTTCAGCTGTGGTTTCCATGACCTTTGTTGTGTTTGTTTGTTTGGTTTTTCCTTTCTGGGTCATGCTTGTTTCTCGGTGAAGTCAGGTGGAGAATGTTGTCCCTTAGGTGATGATGTCGTGGTGTTGACAGTTAATGGGCGATGGCCTTTGGCCCGGTGCGGTCGAGCTACCCTGGTCTGGGGCTGCTGCTCTGCTCTCTTCAAGTGGAGTTCTCGGCTTGCCGTATCGTAGGTTGAGGTGACCACTGCTGCCTCATTTGAAGCAGAGACCCTGACTTACGTTGAATTTTAAACACAGTCTCTGCAATGGAAAGCTAATGTTTTATGGAACCAGCCACAATTTAGTTACCATAACAACTTGGTAATACTCATTCTGCCTTGGCTTCCTGCCTCCGAGTGTGATGTACTACAGTCATTCTGGGCAGCTGAAATGGGCTCTCACCTTATTCCTGTCAGGCATATTGATAAACAGCTCTGTTTCATGACACATTTCAAAGTCATCCCCCCCCTTTTTTTATGTTGTTGACCTCTCTTAAGCTGCAGGTTGTATAAAGACAAGCTACTGGAGTAACACCATGATTGGGCTGCTTTTCTGCTCCTGAGCTATTTTATCATGAAATCATATGTCTGTAAGAGGGGTAAGGAGAGATATAAGTAGATGGTGGAGTCCATATTCTTGGAGCAGACTCATAGTATCATAGCGGTATATTTATGTCATCTGCCAAAAAGAAAAAAGCTTGAAATAATGTTAAATTTAATCTCATTCTTTATGCAGTAAATTTGACATATTCTGGAAAAGGTATGGGCAATATGGTCAAAAAGAAGATTCATTTTTTTCATTAAAGAATTTTATATGCACTAAACCATTAGTGTCTAGTATTGCCTTGATGATCAGTAACTGTAGCAGAATTTAAATTTTGCATAGGGGAAATTTTGTATAGATGGGCTAGTGGGAATTTGAGGGGATACAGACGTAAGGATTTTGTTCTGTATTCTAGTAGGTAGGAGAGTGCTGTTTCAGGGAGGATTAATAGGTATTCCTTGGGGAGGTGGGGAGCAAAAGGCAGGGTAATGAGGCATTCTTTATTCCTCTCTGGGAGATACAGAATCTATATTCACATTCCAAGGCTCTGAAAAGTCCAGCAGCTGAGAAACCTATTTAATTAACTCTTTTATTCAGCCATGGGGGCTGTGGGGACCCCCTTTCCAACAGAACATCTGTGTATATCTTCTAGAACACTGGGAAATGGTGCTTTAGAGCAATAAGGATAAAAAGGAAACCGAAGCCAGGATTTCACCTTCTGTTCCTAACTATTTCTGTAGTGATTCAGCTATGGGACAGACTCAATACTTTTATCCCTCATTATGAGCTGATGTGTTGTCTGCTTCCCTCCCCAAATGTTTAAAATGGCTTTTCTTGTGGTTTGTGCCTTCCAGGATTCCATATATGCATTGATTTTGAGCAATTTTTACAACATTCTGTTCAGCTTTTCTTTCTCTAAATATGTGAGTTCATTGCTAAGGAAGGTTATAAAGTCTCCTTTGGAGAATTCAAAGGAAAAGTACTGACCATTTTTATGGGATGGCTATGGTTCAGTCTTCTAAGAAACAGGTAATACATATGCTGAAATCTGTATTTTTATCCTAATTATTTCATTTAAAAACATGGAAGTCTAGTGCTTAATAAAATTCTAAGCTCTCCGTACATTGGAGAGAATCTTTGAATAAATTAATACCTCTCTTCTTCTAATGATGCAAAAAACTCTTGTCTAGAAACAGGAGTTATTCAGTATTACCAAGTAAGAAGACGGGCTATAGAAATTGGAACTTTGACTTCCTAGGAATGCATTTCCATGTTTTGTTGTTGGTAATTTTAAGCAATTGAACTAAGCAAAAATACTTAGCAAGGAGATACAAGACCCCTCTTGATGGCATCCCTTCCTTAAAGAGGCAAGGTGGAAAGATCTGTGTCCTCTTCCTTGTTGATTCTTTAACACGTTCACTGTTTAAGATAGCTTTTATTGAGGAATGGAATTTTTAGGATGATTTTCCATATATGTGCCTATCCAGGGTCTTATCTGGTGTTAATTTTTTTTTTCTTCCAATCCAAAAGAGTTGGAAGAAAGCATATTTGAGTAACTGGGTATGGAGGAACAAAGTTGTTGACTACTTACTGTTTACTTCGTAGATGTTCTGAGATCCATTCCTGGCCCAGCTGGCTTGCTGGATATTTGACCACAATCCCATGAGTGCTAGTGGTCAGTGTATTGTATGTGATTTAGCAGAGTCAGTAGCTTTTCTAATTCAGAACAGCTTTTGTGTACTGTGTTGTCTACCCATGGTTCACATTATCCAAATAACAATGCCACACCATGATTGTGAGGCAATTGTTAATCTCTGTCTGATGAAGCTTCCCCATGTCCCATTTGTTAGAATTTAATGTGCCTCTTTATTTCTTTGTTCCTTTAAAAAAAGTTTTTTTTTTTTTTTTTCAGCCACAGCATTGTCTGGCATTTTTAGGTAATTGATTTTTGCATTTACATTTTGGTTAGAAATATGGCTGTGGTTCTAAGCAAGGGGGTTGGATTTATCCAGCACTGTCTATATTGTTAGCCAAGAGAATTGTATGCTAGAGTAACTTGGTAATAGAGCACCCAAATGTATACTTTCATTTAAATTTTTCAAGTAATTTCTCCTTTGGTAATACAAAATTAGAGCTAGGGCAATCAACAGATAATAACCCAAAGTGTTAACCCAAGATGTTTTGAAATATTTAGGTATTATACACAGCTCAGGGAAAAGAAATAGCCACTCATGTGTGTGACTGCTGAAATGCTGACTTTGTTTATTTTCAATAAACATAATAACTAGTTTCATATGAGTACATAATTTCTTGGAAGAAATTTGGAAGAGCTGGAGTAAAATGGAACATATATATTTACCCGTCAAAAGCATAGCATACTTCCTGATACAGTCACTCAATTTTTATTTTTAGGAGGTAAATCAGATAAAGACAATGTGTTAAAATCTTTCTTGGCTTCAGGAATGTTAGTAGTTTGCATATTTTTTTTAGGTGCTGTTAACAGGGTTACTCATTTCCTGGCATGATATGGTGAAAGTATGTCTTTATGACAATTAAAAGGAGAAGGAAAAGAGATCTAAGGATTGGGCTTTTTGAAAATGATCTCCCAAGGCAGGGTAGACAAAGAAAGAAATCATCTATGTTGCTTCAATGAAGCTATAAAAATAAGACCTGCTGTGGGCATGAATAGGATCAGAAACCAACGAGAGTCAGTTAGATACAATAAAGACAAGAAGAAATTTGTTACACTGTCATTTCATATGCTTTATTTTTATTTTTTTTCAGTCCTCATTAGATGCTGGGATAAAGCATCTAATGTATGTCATTAAATCTTTGTATGTATGTCACTGAATCTCTATGTCATTTAATCTTTGGTTAGTAGGAGTATGATTTAGCTTTTCCAGTCTGATTTTTTTTTTTTTTTTTTTTTTTGGTCACTGATAGAATAATTGAGTTAATAAGAACCATACCCTGGATTGTGGTGAAAGTCAGAGTTTAAAGGATGCCCTTTGGGTGGGCATCCAGCCTCTCCTTTTCAACACCACACACTCTGCAAATGACTTCCATAGAATGGGCACGCCCTCCGGGGGCATGAAGAAGAAAAGCCTACTTTTTGATCGCCATTTCTTGATGGGTGGTGGCTGCTGGGGGGTGGGTGAGGGTCATAGAAGTTTTCAAAGCGAATGTTGGAGTTGAGTCTTGTAGGATTTGTAAGAGTTTTCAGGAGGCATGGAAGGGTGAGGCAGGATGGCATGTGTAGGGTGCTAAAATTGTGTTGGGAGTGCTAAATTGTTGGAGCTTAGAGCACATGGTTGGTAGGGACAATAGTTTGAGTCTCCAGGGACAGACAGGGGCCATATAAAGCAGGGTCTCACATGCTGTGCTAAGGATTTAAAATCTCTGGTATTGGAGAGAGAGTGATAGGCTTGCCTTTTATAAAGATAAATTTTGGGGAGGAGTCTGAAGAGGGCTAAGGCTTGAGGAGGTTAGTAATGACATAACCATTCAGCACTTTATTTTACAAATTTTATTTAGATTTGAGAATGAGAGAGAGCAAGAGAGCAAGGGAAAGAGGGAAAGAAAGAGTGCTCACGTGAGATCATGAGCCAGAGAGGGAGAGAAAATCTCAGACTTCATGCTGAACGTGGAGCCCAACACGGGGCTGGATCTCAGGACTCTGAGGTCATGACCTGAGCCAAAACCAAGAGTTTGGACGCTCAACCGACTGAGCCACTCAGGTGTCCCAGCACTTTATGTTAAAGGAGATGCGGGCGTAGGTTAAGGTCCTGGCAGTGGAAATGGAAAGGGAGGGGGTGGCTAATGAGAAATTTAGGTGCTATGATTCTCAGGATTTGGTAACATATTAGAAATGGGGAGTGAAAGATTGTGGTGGGAATTAAATGAGATAATTCATTTTTTTAAAGTGTTGAGCACAGTACATGGTACCTGGCACGTAGTAGGCACACAGGAAGTGAGAACTTGTAATTGAGAACTTGTAAATCTGTTGTTGTCAACATAGACAGTAAGAAACCTCTTGGAGATTCCTATTTGTAGTAACAGTAATTCAGGGCTTTTCCTCTATATAGCCCCATCTTCAAACATATACCCTAGCAGATTACATATTCTGATTTTTTGCTTATTGGAGACCATGGTCACTTTGTGTTTACTTTGCGTGATGGCCTGGCAATATTACTGAGATATTTTATAGTTGTTAACACGATCTTAATTTTTACATGTCCCTACCCAATGACCTGATGCATATTTGAAATTCAACTCAAATGTGAAACAGATCTGTTGACCTTTATGCTGTCAGTAAGAGAGAAAGGCCAACCCCCAACTCAGATTTGATTTGTCTAAGGTTTTATCCTACAAGTATTTCTTTCCCTTCATGTCTTTAGATATGTGTGTGTGTGTGTGTGTGTGTATATATATATATATTTTTTTTAATCTTTTTTTTTCCCCCAAAATTTTATTTATTTATTTATTTGACAGAGAGCACAAACAGGGGAACAGCAGAGGGAGAGGGAGAAGCAGGCTCCCCACTGAGCAGGGAGCCCGATGCGGGACTCAATCCCAGGACTCTGGGATCATGACCTGAGCTGAAGGCAGACACCTCACTGATTGAGCCATCCAGGCACCCTAGAGTTACATTTTCATCCTTGTTTCAAATATGTTACTTCCAGGTGAGTCAGGAGATCAGGTTATTCATACCTCTGTTGGTAGTACTGGAGAGATGTTTGTTCTTTGACAGGATATTTTAGGATAAAACTAGTGTGTTCTTCTACTAGAGCTGCCATAACAAAATACACAGACTGGTTAGCTTACACAACAAAAACTTATTTCGCACAGTTCTGGAGGTGGGCAGTCCAGGCGAAGTCCAAGATCAGGGTATCCAGGGATTCTGTTCCTGGAGAAGACCCTCTTCCTTGCTTGTAGACAGCTGCCTTTTCCCCGTGTCCTCACATGGAGGAGGGTGCTCTCTCTTTGCTGCTGTTTATAAAGCCACTAATCCCATCATGAGGGCCCACCCTTATGACTTCATCTAACCTTAATTACCTTCCATAGGTCCTATTTCCAAATGTTGGGAGTTAAGGCTTCCACAAATAGATTTCAGGGGGACACAGTTCAGTTCATAGCAACTGGGGTTGAATGTGAATTTTAGGGTATTTGCAACTCTTTTTTTTTTTTTTTTTTAAAGATTTATTTATTTATTTATTTGACAGAGATAGAGACAGCCAGCAAGAGAGGGAACACAAGCAGGGGGAGTGGGAGAGGAAGAAGCAGGCTCATAGCAGAGGAGCCTGATGTGGGGCTCGATCCCAGAACGCCGGGATCACGCCCTGAGCCGAAGGCAGACGCTTAACCGCTGTGCCACCCAGGCGCCCCGTATTTGCAACTCTTATGTCCTGCTTACCTTCTACCTTTTTCCAGATATGTCTTGATGATGGTCTTAAGCTGGTTGTGTTGGTTGTTCCCGATATCTTCAGGAGGCCTTCATTAACCATTCATCAAATAGTTACAGAGCTAGGATGCAGAAGTCAATAAGATAATTTTGTCCTTAAAAGCTTTTAAAGCACACCTATAGTTTCTTAACTAGAAGGGAAAACAAGCACATGTGCAGATTGTTATGGGAGTAATGGTCTCTTAGGGGATGGGAGTCAGAGAAGCTACAAAATCAGAATATTGGCAAGAAGGTTACTCTCCCGAGATCCCTTTCAAGGCCGATATGGTACTTTATGTGCTGCTGAAATTGACATTGCATCATGCTGTAGTTGTGTCCCGTGATTAAGGTAATGATGGAGTGAATCTTCACTACTAGCATACTAGCATGGATAATTTCCCTTCAGGTGTGGTCCTGAATTTAAAGAAGCCGTTAATTTAATTACTTTAAGTTCGTATAATTTTACTTGAATGCTAAAACACGTTTTTCCACATTTTAAGCTCTCTGAAATCAGGATGTATCTTATAATCAATGATGCATCTTAATTGGCACTTTTTTCTTTTCTTCCCTATGATAGTATTTATTTTATATTGTTTCTTATTTTCTTATTATAACATTATAGTGCATTTTACAGTTGGCACAGAATATCCAATGAAATACAGTTGTAAAAGCTAGGCTAATACGTACCTGAATGAACTCTTTCCTTACCCTCTCATTTAATGCTCACAGTGACCCTATTATCATGTTTAATTTATAGAAGATTTGGTGATATTAATTGCCCAAGGTCATTTTTTTATTAGTTTAAATTATTTTCTCCATGAAAAACATATTTTTTTCTTAGTAAGCAAAACCACAAATCTTTTAGTAATTCTCCAAGACTGCTTACTTTAAAGGAAACTATTGATGAGTTTTGCTCTGGATTTCATATGAATTTAAATTACATAGTTCTTGGGGAAAAAAATCTGTCTTATTGTATTTGCTGATGTTCCACATGCAGTATACTAATATTGTCCTTCAACTTATTAGAAGATGACAAGTTCTTTCAGGACAGCTGAAATGACACCCCGGGACCCTGGCTTCCTCCAATTCCAATCTCAGTTCCATAGCTGGGACTCCTCAGCTCTTGTTTGCAGGATTATTTTCTTCCTAGTCACTGAAGGAAATCTCTTTCTTGGAGTTTCAGAAACCCAGGCAATTATCTTGATTGGCTTAGCATAAAATTAATCATGATACTGGTCCTGCTGTTTACAGTGGCTGTTTTCTGCTCACTGGGTTCTCTTGTGAACAGACTTTTTTTTTTTTAAGATTTTATTTATTTATATAAAAAAAAAAGATTTTATTTATTTATTTGACAGAGAGAGACAGCCAGCGAGAGAGGGAACACAAGCAGGGGGAGTGGGAGAGGAAGAAGCAGGCTCCTAGCAGAGAAGCCTGATGTGGGGCTCAATCCCAGAATGCTGGGATCACGCCCTGAGCCAAAGGCAGACGCTTAACGACTGCGCCACCCAGGCGCCCCTTCTTGTGAACAGACTTTAAAGTCAGTAGCTGGGTGAATTTTCTTATCATGCCAGGGCCTCTGTAACGGTTCTTTGCCCGATCTTACAGGATCCAGGCCCTGCCTGCCTGGATCCTCCCTGACTATGGCCTATGTCTCTTGTATCTAGACCTGCTGTCTAATGCTACATGCCGGGATCCACATTCTGCCTTTTTTGGGAAATTCCCTACTGAGCCCTGCTGGCATTACCTGGCCTTGTTTGTGACGGATGGGGTCTGGGGCTCTGTTCTCTCATTCTCTGCCCTGGGTTCTCATTCAGGCCTCCGGGACCATACCTTGAGTACTACGTAGCTCTGTCTTAGTCTGTTATTCAAGGCTCTCCAATATCTGCCTCTGACTTTTCTTTCCAACAGTTTGCACTACCCAGTACTATCAAACCTTATGGTGGTTTTTACTATATTATGATTTTTGTATTTGTAAATTTGTTTAAACTTGGCTAGTGTACTCTAAGCTCCTTGAACATGGGTCCATGTCTTTTATATATAAAAGATAAGATCCGCCCCCCCCATAATAACTTGTATGTAGAAAACGGAATGAGTGAATGGTAGAGTTAATGTCTGCTAGGCGCCCAGTGCTTACCTGATGACTAAAAGCTTATAATAAACAGAAAAGCATTCATAGGAAATGGTCCCTGATCACACGATCTGTGCCTTATGGGGCCACGCATCTGGACTTTGGAATGATGCTCTTTAGCTTTTGAATATTCGTTTATATATATTTTTGATCCATCTAGTGTATAATCGCTTAACTTTCCATAGAAGTCTTTTTTTCCTACTTCTGAAATCATATTTTATGTATGATTTATACATGAAGTATATACATTGTATAGACTTTATAAATGAATGTTTAAAATGGTTTAAATTTTTCATGGTTCAAGTACTTTAGAACTGTTTAAATGTGTCACTAGAATATAAGCTTATGAGGGCAGTGGCTTTCTTGAGTTTATTTCTACATGCTCAGTTTCTGGAATAATGTCCAGGTACTCAATAAATATTGAATAGTAGGTGGTCCATAAATAGTGAATAAATGAATAATTATAACAATCTCTAATCTCCTGGGGAGAGGGGGAAAATCAGTATTTCAAAGTTCTTTAGATTTTGTATATTGTTTACAATTCGATTCAGCTTTAATTTCCAAGTTGTATGAGCTTATAGACTCTTAGGTTTGGAAGAGAACTTAAAGCTATAGATAGTCTAGCTTCTCCACCATTGAAGAGCTAACAGTGAGTGTCCTACATGTCCGTTAGTAGAATATTTAGTTCAGAAATTGTCACAGGAAGCGTATGACTGTGACACCAGTGCCAAAGGACCAGTTCCTCAAGCACTTTCCCCCTACACCCCCAACTTAAAGGATTGTTTATGTGGGAACTACAGAACATTACGTTGTATTAAAGCGATTTGTAATGTCTGCTGAAGGGGCACAAAAGTGGCTTGTTGCTGATTTGAGAGATCAGAAGCAGTTCTTCTGTTGTGTTTATTCTGTTTCTGTTCCATCTTTTCTGCCAGTGGAAAATGGCCTCAGGATTAGGAGAAGGAAGGGATATGAAACATTTGAGCTGTGTTTGGTGCCATATTGAATGTTTAGAGCATTTGCTTTGTTCATTTGCTTAGCCCTATTTTGATTAAAACCACATTTCTGTAAAAAAAGGAAATAAATGCTAATAACTTTTGTAGTTGACCAGTTGTCATTGGCAGCAAGTAATAACTGGGTAGCTAATTAGTCTTTAGAGTGTTTCAGAATAGAGTATATCATTTTTTCTATTCTTGGTTAATGATATTTCCAGTGATGAAACATAGTTTATCTGGTCCAGAAAGACCTGAGGTGTGATGGAGTCATTCTTCTTAAGCTTAGATTTTCTCCATAACCTTCTGCTCAGCTGTTCTTTCTAGATTATTCTTCTACACTTACAAAGCTTTTTCTATCTTTAAATAAGGCTAATTTTTCAAAATAAAAATTTCCCTTATTTTCATTATCCTCTGCCTAAGCCTTTTACCCATTGTTACTGGTTTGATATCTGGTGCTATCAAGAGCTTGTCTGATCCCCCTCACATACATCTCCCTTCTTGAGTTGTCGGCTTCTCCAGACTAAATAACTACAGACCTTCAGCTACTTCTCACATTTTGTTGCTGGACTCCCTTACTATCTTAATATCTTTAGATTAGATACATCTCTTCTGTTACATGTGATTAAAAAAAAAATCATGGACAACACGAGCATAGAGTAAATAAAATCTTGGATATAATCATAGGGGCTACCTCTTGAAATAAGTGAAGTTTTGTGTATCATGAAGTAAAAATTTTATCCTAACAAATGAAGCAAACATCCCTTTTCTTCAATTTGTGGTGTGTTTGAAAATGGTCCTCTGTATCTGCTATTGTGATCTTTACAACAATTCAACGATCATGGGTTTTCCTGCAAATATAAACATTTACAAACAGAAGGGACATAAACCTGAAATTGCATAGCTGAGACTTTATGCTGGAAAGATTGTTTAATAATGTATTTAGCATACATAAATTAGATTAAAAATGAGAAGCTATATCCCGTGCATTTGCTCCAGCCCAATTCTGTTCGTTAAAATGAAAAACGGCTCATTCTATTTTGGAGCTTTGCCATTATAAAAATAAATGTCAATATGTTTCATACTTGCAGACTTTTAACACTTGTCTGCAAAATGCCAGAGGATGACTACAGCAGTACTTCTGGGTGTGGGCAGTGTATTCACAGAAGAATGACATCAATTACAAAAATGTAAGGTTGTCTTAGAGGAGTTTCCCCACCGTGATGTTTATTTAATTACACCAAATGCCTTCTTCATTGGTGAATTCTTAGAAGAAGGATAGGAACAGCCTAGGTGTGGAAGTATTTGGTGGTTTTCTTTCTACCACTTGCTGTCATCTAGTTCCTATTCTCCTTTCATTTTCCCTCTGGCTTTTCTAACTCCCTCTTCAATCATTTTTCCCCCTGCCTTGCACTGAGCAGTGGGGGCATTACTTTGTCCCAATGGTGGCGTAGGGATTTAATAAGATTGCTGACCTCTGGGCCAGAATGACTCTTGCCTGGCTGACAGTTGTTAACTCCTAGTGGGCTATGTAGGTAAGAAAAGTGAAGTGAGAGAATTCACAGGAGCTGCTGAAACAGAAGGTGTTGAAGACCGGGGACCTCTGTCAACACTTTTTTTTTTTTCTTTTTTGGCCTTTTTTTCTTTTCTAGCACTGGGTCTGGATGGGTGGTGATCTAATTGGTTCAGAATTAAATAACAGGAAGGGATTGGTAGATTTGCCTTCCATGTTGCTTTTAATCACATGTCTTCACTATACTCAAGGCTTTACATGTGGTAAAAGGGAACAAGAACAGGATAAAGAGGTGCTGAAAAAAACGTTTGTATTTTCCTTGTTCTTAGAGAAAGGCTTCTGGTTGTGGGTGTGGAGGCGGAGGTGTGTATTAGCGATGAGGATTGGGACCCAGAACGTGAGTTTGGACCACCAGGTTCTGGGAATGTTGGGGATGATGCCATAACTTTAAGGACATTAGCAGAGCGGAGACCTAGAAGAAAATACTAGTTCACTGTTTGCACAAGTTAAGCCAGCTTTGCAAATTATGTATTTGCCTAACTTATTCCTGTTCACAGTAGAACTGCTATGAGGCATACCAAAATTTCTAACTTTGGGACTTCTTATTATCAAGTTTATGGAGATAGTTTTTTAATTTAATGAAATATTCCCTTCTGGATACTGATGTCTTGTGACTTAGAATATGAATTCTTTCTCTTGTGTATTTAATTCGACATTAAAAAAAATACTAATCACAAACCGGTGTCCTATGAGGTACCAGTGAATTCTTTGTTGTGGGAACAGACAGATTAGAGTCAATTAAATTGCTTACTCTGCTTACTGATATGTAACACTTTTCTATAAAGAGCTGGGGGCATAGGGGGTAGGTAGGTAGTTTTTCCTAATCTACTGAGTTTTTTTACCCAGTACAAAATCAAATAACTAAAGTAATTAATTTCCTACCCTTCCCCCTCCAAATACTTGACTTCCCTTCCTCCTCCAAATACTTAGCTGGGATAATAGGATTTGAAATTTGAAAATACTTCCTTAAATGATTCTGCAAATATTTCTAGTCCAATTATTAAAAATGAAAAGTGCTTTGTCTTATTTGATCTTCCACTCCATCCCATTCACCAATAAAACAAAATAAAACTTAGTATCAAGTAAGTCTTTAATTAAGTTAGCAATGATTTATGGGGAGTCCATTAACATACTGCACAGACAGGAATTGTAGAAATTTGGTGAATCAACAAAGAAAATGGAAAGTACATTCCCATTCCTGAGTGTTGTGAGTCAGGAAGAACTCATCCCTGTCTGTGGTTATGCTTTTAATACCAGTCCTGCAAAAGAGAAACTGATTTTCATTTGTGCTTATCTATTATGCTGTGAAAATACTGTGTGCATTTTCATCCTTAGAAAAGATTTCTGCAAACAGAAATCTAAAGAACTGAACATAAATAATTGTGGGGATTGTTTTATTTGTCCCTAAACGCAATATTCTTCCTGTTAGAGCAAGGGGTTTAGATGGCAGAATCAATAACTTGGTTGCCGTGTGGGACTTGCTAACATACAAATTAATGTATGATGCTTATGAGCTTGATAAGCTTGAAAGGCCATATTCTCCCAGTACTTCATTGACATGCAGTCAAATGAAAGAATAGATAGAAACAGTGTAAGGGAATGAAACGATCTATATCATAATCTTTGAAGGATGTTAATTCACATGTGTAGTGACGACAGCAGTTGTCTACGTATTAGCTAGGTGCTTGACAAACACTTTGACAAATCACTGGTATTCCATGTGATGTGTTTTCCTAAAGCAAAAATCAGACAAAACCTTGTAGATTTTTTTTTTTTTAATGAGAACTCCTCATCCTTTGGCATGTATAACTTGAAAGCATTGGCAAATGGACACGCGACTATGAGATTCATTCCCTGAAATGCTCTTTTCAGGGTTCCGTGTGAAAGCGTTAGCTGTGTCAATTAGTTGAGATGAAATGACATAATTTATTGACCTGTGGTGATAACTTTCTAAATACATTGAACATTTGGTGCTGCATAACTGAATGCCTCACTAATTGCTCAGACGCATGCCTGCTTTCGTAATCAATGTGCTCCTTGGGCTAGCCTCAGCAGGATTTATTGCCTCATTTTCTATTTCAGACTGCTTAACCATTCACTGGGTGGTGTCCCTGAAAATGACAGTCCCTAAGGATCAGAATCCGTGTGTCAGAGGGCAGAGGTCTGTCTTTTTCATGGCTTTGGAATCACTCTTTCATATTCTAAGAGGAAGGCAAAGCTGGCTATTTGCATTTAAAGCACTGCTCTCCAAGGTTACATTCTGTTGAGTATATATTTCAGATAGTGGACATTTATCATAGTGTAGCTCTCAAATCTGAAATTGCTGCTGAAGGTATAGCCGAAGAGCCATCACAGTCTTGGGGAACAAGGTAATAAATCAGAAGCTGCCACATGATCACTATGGTAACCGTCAGGCCCTGTCACACTGCAAGCATTATTGAAGGGTAGGTACAATGTTGAGCTCATCAAGTGTTTGTGATCATAAACCTATTGACACTTTAGATTTGATTTGACCACATTATTGTCTTTGTGAATGGAAAGGGACTGCTATCATATTTAAGGTAACATTTTATGACTCTAGACTTGAACTTGTTGCCAATGCCAATTGGCTTAATACAGTAGTAGCATGTAGTTTTTCTTTTTAAAGGTAAAACCTAGTTTTTTAACATTGTGAAACTGAGCATTTTTTTTTCCAATGAGACATTCATGCTGAGCTAAACATACAGACCTATGTAATTATGTATCCACATCGATCCAAATCACTTAATTCTAACATTTTAACAATATTCAACACTGTTATTTGACAGTATGTCATGATTTTCTAAAATATAAATGGGAGATCTCGAGATGATGCTTTCTGCCGCCATTTTTAAATATATGCACATAATTGTGTTTTGAAATTTAATAACATGACGTTTAGATTTAGGTATGGGTAGCATCTTGATAACACTGTTGATGAATTTGTTGTGAAGCAATTAGAATATAGGGCCAAGATTCTGAAAGGTAATTACTTTTGTTTATAAGAGTGTGTTCTTGAAATTATAATGACAACTTTAAGTAAAAACATATGTTCTCTAAGAGCAGAGTTCATATATTCAGTATATTTTATATGAATGTAGGGAGTAGTAGGATTTTCAGTTACGTTTACCCATAACAGAAGGTGATTCCCCCAAACAGTTTTAACATATACTTGTCTAGCATTTTATTAAAGAACATATATTTAGAACTAATCAGCAGGGGAGAAACACCCCCCATGTATTATTATAATAAAATTGTTAGTATTTTCCTAATTATTATTGCATTTGAACATCTTTCTTCCAACTGAACTGAAAGGGCATTCCTAAATGTTAAAGGCAGTAACTATGGTAATTCCCTTGTGAGAAAGACAAAAACTCATTAAGATCCTAATAAGGCAGTCACTTCTACAGATTCCTCAGATGGATTTGGATTTTCTTCTCCCTTGTTTTAAAAGAGTGATCCAACATTAAATTAGTAAGCACCTATCCGTCATGACATCTTGGAAACATCGTATCCAGGCTCCCTACCCAGGGAGAGTACATTGTAAGGTTTGCACTGAGCATAGTGCTTTGCTCTGTGTGTTGAAAGGTGGGAGGGAATGAAGCACAAAGGGGAGGAAGGAGAGAAGCCCTTGAGCATTTCCTATCTCCTTTCCTGCACAGTGCATGAGTTTTGGATCACGGTGTTCAGTGAGTAACAGAGGAGGAGGCACTGTAGATACTTGGCAGTTTTCAAAGAAAAAGATTTTTCCCTGCCATCCTTCTTTTTATATGAAGGGCAGCCTACAGCAGGGGCCTGTTGCTGCTGAAATGTGGTGGAATGCGGTGATAGGGCTGGCGCAGTGGAGTCTGCCCTGGATCGTGAGTGCTGCTGTTTCATGTGAGATGCTGAGCCCCTGTCAGATACGGAACAACTTTGCGCCATTTATGGGCCAGAGTGGAAGTCGGAGGCTGGAGAGGAAAGACTTGGGGCCAGTCAGCTGGCTTCAGAAGCTCTGTCTGGAAGAGTGTTTATAAGGGCAGCAGATATGTGCTCCTTGCTATCTTCACTCAGGTCACTTTTCTTGGTCTCCGTGTCCATTATTCTTATTACATTAGATTTTTTCTTCAGAGGCACTTGCTTTAGCATTTTGATACATTTTGAAGAAATTCAGGAAAATTGCACACTGCAAAGGAAGAATATGAATTCTTGTTGCTGCCTTGCTGGGTGCTAGGTACCCTGGTAGGTATTTGCATACATACTTTAATCCTAAGAGCCGCTCTAAGAAGTGTTATAATTCCTATTTTACTGATAAGAGGACTGAGCCTAAGAAAGATTTAAATGTCTGGAAAGTGGCTGAGCTGGATTTTCAACACCATTTTCTCTGATGCTAGAGTCTATGTTCCTTCTATTTTTTTCTGTCCTGTTCCATGACTGTTCAAGAAGGCATAACTTCTTCCAATTTCTTTTTTATATTCCTATTGTGACTGTGGCGAGAACACTTAATATGAAATCTACTGTCTTAACAATTTTTTAAGTATGCAATACAGTATTGTTACCTATAGGCATAGGATCTGTATGCCAGATCTCTAGAACCTCTTCATCGTGTACAGCTGAAATGTGAGAACTATTGAATAGCAACTCCCCATTCCAGTCGCCCCCTAGTCCCTGACAACCATCATTCTACTCTCTGCTTCCAAGAGTTGGACGACTTTGGATAACTCAGAGAAGTAGAATTGTCCTTCTGTGATTGGCTTATTTCACTCAGTATAATGTCTGCAGTTTTGTCCATGTTGTCCAGTGTCCTACTGTGTAGTTCATCGGTTCTTCGAATTACATGCAGACATTGTGACTAGTGCTGGAAAAATCTATCTAAACTCAGTTTTCTGTACCCTTAGCTTTAATGGAGTCAGATTGGGGTAAGAAAATCATGCCCTAGCAATCATATTTGGTATTTTATTTCAGGCCTTATTTTGTACTATTTAATTTTGGGCAAACAGCTTTACCTTTTTGGACCAGATCCCTCTTTTGTAGTGCAGAGATGATAATGCCTACCTCACCACATTGTAGTGAGGATTGAATGAATTAATGGATGCCAGAGACCTGGTAGGGAGTGAGTACTGCTCATCCTCATTCTTACTTGCCAGCAGTTCCAGTTATAAAACAGCTTTAAGTGTCAGGTTAGGGTAAGCCAAAAAATTTTAGATGAAAGTATTGATTTTCATGCAACCACACTGTATATAATATAGTCATTGATAGTGTAGGCGACATTCGTACTAATGGTATTTTATTTATATCTCCCTATTTGAGATTAATTTCTGTCTTTACATATACATTTAAAACTGAGCTATTGTTTTGACCATTGGAGGCAACTATGGAAAAGAAAATGAGAAGCACTCTTCTGCCCAAATCTAAATCTGCAAAGGAGCCCTGAAGGTCTTTCACCATCAACCCTGTTGTCTGTGCAGAAGAGAATCCTGCGGAAAAACGCAGAGCCTAATGCCCTAATCCGTAGCGTTTCTCCAGGAATCGGTCCTACCTTCCTGTCTGCTTCCCTCGATTTGCCTGCCTTTGTTTTCCTGTCACTCTTAGTCTTCAGAGCAATATGTGAAGATTAGTGCTTTGCACCTTCTGTTACAGTAATGCAGTCTAAACCTTGCTACCGGAGGAGGGGCAGTTGCTTTATTTCATCTGGTTTGTTACTGTTACGTTGGCCTTTGAAATGGTAGGCTCTTGATCTTGCCAGCCCAACATCTGGCAAAATTCAGGTAGCGCGTCAATAACGGCTCAACTCTCCCCTGGTACAGAGAGAGGGAGGCAGGCAACCTACTGCTGAGGGCCACACAGGAAGGTATTGTGGTTACGGTGATGTCATTGCCAGACTGAATAGCATTCTTTTGCATTAATGGCAAATATTTGATTAACTGAAAGATCCTTCTCATAATAAAGAGTTAGTTTTGTTTTTTAACAAAAAAATACATGAAAAATGTTTCAGTCTTTTCATAACTTATATTCAATGCTGTCAATAGTTTTTTTGCAAAAAATATTTAAAAGGCTTCAATTTTGTGATAACTCTCATTCATTGCTGTCGGTTGACTCTGTTTTGGTTTTTGTGTGTGTGCTTTTTATTTCAAAGGCTTATGGATGTATGTAGAAAGCAGATAAAATTCTGTAGGTGTTGTTATCTCAGGTAATGCTTAAAGCAGAATTGCCATGGTAAGGCATGTTTGGGTATAAATTCTGACATTGACTTTTCCTTTGTCATCCCTGTTCAGTTTTCGACAACAGGCAGAAGCTTGAAATTCTTGTTTCTGTTAGATGAAAACTCACCCTTTTTCTGAAATGTTTTATTTATCTTGGCTTTGCCTTTCCCGTGGTAAACAAATAAGCATTACCGTTTGCAGAGCCAGACTAAGATGAAAACAGGCCTTTGTATTTAGTCATCTTGATCCTAGTTATACTAATAACGTATATTTTGCTTCACTGCTTTCTAAGAAGTTGAAACAGAAATATACATAATTGATGAACCAGGGAATTGTGATTAAGTGTTTGATGTGTGTGTGTGTGCGTGCGCTTACTTATTGGTTTTCTTGTTCCAAATGTGCTGCATTTTCTTGTAAGATTTGGGAGAACTGTAGCTAAATGAAAGGCAACAGGAGACTTAGGATGTTAAAACGACCTTTTTTTGAAACTTATGTGGTTTTTAAAAAAATTGTTTTAATGATTTTATTTATTGGGGGGCAGGGGCAGGGGGAGAGAAAATCTCAAGCTGACTCCCTGCTCATCATGGAGCCCTTCATGGGGCTCGATCTCATGACCCTGATATCAGGACCTGAGCCAAAATCAAGAGTTGGATGCTTAACCGGCTAAACCACTCAGGTACCCCTGAAACTTGTATATGTTAAAAGTCACTTTTTTGATGTGTTGTTCTATGGATTAGGACAAATTGCATCAGCACAGTCAGGGTTCAGAATAATTTCTTTCCTTCCCCAAATTCCTTTATTCTGTCCCTTTGAAGTTAAACTCTCCTCCTGCTTCTAATCTCTGATAACTGCAGGTTTGTTTTTCCCTATAATTTTACCTTTTTCAGAATGTTGGTATAAATGGACTCATATATAGTCTTTTAAATTTGAGTTTCTCTTCATTCAACATGATGCATTTGAGATTCATCTAAGCTGTTGCATTACTAGTTCCTTTTTTATTGTTCAGTGATATTCCATTGTATGGATGTACCATAGTTTGCTCACTCACTTATCATTTGAGGCATCTCAGATGTTTCCAATTTTTTTCTTTTTTCTTTTTTTTTTCAGTTATGAATGGGCAACTGTAAACATGTGGATATAAATTTGTATATAAATGTAGGTATTTATCTCTCTTGGGTAAATACCTGAGAGTGTGATTGTTGGATCATATAGTAAGTGCATATTTAACTATATAAGAAGTTGACAAACTTTTTTTGTTTTGTTTTTGGTTTTCAAAGTGACTAACATTTTTAACTACTTCAGCCAGCAACGTATGAATTTCTCAGTCTCCCTTCTTGTTAGCGCTTGGTATTTTCTTTCTCCCTCTGGCCCCTCCCTCCGGCCCCTCCCCCTGGCCTCTCCCTCCGACCCCTCCTTCCCCTCCTGTTTAGTTATTCCAATAGTTATATAATGGTATCTCATTATAATTTTAATTTGCATTTTGCTAATGACTCATGTTGAACATCTTTTCATGTGCTTGTTTTTGTTTTTTTTGTTTTTTTTAAAGATTTTATTTATTTATTTGACAGAGAGAGACAGCCAGCAAGAGAGGAAACACAAGCAGGGGGAGTGGGAGAGAAAGAAGCAGGCTCATAGCGGAGGAGCCTGATGTGGGGCTCGATCCCAGAATGCTGGGATCACGCCCTGAGCCGAAGGCAGACGCTTAACTGCTGTGCCACCCAGGCGCCCCTTTTCATGTGCTTGTTATCTGTATATCCTCAGTGAATTGTTTGTTCAAACCTTTTGCACACTTAAAAAAAAAAAAGCTTGTTTTCTTACTAAGTGCTACTCATATACCCTGGATATAAGTCCTCTGTTTTCTTATAAAAGTTTTATAATTTTATAAATTACTTTTAAATCTGATCATCTATTCTCAGTTAATTTTTGTATAAGGTATAGAGTATATGGCAAGGTTTTGCTGTTTTTGTTTTGTGTATGGATATTCAATTGTTGCAGCACTAATTAACTATTGAAAAGACCCTTCTTTGAATTGCCTTTGCATCTTGATCAAAACTGATGGTGTTTGTGTGGTTTTACTTCTGGTATCTTTATGTCGTTTCAGTTTCATGTGTCTGTTTTTTGCAATACAGATACTCTCTTGATTACTCTATCTTTATAGAAAGCCTTAGAATCAGCTACTGTGAGTCCTCCAACTTTGTTTTCCAAAATTGTTTTTGCTATTTTGGTTCCTTTGTCTTCCCATAGAAATTTTAGAATCAGCTTGTTGATAGCTACAAAAAAATTCCTCCTGGCATTTTTATAGGAGTTATGTTGATTCTATAATGCAATTTCTATAGATAAATTTGGGATAATCTACATCTTAATAATATTGAATCTTTCAATCCATGAATATGATGTATCTCTTAAAAAACTACATCTTCTTTTCTTTCATCAGTGCTTTGTAATTTTTAGCATACAGATACTGCATATTTTGTTAAATTTTCATTCACCTAAATATTTTGGAGGGGGTGCTATCATGGTACTTAATTTTTTTTTTTATTCCAGTTGCTCATTGTTACTTATAGCAATATTACTAATTTTTGCGTTTCTACCTTGTTTCTGGTGACCTTATTAAAACTCACTAATTTTAGAAGCTTCTTTTTTTTTTTTTTTTTTAAAGATTTTATTTATTTATTTGACAGAGAGAGAGACAGCCAGTGAGAGAGGGAACACAAGCAGGGGGAGTGGGAGAGGAAGAAGCAGGCTCATAGCGGAGGAGCCTGATGTGGGGCTCGATCCCAGAACGCTGGGATCACGCCCTGAGCTGAAGGCAGACGCTTAACCGCTGTGCCACCCAGGCGCCCCAAATTTTAGAAGCTTCTTAGGAGGATTTCTTGAGATTTTGTACATAGGCAATCATATCGTCTACAGATAGGAATAGTTTTATATCTTCCTTTCCAATCTGTATGCCTTTTCTTTTTTTCATCTTATTGCACTGGTTAGGACTCTGAATGAGATGTTAAACACAAATGGTGAGAGCAGTTATCTTTACATTTTTCTCAATTTTAGGTGAAAGCATCCAGTCTCTTATGAAGATTGATGTTAGCTATAGATTTTTTTTGTGTGGATGCTCTTTGTTAGATTTAGAGAATTCCCTTTTATTCATATTATGCTACTAATATGATTTTTTTTCTTAATTGTGAGTGGGTGTTAAATTTCTTCAATTTTTTTCTGTATCCACTGATGTAATCCTATGATTTTTCTTCACTAGTCTGAGAATATGGTAAATTACATTTATTTTTGCATGTTGAAGTAGATTTGTATTGTTGGAAGAAACCCTAATTAATTATGAAATAATATATGTCCATACACACATATAATTTAATATTTTCTTGAGGATTTTTGCATCTGTATTCATGAAAAATATCTGTACTTTTCTTGCATGTCTTTGTCTGGTTTTAGTCTCTGTGTAATGTCAGACTCCTACAATGAGATGGGAGGTGTTCTTTCCTCTTCCAGTTTCTAAAAGAGATTTTGTGGAGCTGTTATGATTTCTTCCTGGAATATTTGGTAGAACTTCCCAGTGAAACCATCTGGGCCTGGAGTTTTCTTTGTTGGAAGGATTGTGATTACGAATTGAATTTTAAAAGTAGTTGTAGGCCTCTTCAGGTTATCTTTTTCAGTTTGGTTGTTCGTGTCTTTCAAGGAATTGTCCATTTCATTTATGGTTTTATTTGAACTTATCTTATTTGAGGTTCACTGGGCTTAGTGAATCTGTAAATTAATGTATTTCACCAAATTTGGGAATTTTCTTCTAATATTTTTTCCTGCACCGTTATCATTCTTTTCTCCCTTCAGGAGTCCCATGACACAAATGCTTGTCTTTTTGATATTGTCCCACATGTCTCTCAGATTCTTAAATTAAATTAAAATTAAAATTAAATTTAAAAAATTAATTAAAAAAATTAATTAAATTTTTAAATTAAAATTAAATTTAAAAAATCCAATCTGAAGAACAGAGAGGACAGTTTCTATTGCTCTGTCTTCAAGTTCACTGACCATTTCCTTTTTCATCTTGATTCTGCTATTGAGACCATCTACTAAATTTTTTATTTTCAGAATTTTAAATTTCAGCGTTTTTTTGTATGTATGTTTTTAACATTTTTTTTATTGTTTGGCTCTTAGGTCAACATCAGGAGATAAAGAAGGAAAACAAAACTAGTAAATGGTTTTTTTTTTTTTAATCTCTGGAGAGACCTTGCTCTTTCAATTCAATTGAGTGTGTTCATATTTACCACAGTTATAATTGCCTCTTTAAAAAAATCTTTATTAATTTTAAGATCAGGGTCATCTTGGGCTGGCCCTCTATTGTTTGTTCTTTTCCTTGTGAGTTGGTTAGAATTTCCTGGTGTTTTATATGTTGAATAAGTTTGGATTATATCCTGGACGTTTGGAATATTACTTTATGAGACTCTGAGCCTTGTTAAAGTCCTCCTGAAATTGTTGACTTCTTTTGTTTCTTTGTTTTAGCAGGCAGTGAGCCCATTTAGGTTTGTACCATTTCAATGGGTGTTTGCTCAATGTTTGTTCTGTTTTCCAAGCCTTTGCTGTGCTCTTTTGGGTCCATTTTGTACATTCCCCACTCTGGGGTTCATCTGGGACTTGGGTGGTGGTTTTGATCATAGCTTAGTTCTCAAAACCTTTGTTAGGTTTCTTTGTGTCTGTGTCATGAAAGTGAAGGTTGGGGTGGACCTGGGATTTGGATCGTTGACATACCCCATTAGAGGATCTCTTCTCCAGTCTTTCCTCATTGGATTTTCTCCAGTACTTTCTGACTCCTAGGACTCTGTTTTCCTGTTTCTTTGGCTAAAAAGGCTAGCGTTTCTCTTAGTTTAGCACTCTGTGCTGTTGTGTAGTTCTGCCTATCTGGGCTGCCTTTGGGATTGAGCAATGGGGGCATGGGGTTGGGGAGTTTGGGGGAAGACAGGGACAGAAAGGGAAATGCTGATATCCTCATATTCTTTAGATCACTTGGGTTCATTAGCTCCATTCTTTTGAATCAAGAGGTAGGTTTTCTTTCCAGATTTTAAATGCCTGTGTCACAGCTGTGGCAGTACTGCAAGATTGTGACTGCAAGTGGTCTCTGAGCAGGACTGGGAAAGGAAAAAAGGAAGGATTCCCTCCACATTTTTCTGTTGACAGGGGTCCCTTTTCCAGTCCTCTGGAGAGAAAGAGAGAGGCTTTCTCTTGGAGTTCTCTGCTATCTATATCCACTGTGGATTTCAGGTACCGAGACCCAGCTTTGGGTCAAAGCAGGGATATAGAAGATCTAGAAACCACATTGTACTGGTTGTTCCTTAACTTTTGACATTTCTCCCTAAATCATCTGCTCTTGTTTATTTCTCAGAGTTTTTCAGTAGTTGTCCAGAGTTTTTAGTTATAATCATCGGCAGGGAGAGAGAGGATATAGTGGACGTGCTCTATCTTGGCACGTATCAGGAGCCCAAAATAATGGCTTTAAAATTAAATATTATTTTATTTGCCAATAATCAAATAACAAAATACAATAACAATATGGAAAATCTGGGAAATACAAAATTATAATTAACTACCCATAATCCCATAGCTTAAAATTAAGTACTCCAACCTTTCTTCGTATACCCTATCTGCTCACTTTTTAATGTATAGGTAGCTGGTTTTTAGAGTTAACCGTATTATATACAATTTTGTATCTTGCTTTTTTCATTTATTACAAAGGAAGCTTTTTAAATGTTATTAAAATTATGCTCGCAATGAGTTTATAATGAGTTCATTGAATAAAGCCATTATAGTTTATTCAGTTTTCCCCTATTGTTAGACATTTGTTTTTGAAGTATTTGCTACCATAAAATTGCTGTGATTAACATCTTTGTGTATAAATATTTCCCCAAATTGAGATTATTCTTTAAGCTATCTTTCTGGATGAATAATTACTAACTCAGAGCGTATGAATGTTTTTAAGGGATTTGTTATGTAATTATAAATTGTATAATACCATCATCTTACCAACAAACTATCCCACTGGTGTTAATGTAAGAGTGCCTGATTCCTGACAATTGAGGTTGCTTCACACATCTTCTGGAAGTCCTTATCCTAAGCAGGGCTCTGTCCATTCCCTTGAATCTGACAGACTTAATCTGGACTCTGCTCACTACCCAGGACACTCCTATTCTGAACCCTGCCTTGCTGTATCTCACAAGCTTTATCACATGTTGACCTGGTGCTATAACAACTTATGCAAGACTTGTACTATTGGAGACTGTCACTTGAGAAGCTCAACTGTGAGCACCTCACTTTCCTGTTTAAGACCTATTAGCTCTACATTGCTTATGGGAAAAAGTCCAAGTTCTTAACGTGGCATAAAAGTCATTTTGCCATCAGCCTTTCTTATTTGTGATGCTCCATTTCTTATCATTCTTACCTCATAAGCTTAGTTTGAGGCATACTCAACCGTTTGTTTATAGTATGTTCTATCTTGCCTTCAGATCTTTATTCATGTTCTTCCTTCCCATGTCCTGCCTCTTTCTTCTTTCCCCTACCCCTGCCACATAATTCCTGTCCTTCACAGACAGAAGCAGATACACACACTTTGCAAGTTCCTATGTCTTGTATAATTTAGTTGATGTGTCACTTCTTCCTTCAGGACTTTTTTTCCCTGAACAAACCTCTATACCACTCCACTCACTACAGTAGTGTATGTATTTGTTTAAGCTGTGTTCAAATTATTTGCCTATAGATTTTCCCCCTGTTCAGTAGATTATGAACTCTGCACACATGAGTTTTATATATTATATATATATAATATGTGTGTATATCTATAATATATTATGTATTATATAATCTCCACAACCGAACACAATGCCTGATGCATACTAGGACTTTAGGAAACACTGGTGAGTTGAATGAATGTGTATATGAATGAATGAATGAATGAATGAATGAATGAATACTTCTGAAATACCCTTCTGTTCATTTTTCATGTTTAGTGCTTTAGAGGAACATCTTATTTCTGTTGTTGTTTGTTTCCCAAGTATGAATATTTGTCACTGGTGATGGTGGTCAGTGACATGGGAACAGCCCTCTCAGCATTGTCACGTTATGAACAATAGTCATTGATGTACAAGGTTAAAATGGTCAGATTCTTGAGCAGTTATTTCTGGCTCTGGAATATGGCAGCAGTACACAGATCTTTGTATATTTTGGGTTAGCTGATGTTGTGTGCCATGGAGTAAATGCTTTTTTTGTTTTTCTCTTTTTTCTACCACCCCCCCCCCCCCGTTCTTTCAAGTTATACATTTCAGGGTGTATGTTTGAATTTATTTTACAATTGGTCAGTTATAGTATTATGAGAACCATTTGGTTTCACTCTTGTAAAAACAGATTAAAAATGATAAAATGTGTACGTGGTTATTTGGGGAAGGGCATTTGAGACCGTAAAATTATTTATCTGTTAAAATATTGCTTAGGCTTTCTGGGGCACCTGGATGGCTCAGTCGTTAAGCGTCTGCCTTCGGCTCAGGGCGTGATCCCGGTGTTGTGGGATTGAGCCCCACGTCAGGCTCTTCCACTGGGAGCCTGCTTCTTCCTCTCCCACTCCCCCTGCTGTGTTCCCTCTCTCGCTGGCTATCTCTCTCTATCAAATAAATAAATAAAATCTTAAAAAAAAATATTGCTTAGGCTTTCTGCTTTTTTCTCTCCCCTAATTCACTAGGACACACCCAAAGTCAGTTAAATACAGGTTTTAATACTTTCTAAGTAGGTATTTGGTGCAGGTAAACAGTCCATAAAATCAAATGTCGGCAAATAAATAAAGCAGAATATAAAGCAGAAATAAAGTGAAACCAGATCTCATTGGACTGTCCAGCTACATGCATTTCCTTTGCATCTTAACCTATTAATATGGACTATAAATTAAAAGTTAGAATTGTTATTCCTCACTATTCACCTTTTTTCCCCTGGTATTGTTTTCCATTTTTCCTTATTAATAATTATCCTTCCACATCCTTCCAGAAGCACCATCATGGGGCAAACATCTACCTTTTTATTCTCTCATTTCCTAAAATGTTTTGTGCTAGCTTGGAATTTCTTTTAGGTGTTCCTGAATTCTTTAGGAGTTGACTCCAGCTCATGCTATCTTTGGACCTCAGAATGAAGTTGCGTTTAGCATCTGCCAGCTGGTTTGGTCTGCATTCATTCATTCATTCATTCATTCAAAAAAGTTATTGAATGTCTGTTGAGTGTCAGGCATAGAGGATACAGGAGGACAAGGCAGTGTCTGCTGCTAGGGAGCTCACAGGGGAAGCAGCCCAGTGAGGAAGTGACCAAGTCAACAGGCAATTGTAGGGATACCGTAATGTAGAATGTACCAGGATAAGAGTGAATGGAAGGTTCTTTGAGTGCATCTGGAGTAACTTTGGTGGAACAGGAATAATTTCTTGGAGGCAGTGAAAACTAAATGTTGATGTTACTGAGTTATAATTTGGGATATAAAAAAATCCTTCTGTGCTTTTGGATAAGAGTGTTTAGCTCCTAGCACTGGGTTTCCAAGTATGTCCTTATTACTGTGTACCTTACTACTCTACCAATCTGTCCTCTCTCTTTCTGGCATTGTATCTTTAACACCATGGTGCATCCAAAGAGCTCTTCTTGGAATCCATAACCAAATCCATAAGGCATATTTATGCAGGGCACCTAGCTTTACTCCTCCCTCCGTACTTTTAGGCCAAGTGGGACCAGTATTGCCGTCAGTGTTTGCCAAGAACAGTTGCCAGCAGGAATAGGGCAGGAGACAGGTTGTTAAGGTGAGGTTATGCGAGGCCCAGCTTACTGTTTGGCTATTGACAAGTTGTAGTTTAAATCACTCAGGGGCAAAAGAGGTAACTTTTGTCAGCAGTTTTGAATAAAGGAGAAAGTGTTGTCTCTAGGGAAATTACAAGTTAAAGCATGCTGTTTTTCATTTTGGAGCTGGTCCTTGTAGCTGTGTGTATTTTCTCTTCCTAGCTGGGTGAATGACACTCTGCAGCACTCCAGCAAATTGGGGTGAGTCTCTTGGATCCATTCCATTGGTTATAGCTGAGTAAGTGCAGGTGCCATGTTGGCTACATGTGCATCATTGAGCCATACAAGTACAATAGGAATTTGCATCACAAAACAAAAAAGGGTTTGTGGGTCTTGTGTATCACTTCTAAAATAGATACTTAAGTATAATTTGGGGGGGTGCATTTAAATAATTATAATCTGTTTATTATTTGGTATAGTCAGTGGTAGTGTAGACTTTAGATCTGAATTGTTTGGGTTCACATTCTGGCTCTCTGGATCCTTGCTAAGTCAGTTGACCTCTCTGCCTCATTTGACTCGTGGGTAAGAGGGTAACAGTCATAATCACTTATTGTAAGAAGTAAGTAAGCTAATATACATAAAGCACTTAAAATACATGGAGAAGTGTTCAAGTACCACTTAAAAATTAACGAACACTGAATTCTATGGCATCAGAGGATGAGAGAAGGAATGAGGAGGGTTTTGTGATAAAGATCTGTATAGCCATTGAGGGTGGCTTTGTGGGAGGCATCCTATACATACGCTGAAAAAAATCTGAGTCTGAGAGTGATTTCTTTATCCACTGCTATCATTCAAGTTTTTCATTTACACCTTCTCTGCTCCATATCCAAGGAAGCATTTTTGTTCCCTTTGAAATATCTCATTCCTTTATCACAGTTAGTCGTCATATAAATTAATTTAAATCACCCTTGAGTTTTTGTAGTCTCGTGGTAGCCTGTGGCAGCCTTTTTGAAAGTCTCATCTTGAACAGGCTTTGTAAAATACAGCTGGTTTCAGAGTCTTGGTTTGTTTGCACTCTCCTTCATGTTATTTATGTACTTCCTCTGTTATTTCTTTGGAGTGCCTTTTTCTTTTTGCATGAACTTACTATGTTTTGTGAATTGAGGTTCTCCCTTTTTAGAATGTGGCTTTGTGATGCGTTTTATCCTTTCGTTTTTTCCTGTTTCATTTCTTTACCAATTGGAGGAAAATTTTTCCCTCAGTCATAAAGTCTTGAAGTAAATGTAATTCAGTTTTTACATTATCTTATTCTTGGGTTCACATGTGAGCAGTGAGCGAATCTCAGGTTCAAGGACAATTGCTGCATTGACACTGGTGTGCAGCTTTAAAAGCATAAAGCATAATTTCCATATTTGGTGAAATATGACTGTAGTCCTCATCTCTACAAAAGTTCTTTAACGTCATTAGGTTAGGTTCTTTACCGAGTGCTTTGTTATACGTGTGGGTTCCGAATCTACGATAAAACTTGTAATGTCCATGTGTCTCATTATATATGTCACCCAAACTAAAAGGAACTTTTTATTGTGTTTTATTTTAGTTTCCATTCAGGGAAGACCAAGAAATGTGCCCTTTGGTTGGCTTCAACATACCTCCTGTCGGAAGTTAGTAAGCTTTCCCCGTATTGCCCTTCCCATGGCATATATGGAAAATCTCACTTAAAAGCTAAAAGGATATTTAGTAAGGAAAAACGTTATGGAGCAGCTGTTAGGAAAATTTTGGCAAGGGGTCATTGTGCAGGTACAATACAGTCTCATTTTTTCTTTATATATGGAACTCAAAATTTATAAACCCGTTTCTGTAATGTTTTCAGATACTTTCGCCCTACACATAAATACATTCTTCCATGTCTCCCTTGGTATGGCCTTTTTCTATCGAGTCCTCTTAATTTTATACCTTTTTTATTGATCTGGCAGCTTTGAACACACTCAGCTTGTTTTGAATGATCCTTGGTTCCTCTAGTTTTTTTTTTCCTTCTTGAGATTCTGTAGAGTATAGATATTGTTGCTGAGTCGTGAGATATCAAATGGGTTGTTAAACTTGGAAGTGCTTTGTTTTGCTGTTTCATTTACCTTAGCAAACATTTATTAAGTGCCTGTGCAGTGCCAAGATACTTAAATACAAAAGAACAGGTCCCTGTTTTTGATGTTCAAAGCAATGGTGGAGATAGCTGTCAAGGCAGAATTTTTGTATACAGAGGTAATTGTAATGATGGACACACGCATGCAAGTGCTTTAAGAGCTCAGAGGAAGGTCACCTAGGGAGCTAGCCTGGCCAGCCAGGAGAGGCTTTTCTGGATAGGCTAAGTCTTAAGAGGAAGCAGAATTTAACTAGAAGAGGAGCAGTGAGTCTGAGCCTAAGATGTAGGACAGAACTCTAGTCAATGGGCACAATTTTACATGGTTGTATAGAACAGGAGAGTGTATGTGGTCACGACAGGATAGACTTAGCTCTGCTATAATGTGACCTACGCATTCTTAAAAGTCACTGTTGCAAAACTGCACAATGAAAAAAAACTTGCTTATGAGAAAAAAAAGGGTCGGGACACAGCACTTAAAAACTTCATGTATCAGGGAAGAAAAAAAGTTGGGAATCTAATAAACATGACAGCACAGTTTTACACATGTCAAAAGGCTCGGAATTATTTGAATACTACAACTATGGCACACTGCATTGAAAAAGATCTGAAGTTTGCCTTTGGAACTTGGCATCAGAAGGGCTGTAGCTTGTGAATGATTGTGAAGTGGTGGTGAGAGGGTTAGCTGAAATGGGAGTGAAAATTGTAATACCAGATGTGTGGCTCGTAATACAGTAGCTGAGGGAACTGGTGGGTGTTGAAGTGTGTGCGTGTGCATGGTTTCTTATTTATTTTGTTTTGTCTTCCTATGTGGCTTGGTTTTAATTGGGTGCCCTTCTCTTTGTTCACCTAGTCTTTCTCAAAGATGAAATTGCGCATAAGCACATGGAAAATTTGGTTATGCTAAATTGTTTGCTAATATAATCAATCATGTTGGGACAAACTCGTGTTTCAAAGCAAGTGCTGTAGCAGAATTGACTGGCTTGTATTGTCCTCTTGGAAGATAACAAGAGATGCCTGAAGTGGCCAGAGATGTAAGGTGTGGTTCCAGCATAGGGCTACTATTTCTCTCTCCAGCATCTTTCTCATAGTTGCAGGGGAATAAGATTGTTATTGAACCTCTAGCAAGTTCATATGGTCTTTCATGACTTCACTGGTTTTCCGTCAGTTCTGTTCTCTTCGGTATCCTCTTTGCACCCCACTGGGAATTTTCACTGTGGTCATATTGTCTATTTCTGACCCTTGTTGCTCCTGAGAGTGACGCCCTGTGTTGTCAGTGGCCTGGTTTTTCCTCCGCCTTCCATCCTCTCCTGTGACGCCTTTCTACATGAGTGCAAGGGCTGCTGAGAATTCAGTCCTGTCCTACAGCTGCTACCCAGATTCTGCTTTCCCTTGAGTGACTACCTTGCTGTGGTTTGGTTTCTATGCAGATTGGTTGCTTGGACCTAATATGTTGCTGGTAGTATGTTGTCATGCTTTTTGAAAATTTACCTTCAGGTGCTCACTGCTTAAATCTATGCTTAGCATTAAAGTGGACCTGAGGGGAATCAGGGGTTCTTTTAGATCATTTACCTATGTAAGGAAACTAAAACCTTGCATATCTCTCAGTTGATGATCATTTAGTTGTAGTAAGTAGCTGCTAACCTTTCCTGAGTCTATAGCGTAAGGACAGGCACAGTGTCACATTAGTTTACCTGGATATTCTCCTTTCATTCTCACAGTGGTCCTAGGAAGTTACTGCTCATCTCCATTTTACACATAAACTACTGAGACTCAGAAAGTTAAGTAACTCATCCAAGGTCACATAGATACTTTTTCAAGGTCATGTGATAGAGTGTCTATAAGAACCTGGGTAGTTTAATCCAGACCCTACACTTTTAACCATCATTGCATAATTGACATCGTTTCTTTCAAACATTGTAGGCACCTTGAGCTTGTACTGGGAAGAAGGCATACCTCAGTGTGAAGGATCTTAATACTTGGATAGTTTTCAGATCGGATCTACAAGCAGCTAAGTCTCTGCCCTCAGTTACATAGATCCATTATTCATCACTTTATATGTTGGATATTCATCAGAATATTTTAATAGTACTTGAATAGATGTAGGCTAAATTTTCCAACCACACTTTGATAGTCTTTTTTTTTTGTTGTTGTTCACTAAACTTGGTTTGTAATGGTAGCATGGGTTGTGAAGGGAGAAACAAGACCTCTTTCCTATTATGGGTTATAGAGTCCTTCCATGTATCAAAGTGTAAAGTCCCACTGTACCTGCTGGGGTGGGGGTGGGGGGAATGTGTGCAAAATCACCACGAGAAATATGCTCAGATATGAAACATGAGAGTTCATGGCTATAAATACATCAACTATTTGGTTCTGTGTTTTTAAGCAAGATAATGAAGAGGGGAGCTGAAAACAAGGAAGCTCTAGCGCCATCTCGTGGAGAGATCACTACAGTCAGGTTCTGCCCCTTCCTTGCCCAGGCTTCTGCTGGTGGCCTGTGGTGATGAGGTGTGACAACGTGGGTGGGAATGTTGTGGTGTCCCTCTGCTAAGCTCCCATGTTTCTTTTCTTTCTTTCTTTTTTTTTTTTTAAGGATTTTATTTATTTTTTTGACAGAGATAGAGGGAACACAGGCAGGGGGAGTGGGAGAGGAAGAAGCAGGCTCATAGCGGAGGAGCCTGATGTGGGGCTCGATCCCATAACCCAGGATCACGCCCTGAGCTGAAGGCAGATGCTTAAAGACTGTGCCACCCAGGCGCCCTAAGCACCTATGTTTCTAACCAAATGTTTGGCTTCCAAGAATTAGAGATGATGAAATTGGATATCAGGCATAGGGGTAACCTTGACAGTTTACAGTACCCTTCTATATGTGTTATTTTATTTATTGCATTTCTGTAATGTAGGCAGGGAGGCTATTATTCTTATTTAATAGGTGAGGAAATGGGTATTATGAGAGGGTTGATTCACTTGCCCGGGGCCACAACCAGTAAGTGATAAAGCTGTGACTTGAGATACAGTCTTTTGTGTCCTAATCCAGGGGATTTTCCTGTTGTATTGTGCTCTTTATAATGGATGAGGCCGTTTGATGTGCAGACAGCAGCTGTCCCAGCAGACAACTGCTTTTGCAGCTTCTTTTCCTTATTATTTTTGTAGTATTTTCATGCCTTCATCATTTTCTGTATGACTGGAGATGTGGGATCTGAGGACTTCAAATCTTGTCAAGAAGGTCCTAAATCTATTTTCACTAGAGTTAGATGGATAACACGTGGCAAGTTCTTATATAGAATCTTTGTTTGAATTTGCCATCAAATAATCTTTGGCGGGGAGAGAGACCTTTCTGTCTGAAAGGTGGAGAGAGGTTTCATTTTAGTTTTTAACAGGGCAGAGGACTCGGCATGTGATTAAACTGTGCTTTGCACTAGGCTTCTGTTTCTGTTTCAAACCTGTGGACTTTAGGGATTGGTTGGAGTCTGATGATAGGGTCTCATTCTTCACATTCTGTATGCCCACCGGTTTCTTAGTTGTCCGAGATCAGGGCACTTGTATGTCCTCATTGCTGTGTTTTCAGCATTTAGGAGGTGCTCAAATAATTAAGTGATACATGAAGGAACAATGGTTGTTTTCTTTCTCTTGGATCAGTGCTCTGGTCATTAGGAAGTTAGTGTGACACAGTAGCTGAAGATAGACTCTGGAGTCAGAAATACTTAGATTTGACTCCTAAATGTCGTCTTTCTGATTATTACCTTCTCTCTTTGAGCCTGTTTTTTTTTTTTTTTTTTTTTGGATGAAGTATGGTCGACATACAGTGTTACATTAGGTTCAGGTGTACAACCTGGTGATTTGACAACTCTATACAGAATGCCGTGCTCACCACGGTGTAGCCGCCATCTGTCACTACACGATGCCATTATGATACCATTGGCTATAGTATCCATGCTGTACCTTTCATCCCCATGACTTACTTATTCCATACCTGGAAGCTTTTATCTCCTACTCCTCTTTACCCATTTTGCTCGTTCCCCCATCCTGATTCTCCCCTCTAGCAACCATCAGTTTGTTCTCTGTGCTAATGGGTCTGTTTCTGCTTTTTGTTTGTTCCTTTGTTTTGTTTTTTTTCAGATTCCACATATATGTGAAATCATATGGTTTCTCTAACTTCTTTCACTTAGCATAATACACTCTAGGTTCATCTATGTTGTCACAAATTCAAACCTTAGTTTTCTTAACTGTAAAATGGATAGTTTGTAATGACCATGTGATATTATGCGTGCAAAGAGTTGAGCACCTTTTTGGCACACAGTAAGTCTTGAATCTGTGCTAGCTGATATGGTCATAATCATCTGAATTCATTTGAACTTCTGTACTTTTCATAGGATGGGTTAAAAATTCCAAGGTTATAATGTTTGCTTTTGCTACATCTCTAAATATGGTGCAGTTCTTAAGATTGTGGTATCAGTCCAACCCATAATTCTTCATTATGTCAAATCGTTTTGCATATTTGGATGCCAGTGCACTGACTCATGCTCATTTTCTTTGGTCAGTTGGAGATGAAGCCTTGGATATGAATTAGACCCTTACGCAACTAGTATCTACATTTGTCTTAACAAAGTTTTGGAGAAGACCTAGGCTTGATCCTGGGCTGTGCTGATGAGCATAAGCAAAGTGAAATCTCTGGAAAACCTTTGTGTACCTGGCAAGAGACACTTGTTTAATTGTTCCTGCAATCATTTTTCATATTTTACAGACGTCTAGACCAGAGTTTTTCCACCTCAGCACTATTGGCATTCTGAGTTGGATAATTCTTTGTTGTGGGTGGCTGTTCTGTGTACTGTGGGATGTTTAGCAGCACCCCTAGCCCCATCTGCTAGGTGCCAGAAGCATTCCTCCTCTCCCAGTTGTGACAACCAAGAATGTCTTCAGATGGTGCAGATGTCTCCCAGGGAACAAAATTACCCTGGGTTGAGAACCCCTGATATAAACCTGACTAGGTTTGTTTCCTGTTGGATACTGTCTCCTTTCAACTAATGACTGAGTTTCTTCGTTTATTTCTTCCTTTCTTCTTGTTGTTCATTTTCACTCACTTCTTTTCCCTCTGAGAATACTGATTTTGCTTAGGTTGAGGGAATTACTAAAGTGCTCTATGTGAGGACAAAGGTTTAGAATCCACACTGTTTTAGAAGTGTTCAATGATTATAAGTCTCAAGGGACACATTTCTCAGAAAGTAAAAGTAGTAAGTATTTCTGCTCCTCTTTAACAAAGGAAATTTGTCTTTTTGAAGGAAGGATGGAATTTCATCAACATGGAGGCAAGTGGCATTTGTCTTGCTTTCTGCTCTTTCTCTTATCTCCTAATGCTCCTCTTCCAAAATTTCAAACTTATTCCTACTGACCTTCTGTAATGCGCAACATTTTATGTCAATTTTCACTTTATAAGGAGTTCCGTATGCATTGGATCTCAGCTAATGAATAGGAGAGCCAGATGATCAATCAACTTTGTTTGGAATTGGAAATAATTCAGAGGAGTCACTGTATTGGGTCTCTTAGCATGTGCGTTTTGTTAAAAGTACAGCTTTCTAACTTCTAGAGGTCTCATGGGTTTTGCTGCAATGAAATGAAGAGTTGTTGGCAAATGGGTGAGACAGTTTCAGATGCAAGTCTTCCCTGCACCTCATATGTCATGTCTCCTCGACCACCATGTTTTCTATATAGACACAACCAACATCCATTTCAAGAGTTTTTTGTTTTGTTTTGTTTTGTCTCTTGTTTTTTGTTTTTGTTTTTGTTTTGGTTAAGTAGGAGCCCAACCTGGGGCTTGAACTCATGATCCTGAAATCAAGACCTGAGCTGAGATTAAGAATTGGACACTTAACTGTCTGAGCCGCCAGGCACCCTTCAAGAGTCTTTAAAAAGAGATTGTCCCGCCTTCTTGCTATCCCTGTAACTTCTTGCAGTCTTCCCCTATTCGGTGTAATCCTTTCTCAAGATTATACTAATTTTGTTGCTACTGGTGGTGGAGCGCTCTTCATGGTCTATGAGTAGATAAGGATGTTGAGCAGAGGGGACAGGTTGTGCATTGATGCAAGCTGCTGGAAGACAGAAACTAAGTTTTAAAATTGTATGAAAAGTATGTGGGAGGCTTTGTAGAGGGTGGTGGTACAGTTCTGGTTGTGGGAAAGAGTTAATTTATTCTGAAGATTTAAATAACTCTAGAGGAGAAAAGACAGCTGGAAAAAAATTTGTACGTGGCAGAGTTGAGGATGTTATAGAGAAGATTGGAGGTAGACAGACTAGAAGATCATTTGCTGCCTTACTTATAAGAAGAGGACTAGGAGGATTTATATATGATCTGTAAAATGAGAGTATTGGCTTGCTCCCCTCTGAGTCTAATACTCTGTTATTACTAGATGACATTCTTGAAAAGCTGGGGAAGTGACAGTGTTTGCCATTTAATACCAAAAATGCAGTAGGAGCACTCTCTTCTCTTACCTCATTACAGCAAAGATCATGTAACAGAAACAACTGCAGAATGGGAGTTGCTTTAGACAAAAACTTGGGCATCCTCCCTCCTCTCCTAGAGTGTGTTCTGTGCTTGAGTATATTCTGTGGTCACAGACTTAATACTCACACATATCTGAGTTAGATTCAAAAGTGAATTTATCACTTAAGATATTTTCTTGGGTCTTGCTTTCTTTCTGGATGTTATAAAGTATCCTATAATAATATAGTCACATTTAGGGGGTCAATATTGCCTTTCATTATTCCTGAAATTTGTATAGGACAATCTTTAGGAACCTGGCAACAGAGCCAGTACAGATGCAGTCAGGATGGCCTACAATCACAAACAGAACATACCATTAAAAAAAAAAAAAAGAAAAAAGAGAATTCTTCAACAACTCTTTGTTAAGTGCATACAATACATGATGTAGTTTGCTATGTGGTGGGGCTGTGAAAGAGGAAACAAATAATCAAACACAACAGCAACCATTTCCAAATTATAGTTTGCTATTCTCAGTTTGCAAAAGCATGATGATTAGAATAGAACCAATGCACAATACTAGAGACCCTCAGCCTTGGAATACAAATGCGTGTGAGGGCCATTTGCTCTAGACAACTCCCCACATAGGGTCAGCTGCAGAGGAAGTGACTGAAGGCAGGAGAAACAGAAAATGATACGTTTTCTAGAATGTCTAGAATGTCTCTGGATTCATTTCATGTTGTTCTGGATAGATGCTTGGAACCCTCCCCATTTACACTTTTCTGAAAGAATGATTCGGGGTTCAGGTTTCATCTGCACGTGGTGTAGTTTTTGGATCTCTTCCATAGTTTGGGAATTGACAGAAACAGATTAAAATCCTGGGGCAGGCTCTCCTGTCATGAAGGGTAGTCCTACCTACAAGTGGTTCCCCCACATGCTTTTGCTTCTGTTTTTGTTTTTGTGGGTTCTTCAGGTTGACCTCCTTCCTCCTCGGCTTTCTTTTTTTTTTTTTTTAAAGATTTTATTTATTTATTCGACGGAGATAGAGACAGCCAGCGAGAACACAAGCAGGGGGAGTGGGAGAGGAAGAAGCAGGCTCATAGCGGAGGAGCCTGATGTGGGGCTCGATCCCAGAACGCCGGGATCACGCCCTGAGCCGAAGGCAGACGCTTAACCGCTGTGCCACCCAGGCACCCCCCCTCCTCGGCTTTCTTCAGGGAAGTTCTGGCAATCCCAGATGGGCCAAGGTTGAGAGAGAGGCTCAGGACAGGAGAGTTAGAGGTAGATTGTTAATGATGGTTTAATACAGTCGGTCCTTATCCTGGTTGTAAAAAGCCCAAATGGCAAAGAGATTGAGTTCTCTGTCTTGCATCCCTCTGTGGCTTTGGGCAAGTCACACTTCCACTCCAGGATTCTGTTTTCACGTCTGTAAAATGAGGGAACTGGAGTAGATAATTTCTAAAGTTGATCAAAGGAGAAATTATCTCTAATTGTAGGTCTTCTTCGTAATTCTCTTTTAAGAGAATAAGAGTGGTTCTAAAGCCATCTCATTGGACCCTTAACTAAATTTTGCTTGTACAATTTTTACTTGTTTGCACCAAAAAGGGTAGCCTTTTGAGAATGAGCTCCCATGCTCCCTCTTCTGAATAAAATACCCCAATCAGTTTCTACTGTAAAGACCAAGATGGATTCTTGGTTACCTGAAGCATCCAGAATAGTGGCGATGAAATGGGAAAGAATGAACTGAGTAATTATTATTGCTGCTTGAACAGACACAGGAGTACGGTTTAGAATTCCTGGCTACCATTTATTACTGTCTTGTCATTCTTGCCACCACTGTAAAGAAAATGCAACCAGGATAAGAGGGGTACTCCCAAGTTAGAGATAAATTTTTTCTCAGGCACTACTTTATTTTTTCGTTTGTTTGGTTTTTAATCAGTAAAAGAAAGTGGGCCCTAGAAGCTGCACTGATCGAAGCAGCAGTAAGTTTGTGCATTCGTCTTTTTTGGTTTTTGTTAAATATGGTTAAATTACCACGTTGCTGGCACACGTCATTTGCACGCAATTCTGCACCATGCATACTAATTGTAGTAAAGTTACCCCCCCATCCCAGGAAAAAAAACAAAACTACCCTGGAAGAATAATTTTCACTGAAATCTAACCTGACTTTGTTAAGTGGACAGTGACAAGGTTAAAAATGGTATGATAAATGATATCCACAGATATAATTTCTGTGTGGAAATAAAAGGGTAAAAATGGAGGATGGTACCCAACTTCAGAAAACGCAAGACTGGTTTGAGATGAAAAGCCCATGATGTCCAGAAAAATGATGATGTATAAATGGCACATTCAGACGGAAGATGTCCTCAGCCACAGCGTTTGACGCATACCTGTTTCTCTTGCTGGAAAAATAAAAGATAAGTACACGTGGCTATTGGCATCAAAGAAGCAATCCAAATGTAAAGAAAGAGCTGGAATCTTTTTTTCTTGCATTATCTCCAAAGCTGTCAGTGATGTAAATTATGATTGCAGAACTTCTATTATTGGGGCAGTATTAGTAGCAGGAAGAATATAGCAGTATTTTCAGATCCCAGGTGGAATATGTCTGACTGGCACTTACATCCCAGATTTTGATTTATAAAGCAAGAGCAAAATCCTGAAGGGAGTGTGAGGGTTACCCCACCTCATCTGTCATTTTTTGAGTTACATCCAATTTTCTAACATCAGGAAAGTGTTTTCTGTTTCCCTCTTACTTAGAAAAATAAATGCAGTGCTGTCATTGTGAGAAAGAAAATTCCAGAGTTTATTGTATTTAGAGAGGATCATAAGTGATCTATTTACATTAAAAAGGAGAGTTTCCAGATCAGTGATTAAAAAGGTTTTCAAATTCTAGATTAGAAATGGAGGAATTTCCCTTTGTGTTAAACACATTTTATTTTTTTACTTTAAAAAAAAAAAAGATTTTATTTATTTACTTATTTGACAGAGAGACACAGCCAGCGAGAGAGGGAACACAAGCAAGGGGGAGTGGGAGAGGAAGAAGCAGGCTCCCTGCGGAGGAGCCTGATGTGGGGCTCGATCCCAGTACGCTGGGATCACTCCCTGAGCCGAAGGCAGACACTTAAGGACTGTGCCACCCAGGCGCCCCGCTAAACACATTTTAAAAAGTTACAATTAAGTTGCCTGCTCTCTGGTCCGCCTCTGTACTGATTGTGTTTGGAACCACTAAATTTGTAGTGTCTGGGATCTAGTCATAGCTTCATAATGGTTGAATAAATGACTTAGAGATAAAAAAAAAAAAGTTACAATTATATGACCCCAGCAACCAATTAAAATTAGGCCATTGGAATTCTATTATTTTCATGGCAGTATAAACCTTACATGTTGTGAGTTTTGATTCTTCTTTTTTCCTTGTAATCAGAATGCCAACCATTTGTGGGTATTTAGAAATAGTAGGGATCCCTGACGTAATGTAGTTGCAACGATTCCTAAGAGACACGTCTCTCAGCCCCTGATTAAACTCCTTTTACTTCTACCTTCTTCAGACAACTAAACTGTGGAAGTAGGGATGTTTAAGCAGGAATGGAGCATCCAGTAATCACGAGTCATCCTTCCCCAATAGTCTTTCCTGGAAACATCTGGAATATGACTAATGGTTTGGGGAATAGGACCTATGAGTAAAACTTAACAGGAATTGAAAATTATCTCACATGTAGACAAATAAATGGTGATTTAAATACAAATTGTAAGTTCATGAGGAACAGTTGGAAGGAGGACAGTAAATGTCATCCCTTCTTCTAAATAATGAAGTAGAGCATACATAACATCAGGAGAAATTTGTGTCAGGAATAAAGAGGAAGAGTTGTAGGAGTGGCTGACATTGATGTTAACTTCTATAGTTCATTAGACAAAAGACAAATAGTTAGCTATTGATAAAGTCCCAGGATTTGGGGTCTTGCACAAAATGACTTCCAAGGTCTGTTGAAATTTTTTTTGTTAATCAGTGAAATGGTAAACATGCACCCATATCCTTAACATTCGTATCACTTGTATCCCTTATTCTGCAAAACTGTGATGAGAACCACGTATTCATGGAAGCAAATCTGAGGTACCTAGAATTGGTTGTTCCGGAATACAAATTTCAGGAGTCTGAGACTTCTGGGTTCTCTACTGGGTATGTTGGAGGTATTCTGGCAAGAAGTAAACCACAGTAAGCTGTTTATAACTAGAAGGAGTCGCTGATGTCATGATCCGTGAAAATCTGTGACTAGGGAGTCATAATTTGAGGTAGAGGAGTTGTGGGCAAAGAGAACTCATTGGTTTAAAAAGAATCGTTGAAAAATGTGCTTTTTTGGTTCTCAGGCTTCCACTGCTGAAAATAGAGCCCAGTTTAGGAACTCAAATTGTAGCAAAAGCAATGTATTAGACAAAATTTTCATATATTTTTGAGAAAGTGTTAAACACATTGTAGGTATTTCTTGGCTTTAATGACATTCTTTTTATTTCTTAGGACGATATTTCATGATGCATTCTTTTATTCCGTAAGCACCTCTTTTCTTCCTCTATGCTTTTGTGTGGGATTGAAATAAAATAAAAAATTTAGAGCTATACAATGCTGTCAGGCCCATAATGAAATCTAGCTTTATTGAAGTGTGCTTCGAGGGTTTAGAGCAGTCTGAGCTGCTAACTGTGGTGTTAAACATTGTTTGATACTCCCCTCCCTTACATCCTTTGAAAAGAGCAGATTTTTTATGTTTATGCAAAAGATCCCTTAGAGGATAGTGAAGGAGGCATGTGGTTTGCTCATACATGGGATTATTTTATTATTGTGTAACTTGTGCAATTGTTAAAGGAAGAAGCAGCTGTGTGGTAAGGTAGTACTGAGCTGTTTCCTATAAAGTCCAAGGGCTCCTTAGTTTAAGAAGTTCACAGGAAATCTTAATCATGCCTATAAATTTCAGTTATATAAATGTGTGACCAATGTATTATGGTGTAAATGAGATCAGAGTATGAGAATGGGACCCAGATTATATCTCTTAAGTTTACATATCTAACATAAATTATTTTAATTTAAATGACTGGGCAATTCAAAATTTTTTAACAGCCCAACTACAGATGGTAAGTAGAATGATGATTTTTTTAATGGGGCTTCATGACCTAAACTATCTGAACTTTTTCCACAGAGCATAGCTGCCTTGATCTTAAATAATCACAGCCTTATGTTTGTATCAGGATGTCGTTGATACCATGTGAGAAGGGACGAGGGTACCTCCCATTTAGTCAGAGGAGTAGCCATACTAGAAGAGTGGGCGAGGCCTAACAATTGGGAGTGTTAAGGTCCAAGAAAGTAAGGGATGTATAGAAATATGCTATTCAAATTAGCAAGGCCTGCAGGCCAGCCATCACCTGGGAGCTTGTTTAAAAATGCAGAATCCGAGGCACAACCCAGACCTAGTGATTCAAAATCTGCATATTTAGCTCCTGAGGTTGTTGGTGTGGGCTATATATATGGTATGGGCTAAATGGTGTGTCTGTCCCCTCTCCCCTGCCCCCCAATGGATATGTTGAAACTTAACCCCCATTGTAATGGTATATGGAGGTGGAGTCTCTGGGAGGTAATTAGGTCATGAGGGTAAAGGCTTCATGATTGGGATTAATGCCCTTATAAAAGGCACCAGATATCTCCCTCCCTACTGCTGCCATGTGAAGTTACAGTGAGAACACCCTGGTCTATGCACTGGGAAGCAGGTCCTCACCAGACACTGAATCTGCCGCTGCCTTGATCCGGGACTTCCCAGCCTCCAGAACTGTAAGAAATAAATTTCTGTTGTTGATAAGCCGTCCAGTCTATGGCATCTTGTTATAGCAGCCTGAACTAAGATAGTATATACATTCGAGTTTAGGAACACTGACTTACTTCCCTCAGATGCAATGGGCCTTCAATTGAAACTGATATTGAAATTAGGGTACACAGAGGGAAGCATCTTGAGCCTGGAAGCTCAAGGACAGGATCAGGATCAAAGGAGGGTGTGTGAGTTTGGGTTGGTTTGTTTTAGTGATGGGGAGGGGGGGTAAGGGAAAAGATAGCATCTTGAGTGGTTGCCGCGGTTAAAACCCCCATTATTGCTTGGCATTTGGTTTTATGGCATGTGCATGAGGGACCTTGTTTATAGTTGGGGTGAAACACACCCTGGCTGACTATGGAGTTTGGCAGCTGTTAAGGGTTGGAATGGATCAGAGACTTGGAAGTCTTGTGAGAGTGGAAGACCCCAGCTAAGTTTGGGGAAATGAATGTTTTTAGCTGAAGGTGAGCCAACCTCTTGGGGGTGGAAAACCAATCAAATCTTACTCCCAAGAGGAAAGGCATTTTATTGGTGAGATGTTTGCTGAGTCTGGCTTAGCTGTGTCCATCTCTCAGGTCAGATGAAGAGCTATTGCATGCACGTGTTCTCTCCAGATGTCCTTGAACCTGGGACTTTGGGGGCAGGGCCAAAGATAGAAACACTAGTAAAGCATAAGATTTTGCTAAGGTGAGGGGCGCCTGGGTGGCACAGCAGTTAAGCGTCAGCCTTGGGCTCAGGGCGTGATCCCGGCGTTATGGGATCGAGCCCCACATCAGGCTCCTCCGCTATGAGCCTGCTTCTTCCTCTCCCACTCCCCCTGCTTGTGTTCCCTCTCTTGCTGGCTGTCTCTATCTCTGTCAAATAAATAAATAAAATCTTAAAAAGAAAATTTTTTTTTTGCTAAAGTGAGATATGAGAAACAGTAAAACATACATTTTCTGCTGGAAATAATAGGAAGCCACTCATCTTATAGCTGGAGAAATGTCAGTAGTTATTTTTTGTTCACTTTAACATTTAAAATTTAATTTTAATTAAAATTAAAATATTTTTATGATTTTTGTTAATTTTACTTAAATGCATACATGGTAATACAAAAATTTACTGAGTAAAAATTTAAATCAATTTGTACTGTAGTATGTGTGTAGCTTTCCATATTTTGGGAGGAAAAAGAATCTTATTCATGATAGCATTTGAAATTTTCAGAGGAGAACACAAGCATCTTTTAGTAACAACAATTCTTTTGAATAAAAAGTATATAGGGCTTACTAAGGCTATAATAAGGACCAAAAGTTGAGATCTTTCTATGAACTACTAGCACTGTAGGCAGGAAATGATGAGATGGGTTGCAGTATATTTTGGTCTGTGCCAATTATGTCAATGAGATCAGAGATATATAAAATATATTTTTAGTGGTTGCACAGCACTTAAGCTGTGGCAGTCCTTATCCTACACTCTTGTGGTTTTGCTTGGCAGATCCGAGATGGGACATAAGCCACAAAGTGCTATGGGTCTTAAGACAAAATGAAGTCATGCATTACGGTAAAGTGTAGGGAAGAGGAAAATCAACATTTTCCAATAGCCAGGCTCTACACGTAGATACTTCAGATACATTTCACTCTTTCTATATTTATATCCTATTAAAGCTCTGTAATGATTGCCTTAATTTCTCTACCTCTAAATTTATGGGGCTAGGTGTCTGGCCTTTGTTCATGTTCGTGGTTATTACTTGGTGCTATACCCAGTCCTCCAAAGCAGTGCTCTCTGGCTCTTCTCTGTATACAGTGGGTATTACATGATCGATTATTTTGTTTATTGGTGTTTTGTTGGGTGCCCATGGTGCAACTTGTTGACAATGTAGCCCGTGAGGAACTACTGAGGTCATTCAATTGGCGGGAGAGGTGAGTCTGGATTGAGAGGTGAATGTGGAGAAGTGAGGAAACAGTGTGGGTAGGCTCCAGACAGACAGGAAGGATGACATTTTCACTGCTGATACCTCAAGCTCCCTGGTGCTCTGAACTTGGGATACCAGCAGTAGAACATGCCTGCGGGAGCTCCTAGACTGTGACGAAGTAGGCTGACCGGGAGGCTGCCTTTGGTCTGCATTAATGTTTCAAGTTGGAAAATTGGGAAAATTATCACCAGAGTGTAACCATCCCTGGTAAAAGGATGCTTTGTTTAGATAAGTTAATCTTATTTGTGTTCTAATTACCTGTAAGTGTTAAAATGAGAAAACATGGTAATATAAAAACAAATGGAGATGTTGATCTTATGGTTGATTGTATTGTGTTTTCCATTCAGAATCATAACTGTGCCTTGTTTCTGGCACCCGATTATATTAGAAGAGGTCATAATATGAATCCCTTATAGAAAATGGCTATTTTTTAAACTTTTTTTTTTTTTTTTTGAGTGAAGACATATTGGTTTTTTTCAAGGGATAATTTGGTTGGTATAAAAATGCTTATTCATTTGAGACATTTTCTTCTTGCATGTTTCCTGTTATTTTAGCTTCATTTGAGCCAGTAATCTGTGCCCTGTGCATTTGTGTATTATTCCTTCTGATTTGGGTGGGGGGGTATATTCCTAGGATTAAATCAATCTCAACTACATACATGCATTACGAGTTCAGGAAAGGGAGCTGGGAACTATCCTATGAGAAAAAACTATTTTCATTTTTTTAGAGATTTTATTTATCTGAAAGAGAGAGAGCACATGCACAAGCTGGGGGTGGGAGGAGGTGGGCTCAGAGAGGGAGGGAGGCGTAGGTTGCCCAACACAGGGCTCAATCCCATGACCCTTGAGATCATGACCTGAGCGGAAGGCAGATGCTTAACTGACTGAGCCACCCAGGTGCCCTGTTTTTTAATTTTTAAAAGACACTAAAGGATATCCTGAATTATCCCCACTAAGATTAATTTTTGTTTCTGAATGGTCATAGATAACTGGAAAGTAATCCAATTATTATTTAAAGATGGGTTATAAAGATTCATCTGGAGGTGTGTTCTAGGAGGAAAAAAAATGTCAGCATTACAATTTGCTGTTTATTTATTGTAAGAATATACTGCATATTAGGCACTAAATATATGTGTTTGTATGTAAAATTTCCTAGACTAAATTTGTATAAATGCATAGTAGATATCCAATTGTTTTATATTGATGCCTCTCATTATTTTTGATGTTCATGCTTTGAGCTGCTGTTTTTAAATCAGTTAGTTACATGTTTATTTGTTTTGTAGAGACAGATGATTTTTCATGGGAAAGAGAGGCAGCCTTTTGTCTTTTGTAAGTGAATTTATGGAATGCATTTTAGAAATGGATTTTCTGTGGCAAGACTTCATCCCACACATTGTTGAAAGTTTTATAGTCAGGCCTTACCAAATTTCCATTTCGCACTTTTCTCCCTCCGTTTAAACATTAGGACACAAAGATAATTTCAATAGTCTAGAACATTTACATAGATCTATTCAGGGAATCAAAATATTTCCTTTAAAATTTTTTATTTGACTTTTTAATGAAAATTATGTAGTAAAGGGTCGTAATTGTTGATAAGACAATGTGGAGTAATGGAACTGTGCGGCACCAGTGACCAGTAATATGAGTAACAATTTTAATGTGGATTTATTTTTTTGGAGGGATAGTATTTAAGGTCCCATTTTTTAAAAATTGCCTTGACACCAGCTCTTAATTCAATTATATTTCTGCCTAAAAGCCCTCATGTAATAACCAATTTGCAAGCCAAGCTGGAGGAAACTTCACTGTGTGTAAATACAAAGAGCTTGTGCGTGTGTGTGTGTGTGTGTGTGTGTGTATGTGCTCTATGTGCCTGTGTGTAAGTAGCACTAAGGAGCATGTGTGTATGTATGTATATGTATGTACTTGGCTGTGTGTGTGGTGTGCGTCTGTGTTGGGGGGAGGGGAGGGTCTTTGCTCCTGAAGATGCTCTGTAAATGTCTTTTGTTTTCATGTATTTCTCTCTCCCTTTGTCTGCATCACTTGGATTCTCCTCTGCACCAGTGCCCTAAGTGACAGCCACTGGCAGTAATGAGGCCGCGCGCTCCACTATAATTGAACCCTGTCAGCGCTGCCCATTAAGGCCGTGGTGTGCATGCCAGCTCTTTAATCCAAAACCCATTTCTTCTCCTCCATCATTTCCCTTTTACTCATGGCACTGTTTCAAGTCCTGATCCCCTCATTGTGCATGTGGAGGTTCGGGAATGGAGAGTAATTGGTGTTGGTGCACCCGTCTTAAAGAGCAACCCTTTTAATAAAGACATATTCACATCTGCAAACTAAGATCATTGTGTCATGATTGAGCATTGTGTGGGCTTCCTGGATAGTCTATTTGCAGTTAGGGTTTTTTTTTTTTGTTTGTTTTTTTTGGGTGGATTCAGATCCAGCATCTCAAACTCTCACAGTTCCATGATCATGATACAAAGACAGGTCATTGTGATTAAACACACACACACACACACACACACACTCAATTTGCTTTTATATTGAAACTAGTTATGTATTGTGACATTTCAATATAAGCTAAAACTTCACGTGGCTGTCAATTTTCTTCCATGCACCAGCATGAAAATAACAGGCTTCTTGATTATTATACTCCTGGCCGTCACAATTTGAGAGAAAAACTTCTTTCTTTAGAGAGTTGTGTTAAGTGTTATGATATTAACATCAACATGGTAGCAGGTGAACACCAGCATGCTTTCATCTTCTTTTTCTTAGACAATGCATTCAAGTTTATCACTGTTTTCATTTTTGTGCCTTGCCAATATGAACCTTTTATATGTTCACACCCTCTGGTGTAAGTAGAGATGACTTAGTTATCCCTTACATGGTGACAGGTCTAACTCTGTTTAGAGCCTTACTTTCATCTTCCCATTGCTAAATATACCTTTTTTTACATGCAAAAAATGTAATTAAATGAAATCCCTTTTTGAATAATTTGGAATCTGAATCTAATTGAGGCTTAGCTTTTGTGTTTTCCAAGTAGGAACCAAAGAAAATATACTTTGGGCATTAGTAGGGAAGGCAGTTCAACTCAAGTATCAGCTAATCGAAATGCAGAAATGTCACAGTGGTCTCGCCTATGGATAGCAATTGAGGGGAGGGGTGTGTGAGGGTAAATGGGAGGAGGTACTGACACAGTAGTTTAAAAATTCAGGTGAGTCCCTAGAAATTAACAGCTCTAAATAAGTCTGATTTATCACTTGCTTCTAGATAACTTTGAATTTTTGTTTAAAGAAGTGGGAACACTTTTTTAAATGAGTGGAAATTCTTGGTATTTGATACTTAAGTTATTATCTATTAAGCTATTTTGTTAGGCAAGCTAACTTGGGTCTAAGTTTCTAGGACTCACTTTCCATAAAAGTAGAAAAAGAAATAGTTGAGATTCATTTGATTATTATTTAATGTTCTATATTTGCTGTTGTTCAGTGTTTGAACACAGTAAGATTTTCAATCAAAATTTAGTCCTAAAGATGAAAATTCTGTGTGGGTAGACATTTTTGCCTCTCTTGTACCTCTGGTTCTCAGAATGGCAGAAGAAGTACTCAATACATTTTATTGAATTTATTAATTCATCTTATAGTACAGAAAAACAGATTACTGTTACAGCAAAGGTTTTCAATCTAGCTTCTAGGTTGTAGCAGAATAACCAAAGAAAATACCCTTTTACTTTTATTTTTTTTAAGATTTTATTTATTTGTCAGAGAGAGAGGGGCAGAGAGAGGGGACAAAAAGGGGGAGAGGCAGGCAGAGAGAAAAGGAGAAGCAGGCTCCTCGCAGAACAGGGAACCTGATGTGAGACTTGATCCCAGGACTGTGGGATCATGACCTGAGCCGAAGGCAGACACTTAACCGGCCAAGGCATCCCAGAAAATATCCTTTTATTATCAAGACAAATACGTATCCAGGAGACTGAAACTCAGTCTCCAAAGTAAGCTTTTAAACTTTACACAACTAGCTGACTTTGTAATTGTTTCTGTCCTTATAATCAGATGTCAAAATTATTTGTTTTAAACTCCTTGCATTTTCCTGATTAATACTGTTTTACTAAATGTTGTCAGGTAAGATATTTTTTAAAACTCACAGTAATGAAAATCAAAATTTAGTTATTTAATCTCTATCAGAGGCAGCATAGCATGTATCTTGATTTTTTCTTTTAAGAACACAGTTCAGAAAAGTCTCCTTAAGATTATGTAGTTAGTTTGAGCTACATGAAATTGGCACATTTTTAGATGAAACCTACCAATTTATGTCTTATTTCCAGATCATGAGGTCAGAAGACAGAATTTTTCTCCTGCTCCTTTCTCTCTCCCCTCAACCTCGTGCGTGTTTTGTGTGTGTGTGTGTGTGTGTGTGTGTGTGTGTGTGTGTGTGTGTATGTATGTAGGGTGCACGTGGTGGAAAAATTCGAACAGGGCATGGGGAGCAGCAGCACGTGCCATGTAGTTGTAAATAAACCACCCAAGGAACAAGAGTGCTTAAAGTCTCTTTTTGTCCTGAAGAAGGAGTTAAGGTGGGTGTGGCAGTCAAATGGACTCCACCCTCTAATTTCAGGGCTCTCATTGATTTTGATGTCATTAGCAATTTGACCCTTGATTATAACCATATGACTGGGAATTTTCACCAAGATGGAGATGTGATCCAATGATTTTTTTTTTAAATATAAAAGCCCAATTATAGTGGAAGGAAAATAAACACATATTATATGTCTTGAAAAATGCTTGAAGAATTTGTCATTGTGGGAGTTTCATATACCCTTTAAATGAAAACTCAGTATTTAAATTTGTTGCATTTTGAATACTTCAGTGCAAGGGGCATCAGAAGATGATTTTCCTAACATTCCTTGTCCTCCACATTTTTTCCCAAAATTTGAAATCTGTCACTATTACATCTCTTGCAGATGTCACAGATATATAAGGGTCCTCAGACAAATGGGTGTTTCAGAGTCTGAGACTCTTGGAGATGAAGGCAGTGTTGTCACAGGAGTGGATGTATTTTCTGCCACAGGCAGAGGCCATGGCTTTTGCAGAAAACATAATTAGACTTAAACAATAAGAGCAGATAAATGTACCTGTCCTCCCCGCCCCTTTTCCTGCCTTTCATTTAGGCTCAGGCGGACTGATACCACCAACATCTCATTGAAATCCAGTTTCTAAAGTCCTCATCACATTCCTCTTAAGATTCTCCCCTAAGACCTTGGGTGGCCTTCAAATCAGCTAATGGTTGTATTTTTAATGAGAGTGTGATATAGACTAGGGTCTGTTGGAAAGATCTTATAAATCAGAATGTAAACACAAAGTTGTTTGGGGGAATCTGATGTTAGCTCTGTTAGAAGGTGACTGACGTTAGATGCAGTGGACACCAATAAACAGATCTGTGAACAGGATATTTGTGTATCATGCCCTAAGGAGTTGTCATGTCCATTGCCATGAATTACCGTCCATTGGATACCGTCCATTGGATAAATTCATGTGTTAAACACTGACGATCTTTTTACTGAGCCTTCAAGAGGTTTGGATCCTTTTGTTTATTGTGCTAGGATTGATGTTGCCTGTTAAATTAATATGATACGACTGTTTTTGATTTGCCTATGTTCTTTTTTAAACATATTTTAAAGATTTTTATTTATTTGAGAGAGCACACGCATGCACATGCATAAGTTGGGGGAGGGGCAGAGGGAGAGGGACAAGCAGACTCCCTGCTGAGCAGGGAGCTTGATGTGGTGCTGGATCCCAGGACCCTGAGATCATGACATGAGCTGAAGTCAGAGGCTTAACCGACTGAGCCACCCAGGCACCCCTGATTTGCCTATGTTCTTATTTATAATAATTTTTCTTGGGAATATCCTCTAGTAATCTTTGCTAAGAACATTACCCATGTATGGTTCCTTCCACCTCAGAAAAGAAGAAACATACTGCCTCTTCCCTTCAGCATCTCACCTTTACTCCCTCAAAGATTACTTAGAGCCTGACTTCTTCTGACATAAATGAGTGATTTTCAGTGTATTATTATCTTAATAGTCTTATTGGCACAGAATCACAAGACTAAAATTTTACCTGATGAAAACTCATTCTTCTATTCTTAGTTTTTCACATGGAATTATTTCTTCCGTATTGCGCTCCTAGGTTTTTTTGTTTGCTTGTTTGTTTTTAACCTACTGTGTACTTCAGGACAAATCCGTGTTTTATATAATTTTTTAAATATGTTCGGTTTCCCGAAAGAAAGGCTAGGTTTTAGAACTCTCTTGCAGTAGCCGTCGTAGGCAGGTGGTGATTTACCGAATGCTGTTTGTCGGTGGTGCGGTAGAAGGGGAAAATGCGGGATTCTGGAGTCCGAGCTTCTGACTTTTAGTTGAAACTCTGTAGTTAGTCTTCTGTACCACTTTTAGGGGTGTGAGAGGTTGTAGCTTTTCTAAAGGATAGTTTGGAAATGTATAACAAAGGTTTTAAAATGTCCATGTGTCTTTCAAGAATATTTCCTAAACTGTTAGGGATATGCAAAGATGTGACCAGAAGAATGTCTTTCCAGACCAAGTGGAAAATGAGAGGAAAGGAAGAATAATTTAAGTCTTCCAGAGTAGAGCCGTTTCTTAAATTTATGTATTTATAAAATGACTGCCCGCATAGTCATTCATAATGAAGCTGTGTGTTCTTATTTAGCACCAATAACACGAGGGAAAATGTAGCACAGAGTCTAATTCTGTGTTTATTGAAAAAAAAAGTGCCTTGGAAGATATGCACTAAGGTACAAATGGACATTAAAGGTAACCCATGAGGATTATTAGCTTTTCTTGCTTTTGTCTTTAGATGCTGTGTCTTTTCTAATCTTTCTACAGGTGCGTCATAGTCAGTTGGCATTAAAATGTTATTTTTCATATAAGAACCGTTCGTATTTATTAAAACATGTGTGTCAAATGCTTAGTATCTGTCAAACTCTGTTCTGGGTACCAAGGGCATATTTGTGAAATGAAAGCTGATTTTCCTGTAGAGATGATATATATAACTAGAGTGAACTTGGTGTACCTATTAGCAGCTGTTCCCTAATGAACAAACAAAAAGGCTATTCCTTTTATCGTCTTCACAAAATGAATGTGGATATTTTCTACAGACTTGGGATTTTTATGGCCAAAGGTATTTCTGTTGCTAGTGGTGGTGAAAAGGAAAGATGTTAGGACCATCTTTCATTTTCAGTGTTTTTTTTTTTTTTTTTTAAGATTTCATTTATTTATTTGACAGAGAGAGAGAGACAGCCAGTGAGAGAGGGAACACAAGCAGGGGGAGTGGGAGAGGAAGAAGCAGGCTCCTAGTGGAGGAGCCTGATCTGGGGCTTGATCCCATAACGCGGGGATCACGCCCTGAGCCAAAGGCAGACGCTTAACGACCGAGCCACCAAGGCGCCCCATTATTTTCAGTGTTTTACTTGTAGAGCTCAGCCTCATTCCATTTGTTCTGAAATTTTAGGCCTGGAGGTTATGTTTGTCCAGACATTGAATATACATATCCTACGTACCATGTAACTTCAGCGTGGTTTATACTTCAGCGTCTCTGCTTGTAAAGTTAGGAAGTGTAATTTTATAAAAAGAGAACTAAGCTGAATTAGTAATTTCAGATACCAAGTGGACCAGTGATATATTTTTTATCTTGGATTTCATTAGCAGTGAGAGGGAGAGACTCGACAATTGCAAAACTGTTATCTAAATTAAATTCTAAATTAGCTTTATAATAAAATTTTGAATGGTATTGCTCTAAGACCCTAAAATACTGTGGTGTCATGTCAATGGGTGTTTTTTTAAAATTTAAATTATGTTTTATACCAATGTTTTACCTGCCAAAGCAACCATTCTGCTGTTAATAGACTGAGTCTCATCTTAGAGAAACATAAATAACTTCTTGCAAATTAAAATTGCTTGAACTATTCAGGATCATAGTAATGTACTACAGGTTAATTTTACTTAGTACTTAACAGTATTCTTCAAATGGATGAAAAAGGAAGATACCTCGATTACATCATTGAGGAAAGTGATTTCCTACACTGGTATTCCACAAAGTGCTATTTCTTGAGATAGTTAGGTAATGCAGGTAGTGTAGAGTGAGCGGTTTTGATGCCAAAAATAGTTGAGAAATAACTGTATGCTATGTTCTCTTGGAGATACAAAAGCACGTGAGCATATTGAAGGTTTTGAAAAGTCCTGCAGTAAGGAGTCCAATTTCAATTTTGTTTAATTTAATGTTTCTTAAATTTATTTAACCAAGAAGTTTTTACATTTCTTAATATGCCACACTCCAGTATTCTCTGAGCCCTCTGTGGGCTGGATGGTCTAAGTTCTAGAGCAGTGCTTCTGAAACTACTATGGTAAAGTACCAACTTTTAACATTCTCATCTGTCCTACTAGACTACTAGTGATGACTATTATACACGGCTTGTACCACGTGAGTCTGACCGTGTTGAACTGGCCTATGTGCTGTTTAATTCAAGGAGTCCAGTGATCCTGCCGTTGGATGTTGCAGCAATGTCAAGTTACAATAATATCGTCTAAATGCTCCTTCTCACTTTCTTCAAATTCTGTACCTCCCTAATTATGGACTGGTGACAGACACTTGCAGACCAGCATTGGCCAGTGTAGCACACTTTGAGTAGCTCATGTCCAGAGCCTCACTTACTCAAAGTGAGGTCTCCAGACCAGCCACATTGGGATCACCTAGGAGTCTGTTAGAATGTAGCACCTCAGGCTTCACCCCAGACATGCTGAATCATGAATCTGCATTTTTTCAAGATCCCAGGTGTGTACTGAACACAGTGAAATTTGGGAAACATGAATCTAGAACTGTGTTCTAATAGAAATGGAATGAATGCAAGCCACATAGGTAATTTTAAATTTTCTAGGAGACTTGTTAATTTCACTTTTTTTTTATTTTTTAAACTTTAGTATCAACTCACTATATCACAAATAATTATAATTCTAGCATAGCTATATGAAGTGATAAGATATTCCATATTTTTATAAAATATGCCTTGGAACTTTGGTGTGTATATGCACTTACATCACATGTCAGTTCCTGTTGACCACATATCAGGTGTTCAGTGGCTGCATGTGGCCAGTGGTTACCATATTGGACAGCTCAGGACCTGGTGTGATATCTGCTTAGAAAATATTTATAGAATGAAAGGAGTTGGGGGAAATTGTTTATTGGAGACCAGCTCTGTCCCAGCTACATTGCTTCCTCATAATTTTTTGTAGGGTAGGTGGTTTTGGCAGAACAGCATTTGAAACTAGGTCTCTGACTCCTTGGTTCACCATGTTCTTTTTAGCTCTTGACTGCTTTTTGTATTTTTATTTTTTTGTGAATCTCTTTAGTGCTCTTCAAGTATAATTTTTTTATTCTTTAAAAACTCACTTTCCCAGATATTCATAGGTCTATTTTAAATCCTTTCTGGAAAAAGTTTAACTTTAAATAGGTAAATAAAAAAGACCGAATTTACATTATTTCTTTGCTTCTCTGATAATTTCTTGAGTTTTGTTGTTGCTGTTGTTGTTGCAGTTTGTAACTTAAGATCTACTTTGGGAAAACTGATCAGATATGTCTTCCATTCTAGAAATTCTTTTTCCAAGATCGATGAGAGAAGGATTAGGAAATTGAAAGCAATTGGTCAAATGAAGTATAAATTAGAGCACTTTTCTAGATAATGTGGGCCAATTTGATTAAAAATACTGTTGATTCCTGGTATCTAGGAGACGCAGAACCTCAGTGTCCTTGGATGACAGAACAACACATCCAGAGGATGCTGAGAAAATGCTGTACCTACAGATTTCCTTATCCTTGGTTATGAGAAGTAATTGAGAAGGTCTCATAGCATAAGAAGATGAAGAACAGGTACTTCATTATTTTCTCCTAAGTGCTCTGATGAGGTTTTTGAAAGAATCAAAACAGATAATAAATGTATCTCTTGTACTATCTCTAATTCTCCTACTTATGAGGCTAATAAAATCAGAATAGTGACTCTGTGCACCTTCTCAATAGAAATTCTACAGCTACTATTCCCCCAGTCATGTACTGCTTGTCTTATTCAGTGAATCCTCCCAAGACAAATGGTGGTACAAGTTCCAGAATTTTAATTAAGAACCTATAGTATGTTGTTGACTCACATGGGACCTTAGCAGACTGGAAAAAGCTTGAATCTAGGAACTAGGTATTTCAGGTTTTAATCTTGGTTTTGCACCCACCCAACTTTACTAAATCTCTGTTTCCTCATCTGTTAAAAGAAGGATAATTCAATACTTACAGGATTGTATTGAAAGGATTAAGTGAAACAATGTGATTTAAGATGCTTACATAAAATTAGGCCAACAGCAATTAGTGATCCATACTTTTTCCTGAGTGAGGGCGTGGGGAAATGGGAGTTTTTACATACCAATGATTGGTAGAGTGTTCATCTGGACACACTTTATGGAAGGCAGTTTGATAGGCTTTTGACATACCAGCATTGACACCCATGTACTTATACAGCTAAAGAATCAAGTCTTCGGATCTGTGAATAATCGTGCTCATGATAGCATTGTTTTAGATAGGAAATCTAAACCTGCAGAGAAATGCCACTACATTAGGAACTGATTAAATTACGGCAGATCCATACAGTGAGATGTACAGACATTACAACAAAAGGCAGAGACACTTGGGAAGATGTCCAAGACATACTAAGTGAAAAGAAATTGCAGGATGCTCTTCTTTGTACAGAAAATATATAAAAGACTATGTAATTATTAAGTAGGTCACTCCTGAGAAACAGAAATGGGGTTTAGAAGAGGACTTTCATTTTTCTCCCTTCTCTGTCGTCTGAGATTTTTGTTATGAGCAGGCAATACTTTTCCAAAGTATATCAATATTTATAATAGGGAATGTATTGCTTTCTAGCTAACTACTCTGATTTTTGGATGAAAAGACAATTTGGGGGATGGAGCTCAATACCTTATAGTGCAGTAATTTTGATGCTTTGCCAGACAAGAACTACAAAATCAATTCAAAACCCTGCATACTCTGTCGAATTTGATTCACTGTGTCAAGTTTGGTCTAGGAGTGATTGTTCAGGCACTTTCATATTAAACAATCTAGTGTTCTACGTTGTGACTCAAGCATTTTTATAACAACTTAATTTGATATTTTGCAAGGATTCAAATGATTAAAGTGGATGGGGAAAATGCAGCCTTAAAAAAGTCATACTTATTCAGTTTCTCCTCACCCATCAATGTAATATAAACTAACTAGGTCTGACTTAATTTTTCTGAAGGTCAGTTTCTAACTCATTTTATTTGCACTGCATAAAGAAAAATGAAAGACAAAATAAATTCAAATTGATTTATTATAGGAGGGGCACATTCTGAATGAGTTTAGCTAAGTAGATTCTAAAACAAATGTGGCTTATAAAAAAATACGATAATATAAGGTTTTTTCCTAATCCTGATTAGATTTTAAATTGTTCTTTCAGTAGTTTGCATAATTATAAGGCACTGCCATACAGTGAGTAACAATAGAAAATAACTCATTAATGCCTGTTTCTCTCTGGCATTGTTCCAGGGCATGCAGCTTGATGTTTACAGAGCAGACAGTCTGTAGCATTTCCCTGTCTGATACTGACCATCAAAGATTGCTTGGGTTTCTCTGTACTCAGACATTCCTGATTTTGTCTGAAGTGGTAATATCCTGAAAAGCCAATAGCAGCATGAAATTTAAAGTATTTTGGCACTTCCTAGTTCTTGTATTATTTTCAAACGTAGTGATATTAGAGAAGTAGATTGGGATTTCTTGGCTTTTAAACAAAGTGAACTGTTACAAATCTAGTTTTTGAGCCCAAGGTTATAAGGTCATTACAATGCTGGTGACTGAACCGAATCACTTTCCAGAGCTAGGTTTTAAATATCCACCACTTAAAAGCCATAGTGTTTGTTTCATTAGCATTAGTGTATTTTCACTGGTGCAGAGACATTAGATAGGCATCCCTAATCAATAAATAATGAGATGTTGAATCTAGAGTACTGGAATTGTGTTCTTCACTGTGCAATATATGTTAATATAGGTTGTACCTAGCCATAGTGCATTAGGAAATAGTTGTATATATGGCTGATGCCTTGCAAATAATTACAAAATAAGCAGTTCCTGTCTTAATAGGGTTAAACCAGCTTCTGTGGGTTTAGACTGATCAGCCCACTTAAAAAAAGCAGATCCAGGGGTGCCTGGCTGGCTTCGTCAGAAGAGTGTGTGATTTTTTAATCTTGGGGTTGTGAGTTTGAGCCCCGCATTGGGTGTAGAGATTACTTAAATGAATAAATAAATAAAAACTTAAAAAAAAAAAAGTAGAATCTATCGATATATGGACATGAATCCAAATGTGGATCCTAAAATATATATTCTTCATGGGATAGATGCTATGGAACCAATAAAGACCTTTTATAAAATAGTTCAGTACTAAGATATGGAGTAAATATTAAGATAATCTTAACCAATCAGCCATTTAATATATAAATCTTCCTATTGTTTCTTACTAGTAAATGTTTCATTTATCAGTTTGAACCACTCAGAAATAATTATTCCTTGCATCTCTGCATTTTTAAATGTTCTTTGTTTGCGTATGTCTACTTAAAAAAATACATTCATGTGTGTGTGTGTGTGTGTGTGTGTGTGGTGTGGTGTGGTGTGTAGGTGGGAATCACCCAAAGACAGCTGGGAATTCAACAAGGATTACATAGTTGTTAGATTTTTATGAGATAATGATACTTATAATAAATATACTTATAGACCTATAGTGCCTTTGTACAGTAAATGTTATCAATATTTTTGTATTAGTAATAATAATTTAAATGTGGTAGGTATAGATATTAGTTGAAAATTTGTTTTATTCAACTGGAAGACAAAAGTTTATCTTCTAACTTTTGACAGTGAATATCAAATTTAGGTACTTGTATAACATATTCTTGAGAAAATTTCCTATCTTCCTCAACCAGATGTGTGCTCTACTGGTAGTATCTGCCTCCTTTCTGGCTATCATGGTTATGGGCCATGGCTGTCAGGGCCCCTAGTTAGTGATGTCTTCCTAAGATCAGAGGTCACCACTTCTGAGGTAGGACTAGTAAGATGAATGCTGCCCTTGTTGACTCTACCTGAATACATGGAAGGGTAACCAAATTCAGGAAACACATTTTCTTATGGACCTCTTTATTTCTGAGTTGTAGAATCAGCTTTTCTCTCTGCATACATAGATCCTTGGATCTATCAGCTATTGTGTGCCTTTCTGACTCCTGAATAACTCCATCCCTCAGTTCTTCCTGTGAGGAATTTCATTTTGTGCACTAAGAAAGTGGAAAAAAAAAAAAAAAACAACTACCCTCAATCAACATACAGTAACATCTCTTTAAAAAACATATGGACACATCCTCTCCGTAGAGTTCTTGCATTTCAGAGTAATGTTCATCAGACATTGCTTTACATTTTATTATTTTCCTTGATTTTTAGGTTTTCTCTGAAGGGTATGGATTTGCTGAATGAAATCTAAAATTCAACTTGTAAAAATGATATATAAATGAAACTATTATGAAAGATGGTATTAAACAAAAAAGTTTATTACTGACATAGTTCATTATATCAAGCTGACACAGAAGAAAAGATAGAAGCCACATGTAGATATGCCGTCTGCATTAGTTTCCTAGGACCACTGTAATGAACTACCAAAAACTGGGTGGTATAAGACAACAGAAATTTACTGTCTAACAACTGTGGAGGGTAGAAGTCTGAAACAAGAGTTTTGGCAGGGCCATGCTCTGAGTGCTCCGAGGGACTCGACTCTTCTAGGTTATGGTGTTTGCCATCATCCTTGGTGTCTGGCTTCTAGATGTATCATTCTAGTCATGCGTCCATCTTTATTTCTTTGTGTTTTTACATCATTGTCTTTCTGTGTACATCTTATTCTTTGTCCAAACTGTTTTTTTTTTTATTAGCAGACCAACATACTGAATTATGGTATCCCCTAGTAACCTCATTCTTATCCTATTTCCAAATAAGTTTACATTCTGAGGTAGTAGGAGTTAAGACTGTTAAGAAAGTATATATATATTTTTTTGGGTGGGGGTGAGGATGTCAATGCATAACATCATCTGATGATGGAAATGTGGAGGATGTTTATTCATTTAAAAACTGTTTACTGAAATTAAATTATGGTATGTGGACAATAAGCCAGGTAGTTGTAAACAAACCTCTAAATAATCTCTATCGCTATTAATTATTCAGTTATTTAAATACGGTAGAGAAATTGCATAGATTAAAGCAGAAGCAAAGTTAGCAGAAGTGTGTGTGTTAAGAATACCAGTGCCATGGACTATAATCAGGAAAAAAGGTTTCATATGAGAAAAAGTTTCTGTGGCTAGTAAATATATAAAATGCTGGGTTAAATAGTTTAAAAAGGTTCTTTACTGAAGGACTGCTCAGAACTTTGAATATGCTATTGTGCTTTGAGAATATCCAGCTGGAGAGTACAGTGTTTCTCAAACTTACGTGACCACGTAACTCTTCTTTATCGATAATCTCAAGGAATTATGTTCCTGGGAAAACACTGGAAACTAATTTAGTGTCAAACCAAAATTTGGTTTCAGGAGCAGGTCACTTGATTCTAACTAGATTTTGGAGTAAATCAAATTTGCTAGCTCAAACATAGAATTCTGTTCACTAGTAGGTATTTTCTTGCATCTGTCATGAAAGAAACTGGCCACTCTTGAAAAAGATGGACTAGATTTACCTGAGAGTTTTGTAGATTTCTGAAAACCTCTAGTCCCAAGGGCCCCGAATTATCTGTGTAACCATTAGATTACTATAAATATTTAGTGACATTTTAAATATTATCGTGGGCCTTGAAAACATGACATGTATATCCTGTATATGCTTTTGAGACGGTACCATGTTACTGATTATATATCAACTTGAGGAAACACGAAGCTGTGTACGAAATTATATTAGGAAAATCTTACAGCGAATACACTTCTATTAGCAACTTAGAGCAGGAGCAGTATCTGAACTCCTCTTCACTACGAGAATTCTGGAAAATGAGTTGGCTAAGTAACAGTCTTAATAGCATTAAGAACCACAGATAGGCTGAGAGATGCTTAAGTGAGTACCCTGACCCTGCCTAATTTGGATGGGATCAGGAATATGGATGGGATGGGATTGGGATGTTTCTGTCTCTTACATAGAATAGCGTTATTACTATTTTCTCTACCTTTTAGAAACTCATTTGGAGTCATGAAGTTATGGCCAATCTGAGGTATGGTGGGGACTCTTAGACCTAATTATCCTCCCAGAATATGGAAATCAAAGTAAAATTTTCCTATAGTTTTCCAGGGACAGAATCTCCCAAGAGTCACTAACTAAACCCTGCCTGTGGTTTCTTAACGATGGCCCACCTCCTAACTCGTTACTGTCAATATTCTATAGCTATGCATCGAGCTTAGTGAGGCTACTCTACCTCACTGGTTCCCAAAAAAACAGATGACACTCTTTCTCTCTAAGCACAGGTCAAATAACTGTGCAGGATTAAACATGAACTCTTATGACGTCTAAGTCCCAGAATAATGATTTTCCAAATTTTCAGACTCCAATATCTCATTAAATGTGTCGATTTTGAGTTTTGTGAATGTCATTGCTATTAAATTTTTAAGAAAGTCAGCTCTCATTGTCATTTGCATTTAACAGCGTAATGGTCAAAACATTCTACATGCTGGCACAGTGTTGGTTGAATGGAATGAAAAGTTCCTGATATATATATTCATAGGAAAGCTAAGTGAGTGCCCTGTGGCGTCAGACAGCACTTTGAAAGGTTACAGTGTTCCAGAAATCGAAAGCCAGGGTAGTAGACAATGGTTCTTGGTTGCCTTTTTGGGGCGTGTGTTGAGTCATCCAGCCTGTGGTATTTTTTGGTTGGCTGAGTAATTCCAGAGGGCTTGATGAGTTCCTCTCTTCTGTCTTAACGATGGCTCAGTTTCAAAAATGGATGTAGAGACTCCTATATTTTAAAAAAATGTACGTCTCTTCACATTAACAGCATAGAAATGTAAAACATTTATTATTGTTATTGATTATCTTCTTATTTGAGGCTACTCCCTGTAAAGAGAGAAAGCCAAGAACCTTCTATTCGTTAAAGCTTCTTAGAGAAAAGCAGAGGACAGCAGGGGCACCTCTGGGATGGGTGCAGACTGCCCGCTGCAGTGGCAAACGAGCCTCAGTAGATGTCCTTAATATCTGGCTGATAAATGGAAGGGCAGTTCATCATTTCAAAAATGCACAGCATTGATCAGAGTTCAAGCAATAGTGCCTGGGTGGAACACTTTGATGGATTATAGGCTTTTCCTGGCATTTTGGAAGTGGAAAAGAAGGTAGATTTGGGGGTATATTGAAGGTTATCATTGTGGTGTGCATTTCAACTTCTTGAGGAGCAACCACGTAGTTGATTCATCCCCAAGCATGAATCCGTAGACACTGTTGTTTTTACTGGGATTATATGCAAAAGTTTTTGTTGACTTAAGGTATCCTTATTTAATTGGAGCAGCTGTGGAAATGTATTTGGTTCAGTCATCTAAGCTTAGAGTGAACTTTTCATTAGAAATCCCCTTGAGGACTGGAATTGCTCCTTTTCCCTTAAATCAGGACTTCCAATTTTATTTAATTTTTTAAAAAGTAGACTCCACGTCTAGCGCGGAGCCCATTGCAGGGCTTGAACTCAGGACCCCAAGATCAAGACCTGAGCTGGAATCAAGAGTTGCACCCTTAACTGACTACCCAGGGCCCAGGACTTCCAATTTTAAATATAAATCGTTAAACTGTGATTTCCAAGGCTTTAGGTCTTCCATTTTGTGTATGTAACTCATTGTTAGCCAAGGCAGTTGTCATCATCAGGCAACTGTATGTTGTTTTTTGAGGCAACCAATTAAGATGCTTACTTATTGTAGGCAGCTTGATGTGTCTTCTGCCCAGTCCAGAATGTCTTAAAGCATTCCAAAATGACTTTTGTGGAAAGGTAGCAATCTAGGTCCTACCAAATTCTGATGTAGCACTTAAGTTTGGCAGCGCTAAAACCATTTACACATATAGAAACTTTTACCAGGGGAAAAAATACATTCTGATGTGGTCTATACATGTATTCAGTGGAGAGAAGAAAAAAAAAAGAGCTGATCATATGATGTCTAAATGATTTGTTTTCACTTTAGGCCATGAGTTCCTTGAGGATGGGGATGCCTCTTACCAGCTGATGTCTCTGACCCTCGCCATTACCTGACTCAAGGAGTTCAGGTTGAACAACATTTGCAGTACTTTTGAGGGGCTTTCTCAATAACCAGTGAAGTGACGTTTTACATCTGATTCTTTACAAATTCAAAATCTTAGTTACAGATTTACAGGATATGAGTATAATTTGACTGTGATGCCTGTCACAACCCCATGGAGGGAGAAAGACATATTTTCTGCACCATTTTTCATAAGAGGAAAGAAACAGGAGCAGAGAGGGTACCTGATACTTTGAAAGCTGCAACTAAGATTTACCCATAAGAATAAGGAATTCACTATTTTGGCCGACTTCATATATTTTATGAAAAAGAATAAACTTTCCAACACTCTTTAATTCTTTGGAATTACCTGTGAATTATGGGAAGAGGTGAATTGTTTGGTTTGTCAATTTTAAATGCATGAAAACTTGGAAAAGTAGAGGGCGCCTGGGTGGCTTAGTCGGTTAAGCATCTGCCTTTGGCTCAGGTCATGATCCCAGGGTCCTGGGATGGAGCCCCACATTGGGCTTCCTGCTCAGCAGGGAGCCTGCTTCTCCCTCTGCCCCTCCCCCTGCGCGCGTGCATGCACGCTCACTCTCTGTCAAATAAATAAATAAAATCTTTAAAGAAAAACTTGGAAAAGTAGAAAGACTCCAAATTAGAATTTTATTAAAAATAATGTTTCAGTTTTGATAAATTTATTTAATTCTCTTGACATTGCTGCCTGCTTCTACTTATGAAGTATTTGGATAACAGCAGTTCTATTTCCCTTATAGAATCGAAGTAGATGAGATATAATGTATATAAAAACAATTGGAAAAAACAGACAGTGTGTCAACATGACTTATCTCTGGGTGACTGGCACATTGATGTCTCTTACATTAGCTTTTGTGCTCCTCTGGATTTAAAGTCTTTTTTGTTTTTGTTTTTCTAATTGGGAAATACAAAAGTATAGCCATGTAAGGCATTATTATTTTAAAAACTTATTTAGGTAAACTGTACCTATTTTAAAATTCATTCGTTGCAGTGTACAATTCAGTCCTTTGTAATAAATTTATAGAATTGTGCCACTACCAGCACGATTCAGTTTTAGAAAATTGCCATCAATCTTCAAGTCCCTATGGGCATTCTTTTAGTCAGTCTCAGTCTAGGCAATTACTGATCTCTTTTCTGTCTTTATAAATTTGCATTTTTCTGGATATTTCATATAAATGTTATCATGGAATATGTAAGTCTTTTGTGCCTGGTTTCTTTCACTTAGGGTAATGTTTCTAAGGTAGCACTATCAGTAAAGCATTCCTATTTTATTATTAAATACTGCTCCCTTTTATGGTTATGGCACATTCCCTTATGTATGGACATTTGGATTATTTTTTTGGCAATCATGAATAATGCTGCTATGGGCATTTGTGTACAGGTCTTTGTATGAACATGTGTTTTCAATCTTCTTAGGTTCCTGAGAGTGGAATTGTTGGATCATATGTCTGTTTCACATTGAAGAACTTGCCAATCTATTTTCCAAAGTATCTAGATCAGTTTCCACCAGAAACAGACAAGTGATCCCAGTTTTCCACATCTTCACCAACATTTGGTATTGTCTGTCTTTGATTTTAGCCATTTCGTTTGATATATAGTGAGTGGTGTTTCATTGTGGATTTAATTTGCATTCCCTAATGAATAATGATGTTGATCACTTTTTCATATGCTTAATAGCCATTCTTCTTTTTTGGTAAAATATCCATTGAATTGTTTTGCCAATTTTTTTTTTTTTGTTAAAGATTTTATTTATTTATTTAACAGAGAGAGAGACAGCCAGCGAGAGAGGGAACACAAGCAGGGGGAGTGGGAGAGGAAGAAGCAGGCTCACAGCGGAGGAGCCTGATGTGGGGCTCGATCCCATAACGCCGGGATCACGCCCTGAGCGGAAGGCAGACGCTTAACTGCTGTGCCACCCAGGCGCCCCTGTTTTGCCAATTTTTAAATTGTTTGTCTACTTATTATTAAGTTGTAAGAGTTCTTTATATATTCCAGATACAAGTTCTTTATCAGATATGATTTACAAATAATTTCTCAGTCTCTGGTTTGTCTTTTCATTTTCTTATTGGTGTCTTTTGAAGTGGAAAAGTTTTTAGCTTTAAGTCCACTTCATGAATTTTTTAATTTTAGGCTTTGGGATTTTTGGAGCCAAAGTTTTATTAATTGATATTATTATAGATTTTGAGTTCAGCATCCCTACTAACTTGTTTAGATAATTAAAAAGTGAAAAATGAAATTTAATAAAATAGGGCATGAAAAATGTCCTGTGAGAAATTTTCTTTCTAAGAAATATTAAGGAAAGAAACTTGAACTGATGGTTAAAAGTGCATGATTTTGAACTGTGCATTGACACCTGGGATTACTGGGTACCTATGAAGAATGGTGGTGTCCAAGGACTGTCCTGGCTTCTTGTAATGACTGAGTCCTTGTACTGACACTAGTTTGCATGAGAAAAATGGTAAAACCTCTGTGGGAGAAATATCCACTATATGGAGTCACTGATAGCATTAACACTCCTTTCTTTTTTTTTAAGATTTTATTTATTTATTTGACAGAGATAGAGACAGCCAGCGAGAGAGGGAACACAAGCAGTGGGAGAGGAAGTAGCAGGCTCATAGCGGAGGAGCCTGATGTGGGGCTCGATCCCACAACGCCGGGATCACGCCCTGAGTCGAAGGCAGACGCTTAACAACTGTGCCACCCAGGCGCCCCAGCGTTAACACTCTTATGTTCTATAAGCTTACTTTTATAAAGAGCAAAAAAAAAAAAAATTTTTTTTTTGGAAGATTTCTTTTATTTGTTAGAGAGAGAGAGCAGGAGAGCAGAAGCAGGGGGAGTGGCAAAGGGAGAGGGAAAAGCAGGCTCCTGGCTGAGCAGGGAGCCCGAATCGGGGCTCTGTCCCAGGACCCTGGGATCATGACCTGAGCCGAAGGCAGGTGCTCAACTGACTGAGCCACCCAGGCGTCCCCAAAATATGGAGTTTTAACCTCTTGAAGAGATTGTTTTGGTAAAGATGTGTTTCCAAGAAGTCTGTGTTTTAAAAGTCTTTAGGCTTTGTATTGTTTGCTTAGTTATTTAAAAAAAAAAAAGGTAAAAGATATTAATGATCCTTGAAGTTCCTTTTCAGAAGCAGTCTTATCTAATTTAACTTCACTTCTTGGGTTTCTTACACAAAGCGACACTATACTGTGGAATTTATTTTTCTCTTGCTCTTAACCAGCACGCTGGTATTAATACCAGTATTGACTGATGCCTGCAGCAGTCCCGTTAGAGAAGTGTGCTGTTACAGCACGCTGTAGGAGATGCTGCTGCTGGGATACTAGCATCAGGACAGAGGTAGTGCAGGGAAGAGAAGATCTCCGTCTTCTCATTGCATTTTCTACCTTATTCTATTAGGCCCCCATCACAGCTTGTCTAACCCCTTGGTCTTGGGGCGAGGGATTTAAGCTAACTTTGATTTGATTTCTAGCTCTTCTAGTTACTAACTGAATGACCTTGGACAGGCTATTTGACCTCATCAGCCTGTGACTTCATTGCTTGTAGAATGGGATCATGATATCTACTTGTACTAGGTTATTTTAAGAAGGAGAGAAAATGCAGATCACACGAATTACCTAACATCATGATTAGCGTGTGGTAGGTGCTTCATTGGAGATAGGATATTGTTATTATTATTGTTAATGTTTTATTTTTTACATTCTTGATGATCCAAAGAACCCTTGTATACAGAAATATGAAGAAGGAAAAACGATCATATTGAAAGTAGAACAGATAGACTGAGCACTACACTGAAGCTTCAGTTTGTTTTTTTTTTAAAGGGGGGATGTTGTTGATTTTCCCCTAATATTTCAGATAGGAATTCATGCATTTCTCTTCTCAAGATACATATTTTTCTTCTTTTTATATCCTCAAAAATAGAATCTCTAAGAAGTTTAATGGGGAGGCAAAAAGCCTCTAGCATGAAGGGAGCCTGTACCTTTGAGAGATTTGAGCCTTCTGTAAAAGCTGCAGAGTGTTCTGAGGTCTATGGAATTTCCATATTTAAGTCATTTATTTGTACGCATGGACCCTCAAAACTTGCAAGGTCAGAAGAGCCAAGACAAGCTTTTGCTTTCTCTGAAATAACACTTCCTTTCTGATACTGAGTATGCAGCATTTTTAAGCCTGAACGTGAAATTCTCTCTTCCAACTCATTGAAAGGTGCTAAGATCTTGCAGCTTTAACATAAAATCAAGTTAAAATTCTGTTATAATGCAATAGGCAAAGTTCAAACATCATTAGATAACCTAGACATGAAGTGAATAATTTCTCTCTTAATATTTATGTATCATTCATTATTAAAGTGAGTAATTTATTTAATTAACAGCTGCTCAAAAGATTGGTTTTTCTGTCTTTTAGATTAATTTTACTAAAAGTGTAGGAAAACTGCAAGATAAAATGACTCTGTGTTCTCATGCTTTAAAGTCCTAATTTCTCTCTAACATATATTTTGCCCTCATAATTACACATCTAAACTTCTGAGCTCAAGTACAGATTTATCCATTCTAATAGAAATAAAATCTCTCTTTTTGAATTATTGCCTCTTATTGAATATTATAAGACATTTAATTAGTTCTCATATCTATCATTAAAAATACTGTTGAGATATTTTGGCACCTAAGCCACATTATGTATTAAAAAATATTCCCAATTTGTATGAATTTAATGTATGGGTAAGTCTTAAGTGTTAAAATTAGTTATTGCAACATGTAATCCATGTAAACAGGAGCAGACCTTGTATAGGTACCACTCTGTAAATGGGGTATATAGTTTCCTATGGCTCCTTCAGCAGAACAAGTCTCTCCCATTAGCCAGAAGGATCAAGTCTTTGCTTATTCTCAGTGATCCAAGTCAGACTATCCTTCCATTGAAAGACTTTTTGTTTTTTGAAGGACACTTGTGATACTTGATTTTGTTGTTGTTGTTTTGTTAATGTTTTCAATATTCAGTACTCCAGACAAAAGAACTAGGGTGTCATGTCATATATTTCTTTTGTAATTGAGATGAGACAAAGACAGTAGAGATGTTGGCTATTATAAGTGGAGTGATGGGCAATTTTCTTTCTTAATGCCTCATCAGCAGCAATTAAAAAAAATTACTTAATGCACTCATTAATATACTCAAAACATGAATGGTATTGCATGTCTGTTTAAACACCACCTGGTGGATATCAATAGACCACCAACGATCCATTGACCATATTTTGATAATCACTGCTTTAGTACTTCAAATGCCTTGGAAATGACACAAATAATTTAATTTTGATTTAAAGATATTCTAATGAGCTACATAACTGCCTGCTATATTTGCAAGTAGAATTGCTTTCTGGGATGTTAACAGAAATAGGAAGCCATTCATATCGTGTGCTTGCTGCAGAATTTTACCTTTAGGATATATTTAATTTTGGAGTCTGAGCCCAAGATTTTTCTAGTTTCTTCTGAATGATCCTATAGACTTAGTTTGCTCCATTTGATCAGTCCTGTGTTGGTTAAATTCTCTTAAGTTGACTCCTGAGAAAATTCCAATGAGCTAAGCATTTTAATGTGGAAAGGAAACTGAGAAAACTATGCAGTAAATAACATTTAGGATATAACAAAATGGCACCAAGAATGGCTGTAAATGCTTTCTATTTATTTGTCCCTATGTAGCTGAGATTGAAGTAGATCGAGCTCAAGCTGGAATCACGGCTACTTTAGTCATTAAACTTCCACATGCGGATGCCACTTTATTAAGTGTCCTTTCAGGAGAAGATATCCAAACAATTTTTGCACTATCAAGCAATTTTCAGACACCTAAAAGAAAGGGATAGCTTGAAAATATTTTTAAGATTAAAGTATTTTATTAAAAATGACCTTCATGGAGCAAATCGTAACTCTACAAATTTGGATCCACAAAAAGATGATAGAGGCAAATAAGATAATGTCCGATGTTGAAAACTGTCTCTGGCAAGGCAATTCAAAACATGATATGCCAGCAAGTACAACCTTTGGAGTCCTGCAAAAAAGAGAATTAGGGAACTACCAGGATTGTTTCTAAAATGAGGTTTATGGCTTAGTGAGCAGTTAATATTTGTCTTGCTTTTAGAAACAGAGCCACATGTTAGAATTTATGTACTATAGTAAGATAAGTTTTCTGGAAATGATCCCTAAGTTTCTTCAGGCCATTTTGGGAGAAAATGTCAATGTTTTTATGCAAAGAGAACACCATTTGCATAAGGATGGTACTTATTAAACATCATGTTTGCAGGATTAAGTAGGTAATCAGAATGCCTGTTCATCCAGTAGACATTGTTATCTAGGCTGTACGTAGGAAGAGAAAATAAAAATCCTCCAGGCACTTAAAAGACCAGCTTAAACCCAGTGTACTCCTTTCTCTTTCCCCAAAGGTGGGTTCCTATCAGTTTTAGACTTTTGCTATGAACAGTTTCAGAAAACTTAAGCACATTATACTTTTCCAAAGAAACAATGCTTTCAGAGGGTGTTGAGTCCTTAAACAAGGGCTAGATAGTTGTAACAAAGAGGTAATGACATTGAATTTCAACTAAAATTCACTCTTGTCTAAAATACTAAAATTATGCTTTTAAGCATATATATTGAATTTAAAAATACCTTATTTCTATTGTATAGGGAGTTTTAATACATTATAAGTTAAATACTTGCATGAAATTTGATATACTTAAAATAAACATAGCAGGTATAGTTATTAAATACTGAATTACCAGTAATTTTCTTGCCTGAGCATTTAGAAGAGTGATAAGTGATTTGAATTGCTTCTTTGAAATTTCTTTAAAATTGATCCTTCCCATTTGGTTGCATATTTTCACATTATTTGAGTCTCATAACCACGTGGGGATGTTTTAGTCCATTCCACACCCCAGGAGACCCAAGCTCAGAGTAATTCGCTTTAAAGCATACATGTTTTAATCAAGATTTTTTAAAATCCATGTTTAGATATTTGTTATGATGCATTCTCATATACATTGAAAGCTTGGAAATGAAGTCCATTTGGACCATATGGTGCCTGACCTTGCAGATTGGGAGCTGATTATCTAAAGTCATTTGGTATAAAGGTAAACCATTCACCTGTCACAAACATTGCAGCGCTTTCACAGGGATGGTAGGATGGGGTCCCTTCAAGTAAGGGAGTGTGGATAGGATTGGCATCTCAAAATAGAGCTACTACAGAGCAGGACCAAAATTCACACCTGGGTCTTCTCATTTCAGATGAAAGACCTCCTTCCCATGTACTTGTAGTAAAAGTTAAGTGATTAATTATTCATTTAAAATACTTTGAATAATTTCATGGATTCTAGAGTTTTAAGTTTTGATCATCCTTTTAAATAAAATATAGGATCTAAATATTTGAACGCTCTCAAGATTTTAGGTGTGAAAGTTTGAATATGATTTATTTTTTCTTTGACTTTCCCTCTCCTCATAAGTAACATTAATAGAACCTAGCAGCATTAAATAAAAATATCCTAAGAGCAGGGAAATGGAGTCAGACTTCTTTGCTACAGTGTTCTGGCTGTAGAGCATGTGTGTAAGCTGGGAGGTCGTTGACAGAAGCATGGGATGCTTGTGTATGGATTACTCTCCAAAGTTTAAGGTCTGATGGTAGCACCCCAATTTCAGCATAGGCTGTGATATGCTGCACTAACAACCCTCAAACCTTAGCACCTTACAAGAATAAAAGCTTGTTTCTCACAGAAAATTTTTGTTATGATTCAGCTGCAACGCTATTCCACATTTTCTTCAGTGGATTACTTGCCTGAAAGGCAGTAGAATATTGCTGGTCTTGTGGCAGAGAGAAAGAGTTAATGCACAATGCACTGGTTCTTAAAGCCAGAGATGGGGTATATCACTTGTGCCTACATTTCATTGGCCAAATCAGGTCATGTAGCTATGGCTGAGTTAAACTGGTAAATCTTTGTGCATCACAGAGGGGGCCCCCAGAGCAAACATGTAGGTGAACAGAAATCCAGTCTGCCACAACTCCCTTTTAACATCTTTACTTGTTACTCAGAATCACCAGAGGCAAGGGGAGCTTCACTGATCTTTTTTGTTATGTTTGTCAAAAAGAACATATAAAAGTATATGTACTTTGATAGCATGTGTATGTATGTGTGTGTGTATATATATATATATATACACATCACATATGCATACATTTGACAGCTACCTTTTTAGTCTTGAGATACACATTTTTTTAACCCTTACGAGGACTTACTGCCTCTCATTCATTTTAAGTGTTTGCAGTGTACCAGGCATAATAGACCCTTTAGACAATATTATACTTGCTCTTGAGTTTACATTCTAAAAGAAAAATATATATGTATACCTCTTCATTTTATTAAAAATTTATTTATTTTAGAGAGAGGGAGAGAGTGTGTGTGCGAAGCAGGGGGAGGGGCAGAGGCAACGGGAGGGGGAGCCTGATGCATGGCTCAGTCCCAGGACTGTGAGATCATGACCTGAGCCAAAACCAAGAGTCGGACGCTCAGCTGACTGAGCCACCCAAGCACCCCTAGGCTTTATTTTTTAGAGAAGTTTTAAGTTCACAGCAAAATTAGGGGAAGGTACAGAGATTGTCCATGTATCTCCTGCGCCCACAAATGCATACCCCCCTCAACAACAGCCCCCATCAGAGTGATACATTTATTAAAACTGAGTAACCTACATTGACACATCATTATCACACAAAATCCATAGTTTACATTAGGATTCACTCTTGGTGTAGTACGTTCTATTGGTTTGGATAAATTTATGATGTTATATATCTATTTTTACGATCTTATAAAGAGTAGTTTTATTGCCCTGAAAATCTCTGTGCTTTACTTATTTGTCCCTCCGCCCCCCAATGCCTTGCAACCACTGATCTTTTTACAGTCTCCAAAGCTTTGCCTTTTCCAAAATATCCTATAGTTGGAATCATAATTGTAGCCTTTCTATATTGGGTTCTTCCATTTAATAATCAGTTTTTTGTTTCTTCCATGTCTTATTCATGGTTTGGTAGTTCATTTCTTTTCAGCGCGGTCTTACAGGCATTGTCTGGCTGTACCACAGTTATTTATCCATTTGCTTACTGAAGGACCTCTTAGTTGCTTTCAATTTTTGGCAATCATGACTAATGCTGCTATAAACATCTGTGTGCAGGTTTTTGTGTTGACATAAATTTTCAGCTGCTTTCAGTGAATGCTAAGGAGTGTGGTCACTGGATCCAATGGTTAGAGTGTGATTGCTGGATCTAATTAGGACATGTTTAGTTTCCTAAGAATCCACCGAACTGTCTTCCAAAGTGGCCGTACCTGTTCACATTCCCACCAGCAGTGGGCGAGAGCTCCTGCTGCATCACAGCCTCCCTGGCACTCAGTGTTGTCAGTGTTCTGGATTTCAACCCGTCCAACAGGTGTGCGGTGGTATCTCACTGTTGTTTTAGTTAGCATTTACCTGATGACATATGATGGGAAGCATTTTTTCATATGCTTATTTGCTGTCTTTATATCTTCTTTAGTGAGGTGCCTATGAAGATCTTTGGCCCATTTTTGAAATGGGGTCATTTGTTTTATTATTTTTGAGTTTTAATACAGTCCTTCAGCAGATACATTTTTTGCAGATGTTTTCTCCTTGTCTGTGGCTTCTCTTTTTATTCTCTGGACAGTGACTTTTGCAAGGCAAAAATTTTTAACTTTAATGATCTAGCTTATCAATTCCCCCCCCCCCCCCCCATGAATCATGCCTGTGGTATTGTATTCTAAAAAGGCTCTTGCTAAACCCTAGATCATCTAGATTTTCTCTTAGGTGATTTTTCTCTTACATTATCTTCTAGGAGTTTTGTATTTTACATTTAGGTCTGTGATCCATTCTAATTTTTGTAATGGGTATAATGTAATATCTAGATTATTTTTTTGCATGTGGATATCCAATTATTCCAGCACTATTTAAAAAAAAAAAGACCAGTTTTAAAATGGCATTTTTGTTTGATGTTTTCTGCAAAGTACTGAGGAAATGCTCTGTAGGGTGAGCTTTGGGTATAACTTAGCCCCATGGTTAGAGAGTGGAGGAAGAGGAAGGATTATTGAATGGCAGCTCTGTCCCAGTCATTGTACTAGACAGTCCATGTACATTATTTAGACTTTGTAACAACCTGAGTTAGGTATTGACCTACATGTACACTATAAAGAATTTCAAATGGAGAGCTTCAGTGCTGCTTCCAACCCCATTCACTTGGTGTACACACACACACACACATGCACGCACACACCCACACCCACACCCCACCCACACGCACACGCACAGCAAGAGCACAGGCTCTGGGAACAAGCTTGTGTTTGAATCCGAGCTTTACCACTTTCTAGCGATGTGGCCTCTGTGTCAGTTTCTTCATATAATGTGGGTAACACTCATGTCTATTTTATAGGATTTTTGTAAGAATGAATGCATGTGAAGTATTTACTGCCAGGCCTGGTGCATAGTAATTGCTCAATAAACTAGATTTTCCCTATCATTCAAACCCAAACATGTCAGTTCTTTCCATCTGTTAATACTAATCTTGAGAAGTGAAATAGTAGCCATGATTTAGGCCTGGTTTTGTAGACAGAATACTGAAATTTAAGAGAAGCTGCCTATGTTACATCACAGGAGATGATACTAGGATTCTTCCACATGGAGACATAAAGTAATAAGAGTGGTATAAAATGTAGTACAATGCTTTTAAAACATATGTTGCCATAATGAAATAAAGAGGAAACCGTGAAAGCTGCAAATGGAGGATTAAAGCTCAGTGTCAACATAAGACAACATCTGTCAAGATTGTAGCAAAACTCTGATTAGCCTGTTTTTCATAAATGAAAATGAACCCATATCTGCAAAGGATTGCCAACTGTTAATACGCCATTCTACTGAAGTGCTTTGTTTCATAATAAACTCATAGAGGGATGTCTTGATCTGATGTCTTGTTTGGGAATTTTTTTTTCTTTCTTTTTGAATGAAGACATCGGTGTAGTAGTTATATCTGTAGTCAGTCTACAGACCTTTAGGAATTTGTGTTCATATGGTAGTTGTGGTAGCTTATCTTGGTGGACGACTCACCAGGTGCTGGGTTTATCAACTATTTACTCATTTAATCTCTTCCAACAGTCCTATAAATAGGTGCTGCTGTCATACCCATTTTACAGATTATGAAACTGAGATACAGAGAGGTCAAGAAACATGTCTAAGATCATATACCTAATTGATCTATGCTTATGGTCGAACTGAGATTCATATCAAGGTTCTTCTGCCCCCAGAGCCTACATTTAAGCATTATCTAATGGAGCATGTAAATTGTTTTTATTCTTAAAAACTCTAAGAGAAACAATGTATTTATCATTGTTACTGCTGCATAAACTATTTAAACATCTTTTAGTTTGGGCTGAAATTACAGCCAATTCTTTTGAAATACAATGTCTAAGGGGGAAAGTAACATGCGAAGACTTTGGGGAGGAACTAGGAGATGAGACTAATATTTGCAGGGCGAGTTAGGAACTGAGGTACACACAGACTGCACTCCATCCATACAGGTGTTCTTTTACTTTAAGCATGGTTTTTAAAAAAACTTCAAATTTGGTTACACGTAGTCAGGATGGGCACTTAGCATCCCACCTTAGTTCTTACCCTTCCTTTCTTCTTCCTTGTTGAGTGTCCCTAGTCTGAGAGGCTCAAACTTAGTTTCCCACAGTCTTTGTTGCTGTTAGTATTTCACTGAAAATAGTACAGCATTTCTTTTGTACTATTTTTCATTTACCGAACTTTTTGAGATAATATAGCTTTAAATACTAAATGTAGTGTCTGGTCCTTGAGGTTAGGAAGTTGTGTACCTCTTTTGCATAAAATGTGATGAGCCAATTGTTATCTTGACCAGTTAATCCATTCACTAATAGTTGCTTGTGGGTTCTATAAAGAAAGATGCCCTATAAAAGGGTGCTAGAATTCTAAGGGTAGAAGTTGGATAATTACTTCTTAATTCTGTTGAGGAAATGCTCCTGCTAGACCTTGTTCATCACTGAAGTAGTTTAGTAGAATGTAAATAGAGCACTAAAATTTATAAACACAAAAAAGATGTTTACCATTGCATTTTTCTTTGATTTTTTTTTTTTTTTTTTTTTTTTTTTTTGCATGTGCTTTGACTTCTATGTGAAAGTCAAGAGACTTGGACAACACTTACAGTTTTCGTCACCAAGCATTTTGAACATTGTTGTCCATTGATGTTATCATATCCTGGGGGGAGGTAAGACTCTAGATGTTTAGATGAAATGTATATTTCGTTCCCACAAGTTCAGTACATAAAGAACTTGCTGAAAAGCTCATAATTTTGAGTATGGTGTAAGATAATAATTGTTTCTTTGGTACCGTGTTTAAGCTTCAACTTTATTGTAGAAATGTTGCTAAATAGCCTCATTGAAGATGTATTTTCTGGAAAGCGGTTGAGAAGTAAATAGTGAACACTTTTGGTTACAAAGAAATTGTAAAAGTCAATCCTATAGTATGTTTTCACGTAAGTCTTCAGCTGAATAATATTAGGTGGCATGGGGATGGCATTTGGGGTGCAGCTGAGAGGTAGCATGGGATGAAGGGCACAGACTCTGGACTCACATTGCCTGGGATTGAATCTTGGCTTGGCTACTTCCTTGCTGTTCGTTTCTGTGCCTTAGTTTCTTCACCTGTCCAATGAAGATAATACAGCGCCTCTCCTCATGCAGTTGTGGTGAAGTTAACCTGAGTTAATGTATGGAATTTGCCTTAAACCGTGCCAGGCACTCACTTATTAAGAAGGTACGAGTGTCAGCCTTTATCACGAACATTATTGTCATTGAGAACATCCTTGGTTCTTTAATACCAGAACAAAATAGACAACACTACAAGTATCCATACAATAGAAAATAATTTATTCTCAAACTCCTCATACTGAAGAGTCATTAGGGAAATAATCTCTGCAGTCCTTGAGAAGGCATTTGTATTTATAAGCCCTAGTTATTTATGAAGTTCAAGCATTTCCATGTTGTGGTCAACGTTTTTGACAATGAAAGCATTCCTATCCATCATATTCAAGGAGTACTCACCTGTACAAGTACTCTGAATAGTATGGAACTGGGTTGAGTCATCTTTTCATTTTTCATACCCTAATTAGGTTTTCAGAAGTAAAATTCGATGGCAAAATAAGTCTGTAGTTGTTTTGATAAATGAAGGAGGAATGAATGTAAAGGTTTTCATACCACACATATTCTAGACCATGCTACATCGGTTATTCTGATGCAAAGGGCTGGTGTCCTCACTAAGAGCTGAGAATAGGTCCAAAAAGAGCGAAAACATTACAAATTTTGCTGGTGCTCACTTTTAAATGGTAATCGTTGCCTAAAGTTCACAGCAGGCCTAGTGATTGAATTTTCAGACAAAACTTCAGATTTGGGATGTTAAGATGCTGAGAAGGGTATGTGATTAGCTGAGGACTGACAGTAGTCCCTGAGGAATGACCACTGTCATTACCAATGATGCAAACTCCCTGGCCTCCTGTATCGCCATAATTGTTTCTGGCCACAACAATGTACTGTAGCTTGCTCTGGTGAAGAACTCTAAATCCGACATTTACTTTGGGTGGGAGGAATCCATGAGTCTGTTTTTCTCTGGGCCCAGGAGACAATGGCTGGGGTGCTGTTAAATAAGATAGAGAATAAGTGGGAGTTTTCTGGCTTGTGTACTCAATGGGGGAAGTAGAACAGTTCAGGCAGAAGTTAATTTTTCTCTGGTTCTTCCATAGCAAAAATCTAAGCAGTCTGCATAGTAGGGGGAAAAAAGTAGGAGGTCTGTTTTCACCACCTCCTCAGCAGCTTGTAGACTCCTTATAGAAACAAGGTGTTCATTAAAAGTATACTTACTATCCTCTGCACTCCCTCCCCACCTGTCCTGTTTGAGTGGAAGAGGTGAGAATACCCAGGAAAGCCATGAAAATAACCACTACTAAATAGGCTCAAACCTTACATCAGTACACATTTAAAATAAACCTAGAATGTTCTTTTCCTTTTGATCCCTATGGTTGTAATTCTCTGTGATGGTCTATTAACATTTGTTTCAAGTAGATTTTCTGATATCTTTTTTTTTTTTTTTAAGATTTTATTTATTTGAGGGGGGGGGAGAGAGAGAGAGAGAGAATGAGAACAAGCAGGGGAGAGGGGCAGAGGGAGAGGTGAAGCAGATTCCCCCCCTGGATCATGACCTGAGCTAAAGGCAGATGCCCAACTGACTGAGCCACCCAGGTGCCCCAGATATTTTTCATATTTTAATATAGCTTGTGTGGGATCTTGTAAATTGCAATAGGTCAATGTAAACACTCACAACTTTGCATTGCTCTTCCAAAGTCGAAACTGGATTGTTTTTTTAAGAGTAGTTGCTGTTTGTGCTGCAGTTATTTGTACTTCATTACTCATGAGCTTATTCCTTAATTATTTCTGGCCTTGTTTGTTCTTGCCTTTAGCAAGGTGTTTGGAATAAATCTTGTTAATGTCCTGTGGGGTCCATAACATGCCTTTGACTTCTATTTCATTCCCCATAATACCTGGCAGTATTGGGCACTTAGTAGGTATTCAGTAAGTATATCAGTTATACTTTCTGACTTTTCCAAAGAGGAGTTAGAGATAGCTGTTATTTAGATTTAATCCCCAGAGAACTATTTCCTAAGGTCTCCCTGGTAAATGGGGTTGCCATCTGCTTTCATTGTTTGGGTATAAACCTTTTGCTTGTGATTACTAGCCTTTTCTAATTTAGGGAGGATTGGACTCTGTTCTTTGCTTATGGTTATACAGTCGCTGGTTTTCACAGAGGCAGTATACAGTAGTGGCTAAACCTGGTTCTGCCACTTACTAGCTGTGTGACCTTGGAGGCCTTAATAGCACTTAACCGTTGTTTGGAGAGTTAAAGAGATGTAAATAACTTAGATAAGAGCCTGGGTAATGGATTTATTCATGTCAGCTTTTATTAGTAGCTTTTAAAAAATGAGTTTGTGGGGCGCCTGGGTGGCACAGCGGTTAAGCGTCTGCCTGCGGCTCAGGGCGTGATCCTGGCGTTATGGGATCGAGCCCCACATCAGGCTCTTCTGCTATGAGCCTGCTTCTTCCTCTCCCACTCCCCCTGCTTGTGTTCCCTCTCTCGCTGGCTGTCTCTCTCTCTGTCAAATAAATAAATAAAATCTTAAAAAAAAATGAGTTTGTGACACTCATTTGCTTTCGTAAACTATGGGAATATTCAGAATTGGACAAGGTTTCTGGAAATCGGGTGCTTACTTTATTCACGCTAGTTCGAGCCTTTTGCTTTGGGTTTATTTCCCTTGACCTTGGGTTCCTTTCTTCATCAGAAGCCTTCTCCTTCAAAGATTTTGCTCCCAGGAAAGACAATAATCTTTATGTCTAGAAGAGACAGGATAAATTGCAGACAGAATATTCCTTATATTCACCAGGTTTTTTTGTACTCTATTGAATATAGGTAGTCTCTAATGGGTTGATATGACCCTTGATAATACTAATATGTAGCCAGTTTAGACTTGAAGATTATAATTTTTTTTTTGGATGAAAAGGGAGTTTGAGGTTTTTCTTTTTAGCTAAAACAATTTATTTTAATTATGAAGAGCACTGCAACTTGATCTTTTCTTTCTTAAGCACTTTTAGACTATTAGATCTTTCTTAATTCTTGATATTAAGGTATCATAAGGCATTCTTACGGCTTTAGTGAATGTGATAACATTGAGCCAAGCACTACATAAAGCTATTAAACATTACCTTTTGAGAGTCTATATAGACTATTAGATAAGTATTTTAAAAATTGATCTTATAGGGTTAAAAAGGGCCTTTTCTTCCTCGTTGGATCTACACAGATTTAAATGACTTAGTTTTCATATCCTGATATTTTTGAAATGAATATATTCAGATCCATTATGGGTTTGTATGGCCTCTCTCTTTTAACTCCAGGGGAATCGGCCTAACTTTACAACTCATCTACAATGCCAAGTTATCAATTAGCTGTCAAGGTTGCTGCTTTAGAAATCAGACAACCTCTAAAATCCAACTCTAAATCTCAATAGATTTCTTTCTAACCGCATCTGAATCATGGTCCACTGTTCTAAAGTGCTGAATTAAATCAACCACTGACTCTACTCTTCACTGTCAAAATGAAACTTCTAGTGGATCAATTAGGAAACATATTGATTTTTTTAAAAAGGCTCTTATCCTAGATAGAACTTATAAACCACAAGAGTATCTCTATATATTTACATACAGACTCGATCTGTAACTCAGACGGTTTCCCAACATTTGCCAATAAGATGCTGGAGTACAGTTTGCAGTGAACTATGGTCTGTTTTTTAAATGGGCACCCATGAGTATTCACTGCTTAATGCAAGCAGGAAATATAGGCACCACATTTAGAGTGCACATTTATTTTTGAAAAATGCATTTCAAGATTAGAGACAGTAAAGATTTTTAAATAAATCTACTTTGCTTATTTATAATCTGTATTGGTTATTTATTTTGATAACATTATCTGAGTAAATTAATTGAATAGGAATTTTAGGTTACTCGTAGTCCAGATTAGGGGGAAAAAAAGGAAACTATGTTCTGTGATAGTATTTACTAAAAGCTCCTTCAAAAGCATTAATGATCCGGTGGTATTTGTCTTTAACTTAAAATATACCTTACTGAGAAATAAACTTATACAAAAAATGCAGAACACAGTTGGACTGATTCCATATCATTTTATTTTATTTATATTTCAAAGGCAATGCTTATAACTAATAGCTGCTTTTTCGCATGTGAGCTCTGGCTTTTATGTGCTACAACTATTTTTATAATGAAGTATCAAAATCATAAAGATAAATATGGCTGTAAAATTATCACATGGAAGGTCACATACTTTTCAACAAATGTTGCCACTATCTCAAACATTGTGTGTGTGTGTGTGTGTGTGTGTGTGTGTGTGTGTGAGTATGTGTGTGTGAGAGAGAGAGAGAGAGAGAGAGCATGCGCTTGGGGGATGGGGAAGGGACAGAGGGAAAGAATCTCAAGCGGACTGTGCTGAGCTAGGAGCCTGATGCTGGGCTTGGTCTCATGACCCTGAGATCCTGACTTGACCTGAAATCAAGAGTTGGATGCTTAACTGACTGAGCCACCCAGTTGCCCCTCAGATGTTTTTTTGTCATTGTTTTTGAATGTTACGTACAGAGTTTAAGTCACACCAGTTAACTTTATAGAGCTAATTAACTTTTACTAAGCACAGTGGTATCAACCTCATTCATGAACTTTTGTCTGAATGGCTTGCCTGTAACCAAATAGTGATTCCATTTTCAAATAATGAAGATAGTCACGTGACATTGATAGGGATTCTGCGGGTAGTTCAGCTTTGGAGCCATAATTATTGATGACTTTGGAGGCCCTTAAAAATAGAAACAGCTTTGCCACTGCCAAAGGAGGCCAGAAGTTGGAAAGGGTGCAAGTTTGCTGTTTGCTGGATGGGATAGAAGAGTGGGAGAGTGAATTAGCACTTATGACCTCTCCCCCATCCTGATTATTTTCACTTTCCTTCCTTCTTTCAAATATATCTTGATGCTATTTCCTAAATTCTCAGAATTGGTTTCAGATCTCCTAATGAAATACCAGATTGGTTTTATTTTGGGAGTGGGGGAATGATAAAGTAGTCAAAAGAGTCTTTCATTTCAAACAATTAAAAAGTATTTAAATAATTAAACAATTAAAAAATGCCAAATTGCCCTTGTTGAAAACTCAAAATCTGGGAATCCTCTTTACCTTCACATAATGAAGGTGTGATAGGGATGTGAACACGTAAATCGCAGTCCAAGAGCTAAACAACAAGAGCTATGAAAAGTGACAGAGCAGAAGGCATTTTATGATTTATTGATAGCACCTTACATTTCTTTTGTGTTTTACCATTGTCGAAGTATTTCCATGTATATTATCTTATTTGCTTCTTATAATCATGAGGTACGCAGGCTAGATATCATCCTCATTAAATTGTGATTAACAGGCTAGAGATTAAGGAGGCTTACGTGAAGTCATAATTAACTAAATGTACTACAGGGGTCAAATGAAGGTCCTTAAAAAATAAACTCCAGCATTCAAAGTGGCATGTTGAGAAAAAAAAAAAAAAACAACTTTTAGAAATGGGAATATATGGTGGATCTTGAAGAAGATACAGGTAGGATAATCTGGCAAAGTACCAAAATGAGAAAGTCCAAGCAATATTCTAGAATACAATTGAGAATTGAGATAGATCAGAGGCTTTCTGTGGGGGCCTGTGGAGAGGAAGATTCCTGGAAAGGTGATTTGTGGCTAGGTCAGAGTTTTTCAACGGGGGTGGGGGGTGTGAAATTTAGCAATGTCTGGTGATTGTTTTTTTTTTTTTTTTTTTTTTTTTTCTGTTTTAATTGGAGGAGTGAGGAGGGGTTCCTGGCATCTAGTTGGTTGGGGGTGGGGGTGAAAAATGCTCCTAAATACTGTACAATCCATAGGACAGTCCCATATAACAAATAATCTTCCAGTTCCAGATACCAGTAGTGAGGTTGAGAAACCCTGAGCTAGATTGTGGAGGGCCAAAATGTCCATTCAAGGAATTAGAACAGCCCTGTGTGCATTCAGGGGCCACTGAATTTTTCATTTAGTTTTAAGAAGGGAGCGGCTGTTACCAATGGAAGTAGGTCGGAGATGGTGATCTATAAACTAGGTTTGATTTTTCCAAGTTCTTTGACAAAAATGAAACTCCAGACTTCTACCTTATGCATACAGGACGACAAACGAGGCTAAAGAATTATTCTGTGATATGTTTTTCAGGAGCTTCTTGCAGGGAAGAGATGGGTCTTGAAAGGTACTGAAACCTTATAGGCAAATCCTTTCTAGGTGTGTGAGATAATGAGAATTCAGCTCACAGAGAGATGGAATTGAACAGCCAATGTAAGTTTCTTTCACCGAAATGACTCGGGAGGCTCGTGTCGCGCCCGGCAGAGCTGAAAGGGCACCATCAGGCTGCCGATGCCTATAAATCACAGAGATGGTTTATAGCAAGGGCAGGCGGTGCTGACGTGATCGATGCTCTCCAAACCATCACCGGGACATTCCTCGCCTTGATGAGATGTGAATGCTGCCAGGGGTCATGAGAATCTTGGATTTATCCGACCATCCTCGATCTGAATAGCTTCATCAAGTGAGCATTTTCACGGTCCCAGCCCCCATTTTTAACCTTCAGCTGCAAGAGATTTCAAGTCTATGAGCTACAACATGATGAAATTTAGAGGCGAGTGTCTGCGACTTCTGTAATCATCTTCCAATTGCTTTTCCAGCATTTTACTTTTCACTTACATAATGCTAGTCTTCATTCTGTCATTGAGCTTCATGCCATAAAAAAGCTGGTTCCTCTCCCCTTTGCTGTTACATGTGTTTCTCTGTAAGACATTCTCATGTGAAAAAAAATCATATACTAACAACGTAAGGTGTCTCTTGCCTTAATGGGGTAGAGAGAAATATGAAAGATAAGTGCCAGGTTATCGGTTGATGATGTGCTCGATACCAGGATTAATTAATGTGTTGCCGTACCTCAGCTACTCATCTTTGGGCCTGTTCTCTGGGAAGACGGTGATTAATGTGACGCAAACGTCTCCCAGTCTAAAACGGGTAGGGTTTTCGTTATCTGAGATAGGCTACCATTTGCTTTAAGCAAAAGTGCACATTTGCTATAGCTGTAAACTACCTTGAGGGCCCAGAAAATATCAGACTTTATAGATTGCTTCAAACTAATTCAATCCTGGAAAAAGGTCAGTCTGCAAAAATGTAATTTTTATTTTTCCAAATCAGAAGGTAGAGAACGTCTGTGTCCTGAGGCATATGCCTTGGCTCCAGGGCTGGTGGGGGGTCATCACCTATTATTAACATTCTCGGTTTTCTGTGGCTGTCTTTTAAGTCTGGCCAGTTTCATCCTCTGGACCAATGCTCATTTGCAGGGGAATGTAAATCTATTTTTAGGTAGTTGCCTTTACCCGGTCTTTAAGGGAAAAGAACATGACCGTTACTCAGCAAGATGTTTTAAACCCTACTCAGGAAAATATTTTAAACCTGGTGTTTTATTCAGGAAAAATGACAAATGTAGGTGGAGAGCATGGATGAGGTAGGTGACCCATTTTGTTAGGTGTGTCAACTCAGAAGAAATATATTATAAATGCGAAACGTAAGCTGTGTGATAATGCAGGGTTAACACAAATTTAGCTCTTTTTTTTTTTTTTTTTTAAGATTTTATTTATTTATTTGACAGAGATAGAGACAGCCAGCGAGAGAGGGAACACAAGCAGGGGGAGTGGGAGAGGAAGAAGCAGGCTCATAGCGGAGGAGCCTGATGTGGGGCTCGATCCCATAACGCCGGGATCACGCCCTGAGCCGAAGGCAGATGCTTAACCGCTGTGCCACCCAGGCGCCCCAACACAAATTTAGCTCTTAAGAATGAGGCTACTTCCTGGATTTTATCAATTGTTCTCCTTTATTGAATACATAGCTATCGTTACTAAATATCCTTTGAATGTCAATATATATTGCTAGTTGAATGTTTTTCTTAATATTACGGGCATGACATTTCCCTCATATTCTGAATATATATAATACATTTTAACACATACACCCAGCATTTTCTGGTTAGGCTTAAATTTTCTATTTTGATTTTCTAACTTTCTATTTCAATAAGTTTAAGTTAATGGCTTAGATAAAAAACCAAATGTAACTAAGAATTTACAGGCACATACTACTTGGCAAATTTAAGAAAGGAGGGCTGTACATTGCATAGCCAGTTTTGGGAAGATAATTCGTACTTGGAATGTGCTTGAAAAAGACCAATTTGATTTGGAAAGTGTAGTTTGCTAGAAGGAAATTTATGACTTACAAGAAAGTAAAACATGCCTAGAAAAAGTCTTAAAAATTCTTAAAAAGCCTGACACGATTTTGATGATATTTTAAAAATATTGCTAAAGAGTCCTTTGTGAATTTTATGGGGCTGTACTTGAGGAATAATAGAACTCCAGTGATATAGCACTCGGGTCATATTAAGTAATATATAATATTATTGGTTACTGAATATTTTTACTTCTGTGAACTTTGAAAATTTTTATGCCTGTAGTACTGAAAATGGTTAAATGTAGTCATTTCTATAAAAACGTGTTTGAACCTGGAACATGGGTGCAGTCTCCAATTATAAAGTACTACTCATTTAGCTTAACTGATGCTTACAGACTCTTCTTTAGAAAAACAATTAGCCAAAGAAGTATAAACAATGTATTTTTCCTTTTTCTTTTAGTTTTGGATTCTAAGATCTAACATCCAAGGAGGAATGAATATTCTTTTTTTTTTTTTAAGATTTTATTTATTTATTTGACAGAGAGAGAGACAGCCAGAGAGAGAGGGAACACAAGCAGGGGGAGTGGGAGAGGAAGAAGCAGGCTCCTAGCGGAGGAGCCTGATGTGGGGCTCGATCCCATAACGCCGGGATCATGCCCTGAGCCGAAGGCAGACACCCAATGACTGAGCCACCCAGGTGCCCAGGAATGAATATTCCTAAACTGGGTTGGCTTGTGTGATTTAAACTATATAGGAAGGTGAGCCAGGGCTATTAGATAATGAGATAATTATTGATACAATCCTCTATGTGTCTTCTAAAATTCACTAAATGAAAATGAAACTTTGGGCAATTTGTGATTGTTGAGACATAATTTAGTTATGCATTGAACTCCAAATTACTGTGAACATCTCATTTAAATAGCATTCATCTTCCATAAATAATATATTTAAATATCTAATCACTTGCTAAATGATATTTGAGTGTTTGCTGACATGTAAGTCAGTTTGAATGACAACCTTTGCCTTTATACTACATTGGTTTATCTTTGATACATACATATACACAGGCTTTTCACTGAGAGATTTTTCTCCCCATTTCAATTTTACAAATCTGTGTGAAAGAATCATGATGTTATAGGTCCTACAGATGATAATATCATAGATTTTAGAAAAGAGGAGCTTTGACTTTGAATAATAAGAATAATCATTTATATAAATTTTAGTGCACTATCTGCCAACATGTAACAGACAATCAATAAAAAATATTTTGGTGTATTTAAATTGCACTTTACTATGTCCCGATTTAATCATCCCGGCTGCTTTCTTCTATTTAACTTCACTGTGAGTCTGTAAGTGTGATGCTGTCTCTTTACAGCCAGCCACCAACTCCAGTGTTGGAGTTGGCCAACATTGTTTTCCCAGGTATGGCTGTATTTTCTTTTGTTGCTGTACCAAATTACCCCAGATTTAGTGGCTTAAAACAATATCCATCTATTATCTCACAGTTCTGTGGGACAGAAACTATATAGAAACAACCAGGTTTCTGTTGCAGTATGGCTCAGCTGGCTTCTTTGTTTGCAGTCTCACAAGACTGATGAATCACGGTGTTAGGTGGGCTGTGTTTCTTTCTGAGGATGGGTCCACTTACAAACTCATTCTTGCTCTTAGCTGAATTCACTTCCTTACAATTGTAGGACAGAGGTCCCTGTTTCCTTCCTGGCCATCAGCCTGGAGCCAGTCTTTGCTGCTGGAGTCTGTCAGTATTCTTTCAAGTGCTTCCTGCGTTCCATGTTCTCCCCTCTACCCTCAGCAGCAATGGGTCAGATCTCCCTCACACGTCAAATCTCTCTGACTCTAGTGGGAGAAAGTTCCCTGTTTTTAAGAGCTTGTATTATTAGACTTGGCTCACCTGGATAATACAGGCTGATGTCTCTATTTTAAAGTTTGTAACCTTGGGGCGTCTGGGTGGTGCAGTTGTTAAGCATCTGCCTTAGGCTCAAGACATGATCCCAGCGTTCTGGGATCGAGCCCCACATCAGGCTTCTCTGCTAGGAGCCTGCTTCTTCCTCTCCCACTCCTCCTGCTTGTGTTCCCTCTCTCGCTGGCTGTCTCTGTCAAATAAACAAATAAAAAAAAAATCTTAAAATAAAGTTTGTAACTTTAACCACATTTGCAAAATCCCCTTTGCTGTGCAACATATTCACAGGTTGCAGGGATTAAGGTTTTTGGACATCCATTGAATGTCGTTCTGCCTACTAGGATGGCAATAAAAACAAACTAAAGAACTAGCTCAAATTCTCTTTAGTGTCTCCTTCACTAGCCAGGTGTATGATCTTGATCTTTCAGTTTGCTTATGGGTATGTTGGGCCATGAACTCTTTAAAGTCCTTTCTAGCTATTTATACCATGAAAGCATGGACCTATCTGTCCACTTGCCTTCTTTCTTTATTCTTCTTTTCTCCCTCATATTATTTAATTTTTGCTCAGACTTTATTTTCCCTATTATATTTGTTTTCACTTTTCTTTGCCTTTTTTTTCCTTCAGTGTTTGCATGCAGTTCAAGGGATTCTTGACTGGTGTAAAAGATTTGTTTTTCATATCTCATTTAATTGTAATATTTAACCAGAACAGATGTAAGACTATGTATAGCCTTTATTCCAGTTCATATATGTTGTTTTTGTTCTTTGTTTTTTTAGAGAGAAAAAGAGGGAGTGAGAGCTTGGGGGGGTAGGGACAGAGGGGAAGGGAGAGAGAAACTCAAGCAGACTCCATGCTGAGCGCAGAGCTCAACATGGGGCTCCATCTCATGACCCTGAGGTCACTCTCTGAGCTGAAACCAAGAGTCGGATGCTTAACCAACTGTACCACCCAGGGTACCACCTTTCTCTATGTTTTACTACAGGATATTAATGTGTTTGATTGTAGCTTGCTACTCTACCTGCCCCCCCCATAGTTGCGTAATAGAATATTACTGTATTACCTTCCTAATATCTGAAACATTTTGAGTTCTGCAACAATCTGATCTCCATTATTTTGAATAACGACAGCTTATTGGGTGTTGTAGTCCTATGTTCCTACAGTATGCCGTATGGTTTTATGACTTTCTTTCCCTCTTCAGGATGCAAGGTGTCAAATATTTGTTTTAAGTTAAACTGAATCATATTTTACTGTTTTGTTTAAGGTATTTTTGAAAATTGCCCACCCATTGTACTAATAATACATATCGCTTTTGAGAAGTGGTGTCACAGAGCCAGGCCAAAGAAATACTCCAAGAATCTGTTGCCAAAACTATTGAGATGCAAAATGTGCATTAACCACAGAGGGAGGAGACCTCTATCTTTCAGGGATATGCTTGGTTTTCCTTTAACAAAAAATTCTGGGCATTGTTCCAGAACTTAAATTTATAGTGTTGCTATCAACACATGAATCTGAAAGTTGGAAGATTGTGCTAATCATGGTGGATTCCCATAAGATGCACTGGACCTGTCCTATGCTAGATACAAATTGTGCTGGGAAAATTTACTGTGTATCTCTAGCAGCCTTGCTAATTTACTAATTTGTTTAATTTATGATGCTAAAAATAATGCTTTTCTTTAGCTTATTCTTTTGTATTTAGCTACTGCTAACATTTCATCAACTTAATTTCTTCACTTGATTTTTAAAAGGCTAAAGAAAGCTCATTCAAAAATCTATGGCTGATTTTTAGATTATTAATTTGCAGAAAAGTAATTGCATTTATTTTCTGGCAGTGTCCCAATTAATATTTAAACCAAGAATCTTGTATGTTGGAGCTGTTGACATAGAGTTAAATTTCTCCCAGAGTAAGGGGGCACTGTTTGTGAAAATTCCCTGCCCCCACCCTATCCCTTCTGGACTTTTATCAGATAAGCTTCGGGTTAGTTATGTTCGCTATAAGCCTTGGGCTCTTGTATTTCTATCAGGAGTTATTAGGATCTGGCCCTGAGAATGTTGCTTGGGTACTGTGAGTTGTAAGCTAAAAGGATGAAAATGGACTATGAACTTGTAACTGTTCCTTATTTATGGTTCTCCATGATTGGTGTGTTTTAATTATGGTTCTCCCTGTACTCCCTCAAAAGTACTAAGGAAGAGAATAGAAGTGTGGTTGCTGTTGTTACTATTTTTCACACAATCTCATTGACTGATTTCTGGGCTGAAATAACTTTATTTAGATATCCGGGTTCTCCTTTACATGATATCTTCTGTGGCAAATGAGTATTGTCTAAAACATGACTAGTCATAAAGTTCTGTAACAACATTGCAAATAATTCAATATTTTAACTCATTTTCTTGACTGGTTTTTCTCTTCCATAAATAGTAAAGAGTAAGTAAAATGAAGATTTTTTTTTTCTTTTTTCTTTTTTTTTTTTTTTTCACTTGTCCAGAACATCTTCACTTCTTTTGGGTACAGAACATTTATGGGGATTAAAATGTTACTCTATTCTCTTAGCCATCATGAATCACCCATTAGTATCTTTTTTTTTTTTTTAAGATTTTATTTATTTATTTGACAGAGAAAGACAGCCAGCGAGAGAGGGAACACAAGCAGGGGGAGTGGGAGAGGAAGAAGCAGGCTCCTAGCGGAGGAGCCTGATGTGGGGCTCAATCCCAGAACGCTGGGATCATGCCCTGAGCCGAAGGCAGACACTTAACGATTGCGCCACCCAGGCGCCCCACCCATTAGTATCTTTTATCACTTATTAGTATTTCAAAGTTCTTTGAGTCAAAATGATTTAATTCTTTAAAAAATGTTTATTTTTTCACATTCTGTTTATTCAATCTTAAATTTGTCATCTAATGATAAAAGTAGCACTTCCTTGTTTTTTGTCCAAAAATTTTTATCTTTTAAGCTTCAAGATGAGTGTGTGGCACAGGTAGAAATTATAGTTTTGGTGTTATATAATTTGCGTAGTCAGGTTACTAGATAATTTTTAACCTGTTTTTAATGTAACATCATTAAAATTTTGATCAGATACTTCTTCAGTTTTTGAGCATTAAGGACCCAATCCCTTGACCAGTAGTTCTGATAGTTTGGTTCAAGGACCCATGGAGGTCCCCCAAGTCTTTCTGACGTCCACAAATCTTCCCTTTTGCAACTATTTATTTATGCAAGGTTAGATTATATACTTGAACCAAAACAATATATCTGAATATTATCTAGCTGGCTTTTATCAAGCTGGACAGTAAAAAGATTTATAAAAATGGAGAACACAGCCACTCTTCTTACTAATTATTTTTGTTTTAGAAATGTTTTTTCACAAAAGATATGTATTTACATTTAAACATGAAATGGGCGTAGTATCGTTATTTAAAATGCATTCACAAATATTTAAATGCTTCTCACTTTTAATTCTTACAGGTGAATGTTGATAGATACAACCCATAGACATAAAAGATCACTGTGGTTCTCAATAAATTTTAAGGTTTACAAGGTTTCTGAGCCCCCAAATTTGAGAAGGACCTGCCTTATACACTTTTTATAAGGCTTCCTAAACCTGTATTTCCTTGAACTCTGAGTTCCAGCACCTGGATATACGGGGCTTTATAAATATTTTCTCTTTAGTCTCTGATACTTTTATGTAGTTTTCTGATCTAAAAAAAGATCAGAAAAGCAATGCTCTGTTTTCTGCTAGATCTCCAGGAACATTTGACTGGTTTAGGGAGGGGCGGTCTGGGGAGGGGAATTTGCAACAGTATATTGGGTCTGAAACTCTTGAAGTCAGCAATGAGTGAAGGAAAGGGAATGTCAAAATTTTGCATACTTACTGCTAAACTCACAAATCTCAACATTTTACTGTATTTGCTGTCTGACTGTCCTACTTCCGTCTTATTAGGACCCTTGTAATTACATTGGGTCCATCTGAATCATCTCCTCATCTCAAATTCTTAATCAAATCTGGAAAATCTCTTTTGCCATGTAATATAATATATTCACAGGTTTCAGGGATTAAGATGTGGATATCATTGGAAGCCATTATTCTGCTTATCACATGAATACATATCTTTAACTTTACTAGATGTTAACACATTGGTCTCCAAAATTGTTTTGCCAAGGTTTTCTTCCACTAGTAGTGTAAGAATTGGTCAACTTCCTTGTCAACACCTGGTATTATCAGACTAAAATTTTTATTACTTTTTGCTGTAAAAGACTTTGTATCTTCCTTCCTGTTGGTGTTGTTAACCATCTTTTCCTTTGTGTATTGTCCTTTTGTATAATGATTCTCTTCTTGTAAGTCATTATCATACAAGCAAAATTTGGATTATTTTAGCTAAGAATGTTTGCTCACATTTCTTTGCACTCCTATGGCCTTGTGCAATCTTTTTGCAAGTTATTTCTGTGACTGACACTTTATTAGCCAGAAATACTTAGCATAATCTGCAAACCGTAAGACATTTATCAATATGAAAAATCTCAGATTCAATGATAATTGAAATTAATCCACAGATTTACCAGAAAACTATTTGTATATAATGCTATTCCTTCTAAGTGTATCCTTGATGATTTAAAATATAGTCATAGACCCATTATGGTTATATACATGATTATGGCAAGGGCATTGTTGCCTCTTGGTCTTATTCAGCGGGAATTCTTCCTTTGCTGCCTGACTTAGCATGTTGTCTTGTATCCTTCGTAGCCTGGGCATTTCCCATAGTTTCTTACCTGATTTCCCTTCCTTTAGTATTATGTGCGGTCTGTCCAATCTACATCTAGTCCCGGAACCAGACTCATCTCCCCAAAGCATACCTGCAGATAACCCCCCTGCAGATACTCCCAATAGATTTCATAACATTCCTTAATTCATGGACCCTTTTAGAATTTAAAGACAGCTGTAGATCTTTCCCAGTGTGTATACACACACACACACACACACACACACACATACGCACACACACACATGCACACATACTGTAATCATAGTCTCAGAGTGTTCAGAAACCACATCTATCATCTGTATGTCCCCAGTTAAAACCTCTGACGTGAAGGATAAAAACAGAACTGATTGCCCACAATCCTATCAGGATGCCATTTATGAACTGTTCCCTAGGAACCTGCCTCTCCAGGTTAATTTCCTACCACTCTATTCTGCATAAACATTTCACTACTTGAAATTCCTCAAACATTGTATGTTCTTACCAATTGAAGCTAACTCTGAGATTTGCCTATAGGATCTTGATAGCTATTTCTGGATGTCTGATGACCATATTAATAGCTAGAAGACTGTTTATGCCTTTGCCAAATGCTTTAGATAGTTTTTAGTGACTTTTGTTTTATCCTTGTTTGTTCTTAGTAGTTATTTATCAGTGTATCAGATTCGAATCGTTTTCATGCCAGTGGCCTTGGACAATGGAAGACTCTTTCATAACTTGTAAAAAAAAAAAAAAACTTTGAGATAATTATTTATTGCTTATTGTCTTTCTATTTCTCTCTTTTTCTCCCTCCCTCCCTTCCCGTTTCTTGATTTCTTCTGGTGTTTCACAAGTCATAGCTTTTTGGGTGCTGGGCAGTGGTAAAAGTGAGAACCAGTATGGTTTAGGGGTTATGAAGATTGTTCTAAAGCCAGATGGACCATGTGAATCAGCGTCCTAACAGTTGCAAGTTTCAGAAAATGACTTTCAGATTGATTTAATTAAGGCTTTTTTTTTTTCTTACTGTAATCAGAAGTCCAGCAATACATTCTCCTCAGGTAGATTTGATCTCAGCTCCAGAACCATTTATCTGTAATTATCTTACTTGGGTCTTTATTTTTGAGTTGTCTTTTCTTTGGAATACTTTCTCTTGTAGGAAAAAGGCTGGCCTAGTTCTAGGCCTCATACTCTATATCACTCCATCTGACAATGTGGGAAATGTTCTTTCTCAATCCTAGAATGGGAGCCTTAGGATTTATTTTATTTGGAACAACTTAGGCCACATGCCAACCCCTGTGGTTAAGGAAATCTCATGTACTAGTTGGCTCATAAGGGATTAGTGCTCATCAATAAAACAGTTGTCTTTGAGTAAATAAGTAAATTTGGCATATTTAACAATGAGTGTCTGGAGAAGAATATTTGAAATCAAGCCCAGGGGCACAGATTACGCATGCATCACACCTGGATGCATAACCGAAATAGCTTGATCAATCAAAAAATTAAATGAGTAGTTGAAGACACTACACTTTACTTGGTAGAACCTCAGAAAAATGCCTACCTCTCAGATGGTTACGACTGTCAAATGTGAACAGTCGGAGATTTTACTGTACTTGGCAAGCTGATAAGTTAGCCTGCCACAATTCATGTTTGCTGGCAAAAGGCACAAGACTCCTGATTAAGATACAAAGGGTTTTCTTACGACAATAGCAGTGGAGGAGTTTTCGCACTTGTACTAGTCCCCTCAGCCCCTGTTCCCACAGGGCAGTGCAAAGAGGGCCAGATGAGGTCTGCGTACACAGTGGGTTGCATTATATAAAAAGAGCACCCAACCAAGATTAGGGAAACTGGATTTTTTATAATGTCTTCTGAGCAAATCTGCCTGATCTTTGCCTTGGACAGAGTCATTAACAAACCTGCCTTTTGCTCCAGAGAGAGAGAGAGAGAGAAAGTGAGTGTGAGTGTTTGTCTTCTAAGGCTCTTCTCTGCACAAGCATCCTTGAAAAGATGGTCTAGAACAAAAGCTGTTAGTGCCTCTGCTTACAAGATGTGTATAAATACAAGGGACCTGTGGAAAATTGTTTCCCAATAATACCTATCCCACATTTCTGCTCCCTCTTGGCTTCTAGAGCCTTGTCCCATAAGTATGCCACACCATGGGCTATTCCACTCTGACCAACAGAAGCTGCATTGAATCTGTTTAATTCATCGTATAGAGTATTTAATTAAGACGTCTTATCAACAGGATTCCAAGCAGTGTGGTGAGGTCAACCTCATCTTCCAGGGGTCCAACCATACTCTCCAGTGTCCCAAACCTAGCTAACTGAACAAATCCCATAAAACATCAGGGTCACTGAAAACCTGATGGCTTCCTCCTTAAGTTTCTGTATTGACCTTTCCACTTGGTTTAGCATTCATCCAGGCGTAGCAGGATATATTGGTGATTGTATCTATGGTGCCTCAGCCCAACAGGAGTAGGTCTAGGGCCTCTCTATCATCCATAACAGCCTTGGCCAGTGAGCTGAAGCTGACCCGAATGCTTTCCAGGGCTTAGTTGGTATCATTGATCACTTCAGCTCAAGTCAGGGATACATTTCGCAGCACTTTTTCTAATTAGATGGCTCCCATTGTAGGAAAAACTGCCCGCGGAGTGTGCATAAATAACAAGTCAGTTATGCTTCTGGGTAGCTCGCCCAGGTAATAAGGGTAACCTCATTGTATATGGATTTCAGAAGTTTTCTGATATCTATGTGATCTAGTGGTATATTTGTAGAGGCATTTGGAGGGTTGCTTAAAACCTTCTGTCTCCCCATATTTAACAGAATCTTTGAATCCCTATGTGATCTGGCCTTTGCCCACCTTACCAACTGTATCTTGTCCTAGCTGTCTCCTCACTCTCTGCATTCTCTCATTCCCTTATGTTTACTGTGCTCTCTTAATACACAGCCCTGCACAAGCTGAGCCCTCAGTATAAAATGCTTTTCCCTCCAATCTCAGCCTAATCAGTTTCTACTTACCCTTTGTTGTCTCTCTCCTCTTCTGTCCTCATTATCCTATTGTACTAGCTCTCGTGCCTTTGAGGTGTTACATCAGTACTGCTTCACAGTGCTTATTACAATTTCAGTTTGCAACTATTAGAGTTATTTCGTTAGTGTCTGTTCATTGCCAAACTATGCTCTGCGATGGCTGGGAATGCACATGTCGATGCTTATCTTTATGTTCTGCAACTTCTAGCACAGTCCCTGGGAAGTAGGCTGTGGTCAGTAAATATCTATTAAGTTAACTAATATTTTTATGTATTTAAAATTAAACATTTGGAAAGGATATTGGTGTTCAGCCTTTGGACAGTAGTTGTTCATGCATCAGACATGGCTCTTCATAGCTGGCTGTAGCTTGACTGACCAAGAAAGGAGATCCAGTTGTAAGACACAAAGTAAAATACAGGATGGTGTGATTAGCAAAGAAAGCAGCAATTAAGGTGAGCCAAAGAGACTTTTGCAGCACTTAGGGAAACACAGTTTGAGCCTGAAGAGTGTAGGATTTGTTTCCTTGAACTTAGCAACAGTCTACCAGATGGGCAGGCAATGACTAATCAGGAGCTGACTTAATGGGGCACCTGGGTGGTGCAGTCGGTTAAGCGTCTGACTCTTGGTTTCAGCTCAGGTAATGATCTTAGAGTCGTGAGATCGAGCCCCGTGTCAGGCTTTGCGCTCAGTGGGGAGTCTGCTTGAGTTTCTCTGTCCTTTTCCCTCTGCCCTTCCACTTGTACCCTCTCTCTTTCTAAAAATAAATAAATATATTTATCAAAAAAGAAGTAACTTACTATGTAACTAAATCCCAGGCTGCTTGAAGTCTTAACGGAGAAGTCCTTCAGAGACCTGTCCTGCCGAGGTGCGGGAGGTGGATGTCAGACGGTCCTATCCCTCAAGCGGTTCAGGGAAGGGGCGGGCTCAAGATGGTGCTCAGAAGTTGGAGCTGTTCCGTCAAGTGAAGAATAGTGATCGTGTCCACACGAAGCTGCCATTCCAAATTTATCTGGAAGTTCTTTTTATTTTACTCGCACGTTTAGTTTTTTTATTGAGGTAGTTAATTATCAGGGAATTGATTAGGGTAGTGAAAATGTTTACTTTCAGTTGTTTCTCCACTTCGATGTAAGCTCCTTAAACTCAGGCACTCTCCTTGTTCTCTGCGTCTCTATTACTTGGGATGGTGCCTAGGATGTACTGAGTAGTGACTGCATGGTGTTTTGCTCTCTAGGCTCTAGAGAGAGACGGCTGAGTTTCAACGAAGCTCTGCTTCTTCTTGCTGTGTAACTGTGGAAGTTTACTGAATCGCGCCAGCTTCAGCTTCCTCATGGAGTTACTAAAGCACAGAAGATTCTTGAGAGAACTGAAGAACATAATATATAGGAAGCACTTAGGAAGTGCCTGGCACATATTTAATGCTTGATGAGGATTACATTTTTAGGAACATTGCATCACACTCCCCCTACATGTTGGTCAGAGTTTGGGGATCTTAAAATCAGTTGGAATATTAATAGCTATGTTAGTACAGGCAATTAGTGGTGATTGCAAGTTGAGAGGCTCACCTGGGCGGTTCTTCAAGTGGTGACTTGGATCAAGCATCCTCCTCTCGTGGTTCGGTCTGTGCTCTAGAGCTGCCTTGGAAATCCAACTGCATCCCCCTATCCAGCTGGCGGATGGGTAAAGAGCAAAAGTATTTAGGATCAAGCAGGCAGATTTGGGGTCCAAGTGTAGCAGTGATAGAATTCTCTTCTACCCATGTTTTTATTGGCTGGAATTCAGTTACATAGCTGGTAGAAATGCAAGAAGACTGGAGAATGTAGTCTTGTGTGCCTAGGAAATGCTATGAAGAACTCACTGTACATCTGCAAGATTTTATTAATAATCACCAAATATCCATAATCAGCTCAAAATAATATCATTTTCACTGAATTTAATCTAGTTTTGTTGACGTTGCTCTTGTTGTTTTCATTCCATTTGTTTTCACAGATTGCCTGGTATGGCCATGTCCTGCCTATGGGTAGATTCTGTTTGACAGCTGGAAGAACAGTAGGAAAGATAGAACAAACAGGGGACCTGCCTCCAAACAGGCACCATGAAATTCTCGAAGCTGTTTTATGTCTTGGAAATCATAAGAACTGCAGAGATAGATCTTTATGATGTCTATTGATTTCTCATTAAATTCTCCTTTGATTTAATTGTAGTTTTACATAGATCCCATTTCAGACATTAATAAGCTCTAGCAGCGTCATATTTGACTTAGAGTCTAGTTAATCTAAGGCTTTATCTAGTAGGAATATATATATATATATATATATATATATATATATATGGTATGTCATGTATTAGCTACATGATATGCTTTTAGCAGTTATTTTTCAGGAACCGTCTGCTCCATGGTCCGGATGTTAATCTCCATTCCACCAAGTAGAGGTACCCAGTTCTTACACTAAGGCAATTGACCATGTCAGTTTGACATCCGCTGATTCTTTGGCATTATTTTTAGTCGTTCTTTATTCTCTGTATTCTTAATTCATTTGACAAAGACGTTTTTGGATTCCCCAAGCTAAGAAACAAAAGTGGCTGAGTGTCCTCCTTATTGCTTTTAAACCTGAGGGATTATCAGATGCATTACAACTCCATAAAGCTCAAGGCAATTTAATAACTTGCACACTCCAAATCATAAGAACATATAAAACAACTAGGACAGTAACAGCTTAAGTAGGACATTTCCTCTCTAAACAGAGAGAAGTAGCAGCATTAGACTGAGTCATAATGGAACTATGCTCCTACACCTTGAACCTTTGTAGTCACTGCAACTATTTGTAGCAATTGGCTAGTTTACCTTTGGGTCTCATCAAGTGCTTTTCTTATATATCATCAAAAGTATATGTGATATATTGATGGTTAGAGTTATATCTGGGTAACTTAGATCTAAGTCATAAGGTCATGTTAATACTTCCGCCTCTTGGGGACACAAGCTTTTAATAGGGACCTCTGCTCTGGGAACAGGAGGTACACAAGAGTTGGGTGCAAGCCTTAAGGTTTCTCCTCCTTGATTTTAGAGAGCTCTAAATTGAGATCATAGAGCTGCAGTATGCCTGGTGAGTATTCTTGTGTTAGGATTCATAATATTAGCATTAAAGGCTCACATGATTGAATACATTTCCCTCTAAGCCATATTCTTTCATATTCTTTCATATTATCTGTCCCAAGAACTCCTAAAAAAAGGGGAGGGGAGGCTAATGTTGAAATTAAAGTATTGTAGCTTTTTTTTTTTTTAATTATGATATGTTAGTAGCCATACAGTACATCATTAGTTTTTGATGTCGTGTTCCATGATTCATTGTTTGCGTATAACACCCAGGGTTCTATGCAATATGTGCCCTCCTTAATACCCATCACCAGGTTAGCCCATCCCCCACTCCCTTCTAAGTATTGTAGCTTTTTTTTTTTTTTATTTTTTTTTTTAAAGATTTTATTTATTTATTTAACAGAGATAGCCAGCGAGAGAGGGAACACAAGCAGGGGGGGAGTGGGAGAGGAAGAAGCAGGCTCCCAGCAGAGGAGCCTGATGTGGGGCTCGATCCCACAACGCCGGGATCACGCCCTGAGCCGAAGGCAGGCGCTCAACCGCTGTGCCACCCAGGCGCCCCGTATTGTAGCTTTTTTATCCATGGTATCCAAGTAGCTCTTTATTCAGCTGTATTCAGTGACCAAATCTAGGAGCTGTTTCAACTATGTGTAATTAAGATCGTCTTAAAGGGGTTTGTTTGTCAGCATGAAACTTTTACTCTTCAGGAAGATGTCAAGGGCATATTTTTGTTGGTGGTATCTTTTCTGGAACTTGGTTGGAAACTGAGGAATTCAGAAAGAATTTTAACGTTGTTTCTCTTTATTTTTTTCTCGACTGTTGCATTTTTGTGTTTTATGTGTGCTTAGCAGCTCTGTGCACAGTTTTATTGACTTCTAAACTAAGCAAATAGAACAAACTCTGGTGGTATAAAGTGCTAAGTGAGCGAGCCGCAGGGAGCGCATTATACCAAGGCTCTTCACTCACTCGGCTCTGGCTGCCAATTTGCTTTCAAGTGCAATTCAGGAAGCCGGTTATGGTCTATCAAGCCCTAAATAATCTAAGCCTTGTTCACCTCAGAAATTAGCTGCTGCTTTTTATACCATCACCACAATTAATCATGGCCCATCTTGCTCATGTCACATGTGGGAAGGATCTGCAAATATTTCATTTGATGAACTCTTCCTACAACCTGTCCCCTTTGCTATAATGAGTGGTAGTGTAGAGGAGTAGTTAGGAGTTGGGCTTTTTGAGTCTGGGCTCCAGCTCAAAATTCAGCTTTGCTACAAAATAGCTGTGGGATGTTGATCAACATATTGTAACCAATGCTGCTGTTAATTATAAGAGCAAACACACAACACTGCATGTCTGATACCACTGTAAGTTTTACAAATATATTCTTTTAATTATCACTCCAAACCCTATTCTGTAGGTTTTATTGTTTTCCCCAATATGTAGGTGAGGAAACAGAAAAAATTACTGAAACTCTGATTCTCAGTTTCCCTAACTGGAAAATGAGAATAATAGTACTAATATAATAGTAATGTGGTAAGGATTAAATGAGATTTTATATATGATAGTGTCTTTCACTAACTATGTGTTCAGTAAGTATTAGCTATTAATATGATCACAGTTTTATTAGGGTTCTCCAAAGAGAACCAATAGGATATATTAAGATATATACATACAATGTAATTAGGATTTATTATAACTGATTGATATAATTTAAATATATATGAATATATTATATATGAAGTAAATAAATTTATATGTATGTGTAAATTTATTGTAAGGAATTGGCTCATGTGGTTGTGGAGGCTGGGACGTCCAAAATCTTCAGGAGTGGCCTGGTATAGTGTGGGAGACTCAGGGAGAGCTAGTGTTCCAGTTCAAAGGCTGTCAGGCAGTAATAATCAATGTTGCACATGAAGTTTGAAGGGAATTAGCTAGAAAATTCTGTCTTACCTGGAGGAGGGTCAGTTTACAGTCTATTCAGGCCTTCAACTAATTGGACGAGGCCCACTATGTTATAGAAGACAATCTGCTTTACCGTTAACCTTATGTTAACGTCTTCCCATTTAAATGTTAATCTCACCCAAGAACACCCTCGTAGAAACACCCAGAATAGCATTTGACTAAATATCTGGGCACCTCATGGCCCAATCAAGTTGACACTTAAAATTAACCACTGTCACAGTAGTTTCTCTGATATAATAATCAATATGATGAATATATTTTCCCCACTACATATAATCTTCTCAAGAGAGTGACCAAGTGTAATGTATTATTGATATTTTAAGGCTTTGTTTTCACCCGAGACAATGTCATCAAAAACTATGGATGCATATGTACGTGTGTGTATGTAAGTATATTTATATGTGTGTGTGTGTGTGTGTGTGTGTGTGTGTGTTTTGTTCTGAATCTAAAATTGTCCTTTTGCAATGCAGACAATGACACTATTTTTTGTTTTGTTTTGTTTTTTCTTGTTTTTTTTTTTTTTTTTGCTTACTTGAGGGAAGGAGTATCGTTCTTAATTCCTGGATTCCTGGGAATATGTGGGTGTCCTTGAGGGATTTTGAGCAGTGACTCTATTTTACTCTAGATGTGACTATTGTCAGGCAAGGATGTGCCTGTCATTAGCATGAGGGTTCTATAGCTGAGACCCAACAGAGCACTCTCATATCAAAAACATACTTGATCAGGAGGTGGTTTTATGTTCACCTTGATATTTGGAAGAACTCCTTGAAATCCAAACTTTTAATACTCTACTGCAGTTGAGCTCCTCTATTTTAGTTATTTTCTTAAAAAGGAGAGGAAATGATACTTTCTGTTTGTCAAGCCCTTAATGCTTTATGATGCTCTTGTCCCTGAAATTAGCATCTAGTTATTTCCATTCCTGAAATGGACCCTGGGAGATGTAATTTAACTGGCTTTGTGTACAAACATGCAGCAACCATAATGAAATCGATATTTTGTCTGGTTCTCTCTAATCACACAGTAACATGTATCTTTGTATGCAATTGGAGTAAATTAAAACAAAACACCATTTAATCAGAAGACCTTTGATAATTAATCATTTCCAATATTTACATTTTCTCCTCTATATTTGTTTGCAAAACTCAGCCTTCCAAATATTGACTTTAACTCCATTTGGTTCATGATTTTATAGTACATTTTCAATGCTGAAGTGTCTCTTTAACTTAATCTTTCATGTAATAACTGTTAATATTTTCCCCCAAGCTGTTTTTGGACCTTCAGAACCATACTAATACTGAGATTGTGGATTGTAAGAGAAAAGTCAGAAACAGGGATGAAATATTGAAAATTTGACTCCATTTAGCAGGTTGAACCTCTGTATTAAATGTAACAATTGGAGGGACACCTGGGGGGCTCAGTGGGTTAAGCGTCTGACTCTTAATTTCCGCTCAGATCTTGATCTCATGGTCATGAGTTTAAGTCCTGGGTTGGGCTCCACGTACTTAAATAAATAAATAAATAAATAAATAAATAAATAAATAAATATAACAATAGGATATGGTGAGTGTCACTATCTTACATGGAGGAAGCCAGGGTAGAAAATTATAAAGAGAAACAGTAACAATAAAACATTACAAAATCTTAAAGGGCTAATAACCTTGCACTTTTGTCAGTCTCTATTTTATGCAAAATAAGTCTGCCTAATCTTCCTTAAAAATACTTTCAGTAAAGAGCTGTAGGAAGGGAAAAGGACAAAAAGAAAACAGTGATACTAAAAGTTTCCCTTTAGCATATTTAATGCGCAGTCTCTCTCTTAGAAGCAAGATGGTCCCTATTGTGATGTCTCTGGGCTATGCGATTCATGTGTAAGGATTCCCAGTTTATTCCATATTGTCAATGGTCAGTAAGATTCCCAGTTCATTCTGCTTTGTCGTTAGTAAAAAAGAGCATTGCTTTCTTCCTCTTAGACTGGCGAGATGCACATTTAGGTACAGTGCCTGTTGACTCTTGAGATGATGCATCTAATAGTTCTATATCCTGGAAGTCATTCTGGAAAGAATGTTTTTAGAGTTTATCAGTGGCTTATTGTGACTCCTTGATGATGGGGACCCTCTAGTGTTCAGGTCCTTGCTCTTGAGTAAGGACTATTCTACTTGGTTAAAAATGAGCAGGAAAAAAAAATGAGCAAGGGAGTGGGGAGGAAAAGAGCCAAAGGGTAGATAGAGGAGAACCTATACCTGTTGATTCAGCTTTTTTTTTTTTTTTTAATGATTTTTTATTATATTATGTTAGTCACCATACAGTACATCCCTGGTTTCCGATGTAAGGCTCAATCTGCTTTTTTTTTTTTTAAACAACAATGTGTAGATAGAGTGACCCCGCAAATAATTTATCAAGGTTGACTTCTGCTTTTGACCTCAGAAAGCTTCCTGACAACCATCTCTAACGATAGACTTGGGGGAAAGCTTAATATTATTATTTTCTGCCCCATTATTTGCTTGGATAAAGTCCCAGAACAATAATTTTCTAAACTGAAGTATGATGGGTACATATCACGAGGAGAAGAAAAACAACATATTAACTATCGGCAAGGTGACATTGTTGCAGAAGTTTGACGTGGAATAAACACACATGGTGGCCCATTTTGCATATTCTGCAATAAAGAATGTCTGTGCGAAGTGATGGAGGATCTCGACTGAGACTCCTGGCTCAACGTACAGCAACAAGAAGCAGAAACCTTTCCCTGAAGATTCATGCTGCGTATGAACAAAACAGTTTCTATTGGTACCTACTCCCCTGTTAGGATAATTCTGAGAGAGAAGCTCTTCTAAAGGTCCCTGGGGCTCCTTTCTGCCTTAGGGCCTCTGAACTTATTATTCTCTTCCCTGGAAGCTGCTGACCCAAATCTTCTCCAGGCAGGTAGCTAGCTCTCTGCTGTGTGGAAATCAGATACTTGTTTTTCAGACTCCTTTCCTTGCCCCAAACTAAAGCAGCCCTCCCTGTCACTCTGTCACTTCAGCTTTATGTTTAACTTTATGTTAAAACATAACATGTTTTAGCAGAATGCTGTCTCTGTTTGCTTATGTATCTATTGTCTATCATTCTCCATTCCACCACTAGAATGAGCCACCCAGGAGGAGGGAGCTTGCCTTTCTAGTTGCTGTATTCCCTGTGTATTTGTATCCTCAGTGCTTTAAAAATATTTGTTGAATGCATTGTTGACACATAGAAAAGAGAGCCACCTTAGAAAAGAGAGCCACCTTAGAGTTTTCATTTGCAACTTTTTTATTTTTAAGATTTTATTTTTAAGTAATCTCTACACCCAGCGTGAAGCTCGAACCCACAACCCCAAGATCAAGTTGCGTGCTCCACCGACTGAGCCAGCCAAGCACCTCTCGTGTGCAGCTTTTTATGAGTAAAATGAATAACACTAGCAACAGCACTCTCTCACATATTTTGGGGGCAGTGGGCCAGGCACTCTGTCTCAGCACAGTGCCTGACATACTTTATGTCAACCTGAAAATAGCCTTAAAATTTAGACCCTGTCATTGGTCCTATTTTGGAGAAGCAGAAGCTGAGGTACAGAAAGGTTCCTACCACTTGGGAAAACTCCTGTAGCTGGTAAGTGGCAAAGCTGGGGTCTGCTTAAGTCTTTGCAGCTAACTACATATTTCAGGTCCCGAGGCATTTTTCTCTGGAACATGACACAGTTTATGAGCTTTGATTTTATATGAATAATTAAGAATATTTGATGCTTGGCAGTATGATGTGCTATGATAGTTTCGGAATTCCATTCTGAGTTATGCCGAATGGCGGAGTCTCTGAAGGTGGCTCTGTTTCCTCATACAGAGTCTACAGTCCACATTCTTAACCTTTGGTAGAATGTGCAAATGATAATTTTTACTGTTTGAGGCATATTATGAAGCAGGTGTTTCTTGTCTATTGGCAAAGTTTTTCTGTTCACATATATCAATTGTTTGTACAACAAGATGCTCCTTTACTTTTCGGGCTTGTAGTGGTCTCATTGGTTAGAATCTGCTTTTTAGTTGTTATCACAGTCAAATTTGGTTCAGCCAAGAGCTTTAGGAGGGGTTTTCCTGTGATCTTCATATATAACTAAACCAAAGATAATATATTGTGTTGAAAAATCCCTCAAATCTCAATGTCGAGACATTTGCCAGGTTTGTGTCAAATTAAGTCGTAGCAGCCTAGTGTCCATAAGAATGATACTGTGAAATGAAAAATGTACTTTCAGTTGACCCGTAAAATCACTGCCCTGATCTTCTATGAAGCTAGGATGGTAAGAGGGCTTAACATGGCAAGTATTTGATAGACTCTCAGAAAAATATCAAAGTAGATAGCTATTCTGGGTCACCCTCCATAAACTTAAGGGTAGTGCAGAGAGAGCATTTCTTCATATTCTGTAATTAGCAGAATTCCAATTTGTGGAATGCAGTGGCAGGGTGGGAAATTGAAGCTCATTTAAAGATTTCATGTGCTTTCCTGCTTCCACAGTTGTGCAGAGCTCCCAAGGTCATGCACTCCAGCAAGACAATGACGTGGGCCCTCTTGTCATTGGCGATTAGTACAGTGGTAGTGATTCGAGGGATACCCATGTTTTTAGACCAGATGTTTCCTTGCGGTCCTCTCTCCATCAATTCCATACTGCAGTTTGGGCCCAGGGATCGTAAGCAAAGTTGAGAATCCAGGAGCCATGGTAGCTAGGACTTCCTCTCCTTTTGTGTCCCACACAGCAGTTCCCCTACTTGGCCCTGACACCTCCCTAATGGAGAACAAGGTGCCAGTCCCCAGACTTCTGTTCCCATCCTGAGCTCAGGAAGTCTTCCTTCCCCACCTCAGGTCTTCTCAAAATTACTTACAATGGACAAGTCCAAATCTCCAAAATAAGGAATTACAAGGGAAGACCTATAATTTAGTATTTCAACAAATTATTTTGAAACAGGAAATTGAGTATCTTTTGGAAAATGAATCCCAGGAAACAGTATGACTTAGGTGCATTTACTTTATATAACAAAATAGCTGTTTTGAAGACAGAGGCTAGGTCTAGGTGATATCCAGAATGGAGATTGTAGTAGATGTTTATCCCAAATTGTTAAGAGCAGGGATCAGATACTCTTGAAAAAATACTGTTGACATAAGAGCCCTGTTCTTATCATGAGGAAAGTTATATTGGGTAGCATTAAAATGCAAATAAATCAAGAAGAGCATGTTTCTTTTACCAGGAAGGCCTTTGTGGCTCCCATATACCTTTGGTCGATTCTCCTTTCCATGAATGAACAGACAACTAAAGAATTCAAAATGGTTAACATTCTGCAGTAATACTGAATCACAGAACTCAATGACCCGTATCACAGAGTGGCTGGGTGGCGAGATGTGGGGGAGAGCCCCACGGCACCCCTTCTGGTCTTCTCGGGAATAGCATTCCTTGGAGGAGCAATTTCTTCATTTGGAGGATTAAAAAGGCAAGGCGTGAGGTATTTGGCTATTAGAATAAACACCGGCTGGCTATAGACTAGTATGAGACAGACCTAGAGAGAGGGCTTTTTATTGTATTCATGTACAGTTGATCAGAAAAATGTCTCCTCCCCCCTTTTTTATTACCATCATTCCAAATATTCTCAGATGTGTTTGGCATTTGGTTAAGAATTAGTATCGTTCATATTGTTTACTTGTGACTGTTCTCTTGTCTTGCTTCCACTGTTATTTAAGCCTTATTTCCAATTTCACTTTGAAGAGCCCATGATAATGGAATTAATTTTGCTTTGATCTGGGACCTTCTCTGATGAGTGAATACTATAATTTACCCAATGCATTGACTTTGATATGTTTTTCTTGGTTAGGCTTACATAGGTATTACATGTCACAACTGGTGGGGCTATAATAATTTTACTGTTCACTGAATGTCAAATTAAAAATGTATATGAGATAGCTAAGGATCCTATCCCATTAATTATTCTCTTAGGATTTCTGAAATTCTGTGTTAATGAGCTGTAACATTCTGAAGACCAAATGCCTGAATGTATTAAAAGGGAGTGTGAGAAAATTTGCAACCTGAAAAATGCACATGAAGGAGAATAAGATAAAAATAAATGTGCTATCATTTCACTTTTTATTTAAAATAAGGAAGTTGGTCACTTTTGGAGATGAAGATCACTCTTGCTATTAATAAGTATCACTCTGTGTGTCAGTGGCTGTAAGGTCATATGCATTGCTATAGCCTTCCTGTAAAAACAAATCTACCCTCTTCTTTGGCATTCAGTGTATCGTACCTGCAAATGAATGAATGAATGAGTGAGTGAGCCAGTAGGTTTTTTCTTCTGTTGTTCTCCTCATTCTAAAACTGGGACAAGTTATTTGCTTCTCTGAACCACTTTTTCCTCATTTATAAAAAAAGAAAGAAAGAAAGAAAATGGTTCCTACTTCCTAGTGATTGAAGCCTAAATAGGTTGATTTACATATAATTGTTACATATATTCTGAAGTGCTTTTGCAGTATTGGGTTTTTTTTTTTAACCTTCTGATTTGTGTTTGAATACTGTCAAAACTTCCCAGCAGCCCTTGGCCATTCTGATTCAAGCAAAGGAGCTTGTGTTCTGAAGTGTGTGTTTGTGCTCTGTGTTGGTTATTCCTCTAGTTCATGGAAGGACAATCTGTTAATTGCTTTTTCTATTTTTGTATAGGGATAGTTTATTGTGAAGTGTAGCTTTAACAGTTTATTTTGGGGGATGTCATAAGAATCCCAAAGACGTTATGGAAAGTTTGAGCTCAGTAGTCATGGTGATAAGATCTTGCTGTAAGCAGCCAGGTGGTCCCATATGGCAAGGACCTAGTCTAAATGAAAGCTTTATTTTTGAAACTGTAAAGAATCTTCATTTTAAATCTTTCATTCATTTTCTCATGTGAGTCCCCCAAAGCTTTACTCAGAAATTTGTAGATGGTTAAACTTGGCTGGATTTCTAAATGATACACAATTACGATCTATGGCTTTATTCTGAGAATAAATATTGCAAAGGAGTTACATGATGTAAGCCTATATTTACTGTTGGAGGAGCAATGAAGATTTTCTTTTATCTCATTTTATTTTTATGAACTCTGAAAACTAAGCAAATGCAAAAGTTACATGGGCTAGATGTGATGAGGAGCACGGAGTAAAGGCTGACAGAATCTTAGATATCTGCACTTTCTTTAGTGAGTCTTGAAATGAGACAGTAAAGAATTAGACATTAAAGACATTTACACTTGAAGACACTTTTTGCATAATCTAAATTACTTGGAAAGAGGAGCTAGCACTTAGAGTTCTTTTATGTTTTGAATATCCAATAGGGAGTACGTTCTGCAGATGTACAAGCTTGGACTGCCTTTCAGTGACATGAAGTTACATTTTTAGCTTCATACTTCCCTCTCTGGGATCCCCACCCCCTCATCTCTTTTAGCTCATGTTACATTGTATGCCGCTTGGCCCTCTATCTGAACCTTCAACTTAACCGGAATACACCTCTGGTTGCCATGCAGTTTCTTTTCTTCCATTTCTTAAAATATATCTGAAAAAGTTTCCAGGTTCTTACCTTCCACTGAAACTGTGCATCCATTTGAAGGCAGATTTTGTATTCATAATATTTTTCTTTTAAAGATGACTCTAAAATTGGTTAATTTTTATGTCCCACAAAATCTGAATATGCCCCAAGTTCTGTTGCCAAATACTACTGAAATTTTGCTAAAATGTTCAGTAACTACAGCATTTAACGTTTTGCCTAACTGGACTTCCTTGTACATTACACTCTTAATCTCTTTTCCATGAAAAGCTTTTCACTTTGGTTTGTATTTTTCACTGTTACTGTAGTTTTTTGAAAGTTCCTCCTTTTCTGAGTTGTAGCTGTGTTCTTATCTCTATTAGCATTATCCAGGGTTCCAGTTCTAGTCCTCCCTCTTACTCAGTTTATACTCACCATGTAACACACACATTTTCAAGTCTTCAACCACCCCCGTTCTACAGTGCCCAATACAGTAGCCACTAGTCACATATGGCTACTTAGCAGTTGAAATATAACTAGTGCCATATGGTGAAAAAATATTTTGGAAAGGTTGGTAAAATAAAATATAACTTTATTTGTTATCAATATGTCATAACTTTAAAAAATGTAGCTAGTAGAAAATTCTAAATTTTGTATGTGAAATGCATCATATTTCTATTTGAGGTGCACAAGAAGATGCTGATGGCTGCCAGTCTCTGTCTCCAGTCCAGACCCCTCACTGGAATTTCAAGCATGAAAATGCTGCTGGAAATCCTTGTGGGCATCTTATGAGGCCTCGGCCTGAACCCATCATCTTCTTAGTTAAATGCTCCTGTTTTCTTTATGTCTGTTGGAGGAATGCACTGCCTAGGAATTCATCCAAACTAGAGACCTGATATCATACTTGATTCCACCTTCTTGCTCATGCCCATAACAACCAATCACAAATCTTAGTCAGTTCAATCTCATAATTCCATTTCACATGTATCCTTTTAATCCTCACTGCATCTAACCTGGTTTGAGCACTCCTGTTTTTTTAACCTAACTATTGTAACAATCTTCCAAGTAGTTTTCCCACTTGGTACCTCTCAAATATATTCTCTGGTGACTGATGGTTTGAATAGGAGAGGATATATAGGCAGATGATTGAAAAAACCAAATACATGAGGCTTATCAGGAGGAGTTGCCATACTTTATGAGTGGAGAAGTACACTATTCTAATATAAAGCAGGTGCTTTATATATGTGGAGTGGATTGCTGTATCAAACCATTAATCTCTAGCCTCAAATCGCCAATGCAATCAGAAGATATACAGGTTTCTCAAATTTCAGTAAAGTGACTCTGATTGCGTTTCCCCCCCTTATAACATAACTTAAAATGTTTTCCCCAAGACCGTGCTCTTCACTCTGGCATGCTCACTGTACGGAGGCAGCTGCTTCTGTTTATCACTACCATTGTTTTAATACCTTTCTGTTGCTGCTCTTCTGTGATGTCTACTTTGGTGGCTATTTTAGATTGTAAGTGCCTCGAATAAAGAAAGTGAATTGCTTAAACAAGATGGTGCATGTTGGAAATTAATAAATTTATTTTAATTATGATAATGTCATATTAATATTAAGGCAAACGCTAAGGACAGTGAACATTAATCTTCAAATAGTAGAAGGTTCTTGGTGACAAAAACTGAATACAAACTAACCAAGTATCTTCTAACTGTTGTTACATTAACATTCTCCTCTTTTTTTTGGCAATGGGTGAGTTCATCAATACTTTCCCTGATTTTTTCTCTTTAGGATCTCTACATTTTACCAAGTAAAATTGGTACCTGGCATCTAGTGATTCAAACTTCTTTGAGGTAGAAATACAGCAATTCTACACTGTCTTTACCTGACTCGGAGAAGAAGGGTTGCTTTATTCATAGAACATGCTCAGCCTAGTAAAAACATAAAAGAAGGAGCAGTTATCTTTAGATGTGGAAATAAATGATCATTGTTATATATCATGAATGCAGTGGTACATGGTTGTAATCATGCTTTGTCTTTTGAAGGTATAAAGGATCTCTGTTCTCCAATGATAGCCCTCGACTTTGGTGTGATCCATTTCAATTTAAAATTTGTATCAAATATGCATTCAATTATTGAGATTTCAATACAACTTAATAAGTATTCTTATTAACGTTCTCTATCGTGAACCCTTCAATTTTACTTCTGTGCTAAACCAGGCTTGCCGGGATGATTACATTAATAATACATCTCTATCCAAAATTGAAGTGCCGAGTAGAGAACATGCTAATGGGTTTCATTGATTTCAACTTGGAAATGGGTGCAGGCAATCAGAAAGCAGGTGCAAACCTGACTAGCAGTGAACTACTGGGAGAATATTGAGCCAGGATCAGTGGCAAGATTCATAGCTGTGATTTGAGTTAGAAAAATGTTAAACATAATGAAGTTAAAGCGATTAAAGCCTTCTGAGAGGAATGTGAATGCTTCATTATGCTTTTCAGATGGTGGCTTTGAGTGATAAGCGTTGTAAATTCTGTCTTAGTAATTTTATTAGTTTTCTTCTATTTTTTTTTCCTGGAGTTAGCTGCATCTAGATTCACTCTTGTTTTAGTTTTCTTAAAACTTCAAAGATGAGGTTAGGGACACAGCTCAAAACATTCACATCATACTTCCCATGCACTTTTCTTTAAAATGAATTTGGATTTGATTTCAACATTTGTAAAACTGCTATCTCATTAAGGTTAAGTCTGTACTTGAGTATGGATGCCTTTCTATTTATTTCTTTATTCCTGGCCTTCAAAATTTGAAAGAACAGATGATACCATCCATAAAAAGTGATTTTAGAGTTGGAGGGAAGGGTTTCCTAAAATGCAAGGCGGAAACAGTAGTCTTATTCCTAAGCTCTCTTTTGTTTTCCTCCATCTTAGGTTCTCTTCTTTTGAAGTTTGCCCCTTCTGCTTGATAGGCACACTTTCAGACGCTGTACTTCTATCTGGGTTTGCACAGGTAATAGTTGAAATGATTATCATTAGAAACCTTCGATAACATAGAAATTGACTCATTCCCTGGACGTTTAAGAGGTTCATTTGGTTTCTTCAAACAGCTTATGATAGGTGACGTGTAAGGATTAGACCTCTGTGTTCTGTCCTGGAAATACCACCCATGACGAAGAGGCTGCTCTTTGGGGCATGGTCTTTGTAGTTGGAGCACATGCTGAGAATTCAGGTTGCCTGAGAATTAATCCCTGCTCCAACTACTTACTGGCTCTGAGACTTCATGTCTCACTTAGGAAATGGGGCTAATACTGATAACCTACCTACAGGTTTGTTGGGAGAATTAAATGAATCAATTCATGTAAATCTGTCAGAGCAATGCTTGGCTCATTGTGAGGACCCTATAAATGTGAACATGTGTAGTTGTTGCTGCTGTTATTGCTGTATTATTATAATAGTAATAATAATTATAACAAAATTCTTGTACCTCCTTTCCCAAAAGTGGCCTTATAGCAAGTGTTGTTCTGTCTAGACACAGTTCCCACTGTCATTCATTCCAGCTAAAATACTGTACTACGTCTGGATTTCTTTTCATTCCTGAGAAATTTGAATTTGACACAATCTACCAATTCCTTAAGAGTGGTGTTATAATGCCAGGTAATGCGTTTTATTCACTTTATCGAATGAGAAGAGTGCTCTTGCTTTGAGCAAGGACCAAAGCTACCTCAATGACTGCTTGTTAATCTGGGAATGTTGGAAAAATGTGAAAAAAATAATTTGGTCATATACGGGATTCTCACTCCTGAAGCTACCTTCCTAAATCTTCTCAGCTATTATTTTAGTGGTATAATTTTAACACCTGATGGTTTTTTATGTATCTGAAGAATAGGAGAGATTGTTTTGGTTGCTCATGCCACTTCAAGTGTGTGTGGTTTTAATCAGGAAACTTAACCTATCTAAGGCTGTTTTCCAATCTAAACTAAGGATTAAAATAGGGAGGCCTGGGTGGCTCAGTCGGTTGAGCGGCTGCCTTTCGCTCAGGTCATGATCCCCAGGTCCTGGGATTGAGCCCTGCAATTGGCTCCCTGCTCAGCGGGAGGCTTCTTTTCCCTCTGCCTGCCACTCCCCCTGCTTGTGCTCTCTCTCTCTGACAAATAAATAAATACAATCTTAAAAAAAAATAATACATGTTGGAGAGGATGTGGAGAAAGGGGAACCCTCTTACCCTATTAGTGGAAATGCAAGTTGGTACAGCCACTTTGGAAAACAGTGTGGAGGTCCCTCAAAAAGTTAAAAATTGAGCTACTCTATGACCCAGCAATTGTACTATTGGGTATTTACCCCAAAGATACAGACGTAGTGAAGAGAAGGGCCAAATGTACCCCAATGTTCACAGCAGCATTGTCCACAATAGCTAAATTGTGGAAGGAGCCGAGAGGCTCTTCATCAGACGAATGGATAAAGAAGATGTGGTCCATATATACAATGGAATATTACTCAGCCATCAGAAAGTATGATTACCCAACATTTGCAGCAACATGGACGGGACTGGAGGAGATTATGTTAAATGAAATCAGTCAAGCAGAGAAAGACAATTATCATATGGTTTCACTCATTTATGGAACATAAGGAATAGCAGGGAGACCGGTAGGGGAAGGAAGGGAAGAATGAAGGGGGCGTAAACAGAAGGGGGAATGAACCACGAGAGACCACAGACTTTGGGAAACAAACTGAGGGTTTCAGAGGGGAGAAGGGTGGGGGATTGGGATAGGCCGGTGATGGGTATTAAGGAGGGCACATATTGCATGGAGCACTGGGTGTTATATGCAAATAATGAATCATGGAACACTACATCAAAAACTAATGATGTACTCTATGGTGACTAACATAATAAAAAATTTTAAAAATAAGGATAAAAATAGTATCTACTTTATAGAATTGTAGCTAGGATCTACTGATTCAGTGCATATGATGTCCCTAATACATTATGTGATCCTAATAATTTGTTGCTTGTCTTTATTAAGCCAGAAAGAAACATCCTTCATAGTGAGATTCTTGGCAAGATTCTGACGAGTTCTTCAGGCTACAGCTCTGCTGCTGACTGTAGCGCTTGGTGAAGGGGCATTAGAGCCACACATGGGAAATCCACTGAGGCCAGCCCCAGGCTGACGTGGCGCACAGTCTGTTTTGTGGACCACACCTTCTTCTGTTCTGCCACACATACGTGGCCGAGAATGGTCCCGATCCTTCCTGCTTTCTTCACACTTGATGATGAATATTAATTTGTTAATCTATAGGACTGTAAGCATTGGTCTTGGAGAGCCACTGCTCAATCTTGGCTTTCTTCAGAAAAGGGTAGTAATATTTTAGTGTGTAATAACAGAGCAAGAAAAATGTGAAGAGTCATCATAAATGAAGAGGTAAGCATGATACACGGTTGCTAGCGGTTTTATTTGTCCCACGACAAAAAGAGTAGCGAAGCAGAGTCCCACAGATCCACATTCTTGATTAATGTTCAGTGAAAGCCTAAAGCCATCCTGGTAAAACTTTTCATGTGGTTCTCCTCTCAGTGAAAACTAAATAAAAATGAAGAAATTTAGGCCCATTTCCCTGTGTAAAACTTACACTATAACAAGGGCAAACCCAGAAATTCAGCCATTAGTTCATCGTACTCAAATTATTACCTTGTGAATTCTGTCTTCTGTACTGGAAAGTTCTTAGTGTCATTATTAAGCATCTTAAGAAACCTTGTATCATTGTTACTTAATTCACTTTATCGTAATGTTCGTCGGAGAGTTTGTGAGGTGTAAATGACAGGTGAAATTATCAGTGGTTAAACTGCCAATACACATTCTGTGGCTTTCAGTTATATAATAATTTCTCCAATTATTCATTTTAATTTCTAAAGGCAAGGGTCACAAGAACACATTTTCCTTGAATGAATAAGCACTAAGGAAATCATTTGAGGCCACTGCATTAAACAGTAATTGTCCATTTTTTCTACTAGCACAGAGAACCCAAAAAGCTCTGGGAAATAACGGTTTCATTTTGCTATGGATATCTGAAGAAAAAGAAAAGCTTGCAAAGAGTTGTCACACATTTCTTTGGCTACATTTGGGAAAGAAATTCAACTGGGTCAACTATGGATACATACGGTCTTCAAAATTATTGTTCCTCTTTTATCAACTAGATATTAGTAGACGTAGTTTTAATTTTGTAATACCAGAATAGACTAAATGAAATTGAGGAGAATACCTTAGTAAGTCTGTTAGAAAAAAGATTTATTACATGAATATGTACATATTTATAATTTTGCTCTCCCTATCATGCGTGTCTGTACCTGTGTGCACACACGTGTGTATTTGTGCCATCTCAATCACTTTGTCTTGGGTTCCCCTCAACCACAATTCACTCGAGGGAGAATCTGTTTTTTATTGATACTAGACTATATTTTTCTATTTCTGTGACCTCAATGGTGTTTGTAGTATATCTAGAAGGTATCATATGCCAGATTTGTTTTCCTTCCAAATCATTAAATTAAAAATATGAAACAACAAACCCAAAGCTGATTTGCCAGTGAGCCAATCATTGCTACAAGAAACAGATATTACCAAATTGACTTGATGAATTTTCCACCCTCCCAGCTTCTACCCCCCTTTTCTCACCCATCGATCTTCAATTAAGAGTGTATTTTGGGAAATTTTTCCATCTCATTGTCTAGGCGGAAAGGAACCAGTGAGAATCTATAACACAATTAATTCATAGTTTTCAATAAACACTTTCTGAAGAAAAATCCAGGATTCTGTACTTTGGCATTTATAACTCATTCATTCCTTCAGTGACTCAGCAAAAAATTACTGAATACCTGTGTGTCATGTAGGTATAACATAGATAAAATCATGTTTACGGAGTGTGGCTACTTGAAATGCTTTTAGTATGTCCATTCTAGATTTAATTTGTGTACAACACAGTAAACTTGCTTTTAGGCACATTATGATATATGAAAAATGCAGGAGTTAAAATATAGAAACAAACATAGAATATAGAAAAATACAGAATTCATGTGTAGAGTAACAAGTAATATGGTACTCTCACATTTTCTTGTTCAACAAATTTCTAATACGTACATATAGGATATTGTTGCTGTACAGAGTTCACATTTATAGGCTTCAAAAATGAAGTAATTTATTATGTACTTTTATTTTTTCTGTCATGTTTTTATTTATCTTGCAGTGTCAAGAGTTTTTTGTTGTTGCTTTTATTTCAGTTCCTTTAGTATGAGCATGAGTCTCTTGACAACTGCTGTTTCATTCCCGAACACAGAGACAGATCCTATGCAGACTCTTGGAGTTACTTCCGAATGAATATCGTGAAAATAGGAGATGATGTGTGAAATACTGCAGCAGTATCGATTGCCCTGCCACACGAACAGGAATAAACTGAATTACTGCTATTATGCAGGCCTTTTATAATTATGGGCAAAGGCCAGGGTTAAGCTGGAAAGTGAATTGCATTCAGAATGCTATATGACATATGGATTTTTCAGAAAGAATGGAGATTGAAGGCTTGGAGAGATTGTGAACTTTGCCCCGTTACATGGAACACATTTGTTTGACCAAGATTAAAAATCGGTAATGACAGGCAGACATACTTCCTTATTAAATGCTATCCTTCGAATTTTAAACAAGGTGGTTGGAAAATCATTACCTTAAAAAAAAGAAAAATCACAGAGTGGGTGATCAATACACGTAACTGACAAAAGTTTGTGAACTGACATAAGTTGACCAACTTAAGGTTACACCTAACAAAATACTGGGAAAATAATATTTAATCTACTTAGCTCCATAGCAGTTAGAACTCTGGCTTGCATCCTTTTAATCGTCAAATAAAAAAATTGCTTCGAAGTTTTCTCAGAATTCTTTTAAGTTCTCAGGGACCTGAATTCTTCATACGTAAACACTGAATTTGCTTGCAAGCAAATAAAATCTTCAGTTTGTATGTGATTATATGATAGCTGAGATGATATTCAAGTCCTTGCTTCTAGTCGTCAAAATATTAAAGTCAGTCAAATATTTTTCTTTTGTTTTTCTGTAAATCAATACTTTCCTGTGGTGTTCCCCACCCCCCCTTCCACACACACACATTTTAGTCAAATGCTTTGGAACAATACAGAGATAACCGTGTTGACTCTGGTTCTAGCACTTACATTTAAGATAGGAAACTTAATAGGCAATAATTTATACTGTTTTTTTTAAAGGAAATCATTCTGACCTATAGTTATGGTCCATCCCACAAATGTCACCATTCGATTGCATTCTTCCTTGAAATTTGGCCTTAGTGTTTTATAATTGAATGTCTTACCTTACACATGGTGGTAGACCTCTTCAGGGCAGGGAACATAGAAACTCCCAAGAATTACCGGTTTTTCTGAGGCCAGCACTCAGTAATACAAATGTTGTCATGCTGAGAGAAAATAAGACAGGAGATGAGAGAATGGACACTATGTCCAACAATGTCTTAAAAGGCCACAGGGCCCAGGATTGAGGGAGTCCAGGGGGTAAGAATCTTCCAGTCTTTGAGAGCTAGACAGTAGTGGCAGTGATGGAAGAAGAGGTGACCTAGATCAGAAAAGCACAGGGACAGCATTAGTGGTAGTGATGGAGGAGGAAGGAGACCAGGCAGTGCATAATAGTAGTTTTTCACATCCATATATTGGAAATGCACAAGTCAGGTATGTGTTGCCTGTAGGTGAAAGATGATGACAGTCCAGTCCTCCTGCAGGTTTAGGTATATAATGAATATTGATTTACATGATAGAGACCAGCACGTCCAGGAGAAATAGAATACAAGCTTCATATCTAGTTTAGAATTTTCTAGTAGTGGGGCACCTGGGTGGCTCGGTTGAGCTTCTGCCTTCGCCTCAGGTCATGATCCTGGGGTCCTGGGATGGAGCCCTACGTTGGGCTCCCTGCTCAGCAGGGTGTCTGCTTCTCCCTCTGCCTCTGCTTCTCCCCCCACCACCGCTCATGCTAGCTCATGCTCTCTCGCACTCTCTCTCTGTCAAACAAAATCCTAAAAATTTTTTTTTCTAGTAGCTACATCTTTTTTTTTTTTTTTAAGATTTTATTTATTTATTTGACAGAGACAGCCAGCAAGAGAGGGAACAGAAGCAGGGGGAGTGGAAGAGGAAGAAGCAGGCTTCTAGCCGAGGAGCCTGATGTGGGGCTCTATCCCAGAATGCTGGGATCATGCCCTGAGCCGAAGGCAGATGCCTAACGACTGCGCCACCCAGGCGCCCCTAGTAGCTACATCTTAAAAGCAAAAAGAAACAGAGGAAACAGTCATATAGTTTACCCAGTATTTCCAAAATATCATTTCATCAGGTAATCAAATAAAAATTAGTGAACTACTTTATATATTTTTTGGTACTAAGTTTTAAAAATCTGGTCAATTAACAGTGTACATCTCCATTTAGTTTAGTCGAATTTCTAGTGTACAGTATCTCCACATGGCTAGTAGTGATTTTATTGCACAGTGAAGATATGTGTTGTTATTGTTTTAAATAAAAAGTATTCTTTCCTATCTTCTAAAAATGGAAGTGTATATGGTTTCTGGGTATTTCTCACATTCGTATGTTGCCATTTAAAATCTTAGAAGGATTTCTTCATGTGTAGTGTGGAAGGCTGTTTAGAAATTTTAACAGAATAGTCCCAGTGTCACTGAGGTCACACCGTGTCCTTGGGATCTTACCCTGGCCATGAATAATTATGAGCTCTGAGGAATTCCTGAAATTACAGCTGAAATTCTTTGTGTGGACGTATGGTGATATACACATGCCCAGGTTCTCATATGCCTCACTGGGAGGAGGGTCTGTTCCTTTTATCCAGTTCTCAAATGGATCATGACACTCCCACCATCCCACTAAAAAGAGGTTAAGAACTTTTGCCAGTGTTTATTTTCTTTAGGTAAAGAGACCAAATATTAAATTAAAATGAAGTTGGTGAAATGGAAATCAGGACTATAGTTAATACTGGCTAGAAAGCCTACCATGATGACTCACATACACATTATAGTAAATACCTAATTAGAAATCTGTGGATCTGATGCACAGAATGAATTGAGATTCTACAATATTGTATTCATTATTAAAATTTGACAAGGAATTGTTTAATCCTTTACAGTTTTTAATGAGGTATTTACATAACTCGTAAATGACACGTTAATTAACATAACTTGTCTGAGGGCTCCACAGTTTTGTTCTTTAATGGCATATTTCTGGCAAGGCTACCTCTTCAGAGTGTGATGAAAATAACTTCAGTTCATCCAGGATGCTTCATTTCTGGCTTAGCGTATGCTGTATGCTTTCAGTCTAACTTTCCTGTGGGAGAGAAATATTAATTCTCTAGTTCTGTGATCTATGTTCTAAAATCTATTTTATTTTTGTTAATTTTTTTAAGGATTTTATTTTATTTGAGAGAGAGTGAGAGAGAGAGAGCCTGAGAGGAGGGAGGGTCAGAAGGAGAAGCAGGGAGCCCAATGTGGGACTTGATCCCAGGACTCCAGGGATCCCGAGCCGAAGGCATCCGCTTAAGCAACTGAGCCACCCAGGCGCCCCTATTATTTTATTTTCAAAGGGGTATTTTGTTGATTTAAAGAAATCAGAATTACAGTATAGTCCCACTTTGATGGAATTTGGGGTAATGAGAAGTCCATATTTCATTATTTGCACGCAAGAGGTGTCAGGTGATAAAGTCTTTTTCCTCTTCCCTTTTCCTTTTCTAAATAATTCCCCATTTGTAAGTGCATTTGAATTGCAGAGACTGGAAAACATTTTTAGCAATCTGTAATTATTAATTGATTACCTTTATATTACACAAGCTCCCTAGTGACTTGGCTAGAGACAACTGTAATAAATCCTGGTATTAACATAAATTAATCATGAAAGAAAATAAGAGATATGTGAAGAGCTGAAAATGAGATTAGAGGTAACATTTTTTTTTTCCCTAGAAAATACAAGACAAGAGCAAAGGTTTTAGGGAGAATAGAAAAGATAATCTCACAAGCAAGGAAAAATGAGAAGCAAAACCCAAAGATTGGGTAACATGAATGTGCAGATTGGGTAGAGAAAGGGCCGGGTTGTATGGACAGGTTGCTGAGGAGTTGGAGGATAGTGAAAAGCCATTAGCAGATCTAAAGATGAGAAGTGACATCTAATACAAAGCCATTTTGGAAGGATTAGAGTATAGTAAAGATAATTGTGGTACAGAAGAGAGGAGGAAATTACATGGGTTAAAAAAAAAAAGGAAAAATTCAAGAAATTGGAACTAAGCACGGCAAGCTGGCAAAGCTGACACAGAGCTCTGTCAGGAGGTGATGATGGGCTCTCCTTAAGTGGCATGTGTCTCCAAACCTCCAGGGGATAGAGGCTGCAGTTATGGTCATAATTATATGAAATGGATTTGGAGCAGTAATTGTATCTTAGTCCATTTGGGCTGCTATAACAGAATACCATAGACTGGATGCCTTATTTAAAAAAAAAGTTAATTACTTATAGTCCTGAAGCCTGGGAAGTCCAAGATCAAGGTGCCAGCAGATTCCATGCCTGTTGAGGGCCCACGTCTTAGTTCATAGTTGGCTGTCTTCTCATTGTGTCTTTACACGGTGGAAGGGATGAGAGTGTTCTCTGGAGTCTCTTTTATTTTATTTAAAATTTTTTAAAAATTTTTTATAAAATTTTTTTTATAAAATTTTTATAAAAATTTTTAAAGTATTTTTTTTTTAGAGAGGGAGGAGTAGGGGAAGGCAGGAGAGGGGAAGAGAGGGAGAGAATCTTAAGCAGACACCACACCCGACACAGGGCTTGATCTCACAACCCAGAGATTATGACCTGAGCCAAAATCAAGAGTGGGATGCTTAACTGACTGAGCCACCAGGCGCCCCTGGAGTCTCTTTTATAAGGGCGCTAATCCCATGCACAGGGATTCTGCCCTCATGACCTAATCACCTCCAAAAGTCACCTCCTAATGTGACTCTGGAGATTAGGTTTCAGCATAGGAATTGGGGGGAGGCACAAACATGCATTCTATTGCAATTTGCTTTTTTTCCTCTCCTATAATTCTACCAAAGGAGTTAAGTTTGGAAATCATGATAAACACGTGGATGCACACTCGCACGCACAAGCGCTGAAATCTTCTGGGGTTGAATGGATTTGAAGAGCACATCACCTCGGCAGTGCTGTCATGCCAAAATCTGAGATTTCAAAGGAGTGAGAGCCAGTGCGGCAAGGCCTTTCCTAGAACACAAGCAGATTGGTTTATGGAATGTGGGCTATGGATAGGAATTTAGTTTTAAGGTGGTCAAATCATGAACAAGGAGGTGGGTTTGGTTGATAGTTTAAACATCATTAACACCATCCCTCTCTTACTCCTGCTGACCCTTCTTCGTGTGTGTGCGTTTGTGTGTGTGTGCGCATGCACGGTTGTGCATGTGGTGTGTGTATGTAGAATAAATCCTGGCTCGGAAAGGGGAATGAGTAGCTACATTTGAACTAAACCAACATTTAGACATATGGGCAGTCTGCCTGAGTGTTGATTTATTAGGGGGAGTTTAACAGGTCAGATGCTCATATTTTTATAGCAAATATTGATGTATTAGAATTATAGCCAGAGAAGTCTGAATCCAGACAGTTCCTGCAAGAGCAGGCAGAAATTGTTGCTTTCTGCTCCAGAGTAGGCAGAAGGGAAGGCTGCTGTCAAAAGCTTCATAGTATTGTGCTTGCCTTTCCCTTACCCCACAAACACTGGTGTGCTTCATTTTGATAGAAGAATCCATCCAGGATCTCGATAAATTGTTCTGAAGCTCTGTACTGAAGGTTTTCCACAAACATGGGTTAACTTCTTCCCCTCTGCACAAGCATCAGATTCTCCTCTAGCAAGGAGTACCTCTCAGACCACTGCAGGAAAAGTTCTGGGAGACAAATAGGTAGATAACCCGTTACAGCTCTTATTTTTTAGCATGAGTTGACCTGGCCTCTTATATCCAGAACTTCTTAGAGACATCTGTAGCTGCTAAGTTTTAGAGTAGTACATCATTCAATTTGGGTTCTTTTTTTTTTTTTTTTCCTTTTCAGCTTTATTGAGGTACAGTTGATACATAACATTGTATAAGTTTAAGGTATACAACAATATGACTTGATTTTGGGTTATTTCTTTGGTCATTTGTTTATGTACTCTTTCTTTCTGCAAATTTCTTTTTGACACATAGACTCGGCATATTTTGGAAGATGGAGGAATGTTGAATTGCCTAGTAAAACATGGATATGTCAGTCATTCCGCCCACCATTTATATATTTGACTGATCATCCCTGGGGGATGGTAAAACTATGTTTTATTTTTAGCTACTATCTGGCCTTTCAAGAAGGAAAATGTATGCTGATGAAGTTTATACTTTCTAAGAACATTATAACAAAGTAGGTAAACAATTTAATATGCTGGAATAACTGACCTCTGATATAGCAGAAACTCTGTTTTCTCCCTTGGTCCCAAAGCTTGATGTCGCCAGGTAATGTGCATAAACTTAAATGGTGATCTAAGCCATAAAATGTAAAACCCATCTAGGAACTCTTTACCGTCAAAGATACTAAGTCAATGCAATGGGGATTTGTTTGCTTTCTTTTTTACTTAGAAAATGGAATCTTAGTAGAATATAAAGTAGTCTTAATAAGATTAATGGAAGTTGGTAATCAATGTATCCTATTCTGGATAATAAAGTTTACCAATAGAAAAAGTTTCTCTCCAGTAACCTTGTCAAAGTAATATTTATTAATCTTCCTCATACACGTGGCTGTATTCTATGAGAAAGGATTTTCTGCTCAATATTTCAATAGATTACATATTTTCTCCTCAGCATGAGGTATATTTTAAGAGAACATTGGTTTTACTATTTTAAAATATTGTATGTCTAGAAAGAATATAATGTTTCAACTTAAGCCAAAATATTTGCATTTGAGAAATAGCCCATTTGTTTTATTTATTGTCTTCTATTTCTTCCTGACTATTTTTGGTTACTCACATACTCAGTAAAAAAATATTAGTGGTACTGAGGTCTCGAATGTGGTATACTCAAGCCAGTTGGATTTGTGTGCATTTTTCAGTGCTTTAGACATACTGTTTTTGCATCTCCAAATGTAGATAAAGGGCTGAAAAGAATTTTAAGGATAGCATCATTTTCCTTCTAATTGAGACAAAAAACTGGGTGATCACTTGCCTAATCTTTTCACTGAGTAAGGGAAAAGCATATTGATTGTACTCAAGGGCTGAACAGTTCATCAGAAAAAAGTAAAATCACATTTTCCTCTGTGTTTCCAGATTTTTTATGCACTATAGTGTATTAACAATTGTACTCACTGATTTAAATTTAGAGACACTTACCCAAACTGTTTTCTAGGAGTTGAAATAAAATGCATTGAGTGTATTATATTTTAAAAAGTAAGTAACTATTTAAAAAAGAAGTTTTTCCAGTGTTTCCCAACTCTTCAAACACCTTGTTCATAAATACAACTATGTTTCTTGACACTGCAAAGTTGAAAGATACAACCAAATGTTACTGATTTAGGTAGTATGTGAATGGTAAATACAAATTTAAAAACTTAGGTCCAATAGTGGCAAGAGTAGGCATCCTTTTCACATTCCTGATCTTAAGGGAAAAGTTCTCAGTTTTTTTTGTTTTTTTTTTTTTTGAGAATGATATTCACCATGGGCTTTTCATAGATGGTTTTTATGAAATTGAGGAATGTTCCCTCTATCCCTACATTCTGAAGAGTTTTAATCAGGAAAGGATGCTGTATTTTGTCAAATGCTTTTTCTGCATCAGTTGAGAGGGTCATATGGTTCTTGTCTCTTATTTTATTAATGTGTTCTATCACATTGATTGATTGCGAATGTTGAACCAACCTTGCATCCCAGGAATAAATCCCACCTGGTCATAAAGGATAATCCTTTTAATGTACTGTTGGATCCTATTGGCTAGTATCTTATAGAGAATTTTGGCATCCATATACATCAGGGATATTGGCCTGTAATTCTCCTTTTTGATGGGGTGTTTGCCTGGTTTGGGGATATACATAACATAATAAAAAATGTATGCAAATAAAAATGTCCATAAAGGATACAAAAAAATAGAATCAGTGGTATTCTCATGATGGGAATATGAGTAATTATTCTTTATGTCATCTGTAATTTCTGATTTTTCTATAATGAACATGCATCACTTACACATTAAAAACAGCAATAAAGGATTTATTCTGTATGAAAGTTACATAAAAAGACAGATTTTCTCACAGGACATCATTCAGGGTATTTCAGTGGAGAGGTTCAGTGTGTTAGCTCTGAGGACTGGTACTTTCTATATAACCCTGGACAAGGTACTTTCCCTTACTGTGCTTCAGTGGCCTCTCTGGGAAACATGGACACCAACAAAACCTGTGTCTTAGGGTAATTGTGACGGTTAAAAGACTAACTTTATATAAAGTGCATAGAAGAGTGTTTACTCTATAATCATTCATTATATTTCAGCTAATATTATTTATGGAACTGTAATTAACCTGTTATCAATGTACTCAAAATATAGATTTTCAAACTTTGAAAATATTTTAATCTATCATCTTGAAAAAGCTATTCATTATAAAAAGTTTTAAAAGATTATAAAAATTTATAAATACTTTTCTCTAGGAAAAAAAGAAACAAAAAGAACTTAGGTCCAATGAGGTTATGGATTGGCAGACAGAATGTATTCAAGAGAATTAAGGTTTAGACTGAATCTAAGTTATATAAAGTTCGGATAGAATCTAAAGGAATGTTTCTTATGCATCTAACTGCTCATATACTTGCATCCATATTTCCTGTGTATTCTACTCAAAACCATGCAACTCCCTGCAGTGGGATGTTTCCACATTCTCCCGGCTCTGCTCACTGGTGAAACTCCACTGGTCTATCGATATATGTACATAGAACACCTGCCAGCCAGGTAGCTTTTATGGAGCCAGAGAGAATTCAGAAAAAGAGTATAATCAGAAACTAAAGGAAGAGCCTGCTCATCGGGCATGGATACAAATTCTAGGGAGGGGGGAGAGGGCCATTTTTTCGTGATATACCCAAAGGAAATGAAATAAGTGCCTTGAGGAGATACCTGCACTCCCATGTTTATTGTACCATCATTCACAACAGCCAATATATGAAAACAACCTAAGTGTGTTCTGATGGATGAATGGATAAAGAAATTGTGATACAGCTATTGTGTCTATGTATCTGACATTTATATATGTCTATATAGAATATACATATCTAGATATATATAAATATAGAATATTATAGATATGTTGATAAATATATATATACAGATATGTATGTGAATAAATATATTAGGGAATATTATTTAGCCTTAAAAAAGAGATCCCACCATTTGCAACAACTTAGATAAATTTAGAGGACATAATGCTGAGTGAAAGAAGCCAGACACAGAATGGAAAATACTGCATGTCCTCACTTATGAGGAATCTAAAAAAGTTGAATTTATAGAATCGGAGAGTAGAAGGATGGTTGCCATGGGGAGATATTGGGTACAAAATTGCAGTTATGTAGGATGAAAAATCTAGAGATATAATGTACAGTGTGATAAGTATAGTTAATAATACTGTATTGAATACTGGAGATTAGCAGAGAATAGATTCAGGTGCTCTCACCACATGCATAAAAGGTAACTATTGAGTTGGAGCAGATGGATATATTAATCATCTTGACTGTAATAATCTTTCACTATGTCTATGTATATCAAAACATGTACACCTTGAATGTATACATTTTAATTTTTTTAGAGTACAATCTTTAATTCTTACCAAATTAAACAAACAAACAAACAAACAAACTTGGAGTTCACCAGGAGCCTATGAAGGTAGATGGTAAATAATGGCGAAATATGCAAATTGTAGCCCCAGCCACAAGGCAGGGGACCACCCACCTGTGGCAGTTTTGTAGATGTATCTGGATCATATGAGAGATTCTTGGGCTTCACTATGTTCTTTTAACAAATGGCATCATTTCCAATAGAATATAACTTAGGATTTGGAAAAAAAGATTTTTTCCCCAGTATTTTCCACTTGTTGTCATTTTTAGATAATAAAGATATCTCCTCAAGTAGGATAAAGAATTTTTTCATATCTTGCCAAGTATCCTACTGGGAGCCTACTCAAGTAAAGACTAATGTTAAAATCAGCAGCCTGGAAGTCAACTGGAACTTTGTAAAGAAATAGGAATACGGTTTGCCCAAAAGAGAAATGTAGAAGAGGGAATGTAAGACTTTAGCCCATAGCCTTCCTATTAGGTCAGTGCATTAGATCTGGCAGCCAGGTAAAGACCAAATGCTGCTGCTAAGTTAAAGGGATGTGTGATGTAGGATAAGTCCCAGGACTTTTTTGCTACCTTCAGAAGAAGAAAATTCAGACCAAATCTTTCTTACTGATGTTCAGTGGAGGATGTGTAGGATGGTGCCATTTAGGATCATACTTGGTTTAAACCAGAATTTGCAAACTTGAAGCCAAGAGTCCCAGTTGGTCTTATGGTCATGTTGGAAAACATGGAGATGTTTAGGGGAAAAAGTAAGCTGACAGTTACAAATTAGAGGTTTTAATTTAAATACTTGGGTAGAACTCAGGGGAGCATAAGAATCTCCGTCTAAGCAGCTGTATCAGACCCAGCTCTGGCCTCGCCGGGCCTTGGTAACTTGCCTAATGGAAGACTTCACTACATTGTCACTGCTTGATCTCACAATACATCCTCTGCTGGGGTGATGCCTGGCCACAGCAGCTCTGACCCCCAGGTCCAACCTCTAGGTCCAGACTAACAAGACTCATAGGAGGTCCTCTTAAAAATTCCGGGCTTAGAAGAGGTCCTGTCCAAACAGTTCACAGGGTCTGGCTTCTGTTCCAGTAGTTATGCAGAGGGCAGGATAAAAAAATGGGAAATATTAGAGGGTTTTTAGGACTTGGGGCTGATTCTGACCAATGAGGGAAAGGAAGAACTGGAAGAACTGTGTAGACAAAATGTGTTTCCACATGGTATCCATATTTGACGACATCTTCCTACCATGCTTGAGCCACTGGCTGTATTTTCTTGTGAAGCTCTGTAATGCACTCTCCCCCCGTCTTGTGTTTTCTTTCCCTCCTTCCCTACTTTTTCCTTTCCCTTGGAACTGTACCTTCCATTTAAGTCTGATTCTGAAATATTTGCTTCAGACATGGATTTTTAAAGAACTAAATATTTATTTTTAAATTCCAGTATAGTTAACATACAGAGTTATGTTAGTTTCAAGTGTACAATTTAGTGGTTCCACAATTCAGTACATTACTCACTGCTCATTGTGAAAGAGTACTCTTAATTCCCTTCACCTATTTCACCCATACTCCCAGTCCCCCCCAACTCACCTTCCCTCTGATAACCATTGGCTTTTCTCTATAGTTAAGAGTCAGTTTTCAGTTTATCTCTTTTTTTCTTTGTTCATTTGTTTTGTTTCTTAAATTCCATATATGAGCGAAATCATGTAGTATTTACCTTTCTCCAACTAACTTATTTCACTTAGTATAATACACTCTAGCTGCATCCATGTTGTTGCAAATGGCATATTCCCTTGCATATATATGCCACCTTCTTTATCCATTCATCTTTCGATGGACACTTGGGTTGCTTCCATACTTTAGTTATTGTAAATAATGCTGCAATAAAGGTAGGGATGCATATATTTTTTCTAGTGTTTTTGTAGTCTTTGGGTAAATATGCAGTAGTAGAATTACTAGATCATATGGTAGTTCTATTTTATTATTTTATTTTATTTTATTTATTTTATTTTATTATTTTATTTTATTTTTTTGAGGAAACTCCATACTGTTTTCCACAATGGTTGTGCCAGTTTACATTCCTACCTACAGTGCACAAGTGTTCCTTTTTTCTCCACATCCTCACCAATGCTTGTCGTTTCTTATGTTTTTGACTTTTGCCATTCTGACAGATGTGAGGTGATATCTCATTGTGGTTTTGATTTGCATTTCCCTGATGATGAGTGATGTTGAGCATCTTTCCATGTGTCTGTTGGCCATCTGCATGTCATCTTTGGAGAAATGTCTATTTGTGTTTTCTGCCCATTTTTAAATCGGATTACTTGGTTTTTTGTTTGTTTTTGTTTTTGTTTTTTGGTGTTTGGTTGTGTAACTTCTTTATACATTTTGGATACTAGCCCTTTATGGGGTATGTCATTTGCAAATACAAAGAATCACATCTAAAAGAGACCAACCAGTGTCTTTGAGGAATAAGATACTAATCTCTTATACAAACAGGAATTCTAACAGATAGCCTGGTGACTTCTACTTGAGTAAATATTTACTGTATTCTAAAAACTAGTTTAATTGTTAAGTCAAGATTTCAAGAGGTATTCATAATAAATGTAATTACTATTTCACCTGTATTTAAAGATGAAGGAAATATTGCAAAAATAGTTAAGAATAGGGACTGTTGGAATCAGGGAACCCTGAGATCAAATACTCTTTCTAGTACTTGCTAGAAGTTTGATTGTGGGCAAAGGTACACACTCTCTCACATTTTCAGTGTTCTTAAAATACAGGTCTATGACAGTTTGACTCTGCATCCCTGGGTATTGAAGGACTTGACCATTGAGTGAAAAGGATGGAAGGGACTGGAGGTGGTTGGTGAATGTGTGGTCCCGCTTGCTACTTTGCACTCTGTGTCAGTCAAATGGGTTCAAGCGGGGAGATTATCGGACAATAGAATCTCTAGTGAGGACTGGAGTTAAAAAGATTATAATCAAAATGAGAAACCGCAGTTGTGCTCTTCAGCTTGTCAGCTGAAAACCAAATAAGAGGTTAGCAAAGGGCATCCAGGAATGTAAGATAAGATAAAATGTGACAGCTTTGCCAGGAGGTCTTCTTGGGGCTGTAGGAAAAGCAGAAATGGAAAAACACATTTTGGTTTCTCTCCCCTCTCTTGTAGGCATAGCCTGGGGAAGGCCTGTAAGTTGGAGACATCACCTTGAATATTGTTTTCTGTTTCTTCCAGGCAATTTAATAATCGCTGTTTTTCATTTTGAATTACTGAATATTTCATTTAAAAATATCCAAAATTCTAAGAGGAGGAAAGAAAAGAGAGAGAGAGGAGGAGAGGAGAGGAGAGAAACCGTCCTCAGCATACATCCATTTTCTGGCTAGCTGATGATGTCTGTTAAAAGGAATTTTTTGTTTGTAAAAAACTACTCGTTACTATATTTTACAGTATTTTATAAGATAATTAGGTATTATGAAATTGGAGCTTTGTGACAAAATACATTTGAGGTTAAAAATATGTTTCAGAAAATCTTTATCTGTATAGTACTTACATATGATAATCGATGCTATGTGAAATTTTTTGGAACTACTCTCCATTTTACATTTTCATTTTACAGAGAAGCAAATTAATATTAGCATACTTGTACATAGCTCTTTTGAGATTCTTATTCATGTATATATGATACCTTTAATTTATCAGGACTTCATAGAAAGTCATAATAACTTACTGTTGGTGAAATATATCTAATGGACAGGTTTGTTAAGCTGAGTTTTTAAATGAAGATAGATAGAGTGCCAGAGACTTTTAACTCTCTACATGCAGTATATTGCAAACCAAAAATTTCCTCTCTTCTTGCACCATGGAAGCTCAATCTTAATTTTGCATAAACCCTAGAAAATTCTATGTTGGTTACTCTCAGGTGTTCTTGCAAAACAAAGGGCACTTGCTTCCATGGGTGGGGATATGAATAAGACCTGGAGTTAAACATCTATGTAATTGTACTTTGGTCTTTATGAGTTTAGAAATACTGGTTTGCTGTCAGTTTTTAATTACATCTACAGTGATTGGGAAAGGAGATTTTAGAGCAGATTGAAAAGTCCTTAATCATCCATGCATTCATTCCTCCATCAACGATTTATCAAGCAACTAGTATTTGGAAACCATTGTTCTAGTGATGACCTTTAGGCTTGACTTGAAAAACAGAACAACATTGCAGTACTGAAATGCTCACATATGTATCATACATAACTTGATGTTCAAAGACAAGAATCAAATAAAATACTTAACACAAAAATAAATGGCTAAATGCTTCGCCAAGCCTTACCTGGTGGAAAGGAAAAGGAAAATATAATTTGAGGGGCACTAACAGTTATTGAGAATCTACTTTGGGCTGAGTTCTCTACCAGTTTTTAGACATTGTTTCATTTAATCTGTAGACCATGAGAAGTAGGTGTGCTGTAGGATGAACACTGGTGAAACAAAGCTGATGAACAGACCACTGCCCTCGTCCTCAAGGAATTAATACTGTAATGGGGGCGGCAATGGATAATTTTAATGTAACATCTAAATCCCCCAGGAGTATTAATCCATACCTGTTAATCTATGTGAAGTGAAGGAGGTCACACGCTAGACACCTTACTCAGCCCAGGCCAAGTCAGGGACACACTATTTCATGAGAATGGATGTGTGTGGGGCTAAGTAATTTGTCCAAGGTCAGTATCCTAAGGGATATTCTACTCTTTGGGTGCTGCAGAATGAGAAAACTGGGGGCAGCAGATACAGGTGTGTTATTCAATATCTGAAGAAGAGCTAACAGTGAAGGATCTGTGCCAGCTAGGGTGTTCCCTGTAGCCTTGGAACAATGACCATATGGGGACATATTCCCAATGCAGTGGGAGTTAGTATGAGTTATACCTGCCATGTCTTTTGGACTTAAAACTAATGAATAGGCACCCCAAGACACAGATAAAGTGACCCGACAAAATTTATACACCAGTAAGAGGCAGGACCAGGATTACTCTTGAGTTCCTGCTCTTAGCCGTGGTATTAAACTATCCACTTAGTCACCAGAATCATCCTATACCCATTTTATAGGAAGAGGAAACTGAGGTTTATGGAGATTAAGTGTGACTCCTTGTTGAGGTCATACAGTTCTTAAGCATCAGAACCCACTGGCCTTAAATCCATATTGATTTTCTTCTAAGTCCATGCCACACTTTGGTTAATTATTGTCAAGAAAAACATTTTTTACTTCAACTCTGCCAAGTGTAGGTTGTTTTTTTCTGGCACATAAATTGTCCAAATCCACATGGACAAGATTGAATAATTTTCTTCTGTGGTGCAGCCGGGAAGACAACTTGAGTATGGCTTTTGGGGTTAATTCGTTCTGGCAAGTCTATCAAGAGGTGGTCTTGTGTGCTAGATGAGTGATAATAAAGGATGTTACCATTTTCCTGGCCCAACTCAACATTTTTGTGTTCTCTGGTACAGAATTGTGTATGCGCCGCTTATTACTGGGTCCATCCTTTGAGCGACTCAAACTTTTATTCCTTTAGGAAAACTTTGGTCTTCTCTCTTGAGGCATCTTGACAGCCTCTTGAGAGCTGAAGTGACATCTTGGTGGAATCAGATGTCAGAGTTTTCACGTAAAATGCCTGCCTGTTTCTGAAGGCTTTCCCTCTCTTTCCAATGGGCAGTTTTATGTTTGTACTTTGGGTACTCACTAGAAACCAAATCCTAAACTTATTGCTAGATAGGTTACTTTGAAACATACATGATACCCACGGTATTTTAGGCAATAGTTCTGAGACTATGAAACTGCACAAGCCACTTATCCATGAAGCTGACCATGATTTTAGAAAAATTATCTGAGGCACTGATCCCCAAATGCCTGTGTTCTGGTGCTATTCTGTAGCAAAACTTTTACTGGCTGTGGCAAATAGGAAAAACACATGTTAGAACTATGTAGTGATCTACCAAGCATTTCATAAAATTTACTAAAGGAGTAACCCTTAATATTCTTACTTTTTTTTTTTTTTTTTGCTATTCAAATAGCTTTTCTTTTTTAAATGATCATGATGAGAGACATAAAAATAACTATTTCTGTCACAAGTAACACTTGGCAAGCTCTTCTTACTCGGGTTCTTTTCTCCTCCTACCCCCAATTTTACTCAGTAGAAATTCTTAGTGTCTTAGAACCACAGGTCGAAAGTACCTAAAGAGAATATTTCATTGCTTTCCCAAAATTCTTCATCAGGTTCTATCTTCAGGAAAGCAACATATTATTGAAGCTTCATGGAGTTACTTAACTGTTTTATCTTTAGTCTCCATCAAATCTTGTTATAAGAAATGGTCAAAAAAGATAGTTTTGCAATCCCATATTCAAAAGTTATTTTTCATCTCATTTTCAACAACTCCTTTACATATAAGGATCCATAAAACGCGTTCTTCCTAGGACTCAGTGCCAACAAAATCTGCCTCTCAGATGAACTTGCTTGCAAAGAGTACTGCGAAATCCATCACAAAATTTAGCTGAGTGCTACATTTGATCTTCAATTGCAGAACTGTCATACCATTTTCCCAGTATCTTTCTTCCCTTCCTTTAAATGGTTTCTGATCTCTCTTTCAGAAATCTGTATCTTAACTGCTCTTATTCCGTTGTAAATGTTATATTGTAAAATTTTTCAAATCTATTTTAAAGCTTTAGGTTGACTTAGGTAAATAGTCAAAAATAATAGATATTGAGTGACAAGAGCTATGAGTGTAGAGAAACATTCTGATGAGCTTGTAGAGCTTGGGTAATACTCAAATCAAAGTTACATGCTCTTTCTTCCTGACACCTTCTGTATCTGCCTCATTAGCATTTTTCTCATATGATTGTGCCAAGTGGTAGTAATAGAAGGAAGATGAGGATAACTTAGCTTCTTGGAGTATGTGTCAATTCCAGGTTCTGAGACATTGACAATGAGGCTGTCATTCTTTTTTCCTCAGGTTTGTAGTCAGTGTGAAGTATGAAGTATTTTTTCTTTCTTCTCTGGAATTTAAGCTCCTTCTCCAAATTGCAATTTCAAACATACAGCGTAATCCTGAGTTCAGCTTGAAAATGCATAGGCAAAAATTGATATGTCTTGAGAATAGTGCGGAAGGGAGCCTCCAGCTAGCCTGGTGTTACCTCGCCTACCTGCATTTTAAACATACGGCTGTGCAGATGTTTCCTTTAAGTTTTTAATGGATGACTTACAGTTAAATAGGTAAAATTCAGTAAGCGGTACTCTTATCTTAAGAGAAGCTGATGTACCTTTTCACTTTGATTTTCATGGTAGATTGCAGTGTGATATCCATTATGAAACACTGTAGAATGGTGAATATACTTTCCAGAAGAGAGGGAAATGACTTCATTGAGTAACCTACTGGTACATGTCAAGAGTTGTCCATACATTATTTTGTTTAATTTTCATAACTTCATGAAAATATATTATCTCCATTTTTTGTGTGTTGGAAAATGAGGCTCAGAGAAATAAATTGCCTGCTATGACACAGCTAGTAATTTGTAGAAGTAGAATGGGTCTGTGGATCTGTCTGACTTCATCTGATTCCAGACACTGCACACTTATCCCTTAAAGTTGTAACTCAGTTGTATATCTGAGGTCTCTAGGCAGCACGCAAGGAGCAAGTTGATGATGATGGCTATTGTATTACAGATCTCTTGTCATCAAACCATACTTCACTGCACAAAGACTTACCTACCTGAGCCAGCCCGTCCTCTTGTTAGAACTTTCACAGCTCTTTGGAAATTACACTCGTTATCTTTGGGAAAAGCAAAGTAAGGAAGCCTTGAATTTGAGAGGAGGCATCTTTCTCCCGACGATCTGTAGCTGTGACATCTCATACATTCATTTGGGAAAAGAAAAAAATCTTACTATGTGCAGAATACTGTGCCAAGTTACAGTATCTCAGAGATACTGTAATAAATAAGCCCCTGGCCTCCTTTCTCACAGAATTTTATTGGGATACATAGTAAGCTAAAAATCACACAAATAATTCATTAACCAGAAGTGTGATAAATACTACAGTGGAGAAGGACAGGATGTTATGAGTGTGTAAGTAAAGGAGGAGAACTAGTAAGTCTGAGACTGAGTAGCCGTCCGCTGAATAGAGGGACTGGGATGGGCCAAGCTTTCCAGGCAGAGGGTCCGGATGAGTTGTAGAAGAGTCACCTGGAAATAAGCAACACATCTGCTGGGTTGCAAGAGGCCAGAATAAGAGGATCATGGTTACCTGGACCATCAGACACTTTCAGTTCATACTTGTGGTAGCTCTGAATTCCATCCTTGCCCAAAATAGTTTTCTAGCACATAGTATAAGACGTCACAGTACATGCGTATAGTAAGGGTCCCATGTGCTTTTCCTGAATTTTCATTATCTGTTGCTGTGTAATAAATCATTAGCAACCTTAGTAACAAATAATTAACCATTTATTAATTATCTGTGATGGTTCTGTGAGTTGACTGGGCTCAGCTGGATGGTTCCAGAAAGTCCAGGTAGAAGCTCCAGGACTTTTTCTCTGGTCTTATAAGTCCCAGAACTTCACTTCTGCCATATTCTTTTAATTAGAAAAAATCATTAAGTCCAGCTCAGATTGAAGTGAAGGGGTTATAGACTTCACCTGCTGGTTTAGGAGTGAGTATGTCACATTGCAGAAGAACATGCTGGAAAGGAAGATATTGTTGCCACTATCTTTGAAAAACACAGTCTGCCATGCTGAATAAAGGAATTGGATGCTAGTCAGGACTGAGATAAGCTCAGGAGGCTGGTTTGTGTGCTCCTTATGGTCTCAAGTTTCTGATTTGATTCATATTTTAGGAACTGCCAAGATTAGATATGTCTCCCTCTTTTAATCAGACCCTGCTCTGATTCATTTAATCCCTATGAGATGGCATTACAGAATACATCCTTGCCAAGTATTTTTGGTCAATTTATATTATTTCTCTGAGTTTTAAAAAGAGATCCTAGTGGAATCTAGACTGTAAAAGCTTCCTTATCTGCTGCATTAGATTGTGGTAAGGTTCCAATGATTTACTCATTTGTTCAGCAAACACCAATAATGACGACAAAGTCTTAGGGTGTTTACCACAGGTCTGAAGCTATTCCATTATTCTAAGAACTATATATTCAGAAGTCTTTAATAACAGGACTGAGGGCCAACTGTGTGCCAGGTAACATGTTCTGTTCTGGGGATGTAAATATTAACAGAAAAAAGGTGCAGCTCTGCCCTTACGAGTTTCTAGTGTAAGGGAGGGGTTAGACTAGTTAAATGTTCACACAAATGTGAACTTACATGTCAGACACAAACTGTGTAATGAGAATAACAGCTTAACAAAAATAGACAAGTACCTACCTTGTTCCAGGTCTAGGATAATTTAAATTAGTAGGTGACAGTTTCTACTATTAACGATGTGTAAAGGTCATTATTTATGTGTTTTGGGGAATTTTGGGGTGACCTGAATAATTGTAAGATTCTGGCTCAGTAAACTTAGGAAAGCAGCTAAAATATGGATTTGATGATGACATTTTTTGAGTGCTTTTGAAGAGTTTGCTCCTTACATTTGCATGGACAGTTACGACTGAAGCATGATGGAAATTGCTGTAAAATCATGTTTCTTAGTAAATTCTGTCATTTTTATGACAAGTTTGCCCAATTTCCCTCTTAGGAAGAAAAAAAGGAAAATGAAGTTGTCTTTCTGGCCCCATAATTTACAGAGAAATGTTTCTATCCCATTGAATAAGGAAAGATATTTCTCTGGCCTTTTTGCATGAAAAATAGTTTGGGATATTCTTGAACAGGTGCTGTGGCACTGTTTAGAAAACTAAAATCTTTATATTTGGAGCCAAGAAAATCTGGCTTTAGATTTCATCTCTACCTTTTCCTAACTAAACATCCTGAGGTGAGTTACTTAGCACTTTTGAGCCTCGATTTCCACTGTCTGTAAAGTGGGGTCATAATATTTTATTCTTATATAAACTGCACAACACTATGTAAAGCATTATAGTATCACATAATTATCATTTAATACTGGTTGGCAGCAATTGGGACTGTAGAATATTTTGTTGCTAGCCGAGACAAAATCGTTTGTATCTCATATATGTTCTCTTTTATTTTAAGGTCAATAATTGATTTCAAAACAATATTGGACCTTGAGATCAATTGTTGTTAGAGCTGGTGGCTATTTTGTGTGTAAGATCACCTTTAATATGGTCTTTTGAGTAATATATTAATTTGGTCATCTATGGTTTTAGTGAGTAATCAACTTATTTTTCTCTATGATCATAATTTCAGAGTAATACGCAGAGTGCTTGTTATCCATATATAAAGTTGGGTAGAGAGCAAAAATTGCTATAACATTAAGCTCTTTACTGATAATTATCTCAAAAAATCTTCTCCATTTAGACATCTCTTATGTTTAATGATGCTATCTTTACCTACACCTAGTCTCAAATTCCACAATGGGCAGTTACTTGCTGAAATATAATGCAAATTCAGAATGAATCCTTGGGAATTATGAAATGACCTTTTTTTGAGTGAATCAGAAATGAACAATATCTTGTAAATATTTTCATGCAATTTTGTCAGAAAAATAATGCCTCTGAAATTTATATCTGATTTATTTTTGGTAAATTTAGAATTATATATTTTCCTTATTTTTTTTTGCTCAATTTTAATCAATCGTTATTATAATATGTTGATAGATTTATGTGTTTTAATTGACTGCTTTTGGTAACATTATACTATAATACAAAGCACTTATTATATATTATATTAGACCCTGGTATCCATTTTCCAGACAGTGTGGTAGAGAGATGATAGAGATCAAGAAAAGAAGTTAAATTTTGAGGGGCGCCTGGGTGGCTCTGTCATTAAGCATCTGCCTTTGGCTCAGGGTGTGATTCCAGAGTTCTGGGATCGAGCCCCGCATCAGGCTCCTCTGCTGAGAGCCTGCTTCTTCCTCTCCCCCTCCCCCTGCTTGTGTTCCCTCTCTTGCTGGGTGTCTCTCTCTCCATCAGGTAAATAAATAAATAAATTCTTAAAAAAAAAAAAGTTAAATTTTGAGGGATAAAGTTATTTTCAGGAAGTTTAAAAAATAGATTCCTATTTCGTATTTATGTCTATTTATACTTATTTATTATGGTTTAATTTTAGTTAGTTTATTTATAAGACATGCCAAAAAATAAGGCAGCTTCTTAAAAATAGTTCTTAGTTTACTATGAATTTTTGTTAATGAATTTGGATTGTTAGCTCAGTCATCAGTACTTTTAGGTCAAGACCAAATCTGAAGAAGACCTACAGAGGACTGGATAAAATATAACTTCTAATTTTTCTTCTGATTAACTTGACTTTCTTATATCTTGCCCTTGTTGCAAACATTTCAGTTTAAATTATACTCAGTATTTACTCTGACCAGTTGTTCACAAAACTTTACAAACTTCGGAATCACCTGGGGAACTTGATAAAGTGCCAATTCCCAGACCCCACCCAGTCCAATTTAACCAGAATCTCTGGAAGTGTAAGGCCCAGGCCTGGCTACTTTTAAGACTTGTCCAAGTGACTCTGATGTATGACCAAGGTTGGGAAGTGCTGACTCAGAGATCTTGACACAGCAATCACTCACAAGGGGCCCTGGGATGGCAGTTAGCAACCTTCCATCTCCTGGAACCCATTGGTTCAAAAATGTCTGCACCATTATTCTGTTCTGTACTCTCCGTTCTTCTTCCCCTTGCTGCCATGTAGGAGATGTAGGTGTCATTATTTAGAGCACAACTGGCCCCAGGATGCAGTTTTAGCAAGATTCCAGCTTGGCTGCCATTATTGACTGGAATTGCTTTCTATAGAGCCAAGCCATTTCTCTTTCAAACAACTTTAAACTTAGTATCATTGTAGATTGGGGAGGGTGAAACAGCTGCTAGTTTTCTCTGTACCCCCAGACTCTGGGGTAGCTTTTTAGCTATTATATATCATCCTTGAAATGGACCGCTCTGAGGTCATGCTGGGAATATTGCTGATTTTACATCAAGGAGCCGCCCAGACAGGCTGTGAAGTGAAAAGACCCAGCTGCTGAGAACGATGAAGCTGCCAGTAACAGCTTTGGTTCCGAAGCCTGGAACCTTGTCTGTCTTGTTCACTGTGGGGTCCCTGGCTCCTAGAACAGTATCAACCACAGAGTGGGCACATGATGAAAACTTGTTGAATGAAGGCATGAAGCATGAAAAGCCTAAGTGCTTAATGGCTTTGGGAAAGACTTTGAAAATGCTTTTTTTTTTAAATTTTATTTATTCAACAGAGATAGAGACAGCCAGCGAGAGAGGGAACACAAGCAGGGGGAGTGGGAGAGGAAGAAGCGGGCTCATAGCGGAAGAGCATGATGTGGGGCTCGATCCCATAATGCGGGGATCACACCCTGAGCTGAAGGCAGACGCTTAACCGCTGTACCACCCAGGCGCCCCGGGAAAGACTTTTAAACACTATCTATCATCCTCCGTACTACCGAATGATTATAATAATAATCGTTATTACCGAGTGCTTTCTGTATACCAGACAATGCATTACCTTACATGTACACCCGCATGCATGGGCACATGCACGTGGGCACAGAAATAGAAATATATTATTTCCTATTAGCAACTTGTAATGATCCTATTAAATAATTGTTATTACCTAGTATTATCCTCCTGTCATAATTGGGGAAACTGAGACTTAGGCCAAATGACACAACCAATTAGAAGCAGAATTGGCATCGAATTTCCCATCTTCCAATTCCAAGGCTACATGATAAAATCACCATATGATGCTAATAATCTCTGTCTCTAGCTTCAGTTTCCTTAAACATTTCTGCAAGCATCGTCCCTTCATCACAGTTACCACTCTCAGGAGTTGTGTGATTTCTGCATCTGTTCACTTGCCTGCCTCTATTAGCATCTAAGTTCCATGAGAGAAGGCTGTTGGTTTTCTTGTTCACCACATTAGCTCCTAGAGCGTGGTTAAGTGCTTGCTGGATTCATGAATAAATGAACCTACTCTCATCTATGGGCCTTGTTTGATTGATAAGCCCCACCATCCAGTTGCTGGGCATTATTGTCGATTGGTCAGGTTCGCGTTTACTTCTCAAATGTTACTCAGATCTGTGTTTTTCCCTCCATTCCCCATGCTCCTGCATTATTTCCGGCACCTATTACTTCCTCTTTTGTGGTAGCATCCTAATCTCTTTCCCTGACTTGTGTTACCCTCTGATCGACAAAATTTCTAGTGTAGTCATTCTCGACTGGGAGAATTTTTGCCTTCCAGGTGAAATTTGTCCATGTCTGGAGATGTGTTTGGTTATCACAACCGGGGCATCTATTTGGGAGAGGCTAGAGATATTGCCAACATCCCATAATGCACAAGACTGCTCCCCCAAATGAGGAATTACCTGGCTAAAGTTTCAACAGGGCAGATATTGAAAAACACTGTTCTAGAGAAAGCTTACTAAACTTCATTCTAATTTATGTGTAGTCAAACCCTTTCAATGACTGGCCTTTGCCAATAAGGTAAAATAGAAAGTTCATAATGTGTAGAGTATGGTTATGATTCGCTTCCTCCTTACTTCTTCAGCTACATCTCATTCTTCTACCAAATGAGCCTGAAATTCTGGTCACTTTAAGCAATTTGAGTGTTCCTAAAAGCTTTCTGGTATTTCGTATGGTTGACTTGTTAAAACTCTCAGGCAAGCTTCTGAGATGCCCTCTTACTCTACCCTAAATGCAGTCATTCAGTAAATCCTAAGTGCTCAGGGTGTGGACACTGTTAGGCACTGAGGATACAGAAGTGAATAAAATAGAACGAGGTCACTCCCTTTGGAACTTCCCATCTTTATTGTAGTTAGCTGGGAGCTATATAGCGCTCAGAGCTATTACTTCATCATTATTAGACCACTAAATACAACTCAATTGTCCCTTCAGATAAAATGAGCGATACTTAAGTCATTCTTAGTGCATAGCAAATTCACATTTATTTATCTAAAAAAATTTTAGATAAAAAAAACAACTGTGTTTTAAGCAGTTGGTTTCTTCAAATCAGGTTCCAAAGGAGATCCATTCATTGTATTCGGTTATGTCCTTTGTCTGTGTTAAGTCTGTTGGGTTCTTTTCATCTAAAAATCAACTTCTTCCCTCCCTTCTTTTCTCCCCTTCCTTCCATCCTACTTTCCTTCATTTCTTCTTCATCCCTCTTTTTTCCTCTTCACTCCTTCTTCTCGTTGTCCCATGCTGTTGCTTTGTGGAAACAGTCCGTTGTTCTGTAGAAAGTCCCACATTTTGGGGTTTAGATTTCTGACTGTTCCTTTGTCCAGGTATTTAACTTATTTCTCTATTCTTCATATTCCCTTATAGACTGGTAATTAGAAAGGTTTAATTAGACTTATTGTACTTCTTTTTCAATAATAATTCTTAAGTAAGTAGTGCTGTGTATTTCACATTTCATCTTTTGGTGGTAAACAATGTGTGGTTGTTTCACTTCTAATGATGCTTAGATTGTGTTCAGATAGTGACAGGTGACAACCTGGTATCTTCCTTACAAACTTTCCTATCAACTTTGCATCTAACGGTTTTAGCATTCATTGAGGAGTATTGCATGAATCAGTTTATTAGATATTTATTTACTTATTTATTTTTATTTTTTTAAAAGATTTTATTTATTTATTTGACAGAGAGAGAGACAGCCAGCAAGAGAGGGAACACAAGCAGGGGGAGTGGGAGAGGAAGAAGCAGGCTCCCAGCAGAGGAGCCTGATGCGGGGCTCGATCCCAGACCACCAGGATCACGCCCTGAGCCGAAGGCAGAGGCTTAACGACTGAGCCACCCAGGCGCCCCAGTTTATTAGATATTTAAAAATGGTAGCAGTCTAATTCTTCCATTCTGTGTGCATGTAGTAGGTAAAATTTTTCCATGTAGAACTTGCATCATGGTTACTGTGAAATGCAATTTAAACAAGAACAACAGCATAAATTTTAATTTTCCTCTCTAATCATTAATTTTCAGAGAAATAATTTGCTACCTTAACATTCTCTGGTGGTAGCCAATTAACTTTAATTTGTTTTTCTCTTTATCCTTCTTTATTTTCTTCTGTGTTATTATGAACTAATAGCCCCTTTATGCCTCTTACCTCTTTTTAAATGCATGAGGCTCTAATATTTAGTACAAACCTTTGTACATAAGCAGTGGATATTTGTGTTTTTTTTTTCTGAAAATTAAAGAAATAATCTTTGTTTTAGAATTTGGGAAAAATTTTATTAGAGAATGAAATGAAATAGCTGTGGTTACCTACGATAGTAGATCTTGTGCCTGATTTCTTGCCTCAGTAGATACAGTCTGACACCTAGTAGACAATAGGCTAGATGGTGTTTTTGTTGCAGATTTACTTTTGGTCATAACTATGAATTATTTACAGTCATGCACCATTGGAATATGCAACTTGCTAGATAATTTAGAGAAGTCTCAGAGATTATACCCTTGGTAGGAACCCTGGGGATGATTATGGGTCACTGTGGAATCTCTCTAACACTATATAATTCCCTTGTGTGAACAAGCATTAGAGGACCTTGGTCAGTGACATTTTCTAAATGAGCTGATTAGAAAGGACTTAGCCAAGTTAAAACAGGACAACGAGTTCAGAGTAGTTTGAAGTTTTTGTTTTGCATTTGATTTCCTAGACATTTTTTTTTTTTTAAGATTTTATTTATTCATTTGACAGAGACAGCCAGCAGAGAGGGAACACAAGCAGGGGGAGTGGGAGAGGAAGAAGCAGGCTCATAGCGGAGGAGCCTGATGTGGGGCTCGATCCCATAACGCCGGGATCACGCCCTGAGCCAAAGGCAGACGCTTAACGACTGCACCACCCAGGCGCCCCTTCCTAGACATTCTTGATCAGATCTTTTGATCTCCATTTTCCCCAATTGCTTCACATTTAACGAATCGTGTTCATATCAGTCTCCTTATCTTCAGAGATATGGTATAATTTAATCCATGTTATAAAAAATGCATAATAATTGAGTTTTCAATATTCTATTCCTGCATATGTTTTGCTGCTAAATAATTTTACCTGGCTTGTGCACACTTGGAGTCTTTCTGTGCTGTTAGTGGACTGTTACATAGTTGATTACAGCTTAAATTACCTTTCATTATTGGCAGGTGGAGCACAAAGAATGACGTAGCTTTTTTTATTTGTCACATCTCAATTTAAAAAATTATAGTGAATATAGTTATGTGAACTGGCAGTAATGATGGAATCACTGAATGATGCTTATCTTGTCTGATTGCTTACACCAGTGATGTTTTCATTTGTACCAGTTCTTTTCTCTTGATAAAAATTGACTATATCTTTGGATTGTCTGCTTTAAAATACTTTTAAGACTTATATAATTATTTAAATAAAAATAACTTTGGCTTCATTGATTGCTTACTATGTTCTTGGTCCTAGAATATTGTACTTAATTTAAAAAATATGCTTTATAATTATTTAATTTTTAAAAACAGTCTTATGGGTTTCCAGAAGAAAGTTGAGTCTTAAAGAGGTTGAATAATTTTCCCAGCGTACTGTATATAATTAGAAGTAAAGTTGAGATTATCTAAAGTCTGCTTGACTCTAAACTTTATGCTCTTAACTATAAGCTACCATCATCTTTGAAAAAGATAAATTCTTTTTCCATAGAGAGCTATTAAGTCATCTTTTCCAATCAAAATAATGGTTGCTTACATAAGTGAGCATATATTTGTAAGTATGCACATATTATACAGCCCTTAATGACCTAGAAATTCATTACTTAGTATCAGAGCAGCATGGAATGAAACAAAGTGTGTAGCTCAAAATAATTGAAAATATATTCTACTCTTTACTTGCTCTGATCTTCCACAGACATTAAAAGAACCTGAAGACATAGCTCACAATCAGCATTTGTTCAACTTCCCTTTCCTTTTACATCTCTTTTCTCCAAATTCCCCAAATTCTTTTTCACAACCTGACTTCTAAAAATATCCCCTTTTCTGTTTCAATTCTTTCAGTTTGGGAAAGAATTCCTTCTTTTTAGGGAAGAGGTAATGGAAAATCAAACTTGTGATTTAAGCAGTGGCTTTCAAACTTTCTTGAACACATATAATAAGTGGAAAGTGTCAGAAAATAATGCAGTGACCTTTGACACTTTTATGTTATTCCATCCCATTCTGCTTCCCTTTCTGCCCCTCTCCTTCTCTACTTAAGAATTTCAGTTATGACCCATCCAGTTGATTTTATGGTTCATCAGTTGTTCATGAGCAGCAGTAAGAAACTGAGTTACACAATTATCTTCTATTGGAGAGAGAGAGGTCTATGAACATGGCTACATTCTAATTTTGCTCCTATCATCCATATAAATGCATGTCATATTAATTGCTTTGCTAAGAATTACTTCAGTGGGAATTTATATTTTGAAAAATCATGTTAAAGTAATTATTAATGAAAGAAAAAAGGGTAATGATTAGTTCAGAGGGGAATGAAGTAAAACACTTAGAAAATAATAGGATTAAGATGGATTATGGATTTAGTGTATTTTGTTTCATTTAAAATTTGTTTTGTAGAGTTGTTTGACAATACAGGAGACTGCATGGAAAGGAGAGTAAAACACAGAAACAATAGGTAGTAAAATGACCCCGAGAAATTATAATTTAATATGCATGTTTTGCGACAGACAATGAGAAGTGTTGTGGAGAATGTAGAGAAATTGGAAACCTCATGTATGTATGTAGGGAATGTAAAATAGTGCAGCCACTTTGGAAAACAGCTTAGCACTTCTTCAAAATGTTTAACAGTTAACTTTGGTGCAGCGAATCTCCTCCCAGGTATACAGCTGAGAGCAATGAAAATATATGTCCACACAAAAACTTGTTCACAAATGCATGTTCATAGAGCATTTTTCATGATAACCAAAAATTGGAAAAAACCCAAATGTCCATCAAATGATAAATAAAATGTGGTATGAATATTATTCAGCTGTAAAAAGAAAGGAAGTGCTGGTATATGCTCCAAGATGGCTGAATCTTGAAAGGATTATATCAGTTGAAAGAAGTCAGTCACAAAGGACCACATGTTGTATGATTTCCTTCTCATGGAATGTCCAGAATAGGCAGATGTATAGAGATAGAATCAGTGGTTGCCAGGCTGAGGGTAGGGTGGGGCATGAGCAGTGGCTGCTAAGGGGTATAAGGTTTCTGTTTTGGATGATAAAAATGTTCTAAAATCAGATCATGGTGATAGTTGTGCAACTCTAATAATGCACCCAAACCCACTAAATTGTACATTTTAAATGGGTGAGTTTTATAGTATATGAATTATATCTCAATAAGGTTGTTGAAAAGGAAATACATATTTTAGAATTGAGTGGAAGTATTAAATGCTATTGTTTGATGAAGGAAGTGATAGTCTTTATGTTTTGGATATGGTTGACATGTTTATTTTTCATATTAGAGTTCTTGCTCAAGGTGTCTTCACATTCTAAAAAGCACAACTAGCATAGCAGTTTGGCTCAAGTTTGTATAAAATCTGCATCCATAAGAATAGAGTCAATTAATAAAGAATGATATTTTTGGAAAGACATTTAAAACTAAGACCAGTAAAACGGCAAAAGTAGCTCAAGAACAGAGGAAAAGAAATTATAAAAAGAATAGTTTTTACAATGTAGACAGTAGATTTCATGTTGCTAATTTTGATTCAAGATTTTTCTAACTACACTTGAAAATTAAAGTTTTATTTTGTTCTCATAACTGGGGACTGATTGCTTCTGTTTTGGCCATACTTTATTTGCAATCTGAGGTAATTCAGAAAAAGACATCAGGGTTTTCAGATAATTAAAAAATAAGTTTAATTTTAAATAAACTTTGGGTTTCTTTGGAGTAATTTTCTATTTATAGTAAAGTTGTGAAGAGAGTAGACCATTTCCTTAAACCCTTACTGATGTCCCTTAAGGTTAGCCATGGTATAAATACTGGTCAAAACTAGGAAATTAGCATTAGCACATTGATAGTAACCAAACTCCAGAATTTATTTGGAATTAACAGTTTTTTCCACTGATGTCCTTTTTTCTGTCCATTGATCCAATCCAGGCTACCGCATTCCATATAATCGTCATGTCTTCTTAGTCTCCTCTGATTAGTGACTTTTTTTTTTTGGTATTTCCTTGTCTTTTGCATGACCTTGACATTTTTCAGGGGTCCTGGTCAGTTATGTTTTAGAATATTCCTTAATTTATAAAAACAGAGAGAGAGGCAAACCATAAGAAATTCCTAATTAGGGAACTAAGGGTTGCTGGAGGGGAGGTGGGTGGGCAGCATGGGGTAACTGGGGGATGGGCATTAAGAAAGGCACATGATGTCATGAGCACTGGGTGTTATATGCAACTATGAATCACTAAATCCTACCCCTGAAACTAATAATACACAGTATGTTAACTAACTTGAATTAAAAAAAAAAAAGAATATTCCTTAATTTAGTTTTGTCTTATATATATTTTTATCATTATTAGGTCTGAGTGACCAGGGTTGGGGACAAAATATCACAGAGACAAGGTCCCTCCTGCTTACCTGGTATCTAGAGATGCATGGCGTCAACATTATTCCTGGCGATATTTATCTTGATCACTTCTATAAGGTAGTGTTTGCTGGGGTTCCTTCACTGAAAAGTTCCTATTTTCCCTATCTGTATCCTGTTCTTTGGAAGGCAGGAACCTAGTTTTATATGAAGAAAGGAGTGCCTCATTTTTATTTTCTTTCTTTTTTTTTTTTTAATTAGGCTCAAATACATCTTTTTAATCTGTGTAGTAGTGAGGTTCTTTTTTTTTTAATCTTTAATTAAAACATCTTATCCTTCCTATGACAAATTATAATGCTGTTTAATCAAGTAAATTTTGATTTTCATAACAGACTGAAGATTCCACTATGAGTTAGGTAGGTTTTGTTTTTGTTTTTGTTTTTACTAGTGACAGTGATGATCTTAATATAAGATGAAAATTCTCTTACCAAAGAGAATATATTTTGTGGGCAATTCAATAAAAAAGCTTTTCCATGAGTGTTGCTTCATACAAACAATAAGGGAAAAATACTGTACCATAAAGGGCATTTTGCATTGTGTCTGGAAAGATATTTAGCTCTAATTTTCATGTACATTTTTCATTCCATGTATGGAATGTTCTTCACAATATGAGTATTTTAGTTTTACTTACTCCATGCACGTTATAATATTATAAAGTCCTACTTTAAAATTGTATTCCCCCCCCCCCCCAGGGACATTATGCTTTAATAACCTCCAGGACCTCTCCTATAGAAAGCTAATTCCTTTTGGTCCACTTTCTTCCTTTCTTCTCCAAGAATGGATTCCTTCAATTAATTCCTCTTTTTATTTAGTTTTCAACCCCTCCTGCATTTTGGCTTCTTCACTGAGGCTAGAAACAAGTTGTCTGGCTCAGCTTTAGAATGAGCATGTGTGCAGGGACGCCCATATGTGTGTGTATGTGTGCGCACACACACGTGCACATGCACACATGTTCTTGCACTCTCAGGCAAACACATGCTTTCTCTGTCTCTGATTGTATGTATAGGTTTTTCAGTTCTCCTAAATCTCTTAAGAGGTTACACTTATACTTAATGTCACTGAATTGTACATTTAAAAGTTGGTTAAAATGATAAATTTGGTGGTATTGTATCACATTAAAAACGAAAACAAACAATAGGTTACATCTATCTCTTTTATGTCCCCATTTGCTGTCTTTAAGCCAATTTCACTCCAAATTTTACTGTACTCTCTCTCTCTGCTGAAACGGTTTTGTCTGTGCCACCAGTCATCTCTGAATTTCAAATCAAATGGACTTTCTCCTTCTGGGGTTGGACAGTCACTGACACAACCGATATTTAGTAAATATCAATGATTGGATGTTGAAGGAACTTTTAATTCTCCATAGAAAATGTTGGTTGGGGCGCCTGGGTGGCACAGCGGTTGAGCGTCTGCCTTCGGCTCAGGGCGTGATCCTGGCGTTATGGGATCGAGCCCCACATCAGGCTCCTCTGCTATGAGCCTGCTTCTTCCTCTCCCACTCCCCCTGATTGTGTTCCCTCTCTCGCTGGCTGTCTCTCTGTCTCTGTCAAATAAGTAAATAAAATCTTAAAAAAAAAAAAAAAAAAAAAAAAAGAAAATGTTGGTATATATAGGAACACCTCTCACAAGTATGCTTTCCTAATTTGCTTAATTCGTAATGACTAGTGATTCTTCCCCTCCTATTTCTGTGTGGTGCCTACTCATGCATGTGAATGAAGCAGGAATATTTGGTAGAGTCAGACAGTGTTATTAGAGCTTTTGCAACGTAGATTTGATTACTGTGTATTTTTAGTTCGTGCTCCACTGATAGTTCTAGTAACTGGTTTGGGGCCTGTTTGGTCAGTCCCCAACAACACTATCACTTTCTGCTTTCCCCTTTGGGTCCTAGTAGGCAAATCTGTGCTTGTTTTGGGCAATAGAAAATTGGACCAGGAGGAATATACCTCTCCCAGAATAGGCTCCTTGTTCTCTTTCCTGAGAAAGATCAGCTAGTCACCTGAACTTAGACATAAATACTTAAAAAATGAGGTACCAGTTGTATCCTAGGTCATATAGTGGAGGTAAAGTAAGGTAGGTCACAGAGGCAGAATGAGTGACGAGCCATCATGGGGTAGGGTTTTCAAGCAATGTTAGAGAGTCTTTTCTCTGGCCAACCCTTAACTTAAGAAAAATTTTCTCATGCCTTTCTTCTCCTACCGATCTTCCTAGTTCTTATGTTTCATAGATGAAAGAAACCATATGATAATTGTCATGAGAGTCTATGGACTCTGAGAAACAAACTTAGGGCTTTGGGGGGGTGGGGGAATGGGATAGGCTGGTGATGGGTAGTAAGGAAGGCACGTATTGCATGGTGCACTGGGTGTTATACGCAACTTATGAATCATTGAACTTTACATCAATAACCAGGGATGTACTGTATGGTGACTAACATAATATAATAAAAAAAATATTATTAAAAAAAAAAAAGAAAAATTTTCTCAGCACCAAATAAGGACCCTCAGTAGGAAACTTCTGCATCTTTAATATAAAACCAAGCTGCTTTTCACAGTGGAGTTGTATCTATGTTTGTGGGGTCCTAGTGGGTCTGCTCAGTGGTTACCAACCTTTATTCTCTCATAGTTATATCCCCCTCTAAACTTCTTTTATTTCAAGAGACATTGTAGAGAGAGATGGAATTATATATTCCTGTTGGAAGGAGATGACTAGCTCTAAGCTTAGTATTGTCAGCATTTGGCTGGGCCAAGAATAATACTAATATATATCAGTAATAATGGCAGCATTAACACCCGTTTATTGAGCCCAGACTCTGTTCTTATGAAGTCATCCAGGCATTTTGCAAATACTCTGAATTCAGGGACCGTGTCCATTATATCCCCACCTTTGGAGGAGTCTCTGGGACGTAGAAGGCACATAGAAGGCAAGAGTTTTTCTTATCTTCAGAACAATCCCAAACAGATCTATTGTAATTTCTCTTCTACAGATGGAGAAATTGAAGCTTACAAATAACTTGTACAAGGCCATTCACTTAGTAATTATAGCAGCAGATTTGAGTTCAGGTCCAAGGCCAGGCATGTTTGCACTGTATCATGGTGGCAAGTAGGTAGATGGGGCAAATAATAAAAGAGTGAGTGAATAAATGAATTCTGTAGCCTTATTTATTTGTATTTATTACTCAGCCATCCCTAGGCTAACTTTGGTTAGAATAATAGAATTATGGGGCGCCTGGGTAGCGCAGTCTTTAAGCGTCTGCCTTCGGCTCAGGGCGTGATCCCGGCGTTCCGGGATCGAGTCCCACATCGGGCTCCTCCACTGGGAGCCTGCTTCTTCCTCTCCCACTCCCCCTGTTTGTGTTCCCTCTCTTGCTGGCTATCTCTCTGTTAAATAAATAAATAAAATCTTAAAAAAAAAAAAAAAAGAATAATAGAATTGTGCTTGCAACCAGGTGGAAGATGGCTTTGATTTCTGCTTCCCTGTTCTTAAGATCCAAAGCATCTGTGGAGGTCCAAAAACAAAACAAAACAAACAATGGCACCGTTGGACTCCAGTGATGTGCTCACAATGTGGAGACCAGTCTGTTTAGATCGCTGCAGGCCTCCAAGCCTTCCTATGAGAGAGGAGAGCGTGTTTCAGAGGAGCTCAGCAATACTTTGTCACCAAGGAACTGGGCAGGAGTGGTGGTGGAGGGGTGTGAATGAATGGTCATTCTGTCAGGTGCCCATATCACTCTTGGTGTCTTGTGAGTTCAGGTTCCAAATATGTTGGACTTAAGTAATTCTGTTCTTCGCTTTGTCTGGCCCAGAATTCGGTTAACGGTCCAAACCTGGGGAGCTCACAAATCAAAACAATGAATTTCCAAGAAGAATGGCCTATTTACATTCAATTCCAGGAAGGTCCTGGAATCAGGGGTATATAATAGGGCAGGTTAGAACAAAAGACTGAAATTGGCAAGGACAGGAGAAGGGCATTTCAGGCAGGGAATAATGTGTTTATTATTACAGTTGAGTCACTTTAAATTATGATCCTTTTATTTCCCCTTTCTACTTTTTCTCTAGAAATTAATAAGGAAATTGGACAGAAAGTAGAAGAAGAGAAAAGACCATAAATCTTCTGCAAGTTTAATAATTCTTATTTAAGTCTGAAAATTTGTTTAATGAGATAATTAGATATTTAGATGGAATCAAATATAGAAGCAAACCTAAAGTAACCAACACTGTGAGAGCTCTTTTGAATGACTCATTGAGCAGCAGAGAGGCTGCTAGGTGTGTCTAATATTACTTCCCATTTGTTAGAGAGTTGTAGTTGGTTAGCTGGAAATACAGTATTTCTGTTGCTAGGCAAAATATATCTGTTGTAGGCAGTAATGCTTTTACATAAATTTATCTGAGATTTTGGGAGAAATTAAATTCAGCCTGTCCTCATTTACATCTCTAATGCATGCCTTTTGACTGTGTTGATTTTAAAACATTGGTTATGACTCTGCATTATATTGTTAATTTATATGGTAGCTCACTGTTTGTAGACCACAGGCTTCTGGAATTTGAGGCAGTTTGAAGAAGAGCATATTGCTACTCTTTCTATAAACCTCTTGTTTCTTGTTTTTTGATATATAAATTCGTTTATTTAATTTTATTATTTTTTTCACAAATAAAAGTTGTTATTTTCCCACTGAAATTTTCTTACAATGATGATGAATATCAGCAGTAATAGAGAACAGGCAGTGTCTGTATTTTTAACTTCCCAAGAATATTCTGCCCAGTATTACAGAGGTATCTATAACATCTTGTTTAAAACAGTAAATATTCGAGATTGATGAAGTAGGATTTTTTTAAAGATCATTGAATGTCCCTGAAATCATTGGCACTTTGTATCTTTCTTTATATATAATAACAAACACATTAGGGAAAATGTGTTCTCCAAATTTTCTTTGGTATCAGTTTTTTGTCTGTTCAACTTAATAACTTTATAAAAATGAAATAAAACTATTTTTTTAAAAACTATATATTTTAGAGAGAGAGAGAGTGCAAGTTGGAGGAGGGGCAGAGGGCGAGGGAGACAAGCAGACTACCTGCAGGGGAAGGAACCCTATGCAACAGTGGGTCTCAATCCCAAGACCCTGAAACCATGGCCTGAGCCGAAATCAAGAGGCAGATGATACCGACTGAGCTACCAGGTGCTCCTAAAGCTATTTGTTTTATGGGCATAAAGTCCTCACTAATAGTGTTTTGGAAGTGGTTAAAAGTACATTCTGAAGATGGACTTCGAGGATTTTCATACTACTTTCATCATTTACTAGCTGTGTGACTTTTAAACAACTTAAACACCTCTCTGTGCCTTAGGTTTTTCAACTTTAACTGGAGATTATAATAGTAACTACTTGCTAGTCTTGTTCTGAGTAGTAAATGACATCATTTTGATAACGTGTTTACTTAGAACAATATCTGGCACAGAGTAAACACTATTTCTATAATAACTTACATCTTTGAAGTTTTATAATTTCTGTTTAGTTTTGATTAGTAATTATATTTTTGGTAATCGGAGTATTTGTATTAGACTTTCTGATTCTTGATCAAGCAGGTTTTCATTTACTGTAGTAACTTTAGATCTTATTTCAACAATTTATAAAGAATATTTTTTGAGAAAACCCAAAGAAATTGTGCATGAGAATCAGATATAAATATACATACATTTAGTCATATTGTATTAATATACATACATTTAGTCATATTGTACTAATTTGGAATGTTAGACTATTTCAGCCTATTTCATTTGTTTGCAAGTAGTTCAGTAGTGCTTCCCTATTTTGGAAACTCTTATGAAAATTGTGTGCTTTAAGCTATTTTCCTAGTTTCCTTGTTAATCTTAGCCATGTCCTGAATAGATGGGCACTTTAGAATGATAATATCACTGAACTAGAATCATTAGTCTTTCATTTTGGTAATTTATGTTTTCATATTTTTGTCCCTTCTTTAGAGGAATGTTGGGAAAGCAAGTTGTAAGTTTGAAATTTATTGAGTCTATTTTTATTTTATTTTAATAAGACAGAGGACGCAAAGCTCTGAGATATGGCAATACCTTGATTTTCTGACATGTTGTGAGGAAATGATATATTCTAGATAAATGCTTTTTTTAACGTGATTCTCCCTCCCAATAATGTATTATTTTTTTCCTTGTCTCCTGAAGCAGTGCATAGGGAATATAATATAAATTTTTCTTCATGATACAGGGTCACCATTTGCAATTTTTATTATACTGCCCAGTGATACAACACTGTCCTCAGGATATATTAAAGTAGGTAGCCCTCCTAGACCTCCTAGACCATGTACTAAATGAGTTCAGACAGCTGTCTTTCTGTGAATTCTTAGGTCTCCTATTATTCCTTGCCATTGGCAATGTGCCAGCTTCTAAAAGACAATCCCCTTTATTTGTTGATTCTGACTAAAAGCCATGCCCCCAGAACTGGGTCTAAAATAACACTAGAATAGAGCTTAGTTAAGGACTTGATGTTTTCTCCTCAAGTGCAATTCATGGGATAAGGTGTTAGTGTATATAGGTCAGATATTGACTCCCTTAGAGAGCTCTGCTGGAAGAACTACTTTTGATGTCTCTCACACTATTCCAGTATACGATCAAAGGGCCTATTTATATTTTAAAAAGATGGCTCAGTGAAGAACTTGATTACAAATGTGAATGCTATGCAGATATTATTGAGTGGATTTGCTATGACTGTAAACAGGAGAAATAGAATTCTGAATTTGTAAATTAGACATCTTAAATATAATGCTGGTAAAAGTAGGAACAGGATATAACACAGGTCATGAGGAGTCCCTGTCTCTGGATGTATTTCACAGTATAACTCGAGAATGACTGTCAACTATTTTTAGTCAGTGCTTTAGTAGTAGAGGTTTTATGGGCCAGTGGACCATTTGAAAACTTTTTGGCTCTGTCTGTGTTCTCTACTTCAGGTATGAACATTGATGGATTGATTTATTCAATGATTATGAGTTTACCTACTCCATTAAAGGTACTGTGGAAGGTACTAGAGAGGTAACTAAAAGATATATGGCCCTTGCCCTCCTGAAAAGAGGAGTAAAATAATCATGGAAAAGAATCCATATTTATCAATTGTAATAAATCTTATAAAAGTATTGGGTGCTGTGAGTTTAAATATTAGCAAGAAGAGGTCATTTAGATTGGGAATTTAGAGATGAGTTGATGATCAAGTTTAGATCTGACAGGTGAAGAGAAACTAGAAAAAACAATGCTCCTAACAGAGGAAGCAGTGTGGGAAAATTCTTAGAGATGGGAAAGAAATTGGCAAATTGTGAGAACTGAAAGAAAGCCCAGGAAACTGGAATGCAGTGAGCAAAGAAGAGTATCCTTTATGAGATAGAGATGACATGACAGGTCATGAAGGACCTTGGAGGCCATTGTAAGGGTTTTGAACATTTTTCCAAGTGTAAAGACATTGAAGAGTTCTAAGAAGGGAGATGGTATCATCAGAGTTTAAAAAATATATATTTTCTTCTCTGCTATTCATTGATTAATGGAAATTGGAGAAGGTATGATTACGTGTAGAGATTGGCAGAGAGGCTATCAAAGCAACAGAAGGGTGGTGGAAGTGTTGAAGGGCAGAAGAGGACAGGGCCAAGATTCACAGACCAAGCCCTAGATTCCATTGTCTATAAAATGGGGATAGTTGCTGTGTTTGGTATAGGGTTCCAGGTTCAGTAAATATTAGCTATTATTATTTGTGTTATCCAGTGGAATTTGTACGAGTTGATTAGTTAATTGCAAAAGCTGGTTAAGGAAGGGAAATAATATATAAGCATGTTCTGTGTTTTAACCTAAAACATATATAAACACTCATTGCCAATCTTCTAATGCAGTGTTGGGATCATTTGTTGAATATGAATCTATGAATTGTAGTTCTCAGTTGATTTTTTTGGGTTTGGTTTTGTATGACCCATACCCATAGATGTATCCTCTGATTTATAGTTGTGGTTCTTTTAAAGTTCAGCAGAAAGTTAGAGACATCTTTTGATGTCTTTATAAGACAAGGGTAAAGATGAGAACAGAGAACTTTTTTTTCCCCAATTTTTCCCCCAATGTGTGATTTAAAAATAATTCATAAAACATTTTTTTTTGGAGAGCACCTGGATCGCACAGTTGGTTAAGCATCTGACTCTTGGTTTCAGCTCAGGTCATGATCTCAGAGACACAAGATAGAGCCTTGCATCGGGCTCTGTGATCACTGCTGAGTCTGCTTGAGATTCTCTACTTTTCCCTCTGCCCCTCCCTCTCTTGTTCTCTCTCTCTCATTCTCTAAAATGAATACATAAATCTTAAATTTTTTTTTCTTGGAAGTTTAAAAAATTTTTTACATGGTTTTGTAGAACTAAACTTTTTAAAATTTAACTTTTTCCAGTTTATGTAATATTTAATGAAAATGTATCATTTCAGTAATAAGTACATACTGATATAAACAGGTCTGGAAAAAAAATACAGCTGAGTTCTGGCACGGATACCATTTGACTGGAGGGAGTAATAATGCAGGGTGATATTAGAAATTAAGTTTTATTGGTGTAAACATTCAGTGTGCAGTGGCTGTAAGTCAGTGTCTTTTTATAGAAGTAATGGAGAGTATCAGTAAACCTAACAGGTAACTGGAGAATAGTTAAGAGGGCTTTTACTGGGTTTTGGAAGTAGAATTGACAGGACAGGACTTGATGGGGTGAGGGAAAGGAGAGTTGCAAGAATGTTTCCCATATTTCTGGTGTAAGCAACCATTTGGAAGAAGGAATTATTTATCAAGATGGGTGGGAAGTTGGGGGATAGGCTTCAAATGTAGTTTTCAGTTTAAGATGCCTGGAAGACATTCAAGTAGCATATTAAATAGGCCTTTGGCAATTCAGCCCTAGAGTTTAGAGAGATCTTGGCTGGCTTTGCTTTAGGAGCTGATGGGGAAGTGTGATGAAGGCTTGAACCAAGACAGAGTGGCCCATGTGCCAGGGTGGATTATACAGAACGTGGAATCATCGTGGCTGGAGGCCAAGTGGTGAGAGGGAGGGTCTGAATTGTCCTTGTGTAGGAGGCAGAGTGATGTAGCTGCAGGAATAGAGCTGATTGCCAGGTTCGAGGGTCAAAAAGGACCTCCAAATGCAGAAACTAATCAGAAAATCACAGGTCTACAGAATTAGGAGATAAGGAAGTGAGAAACAAATTAAGGTAAATGCTTCAGCAATAAGACTGAAAACTGCTAGTGTTAGAATACTATTTTTGTGTTGTGGTTATTGAACAATGTGTGGGCCAACATGAGAGCTCCTCACACATAGTCACCAGCCATAAACATTAATTTGATTTCCTAGAGGTGTCAATGGACTTTTCATAGTGACGTCCTGATGCAAGGGTGCTCTTGTAATCTGCGGTATGCATTTATGAACATATTAGCCTCTGGGAGGGGTGCTAGACTACAGAAAGCAATTTTGAATTCCCTAAAAAGGGACTAAGCTCTTGACATTGGCCTTATTAACATTATTCTATAGCAAAATAAACAGGTCCTACCCATTTATTATCTGCATGCACAGCAATATAGACATTTGTTCTCACCAGTGCCCTAGATTCATATTGACGTGCGAATCATTCCATTGTGTTGGAATTCATATGGAAAACACAACATATTTAGAAACTGGTGGAAATTATAATTAGATCTGAAAGTATTCTGTCAATCAAAATGAATATTGTGTTGTTTTACCCACTGAGTTAAGTAGCAAATTGTGGTAAGGAAGTGTTTATTTTTAGTTGATGAGTATAGCTACTCTGGCCTCTCAGAATAGGGGTGTTGTGCTGTGATAAGAGAGATAATTGGGCTAACTGGCCACATGATGGTTTGTTAAATAATTTCAGACACACCAGACTGAAGATTCTCATTGATTTCCCATTTCCTGAAAGACGAGAGAGCTGAATCTGGGTATCTTTTCTTTTTGAAGAGGCATTCTCTTAAAAAATACTTCTTCCTTCTGATGTGAACATTCATATGCTGAATATGAAAACTGGAAATAGGTACCATTGGGTTTTTTTTGTAAGACTTGACACCTTACCCACATAGTGAATTTCTTAAATATTTTAATCTTCACAAATATTTGATGTTTCTTAATCGTTTTCTTTAAGGATCTATTTTTTAAAATCCCTGAAGAACTGTTCTTACATATGAGAAATCTGTCAATATCTCATGTTTATAATATAGTTTTTTTCATTTTATATTTAGAAGGAGCCACACATCTCATACGATTTACCATATTCTCTCATCAGCTGTTCCTGATTCTCTTTCTCAGGGTCTGGTGCTGTCATTCAGTCCCTTACCCAAGATGGAAACCTGGGCTTCATGCTTGACTCCAACTTTTCTCCTTCTTTAACTCATTCTAGAATCTGCTCAGTACTCTGTCTTCATAGCCCCTTCTTAACTCAGTCCTCTGTCTCTGCCCTACGTTGTTGCAGTGGCTTTCTGCATTCTCTCTGCCACTACTTTTCAAGCCATTCTTTCTCCTTTAGTCAACATGATGTATAATTATGCCATCTCCCCACTTAAAACATCAGTGGTACTGCCCTTAGGATAAGACATGAACTACTTAGCATGTTGTATAAAGTGTTTTGAGGCCTGACCTCCTCCTATTTCTTCAGCTTCAGACTCCCTTCTTCTTCCCTCCCATTCTAAGCTCCAGGCATATAGAAGCTTAATTTCTGTTCTCAAAGGCCACATGGTTGTCTGGCAACTCCACTCTTCACGCATGATCTTCCTTTGGTTTACTGTCTTCCTCCCTTCCACTCGTCAATTTAGATGCCACTGCACAGAGGAAATTTTCTGTGAGCAGTACAGACGAGGTTAGGTGTTCATGTTACACATACGCAATGCAACCACTTCATCTGTTTTGTGGCACTTTTATTCATCATTGGTGTTGCTTAGTTACATGTCTGTACCTCGCAATAGACTGTGAGAGATGAGACCATATCTATTCATCCGGCTATCTGTTGCCACGTGTTTTATGTTGTGGTGGCACCCCACTTCCAGGAACCCAAATCTGTTCCAGTTACGATTAAAACAAACCCTCAAAACTTAATGGTATAAAACAGCAATCATTTTGTATGTTCATGGCTTACATGGGTCAGAAATTGGGACAAGGCATAGTCCAAGTATGGGGATGACTTGTCTCTGCTCCATGCTGTCTGAGTCATTTACTAGAAAGACTATAAGGGCAGGGGATACAAGATGGAATCGTCTGAAGATTTTGTTACTCATTTGTCTGGTACCTGGACTGAGAAGGCTTGAAGACCTGATTCAGCGGGGTTGTGCACAGAGTGCCTACCTGTGGCCTGTCTGTGTTCTTGGTGTTGTCAGAATATGGTAGATTTGGAATGCCAGACTTCTTATATGGCATCTCAGGGCTCCGGGAGCAAGTCAGAAGAAAACAGAAGCTGCACACCAATCTCAAGGTCAGCTGATTGTGAACCTTAATTACAACAACTTCAGTTCGCTCTTGCCATAGAACATGACATATTTACAAGTTTTGGCAATTAGAGTGTTCACATCTTTGGGGACAATTGCGATCAGTTCCACTCAGATTCAAGGTGACTCTTGGCAACAGGGATGATGTTTTAAGACTTGGCACTGGCAGAAAGTACTTACATGCATGGACCCAAAATCCTTGCTCACACAGAGATCGAATCATCACCACAAAGAGATCAGAGCCCCAGGCTCTATTCTCACTCCACTGGATGAGGCAAGAGGATATAGACTCAATTCCTGATAGAAGGAAGGTCAAGTAATTTGTAGCCATATTTTTTTAAAGATTTTTTTTTTTTTTATTTGACAGAGAGACACAGCAAGAGAGGGAACACAAGCAAGGGGAGTGTGAGAGGGAGAAGCAGGCTTCCCGCTGAGGGAGCCTGATTCAGGGCTCCATCCCAGGACCCTGGGATCATGACCTGAGCTGAAGGCAGACGCTTAATGGCTGAGCCACCCAGGCGCCCCATGTAGCAGTATTTTTAAGTCACCATATATGTCTTGCTCAACACCAGTCTGCTTCATTGTTTCACAAATAATAGGCACTTAATGAATTCAAGGTACTTAATGTTTCTATCATGATTGAATTGAATAATGTCAACTCTTAAAGAAGAGCATCAGAAAAAAAAATGAGCTATGAAGACTAGTAACAAGCTTGTGCATCTAAGGAAATACAGATTTTTCAGTCATTAGCTCTTTACATAAACAGATACGCTCAGTGATTACTAATGAGAAGCAATGATGTGTCAGGGTTATTATTGTGAACACCCCAGGAAGGCATACTCATTTATGTGCTGTGATGTCTCTGGTCTATAAAAAGCTGAAGAACATAAAATGCAGAGGGAATGTACGTTAAATATAAAACACATATAAGTTTATGGAAAAGATGAAAAGAGAAGGAACTAGAATGAACATAAACCCTATGGAAGTTTTAAAAATGGTGTTATATGGGGCGCCTGGGAGGCTCAGTAGGTTAAGCAGCCGAATCTTGATCATCTGAGATCATGACCTTGGGGTCCTGGGATCAAGCCCTGAGCTCAGCAGGGAGTCTGCTTGAGGATTCTCTCTCCTTCTCCCCCTTCCCCACTCCTGCTAGCTTGCTTCTTCTCTCAAATAAGTCTTTTGAAAGAAATAAAATCCTGTTATGGACTGAATTGTCTTCCCCACCCATCATTCATATGTTGAAGCACTAGCCCCCAGTGTGACTGTATTTGGAGATAGGGCCTTTGAAGCAGTAAGGAAGGTGAAGTAAGGTGTAAGGGATGACCCTAATCTGATAGAACTGGTGTGATTGTTTCTTTTTCTTTGGCAGAAATGTGGCCCCAGGAAATGAGGAATTTGCATCTTGAATGCCACTGAGATTCTTAAATCTTAAGGCAATAGGTCACTTCATCAGGTTAATGGGGTAGTTCCCACATGGTGAGCCTCCATCCATCATATTTGGGCAGAAAAAAAAATTCATCAATTGAAGACATATGCCAGTATCCATCCTCCCCCCCCCGCCCCCCCCGTTTTGGTATCCTCCACCAATTAATATTCCCTTGAAAAGTGCTGGGAAAGCAGCTTGGCTAACTTCAGTCAAAACTATCTAAGTAATGTGTACTTGTACAGAGTTCTCTGCAAGTTAATGGGATGCTATTTCCCAGATATAGAGACAAATTATGATATTAAATATTAGAAACCACCTGCTTAAACAAGCTCATTAAATTAAGCGATTGTGTAATTTGTGTTGACCCAGCTATTAGACTCTCTAAGAAAGATTGTCAGTTTTTATTCATGGAGAAACCGTACTCGAAAACAAGATTGAAATCTCTGGTGACACCTTTGGAATTGACTATATAAATTAGGGTTATTCCCCCCTGCCCCAAGCAGTGCTTTACTATGGTTAGCTTAAGTAAATAAATGGATTTATTTGTAACTTAGGGTATATTTCCCAGAATTGAAAGTGATACTACAAACCAGGCTTTGGAGAGAACCAGGCATACTCACATGGCTCTTGGGAATAGGAAAGTTTTAACCATCTTTCTCTGGCAGCTTCATGGGATATGTGAACTTAAAATACTCACTCTGTCCTTGGATTCCCTTACTTGGATTTATAAGAGAATTTTAGGTTGCCCCACACCTTACCTGTATATGGATGGCTAGAGAAGAGAATCAATGATGAGACCTTCAGGCACTCCTTGGGGGTCTGTAGTGAAAGAGTGGATTACCTTGATGGTACTGTTCCACCAAGATATCGCATAGGGAGGGAAAGTTGTTTCCTAAAATGAAACTGGATAACTATTAGAAGAACAGATGCCCCTCAGGCAGCTTCAAGGCAAGAGCTATCCCACTATACTAGGTTTTTTTTTCCTTTTATTTAAGGGCATAAAAGCAGTCTGGCCTTGCATAAGTAGTCCTGCTTTTGTTCACAGACACTCTTTAAAAGAGTTAACAACCATAGTAGAGCTTATAACTAAATGAATATATGTGTTTTGAAACTTCCTAGTGTTGTTGTAAAGAGTCAGTATATTATGCTTAGGACATTACCTATCAAATAAAGATTAGATTTTAAAACAAGCATTGCCTTTGAAATGAAAATTGCTTGGGAGTTAGATAGTTGGATAGAACCACAAGAAAATCTTATAAAATGAACTATAATTGTAAAAATATTTAATAAAATAATTAGAAAATATAGTTACATTGTCAACAGCTATACATTTGCCTCTGAGAAGACACAGAGTGTTTAACAAGGGTGTCAGGATAATTCAGTGAGGAAAGAAGAGTCTTTCAACAAATAGTATTGGGACAACTGGATATCTACATGTAAAAGAATGAATTTGGACCTTCTATATCATATACAAATATCAACTCAAAATGGATCGTTAGATCTACATGTAAAAGTGAAGACTATAGGGGCGCCTGGGTGGCGCAGTTGTTAAGCGTCTGCCTTCAGCTCAGGGCATGATCATGGCGTTTGGGATCGAGCCCCACATCAGGCTTCTCCACTCGGAGCCTGCTTCTTCCTCTCCCACTCCCCCTGCTTGTGTTCCCTCTCTCGCTGGCTGTCTCTGTCAAATAAATAAATAAAATCTTTAAAAAAAAAGTGAAGACTATAAAACTCTTAAAAGTAAGTGTAGGAGTAAGTTTCCATGATCTTGGGTTAGGCAATGGTTTCTTAGATATGACACCAAAAGTATAACTAACAAAAGGAAAAATAGATAAATTTGATTTTATCAAAATTAAAAATTGCTCTGCTTTAAAGAACACCAGTCAAGAAAGTGAATCAACAACCTACATTGCTTGCTGTGTTTTCTCCAACAGAATGGGAGAAAATACTTGCAATTAATGTATTTGATAAAAGACTTTATCTATGCTATGTAAAGAATTATTCCATTTCAACAATAAGATAACCCAACTGAAAATAGGCAAAATATTTGAATAGTTTCTAAAGGCATATGCATGTCCAGTAAGCACCTGTATATGTTGTCATCAGAGAAATGCAAATCAAAACAGATACTACTTCATGCTCATTAGGATGGCTAAAATCAGAAAGATAGACAATAACGTGTTTTGAGGAGGTAAAGATATTAGAACCTTCATACATTGCTGGTGGGATTGTAAAATGGTTCAGTCACTTGGAAAAACAGGTTAGCAGTTCCTCAAAATGTTAAGCATAGAGTTACCATGTGACCTAGCAATTCTACTTCTAGGTATATACCCAAGAGGACTATTTTCCATGCAAAAACCTATACATGAGTGTTCATGGCAGCATTACTCATAGTAGCCAAGAGGCGGAAACAACCCAAATATCCATCAATTGATGAACGGATGAACAAAATATGATGTAAACCATACAATGGAAGTTTATTTGGCATTAAGAAGGAATGAATAAATTATATGTACTACAACAAAAGTTAACCTTGAAAGCATGCTAAGTGAAAGAAGACAGTTATAAAAGGTCACATATTGTTTGATTACTTATACAAAACGTTCACTTTAGGGGACTGCCAGAAACAAAAAGTATATTAGTGGTTGCCAGAGACTGGAGGGATGAGGAAATGGGGAATGACTGCCTATGGGTACAAGGTGGGTTTTTTTTTTTTTTTTTAAAGTGATGAAAATGTTCTGAATTATGTAGTGGTGATGTTTGTACAATTCCATGAATCTTCTAAAAACCACTGAGTTGTATGCTTTAAAAGTGAATTTTGGGGCACCTGGGTGGCTCAGTTGGTTGAGCTGCTGGCTCTTGGTTTCAGCTCAGGTCATGATCTCAGGGTTCTGGGATTCAGCCTCACAATGCTCGTGTTCAGCGGGGAGTCTGCTTGAGGATTCTCTCTCTTTCCCCCCTCTCCCTTGGCCCCTTTCCCCCTCTCATGCATGCTCGCTTGCTCTCTCAGATCTTTTGAAAAAGTGAATTTTGTGGCATGTGAATTACATGCTAATGAAAGGTGGTATTGGGGGAAAAAAGACAGGATTGTCATCAGGATCTGGACTTGTGTAGCTATTTGATTATGATAGGAGGGCACCTATGGCCTTAATTTTTAGGAGTGAGTGGTTTCCTGGTATGCAGAGTGATTTTGGCTTTGTGCTGGCTCTAGGTGTAGTACATGAATATGTGGGCCTTCCTTTTCCTGCTAGAGCTGTGACCAAAGGAAGGAAGTACAGAATACCATTTGGTAAATATTTGCATGTGGTTCAAGTCAACAAGCATATACTGAGCATCTCGTGTATGACAGCCCATGTGTGATTTATATTCATTCTTTCAGAAACTCACGTGCTTAGAGCCTCAGTTCTGCTGACAAAATTGCTAGAGGTTAGAGAAGGGAAGGGCGCATGTCTATTCTGAACTGAAATTTGATGTCTTTCAACAGAGATACTAAAGTGCATAAAAACAGCCATTAATTTTCATATTAAGAATAACTTTATTCACTCTATTTGAATATTTAATGCTTTAATTGACTTTTTTGCTATTAAGAGTAATGCAAGAATAGTGAAGAGTATATTTTTTGCCTACTGTACTTTGTACATTATACTTTTTAATAGAATCTTTCTGGATATTTAAATAATACTGAAAATTACATGTTTTAATCTGTATGGTTAGTATATTTCAAAGATAATTCTGTATTTTGAATAAAATTCTTACATTCTGTTATATTTTACTTGGGAGTAATTAACATCATCATATGTTGTAATTTAATTTAAGGAAAACAGAAAATCTATGTTCTTCATTTGCTCTCTATTCTCATTTCCTGTTTTTGGGAAAACCATGTACACTATTGTCAATATACAGAGATATAAAGAATGAGATATGAGTAGATTATTTTGACACATGTATTCAGTAAAAGAAATAGAGTTGTCAGGAAAGGGACTTAAAGCAAACAGTGTAAATGAGTTTAGTGACAACATAGAAGAATGAGTTTAGATAAAAGTCAAAGAATAGGTTTGGGGCATTTTTTGAGGCATGTTTTCATGTTCTCAGTTGCTTTCAGTCACTGTTTTTGCTAATGGAATTTGATAGTTTTCAATGTTATGATCTGTGCTATTCAATAACTTTTTGGTAAAGACAAAAGCATTAAGTATATTCTTTAATGTGTATTCATGAAAGCTACTATATGTATGTATGTAGTTATTAAATATAATGACTTATATTACATGTATTTTATTAGAAAATATATGATACCCCAGAGTAATTTCATTCCTTAGTATAATCACTTATCTGATTCTTCAGGAAAAAAAAAAAAGTTGATGAATTTTTGGAAATCTATTCTTCAAGGTGACTAGGCTTTGTTTTATCTATCCTACTAATTTGGTTGACCAAAAATATAAACGTGACCAAAGATGCAAAATTAGCTTCTTTTCTGTAAATATACTAATTACCTGGTTTATACTAGTATAAGAAAATTGTCATATTTTCATCTTTCTAATGTGGCAAAAGATTCCTTAGAGATTATCTGGTGAGACTGTTAAAAAAAAGACCTCACTATTATTTTCCTCTTCATGCTGTGATATTTTGTTACATATGTTGAGTGTCCACAATGCCATGATTTACAGCAAATGTTATGAAACACATATATAATAGATTCTCCATTCTAGGTAATTTGACAGTTACTACATGTTTATTAGATAGGCAAAAACATTCTTAAGGATTTTTTAAAAATTCTGGTTTTGGGGCACCTGGGTGGCTCAGTTGGTTAAGTGTCTGACTCTTGGTTTCAGCTTGGGTCATGATCTCAGGGTCGTGAGATGGAGCCCCACATTGGGCTCTGTGCTCAGCACAGAGTCTGCTTGAGATTCTTGCTCCCTCTCCCTCTGCTTCTCTCCCTCCTTTGTGTGCCCCCCCCTTGCATGTGTGCTCACTCTCTCTCTCTCTCAAATAAAGAAAGAAAATTTTTTTAAAAATTCTGTTTTTAACATTATGGCATTTTCTTGGTGTACTTGTTAATGATATATGAAAAGTAAGTTTAGCCAATAAAAAGGCTTCGTGCTTGATATTCTTTTCAAAGAAAATTTGAATGCAGACATATTTGAATATTTTGAGAAGGATGTAAATGTCATTCTAGTATTTTTAATTCATGTGTTGTATAATTTTTTGGATTCAGATCATAGCAACGAAGTATCACAGAATGTTATAGTGTAATTGTGTGTCAACTGTACTTGAATTTAAAAATGTTAGAGTGAGTCGTTAGGATCAAAAGTATACTTAATATTTTTCAACGTCAGTGTATATGCATATGAGTGAAAGGATGGGGAAGCAGAGACAGAAGAAGAAAGACCGATTTTGCTAATAAATCTGCATTTGAGTTTAATATAGGTCTACTGTACATGAGACTGTAAGAGAAACTTATTATGATTTTTGATGTAATGTTTGGTATAAGCCAAAAAATTTAGTCCAACCAGCTATGTTCAGCAATATTTATGTTCAATAACAGTCAATATAAAAATGGAAGAAGAGGCAGGTATAGTCCTGTTTTTGTATTTGCTTTATCCAGAATTTGGAAGATTATGGAATGAAGGCACACTGTGACATATTTAACTGCATGATATAAAGAAAAATCTTATGGTTACTGCACGTCTGTGCCACGATTTGCATTCTATTTTCAGTTAAAAAGATGGATATTGCAAAATTTCTGATTATTGAACATTTTATTACTAAATTGCCATTTGTATGCTCAGAATTTACTGTATATACAAAAGAATTGAAAACAGGATTTTGAGGAGATATTGGCACACCCATGTTCATTGCAGCATTATTTATAGTGTCTAAGAGGTGTCCCTCAGTGGGTGAATGGATAAAGAAAATGTATATACATACAACGGAATACTGGAAAGCAGCCTTTTCATATGCTGAAATATGAATGAACCTAGAGGACTAAGTGGAATGTGTTAGTCATGGAAGGACAAATACTGCATGATTTCACTTATATGAGATATCTAAAGTAGTCAAACTCAATGAAGTAGAAAGTAGAATGTGGTTGCCAGTGACTGAGGAGAAGGAGAAATTAGGTGTTGTTCAATGGGCATAGTTTGTTTTGCAAGATGAAAAAGTTCTAGAAATCTTCTGTACAACAATATGCATATAGTTAACATTAGTGTATTGTACACTAGTTAACATTAGTGTATTGTACACTTAAAAATAGTTAAGGTGGTAAATTTTATGTTTCTTTACCACTAAAGTATTTTTATATATATATATATGCATATATGGAGCACATTGATAATGTAAGACATTATATTTAGACTCTTCTTCTGAACAGTAGATGGTAGGGATATTTTTTCCAGAAACTGGTATAAAATGAGACATTTTATAGGTAAACAATAAAAATAATACATGAGTCAAACCTTCATTATGAAAATTTACAACTGCAGGGATTCCTGGGTGGCTCAGTCCGTTGGTCGGCTGCCTTCAGCTCAGGTCATGATCCTAGAGTCCTGGGATTTAGCCCTGCTCAGCGGGGAGTCTGCTTCTCCTTCTCCCTCTCCCTCTGCCCCTACCCCCCTCCCCCACTCGTGTTTGCTCACACTCTCTCTCAAATGGGTGGATAAGATCTTAAAAATAAATTAGAACTGCAAATTTTGAGCTGGACAAATTTTACTTTATAAAAAAATGGCCAAAAAGTAAAAGTTGCTATGCTTATTCATTCAGGAAAATTTTCTATTAGGAGAATCTGATCAATAAATAACTTTATTTTAAAAAACATTGTTATGGATGGACAGGTAGAATTCCAGACTGACTGTGTCTTGGGTAACACACCACTTCATGTGTGCCTAATTATTTAGATGCCTAAATAAACATTGGTGACGACAGCCCGCGCACGGATAGCTCAGACAGAGATGCGGTGTCACCGTGTGGGAGCAGGAGGGTGCAGTGACTGCTCTGCGCTGAGGGCACAGGGGAAGGAGCCTTTCTGGTAGAGCTGAGACTGAAAGGATGAGCAGTCGCTTCCATGGGAGAGAAGAGTAAATGCTGTTTGGTAAAGAAAGAGGGCAAGGGAAGTCCTGGGGTTGTGGAAGTAGGTGATGCCTTGAGGATGAGCACAGTGGCTCAGTGTGCTTACAGTTTGAGTGGCGTAACTGAGAACATTGGGAGCCAGGTGATAGTGCCCTCCAGTGGGACATCCTGGGCACTTTATAATTCATTTTTTAAATTAAAAAATTAAAAAAAAATTTTTTTTAAGATTTTATTTACTTATTTGACAGTGTGAGAGAGAGAGAGAGAACGAGAGAGCGAGGAAGCATAAGCAGGCGGAGCAGCAGAGGGAGAAGGAGAAGCAGGCTTTCTGTTGAGCAGGGAGCCTGATGCAGGGCTCCATCCCAGGACCCTGGGCTCATGACCTGAGCTGAAGGCAGACGCTCAAATGACTGAGCCACCCAGTGGGTGGGAAAGAATAATTCATTCTTAAGGTGTTGAGGAACTGTTCTATCAGTGATTATAATAGCTGCCATTTACTGAGGGCTAACCATGGGCAATGAATTAAGTTATTTGCACGTATTATCTTATTCCCATTTGGTGGACAAGGAAACTAAGGCTTACAGAGCCTTGGTAGCCTAACTAAGGTTGCATAACAGGCAATTGGCAGAGCCGGGTTTGGAGCCACCTAGAGTCAAATTCCAAAGATTCTGCTCCTAAATAATGTATTACTTTACAGCGTGCTATGCCAGTATTTAAGGAGAGGAAATAGATGCCAATGTAAGATGTCTTAGGAAGATATTGCAGTAATAATAATGTGGAGGAAGCCCCTAGAAGAAAGGTAGGTTACTGCAGTAGAGCAGGTGGAAAACTGTGAGTCGGAATAAAAAGCATTGGTAGGAAGTTGAATCTAAGATTGTACAAATCTGAGATGTCCGATCTAATTAGAAGCGAAGAAGCTTGTCTGTGAGGTAATGTGTGCATATGTGTATATATGCTAATAGAAGCCTGGGACTCTGGTTTAGAGAACAGACCATTTATTCACAGACCATGTTAGCAGCACTAATTACTCATGCTGCAGTTCTCCATGGGGCCGTGCAATGGAGACTAGGAGTGTCCGCGCCTGTGGGGCCTGCACCCAAGGAGAGGAACCCCCAAATTATGAAGCTCAGAGCTTATGTAGGGCACCACACGTATCAGCCCATACTCCCCATAAAGAGATAAGTCCTGTCTGGGGAGGGAAAGGAAAGGTCCCTAGATTTTTATTACCCTTAAAATGTACACAAGTAGCGCTGAGGGAGATAAGCCTTTAAATCTCTCTAGAAAAATTTATCTCTAACTTCCAATGTGTGGTTACCATTCAATCATCCTTTAACCCCGGTTACCAGTAATTTTTACTCAAAAAGTCCTGAATGTGCAGAAATGTGAAAATATTCGTGGAACATAGTTTCTCAACAGTGGTATGAGCAACCTATTGAAAGTAGATAGAATTTTTATACCTTTAATAAGATACTCCCACAAGCCTTAAACACATCATTTTGATGATTCAAATGATAGTCCTTATATGTTTATTCTTACTTGGAGTGCCAATAAATTACGTTTGAAAAGAATCCTATTTCTTCTATACTTGGAAAGTTGCTGAAGCAATACCAATTAGTGGTCAACAATAAGGAACCCTGCTTTTATTCAGAAACCCAGGCAATTATCACAATTTCAGGAACACAGCAACATATCTCGGGAATAAATTACATATAATACAAAATTACATTGGATGTGAAATTTTCAAAAGAGTTTCCCTATTCCAGCTGATAATGTGTGTCATAAACTCTTTCCTAGAACACATAGTGGCACTCAGTGTTGTTTTCCTTAAAAAATAAAAAGATGTGAAGATGAGTTCTTGTTTCATAGAGATTGGGCAGGTATCAAAAAGAAGTAATTCAATAACAGCATTAAATCAAGAACACATTGAACCAAGCTGAGTCTGACATTTTGAGAGTTAAGAAAAAATTGTTATCAGTTTCTAGTATAATACAATGACCTTTCATTTCCAACTTCTTTCTCTTGTGTACGTGTGGGCAAGGGCGGTTGGTCAAGGAATAGAAAAAAGGGAGGAAATAAGGATGGAAATGGGGAATAAGCAGGAAGTAAAGATGAGATTTCCAGGGGTTTTCCAATGCTTGTTTGACAGCAAGTAACTTTTCCAACATGTTACATACAAAATGAAACTGTTAGGTTTTTTTGTTTGTTTTCATGTTCTTCCTGCCAAACATCATTGCCAGAAATGATATTAGCCTTGATCCTATCACTTACGTGCTAGAGAGGAGACAACGTCAGTACTCCAAACAAAGAAGTGCACCTTGGTTGAAGACCAGCCTTCAATGTGTAGATATCTTTACTTCTTATACTTTTTAAATGGAATGATGATAAAATAGCAGTATGTTTTTTTTTAATGATTTTTTATTATATTATGTTAGTCACCATACAGTACATCCCCGGTTTCTGATGTAAGGCTCGATGATTCATTAGTTGCGTATAACACCCAGTGCACCATGCAATACGTGCCCTCCTTACTACCCATCACCGGCCTATCCCATTCCCCCACCCCCTCCCCTCTGAAGCCCTCAGTTTGTTTCTCAGAGTCCATAGTCTCTCATGTTTCATTCCCCCTTCTGATTAACCCCCCTTTCTTTATCCCTTTCTTCCCCTACTGATCATCCTAGTTCTTATGTTCCATAGATGAGAGAAATCATATGATAGTTGTCTTTCTCTGCTTGACTTATTTCATTTAGCATTATCTCCTCCAGTGCCGTCCATGTTGTAGCAAATGTTGAGAACTCGTTCTTTCTGATAGCAGTATGTTTTTTTAAAATAAAAAGTTGCATTGTTATGCCACCATCAATTTGCTTTTCTATATTACCTTGTATTTTAGATACACCCCCCCATGCACAGCAAAATTTTGATAGATTAAATACTTGATACATCTTTCCTATTAGCATTATATTTGTTTATTCAGGGAGGCACAAAAAGCTCAAAATTGAATACTAAAAATACTATTCAGGTGTAGTGAGTCTTTTTAAGTCTGCCAGAGTAACCCTAGGCTAATGTTACTCCTCCTAGCGACAGGGTACAGTAGCAACAGGCAAAAAATGATGCTTGTCACAGTTGTCAGACAAGATGAAAGTGCCAGTTTCACATTTATATGTTGTTAACTTGATAATAGTAATTTCATAAGACCCATTTGTAAGCTTGATGGTTGCTGCATAAGAATAATTTATAATTCCTTTAAATTATCAATTATTTTTGCATGTATATCCATACATTTATAATCATTGGAAGAGAAATGATTTTTATATATAAGTCAAAAGCACCTAGAACTGTTAAAAGCACTCATCCCTCTCATGTATCAAGGCAAGTCTCAATTTTCGTTGTAGAGCTAGGAACGCTGCTTCAAAATGGAGGTTCTTACCCATCTCTGAAGAGTCTGGTTTAGTAGGTCTAATGCGGGGCTACTAAATTTGTCTTTTTTTTATTGTGCCCCACTGGTTTTGATGCATATGGCTGTTGAACCATATTGAGGAAAATATCAGCTTAGAGTTTGTTTTTTCGACCCTTAACAGATGAGTGAACTGTGGACCGGGGAGAGTGAGTGACTATAGGCAGGTTGCCAGTGACAAAAACATGCTTCCACTGGGTTAAACAGTAAGAAATTTTACTGTCTCATGAAAGGGAAATTCAAAAGTAAAGTGAGCTTCAGGTGCAGTTCAATTAGGGCCCCAGACCTGAATCTTTTGGGTCACTGAGATTTTTCCTTCTTGGTGACATGTCACCATGTTTCCCTCTTATGGAGCAAGATGATCCAGTGGCTGTTGAAACTGCATGATTCCTTGTTCATATTCAGCACTCACTTCCTTTGATACCTCTAACCCTCCCTGAAGCCTCCCATCTCATTGGGCAGAACTGGGTCACAGGTCTATCTCTCAATTATTGATGGAGGAAGATAGAATTACCAAGATTGAGGCACACTAAGTCTTTTAGACTTGGAGCTGCCGTCAGATCCAGTATCTCTTTCGCCTACTACCCAGTGGGCAAAGGTAGAATAAATGTGGTGAAATTTTAAGGGTTCGATCCTTGTTTAAGAAAAGGAGGAAGTCTCTTGAATTTAATTTTTGACTGAAATTATGCAAATGGTTATACTTTAAATCTTTTTTGTTGCCATTTTTTCTTTTTCTAAACATTACACTTTGTAACTGTATCCCAGGATAACACTGTAAACTTAAAGTGTTTTCAATATATAAGAAAGCACCAGAGACTTTTAATTGTGTTTAATGAAGGTTCTGTTAGGAAATTTAATTAATATGTCACATCAGCTTGCTATTTCCACTGAGCTTCATTATTGACCATACTGCTATGGCAGTGGCCGTGTCAGTGGGAAGACTGTGGTGTTGAACCCAGATGGACAAATCCTTGTGCGCTTGGCGTGTGCTTTCCAGCTGTGGATTCACACATGTATACAGGTGATTACAATGTTGTCTTAGTTTGGGTTGCTATAACACAGACTTGGTGGCTTAAATAGCATGTATTTCCATTCTAGAGTGGAAACCTGTGATCAGGTTGCCGTGGTCAGGTTCTTAGTGAAAGTCCTTATCCTGGTTATATCCTCACAAGGCTTTTCCTTGGTGCATGCACTGAAAGAGAAATCTTGCTTGTAATATTTTTATAAGGGAATGAATCCCACCATGGAGGCTCTGCCTTCATGACTTCATCTAAACCTAATTACTTCCCAAAGGCTCCACCTCCAAAAACCATTACGTTGAGGGTTGGGTCTTCATATGAATTTGAGGGATGGAGACACAAGCAATCAGTCCGTATCAAATACAGTGTAGTGAGTGCTATGAGAGGAGGAAACATCAGGTGCTGTGGAGGTTGGGTTAGGAGGAACACCTAACCAAGAGTGAGAGATCAGTGTCAAAAACCCAGAGGGAGTAACATTTGAGCCAAGTTCTGAACTTTGAGCAGAAGTTAGGTAAAAAGGTATAGAAAGGGGAGTTTCCAGAAAAAAAAAAAAGGTAAAGATGAACATGGTTTGGTTAAGGGAACCTGGCGTTCAACGTTTCAGTGTTTTTGGAGCAGAGATGGGATAGGTGGGGTGCAGAGTAACCAGGTCTGTGGGTGGAGAGATCCTCAGTGCCAGATTCTTAAGGAACTTTGTAAGATACATTGCAGAGTTGGGGCTTCATCTTGGGGCAAATAGGAAGCTAATGAATACCATTTAAGGAGGCAAGTGCCATTATGGGGTCTGTACAAAGGATGACTCTTTGAGCCCAGATATCCATCGACAGATGGATGGATAAAAAGGATGTGCTATATACACACATACACATACACAACGGAACATTATGCAGCTGTCAAAAAAATGAAATCTTGCCATTTGTAACGACGTGGATGGAACTTGAGGGTATTATGCTAAGCAAAATAAGTCAATATGAGAAAGACAATTATCATGATCTCACTGATATGTGGAATTTAAGAAACAGAACAGAGTATCATAGGGGAAGAGAGGAAAAAAATAAAACAAGATGAAACCTGAGAGGGAGACTAACCATAAGAGAGTCTTAATCACTGGAGGAAACTGAGGGTTGCTGGAGGGTGCTGGGGGTGGAGAGATGGGGTAACCAGATGATGGACATTAAGGAGGGCATGTGATGTAATGAGCACTGGGAATTATATAAGATTGAGGAATCACAGATCTGTACCTCTGAAACCAATAATACATTATATGTTAATTGAATTTAAATAAAAAAAAATAAAATGCTTTGGCATAAAAAAAAAAGGATGACTTTCTGTGTGAATAGTGGATTTCAGAAGGGTAAGGTAAACCTTTCAGAAGGAAATTCTTAGTGATCCCTCTGAGGAATGAAGGAGACTTAAGGACAGTGTGAGGCAGCAGGGCTTTGTGAAGTTAAGTTGAAGAGGAATTTAAGAGATTGAACCAGCAGGCCTTTGTGATTAAGTGAGTATAGTATTTTAGGAAGAGGGAGACTTGCAGGATTAGTGCACAGGTGTCTGATTGGGAAAACTCTCTAGTTGGTGGTACCAGCCACTGTGATAGCCATAATTAGATGATGCCCATGGACCAATAGAATCTTTTTTTTTTTTTTTTAAGATTTTATGAGAGAGAGAGAGAGAAAGAGAATAAGCATGGGGAGGAGCAGCGGGAGAGGGAGAAGCAGACTTGCCGCTGAGCAGGGAGCCTGACGAGGGGCTCAATCCCAGGACCCTGAGATTATGACCTGAGCCAAAGGCAGATGCCCAAACAACTGAGCCACCCAAGTACCCCAACCCAATAGTATCTTTAGGACTTGAAAATAAACATGGTTGAGTGGGAAACATTTTACATTTTCAACTCTTTTGCTCTTGTTTCCAGTTTTATGTCAATATTGCCAATATACATATGAACGATTTAAAAATCATATTTTTTCAAATCTTCCTTGAAGCCCTTCTGATTTCCGTCATCGAAATAACAATTATTGACTTTCTCTTTGGCATTTCGGCATGTATTACCATGTAGCTACATCAGTTTTGAATTGTGTTGGGGTTTGCCTATATTTTTTTGTGTCCTTATTTTTGATTTGTCCTCATTACCTTCATTATTAAGCCCTTGGGAGTACCTTACCTTCTGTTCCTTTGTATCTTATTAAGATATCTGTGTGGATTTAATAAAGATTTTGACTGATTGAGATGTCCATAACATAGAATGTAAATTTTGATTCCGGCAAGGATAAGCATTATGTAAAGTTAAAACAAACTTACACTCCAGGCCTGGGAGGTTAGATATGCTGGAAATTATTTCTATTCTCATTAATATATAAAGAAGCTATCAGAAAAGTATTGCATATGTATTTTTTGTTATATACCGACTCTATGCAGAAGACCAGTAAATGGATGGAGTATTTGTTGATAAAAGCTTCTGCACAGTAATTATTTTCTCATTACTGCAACAGATAGAACTTTCTGAAATAAAATATAATCAAGTCTCTATCAATAAATCCAAACCAGTCTGACTTCTCTCACTTGTTTCTTATTGCTGTCAGCAATTTTGAAATTCCTTGCCAGCTGCAAAAAATTTTACTGTAGCGTCCAAAAAAAAAAAAAAAAACTATATGAAGAAAATCAAATGTATCATAATTTTTTCACTTTTCTAAGTTGAGCGTAAATGTTGACAGAGCTGACAGTCCTACATATACAAGCGCTCACATGCAAAGCATGTCTGATTTAGTATTTAAACACCCAGACTCCTTTTATGCTCTCAAGTTTTGCAATCATTTTTCCTTAAGGGATCTCTTTTTTGTTCATGTTTTTATAGGGTACCTGGGATGCCACTGTAGTTTATGGTCTTTAAAATTTTTGAGGAAAAATAAAAAGAAAGCAACTAAACTCTTGCTTTTCTATAAATCCTATGAATATTTTCATTTTTAGAAAAACTTGCATTATGAATACTATTTGGCTGAGTGTTTAAAATTCTGTGCCACAAAGCCGTATTTGGTATCTTCTTATTTCTTATCTTTTGAATGTATTATCTCAGAGCAAATGTCTATGGCTTGATTTTTTTTTTCTTTGCATGTATCTATTGGAACAATTCTTTAATGCAATTCATTCCCATTATTCTATCTTTTATTATTTTCTTGTATGTGCAGAGTCATTTCAATGGATCCTGCAGGTCTTTATTTAGGTCTGTTTTAAAATATGTTGGGTTATTATATTTGTTCTATTTGTCTTAGTTTCTTCATCAAGAAAATAATGGATCTGTCATCCATATGTTAAAAATCAATTACTTTTAATTTTATTTATTTTGACTCTTTATTGTATTGTATTAACTTTAACTCTTTATTGTAGTCAACTTTTGTATTTTTCCTTTACACTTATGGGAAGCCTGTCAAATTTGACCGAAAATTCTTGATTTGAATTTTACATTGTTTATTGCTTACCCTCGCTAATGTTCTTTTGAATTCCACTGTGGCTTTATAAATGGCCTATCATTCTCCTATACAGCTCCATGAGTACATTATTTTGTTATGTTAGCATTTATACTAATTAGGATAGACTAGCCTATGCAGCAGGAATAAATAACCAAACCTGAAATCTCTGTAGCTTAATGAAAAAAAGGGTATTTTTTTTCATGCTGCATATTCATCTGAAGGTGATGGTGTGCTCTGTTTCACACAGCCACTAGGTGACCCACGCTGACAGGGCCCCACCGTTATTTATCAGCACCATTTGGGATATGTTACATTTTCGGTCACAGTACTGTGATTTAGTTTATCTGTCTCATTGGCTGGAAGCAGTCAGTTAGCCCAGCAAACTGTATATGGACCTGGAAGGGGAGGAGACTCCGATATGAGTAAACTAGATGTTTCTATCAGAGCATTTATGAAATCAGAGGTGATTTTTAAAAATTGTTTTGAGTGTGTAAAGCAGATACTGTTTAAACTTTACCTGTGTTTTTTATGGTAAAACATTTTTAGAGGTATGATTGTTCTCTCCTTGGCTTTGGCAGAATCTAGAATACCAGTATTCTCATATTCAGTATGAGAATATCATGGTTTAATGTATTTTAATATATTAAATAATATTTGTATTATATAAGACATTTACAGGCATCTTAAATTGTTTTCCCAGATTGAGTACTGGGAAAGTGGTTTGCCTCTGTACCACTTACTAGGTTATTTGTTGTCATCACTGATTTGAATTGAATGATCATCTTTAGATACGAAATGCTCATGTTTTTTAAGCACCTGGTAGGGAAAAGCATTCCCCCTTTTTTTTTTTTCCTGAAATTTTCTTACTACTGGTATATATTTAACCTTCAAGTGAATTTTAGAATCATTTTCTCAGCCTAAGATTTCTGAAAAGATGCACAAAGTGGTTTACTTCATCAGTATTTTGCATAATTAGTAGAAAGCCTTAGAACTATTTTTCATGGAGTCAGATTCCTGGGTTCTAATCTCAGCTTTGCCACATAACAGCCATTTGACTTTGGGAGAATACTAGACTCTGTATCTCAGTCTCCTCATCTCTGAAACATTGATGATAACATCATCTACCTTATAGGGATATTATAAAGGTAAAGGGTTACTATTTGTAAATCTCTTAGTACAATGTTTGACATTTGGTGTTAGTGGACTACTAACTATGCTGGACTACGCTGGAAATATGTAGGGTTTTTGAGAATACTATGTAAGAAGAAATATATTTGCTCACATAGGAGGAAGAAGTCATTATGTGCGAATGTAGGCAGCATTGTTCTTCCTGGTGTTGGTTTTCAGGGAAGATGAACTGTCATTGTACCTGATGTGATGTGTGAGGTCATCTGAGATGAGAACATTTGATATTCCTGAAGAAACATTAAAATTCCTATCAGGAGACCCATACATTCTGGGAGAAAGCCTACCCAAATCCCACCCTCAAAGCATTGTTCTTCACAGTAAAGCTTGCTTCTAGAGGTCTGTAAGTACCCATCTTTAGCAGAAATAAAGTTGTAGGTTGTGAATTTTTTAAATCAAAGATAGCAGTTTCTTAAAAAATATTGTGTGCAGGCAATCATACATATTATTCTGAATGTTTTACTGTTATGTCTGTTTGTTGGGGTATGCTAGAAGTTTTATGTGATTGTAATATTGTTTAAATATAGGGATTTTTAAAATCAGACTTTATATTTGAAGAATAATGAGATCTGCAAAGGCATAGCAGGATCTGACTAATGTCCATTATAAATTAATATTAAAATATGGAGATGTATGAACAGAAATATGAACATACTATTTACATTGCCAACTGAAACATCACATGAATCATCTCATTTTAAAAAGTTAGGAATCCTTTGCCTCCCACTGCAATAGCAAGAAGTATAGGAGATGAACTCTTTATTGCTGTGCTACCACAGAGCAATATACCTTTTTTATTACAGAATCAGGGAACAATCCTCTGAGATTCTTATTGAAGTAGAATGGAGTGAATTTTTATTGATTTGTTATTTCATTTAAGGCATCATTTTGCCCTCTTGCTCTCTTGTAGTATGAGTGTTCAATAAATAATACATTCTCTCTTGTACATGTTGCCATCGAATAATTTGTTTGGCTCAAAATAAGCCAGATGCTTCTACAGCCCACTGTTCTGGCTTTGCTGTTGTTTTGCATACCTGGACTGGCGGTCTTAATTGTTTTGTGTGATAGGAATTCAGGTTATGATATCGAAGATGGTCTGGGGTCAGCAGCTGAATGCCCTGTGCTCGATGGCCAGGTTATGGACGTGTGCTGTTTGTACTGTCCCTGGTTGATGTGTGGTGATGGTGGCTGACCCTTGCCTGTTGTGCCTGTCTGGTAACTGATCGATGGAATCCACCTCAGAATGATGATGGGGAGCCGGGCCTGACAGCAACCAGATATAAAAGCAGCTTTGCCAGTGAGAAACTCATTTCGTGGTCTGATTCAGCAGGGAGCATGGCTGTGACGCAAGCTATATTTTCATAATCCGGAAAACAAGTGACAAGACAGGTCTTTCCAGAGTGGGTTATTTATATATTTCAGTGATGGTTCCTTTTGGTTTTGATTAGAAATACTAGTAACGTCACTTTTATTTTTTTTATTTATTATTTATTATTTATTTTTTATTTATTATTTATTATTATTTTTAAGTGTTTATTTATTTATTATTATTATTATTTATTTATTTTTATTTATTATTATTTTTAAGTGTTTTTTTATTATATTATGTTAGTCACCATACGGTACATCCCTGGTTTTTGATGTGAAGTTCGATGATTCATCAGTTGTGTATAACACCCAGTGCGTCACTTTTAGATTGTTCCAGTAGGCCTGAGAAAGAAGACAAGTGGTACAGAGTAGGGTTTCAGTGCGTATTTCCTTGAAGTCAGGATTAAAGTAGAAAGCATCTTTGGTTATTTACCGAAGTCCATTACTCTGAGAAACTGCTCTACTCTACACTGGAACGGCCTGATGAAAATACATTTAAATGGGAGGAAACACACTTTTCCCCTGTCAGGTCTGACATTGCCCTGTTTCAAGCCTTTCTTCATGTAAGAGTGTGGATTATGGAGAGGGGTATGTGATTTGTACTACACAGACTGCATTAAAGTAGGGGTCAGATTTTTGTTGTTAGCTAACAGATTTTTGGACAGAATATGTTCATCTGTATTCGTAGTATCCCATTTGGTCCTGCCCTCTCACTCTCGTTAAAACCTCAGTTTACTATATTCTGTACTTGACCCCTAACACAGCGTGGCCGAAGCTGGGAGTATATGATTGAGTACAGTGAATACACTTCTCTTCAAAGATGTATTTGTACTGATGGGCCACTCTGGGACCCTACTTATTACAAATCACCTTTCATTTTCCAACAGGTGGTCAATATTGGATTTAGGTAGTAGTTTGAAATGAAAGGTCATTTTACTTCCTCCTTTAGATTTCAAATTTAGCATGATTCTTAAAAGGGCCATGGCATTATACCCTTTATAAAATAATTGATATTTCAATTACCAAAAAGCACTTTTGAACAAAACATATATTTTGAAGCTACACTGTGAGTTGTGCATGATTTTCATTAGGCTTTAAATACATAAATACCCTAGGTCATGACTCCTTCAACATTTGAATTCTTTTTGGATTGCACAAAGGACATGCAAATGTTGCTAACACATGCATGGTGACACAAAACGGAGAAAACAGAGAAGGCAAAGGAAAATCTACAGCCAGGTGTCTCGAGGAAGAAATCAGTATTTTGATCCTTATTTCATGTGTTTGTGTTGTTTACTGTCAGTTTAAAGGCCTGCACATTCTCCCAAACCGAAAACAGTAAGAGGTAAAAAGATAATTGAAATAAGAAATGTTAGTAAGAGGTCTCTAATGCCAAGTCAATAAGCATTATAATCATGAGCTGTATTCCTTATTAGTATTGGTTTACAATTTCCATTTATTTGTTAATGGTCTCTTGGTACTGCCTTGGATTCCATATTTTTAATCTGATAGAATTTACTGTTTTTTTTTTTTAATCTAGAAGAAATAAATCATCATGTTAAAAACTTTGGAAAATATGTTCAATAAAAATTTAATGAAAAGCATTTGTAGGAAAATGATACATGATGAGATTTGCTTCAAAATAATTTTAAATGAGAAAAGAAGTGGGATATAGCTGAAACTGTATCAGCCGTGATTAAGTTTCGGGTACACAGACTCATTATGCTGTTTGCTTTACTTCTCTATCCTTTGAAAATTTCTCTAAGTAAAAGTAAAAACATCTCTAGTCCCACTTCTCAGGGATAACTATTTCTTCTTCTCCACATAGATGTATTCATAAAAATACACTTACACATACACTTTCCAATTTAAACAAAATTGGCACCCCCGCAGGTGGTGTATCCAATAAAGACTCCAATAGAGACTCTGAGTCAGGTAGAGACCAGGTTGCTCTTCTTAAATGTCCGTGGCAGGGCCATGTGCAAAGCATCTACTTCAAGTCTGTTGACTTGTCATTGGGTGGTCACGTTTGATGATGAAGTGAGTTGTAGAACTTAGTTATGGGGGTTCAGCCCCAAAACACTGCTACATACATTGACACTAAACTGTGGATAAAACTTAGAATTTGCTTGTGTTTGGTCCTGCGTTTAGACAGCTTGCATATCTTTCCATAGGATATGTGGGGAAAAGTAGAAAAAGCGGGGAGGCTACCTCATTCTCATCCTCCCTTCCTTTGTACTGTTTACTTCCTCTTCCTCTGAAAGAAATGGAGGGAAAACTGAGTAAGAACCTTAGAATGTTTAACTCCAAGAGGGAGGACTGAAAGAACTGGACTGCCACCTGCTTCCTCTTTCTCCAGCCCCTCCGGTGTCCTCCACCCCAAGCCCTAATGTGTCAATTTCATATGTACAAGTTCTTTTCCATCATCCAGGTAATAAAGTATTTTCTAAAACAAAATTTCCAGGACAGATCCTCAGGTAACAGGACTCAGGGAGCCTCTATGTGCTAAGTGTTCCAGAATGATAATCCCTGTAAAGAGACCTAGACTATTCCTCAGATTAAGTTGGTAGCTTGCTAAAAGTAAATGTTTGATTGAATTACTTCTTGGAAATAAGGCATTTCCATTATTTCAAAAGGATTGACTTTTTTTCTTCAAGTTTTTATTTAAATTCCAGTTAACATACAGTGTTTTATTAGTTTCACTTGTAGAATTTAGTGATTCATCTCAAGTGGCCTCCTTAATGCCCATCACCCATTTAACCCATCCCCTGCCCACCTCCGTCAATCAACCCTCAGTTTGTTCTCCGTAGTTAAGAGTCTGTTATATGGTTTGCCAGTCTTTTTTCTCCCCCTATGTTCTTCTCTTCTCTTTGTTAAATTCCACATAAGAGTGAAATCATACAGTATTTGTCTCTCTGACCGACTTATTTTGATTAGCACAATACTCTCCAGCTCCATTCACGTTGTTGCAAATGGCAAGATTTCATTCTTTTTTATGGTTGAGTAATATTCCTGTGTGTGTGTGTGTGTGTGTGTGTGTGTGTGTGTGTGTGTGTATGTATGTACTACATCTTCTTATCCATCCGTCAGCTGATGGACATTTGTGCCCTCTCTGTAGTTTGGCTATTGTTGATAATGCTGCTGTAAACATCAGGGTGTATGTATCCCTTCGGAACAGTGTTATTGTACCCTTTGGGTAAATACCTAGGAGTGCAGTTGCTGGATTGTAGGATAGTTCTATTTTTAACTTTTCGAGGAACCTTCATACTGTTTTCCAGAATGGCTGCACCAGCTTGCATTCCCACCAACAGTGTAAGAGTGTTCCCCTTTCTCCACATCTTTGCCAACATCTGTTGTTTTTGGTGGTGTTAATTTTAGCCATTCTGACAGGCGGTTTTGATTTGTATTTCCCTGATGATGAGTGATATTAAGCATCTTTTCATGTGTCTGTTGGCCATCTGTATGTCTTCTTTGGAAAAATGACTGTTCATGTCTTCTGCCCATTTTTTAACTGGATTATTTGTTTTTTAGGTGTTCGGTTCTATAAGTTCTTTATGTATTTTGGATACTCACCCTTTATCAGCTATGCCATTTGCAAATATCTTCTCCCATTCAGCTGGTTGCCTTTTAGTTTTATTGACTGTTTCCTTTCCTGTGCAGTAGCTTTTTATTTTGATGAAGTCCCAGTAGTTTATTTTTGCTTTTGTTTCCCTTGCCTCAGGAGACGTATCTAGGAAAAAGTTACTGTGGCCAGTGTAAGAGATTACTACCTACAATCTCCTTTAGGATTTTCATGGTTTCCTGTCTCACATTTAGGTCTTTCATACATTTTGAATTTATTTTTGTGCATGATGTAAGAAAGTTGTCCAGTTTCATTTTTCTGCATGTTGCTGTCTAATTTTCCCAGCACCATTTGTTGAAGAGACTGTCTTTTTTCCATTGGATATTTTTTCCTGCTTTTTCGAAGATTAGTCGGTCATATAGTTGTGGGTCCAAATTTGGGTTTTCTATTCTGATCCATTGATCTGTGTCTCTGTTTTTGTGCCAGTACCACTGTCTTGATCAATGCAGCTTTGTAGTATAACTTGAAGTCCAGAATTGTGATGCATTCAGCTTTGCTTTGCTTTTTCAAGATTGCTTTGGCTACTGAGGGTCTTTTGTGGTTCCATAAAAATTTTAGGATTGTTTGTTCTAGCTCTGTGAAAAATACTGTTGGTAATTTGATAGGGGTTGCATTAAATGTGTTGATTGCTTTGGGTAGTACTGATGATTTAACAATATTTGTTCTTCCAATCTATGAGCATGGACTGTTTATCCACTTCTTTGTGTCATCCTTAATTTCTTTCTTCGGTCTTTTTTAGTTTTCAGAATATAGATCTTTTACCTCTTCGGTTAGGTTTATTCTTAGGTATCTTATTATTTTTGGTGTAATTATAAATGAGATTGATTCATTGATTTCTCTTTCTGCTGCTTCATTATTGGTGTGTAGAAATGCAACAGATTTCTGCATGTTGATTTCGTATCCTGCAACTTTACTGAATTTGAGTATCAGTTCTAGCAATTTTTTGGTGGAATCTTTTGGATTTTCTATATAGAGTATCATGTCATCTACAAATAGTGAAAGTTTGACTTCTTCCTTACTGATTGGTATGACTTTTATTTTTTTTGTTGTTGTTGTCTGATTGCTGAGGCTAGGACTTCCAGTGCTGTGTTAAATAACAGTGGTGAGAGTGAATATCCCTGTCTTCTTCCTGTAGAGGAAAAGCTCTCAGTTTTTCCCTATTGAGGATGATACTACCTTTGGGTTTTTCGTATATGGCCTTTACAATGTTGAGGTTTGTTTTCTCTTTCCCTACTTTGTTGAGGGTTTTTATCATGAAAGGGTGTTGTACTTTGTCAGATGCTTTTTCTGTGACTATTGAGAGGATCATATGGTTTTTATCCTTTCTTTTTTTTTTTTTTTTAAGATTTTATTTATTTATTCGACAGAGATAGAGACAGCCAGAGAGAGAGGGAACACAAGCAGGGGGAGTGGGAGAGGAAGAAGCAGGCTCATAGCGGAAGAGCCTGATGTGGGGCTCGATCCGAGAATGCCGGGATCACGCCCTGAGCCGAAGGCAGGCGCTTAACCGCTGTGCTACCCAGGCGCCCCTATCCTTTCTTTTTGTATCACAGTGATTGTTTTGCAAATATTGAATCACCTTTGCAGCCCAGGGACAAATCCCACTTGATCATGGTGAATGATTCTTTCAATGTATTGTTGGATTTGATTTGCTAGTATTTTGTTGAGAATTTTTGCACCCATGTTCATCAGGGTATTGGCCTGTAGTGGTCTCTTTTTAGTGGAGTCTGTCTGGTTTTGGAATCAGGATAATGCTGGCTTCAAAAATATTTGGAAGTTTTCCTTCTGTTCTATTTTTTGGAATAATTTGAGAAGAATAGGTAGTAACTCTTCTTTAAATGTTAGGTAGAATTTCCCAGGGAAGCCATCTGGCCCTGGACTTTTGTTTGCTGGGAGATTTTTGATTACTGATTCAATTTCTTTTTTGGTTGTCAGTCTTTTCCAGTTTTCTATTTTTTCCTGTTTCAGTTTTGGTAGTTTATGTTTCTAGGAATTTATCCATTTCTTCCAGATTGTCCAATATGTTAACATATAATTTTTCATAATATTCTCTTATTTCTATTTAAATGGTGTCGGTTGTTACTTCTCTCTCATTTGTGATTTTATTTATTTGGGTCCTTTCTTTTTTCTTTTTGATAAGTTCACCTAGGGGGTTATCAATTTTATTAATTTTTTCAAAGAACTATCTCCTGGTTTCATTGATCTATTCTACTGTTTTTTTGTTTTTGGGGTATCTGTATCATTTATTTCTGCTCTAATCTTTATTATTTCCCTTCTTCTGCTGGCTTTAGGCTTGTTTGTTGTTTTATTTCTAACTTCTATAGGTGTAAATTTAGGTTGTTTATTTGAGATTTTTCTTCCTGTGGTAGGCCTGTATTGCTATATACTTAGCTCTTACGATCGCTTTTGCTGTATCCCAAAGGTTTTGGACCATTGTGTTTTCATTTTCATTTGCTTCCATGTATTTTTAAAATTTATTCTTCAATTTCCTGGTTGACCTATTCATTCTTTAGTAGCATGTTGTTTGACCTCCATGTATTTGTGTTCTTCCCACATTCTTTTCTTGTTGTTGACTTTAAGTTTCATAGTATGGTCAGAAAATATGCATGGTATGATCTAAATCTTTTTTTACTTGTGGAATCCTGATTTGTGACCTAGTATGTGATCTATTCTGGAGAATGTCCCATGTGCACTTGAAAAGAATGTGTATTCTGCTGCTTTGGGATGAAACACTGCAGTGGGCAGTGTTTGGACCTTGGCCAGAGTGTGGCGAGTTTTAACTAGGTGTGCTCTGGTCTGCTTGTTAAATGAGACCTGATGCTGCTTCCACTAGAACTGAAACCTTCCAGAATTCTATGGTCCATAGACGTGGTTCATGTAGGGGGTTTGTGCTGGTCTTCTGGGGAAGGGGCCTGCCGCACTGATCCTTAGGCACACTTGCTTAAGAAAAGCAGTACCAGCAGAGTGGCCAGGGCAGGATTAGTGTAAGCAGGTTAGGCAGCTGTTGTTGGCGCTGTGCTGTTTACTGAAGTTGGTTTATGCTGAGTGGCAGGGGACGGAAATGGCACCAGCCAGCTCCTTTGTCCCCAGAAAGGGGACTCAGTGCGTTCAAGAGAACCACACCACGAAGAGTGAATAACTTCCCCTTGTGCATCTCAGGCATTTTCCAGATCACTGTTTTCATGCTGGCTGTCTCCTGGTTGCTTGACTGCTTGGAGCAGTGCAGTGCACTTTGGGCTCTATTCCAGCCAAGCTTGCTGACTTTTAAAATTCCAAACTTTAGGGGCCTTGTGTGGTGGGGACCTGTGCTAGTCTTCTGGGGGAGGGTCTCACTGCGCTGGGATGGATTCAGGTTTGACTGAGAAGGGCAGTTACACCAGAGCACAGGGGCATGGGATTTGGATCAATGCAGGCTAAATACCCAGTGTTCAGGTTAGCTGCCTTCAGCCGGTGTCTCTGCTCCTATGCTGAGGGTAGAGGGAGGGTAATGGCACCCAGGTGCCCCTTTGTCCACAGAGAGGCCTCTCTGTGATTGCCACTTCCCACAGATGAGGAGAGAGTGAATAATCTCTCTCTGTGCACCTTCGGCAATCCTCATGGCGTTGTCTGCTGAGCCGTTGTTTGTCTGCCTTCTCTCCGGGAATAGGGCAGTGTCCTTAGGGCTTTATTCCAGCCAAGCCTGTGGCCCTCTAAAACTCCAGTCTTTGAGCCCTGCTAGTTGCAAAAACTCACAAAAATCAGCCCCTCTCATTTTCCCAGCCAACAGCTTTGGGGAAGTGTTCTCCTTGTGCATATCCCTGTGTGCTCCACTTGTTCTTACCTTTCTCCAAGACCAGGGCTCCCTCCCTTCTGCAGCACCTGCATTCTATTTCTCCCCCAAACCACATTTCCACATTTTCTACCTTCCTCGATGTGGCATTTTCTCTCCTTCTAGTTGTGCAGTTTGCACTGTCAGTCCTCAGTTTACATTTACATATACTCCATGTAATGGGAAGAGGAAAGGTCGAGGGAGCATATAACCATTTCTTCTGAGAACAGTGGCACATATCAGTTCTTCTACATTCCATAAGGTCACACCAGATGCAAGGGAGGCCCGGGAAGTGTCTCTAGCTATACAGTAGTTTACCTATTTATTTTACAACTTTTAATTTGGGATTTCTGTTATTTAAGGAAGAAGAGGATAATGCATATTCATGAAAAACCAGTGGTTTCTTCCAGAGATATTGTGTGCGCTAATCAGTCAGTGCTTTGCATGAGTCCAAGCTACTGGTTCTGATACTCATTGAGCCTGAGGAATATCATTTTATCATCTGTTATAATTGGCAGATGCAGAAAGATTGCATTCAAAAAAGTGACTGGGTATCAACTTAAAATGTTGACATAGGCTATGTGGGAGATAACAGCAGGGACAGTTACACCACTAAGTTGTGAGTTTCTTGAGAGTAGATGCTGGTGCTTGTTACTCATTTTTATATTCCCAAATTTAACATGGTTTCTAGTGTATATTTTATAACTAATAAATACTAAACAAATATATGACAATATATCCATTATGAGGATAAGAAAGAACGACACCATATAAGGAAGTGGTGACAAGTGCTTAAATTATTTAATTCATTGTGTTTTTTTTAAAAAGTTGTCCTATGTTTTTGTTTTCTCATTTTTACATTTGACTTTCTCTTAATATTCGAAATCGTTGGTCCAAGATGCATACTCTCTCTCTGAACCTTGTGTGAGACTAAAATATATGATGAGTTATGAAAAGTACACCATTTTTCTATCCAAACGTAAATGTCACTTTAACTATACATCTGAATGTAACCTAAATATTTCAAGTCTGACATTGATAAATTTGAAACCATTCCTCAAATAATAGAGGTACTCTGTATTTTTATTTTAATACCATATGTGATGATAAAGTTGACTATTGTACATTGAAAACAAATTTTAGGATTTGTCAAGCTTTCACAGTGCAAGGATATAATTCTTAAATTGTATAGCATGAATTCATTTTTGTTTTCAGTCACATCTTCTCGTAGTACTTCAGTAAACAGTATTATGTTAAAAAATTGATCTACATAATTGCCCTTTGTGATATCCAGGTGTCTTTCTATCTTCAGACATATGTTAAAACGTGTATATACAAACACTTTATGTGTATGTGTGTGTATTTACATACATGTATACACTGCAATGTTATAATAGAAGGAAATGTTTCCTGTTAGGAAGTATAAGCCAAATTGCCTTACTGAGAAATAGGTCTTTTAAACCTTTTAATATAAAGGACTTACTTAGTTTATTTTGTTCTGACCTGCAAATAAACTAGACAGCCCTATGAAGCAGCACATAAATGGGTAAAATAATTTGTAGAAAAAATTTAAACATACTCAATTTGCCTTAATTGTAGTGAGCAGAAAAATATTCCATGTTATATTTTATACAAATATGGTACAATTTTGCAGATATATAATTAACAGTATACCTTTTATAAGCTCTCCCTTCTCTAATATGAATAGCAGTTGTTGTCTGTAGCTAATTCATTTAAATAATATATTTTGAATTTCTTGCATACCCCTGACAATATGTGAGGGTAGGTACTTACATACACATCATACCATTTATCACTCTTGATATGAAGGGTGATGTTATTTTTTCTCATTTTACAGATGAAGACACTGAGTTCTTAGGTCAGGGGAAGGTGATATTGATACCTGGTTCTGATTACAAATTTCCTGTTTGTTTCAGTTTGCTCCCATTATCTCTCTCTCTCTCTCTCTCTCTCTCTCTCTCTCGACACTTAATCAATTATTACCTTTTACTTGTCTATATTTTAACTTATTTACTAAACTGTGAGCTCCTTGTAGACAAGAACTGAATTATAAAAAAAACTGTTTCTCACACGCCAGCTATTAAAGCAAGTAGCATTTTTATAACAGAATAACAAAGATGCTCATTTTGACTTGGAAAATTTACTGAGACTGTTTTATTTTCCTTTTGGATCTGGAGCCTAGGTTTCCCAGTATGTGAAGGATCTGGGGAAACTGCTCTGAAATTTCTGGTGTACTTTCATCTCAAGTTTTACTGCAAGTCCTGAATTTTTAAATGATGACTTTCAAACAAAATAGAAAATACAGGATGAAACTACTAAAGATTAAGCAATAATTAAAGTGGATATTTTTTTATTTTCCTTTTAACATAAATAGACTCTATTTAAAGAAACTAAGAATTTCCTTATCTGTTGTTTTTAAGTTAATATCACTTACTACTTTGATCAGTAAAAATGTTTTATGTAAAAAAATTTACTATGCACATACTAATGAAAACATGGATGGTTTCCCCTTTAACTTTGATGTAAGGAAAAGCTTATCTAATTATGACTCAAAATCAAAAGCTCAATAAAGAAAAAAATAATTTGATCACGCTTGCGTGCACGCGCGCAACCCCCCCCCCCCCCCAGTTCAGGGGATAAAATAGCATTAGCAAAGTAAAAGAAAACTGATGAATTGGCAGTAAATATTTGCAACATGTGCCACAAAGGGCTTAGTATATTCTTAATATAGAATAGTTATGAAAGATAGAAAAAAACTCCCAGAACTCCAAAAGAAAAATGGGGAAAAAGTATAGCCAATTCAAATTGTAAGAGAAGATATAAAAATGTTCCTTAGGCATAGGAAAAAAGGTCCAAATTCACTGATTATTAAGCGTCAGTAGAATAATACCGAGATAGTATTTCTCAACCATCAGGTGAATGAAAATGAGAAAGTATGATGACACATGCCATTGGTGAGACTATGAGGAAATAGGTGCTCTCAAGCATTGCTTGTGGGAATGCAAAATGGTGCAATCCTTCTGCATGAGAATTTGAAAATACCTGGCAAAATTACATATGCTATTACCTTTTGACCAGCAACTGTACTTTCAGAACTCTCCCTTGTAACTACATCTATAGCACTGTGGAAATAGCGTTATAAGGTTACTCATTGCAAGTTAAATTAGAATTGCAGAATACTGGAAATGACCCAAATGTTCACATATGCAAGAATGGTTGAGTAAGCAGTGGTGTATCTACACAGCAGAACACTATGCAACAGTAAAAGCAAAAAGCAGGAAAAAAAAAATGGGAAAAAAAACCCACAAAGTACAAAATACTGTATTATGCTCTTTTGTTTGTTTGAGAAGTAGGGAGTGTAAGAAAATATACTGGGTCTATTTATTTGTCCAAAATAAATATGGAAAGGATAAACCAGAAGCTTAGATTGTTACCAACAGAAGGTGAGGTACAAGAGGATTGAGATGAGAGTTATAGTTAATGTAGATTATGTATAGCTGTGAGAGTTATAAACATGATAATCTTTCATATATCTTTCCCCAAATAAACAATTAAAATCAATCAGAATGTGGGGAGAACCCAAAGTGGAACTTAAGGAGTAACAAATGAATGTAAGTGTATTGAAGATGAAAAAAGAAAAGATTTAGGTAAATTTGGAAAATGATATTTGGCCATGTATTGAGACAAAGATGAACATAATACAAATATTATACTGTATTAATGAAGATATTTTTCAGGCATCTGGGTTAATAATTCTGAACTACTTCATGTGCATATTGGAACTGAATAAATAATATCTTGTGGATAAAGAGCCAATTTCTCAGAGAAAGAAGACACAAATAGAAAAGGAACAGGAGAAACCTCATATGAACCCATGGTTTTGGTGAGAATCAGAGCTGTCAGTGTGATCTCATGGTTTTTAATTTTAATCAGAAAATGCAAACATAAATATAAGGGTGTATGCATGCACATGTGTTGGTATACATACATGTATTTTCTATCTTTGTCTGCTTGAAAGTGACATCCTAGTAGCAGTGAATACCTCTAACAATGAGATCTTTGTTTCTAAAAAAATTCTCCAATAAAAGGTACCAAGGCTCCTGGGAGAAATGGTTGACTTCAGGATTGGGAAAGGGAAAATAGAAGCTCAGGACCTCTTATGTTGTCAGAAGTAAAGTACTTAAAAAATGATGATAAAAGCATAAAATCAGAAGAATATAACAATTGTAAATATATTTACAACGTACACCATAGCGCTCAAATATATGAAGTAAAAATTGATGGAGCTGAAGGAAGAAACAGATAGCAACACAGTAATAGATTTCCATACTCCACTACACATTCTTCCCAAGTGCACATGGGAGATTTTGTAAGGTAGACCATATGTTGGCCGCAAATTACATCTCAATCAATTTTAAAAGACAGAATTCAGACAAAGTATCTTTTCTGACCACAACAGGATAAAGTCTAAATAACAAAAAGATAACTGGAAAATTTTCAAACTTGTAAAAATTAACACCCTTTTAGACAACCAGTGGATCAAAGAAGAAATTACAAGGTAAATTAGAAAGTATTTAGAGACAAATAAAAATGAAACACAGCATACCAAAGCTATGGGATGCAGCAAAATTCTAAGGCGGGAATTTATAACTATAAATGCCTAAATTAAAAAATAAGAAATCTCTCAAACATCTAATTTTACAAAATAAGGATGTATAAAAAAGAACAAACTAAACTCAAAACTAGCAAAAGGAATGAAATAATAAAGATTGGAACAGAGATAAATGGAGAATAAAAAACAAAGGAGAAGTCATTGAAACAAAAAGTTGATTCTTTGAAAAGATCAACAAAATTTACATTAAGCTAGATGAATTAAGGGGAGAAAAGAGAAAACTCAAGTTATTGAAGTCAGAATTGTAAGTGGAGACGTTACTACCAATTTTACAGACATACAAAGAAAAGATTATAAGAAACTGCTATGAGCAGTTGTATAGAAATAAATTGGATAATCTAGAAGAAATGGACAAATGCCTAGAAACACAGAAAACTACCAAGGTTAAATCACAAAGAAATAGAAAATCTAAATAGACCTATGACTAGTAAGGAAATTAAGTAATCAGAAGTTTCCCAACAAAGAAAAGCCGTGGGCCTGATGGCTTCACTGGAGAATTCTACCAAACATGTAAAGAAGAAATAACACTAATCCTTCTCAAACTCTTCCAAATAATTGAAGAGGAGGAAACACTTCTTCACTCATTCTGTGAGGCCAGCGTTACCCTGATATCAAAACCAGACAATGATAGTACCAGAAAACTGCAGACCAATATCCCATATGAACATTTATGCAAAAATCTTTAAAAAAAATAAAATAACCCCCAAACTCCCCAAACACTTGCAAACAGGATTCAGCATATTAAAAAGTATTTTATACCATGACTAAGTGGGATTTATTCCTGGAATGGAAGAGTGCTTCAACATGAAAATTGGTCAGTGTAATATGCCACATCAACAGAAGGAAGGATAAAATCTACATGATCATCTCAACTGATGCAGAAAAAAGCATTTGTAAAAACTCAACAACCTAGGAATAGAAGGAAACTACGCAAATAATAAAAGCCATTGATGAAAGACCCATAGCTGACATCATACTCAATGGTGAAAGATTGAGGATTTGCTCTAAGATCAGGAACAAAGTAATGATGCCACTTTTATCACTTTAAATATACTACTGGAAAATCAAGTCAGAGCAATTAAGAAAATAAAAAGCATTGAAATTCGAACGGAAGAAGTAAAATTATCTGTTTACAGATGATATGATATTATACATAGAAAACCCTAAAGATTCTACAAAAAAAACCCCAAAAACCCTGTTAGAACTAACAAGTGAATTCAGCAAAGTAGCAGGATACTAAACACACAAAAATCAGTTATATTCATGAACAATCTGAAAAGGAAATCACAAAATTCCATTTATAATAGTATCAAAAAGAGTAAAATACTTACAGGTTAACTTAATCTAATTGGTGAAAGACTTGTACAAAGCAAACTACAAATCACTGCTGAAAGAAGTTAGAGGATATAAATGAAACATCCCATGTTCATGGTTTGGACAGCTTAATTTAAAAAAAAGATTTATTTGAGGGGAGGCAAGGGGGGAGGGAAGAGAGGAAAAGAATCTTAAGCAGATTCTGCACTGAGCACGGAGCCTGACACGGGGCTCAATCTCAGGACCCCGAGATCGCGACCTGAGCCAAAACCAAGAGTCAGACACTCAACCGACTCTGTCACCCAGGCTCCCCCGAACAACTTAATATTGTTAAAGTTTAATGCTACCAAAAGCAATCTACAGATCTAGGGCAATCCCTATCAAAATCCCAATGACTTTTTTTTCCCCCCAGAAAATCCATCCTAAAATTCATACAGAATCTCAAGGGATTCTAAATAGCCAAAATAATCTTTGAAAGGAAGAACAAAAGTGGAGGATTTCTACTTCCTGATTTCAATACTTTTCAAAAGCGACAGTAATCAAAACTGTGGTATTGACAAAGAGACTTATGTAGACCAATGGATTAGAGAGCCCACAAATAAATTCTCACATATATGTTCAAATGATTTGTGAAAAGGTACCAAGACCATTTGACAGGGAAAGGACACTCATTTTAACAGATGGTGTTGGAGAGTGGATATCTACATGCAAAATTATGAAATTGGACTTTCATCTAACGCCATATAAAAAATAAATTCAAAATGGATCAAAAGTCTAAATGTAAGACCTAAAATGAGAAAATCTTAGAAGAAAACACAGGACAAAAGCTTTATAACATTGGATTTGACAATGATTTTTGGATATGACACTAAAGGCACTGATTACTAAAGAAAAAATAGACAAATTGGACTTCATGAAAAATGTTTAAAGTCAAAAGTCACTCTAAACAGTAAAAAGGCAACTCACAGAATAAGTTAAAGTATTTGTAAATCAGTTATCTGTTAAGGAATTAATATCTAGAATATATAAACAATTTCTAAACCTCAACCAAAAATAACCAGATTAAAAGATGAGCAAAGGATTTGATTAGACATTTCTCCAGCGAAGATACAGGAGTGGCCAAAAAGCACATGAAAAGATGCTTGACATCACTAATCATTTAGGGAAATGGATATCAAAAGCACAATGAGATACCAGTTTTCACCCATTAGCATGACTGCTATTAAAAACAAACAAGACAAATGTTGGTGAGGATGTGGAAATATTGGAACTTTTGTGTGCTCTTGTTGGGAATGTTGAATGGCATAGGTGCTGTGGAAAACAGCATGGAGGTTCCTCAAAAAATGAAAAAGAATTATCATATGATCTTGCAATTCCACTTCTGGGTATACACCCAAAATAATTGAAAGCACGATCTCGAAGAGGTATCTGTACAGTCATGTTCATAGCATCATTCATGATAGTTAAAACAGAAGCAACCCAACTGTTCATTAACAGATGAATGGATAAAGAAAATGTGTTGTATACATACAATGGAGTATTATTTAGCCTTTAAAAGGAAATTAATTCTGCACTACTCTATTACCTGGATAAATGTTGAGGATATTATCCTAAGTGAAATAAGTGAGTCACAAAAAGGCAATTACTGTGTGATTCTAAACTTAAATGAGGTACTTAGAGTAATTAAAGTCATAAAGACAGAAAACATAAAGGGCATTACCAAGGCCTGGAGGCAAACTGAAAATAGGGAAGTATAGAATAGGTACAGAGTTTGTTTTACAGGTGAAAGAGTCATGGGGATGGATGATTGTAATGGTTGAACAACAAAACAACTTGACTGAAAAAAAGGCAAAGGACTTGAATAGACAATTTTTTAAAAAATCACGATAAAAACCAGTGATGGAGAATTTTAAGAGGCACAGGTGCCAATATGAAGGAGCTTCTAGGTCAAACCAGGAACAACTTGAACCAGACAACAAATAATAAGAGTGTTAGAGTATAGCTCATAGAATAAAATAAATGTCCATACTGATATAAATAAATTACTGAATACATAGCCCATGGAGAAGAGACTGGTTTTCCTTATGAATTAATTCCACTAAGCCTTTTCTTAATCCCTTTAAGTCCATTTTTAGGGAGGTCTGTGTATTTTTAGTGACACAGTTAAAACATTTGTCCAAAAGTAGGGCAACTTATTCAACAGGAGTTCTATATTCCAACTTTATCTGATTAAACTGCCATTAAGAAATGAAACATCAAGGAAGTGTTGGCATGGGAAATTGAATTTTAAGGGTAACAGGTAAGTCCCTCATAAATAAGATGGGAAAAAGGATAAAGGACAAAAGTTCATTAGCTGGAGTGGAACAGCTCAGAACTTTATAGGAAGCAAAAGTCTTGAGGGAAATTGCATGGCTAAGAGAATTACATGGGAAAGATTTGGGTTTACAATTAACGTGCCCGAAGTAGCTATGAGCAAATTATTTTGAATTAGAGAATCATAGAAATTTAGGGTTCTTATTTTACAGAGGAAGAACCTGAAAACCTGATGGAAACAATGGACTTGAGTTATAACTATTTGCTATTATATTGTTAATCATCATGCAGTAATTTATTGTTTGAAGAGGGTTTTCTAGTGAGATAAGAGATGGGAAAATATCCTGGAAATTAGAACATAATATATGAAAGTGGTTAATAAGTTTCGAAAATCACTTGTTCTGTGCATGGGGGTTCCTTTCCCTACCTATCCTCATCTACACTTGTTATTTCTTGTGGTTTTGATTTTAGCCATTCTGGCAGATGTTAGGTGATATCTTATCGTGATTTTGATTTGCATTTCCCTGGTGATGAGTGATGTTGAGGATATTTTTATGTGTCTCTTGGCCATCTGCATGTCTTCTTTGGGAAAATGTCTATTCAGGTCTTCTGCCCATTTTTAAATCAGATTATTTGGTTTTTTTGGTGTTGAGATGTGTAAGTTCTTTATATATTTTGGATATTAACCCCTTATCAGATATATCAGTTGAAAATAACCTCTTCCATTCAGTAGATTGCCTTTTTGTTATTATTGATGGTTTCTTTCATTGTGTAAAAGCTTTTTATCTTGGTGTAGTCACAGTAGTTTAATTTTGCCCTATTGGTGGGAAAGCAGATTGGTATATCCACTCTGGAAAACAGTATAGAGGTTCCTCAAAAAGTTAAAGAAACTCTGGATTTCAGCTCAGGTCATGATTTCAGGGCTGTGAGATCGAGCCCTGCATCAGGCTATGTGCTGGGCTCCGTGCTGGGCATGGAGCCTGCTTAAAATTCTTTTTCACCCTCTCCCTCAGCCCCTCACCCTTCTCTGTCCCCCTGTCTAGAAAATTTCACAAAAACCGTATGATCCACTAATTCCACTATTGGGTATTTACCCAAAGAGAAAAACACAAATTCAAAAGGATGCATGCATCCCTTTGTTTATTGTAGCATTGCTTATAATAGTCAAGATATGGAAGCAACCCAAGTGTTAATCTATAGATGAATGGATAAAGAAGATGTGGTGTATATACACAATGGAATATTATTTAACAATAAAAGGATGAGATCTTGGTATTTACAACAACATGGATGGACCTAGAGGATATAATATTAAGTGAAATAAGTCAGTTGGAGAAAGACAAATACCATGTGATTTCACTCATGTGGAATGTAAAAAACTGTTTTAAAACAAACAAAAAGAGGAAAACAAACAAAAAACAGACTCTTAACGACGGAGAACAAACTGGTGGTTGGCAGAGGGGAGGGGTGAAATAAATAATACAGATCAAGGGCACATTTATCTTGATGAGTAATATATAGAATTGTTGAATATTATTTTGTACTGAGACTAATATAACGGTGTATGTTATACTCCAATAAAAAAGGAAAGAAAAAGATTTTAGCTGTTCCCCCACCCCGCCCCCAAACAACAACAACAGAAAATCAATAGTTATTTTCTATCTGTAAGGTACATGTTATTACTACCTTCCTTTCACTCATCCAACAAATATTCCCTGGAGGCCCACTGACATAGAGGAAAGTAAAATGGTTAAAGGCATACTTTTCTTTTCCCTTTCTGACTTTTTTTTTTAAAATTGAAATCTAGTTGACATACAATGTTACAATGTTAGTCTCAGGTGTACAATATAGTGATTCAATAACTCTATACTACTTTCACCACAAGTATAGCTACCATCTGTCACCATCCAGTAAAAGCACGCTATTTTTAAAGTTTTTATTTAAATTTCATTTAGTCAATATACAGTGTAATATTAGTTTCAGGTATACAATATAGTAATTCAACACTTCCATATATGACCCAGTGCACATCACAGTAAGTACACTCCTTAATCCCCATCACCTATTTCACCCCCCCACCTCCCTTATGGTAACCATCAGTTCTCTATAGTTAAGAGTCTGTTTTTTTGGTTTGCCTCTCTCTCCCCCTTTCTTTCTCTTTTTTGCTCACTTGTTTTGTCCCTTAAATTCCACATTTGAGTGAAATCATATGGTATCTGTCTTTGACTTATTTTACTTAGCATAATACTCTGGTTCCATTTATATCATTACAAGCAGCAAGATTTCATTCTTTTTTATGGCTGAGTAAAATTCCTGTGTCTGTATGTGTGTGTGTGTGTGTACATATTATATATATATAAATTTCTTTATACATTCATCAATCAGTGGACATCGGGCTATTTCCATAATCTGGCTATTGTAGATAATGCTGTTTTTAGAAGGGTGCATGTATCCCTTTGAATTAGTAGTTTTGTATTCATTGGGTAAATACCTAGTAGTGTGATGGCTGGGTTGTAGTGTAGCTCTATTTTTAACTTTTTGAAGAACCTCTCAACTGTTTTCCAGAGTGGCTGCTCCAGTTTGCATTCCCACCAACAGTGGAAGAGGGTTTTCTTTTCTCCACACCCTTGTCAACACCTCCTCTTTCTTGTATTGTTGATCTGTTCTGAAAGGTATAAAGTGATCTCTCATTGTAGGTGAATCTCATTTCTTCTGCCTTTTTTTATTGGATTGCTCAGTTTTTGGGTGTTGATTTTTATAAGTTCTTTATGTATTTTGGATACTAGCCTTTACTGGATATTTCATTTGCAGATATTTTCTCCCATTCCATAAGTTGACTAAAAGCACACTTTTAATTCAGAATCAAGCTGCCTCTTTCCACCATTTACTATCCAGATGACCTTTGGTAGTTTATTTCATCTTCATATGTCTTAAATTCTGTAAAACGGAGAGAATGAAAGTCTCAAATTCACAGGTTTTCAGTGAGATGGTAATGAGCATGGTACTGAGAATGGTTACAGAAAATGCTGTATGTTTAAGCTACTATAATCTGTAGTCCATTTGAAAGGAGCATGGGGCTGAAGAGTAACTCTACTACTGATAGCAACAGTACATAGTAGGATCAGCATTGAAGCAGAGTTTCAATCTGATAGAATTCATGTTTCTTCCTTTGAGCTCACTATGTGTTTTTAGGTCCTAGAAGAACTCCTTACAAGCAAATTAAGGAATTATCTTTATTGACAGGCTAAAGAGTTTTTCTGTACTATTGCTAAGCAAATTGAGAATTGCCTTTATGAAAGCCCAACGAAAGAAAATGTATGTAATGCTTTAATATCACTATTTTTTTGTTAATCAAAAATGGTACTCTACCATGTGAACTAATGTTGCTGAAATCATTTATGTAAATAGAATATTTATTTGTATATGTGTGTGTGTGTTTTAAGTAAGCTCTGTGCCCAAAGGAGGACTTGAACTCATGACCCTGAGACTAAGAGTCACGTGCTCTACTGACCTGCCAGCCAGGAATCCCTCATATTTATATTTTAATGCAGAACTAGGCATGTATTTCTTCAGGGTTTCCTGTTTGCAATTTAAGTGAGTAAGATATGCCATTGGAACCAGTATTTTCCTCCAGAGAATAGCATCAAGGTCACCTGTTTTTGGTGGTTCTTTTTAAATTTTGTTTTGTTTTAAAATTGTATCACACTACCTGCTTTCTATAATTTGAATGTCAAGGTTAAAGCTCTGCCATTTAATAAGGAAAGGGATGGCTTCACTCCTTATGAGAGATAGATCTAATTTTTTGTTGTTGTTGTTTGTTTTTAAGATTAATACATTAGTTTAGAGTGAGGGAAAGCACACATGTGCAAGTAGGGGGAGGGGCAAAGAGAGAGGGAGAGAATCCCAAGCAGTACCTAGCTTGAGCTAATTATATATATGGGGGAATGAGCACGGGTAGAAAAAATGAGGAATGCTCCCTTCCCTTAGGGGGAACTATGTAGATAACTACCTTCCACAGCAAGAAAACTAGAAAACATTTGAAAACTCTTTTTTTAGCTCACCAAATCTCAGTATATTTACTTTTATGATTACCTAGAAAAAATGATTGTCTATTTGCTGTTATAACAAGAAACAGCCATATGTTTCACATCTCCCTTATAGGAGCCTGTATTCTATAAAGAACCAAGTTCATGTACAGACTAAATGTAAGAACCCGATCATATAAAAAGTGTGATTAAAATTACATAATAAGGCACGGAACTTTTGTAAGCATACATCATCAGTTTATGCACATAATGTGTGCCTTATCATTTGGGTTATGACCTGAATTACTGGAATTATTGTGTATGTATGTGTATTTTCCCCCTTCTCTTCAGTGCTTAGAAACTCCCTGTCAGAACTATTACTGGAGACCTAATTGATGTCAGCCAGGAAACTGTAATTTCCTGTCGCTTGGCCTTGAATTACTACATTGAGTTTTCAGGCAATAAATGAATTTAGCTAAAAGACACAAGGTTTTTTTTTTTTTTTTTCTCCTGCTTATCATTAATACCTAAGAATATGAATGTTTTATACTGTTCCATCTCCATTACATATATATTTATTGGCTCAGAATGGTATTCATCCCTCCTTGCGTACTTTTATCCTGAACTAATCAAGTCCAAACTTCCTGCTGAAAACCCATGTATGTTCTTTTAAATGTGGGCTGCAGAGCCAGTTTATCTGATAAAGCACATAACCTACCATTTCCAGTACAGCAATGAAGCAGGGCAGCCATGTTGCAAGGAACAGAATGTTTTCCCCTGCTGTTTTTTATTTGTCCTGCCTATCTCAAGTGAGAAAGATGGAATTTTACAAGAACTTAGTTTGTGAAGTATGATGCAAGGCAGTTAATTTTTCTTTAAATGCTTTCCTGGAATACTTGGTATGCAAGAGAGAAGCCTTTTTTGTCTTACATAATTGGGTTGCCGTTTTCTGAAAACGAACCCACAAAATTTGTGTTCTATTAGCCTTCACTTTCTAGTTGCCAGTTTCACTATGATGTCATGAAAAGGGATTAATTTATTTGTGGGGGCATTTATGGGGCAACCAGTAGAACCAGGTCTCTGTTTAATTATATGTAGCTGAATCAAGTAGAACATAAAGATTTCCTGAGGTTAACTTGATGGAGCCCTTGACTGAGGGTTGAATTGGGAACTTAGCTGAGGGTTTGGGGCCAGGGCAGAACCATTCTCATCTGTTCTCTTTTGGGTCCAGAAACGATCTCTGACACGTAGGAAGCTCTGGGAAAAGAAAAAAAAAAAAGTAACTAAGGGAGGGATACCAAGGAAGAGTCCATTTTTTCATGATAAAGGTTTTGAGCTAAGATAATGTCATGCATGTTCCAAGGCCGGGTGATATGGTGACTATAACTGTCAGCAGGAGATCTAGGGACAACTTTCCTTGAACTGGATTGTACCAATGCATTGAAATTAGTAATCATTCTCCCCTTTCGTACCAGTAAATGCCAGCAGCATTCTTGGGCAACCAAAAAGAGTCCCCTGCCTCCTGGCACATTATCAAATGCCACTTATGAGAAGGTCGCAGCTCTGCAGAAACCCACTGTCAAGAGTTCCATAGTTAGTTGTTTGGTTGATTGATTTATCTATTATAAATATTTTTACATTCTAGAACTTCTTTTTAAACATTTCTTTATTGTAAACTCTCTTCAGTGTTAGGAAAATAATACTAGTGATTAACATCTGGGTACTCAACATCCAACTTCACCACATTTTAACATTTTGCTCTAGACATATTTTAAAAGACCTGGAATACTGCATCATTATTAAAGCTTCCTTTGTAATCTTCCCCAACCTCATTTCCATGTCCTCACTTCGGAAAAAAACCTGCTATCCTGATTTTGGATTCATCACTTCGTACATGTTTTTATGCGTTTACCATACTCGCATGTATTTCTAAATGGTATTTAGTACTTCTTTGTATGTTTTAAACTACTTACAAATGATACCATACTCTGTTCTTGTGTAACTTCCTTATTTGATAAATATATAATGCTATCAAGATTTGTCTATGTGGATATGTAAGGCCTTAGTTCATTTTAAATGCTACAAACCATGTCCTTATACAAATATATGCCACAATTTATCCAATTTCTGATGCTGGATATTTGGATTACTTTAATTTTTTTTTTATCAATCCCAAGGATGCTATAATGAACATTATACACACCGTTTAGCATATGGATTTCTTCTTAGAAATTCAATTGATGTGTAGATAGTCTGCTGACACTTAATTTTACTAGATTTTGCCAGATTCCAGCAGAGCGGGTACACACCCACCAGCAATTCATGGAAGTTTTAGAATTTAGAAGTTTCTACTGGGTTGTTTGTCTTCTTTTTTGGTTTTCAGTAAGAATTTTGGTTTTAGTTTGTGCGTGTATATATATATATATATATATATATATGTAAGTATATTTTCCCAGTATCTGGCTTTTCTTTTTTTTCTATGTTATTTGTCCACTTTTTGTTATATAGATGGCTTTAGTCAATTTTATCAATCTCTTTGAGTTTGTATGTTTTATATATTATGTAAGAAATCTTTTTATACTAGCTTTATTTTCTCTCAGGTGGATAACCAGTTGTTCAAAAATCATTTTTAAAAGTGTCAATTATTTTTTAATGAATTGCATATTACTATTTCTAAATGAGTGTATCTATTTCTGATACATTTATATATCAGAAATATATTTTATATATTTTATCTCAATAATCTGTTTGTCTTTTTCTTTATCCATTACCTCTCTGTCTTAAATATCATTGCTTTTTATAAACCTTCTTATCTTTGAAAGCAGCCATTTAAAAAAATTGTCTTGGCTAATCTTCTCTCTTTGTTCTTACATATGAATTTAACAATCAGCTTTTTAAGTTACATGATAAAATTATATATTGGAATTCTGATTGGGAACTGAATTAAACTTATGGACTAATTAGAAGACAACTGATATCTTTATGCTCTTGAATCTTCCTACCCATGGACATGTTTTATCTTTCCATTTGTATAGATACTGTCCATGTCTTTAAAATTTTTTTTTTTCTATATGAAGATCTTAATCTATTTTTTTAGTTTTTTTTCTCTGAGGACATTATATCCTGTGTTTCTCTTACTAATGAAATTTGTTTCAAAGTATATTTTCTTTCACTGTTTTTATTGTTACTGATATAAAGGTATATTTTTTGCTGGTGTATTATAAATGATAGTCTTGTTTAGTCTAAATAATTTGTTTATAATTTTCCTTGAATGCTCTATATAGTCAATATTTTATGCAGATATTTTTTTCTTCCTTTCCTATTCTTATATTTCTTATGGATTTTTTTTTTTTGTCTTACCATGATGATAAGTGCCTATAATATAGTGGTTTATTGGAACAATGATAGCAGGCATATTTATCTTATTTTTTACTTTGAGAGATTTATCATTTCATGTATGAGATTATACTTTTACTATATTTATATGTATTTATAAATAGTAATATTTTTAAACTTCATATAAATGATATCTATATATTCTTCTTACAGTTCACCATTAAGTATGATATTCTTTGCTAGAGCTACTTACTTCCTTCTATTTCTGTTACTTTAAGTTTTCTTTTTATATTTAAATTATGAATGGGTATTGATGTTTATCAAGAAAATTTGACATTTTTTGTGAGTCCTATTATTACAACACTTTTCTAATATTGTTACAGTGGTAGAGTCCTTTATTGTATGCAACACTGGAGTCTTTGTTCTGGGATACGGTAGTGGAAAGGCAAGTAGAACTTCTGACCCCAAGACCCCTTTCTATGGAACAACTTCTTAACCCTTTCCATTGAGCCTAGATCCTTTTCTTTGCACTTTAGAGATACTGATTTAGCCATGTAAAGAATATTTAACAATTCAATATCAGAATTTAAAGAGTTAGACAATGACCATTCACCTCTAATACTTAAAATTTCAAAAGCAATTTCCAGTAGTTTTTAATGGTTTCTGGATGCGTGATTTTTTAGTTCCTCAGTAGTCTGACCACAGGAACTGTTGATACTTTGCATTCTCTTGTATTTGAATAGAGGTCACAGAGCCTGGGAAAACTATGTGAAATAAAGCGAACCTTCTTATTTTTTTATTTGTAAGAACGAAGAGTCCAGAAAGCCTGAATTTGGATGTTGAGTTCAAGCTAATTAAAAATCCCACTGTTGAATTGGACTTTATTTTGGTCAGTTACATGAATTGGGACCTGTAAGCACAACCGTTCCCCCCAAAGAGCAAAATAATGAATTACTGTTACTTACAATTACACGGATGAATCCTCCAGATTTCATGCTGAAAAAAGAAGAAACATACGGATACATGATTTATGATTCCACTTAAGAAGATATTTCAAGGACAGATAAATCTACAGTGATGAAACAGAGTAGTGGTTACCTATTAAGGGAGGGAGGAATGAAGGGATCTTTTGGAGCTCTAGAAATGCTCTGTGTCTTCATATGGGTGGTGATTAACTTAGTGTATCATATACCATACACTTAAGATTTTTATACTTTATTGTACGCATCTGATACCTCAGTTAAAAAGAGTATGGCTAAAATAAATTCAGAAAGGGGTGCCTGGGTGGCTGAGTCAGTTAAGAGTCTGCCTTTGGCTCAGGTCATGATCCCAGGGTCCTGGGATGGAGCCCTGCATTGGGTTCCCTGCTCAGCGGGGTGTCTGCTTCTCCCTCTGACCCTCCTCCTGCTCATGCATGCATACATGCTCTCCCTCTGAAATAAATAAAATCTTAAATAAAATAACTTCAGAAAAGGTTTATTGTTCTTTCTAAATGATACATATGTTTTTTCGTAGAATGAAACCATTTTGGTATAACCTTTTCAGGTTTATAGATTATTGGTTAGAGTGTGTGTGTGTGTATATGCATCTCATAGGTTTTCTTCAGAATCACATGAATCCTTTAATGAATGATTACCAGCCTCCAGGTGTTGTGTTATAACTTGGGGATTCTAAGAAGGTATGTTAGCTGAGAGTCTAGTGGGGGACAAGTAATTAAGTATGTGTGAAAGCAAGGGGGAGATATTTAATGCCTCTCAGAACACTGGGGAAGAAGGGCCCGACTTGTCTACAGTGGGGTGGGGGCATAAAGTGAAACCTTCTGAAGACATAGCTTTTTGGAGAGTTTTTAATGATAAGTAGGACTTTGACAAATGGATCGTGTAGCACTTATAGATACATTAGTGCTAAAGGTGTGAAATGACATTTTGTCTTTAGGAACTCTAAGGTTTTTGGTATAACTACAACCAAGTGTTGTGGAAAGTGTTAATATATGAAATTAGGAAGATAAAAAGAGTCACGATGGGAAGAGGGTTGAATTACATGCTAAGGAATTTTGATTTTGATTTTCTCTTTGGCTTTGGGTGTTAAGGACCCATTGATTTTAATTAAGTGGTGTGATTGGGTTTGCATTTTGGAAGTAATTTTGGCAGTATTGTCGAGACAATTTGGATCTTCCCCCTGGAGTTCTTGCCTTGGTGCTTTTCTTACTCTGTGTAGCTTTTATGTATGTTCTCCTTTGCAGACTGGTGATTCCTAAATCTAAATCTGTTCCAGACTTCTTCCTCTTCACCCAAACCAAAACTGGCTGCTAGTGCCCCTTACTACTACAGTCTTGCTATTTGGAAAGAACATTTTTTCACCTCCTCCCACACTCAGTGGGGTTTCTGTAGGGAAGGTGGGGAAGAGGGGAGAGGTACAGAGGTAGAAGTTTTCTTATCGGCTGATACTGTGGTAAGATGGCTTCATTCTCTAGGCCTGGGGGCTATTGGAACTGCTCTCTTTATTATTTTGCCTGAGATATTTGAAGATTTCACTGTGGGGTTCCTTTGATCTTACCTTCTTTGACTTGAGTAATGATCTCTCCTTGACCTGGACATTTCAGATTTTTCCTCAGCTCCTTTTCCCGGTGGTACCTACGGCTTCCTCCTGCAGGAATCCCCTTGCCTTGGCAAGTTACTCTTTCAAGCAGAGTCCCTTTTATAAATGTAGTCAGGCCAACATTCCTAGCACAAATTCCATATCTTGTCCCTAAGGTTTACACATCCTTGATCTGCAATCAGAGAAGACTGTAATTCATCTCTTAGATGGTCACTTTAGCCTGCTGCCACAGGTCCCTTTACCTTACTCAGGTTCTAGGCTTTGTGAATACATTTTCTGACACTTGACAGACCATGTACTGGTTAAAGGTTGACATTGTTCTCAGGCAAAATTCTGTGCCATAATCACACCTGGGTGGCACAGCGGTTAGGCGTCTGCCTTCAGCTCAGGGCGTGATCCCGGCGTTATGGGATCGAGCCCCACATCAGGCTCCTCCGCTATGAGCCTGCTTCTTCCTCTCCCACTCCCCCTGCCTGTGTTCCCTCTCTCGCTGGCTGTCTCTATCTCTGTCGAATAAATAAAAAAATAAAAAAAAAAATCTGTGCCATAATCAAACAGCTGGTCCATGGCCTTAAAAGAGAATGCTGCCCACGAATAACAGATTTCAGCAGTCTAACTTACTTATTTGTTGCTTATTGGAGAGACCATTAATGGGAATACGAAAGACAAGATGTGTCTGAATTTTTTCTCAGCATTTTTTTAATCACAAAACATATTAGACATCAAGGAAACTGCACAGAATGTAAATTTACAGCTCACTGAATCGTTACAAAGCTAGCATCCAAGTCGTGCCCACCCAAGTCAAAAAATGGAATATTGACAGCATTCCAGTTAAATTACATTCAAAATCCTTTCTGTCCCAGGGCGCCTGGGTGGCGCAGTCAGTTGAGTGTCTGACTCTTGGTTTCGGCTTAGGTTGTGATCTTCTGGTGGTGGGATCCAGCCCCAAGGGTGGTGTGGACTCCTTGCTGAGCCTGGAATCTGCTTGGGTTTCTTTCTCCCTCTCCTTCTGCCCCTCCCCACCATGCTCACACATGCTCTCTCTCTAAAATAAATAAGTCTTAAAAAACAAAAACAAAAACAGAAAACCTTTCTGTCCCCCTCACCAAGGGTAACCACTATCCTGACTTACAACACCATAGTTCTATACATTTTTTGAACTTACATAAATGGAATCATACAGTATAAATTATTTTAGTTTGGACTTCAAATTCTTAATATTTTTGATGTTTATCTATATTGATATGTGTCAATAGTTGGCTCATTTTATTTAATGCCTACCACAATTTATTTACCCATTGTAATGGACTTTTGTGTTGTTTCCATATTTTTGGCCATTCTAAAGGAACTGTCTTACACATTTTTTTTGGATGCACATATACATATATTTTCGAAGAGTATAAGCCTAGGTGTATTACTGATGGGTCATATAGTATGTGTATCTTCAAACAGTAGGTTTGCAGTACCAATTTCTGGGTTAAAAAAAAAAAGTAATTTTTTTTTTTTTGCAAAATGCTTGTACCAGTATGTACTTTGGCCAGCATGTTCTTGTTTTCCATGACTCCATGACTTTGCCAACAATTGGTATTGTCATTAAAAAAAAAATTTCGTTAGTTTTTTAATTTTAATTTCAGTATAGTTAATATACAGTGTTATGTTTGTTTCAGGTGTACAATATAGTGTTTCAACATTCTATACATTCCTCAGTGTTCATCGTGATAAGTGTGCTCTTAATCCCCATTATTTATTTCGCATCCTCCCCCACTACCCCTCTGGTAAGCATCAGTTTGTTCTCTGTAGTTACGAGTTTGTTTTTTGGTTTGTCTCTTTCTCCTTTTTTTTCCCCCTTTGTTCATTTGTTTTGTTTCTTAAATTCCACATATGAATGAAATCATATGGTATTTGTCTTTCTCTGATTTAATTCACTTAGTATTCTAGTCTCTAGCTCCATTAGTGTTGTGCATGGCAAGATTTCATTCTTTTTTATGCTGAATAATATTCCATTGTATATATGTATACCACCTCTTTATCCATTCATCTATTGATGGACACTTGTGTTGCTTCCATATTTTGACTATTGTAAATAATGCTGCAATAAACATAGGGGTTCATGCATCTTTTCCAATTATGTTTTTGAATTCTTTGGGTAAATACCCACTGGTTCGATAACATCATACGGTAATTCTATTTTAATTTCTTGAGGAACTTCATTACTGTTTTCCGGAAGTGTCTGCACCAGTTTGCATTCCCACTAACAGGGCACAAGGGTTCCTTTTTCTCTACATCCTTGCCAATTCTTGTTTTTTTGTGTGTTTTTAGTTTTAGCTATTCTGACAGGTGTGAGGTGATACCTCATTGTAATTTTGATTTGTATTTCCCTGATGATAAGTGACGTTGAACATCTTTTCAGGTGTCTGCTGGCCATCTGTATGTCTTCTTTGGAGAAATGTCTGTTTGCATCTTCAGCCCATTTTTAATCAGATTATTTGGTTCTTTTTTGGTATTGAGCCATGTAAGTTCTTTATATATTTTGGACAATAGCCCTTCATCGGATATGTCATTTGCAAATATCTTCTCCCATTCAGTTGGTTGCCTTTTAGTTTTGCTGACTGTGTCCTTCACTGTGCATAAGCTTTATATTTTGATGTAGTCCCAATAGTTTATTTCTGCTTTTATTTCCCTTGTCTCAGGAGACAGATCTAGAAAGATGTTGTATGGCTAATATCAGAGAAAGTACTGCCTGTGCTCTCTTGTAGGATTTTTATGGTTTCGGGTCTCATATTTTGGTCTTTAATCCACTTTGAGTTTATTTTTGTTTATGGTGAGGGAAAGTGGTCCAGTTTTATTCTTTTGCATGTTGATGTTCAGTTTACCCAGCACAGTTTGTTGAAGAGACTTTCCTTTTGTATATTCTTGCCTCTTTGTTTTTTGTTCCTGTTTTTTTTTTTTTTTTTTTGGTAAGACTTTTTTTATTTATTTAGTGGTCATGAGCTGGGGGAGGGGCAGAGGGAGAGAGAGAATCTCAAGTAGACTCCATGCTGAATGCGGAGCCCTACACAGGGGCTCGATCTCATGACACTGAGATCATGGCTGGAACTAAAACCAAGAGTGGGACACTTAACTGACTGGGCCACCCGGGCACCTCATCGTTTGTTGAATATTATTCGACCATATAATCATGGGTTTGTTTCAGGGTTCTCTGTTCTGTTCCATTGATCTATGTGTCTGTTTTTGTGCCAGTACCATACTGTTTTGATTACTACAGCTTTGTAGTATATCTTGAAATCTAGAATTGTGATACTTCCAGCTTTGTTTTTCTTTTTCAAGATTGTTTTGGCTATTCAGGATCTTTTGTGGTTCCAAACAAATTTAAGTATTATTTGTTCTAGTTCTGTGAAAAACGCTATTAATATTTTGATAGGGATTGCATTAAATGTGTAGATTGCTTTGGGTAGAATGGACATTTTTAGCGAAATTTGTTCTTTAAATCCATAAGCATGGACTATCTTTCCATTTGTATCAATCTTCAATTTCTTTCATTAGGGTTTTATAGTTTACAGAGTACAGGTCTTTCACCTCCTTGGTTAAGTTTTCGTAGGTATTTTAATATTTTTGGTGCCTTTGTAAATGGGATTGTTTTCTTAACTTCTCTTTCTGTTGCTTCATTATTAGTGTATAGGGATGCGATGAATTTCTATATATTGATTTTGTATCCTCTGACCTTACGGAATTCATTTATCAGTTCTTGTAATTTTTTGGTGGAGTCTTTAGGGTTTTTAATATATATGGTATCATATCAGCTGCAAATAGCGAAACTTTTACTTCTTTGTTCTCAATTCAGATGCCTTTGATTCCTTTTTGTTGTTATTAGGACTTCCAGTACGATGTTGAATAAAAATGGTGAGAGTGGACATCTTTTTCTGATCTTAGTAGGAAAGCTTTAAGTTTTTCACCATTGAGTATGATGTGGGTTTTTCATATATGGCCTTTATTATGTTGTGGTATGTTTTGTTAGAGTATTGTCATTTTTTAAAATCCCTTTGGATAGATGAGAAATTAGAAACCTTGGTTTACATTAGCATTTTCCCAATATTAATGAGGGTGTTTACTTTTTCATGTTTGTTGGCCATTTGTATGTCCCCTTTTTTTCTCACTTTTTATTTTTAAATGATTTCAGATTCACAAAAAGTGGAGGGAAAAAAAGTATAGGGAGGCTTTATGTACCTAATTTCTCCCAGTAGTAACATTGTGTATTACTATAGTATAGTATCAAAGCCAGGAAATTGACATTGGTACCACTACCAGAGTTCACTCATATTTCATCAGCTTTATAAATGCTCATTTATGTGTGTGTATAATAATTTTATTGCATGTATAGTTTCATGTAACCATCTCCAGAATCAAGATAGAATTATTGTATTACTACAAGACTTTCTTACCCTATCCCTTTTAGACATACCCTTTCTCCCCATCTTTAACCCCAGCAACTACTAATCTATTTTCTATTCCTGTTATTTATTTTTTTCTTTTGTTTGGGAGCACCTATTCAAATATTTTTGTCTGTTTTCTGTCTTTTCTTGGTTTTTCAGATGTAGTTATATGTATAACAAGTATCTTTTCCTACTCTATGGGTTACATTTATATTTTCTTATTGGTGTAATCTGATGAATAAAAGTTCTTTATTTTAATATTATCTTACTTATCTTTTCTTTCATGTTTAGTGCTTCCTTCAGATTATGAAAATATTTTCCCTGTCTTGTCGCAGGTAGATTTACAATCCACCTGAAATTGATTACTGAGGTGAAGTAGAGGTCAATTTTTCTTTTTCTTTCTTTCTTTCTTTCTTTCTTTCTTTCTTTCTTTCTTTCTTTCTTTCTTTCTTTCTTTCTTTCTTTCTTTTTTCTTTTTTCAACTTACTTGGATATCTAATTGAGCCAGAACTCTATTGAAAAACCTTTTTCCCATGGTTTCGTAAATCCATCTTTGTATATGAAGCAAGTGACCCATATGTGTTAACAGTTTGTTTCTGGGCTTTTTGCGTCCATGGTTAACTTGTCTATCCTTGCACCAGTTATATACCATTGTATTTATTGTTGGGTTATGTTTCTTAACATCTGGCAGAACAAGTAGTTGCAACTTGTTCTTCCTAAATGTCTTGGATCTTAATGGTATTTTGCTTTTCCATATATATTTTAGAAGCATCTTCTGAAGTTATAAAAATAAAACTGGAAATTTTGATGGATAATGCACTGGGTCTATACGTTTTTTAGGCATGAATTGGCATTACTGCAGTATTAAATCTTACACTCTATGAATATAGCATAATCCTCTATTTAGGTTTTTATTTTTTGATGTTTTATTGCTTATCATAAAGTTTTTACCATCTTTTATGAGATCTGTTCCTAGCTATTTGATATTTTTAATGCCACTATAAATAGTATCTTTTTAAAGTTTCATCTTTTTGAATGTTTGCTGCTGTTATAAAGGAATATAAAGGGATGTTATATATTGATTTTGTGCCCAGGAAACTTGCTAACTCAATTATTCTAGTAATTCATTTCTTGATTCTTTAATATTCTCTATTTCTTCCTTTCCAGTGCTTATACTGCTTGCCTGCATCCCTCTCTCTCCTTTCATGTTTCTCTCTCATATTTTCTTATATCGCTGCATGGTAGGACTTTACCTATAATATTTAATAGAATTTACATTAGCAGGTATTTATGTGCTGTTCCTGAGCAAATAGAAAGTCTTTAATTTTTTACCAATAAGTATGATGTTTGCTGTAGATATTTTGTGGATACGCTTTATCAGATAAAGATTATAGAAGTCCTTTTCTAGTCTTCCTTTTCCAAGAGTTTGTGCATGTGTGTGTGATGATTCAATGTTTAATTTGTCCAATTATATTTCTGCACCAATAGAGATGAGCGTATCATTTTTCTTCCTTATTTTGTTAATGTTGTGAATTATACTGATTGATTTTCAAATCTTAAACCAATCTTTATTCCCGGAATAGCACCAATTACGAATTCATGTGTGATTCGTTTTATATACTGCTGGATTCAGTTTGTTAATGTTCCTTTAGGATTTTTGCTTTTACGTCCATCAGTGAGATTGGCTTGTAACTTTTGTTTGCTTTACAAATTCTTTTATCTTCTCCTGTCCAAAATGCTTCTCTTGTGGTATTTGCTGTTTTAGATGATATAGTCCTCCCTGTGCTCATGCACCCTTGCATCACATACCCACACTCATGTACAATCAATTAACAATTCCATCAACTACACATTTTAAATACCATATTACTTAGTTTTGTCATTCTTTCCATCCCATCAGCTCCTACGCTAGTTCAGGACACTATTGTCTCTCTCTTTGATTATTTAAGCAATCCCCGTAAGGTTTTTCTGCCACAAGTTTTGTTCCTTCCCATTTATCTTCCTTATTGCAATTAAGATGAACTTTTAAAACCACAAATTCTACTATGCTTCATTTCTTCTTACAAATTTTCAGTGACTCCTCATTGAATTTCTGTGAGCTCCTCATATTAGCCATATGTTCCCTCATGTCCAAGCCTTGGCCCATGCTGTTTTCTTGTCTGATAATATTTCCATTGGTACGCAAACTAAATATACCTCTGCAGTGTATCAGAGGACTTCAAGAAGGAGAATAGCTTGGCAAAATAATGGCTAGACAGGAGACCGTGTATGGAAAGTTAAAAAGGCAGTTCAGGAGCTGATTTTTCAAACAGTATCTACTTTATCATGTATTTTATGCGTGGCTTGGCTTGTTTTGTGGAACCTGGCAGTGAGTTCTTAAAGGGAATGCATCATGCTGAACCCTTGTGCTCAGCTCTTGATAGCACAGTTTATGAGTCATGTAAAAATTGAAACCTCTTCAGTAAATATCCAGGGTAATGAGAAATTGTTGTGGGTTCTAGGAATGGTTAACCTGGCTAAGGTAGTACTTGAAAAATTGTCAGATAAAAGAGGAAATTGAAAGTATTTTGTGTATATTGATGACTGCAAGGATATAAATAATTACAAATGCACAGAGGTATTTAGGAAGGCAGAATTTATGTCTGAATTAGGAAGAATTGTCTAAAGACCAGAACAGCTTCGATATGGAAGGAACTGCCTCCCAAGATACTGTTTCCTCTTGTTTAATGTATTTGGGCAGTGGTTGGTCTATTATGTTAAGGGATTTTATATATTAGGGCAGTGGTTCCAAGACTCAGGTCACATCCAGACTAATTAAATCAGAGACTCTGGGGATGAGACGCAAGAATCAACAGTTTTTGAAGCTTCCCTGTGATTCCGAAATGCAGACAAGTTTGAGAAGCCCTACAGGAGAGAGGTTTCAACTCCTGAGAGGTTTTCCTGCATCAGTAGTTTCTTGAAGAAATGGGGGGAGGGGGGGAAAAAGCACATTTCCAAGCACTACTGTATAGTTTCTACATTAGTAGTGTTGGGTGGACTCGAGGAGTCTTTATGATTAAGAGTATTCTGAGATTATTCAATTTTCTAGCAAGGTTTAGAAACCACTAGATTATATGACTTTTTTAAAGAAGAATGCCTTGTGCATTCATAATTCAGCAAGGCACCTGACAAACTCATTTATGGGATCCTTATGGACAAAATATATAACATGAATTGAAGCAGCTGTGTGTAGGACAAAGAATGGGTTTTGGATTCAAAGGTATCTGAATTCTAATTCTTGTCCTGTTACTTACTACTTATTTATTAAACTTACAAAAATTTACTTACCGTCTCAAACTCATCTTAAAATAGAATAACAACCATTTTGTCAATTAATTTTAAAATTTAAATAAAGCTATTTTTGAAAACTATCAGTCTAGCATCATGTCTATATATATTGGGCTCTTTTCTAAATTCTGTAGTTCTGTGAATACTGAAATTAATGAGTGGATTCATGGAGCATATGCACATGTTTGATGAGTGTATGTGTGTATTCTGTGTTGATTTTTAGCTCTGATGTGTTGTGAATCCCTGGTTTTAATATTCTGCTTTAATTCAGTTATTGTATTTGGTATTTTAAAGGCCATACGGGTAAAGAAAAATACCTTTCACTTGCTATTGTTTTTATGTGAAATATAATTCATGCCTAATTTTTTTTTCTAAATCGCACATTTCAGATAAGTTTTCATTAATTGTATTATAAATGATGGGGGAGAACTAACTGTGCTTTTTCTTTTTTTTAAATCACAGGTTTATGGTAACTGTGTGATTATTTATTAAAATGGAAAACTGTGAAGAAAGAAAAAGATAGCAGTTGGAATTAAAATTCCTGGATGAATATTTTGTTTTTGAGACATCAGCATTTAAAAACGATATGCTGATTTGGAAAGTCTCGGGAGTAAATTGCAAAATTCATCTTTTCCAATCAATCAATGGACTTTTTAATCATTCCATGGAGTTGATGAAGTTTGGAGATGATGTGTGATGGGAAATGTGGCATGCCAGTGTTTTCCTAGTGATTGCATCTTGGATTAGTTTGCTGCTTTTTTGAAGAGATTCCATTTTGAAAAGCAAGAACCTAATGTGATGGATTTATCTTCAGAGATGAACAGACATGGGAAGAATCCAGTGAGTCACAAGCTAGAAGATCAGAAGAAGGTAATACAAATAAATTTCCTTTTGCTTGGTCTTTTTTGTTTACCCTTAAAGAGAATTTCATAAATTGAAAATGAATGTGCTTTAGGAGATAAAATAACATACTATTTCATGGAAATAAATCCTGCCATATAGCCAAGTGTAGCTATGGTCTGGATTTCATTACCAGTTGGTGGTTTTTGTTTCTAAAGTCTTCTGAATTCATCCATCCAATGGGTTGGCAAAGGATTCTGTGGTGTTCTCTCACTCTTGACTTTTAGAAATTCTAGTGACCTGCTGGCCTGACCTCATGGAACAGTTTTCTGAGATCCAGGGTGACGTATGAGTCATGGGGCATTGCTGGAGTAATGGAGAAAGTTAGAGCTCTCCTAAAGGAGAACACCTGCCTTTGCTTGTAGTAGAAGATGTAGCTGGCATTTGAAATTCTCCAATTTCATATCCTTGGAGTACATCAATGTAAGTCTTCTCATTTGTACAGCTGGCCTGGAAAGAGAGTCATGAGGAAACTGTGAGCTTTGGTTTGACTCTTCATGTGTGATGTCAAAGGATCTAATGGAAAATATCAAAATAGGGCTGTGCTAATATTTTTTTTTTAGTGGGGTTTGAGAGGTTCTGAGTGAGAAGCTGGAAATTGAGTACCAAGGTTTGTACTTAAACCTCATTTTTCTTCCTTTTAGAAATTCTTACCTGCTAAACTGCTGTACTATAGTGAGAACCATCCAGAGAGCATTTATCAAAAGGGTCAAAGATGGTGCCCAGGAGAGGAATCCTACTCATAATGAAATATATTATCTTTTGTAATGTTTTCATTGACTCCATTAGTACAGGAGAGGTGTGTGGGGACCCAGTAGTTAAGGCACAAAAGCAAGGAATAATGAAATAACAGAAAGGATATTTTTAGTTAGACATGAATCTAAGGGGCATGATTAAAGTTTGTTTTTACATCTGTCGTAGAAATTTGCTTACTAGTCATCTTGTATTTCCATGAGACAACTCATTCTTTTGCAGCTTTGGAGGTAAGATGTTTAGAAGAAGCCATATAGAGAATAGCTTGTTAATTTGCTCTGACATTTTGACCAGCGCTACTAGAAAGGCGCTACAGTGATCCCTTTGCATGAATCCACACAAAAATGTGTGGGTTACTTATGTCCAGTTTGGTTCATTCGTTGGGTTTACCTGCAGTATATGTAAATCTTGGAAATACTCAGTAGTGTAAAATCCAAGATGCCCGGAATCAATTTTGACTTCAATGTGGATATAAATTTCTGCACAAATGAGTGTGTTACCAAGAATGCTGTTGGTGTTTCAAATGGGTCAGCACTTTTTTTCTTCTGCTGATACTAAGCGTGTTGATCCAAATGAGATCGCAAGATCGGTTTCCATGCAAAGCATGCGCTGCAATTTCTTCAGTACTGAGGGGTGATTTAATCATTTTTCTCTATCTACATTTTAAAATGTCCTTAACTCTGATGGGTAATTCGCTTACTGTATTGGATTGGAGAAAGGAGAAGTGGGTAATAGGTAAGCAATTAATATTACAGAATTCTGATTTTTGAAGGAAGTCCTTCTTTCCTGGCAGGGAAGGAAAGTCCTTCTGCAGGTGCTGTCGTTTTTCTTGCCTGAATAAACGATATTTTCTGCAAACACAGAAGGGATTGCAAGCTACAGAATGGAATGAACTCTTAAAATCATTCAGAAAATTCCTTGTGTGGAACTTTAAACAATGATCCATAATGATGCTTAGTTTCCCAGGCCAGTTCACAAAGGACCGTTCAGCTCATACAGAATAGTAATAGAGTTTAGACAAACTATGTAGAGCCACGATTCTGTGGGAAAATTAACAAGACCAGTGTGGTGGTGGTGGATGAAAGGATCCCCATTTCACTGTAGCCTCGCCTTCTAGTTGGTAGGGAGGTGGGGAGGAAGAACATTTTCAATGAGCATTATCAAGAGGAAAATGGGATTCTAATGATTTCCTGGCTACTCAGTTGGTGTGAGCATTCACACTGAGTAAGCCAGAACCTCAGATATTGATCGATCAATTGATCAGTACTTAAGATTCAAATTTGCTAAGTGTCAGCAGGAATACCTACTCTCAATGACAGTTCTGTGAATTTGTAGTAAGGAGAAAAACGAAACATTAACACCATAAATCTTCATAGACTAAGCTCTGGGCACAGCCCTGCCACCACACAATTACCAGTAGAGATCATAAGAGCATTCATGTAATTACTTCAAGTGTTTGTAGTCCTTCATGATGAATTAATTTAAGCAGGAACAACGTTCCACATCAGTGAAATAAAATGTATTTATTTCAACTCATGACTTAATCCAGAGGTGAAACATCTTTTTGGTATTCCTGAAAAACGTGTTCTTCTCACAGTGTTTGGCATATGGTAGATACTTAAAGCAAGGGGAACTGAACTGACTTCCATACAGGCTCCTGTTTTGAGCACTGCCCAATGATTTTTTGTTCCATGTACAAATAGCTCACTAGCTTTTGTTCTTGACTTAAAATAATGAATTTGTACTTTGTATGCTCTGCTTCCGAGTAGAAGCTGTTAGGACACTGAGCGTAAGAGTTTGCGAGGGTGTGTTCTTCTGCAGTGAGTCGGTGAATGTCAGGGAAGAGATAAAATATGGAGTGCTTACTATACCAGGCACATGCTTGGTCCTTTCTAATTTATGAAGAAAGTGTATTTCTACAAAGATAAAAGGTGCTTTTTTTTACCTTTTCCATATCTCCTTAAGAGATTTAGTCCTGCAAAAATAATGATCAGTTCCTCAAAAATATATATACAATAAGAAGCACATATATACCATTTATTCAAAACTAAAGAGTTCAAAAGTGTGTGTGACTTCTTGGGCTTCTTCAAAATAATACTCATCACCTGACTAAATCTGGAAAACATACTTGAAAGTTAAAAGGTATCATATCCACAAGTCCTATCTGAAGTCCTCTTCATTATGGATAAACCAGAGATGTGCATCTTACAGGAGTTGAGAGTACTTCTAAGAATCTCAAATCGACCTGGATTAGTGTAGGACTAGGTGGAATTCAACTCACTTTTTGATTCCTGTGATTTTTATCAGTAGAATTTTCAGTTAGGTTTGGCCCATAATCCCTGCTTTTGGCATTCTGTTTCTGGAATGTCCCAGATGGGAAAATTATCGTGGTATCTCAGAGCTCCTGCATGCCCATAATGAGGTGTTTTATTTTTGAAAACTTGACCTTTTGACCCATGTTTGCTCATTGATGCCAATAAGCTTGTTATATTGCTTTCCACTAATTTTATTGCTTTGTGGGATTTTTTCTGCAAAAGCCCCTGGAACAGCAAAAGCCCAATAGGTACAAATGTCACTTCGGTTTCATTAATTGTGACCTTGAACTGAAAAGCAGAGCTCAGTAGATTTTACTGTCAGTCTAATTGCAGCAGTTTGCAGCTCAGACAGCCATGGGACACTGCTTTATTGCTCCGTGAATATTTTGTGTATTAAACCAAAGCATTTGTCATAGTCAACAGTTTACTAGGTACTGCTGAAAAAGGTAGCAGGATACACATTTTGAAATTATGACAATGAAATGCAATACATATTTAGTGACCTGTTGGAATGCCTTTGTCTCTCTATTCTTTAAAGCAGAAAGGGATGGCAGTATTATTGCATGTATGCAGAGATATTTATGTTTGGAAATGTCTAAGATTGATGTCATCACACACTTTCATTGCCTAAAATCATGTCTTTTACATGCTAGTTAGTCAGCATTATTTTCACACTGCCTTGCAAAAACCTCCAGATAACTTCTAACACATCATGTCTTCCTATGTGATGGCAATTATTTCAGAAGTAACACAGTCTGGGTGTAGTGAGTGAGAGAGTTTGAGATGTGGAAAACCATGTAAAATAAGAGAAACAATTGTGTTAGTTAATAGAAAAGGGGATGCCGATATGGAGAAAGTCTGGTATTTTAAGGGCAACCCTAGTGATATTGTGGCCTTAAAATCAAGGTTAGGTAGGGGGGGGGGTAGAAAAAGTATTATCTGCCAGTGACATTGAGGGCTTCCACGGTGTCTCTCTGCATAGACTAGTCTGGTTTGTTTGTTTTTCAGTTGACTTCAGACAGAAGTATGGTTCAGCTGCATCACTGCATACAACGGTGTTGGGCTACTCCAGTAATTTTACTGAAAACCTCACTTGTGATTACCAGTGCTTTAGAGAGTAAAAATAATTTATTAGTTAAGATCTAGCCTAATTCTTCTTTTAGTATTTTTCTTTTTAGTGTGCTAGACTACATTTGTTGCATTTTCTTGCAGTGATGGTAAAATAGCATCATGTAACAGTCAAAAAGTGTATTGGGGTTATTATCACAGGTGTTGAGAACTACTTGAAATTGTTTATGTTGGAAACTGATTAAAAATCTGTTTTCTTTGGAGAAAATATGAAGGTAAATCACTCCAGAAGAGAAGACTTAGGATAGATCCAGGCTTTTCATTCTTTGATCTTCTTGAAGGATGGCCTCATTAAATGGTATTTTATTTTTATGAATCTGCCTGACTTCTTTTTTTGTTAGTGTGTGTGAGATATGTTAAAAGGACCTTAAGGGAGGATGAAGTTTCTGAAGCAAAACCACATCATTTATTAATCATCTGATTGTGAAGCATGACTGCTAATATGAACGGATTATCTGGGGGTCTCAACAAAATTGATTAGTCATCCGGTTACTGATTATTCAAACTTTTAATTTTTGAAATACGTTGAGCAGCCATTCTGCAATGTTATTGTATAAATGTGGAATCCATGTATAGGCACAAATGAATGTCATGTTCACAAAGAAACTAGTACTGGAATTGTGGCATACTGTGATACCACTTAAGATTGTCCCTAATTTCTCCCTCTACCTCATTGTCTCTTACAAAAGGGTAGTGCAAACAGCTGTTGCCAGCCGCTTTACCTGGAGTTCTCCAAGGATGAATTAGATAAGGTTGGCTCTTATTCTGTCGAGCAGTGATTCTGGAAACTTCTCTCTCAGATCTGAACTTGGATAGAACTTCTTTTAAAGCTGCTTCTATCATATCACTGGTGGTCCTCAAATAGACCTCTTCTGGAAGTTTACATGGCTACTTGCCTTTTTGGCCCTGGCAGCGTACATTTTCAATGTCAACAGACTTGGGCTAATGGGAAGAACTGGTAATAGATAAAAGTGAGTACTGTATACCATGCTTAATGGTTCTACTCCTTTGTTCTAAACTAGAACATGTTCCTTTTCTTGACTGGTGGATTTTAGATATCAGCAGATGTAATGACTGCATAATCTTCATAGAAATAGTTACAACAGGCAGGCCGAAGGTAGATGATACTTGAGTTGTGTGATACATGTTTTATGCATTTTAAAGGAAGAAGTATATGTAAATTGTTATTATGGTTATTAGTTGTCATTAATTATGATCTCAACAATGACTACTAAGCTATAAGATTCAATAAGTTTTAATTCCCGTGTTTTCTTAAATCCTTTTTTTCTGTCTTGATATTAACATGTGAGTTCTGACTTTTATCATTCCATAATGGAATGACTGTGACTAATTTTTTCTTCTAAGATATGTTGGAAAAATGTGACCACTCTCAGTGCAAAAAACTTGGGAATACATTAGTACACCAATGTGCTCTCACCTTTCTGTGCATACATGTATCAGTAGATTTTTATATAATTATGTGTAATTATTTATAATATTTATATTTATACACACACATACACACAACTTTTTAAAGAAGATATTATAATATTGTGTGGCCTGTTTTGAATGGCCAAGCATGTCACTGTCAGTTTCTCCTTAAGATTGTCTTCTAAAAGGTCTGGGGCTTTTCTCCATTTGGTATATAACACAATCATTTTGAAACAATAGTTTAACCATATCTGGTTGCCTCCTTTGAGGTTCCAGGTAAGTATAAAAGGGTGAGCTGAGATTCCACAAATCTTACCCTGAGGTAGCTAAGTGGGCAAAACCCTGTGAATGCATGTAAAAATACTATTAAAAAGTGCTGAATGTCAAAATTGGGGGGGTAAAAAGACTTTTGCTCATTTCCAAAGGCCAAAGACTTGAGATTAATCACAAAATCAGAGTATACGTTGGTACCAGAATGGAGTGGGAAGCAAGAACCAGGCGTGTAAGCAGAGAAGAGGAGTCCGAGACGAGCCGGGAGTGGGTTGACATGCCCGATGTGTTTCTGTGTGCGGCAGGCTACCTGCTGGTGAGCAGAGCCATCTGAATTTAATAGCACCGGGACAGGGCGGACAGAATTTTTTGTGTTTTCCTTACACAGATTTCTCCCAGACATGATATTCAGTGACTATGCCATGCCTGGGATAAGAGTTACATGAAACAAAGCAGATGTAATGGTATGTTTTAAAAGCAGTGGACATAAAAAATTGTCAGTTTTATGTACAAATTTGGAAAATTTTTCTGATAAATAAGCAGAAAACCATCAGATCTTCAAAGTGTGTTCTGAGGAACAGCAACAGTATTCTCAGCAGAGAATGTGTAAGAAATGCAGAGTCTCAGGCCCCATGCCAAACCTACTGAATCAGAATGTGCTTTTTCACAAGATTCCCGGGTGATTCTCGTGCAGAGCAGTGTTGGAGAAGTGCCACCCTAGGGATCACGCCTGGGAGCTCCTCAGTGGCATTAAGCTTTGGTTACCCATTGTTAAAATAAGATGCCCTTTATTTTCTATCTTTTGGTTCCTGTTTTCCTTCTTGACTTCTCTCCCAGTATTTCCTGGAATCATTAGCTAGATAAACTACTTGCACAGGAATCATTGTTTCAAGGTCTACTCTGGCAGAAACCTACACTAAGACATTTGGTATCTAGAGTTCTAGAATCTGTCTAGTATTTGTTTCAATCAGCTAGTGTTGGACTCTATGTTAACACATCTATTTGAGGGGCGCCTGGGTGGCTCAGTCGTTAAGCGTCTGCCTTCGGCTCAGGGCGTGATCCTGGCGTTCTGGGATCGAGCCCCACATCAGGCTCCTGCCCTGGGAGCCTGCCTCTTTCTCTTCCACTCCCCCTGTTTGTGTTCCCTCTCTCGCTGGCCGTCTCTCTCTCTGTCAAATAAATAAATAAAATCTTTAAAAAAAACACACACACACATCTATTTGGAATTTAAGTTTTTCAAGAATTCTTCTCTTTTATTCATTTCTGCTTTATTCTTGGATATCCCAGATAATAATATCAACACTTGTAGAGTTTCACTCAATTAACAGGTGATCTGCTCAAAGGGCAGCTGCTGCCACCTCCCACTGCCACCCCATTATCAATGGTCTCTGTAACACAAATTGCAAATTGTCCCAAGAAGTCGCTGGAGGAGCTGTGAGCACCTTTTCTCATTTCTTGCCTTCACCCTATTCATGAAAAAACAGACAAAACACACTTACTGAATCTGGTGTTTGCAGTGGGTTTTTATGTGAAATCTTCCTATTCATTCCTCTTTTCCTCTACAGTTCCTTGCTGGAGAAGTTATATATACACAAAACAATATCTAAATGGAAATGAAGGACTAGCATTATAAAAAAAGTATTCGTATAAATGCTCCTAAACTCTAAAAGTAGATCTTCTTGGAGAAGCTGTAATGCCTCAGTTCCAGAAGCCAAATCTGGGTTTCCTACTATCCTCAAAGCTGGAATTACTGCTCTAGGGAACAGACCTGAAAATACTAACCATGTTAGTTGTGTGGATGAAGATGGACAGAGAACTTGCCCAAAGAGGAGGACCCTGTTAGGGGAGTTTATCACCAATGAGCAATACAATGGAAAAAAAGTTGTGCTACCTATTATCTTACGTTTAGTAGGAAGAAACACTGCCCAATAATAAAACTTGGCTCAATATTTCACTCATGACCTCATCAGTCAAGCTAGCGATGTCTTTGAGAGGATCCAGTAAAAAGTAGTGTAGTAAATAGTTAAGAGTAAAGAATCTGGAATAAGACTGCCTGAGTTTGATTCTTGGCTCTGTCACTTCCTCAGATTACTGAACTCCTGCCTTCTCCTAGTTTTCTCATTTGTGTTATTTTATAACATGGGGGTTGAAAAAACTCATATATAAAGCATTTGGAGCAATGCCTTGCACACAGAAAATGCTCAATAACTGGTAGCTATGGGGTGCTGAACTAAAGAGTTGGGCAGGGTTCCTCCTCTATGGGCAGAGGCCACAATATGAACTGAAGGGCAGATGTGTTCCTCCCTTCTCATCTTGACTTCCTATGAGGTCTGGAAGTGCTGGTGGTGAATGACTTCCAGGTTATCTCCAATCACAACAGCTCATTTTAGATTTCTCTCTACCATCTGCATTTAACATTTTAAGCACTCCTAACATCAGGCTCCCCACAGTGTGAAGGGTTTCTTTATTTAGGAGTGGAAACAACCCCCACTCCCCCACGCCCCACATGGAAACGTGGAAGTGTAACTAACCAGCCCTGGATTATCCACTTTAGCCTGAGGATAGAGTCTCCCTGTGGGTCTGAGCTTTCTTTCTTGACTTATGTTAAACCTGGTGTTAGTGGGGGCACCTGGGTGGCACAGTCGTTAACCGTCTGCCTTCAGCTCAGGGTGTGATCCCGGCGTTCTGGGATCGAGCCCCACATCAGGCTTCTTCCGCTAGGAGCCTGTTTCTTCCTCTCCCACTCCCCCCTGCTGTGTTCCCTCTCTTGCTGCCGGTCTCTGTCAAATAAATAAATAAAATCTTTAAAAAAAAACAAAAACAAAAACCTGGTGTTAGTGGTTCATCTGAGTCCAAGGCCTAGCTTGCCTGTTATCTGGAGAGAGACAGAGAATAGTGGGTGCTCAGGATATTTCATCTTGAAATACGGATATAAGGTTAACCACATGTGACTAGAGTTCAACCCTAGAGCCAGTCAGAAGAAAAGTCTGTAAATTCAAAGACTTCCTTTTTCTTTTTTTTTTTTTTTAAGATTTTATTTATTTATTGGAGAGAGAGAGAGCAAGCAAGAAAGAGAGAACGAAAGAGCATGAGTGGGGGAGGAGAGGGAGAGGGAGATGTAGACTCCCCGCTGAGCAGGGAGCCAGATGCGGCTGGATCCAGGACTCCAGGACCATGACCTGAGCCAAAGGCAAACGCTTAACTGACGGAGCCTCCCAGGTGTCCCCAAGACTTTATTTTTCTTAGGATGACAAGTGTGATAAACCAGAATATTATCTGGCCATAGCATATCGATAAATACAAAGTTATCCTTAACTCATGGTATGTTTTAAATAAAAATTTACTCTCTAAATTCTAAATATTTAGGATGAGTTTTGTTTCTATTTTCAAGAGGGTTAAAAGAACGTTGAACATGGGAAAAATTCTCAGTTGATACAGGCTTTATTTCTTTCATTTCCAACATGAGATTGAGAGCATAAAAATGTATATAACAAAGATATATCATGAAGTTAACATGGTAAAATGTCAACTGTAGAATCTGGTCATAGGTATATAGGTGTTTACTATAAAATTCTTTAAACTTTTCCGTATGTTTAAAAATATGTATAAAACAGTATGGGGGTATGTATTAATAAGAAGAGATGCTTCTTGGTATTTACATTCTAGTAGTATGTCCATAGTTTTTGTGCTTTACTTTTCCTGAGCTTGACTCTCCTCCTCCGTGTAACTTAGGGATCAAGAGAGCTTATGGGATTTTAGAGGGAGACTGACTCAGGACTGCTATTACTAGTCTTTTAGCTGCAGGGTAGTGTTCCAATTGGCCTGGGATCCTAAGCAGTGTTTCTTACATGATATATATAGGAAATACACTCATAACTTTCAACCACTGACTTAAAAATCAATTATAGGATCCATCCCTATATGTACTGATTTTCCTTGACTTAAAAATAAATTTGGTATATTCAGTTGTGTGTATATTTTATAGAGGAGCACAATTACTATGCTTCAGTTTAAATCTGGACATGCCAGTCCCAAGCATTAACAAAATAAAAGGAAATACCTTTTTATCATTTTGTAATCATTTTTCATGATCAGTTTTCATGTTTCATGGAACTAACTATTCTTTATAAATGTTTCCTGACACAGATCACAGTAGACAGTGTAGTTGGTTAAAATTCATTTAAAGTGTGCAATGTTACATTGCCTGTTTAGAAGCAATTCTTATGAGTAGTTTTGCATAATGGTAAAATAGTTCCTTAGAGCCCCATGGATGCACTTCTTGGCTAAGAATGTTCTACAGTATATAGGCTCTAGGTATTGCTTGCTATCTTCCAGTTAACTAATTAGGTTTTGCTAAGTCGTTGTTTGAGAGATAGGGATGGAGGTTAGTGGATTCAGGTTGGTATTGCTGCCCTTAGTTGTATTATATATTTCATTGTAACATAATATTTTGCTTGAAGATGGAAATTGTCAATCTAAGAATCAAACACAGATTTAAAAGATATGTTTTGACTGACTGCAGTGTGTATTCATGTATTTTCGGAGTGCCTACTAGTGCTCTGTGGTAGGTAACAGTAATAGACTCTGTTAACTGCATTACTAGGAGTGTACCATTTATATCTATCACCTCCCCTTTGCATAACAAAGTGGGTTGGGCTTCGAACTGACACTTGAATAGCAAGCAATCTGTAGTTTATAAAGCATTTTTCCTTGCATTTCTGTCCACCCTCACAACTCTGTCAAATTGTGCGTCCAGTATTTTTTAGGTGCATTTTAGTGGTGAACTTGTCTTAGATGAGAGAACTCACCAGGTTGTATCTTCTTATTTTGCTCAATGCTGTCCCTTTATTTTAAAATTTATCTACCTATGTTTGGCATGTTTTCTATGTGCATGGAATTATTTCTTTCTTAACATCTAACAAATTAATGTGTTGTTAAAAATCTGTTTGAAAGATAAAAATCCATGGAAGATTTTCTAGTTTTTCTGTTAAACTTTTATGCTACGTGACTCTAATATACTTTTTTAAGCAAATGGTTTTCTTTTCTTTCTTTTAAGCAAATGTTTTTCAAGAGCTCCTCCCAAATGACTTTGAAAAGATGTGAAAAATGAGAGCCCAGATTTGGGAAACTGCAGTCCTTTGTTGGCATTCAACCTGGTTTGGTCACATTCGACTTGTCACATTTGGGAACTTACATTCAAGGTTCTCTGTCTATCTTATTAACGGTGACGGATTTCATTAAATCACATTAGGCAGCTTCATTTAATTGTTAGGAAAATATGTTGTAAGGAACACAGGTCACATTTAAATTTGATAGACTACACGGAGAAAAATCATTGCCAGTCCACACAGGTAGGGCCACACTCCATCTCAGCTTCTCTGTTTTGCCAGCTTATCAGCCACCAGATAACCCACGAAGCTTGGCTCCCTGGTTTCCTGGCTGTGCCAGTGACACATGTGAGTACACGCAGGTATGTAAGCCACTGTGCTGTCCTGTAGGGAGGCAGGATGTTCTGTTGGACCACATTCACATTCAGAATTTGCTCACCGTAGTGGAAATGAATGGGAAGTGGGGTCTGTCCCGTAGATAAGATGGCTAGCCATTTTAAGGCACGTCCACATCATTTTCGAGGGAATATTAAAAAATAAAATGGATATGTGCGCATCACTGGACCTACTTTATAGGACGTTTGATTGATCTAATGCAAAGTGAAGATGAGAATAGTGTTCTATATAAATAGCCCCTTTGACTTTCTACTTAAAAAAATATCTTTAAACACTGCTCCAATTACACGTATCACATTTTCCAAAGGTGTGTGTTTTCACACATGCTAATAACTCTAAGGTATTAATTCAAACGGGCACATTTAGTTCTGAGGCAAGGCTGCCCCTCCCTAAGAATGTGACTGAAAGCACATGGATTCTCCTACTTGCTTTTCACATTTTGCTGCTGGTAGTTAATTTTACACTTTGTTTTTTTGTTAACATTAGCTGTTCTCCTTTGAAACTCTTACTGGCTGCTTGATGAAACAATTGTTAGGTGCGATGTAGTACTTTTACTTCATGCTGTCTCAGTAAGAAAGGCTTCTCTATCTTTTAACAGTTGTTGGTAATAGCAAATCGTAATGCTTGCAAATAACAGAGAAACAACACCTTGTAGGGACTTGTTACTCTCTAATTAACACTGGGGAAGGATTTAGGGTTAAACTTGAAGAACAACATAATGTCTTAGTCTGTTTTGCTTTGTAAAATGTTTTTATATAATCATGAAATGATGCAGTGATTTCCACATTGCTTTGGGGGAAAAGTATAATAAAAGTTAAATAAAAATGTGCCTTCACATTTCAGTTCCACTTGCCATTTTAGAAATGTCTTTCATATCCATTATCAGGCACCAAATTAGTGTTCCCGCTAAGTATATGATACTAAGAGGATTCATGGATATAACAACGATTTTCTTTTTAATGCATCCAGATTTATCACTTGCCTTCCGAAAACCCTCCAATGACTTTATAGTGCATTTTGAGTACAATCTGAGCTCTTTGACATGGCCCATAGGGCCCTACATAATCTAATTCCCATCTTCCTTCCAGCTTCATTTCCTGCCACCTTTTGTCTCCCTCATTCTGCACAAGGCATGTTGGTGATCCGTCAGTAGGTTCTTCAAGCAACAAAGGGCTTTCTCACTTTCAGGCCTTTGCATTGACTGCTCTTTCTGCCTTAAGTATCCGTTGCTCTATTTTTTGCATGAATGACCTCTCATCATTCAGATAGAGGGTATTAATGGTATTTCTTCCAGAAAGTGCTTCCCCATCCACTCCATCATTGTGTTCTGTTGATTTTCTTTCTGGCAATACTTTCGATATGTCCTATTACCTTGTAACTGCTTGCTTGTTTACAGTCTGCCTCTATTAAGTTAAAGACACTGTCTATCTTGGTCAACATTGTGTCAGAAACCTTGCATGTGGTATAAACTCAAGAACTGTTGCTGTGGAACAAAGAAGAAAAATCCATGTGAATCCATAAACTACCATTTATTCAGCAAAGGTTTAATGAGTACTTGCCAAATTGGGGTGTACTTTTTGATAAAAAAGCTGAAGAAGAAAGATATAAACACCCATCTTGCTCCCAAGTAGTTCTCAGGCTAGTAAATCATTAAATAAGAAAATGGGAAAACTTTCACTCAAGGCAAAGGCCTTTTTGGTTGGAGCCTAAACCTACCCTTGGTGCTTTATTTCTCTCTATGAGGGAAGAGTGGAATTTTCTTTTTGAAAGATTTATTTATTTATTTGAGAGAGAGAAAGAGGAAGAGGGTGCACAGCAGGGTGGGGAGAGCAGAGGGAATTGGAGAATCTCAAGCAGACTCTGTGCTGAGAGCAGAGCTGGATTCTGGGATCAATCCCATGACCCTGAGATCATGACCTGCACTGAAATCAAGAGTCGGATGCTTACCTGCGCCACCCAGGCTCCCCAAGAGTGGAATTTTCAAAGCATGGCTATCTGTGCAGTCTCCTTTATTTTCCAGTGACTCTCTGAAGCGTTTCAGCTCTAGAAGGTGAGAGAAATGACAGGTTGGTAGTTTAACCACTTCCGCTATGAATCGTCTTATGTATTTATGAATTAATCCATGATATTTTGTAAGCAGAAGAGATGGCATCTCTTAGGATTTAAGATTGTTGGAGACTGACCGATCCAGGTATTTCTGTGATATTTGGACCATCTCTATTTAAGCAGCATCAAAAATGAAGGCCAACGCTATTGAACTCATAAGGTTTGATTGTTTTTACTCACAAATATAGGGTGAAAGGATAGTCTCATTTCATTTAAGTTTTGAAATGATTATAAGTGCTTTCACCTATCATCTTAGCACAGACACCAGTATCAACTTCTTGAGTAGTATTCCAGAATTCTGATGGTATAGTTGAAAGTGGAGAAGGGCAAGGTCAGTCCTACTAACCCATCCAAATAGAGATAAACCCGTCTCATCAGTCCATGCCATTGTTTTTTGCTGCCAGATGGTGCTGACAGGTGTTTCTTTATAGCCTAACTGGTAATGGCCACCTCGTGCTGGTTCAGGATGTTCTCTGACAGAAGAGGATCCTGCTTCCTAGGGCTAAGCTGGACTGTATTTTTGCCACTGTACCTGCAGTATTCAATGTTCCTTCTTTTCAGGTAACATACATACCCACCTCCCAGACACACCAGCCAGCACCAGGGACCCTGCAACAGATCTGTTTCCTGGGGCTTTATTCTCCAGGCATTTAGCCCTACACATCATTTTTGACTACCCTTTTTCTTTTCTACCAGCAAACACAATGAGCTTGATTATACACCTTTTACCGGGGTAGTTGGCTTCTCATAAAACTTCCTTGGACCCTAGAGTCAGTTTCAATGACTCCAAGGTAATTTCCAGCAACTCACATACTAGGGAAGAGAAAACACAAATATGAAAACTAAATTAATGTATTCCATAATGAGCCATGCTACTGTATAAAGTACATTAGTCAATAGATGTGTTGATTTACTTACCTCTGTAGTATTAAGCATGTCTATTCTCAGAAACTTTCTGTAATATAATTTATACTGACCACCAGCTCCTTGTACACGAAGTCTTATTCTGTTAAGTCTGATAATATCATTTGACCAAAAGTATGAAGATTCTTTCAGAGCACTTTCCTAGATAAGAAAATATAATTAGCCCTTTATATGCTTGTTTTATATGGCTAGATTCTTTCCAATATTTAGAAAGACTGGGAGTCCATTAGTACACAGTGTTGTTTTATTTTTTTCTCAAAGATAATGGGCTTTTCATACTCTTGTTTACAAACATAATTAAAAATAGGCTTTTGTGGAGAGGAACTTAATTCTAATAGAATGTTGATTAACTGAAGTGTTATTTAGTTTTTTCTAAAAATCTTAGAAAGCACCTGATACAAATTTAGGATTATTCCAAGAGAAAGTAAAGCTAGAGCAGCTACTACAAAGTAGAAAACAGAGCTTAAAAATTATTCGAACGCTCTGTCTGTGCTTACTGATACAGTATCCACTAGGCACTGTAGCTATTACCATTTAAATTAATAAAAATTAAATAAAGAATTCAGTTCTGCAGTTTCAACAGCCATATTTCAAGTGCTCAATCTTTACATGTGACTAATGGCTACCATACTGGAAAGCACATTTACCTAATTATAGCAAGTTGTGTTGGACATTGCTACTGAAATACCATCCTGGTTAGAATGCAGTGTAGAACGGGAAGGTAGGGAAATCAAAGTCAGAGTTAGAACGATGAAAGTTAGAGAAACAAGAGGAGTCATGGAAGGCATTTTGTCTTCTTTTTAGCACATAAAATTTGGGAAGCCATCATTGTCCCATGATAAAGGGGACAATAACCTTTTTTCCTGCCACTAATTTAGTAGAATAAAGTGTTTGAAAAGATCTTAAAAGTCAGACCAATTACCAACTTAATATTTGAACTGTTTATATTGCCTTTTTTTGCTTACATGGACTAATCCAAAGCACTCTACCTTTAGAAGCAATATACATGGAGCAATGAGTGGGATAATCAGTTTTGCATTATATATAAAGAAAAAATTTGAATTGTCATAAGCTATTATCCATAATAAATTAGTTGATAATAAACTTTCACTACTGAGCCAACATGAAGACTTTCCAAAAATGCTTTCCATGATCTCGTGGGGAACTAAATGCTGTTTCAAATCTTAGAACATGAGAAGGTTGTCAGCCAGCAAATGAGTATCAGGGCAAAAGTACTGAGGTCAAAAAGAATCTTAGAACACTTGCAAAAATACATGTAATATTCCTTATCATTTTAGCAAATGGTTTAGCATCATGTTTATATCCATTTGTATTGTAGTTCAACTTACTTGTCCTATATATTTTATTGTCTTCTTGCCAAACGATAAGATCACCAAAGCCATATGTGTGCTAAACTCCTCTTGGACAGAAATTTTATTAAAGCTAGAACAAGTAAAATATTACCCAGTCATCAAGGACATCAGTAGTTAAATTTGTGTTCTAGGCAGTGTTGTTCCAAAATAGGTATTATGGAAGCCCATTTTCCATGAGGTCATATCAGATCACTTTTGGTACAAAATGTAAAACCAAAGGTGACGCAGAAAAGCTTGATGTAAGTATTATATTCATTAAAAATGACAGAATATCATGGAGTTTAAATAATAATACAAATAAGATACATGAATACTTAATTTACCAGGAATGTTAAAATTAGTAGACTGAATTGTGTATTCCATGTAGTAGTAACAGAATGATAAAGCCAAAAATAATCTTAGAGATTGCATAGTTCACTCTGAAGTGAGAAATCTGAGGCCCAGAGAGGCCACGTGACTTTTTCAAGTTCACAGTGCTGAATGATGTCAGAACTGTCATCAAAGACACATATATAACCGTTTCGATTCCATTAGTTGATTTTATTTTTTTGAATGGAATTTAATATTTTAAGGATGTATTTATTTTAGAGAGAGAGCATGAGCAGGAGGAGAGGGAAAGAGAATCTCAAGTTGACTCTGTGCTGAGCGTGGAGCCCAGTGTGGGGCTCAATCTCAAGACCATGAGATCACAACCTGAGCAGAAACCCAGAGCGGACACTTAACTGACTGCACCACTCAGGTGCCCCTGATTTTATTGTATTTTTTAAATCAGGCAGTCCATTATAATATTTAACAGCTTATAATTCCCACATTTTTAAAACATACATTTATATATACCAGTGATTCCCAAATTTAACACCCTCAGAGAAGCTTGTCTTAATATTAGGAGCCAATACACGTGTACTGTTAAAGTTGACCAGTGATAGGTTAGAAACAACCCAATAATGCACTTGAATTAGCTTCATTTGCCATCTCCTTGCCAGTTTCAGATGCTGATGTTCACACCCCACCTTGTGTTGTAGTTCTTCGTGGATACCTTTGTTGGTGACTGCAAGTGTTCAGGCACTTTAATTCCCAGGGCATGAGCATCTCTGTATCCCTAGTGCTTAACATCAGGTCCAGTGCAGACTTTGTGTTTGTTGAATGAATGAGTGAATGATCATAATCTTCTATCCAGCAAAGAATTTATTTTGGTAAGTACCTATGAAAGCAATTTATATGAAAAATACAGGTCTGAAACTTAAAAATACCCCTTTTCCCTCTTTTTCTAAAAGAAAAATTATGTTAACGCAGCTTTGCTTTTTGTTTGATGAGAAAAACAAAATTAGGTAAATTTGATTCTTTTTTTTTTTTTTTTTAATTCTTTTCCCCAAATTTTAAATCCCTTTTGGAATGGAGTTATAGTTGGGTATCTGGACACTGAGCAGTAAGAGATAAAGGCAGCGGGCTGTAAGTTAACACTACGTATAGCAAAGTAAAATCTCGGGGTGACTGGCAGGAGCAAGCTAAAGAGACTGTCCCGTGGGACATCCCAGAACTTTAAGGAAAGAGAGGCCAGCATCAAGGCGGTGTAGGAGCATCAAGCCCCATCAAAGCCAAGCAGCCCAGGTTACCTGAGGCTGGAGATGAAGTATCTAAATACTGAGACAAACATTACATTAGGAAGAAACTTTATAATTTTTCTCCTGTAGGAAGACCTTGGTAGCATGAAATAGTAGGAGAAACATAGGTCTTGAAAAGAGGCAGACAGTACTTCAAATTCTGGCTCCCTCACTTAATAGATCTATGAATTTAGTTCAGTAACTTACCCATAGCTAGCCTCAACTTTCTTCATCTGTAAAATGGGTTTGTAATTTTAGGTTCCCTTTCCAGAACATTGCCTGCTCAGATACTACTAGTCAGCAAGCATTCTCTTACATAAGGAAAACGTGGATGCTCTTTTAAAATCATTTTTATAATCTTTATTTTGTAGTTGACAAAAATAATACTAAGAGTTCCAACAAATATGTTGGACATCATTTTAGCAGAAAGAAAGCTGAATAATACACTTTTTTAAAAGTAAATTTGCAAATAATCCTTGTCCATACTTGGATCAACAGAGTATATAAGTGCATATAATGTGTGTGTGTGCATATTGTCTTGCCCATCAAGTGTGATTTATAGATATGTTACATACTACACAGACACATGCACACATACACTCTGCAGGTATCCAGTTGGGACTACCTGAAAATGACAATTTATAATTGGGGAAATGTCATATGTAACAAAACTCTACTGATTTAAAACATAAAAGTATTAACTTATATTGGGGTCATAGTTCAAAAGAAAATTTAAAATTTTACTCTTCTTAGAAATCATGTCCCAATGTTCTTATGGAGAGAACCTACTTTTGTTTCCGTTTTTGGACTCTTGTGACACTTACCTGAGTGGCGTGTAGGGTGGTAAGGGATTGCTGCTACCAAAGTCCTATAATCATGGAAGAGGATAATTGTCCACAGGCCACTGAGAAGGGCCACAAAATGCTTGTCCCTGACAAAGGGGTCAGTGGACTTTGGAGAATGGAGTTTTAACATAGTTGGCCCATTTGAACTTTATCATCAAAGCATATAAAGTCCCTTGCTGAAGGCTTAGCTTAAAACAATTTATTTTTTACATAGAAACAATATGAAAAGCCACAATAGAGAACATCTTAAACTTACCCTGAATTTAGTCATCCACCACGTATGTTTTACAAAGAATAGAGGTTAAACGCGTGGGCTCTGGAGTCAGGCCGGGTCTAAACACCAGTTCTGCTCTTTCCTAGCAGCACCAACCTGTTCAGGTGGCTTAGTCTGGTTGTGCTTTAGTTTCTTCATCTGCAAAATAGGGACAATAATAGCCTTTCTTCTTAGGGTTGTTGAGAACATGAAGGGAGATACCTCACATAAGCTCAGAAAAGAGTAAGCATTTAGTGAAGATTAGATTTACTGGCTATAATAATCCCTGAATGATACAAGACTAAACCAGTCTTCAAGCCCTCCAGAGAAGAGAAAGCTGACTAGGTATAGGGCAGCTCCTGGGATTACAGGAAGAGGTTGTGTACCCAAATCTGCATTTGGCACCTTAGGTCAGCTGATGGCAGGACATGCACAGCTGGAGGAAGGATCGTGGAAGGTTCAGTAGTCATGGGGTAAGCTCCTGGCCACCTTTTTTGCTGGGCCCTCCATGATTAAGATGAGAAGACCCAACGGCAGATTCCCAGCAGGAGGAATGACATTAAAACCCCTTGTGGTTTTAATTATTTATATCAGTGTGCTCATTCATGGAGATTGATCGTCAAGGGATTATACATAGAAGCTTATATGGAATTTGTGAATAGGCACAGAATTTCGCAGTGATTAGCAACATGTTGCAGAGTTCTAGAGATCTGTGTATCATTGTCAAAATTACTCCACCTTTTCCATGTGGTCATAGCTCCTTTAGCCTCAGTTCATTCATCTGAAAGATGAGGGTCTTCGTAATACCCACCTCATTAGGTGGTTATGATAATAAGGGTGATAAGCCATGTTAAGTTCCATTGTACAAAGCTCACTGCTCATTAAAATCACCATCTTCTTAATGAAATCTCTCAATGAATTATTTTCAGTTTGAAACCTTATTTCTTAAACGGAAAGTGATGATTAATTTAAAAATCTGTTACTTCCATCCATCTCAAACATTTTGAGAGATATTTGTCTATTTTATTAATTTCTGTGGACAATGGGACAAATCTTATCTGTCGGATTTCTTCTGTAGGTTTTTAGGATTATTTCCTGTGGGAAACTTTACAGCATGGGTGTGACATTCCTTATTTAATTATTTTGTGCAAACTCTGAAGTTGAAGGTACTTCTGGTAGATGTATAAAATACGTAGTCAATAGTGTTAACTCCATACAAATGGAAGAAGTTGGTGCTTGGAGAATAACCAGCTTTTTGAACCAGCCGATATAGACAATTTGAGTGATTGGGAAGCCTTATACTTGATCAGTCATATTCAGGCATGTTAGCTCGTTTAAAAGTGTAGCAAATTATTCTAGATTTGCATATCTAAAACTGAGTGCCCCAGGAGGCCATCCTATATGAATATAAAAATATATGCATCTATATGTATATATCTGAGCTTGGGTTTATGTGTGTGTATTATATGTATGTTTGTGTGTGTGTGTGTTTATATATATCTAAATGTATTCATATGTGTATGAGTACACTATTATATTTGATATTAATGCTGATAAGAAAGTCTATGCAATTTTTAGTAAAATATAAAAGATGTTATGAATTTCTGAGATGGTGTGTGAATTGTGAAATATATTTTTCATTGTGTTGAGGCAAGTCGTCTGAAATAGGATTCAATGGTCAGTTGCTGCATTGTTGTTAGAAACTAGAAATTCTGAGCCTCTTTTTGGGCAGGCACTGCAGGTGCTTTGCACAGTGTCTGGCTCCGAAACCAGCTTTGGATCCTGCCTAGCTCATTGGGCTTTCCTCCCAGGTTTTCTGATCAGAAAACTGGAGGCCAGCTGCTGTCTGTCATTAGGAAGCTGAGTGAGAGTCAACATGGGACTGAGAGCTGGCTGGGGGGCTGGTGGGGCACTGTCCACATTCCCCGACTAAAGGTCACCTAGAGGGCTTTCTGATGCTGCGGAGGACTTGCTGTGCAATGTTTCTGCTCTAAAGCAGCCCCAGAGAGGTACTAGATCAGTTTCAGAATGTTTGTGATTGTAGATATATGTTATATCTGGGGCGTTTTGAACAAGGTTTGCCATGAGAGCACGGTCATTCTTTGATCTCATGTAAATATTCATAGAGCTGAATCCAGAGATTCCTTTTGTGTTACTCTAAAGCTTTCATTGAAATAGCTCCCTGTCCTTTCCCTTTCTGACAGGGGGTCTTATCATGCCCACCCAATGGCTTCCATAATATAGCCTCAAGAGATGATTTCTTTTCTGACCTTCCCTTAAGATAATCAGATTTTGCCCTGTAGCCTAACAGTTGTTCCCAGTCTCTGGTCTGATATCTTGGTTGGTGCTACTACATATGTTGTGCTTGTTTACATATGCTGAACTGCTCAACTTTTCTAAATTCCTCTAAATATTTTGGCTGAATGATTTCCTCTGGCAGTTGATTAGCCAGGTTGCCCATATACTGGGTGTTGTGAATTCGTCCTACTTTTATCAGGCTATTTTATACAGTGTTATATTTTTGCTTAGCAAAGCCCATCGAATGAAAAGAAAACGATGACATTTGAATGGAAAGCCCAGAGGGCTCGGGAAATGCCAGAGGAATTCTACAAATATCCTTTCTCAGTGGCCTAGACAATTACGATCTAATTCTTCTTGGGTAGCAGATGGAGGTGGTAAAAACTGAGCTTCTAAACGGCATGAGTGTCTGAGTTAAAGGGCTTGGTGCTGTGCCATGCAAACAGCCCTGCTTTTTTCCAGCCTGCAACAAGGATGGAAGCCAGCTTTCAGGGGAGACTGGGCCTCTGAGAGAAAAGAGAAACCCACATCGCCCTGGGGTGGCTAGAAATGATTCTAGTTTTAAAAATAATGGATCTGTTGACAAGGAATGCCACTGTTACACCAACACTATTAACACTCGTTAACTCTATGGAGCGTGTGTGTGTGTGTGCGTGTGCGCCTGCGTGCATGTGTGTATATTTTTATCCCTTAGATTTTAAACAATATAAAGCTGATTACATCTTATTCTACCACATTAACTTCTCTCTCTCAATCTGTCTCTCTCCCCCTTTCTCTTCCCCTCCCTCTCGACCCATCCCTCCCCCATCTCTCCTTTTCCCTTTCTTTCTCTTTTTCTTTCTCCCAAACAGCCAAAGGGTTGTATTTTTTTTGTGATTTTTTGGGGGTGGGTTGGTGGGAGGGAGTATTTTGGGCAGAAGTGAGAAAAATAAGGTGTTTATAGCTTGTTAAATTGTCTAATGTCTTAATGCTCTCTTCTTGGTATTTAACCTTTCCTGTAAGCATATGAAACACATCTACTAGTACACGTCTGTCACATGTGTAGTTACTAATTTTTGAACAAATCTAACTTAATTTTTATCTCTTTTCATTTTCAACAGATCTACTTAATGCTAATGACTAACAAAATCATAAAAGGAAAATCTTACTAAGTCCCATGCTGTTGGAACAACAGTGAAAAAGACACTAGTAAATTATGTCTTTTAGCAGAGGAATTATGGGTGTTATCTCACACATTTACAATTGCAGACACTTTATTTAATCATTTCTATTGCCCACGGGGGAGGTGGGGGTGGGAGGGAGTGGCTGATGTACACCTATTGAAAATATTGTCACGTCAAAGAGAATAGCCACACAGAATTCTATAATCATCTTCTACAATCATCTATCTGTACTAAGAAAAGAGAAAAAAAAAACAGCTTAGCCCTTCTTCTAGTGTTTAAATAAATGTGCCCAATTATTTTAACCAGTTTCCACTGACTTGTCAAAAATCCTTGTGTATAATAATGGTCTGCCGGCGGCAAGACTGGACAGAAATACTGTACAGTAATTGATTTTGTTAGTTGAACATCTGGCAGAACAGCCTGGATATTTACTTGGAAGGAATGTTCCCCAACCGGAGTAAGTTCACGGATGGGTTTTAGGGCACTGAAGTGCCAAATCAGGCTGCTCGGGCATAAAACACAGAGACGGGAATAGGCGAGTAAGTCAGTAAAAGAAATGAGGAGAAGATGAGAATAAGGAGAAGAAAATGAGGAAGAGAAGAAACACTTGACACATACGGACAAAGGTTAGAGGACATTTTTTTCCTGGACTTCCTTACTGGAAGTGAAATTGAAACCAGACACTGATAGTAGGATAATTGTTTTACTACATATGATTTGTAGTTAGCTATTCATTCTCATTCCTTTTTTTTTTTTTTTTAAAGATCTTATTTATTTATTTGCCAGAGAGAGAGAGCGCAGACAAGCAGGGGGAACAGAGGCTGAGGGAGAAGTAGGCTCCCCGCTGAACAGGGAGCCCAATGCAGGACAGGACCCCAGGACCCTGGGATCACGACCCCAGCTGAAGGCAGACGCTTAACCACTGAGCCACCCAGGCATCCCTGCTATTCATTTTCTTAAATGGGAGTTTTGCTTTTATAAATGCCACTCAGGAAAGTTCAATTGTGAGGGAAAAAAAGAATTCATTATAAAATTATAGTATTTGCCACAGTGCACCTGTGGGGTAAGATCCTGCTGAATGCAGTTCAGTACTAATAATTATGGTAAACACTGTCATTTGGTTTGTTTTCTAGCTAACATGTCTGATGTGTGTATCTGCACATTGGTGGTTTAGTTGATTTTCTCGTAAGTGTATGATTCTGACAACAATAAAAAGTTCACAGTGTGTTCTCTCTCACCCTAACTGATTTCTCTCAGTGGACTATAAGTTACAGATTGCTCTTTGGACCATGAAACATTGCTGGGGATATTTTTGTTGTCTATTTAAGTCGATGGATCTCGTGCTAGCATATATATTTGTCAAAGGACATTAAGAAACATGTTTTCCGAGGAAATGGTCACTTGTACTAAACACAAATGGTAGGATATGTTGGCATGACCTCCTTATTGGTATTCCTCAAATTGAAGCAGTTAATTCATTGTACCTTCTAAGATGAACTCCCCAGTAGACTAAGATTGCCTTGTGGGTAAGAATGTATCCTACCAATTTTAAGGCTCTAGCCCAGTTGCTGACATACGGTAGTTATTAAGCAAAAACTTACTGAACAAATCCCTCCATAATTTATATTTATTTTCAGCTCATCATTTATCACACCAAACAAAAGTTTGCAGAAGAAATAAGCCATCATATTACAAATGTGAAGTGTATTTGCTTTGCTATGTATATGTAAAATTTGAATATTTGTCATATTCACATAGTTCTAATTGGCTCTGTGACAGCTACATTTGTCTGGCAGATAAATAATAAGGAACAGGAAGGTAATGTACTGAATTTTGAAAATGTTTCAAATAGGGGGAAGCTTATGTTAAGAACACTGGAGATTCACTGAATTTATAGTTTTTATTCAATTGGTGCATTCTGGGAATCTCTGAGCAACATGTCATTTCAGTCATATAACTAGTGACTAAAAGTTGGGCTCTGGGGCCAGGCAAATCTGGGTTCAAATCTCATCTCTACCACTTTGCTGGCTGACATTGGACTAGAGGCTTGATCTCTCTGAATCTATTATAATCAGTGTGAACGATAATATAGTCATTAGGAATAACCAACCACGGATGGTTACTAGTTAGATAAATGAGGCGATATATTTAAGCCTTTAGTAAGTGCATGATGCATGGCAAGAACTTAAAAAAATCATAAATTTTGATTATTTGAGCAGATAAAAAAAAAACCTGATTTTACCTTGTAAAGACTCTGGATTTGATAAAAATTTAGCCTTTTATCAAATCATTCTTAATACTTATTGATTGGTATATTAGAGTATAATTATTTTATGCTATAAATAACAGTAAAATAAAAATTTAAATGTAATGCTACCAAGAAATCTTCACAGTTCAGATTTCTTAGATATCAAGTAAAATTGCATAAAATTTTATTCAGATTTATTTCTGAACATTACATGTTACTCCAGTTTCATGGGTTATAGTCAGAATATTTTAGCATATCTTTGTATTTGCAAATTAAAGATTAAACAATCTATTCATGAAGCAGTCATCTCCAGATGCAGCACTAGGCATTGGGAATAGGGGATGTAAATGACACTTTCTTAGCTTTCAAGGCACACAGAGACTAAGAGAGAAAGATGTTTTAATAGAGTAATCAGTGAAACAAGACAAGCTTATATAATGTACAGAGGGAACATTGAGGAAATAGTGATTAACTATTGAAGGAGTGGGCTTAGATGGCTATTTTGGGGGGGGGGGGATACAAGATACAAGTCGTGGTTGTGTTTGAAGGTGCAGAGACTTGAACCAGGTTCGTGTGTTTGGGCATCCATATGCAGTTTAACTTTGCCAGAAAGTAAAGCTGATCAATGGGAAGGAGAGGTAAAATAAAGTTGTTGGTAAAGTGAAATCACAAAGGGTCTTATATCTGGTCAAAGCGTGGCTACTTCTCCGTGCACCCACTGATTCCATTCTCTGCAATTCAGCAAAATGATCACATTTTCCAATTCAAAGAGCAATGTGCTGATAGAGATCTGTGTTCATCATTATTCTAAAATTGACCGGCATTTGCTGGGCTCAAGATAGATGGTGATAGCTAACATGCAATGTGAAAACCCTGAACAATTCTTTCAAAGTGACAATTAGTAAGAGCTAATGATATTTAGGGTCTAAAGTAACAACTTTCTTTGGCCTGTTCTTTGTTGGGATATGTTTGACACTACTGGGGGAGGGGACGTATGGTGTTGCTGTCTTCTCTGTTTTCCCAAATCAAATTGCAGTGGCTTCTATTCAATATTAGCCATAGAATATGAAATGACTTGTTTCTATTCCTGTCTCCTCCATTAAGCCTGGAAGTCTTGCTATCTCCAGCACACAGAGCAGGTATGCAATAAATATTCAAATGCTTTATCTTTAAGGATTAGGAATTTTCAGGGATATTATGAGAAATATAACTCTTTTAATCAATTGAATAAAATCTTGGCTAGCATGGTGATTATGTATGTGATTAAATTTCAGAGAATCTTGAGCTACTCGATTTTATTTTCAAGGAGAAATTTTTTTTTTTAAGATTTTATTTATTTATTTGACAGAGAGAGGCTGTACAAGTAGGCAGAGGAAGAGGGAGAAACACAGTCCCTGATGAGCAGGGAGCCTGATGAGGGACTTGATTCCAGGACTCTGAGATCATGACATGAGCCAAAGGCAGACACAACCGACTGAGCCACCCACATGCCTCTCGAGGAATTTTAGTATACTTTTATTCAAAAGTCACTGAACAAATAATTGGGTGTTGGGCACTGTCTTGAATGGCAGGATATAAACATGAAAATACATGCTTTCTTCAAATAGTTTCCAGTTTCTGTCTTGTGGTATATGCAAACTATTGAAATACAATAAGAAAACAGAAGTGTGTTCAATGTGCAGTAAGATAAAGCTGCATCCTCGTCAACCTGAGCAGAAAACTTTGACAGAGGATGTAACATTTGACCTGGTAGCAAGATACTGGTTTTCAGGTGGTTATGAGGGGAATGGATCAGGATGGAATTAGTCTTAGAAGGAAAAAAGAAAGCCTTCTTACATCTCTGACTAGACAGAAAAAGAAAAACGGTACAGGTGAGAATAAGACAGGTGCAGGTGTGATAAATTTATGAGAAAGGCTTTCAGCACTGAAGAAATGCATACGTGGTAACCACTGTATTTCAATTTTTTTAAAAATTCCATTCCATCTTCCTATAATTAGCTTAAAATTATTTTATAAGTTATATAATTACATAGGTACATTGTGGAAAGTTAAATCATTCTTTCCAGAATGTTGTTTTACCTCCTTGTTTGTTAGTGGAAATTTTTGTTTCATGATAAAGCGGCCATATAAAAAATATATAAGTGTTAGTCTATAATATCATTTTTAAATGGTAAATAGTCTTCTTTTCAGAGATGTATCCCAATCTAATAACCATTTCGTATTGTTGGGAATTTGATTGTTTCAATGTTTATTTGTGACAATTATGTATGATGTCATTGACACTTTAAATGACTAAACATTTGCTAAATACTTCAACATATCCTTCATGTTTTAGGATAAATTTGCAGGAATGAAATTGTTGGATGATAGTGCATACATACATTTGAAGAACTTTGTAGTAGCACCTAATTATCCTCCAGAAATTGCATAACGATTTTAAACATTCCATTTTATTTATTTGTTTGTTTATTTATAATTAGCTTTAATGCAATATCATTTATAGATGTATACAATTTGATTAGGTTGTATCTATGCATGCACCCATGAAACTATTGCCACAATCAAGGTACTAAACAGACCTCCAAATGTTTCCTCATGCCCCCTTTTTTTGTTTTTGTGTTAAGAACACTTAATCTGAGATCTGCCCACTTTAGCAAATGTTTTAATTGCATAATACGTTCTTGTTATCTATGGGCATAATGTTGTATGTCTAATTTCTGGAACTTACACTCACAACTGAAATTTTATACCCACTGAACAATTTCCTCCCCACCCGCCCTTGGCAATCATCGTTCTTGTCTCTGCTTCTATGAGTTTAATTATTTTAGAAATGTCATATAAGTGGAATTTTGCAGTATTTGTCCTTATGTGACTAGCTTATTTCACTTAGGATAACATCCTTGAGTTTCATCTGCATTGTCACATATGGTGGGATTTTCTTCTTTTTTAATGCTGAACAATATTCCATTGTACGTATATAGCACCATTTCTTTATCCATTCATCTGTCAGTGGGCATTTAGATTGTTTCCTTATCTGGCTGTTGTGAATAATGCTGCAATGAAGATAGAATGCAGATAACTCTGTAAGATTCTGATTTCAGTTCTTTTGGATACCAGAAGTGGGATTTAAGCATGACTTGTGAATATTCTACTCTGGGACCATTTATCTGGTATACTTACCAGTAATGTGAATTATAAGGTAATGCTGATTCCATTTACTGAAATACAGTTTGTGTATCCCAAATTTTTTTATTAGTCAAAAATAAAACAAAATTCTGTAGGCTGAGAACCATTCCAACATAGGATATTTAATGTTTTGGTAGTAGTGGTATGTATTTGTTCAAGTATTTTATTTTATTTTATTTTTTTTTTTTTTTAAAGATTTTATTTATTTATTCAACAGAGATAGAGACAGCCAGCGAGAGAGGGAACACAAGCAGGGGGAGTGGGAGAGGAAGAAGCAGGCTCATAGCAGAGGAGCCTGATGTGGGGCTCGATCCCATAACGCCGGGATCACGCCCTGAGCCGAAGGCAGACGCTTAACCGCTATGCCACCCAGGCGCCCCTGTTCAAGTATTTTAAAACTCTTGTTTTTATCATCATTTATATTATTACTTACTGTAGTCCTCTTAACAATTACAATTTATAAAGTCTCAATATCTTTCTCAGGTTTTCTTATTTCTTTAAATATATTAAGTGTTATTTTTAAAAAGACTCAGATCAGGTTTCCCTCTGTAATAAAATGTTGTGATTTATACTTGAGAGATTATAAAATTTTAATCTGGTTAGTTTCTAGTTTATAAGAAACCAAATACAAACAAACCTTAAGGAATATAGAGCAGGAAGGCACGTTAATGATTATCCAGTTTTTAATCCAATCTTTTTGCACTGTGAATAGAAAGTCAATTTGCAGAAATATTTTGCCATTAGGCCAGTAGAGCAGCTTTTTAATTATTAAAGAAGCCTGTCAGATCTTTGAAAAACTACATAACATCACAGATTTTCTTCTCCTTTGTAGCCATACTTGCTGTTGGAATATATTTAGAAACATTGATACTTAAGCAAATGTGTAATACATGTGGTCACAGTAATGCAGCATGAGTGTAAGTTTGCCCTAGGGAATGCAAAACTAGAGGTTTGATGTTTGTGCTGAAATATTTAGTACCTAGGCCAGCTCTAGGCAGAATCAGCAAAGCGTGTCTTTGGCATTTTCATCTTCTTTCAACCTCTTTTTACATAGGATTACTGATGTACTGGGCCTGAGTCTCTGATCTAGTACTGATCATTGCCCCAGTACATCTCAATTCTCTCTTCGACTGAACTTTCCAACACTGTTCCTTCTTTCCTCCTGACTGTCTCTTTTCTCTAGCTCATTCTGCAACCTTCAAGTCTTCCCCAAGCTTCAGATTCAACCTGTAAAGCCGGAATTTTGTAGGACAGTGGGGTATGGGGTGTTTGGGTATGGGGGAAAGCCACAATGTAGATATGGTCTTCAGATCAGACCAGAGAGAAGAGAATTTAGCAGAAACACAACCAGCAAGTGCATTATCTCAGAAGGGGGAAAAGAACCATCATAAATCGGGGAGTAAATATGTGAATTGGAAGCTAGAGGAAAAGCGTCCATTGGATGGCAGAGCTGGAGAGAAAAATACAGAAATTTGGCCAGAGAGATAAGTCTGGTTCATTCCAGGACATGTGGTGATGGATGACCTTTAGATAGGGATGAAGGTCTAGTTCAGGATCTATCTAGCAGGTATTGAGCTCTGGCTTCCAGTATCTTTACAAGAATCTTTACATATGTTGGGCCTTAAAGTGGCAGACTTCCGCCAGGCATCCTATAAGGAATGGCAACAAGTGAGAAGGATTTTAAAAATCTGTATATGCCAAACCAAGCGATTAGGATTGTATTTGGTAGATATCGATTGGGAAACCTTTGGAAGTTTTGGTGCAGAAGAGTGGTATCAGATGTGTGTGATAGGAAGATTATGCTATAGGCTATTGGGGAATAGGCCACAATGTAAAGGGTTATCAGGTATGAGACTTAGAAAATTTTAAGCCAGAGTCTTTTACAGCTAGAGCTCAAGCAGGGTCTACACACTTGGAAAAGAGGATTGAATTTGAGGTGTTTTTCGCTGAAAGAATCAACAAGATTTGGTAAATGATTGGAGGTGGAGGATGAGATATACTGAACAGTGCCTTTGAAATTTCTAGCCTTAAGAAAGAAGGAAGCCCTGCCATTTGCAACCATGTGGGTGGACCTCGAAGACATTATGCCAAATGAAATAATCCAGTTGCAGAAAAACAAATACTATATGATCTCAGCTACAAAGGGAATCTAAAATATTCAAGCTCATAGAAGCAGAGAATAGAATGGTGATTGCCAGGGTCTGGGGGAAGAAAAAAATGGGGCAATGTTAGTAAAGGGGTATGAATTTCAGTTCTGCAACATGACCTTGTATACAACAATATTTTTAACAATACCATGTTTTATTTTATACTCGAAGTTTGCTAAGAGGGTATATCTTAAGTGTTCTCACCACACCAAAAAAAAAAAAGGGGGGGGGGGAGGAAGGAAGGAAGGAAGAGGTAGCTATATGAGGTTATAGATATGTTAATTAGCTTGATTGTGGTGATTATTTCACAATGTATACATATATCAAATTACCAAGTTATATACCTTAAGTGTCTATAATTTTGTCAATTATTAGAAAAAAAACAATTCATATGTTTATTTCTCTTTCAGCCAAACAATTCAGGTTTAGTAGTCCAGAAATAATATGGACCTCTGTGGTATTACAGATCCAGATATATTTTTGTTGGCTTCTCTCCCTTCCCTTAAGGTAATAACCTCATCCATGTGGTTAAAGAGGTCTCATCACCAAGAGTTACCTCCACAGTCCATCAGACAGGCAGGAGCAAACGGAAGTATCAGCATGACCAGGAAGTCTGCTCACATTCTGTTGACCACAGCTTAGTCACATAACCGTTTCTGGAAGTAAAGAAGGCTGGGAATTTTAGTCTTTATTTTGGATGGCCATGTAACGAGCCAAAAATTGGAGGTTCCATTGTTGAAGAGAGGGAGAATGGATGTTGAGGTACAATTAATAGTTTAGTAACAGAGTGTCTGATGACCGCACTAATAAAAATCTGGGTTGGACAAGGTAGAAGATATCGAGGGAGATATGGGGAGATAATGAGTTCCATTTGGATATATTAAATTCTAGGTGTCTATGAGACCATCTAATAGCTAAGTCCAATAGGTGGTTTAAAATAAGGATTTTGATCATGACAGAAAAATTTGACAATCATTAGCAACTTGAGGCTGTGTCAAATGAACTAGGAAGGGCATTAATAGCACAGGTTGAAGACTAAGAGCAGAATCTAAAGGACATGTTAGGAGGGATGTATTGGAGAGAGAAGCGGAAGCCAATCTGCTGAGATGTTAAGAGAGTAGGGGTGGGGGCAAGATGGGCAGAAAAAATAGGGAAGAATGACATTAAGATTCTCCTTCAAAATTGTGGACCCCATTTCACTATTCCTGTAGCAGCAGACTGCAATATCCTTTTACAGATTACTGTGTGCATAAAAGTGATTCTACTGTGTAGCCTCCTACAGAAAACAGCTTTCAAATTCTGAGGGTCCAGTCACAATGGTCTTCAAGCATGGCCTCCACCTATTGCTTATTTTATTCATGAAAGCAAAGACCAGTGCAATCAGGGGATTCTGAGAAATTTTGAAGCACTTAGCCCTCAATTCAGAGAATTGAATGATAGAATATCTTTCAGTTCCTTGCAATAATTTACCATTTAGCACCTTCAAACATAGTCAACCCCAGCAGGGAATGTATACATGTTATCTTGATATTCCCATCTGTTTTCTTTCTTTCTATTTATTGTCATTGAGAAAATGGTAGAAACAGTGCTGTGGTATCCCAAACCTTCTGATGCTGTGCATACTGGTTTCCAAGGCTGGTAGACTTTAGAATTGACTCACTGGTGCTGGCCCTCAGGTTCACCTGTAAGTACAACAATTTGTGCTCATTGGTATATGAAAGCCAAGGATGGAGTGAAGGTTGAGAAGTAGCAAGCACTAAAGAGAGATCAAGTAAGGTCAGAACTAAAACTACGGCATAGGGTGTGACATTCATGAACTTTCTGGTGCAATGGTATTAGTCAAAGCTGAAGGATTGTAACTGGTGCAGCAAAGCACCTTGAACTGTGGATTAATGAAAAATGAGCAATGAAAATAGAAAATTTAGGTTATGCTTTCAAAAATTTTGCTGATGAGCAGAAACTGGAGGGATGGTCATGGCGAAGGGAGCAAGAGGCATGCGAGACCCTTAAATCAGGGGCAAATCTCTAATGAATTATATCCTTCCTTCTGCTTTCCTTCATCCCTTCCTTCTTTCCAGGTGGGAGTTTCAAATGTGTTTATAGGCTGATAGGAAGAAGCCAGTGCAAAGGGAGATGCTTACAGTACAGGAAGGAGATGTTTAATGTACAGAGGAAGTCTGTCATAAGAAAGATAGGAGCAAAGGATATAAGAAAATAGTCTGTACTGGAGAAGTTTAGAGATGGAATTTGAGAAGATAAGTTGGGAGAGTTCCTGTTTGATATTTTATTTTTTCTCCATGAATTAGAAAGCTGGCTTATCAAGCCAGTATATGGGATGGTTGGCGTGGAGGACGTAGAAGAGGGAAGGGCTGTAGGGAGAGATGAAAAAGAACTCCATGCGGACGAAAGTCTTGAGGCAGAGCAGTGCCCATGGCTCAGATGGAGTCACAAACCATCATATGACCAAACTGCATAGGCAAGGCTCCTCATCAACGCTTTTGATTGCAAGCATTCAGGACAGAACAGTTACTTCTCTTTCCAGGGCATCTGGGCCAGGGTAGATAGCAGAAGGACAAGAGAGAAAATGAATCAAGAATGCTGGAAAATTTGAGGTTCCAGACTGGCTAGGAAAGTAATGCGGTTTGGAATGAAAATGTAAAGGTCGTGGGACAGGATTAGCATTCAGAGAAAGACGAACACTTAAAAACATACCTGCCGATACCTTAATAAAACTACCAACAGATGTCCCGAAGCAGAACCTAGAACAGTGTATGGAGTAGTCACAAATAAATATTCTTTAAATAAGTAACTATTTTTTTTCCCTTTAGGAATCATAAATGTATTCTTCTATAGTTTTTTTTTGGGGGGGGGCAGTTTGAGAAAAATAACTCTTTAGAATGCATTTGAGACCCAAATTGTGCGTTGGATTTTGTGTCGTTTTTTTCTTTGATGACATTTCCTTCCTTTTGAGTGTTTAGCTTGTGCTGCTATGGCCCTCAGTTCATTTCTGTTTCTCTTGTCCTTATTTAGATAAACAGGTTTAAACTTTGTATATAAATGGTACTTATTGGTAAAATTACAACTAGCTTAGGGGATATTTAAGTAGCGTATTAAGAGGATTTACTCATTATCTCTCACAGAACTAGACTCTTGCATTAACACTGCACTATGTGCAGAAATAAACTTTGTTCCATTAAACTGTAAATTTCAATAAAGACTTACTTAACTATTTCAGATGTTACACTTCAAAAAATGTTATTTGCTTTAGGAGTTGACCTTATGTTGCTATTTTTTACTCAACATTTACTGAGAGCCTAGTATTTAAGTTAAACTATAAATTAAATTATGAAAGATGGGCTGAGGACTCTACTTAGGGGGCAAGAGAGAAGAAGCTGTATCATCACTAGTGATGAATCATGTAAAAAACGGTCCATTTTTGTCTGCTGTAGAAGTGCCTCTTAGCTATAGCAATTCTAATACTAATACAGCAATTCTAAATAAGTCTAATAATTTATGAGATTAATTAGAATCCTTTCTAACAGAATGCCTGATAGTCCTTCATTCAGTCAGGTCTTTGAGCTTTCATAGTCTCAGTCTCCTCATCTGTAAAATGGGAATGATCATCCCAACAAGATAGTTAATAACACCCTACGATAATTACCTCTAAATACTAGTTTTCTTGTCCACTTTCCTGTTAACCTAGAAGATTCAGTTAGTCAGTTAATTGGTCCGCATTATATTCCTTTCTCAATGACAACATATCAAGGGAACACAGCTCCAAACCATTTGGTTATATTTGTACAAACCCAAGTAAGAAGAGTAGTACTATAGTTGTTTTTTGTAGCACATTAATTTGTATCGGGATTTCTTTAACATGTTCAGCTTGTTTAAAACATACAGTCTTTTTTTAGAGGCAAGCGGGTGAGATAATTCCACTTCCTACATCTCTGATTACAATAAAAGTGCACACTCTAGAAGAATGACAACTGTCATTTGTCTTGAGTGCTTTAGAATCTTTAACTTGCTTTCATATCCTGTATTGCTTGTGACTCCACAGGAAACATTCCAGTCATACGGAAAGATATTTTAACACCCAACTACTATTTTTCCACCTCGGCTTTTTAAAATAGCAGCTAATTTTTGCCTCACTGTATTTTGTTGACTTTCAGGTCCCCGGAGATTACTTCTGAAACACACCACAGGTAAAATAAATTACCCGGTAGTGGCCTAAGAGACATTACTTTGCATTTTGTCCACTGGAATGTCCTTTCATGCCAAGCAGTAAATGACAATTTGTTTCAGGAATGAATGGGTGATTTTAAGGGGCTCATGTTGGGTGAGGGTATTAATATTTAGCATTCAAGCCACAGGCATTTCACATTGACTACAAAGGAATTAGCCACACTGTTAACGGACAAATGGTTGTCTAGGAACCAGTAAGGGGGTTTAGTTTTATGTTTTGATGTCACCTTTTATTTATTTTTTTTACATATTGTATATATTTTTTTTTAAAGAGGGAGGGCAGAGTGGGAAGGGCAGAGGGAGAAGGAGAGAAAGAATCCCAAGGAGGCTTCATGCTCAGTGCAGAGCCTGGGCTCTGCAGGGCTCGATCTGAGGACCCTGAGATCAGACCTGAGCTGAAATCAAGAGTCAGATACTTAACCGACCAAACTACCCAGGTGCCCCTTGATGTTAACTTTTTAAACTTGTTTTTATTGTACCAGTGCTGCATTGGATGTCCTTTGTTTTCAGTGTTCCATTATCCTATTATAGAGTTTACCCTTCTTAATTCATTATGACACTATTGATTTAGTGTTGTTTTTTTTTAACTTTTCTGCTAGAATATTAGTACCTTCAAGGCAGAGATTAAGTCTCATTCTTTGCTGCAATGCTAGAACCTAGCCCATAGTGTGTGCTCAATGAACATTTCCTGAATTCATTAGTCATATGTTTTTAGTTGCACGGAAAGGGAAAATCCCTTGAACAGTAAAATAATTTGAGTTAATACTTGAGGCCCAATTTGCTCAAGCCTCCCTCCACCTCTCTTTGCAGTTTGTTTAGCCCTTTACATCTCCATGTCAAAACTTCACTATTCTGCAGGCTTCCCTCAGGGAGCAAAATGGCTGCAGCATGTGACCTTGCATATTCAGGGCAAGACACAGTCTGTGCCCTAAACTACTAGGAGCAGTCCTGCAACTCATTCCTAGACTCTCGTAGGTCACATGCTGTCCTTGAACCGGTAACTATCATCAGATATAAAATATACTGACTGGTTTTGCCAAGATTAAGTATTTTGCCCCTGAAAACTAATTGCAGTCAGAAGACAATTACAAACAAATTATTTAAGAAAAAAAAATTCACTACAGTTAATTAATGGAGTTCCAAGTCTTTAGTGCATTTTAATGACATATAGGGAAATGAAACATTTTTTAAAAGTTGTCTTAAATCTGAAAAATATCACCCTTCAGGACTTTGAAAATAGTTGCACACATGTTTACACAAGTATATTTAAGTGTGTTAGTAATAATTCTGGCAGTGTACAATTAACTGAAATCCAAGACTTACCTTAGCAAAAGTTATAGTGGGCAATTATCATCATGCTGCAATCTAGGAAAAATCTTCCATCGCTCCCAATTCCTCTATCATTTTATCCCCCTGAATCCATGAGGATTTGTAGCCTTCAATAAGGGGTGCATTTTCTTTTGATAATAGGAAAATGCCTGTATAACTGGAAAGGAAAGGCAGTAATGGGACAGGGAAAATAGAGGGAATCAAACTTTGCAGACTCACAATTTTTCCTGGACCTATGCCAGGTATTTCTGATTTCTTCAAAACTTGATTTCATGTGAGCATTTACATTTTGAAAGGAGATAGATGAATGAATGAAGTGTCTAAGAGCGGTGATTGTAGCCAGGAAGCCAAAACCAATATTGTGTGGTAATTCTAATTTTATATAAAACTTAAGTCATCTTCTTGTAGACTGTGTGCTTATCAGGTATTCACCTCCATGGCCATCCCACTCCCCTCTGTTTCAACCCCATACAAATCCAATTGTCTGATCCATTTTTCTCTTATTCCTACATTGCCTTGCAATATTTAACTGTTCACATTTGCATGCCTTGTCTCCCTAACCAGAATGTAAACATTCTGAGAGCAAGAACTTTGTCTTGTCGTTCTCTGGAATTAACCTGGGCATTTTGTAGAGTTGCTCTGTAAATCATCGGTGCTGAAGAAATGCTTGTGGGAACTGGATCAAATCATCCATTTCACAATGATTTGAGCGAAGATGGTCAGGCCACAGTGATGTGAAAATGTTTGCCTAACATTTTTTTTTCCACTATGAAACTCTGATTAAAACTTCAATATTGACATGCAAAGAAAAAGATCCAATAAAAGAGGAGAGTATTGAAAGGCTTTCAAAGGGAATAGAACCGTTTGAAATTATTTTCGTTGCTTTTGTGATGCCAAGTTTATAATGACTTTCAAACAAATTGATAATAAAGGAAGACATTTTATGGGTGTGTCACTGCTTTTATATTGCTTCCATACATCCATAAAAATGTCAAGATACAGACAGACGATAATGTTACTCAAACATTCTTCTTCAGTAGATGCAGGGGAGGGAGGAGAGATGGTACAGTATCATTATTGTTCCCATATTTGTTGTAAACAGTGAAGTCCTTGTTTTTGTGAACTGTCAAATTAGAACATTCTGCCAAAAGCCTTCTAAAGCAAGTCCTTATTAGAATTAAATCACAAGTGTCAGTTGAGACAGTATGATCTTTTCCGGGTAATTTAAAAAGACTGTTATGTCCTCTATGCAAAATATTGGCTTTGTTTTTGATGTAGAGTTGGGCCATAAAAAGATGCTAGTAAATGAAAGAGAATCTTTGGCGTTGCTGGGTCTCAACATGCTAAGCGGCTGAGGTCACACTGTCTTATATGTTGTAAACATATTTTCTAGGTCTCTGACCTAATCTGTCCAAGCTGGTGGCAGCATTTCTGCACTCACATAGACCTACGGATTCTAGAGTAAACTGGGAATTCTCTATGTTATTCTCCTCATCTAATCACAGGCCATGTCTTGTCAGTCCTCTCTTTGAAAATCCTGTGGGATGCCAGGGTGGCTTAGTTGGTTTGGCGTCTGACTCTTGATTTTGGCTCAACTCATGATTTCAAGGTTGTGGGATCGAGACCCACATGGGGCTCCACACTCAGCAAGGAGTCTGCCTGCGGTTCTCTCTCTCCCTCTCCCTCTGCCTACCCCCACCCCACTCGTGCTCTCTCTCTCTCAAATAAATAAATAAATCTTTAAAGAAAAGAAAAGAAAATCCTTTTCTGGCATGGAGTGTGATATAAGGGAAGTACCCTTGGTCTGGGAGATGTGTGACCTTGGTCAAGTCATCTAACACCTCTTGGTCTTACTTTCCCTACTTTTAAGGTCCTCCAGCTCACATGTTGTGAATCCTCTGCAAACATCCTACCCATTACACTCAAAGGTGGTAATAACCTTTTATCTGGTGCCTTTGCAAGAATCCCTGCCTCCTAAATCAGGGCTCCTGACCATTGACATGTAAATCTTTCTGAAGCATTGCTTTACCTGCTCACAATACCTTTGGCACTAGGTAGTTTGCAGTAATTCATTGAGCTGTGCAGGTGTGATTTGTGCATATTTCTATACACGGGTGTTCTATTTCAACCAAAAGGTTAAAAAACCCTGATACTTAGATGGCTTTCTGTGAAAACATTGTATTTGCCTCACTATGCCTTTACTTATGATTCTCAAACCTCAGTCCACTTTAGAATCATCTGGAGTGATTATTAAAATTTAGATTGTGAGGCTCAACATTAGGATTTCTGACTTCATAATTTAGGAGTGGTGCCTGAGAATTTGCATTTCCCATGTGATGCTGATGCTCTTGGTCCAGGGATCACACTGTGGGAACCACTGGTTTATGCTAGTACCTTGCTTTGGAATGCCACTTTCTTACACCAACATCTTTACCTGCCCATGTGTTTACCACCATCCTGATACTGCCTTCATAGATCAGTCTTTAAAGTGCCAGATGGAAGGAATCTCTTTCCCCCATACTCTGCCCAACACTTTATTTTTGCCTTGGTTATCACTATTACAGTTCTTGAATTAAAATAAGATCATAAACTCCATGAAACTTTATGTCGTTTCTGTATAACATCCTATCCCCATGTCTGTGGTTCAGGGATTTGGACCAGAGAGGGACATTCAATTTAAGTTTTTGAATGAATGTCAACCACTTGAAAATTTCTTCTTCTGTAACTTTTTTTCTACTTTTTGCTCATGGCTTTCCATTTCCCCTTCCAGTGTATTTTTTAATCCAACGAGGCATTCTTCGAGTAATATTTCTATTTAAAATTTAAAAAGGCTCCTCTGAATACTGTTTTTGGGAAGATAAACTATGCCATTGAGTTATTGATTTCTGAGATATACTAATTCTTGTCTACATTTTAAAAAGAGTGTTTCTCTTAGTCACTCTTAATTAACCTCAAGTGTCATCACTTAGAATACATTTTGTTTGAAATTATCTTTTGACCATGGTCCTGATACTGCTTTGCTTTTTTTGTTTTTTTGTTTTGTCTTTTAACCATACCTTTTATTTGCTCGCCATGTTTTCCTTCTCAGATATCTGGGTAGGTAAATAGCTTTGGTATTGTATGGTATTTTGTTCACTTTGTTTGCTGTTGGACAAATAAAAAGTGGCCATCACTGGCACCGTTCACTCAGGGCCAGAATGTTAATGTTGGAAGAGATCTGTCAGTTTGTGGAATCCATTCCATTTCACATTGATAGGTAAATAGATTGAAGGCAAGTATGATGAAAGAGTTGCCCTTGTCACGGTGGAACTCTGGTTGAGATCTCATCCTAGAGCTTTGTTTGGAATCACTTGGACTCCATTTTTTGAGACTCAGAAGAAAATTTCAAAGAACATCTCATAAGTGCCTGGAACTAAGACTTCCTCCCTCCTGGCAGCACAAAGAATCAAGTTCTGCAGATAGAACGGGGAATAGAATCCTAGTCTCCATAGACTCAGAGGGAAGCAAAGTACCTCTTTTTGGCTTTTTATTTGGAAAGTGGAATATTTTAAGAGGCAGGTGTATTTGATCAAAGATGTGTGTAATCTGTACACTTTTTGAAATAGGCAAGTGGAACAAGAGGAAGGAAAAACTAAACTCTTGAGAACAGAGGATGTCCAATTTTTAGATAATTTTTAAAACCTTATTTAAGAAATTCTTTAGCTCTGCTTCATAGTAATGTTCATGCTTGCTAATTTTCAATACTTTAATGATACTTTTTTTCATTCTAAACACCAGTGTGAGAAAGATTTGTCCTATACTTAATAACCCACATCAGAGGGTGAAAGTAAACGTACTTTCTTACTAGAGTATCCTGCAGGGTAGTGGTTGCCGGTGAAATCTCCATCCTGACAAGCAGTTTTGCTTTCTAATTTTCCATTTTTCTTAATGTTCCATTTTGTTTATCCTTTCCTTTTGTCAGAAAGCTTTTTTCTTGAGTTGGAGAAAATTAGTTGCAATGCCTAGATTTTTATAATTTACTTTCTGGGAAAAAGGAATTATAATTTCAATTGAGTTTGATGAGACTGGGCAAAAAAATAAAATGCTAAAAATAAATGGTCGCTATTTATTCTCCTATAAAATATTTCCTTACTTGAAGGAAGTTTAAAATTTATTTTAAAGGAAATATATGCACATAGTAGAAAATTCAAATGCATAAAATTATATAAAATGAAAAGTCTTTAAAAAATCCTGTCAATTGCCAGTTTTATCCCTAGAAGCAACCACTGTTAACAGGTTTTTGTGTATCCTTTCAATGTATGTAACATATACGCACAGCGGAAATTGAATCATACTTTACAAAGCCTTGATTTTTCCTAAATATTTTGCAAGTATATACTTAAAAATTAACAGAATCTGCTATAATCAAAAGAGAGGCAAAATAAATAATTGAATATAGCTTATCAAGTGTACTTTTTTTGGTAACCCAAAACAGATTAAAACTATCCATTGGGAGAAAAGGGACTGAGCTTCTCCTCATGTTTTAATATGTTGATTCAGGAAGCTGGTGTTTATTTATTCAAAGACATTTGCTACCACTCATGGCTTTTCAAAATTATGTAAATGCTGTAAATAAGCTAAGGAGATAATGATCCCAGAGACTTCATATCCAATATTTTAGATTACATTTATTGGTATGATTTCATTGTACCTTTCTCGTTTGATTCTTAATTAACTATTAGAAAAAATATTTTTTAGGTGATTTGCCAGAAAAGATTAGACACTCTCATTTCATAATCCCATAGTAAAATGTATGGACAGACTTTTAGAAGTATAATAGAGAAATTATTTTATATATTACAATATTATTTTAAATATATTGTACTGTGTAAATTGGGTAGAAATATGGCCAGTACTTGACCCTCATTGTGGAAGAATCACATATCAATCATTCATGGTGAAAGTGTCTCTAGTCATGGTCTGCACTTGTAGAAAATATGCAATTTTGAGTTTTTATAGAATGAAGCTTAAATATCTGATCCACTGTGGGGTAAATCTGTAGTATCTGTAGTTATGCCTTTCTTCCTGGTAGAGCTGGTTATGTGAAGGCATGTGGTGTGTTCTCACAGGTCAAGGACCTTGTCAACTTGCCCTTGCCTTTGCAGTCTCCTGTCCTCTGAATTAGTGTTTCCTTACCACTCTGGAGCTGGGAGGCAGCAGGAGACACTGGCTATCCCTTTGGTCACATCAGTGTTACTTTTCCATTGTAATTTGACTTAATGACGACATGTGTTTATCTAAATTTATCAGTACCTGTGGAGTCAGAAGGCACCCCAACAGATTTTAGAGCCAGGAGATATTTTTCTCTGCTTTATTAGTTTCTACAATTACAGCTTTCCAGAAATATTTTTGATGACCTATTTTCTTTCTTCTCATTTTTAATATACTACCATGTAATTTGAAGGAGTCTTCTTTAGCAGCAATGACCTCTCATTGACCCCTGGACTTGTCTTGCCTTGCAAGCAGAATAAACTAGATTTTATTAATCTGTTTATTGGCTAGCTGCTTGCATACTTTGCTCAGAATAGAATTCTCAACAGTGCAATGAGTAGATTTTATGTACATAGGAGTCCTCTACTATTCTAATTTGTTCTTCATTTAAAATGAACTCAGCAACTTTCATTTCCCTTGACCAGTGTTTCTGGTGTGGAGGGAAGTGGATTATATTGGTGAGTAGTTAGGGAGTGTTGGGAACACTGCAGTAAAGAGGGAAGTCTGAAAAGTGAAGTTAGCAGCCTTTAGCCTCAGGGAGAGGTAAACAAGTCTTTTTACATGAAAATTGTGTTTGCAGTATGTGTCCTCTCTTCTTGAAGTCTGCCATCTCATTTCCCATTATTCTCTTTTGCCATTATTCCGTGTTTGCTTTACAGAAAATTGTAGAGGGAAATTCTCGGTATTCAAGGCACCCAGTATCCTTACAGTATTGGAGCTAGAAAGGGATATTGTTCTCAGTATTTGTGGGTGAGGCTGGAAGAGCAGTATGTGGAAAATAAATGGCCTTTTCACAGTATAAACCCACACACGCTGTCATTTGTTTTTATATTTCATATGGTAATTTACTGACGTTTTTTTATACTTCATTGTGGGGTTGTCTTTTTGTCTGTTAGGAACGTCAGGATTTTTCTTCAAAGAAAGCATTGATTTAACTACAAATCAAATGCATCTGATAGCTGTTTGTTGATTTGATAGGTGTCAGTATGAACTAGGGGGCCTGTTTCTTTCTTCCTCCCGCTGGACTTCTCCTGTGTAATATTAAGTGTGTTATCCTGTAATGGGGAGCCTAGGCCAAAGCCAAGTCCAGGCCTTGTTACTTAGGAAAGCCACTTTGCCTTTCTAAGAGTGGGCTTCTTTTTGAGTGAAACATTGTAGAACATTGATTGGGATGTTTCTGAATGTCTTACCCATGGCCTGAACCCAATCGGTGTCTTCAGTAAATAACTTTTCTTTTCATCAACCTTTGCTTCTGTTGTTCTAGTGTTCTCTGAAATTTTTTCAGCTTGTATTTCTCAGTCCACAACTTTTTATAATTTATAAGTTTATTTTGCTATTAGAAAAGTTTTATGAAGTATTCTTTATACCATTTTAATGAAGTTTTGATTTTAAATGAACCCATTATTTTTCTTTTCTTTTCATCAACCTTTGCTTCTGTTGTTCTAGTGTTCTCTGTTGTTCTAGTGTTCTAGTCATTGTCATCTTCCTAGATGAAAGTCTTTTTAAACTCGTGCTTAGCACGTAAAACATGATGGAATTTAGAGTTAGTGGAGATTCCTTAGATATTAATAAGTATATTAAAGCTTAGGAGGAAATATATATTCAAGACTAGCTTGGTTGGTAGCACTACTGATCAGTTAGGCTGGGCGATTCTCTGTGTGGGTTGCTGTTCTCTACATTGCGGAATGCTCAGCAGCGTCCGTGGCTTCTACCCACTACATGTCAGTAGCATCTAGTTGTGACAACCAAAAAAGTCTCCAGTCATTACCAAATGTCCCTTGGGAAACAAAATCACCCCTTAGTTGAGAACTTCCAGTCTACAGGGAAAGAAAGTCTGGAACAGATACCTCTTAAACATACAGCCTTTCATAATGCAAGTGTCTTCCTTTATTGTAACATTGGGAACCCTTGGTCTTCTAGAAGTGTTTTGGCCTCAGTCTGAGTATATTAGTGTAAAGAAACTTTTTAGTAGTATTTAAAATTATTTATCACTATACTATATTTTAAATCACTTATTTTTTGAAGAATGGAATTGAGCACCTGTATCAATCAGGCATGTTGTGTGTAATGAGTATTCTAATGAGTATATAGGCAGTGTTCACTTAGAAGTTAAGAGCATAAGTTCTAGAGTCAGGCTTTCCAGAATTCAGATTGATTGTAGCATTTCTGGCTGTATGATCTTTTAACAATGAATATCTCAATTTAATCATAAATAAAATGGTAGTGATGGTACCATTTACTTTTCACACACTTGTTGATAAAGTTAAACAAAATCATAGATATATGCACTTAACACAGTGCTTGATGCCTAGTAAGTGCTTAAAACATGTTAGTTGTGGTAGATTTTTTTATTATCTGCTCCAGCAACACTGTTATCAAGGGTGCTGTGCTCCTTAAAGAGAAAAGCCCCTAATCCTGGATGGGGGGGGTGGTAGTAACATCAAAAGGCTTTCTGAAAAAGATAAGCCCTGAGCTGTGCCCTGTAAGGTGAGGTCAGCCAGAAGATAGTGAAGGGCAGGGAGAAGAGCATTCTAGCAAAAGTATTACATTTTCTTTTATTTATAATTTGTGATATAGAAACAGACAAGTATTTGTTTCTCTGAAATATTTAAAAATGCAATAATTTTTTCAGCTTGTATTTCTCAGTCCATAACCCTTTATAATTTATAAGTTTATTTTGCTGTTAGAAAAGTTTTATGAAGTATTCTTTATACCATTTTAATGAAGTTTTGATTTTAAATGAACCCATTATTTTTCCTTGAAAACTGCATGATAGTCTTGTCTAATTTTAGGATTTGTTCTGGTCACAGACTGAAGAGGGCCTGGTTGTTTCCTACTTCTGTTTGCTTCTTTACAAATACTGTTGAAGCATAGGTTTTACCTAATGGAGGTTTTTTTCTGTCTTTCATATTCATGTTAGCTACCTTATTTATATGTGAATGGGGATCTAATCATTCTTGAACAGTTCCTGATGAATGCTCAGCAGTCATGGTGATTTGAGGATAATATTAAAAGACAAGCCATACCCCTTCCTAACATTTATATGATCTGGTGCCATCTCCAACATATGCATTCACTTCCGTGACCCATAAATAAACCAATGGAGTAGGTAGGACAAGTTTACAGGTAAGGAAATTGGGCTCAGAAATGTTACTTGTCTAGGTTGACTCAACATCAGAACTGGGCAGGGAAACCAGGTCTGCTTGATTCCAAAGCCTACTCTTCCTACTACATACGCAGTTATGATCAAGTGTAACCCTGCAGTCACAAATCTCCTTTTCAAAGACCTCTTACTAGCTATGAAGGTAGAGTGATGTTCTGCAGGACAGTTCAATATCTCTTCTTCCATTTCTTTTGTATTTTATAATCCTAGGCTATTGTTGATAGACTTAAAGTGCTGATTATTTGAACTTGTAACTAGTTTCGTTTTTTTTTTATAATTCAGTAAGAACATATAGAATCCATCGTAACATTTACATGATTCTGGATAATCAGTTGTCTTGCTCATTCTAATGAGCTTCCTGAGGACATCTACAGTGACTTTTTTTAAAAGATTAATTTATTTATTTTAGAGAGAGAGAAAGGGAGGGAGAGAGTGCTCATGGGGTAGGGGGAGAGGGAGAGACAGTTTCAAGCAAACTCCCCACTGAGCATGGAGCCTGATGCAGAGCTTGATCTCAGGACCCTGAGATCATGACCTGAGCCAAAATCAAGAGTTGGATGCTCAACCAACTGAGCTACCCAGGTGCCTCTGTGACTTTTTGGGACACATTTCATAGTTTTTCTCACTGAGTTTCCATCTACTAGAAGCTCTTTGGAGGGATGACTACTGACTTTGCCAGAGTGGATCAAATAGTTTTAAAATTTTGACCGTCTTATAGGATAGGTGATTGTGGTATCCGGTCTCCGGATGTTCCCCAATAATTCTACTCCCTGATATTTATGCCCTTGAGCAGTTGCCTCCCACACGAAATAGGGATGACTTGTATAACAAATAGAATGATGCTGGAAAGACACAGCATGGATTCCAAGGCTAGGTCATAAAACCAACCCATTACAAGCTTCTGTCTTGCCCTTCTGGATCACTTGTTCTGGGAGAAGCCAGCTGCCATCTTACGAGTCATCTCTGTGGGAGGAGCACATGGTAAAGAACCGAGGCTTCCTGTCTAGACCTTGTAAGTGGCCATTAAGGAAGTGAATCCTTCAGCCACCGTCAAACCTTTGGATGACTAGGAACCCTGGCCAACATCTTGACTATAGTGTCATGAGAGATGCTGAGCTAGAACTGCCCAGCTAAACTGCTACCGAGTTCATGACCCACAGAAACCACAAAATAATACATGTTTATTGTTTTAAGACTAGGTTTGGGGGTGATTTGTTATACTGAGCAATAGTACTCCTTTGGAATGATTTTAAACTTCTTCATAGATACTGTTAAAACACATGTGAAATATTAAGTGCTCTGAATATTGTTTTGTCTTTTTAAAATGGAATATGCTTTTTGTTTATAAATGCTCAATATTATAAACAATGATTCTATAAATTGTTTTTTATCATGAGTCATTAGTGTTTTAAATTTAAAATAAATGAGATATATGGAAAATGTTTATAAAATAGAAGTGTTATCCAATTGTAAACTATCGATTTAAATTCATTTCTAAACTCTCGCAAAGCGTTTTTACATATTTGTATGATTTCTCTTAATATTAACAAAATAACTTGAAGAGAGTCCCCCATAATAAAAAAATGGTTGTAATCCTTGAATAATACTTTTATGTTAATATTTTATAAAATTTGTTCATTAATTTTGTAATGCCTAAGAGAAATACAGGAAGAAAAGGGAGGGAAGAAAGATACGGCAGTGAATATTATCAGCCCTTGCTTACAAATCAAGAATTGAAAGCACATCAAGTCTAAATAAACTGGTTGCCCATAGCCCAGTAGAGGTACCTTCTAATATTAAAGGGGCTTATGTTTCTTTAAGTTGCATCGTCGGAATAAGCTTTGTGTTATATAACCAAGCACTGTGGCTTGAAATCTGAGGAACATTAACATTGACTGAGGAGGTGGCCTCACAAAATAAGAATCTTATCATAATCATTGAAAACATAGTTTTATAAATCATTTAGTATTGTATTGAACACTCTTAACATGATACTTCCTTCATAAAAGGATTTTATTATACTTTCCCATCTTTTGAAAAAGTGGTTTATTATATTGGCTCAATATAATGGTCATTGTCAACCATGACTCTGCATGCTTCCTCAGAAAATAAAGCTGTCTCCTATCTCCCCACCTTAAGTTTATGAATGCTATTAAAAGCCACATAGCTTCCTGAAATATTTAAAAATAGTGCATATCCATCAATAATATTTTTTAGATTCCATGCACTTCTGCTGATGAAGGTCATAAACCACGTCCGACAGATCCAGAAATCAGACTGTCTTTTTTCCTGGCCCTTTCTTCTGACCAGAGCAATTGTATTTTATTCTTTCCTCTTACTTGACAATTTCCTGTTGGTGAAGTAAATAAAGCATAGGTATTAAAACTCTAGCTGTGAATCTTAGCATCTCTTCTTGTCTTGAGCTTTGATTGTAGGTGTGCTCGGCCTTCTAAGCAGACATTCCACAGTTGCTGTGGATGGTGTGTCCTGTCAGTTGCATTCACACATGATGTATGACATTAATTGTTTTTGGACGACGAAGGAATAAATGCTTTTGCTATCACAGGGAACACGTGGGAAGGAAAAATGAATAAGTAGAGTTGTCATGGTGTGAATTACTTTCTTTAAATCACCATTTTTATTCATGTGTATCTCTTGTTTTAAAAGAAACATGAGACATTCCATTCTCAAAATGACTTTGGAGTAGAAGAATTTTTTAAAGGAAGAGGGGAATAGCAATTTTGGATAACAAAAACATCCCAAATCAGTCAGTCTGTCTGTCTCTCTCGCATGCTCTCTCTCACACATTACACTAACTTACTCATTCACCTCATTTGGATGTTTACAAATGTTGAAACATCCCATTTGGGTGTAGAATTTTTTAAAAGGATGCGAAAGGTAGAGAATTCAGAATTTATTTTATTGCTAAAATATAACGACTTTTTCATTGTAAGATTAAGGATGCTTTTCATTCAGAGAGCAACTTTTAGAACAAATTATAAAAATAAGTGTACATTTTGGAAATACTTCAGACGTTATTGAAATTCTGAATACTGAATTCTGATATTCTGCCTTTCCCTCCTCCGATCCTCAGCTTTGCCCCTCACTAGCTATGAAACGTTGGGCAACTTACTTATTATCTCCCTGAGCCTCATCTTTCTTGTCCCTGTAATGGGGTTTTATCAAGATTATGGTTGATAAAGACTGGTTATCACATGTTACATCATATATAGTAGTTGCTAAATAAATGTAGTTGTTTTTGTTAATCACGATGATGTTGGCAGGTGTCGCTGAGTCAAAAATGCACATACACCAATGGAATCCATTTCCATAGAGGTTTACTTGTGCTGTGTCCAGTCTCCAAAATTACACTTCTGATTTTGAACGTCCATTGTGTGAAGAAGGGACCAGAATAGCTGGCTATTGAAAGAGTACAAAAAGAAAATATTTTGGCATTTATATCAAAGAATTGAATGAATAGTTGAAAATTTAGCAAATTATGAAAACTGAAAGTCATAAAACATGGGAATCAATTAAAAGAGTTGAGGAACATAAGTAACATCATAGTAAAAGTTTGAAACAAGCACGTATGTGGCAGCATGAGGGGTAAAGTTGGAGGAAATGAGGAGTGAAACAAGTGACTCACTTTTTTAGTGCTTGAGATAAGCTGTTCTTGAAGAAGGATTGGATTTTTGATGTGTTCGTGTTCATTCTGAAACTCAGTCTTTCTGTGAGATACAGTAGAAGTGATAAGCAGACAATCATATTTATCATTTATAAGTTTATCATTTATAAAATTATTTCCCCTGTATTTTCTTGGAATCAATTACTATAAAATCGCAGGGGATGGTTAGTTAAGAAGTCTTCCTACAGCTCTTGGGCCCTACTTTGGGCTGCGATTATGGACAGACACATATAAGCAATGTTCTCCTTCTCAATGAAGCACCTAACAACTCATCAAATCTGAGCAACGGACCACTGTAGCTTCTGGGTATAATCATCACTTTGTTTAAACCCTAAGGAAGAAACCAGAAGCAAATGCAATATCATTGAACCCTCAAACTCTCAGCAAAAGCTCCATTGCATATACTACCTTTGACCTCACCATGTCTTATCAAAAGATGACCCACCTCCCTCACCCTTGCAAATAGCAATCACAAAATACACATTTCACCTCCCATCATTATATCATTTTATATCTTGGAACCAGAGAAATCAGATTTGGGTGAATACAGTATAAAGGCTTTTAATGAGGGTGGGGAATGGTAGACACATTTAAATTTAAGGTTCATGTTCTTCTGACAGTATTGTTTTGGCTCCTTTGTCTTTCTAGCATAGAGCTTGCCCCAGTCATTATTATTATTTCATTATACAGAGCAGGAAATTGAATAGAGGAGGCAGGAAACCCTTGCACCCAATTCTAAGCCTTCAGTGTTTTTCTACCAAATCACATTGATCAAGGTCCATTGTGCTTTGTATGTTGCTCAACCGTATGAATTTTTCATTGGAAGTTGGAGGAGACATGATTATGCAAGCCCCAAGAAAACATGATGCATCAGCTAGTTGTAGTTATTCCAGTATATTTAGAAAAGCAATAACGTTCTTGTATTATAGTTCCTGGCTTTGGCACCTTGTCTTGTATTAATCACATTAAATTTGATGTGGTGAATTTATGAAACAAAGTTAGATGATATATATGTGTATATATATATATATATGTGTGTGTGTGTATATATATGTGTGTGTGTGTGTGTATCTATAATTTATGTAGTTTAAAAAATTTCTTTTTCCACTGCATTATCTGGTGTTGTAAAAAATACTGGGATTTAGATGCACAGACGTAGCAATTCTATTATTATCTAGATAGGTACAAAAGTGCATTTTTGTATGTGCCAGAGTATGTGATTTACACACAGTGATTTTTAGTCAATAATGTTTGTAATGCAATTTCATGTTAGGCAATGTCATAATAGAAAGTGATGGATACGGAACTATATTGAAAGAAGTGTGACTTGGCAAACACTGGGGCAGGGAGAGGAATGATTCATCAGTGTGTCTGCTTTAGATGTCTGTACAGGATGGGCTTTGAAGCCAGAACACATTAGCTTGAATGTTCTTTTCAAATTAAAGTATCATACTTTTCTGTTACTGAAAACAGAATTTTTTTAAATTCTAAATTCTGTTAAGACCAAAAATAAAATAGTAAATAAAAAATTTAAAGATAACAAAAATCTGTTTTTACGCAGTGTCTCTTAGGCACCAGACAGCCAGGGGACATCTTGATTAGAGATATACTTCAGGAGGTTAATCTGATGGTAATATATTCGATAGATTGTGAGCAAATAGAATTAAGTCAGACTGGAAGAATATTACAGAGGGACAAGAGTGAACCTCAAGGTCTTGTAGTCTATCACATGTTCTTAGCTGCGGGTGTGGAAGTGTTTGGAGATGTTTTTAGTTACTACAGTGCCTAGGGAATGCCTCTGATAATCAGTCTGTGGAAATCTGGAAAGCGAAACATCCTATATTATAAGAGATCTGCAGAACAGAGAGTTTTCCATCCCAAGTTCAGGCATAGCCCTCAAGTGAATGGCGTAAAGAGTCAGTGGGAGTTTGGGGTGGTATTATCTACCTAGCAGTGTAATTAGGGATGAGAAATTGCAGGAGAATTTTCTTTTCTCTGTATACCATTATTAAGGTCTGGCGTGTTTATAGATAAAGGGGTCTTTATATACTTGTTCTCACCTTCAAGAATACTCAAATGCCAGGGTTTTCCTTGAGTTTTCTGTTGAAAAAGAATCAGGATAATTCCTATCAGTAACAGAAGGACAAATATTTCAACCTTTAAATTATTGACAGCATTTTCCAGGGGAGGATTTTAGATAAAGAGATCTGTCAAAAACTCAGTGTATGAGTTTAAGGATAAATCTCCTTAAAAGAAAATATGAAGACAAAGAGCTAGATTCATTCCCTACTACATTAGTAAAATGATTATGAGAAATGTTTATTTGACTTCATCCATTTTTTTCAGCAGATATGTTTTCAGCATCCATTGTTTCAAGCACTGCTCTGGGATTTAAGAATCTAGAAAGTCTGCCTAAGTTGCTCTCATGTAGAAACTTAGGTGAACTTACATAATAGTAAGGGAAACAATAATAAATAATGTCAGGTAGTGCACTGATGGTAAGTGTTAAGTGGGCTGGCCAAGAGGGGACTGAATGGGTGACATTTTGAGTGGGAGCTCAGTAAGGGCAGGTGCCAGCACGTACGGATATGTGTGGGGGAGAAGCAGTTCAGCAGAGCGTTTAGTAAAAGTTCTGCGCATCGCTGGTCATGTTGAGGACCAATGAGGAGACCACAGAACAAGGAGAAAGTTGTAGAAATAAAGTCGGAGAAGCAGCCAAGTTCTAAACACGTGAGAACTTGTTCTATGATACCCCATAGAACAACTATTTTTCAGAGTTATCTTAAAAGTCACTGGAAGATCCTGAGTATAAAAGAGATACAATCTGACAAATGTTTCTAAAGGATCCCTTTGCATTCTTTGTGGTTTTCATGGTCTGGCAAGAGTGGGCTCAGACTCTATAGATACGATAGTCTATGAATGATGAAGGTTGACTCGGACCAGGTGGAAGTGCATAAGTTGTGAGGCGACTGTTAAAGGTAGAGTTTACAGAATGTGCTGATGGACATAATGTAGGCTGGGAGGGAAAGAGAAAAATGAAGACTCTAAGGTTTATGAATTACCCTCAATTTTTGGGATGCTCATTTGAGAAATATTGTATTACAAAATTAAAATTGACATTATCAGGTTTAACTTCTTCAAGCCCTTCCAAATATTGCACTATTATTCAAGGCTGTCATCCCTAATCCTCCAGGATGTTTTAGTGACTTCTTCTAGATTGGAGATCTTTCTAACCTTTGACTTTGGTTTTTCATAGTTTTATAGTAAGATACTATACAGGATGAAGTTTAAGATGCATATAAGAAATACCTTATGGAGGAATGAAGTATAAATAATAGTGAAGTTGTTAACAATGTGAGTTCTAGGAGCAGACTGTGTGGATTTAAATGCTGACATCATCATTAATGAGCTTTGCAACTTTAAGGAAATTTGTTACTCTCTTTTTCTTCATCTGTAAATTAGAAATAATAATATTGCCTACTTTAGAGGATTGTTGTGAGGATTTAATCGTTTACTGCATATGTAATGCTCTGAGCAATGCTTGGCACGTAGTAAGTTACTAATAAGTGTTAATGATTTTTATTATCTATTAATACCATTGCTAACAAGAACAGATATGTGATTCAAATTTTTTTTTAAAAAAGAGGCAGGTTCTGAAACAAAAGGAATAAATATTCCATAAACTGAACAAGTCAAATGAATAATTGAAAATGAGCTTTACATAAAATTAATGAAAAAAAGCTCTGAAAACTCAGTAAATTCATAAGTAAAAAGTTTGAAATTATATCAGATTATTCTTGCCTAACAACATGTTTTAGATTTGTAACCTGAGAGAAGAAACACATTATCAGCGAAAGACACAATTTTTCAATTATAATTTGTGTCATTAAACTATTATGTCATACATTGCTGTTTTTTTTCCCCTGTTTTGCAAATTGCTTTTCGGGAATCAAAATCTAAATGTACTTTTTGCATTTTCCAGGATTTTCAACTTCCTAGTGGCATTCTCAATTCATTGGGTGTACTAAATTGAATGTACAAAGTAAAACTTCATTGATCAGATATTTGAAAATAATTTTATCATTTTAAAAAAAGTTAAGAATGCCTAAAACACAGTTTTTAAGATATTGACTAATATGGATAGTACTTAAAAAGTTTGATCCTCGCACAGAAATAATAAAGTTGTGAAAAATGAGGGCTGGCTTATTTTCAACTCCATAAATACTGTTTTTCTTTAGAGTCTAGTTACAGGATTCCAACTGGCTGGGACCTGAGTATACAATAAATATTTGTGGTTTGATTAATGTTTGATTATGAATTTCATGTGCTAAATGAAGTAAAACGGAAATTTTGAAAGTGCTGTCTGAATCACACAAATGGCAGAAAATAATGTGACTTTTAAATTGTAATTGTGATAAGTGGTCTTTATTTTGACATTTTGAAGCTGACCTGTCAACAGCAGGGTCATCTACAAATGTTTATTCAGCATACATGATTTAGTGCGTTGTGATTAGACTTTGGGAATTTCACTTGTAAAGTTGTAGGTAAATATGGTTCATCTCTGGTTCTCTTTGTCTATTGCTTAGACTGTCACAATACCTTTTACGCTCATTTTTCCCTAGAATAAAATACCAAACATGAAGTATTGTCTGGGATGCACCAACTTCCCTTTCCAAGCATGATGCTACTTATGGAGTAATATTCCATTTTACTATCATTGTATACTATATATCTTAAATATATGCCAAATTAACTTTTGTACATCAGTTTAAGACTCTCCTTTCTGCTTAAAGTGATATTCTGCTCGTTACTCAGCTTTTTGGGTATGCTGGGAGTACCCGCATGTTGAAAATAGGAACAAAGCTGGCTTGGGAGAAGACAGGAGGAACAAACCCGTAGAAAGAATGACTCCTTGACAAGTCGTTGCAAACAACACTACTACTAAGTCCAGTATTCTCAAAATTTCCATTATGATATAACCCAGGGAATCTATGTTGAGGCCAACTCATGGTAACAGTGGTTGCAGAAGTACTTGTTGGAGGAGGTCCCCAGGTTCAGCACAGGAGGTAATGGAAGCCAGGTGAGAGAAAAGCAACAATCATGAACTGGACACGAGTGTAGGACTAAGCTGACCGGGGTCAGAGTTAGATAGGGAAGCTGACACCAGCATCTCTTTCAAATACTCGTGAAGTTAGAGGGTGAACAGCAGGCCAATCCAGTTCCACGTGGTGGAAGTCACTCATGGTGAAGCCTGTTAATTCAGTGTCTGTACTGTCTTACTGGTGGAGTTCAGGGCTGGGCTGTGCATGATGATTAGCGAGTCATTACTTCTGGCAGCTATGAGCACCTCAGTCAGCTGGGGTTTCACCATCCTTCAAAGATGCCAGCTGAAAACAGCTTCCTTCAGTCTCTGGGGCTAGAGTTGATGTTTATGTTCTATGTTCCCAGCAGCATGCTTTTTTATCTCTCTTTTATAGAACTTAATAGAGTGGGCTTTGCAACAGAGTAAAGGCATGTACCTTCAGACCAGACCTCCATTCCTCCCCAGTACCTGGCTCATAGTAAGCACTAATACTTGTCTTTTGAGTGTGAAATATCTTTTTTTTTAAAGATTTTATTTATTTATTTATTTATTTATTTATTTATTTATTTATTATTTTTTTTAATAATGATTTTTTATTATATTATGTTAGTCACCATACAGTACATCCCCGGTTTCCGATGTAAGGCTCGATGATTCATTAGTTGTGTATAACACCCAGTGCACCATGCAATACGTGCCCTCCTCACTACCCATCACCGGCCTATCCCATTTCCCCATCCCCCTCCCCTCTGTAGCCCTCAGTTTGTTTCTCATAGTCCATAGTCTCTCATGTTTCATTCCCCCTTCTGATTACCCCCCCTTTCTTTATCCCTTTCTTCCCCTACTGATCATTCTAGTTCTTATGTTCCATAGATGAGAGAAATCATATGATAATTGTCTTTCTCTGCTTGACTTATTTCACCTAGCATTATCTCCTCCAGTGCCGTCCATGTTGTAGCAAATGTTAAGAACTCGTTCTTTCTGATAGCTGAGTAATATTCCATTGTATATATGGACCACAACTTCTTAATCCAGTCATCTGTTGAAGGGCATCTCGGCTCCTTCCACGATTTAGCTATTGTGGACATTGCTGCTATGAACATTGGTGTGCATATGGCTCTTCTCTTTACTACGTCTGTATCTTTGGGGTAAACACCCAGTAGTGCAATTGCTGGATCATAGGGTAGCTCAATTTTTAACTTTTTAAGGGACCTCCACACTGTTTTCCAGAGTGGCTGTACCAACTTGCATTCCCACCAACAATGTAGGAGGGATCCCCTTTCTCCACATCCTCTCCAACAATTGTTGTTTCTTGCCTTGTCAATTTTTGCCATTCTAACTGGCGTAAGGTGGTATCTCGGTGTGGTTTTGATTTGAATTTCCTTGATGGCTAATGATTTTGAACATTTTTTCATGTGTCTGTTAGCCATTTGTATGTCTTCATTGGAAAAGTGTCTGTTCATATCTTCTGCCCATTTTTTGATTTATTTGTTTCTCGTGTATTGAGTTTGAGAAGTTCTTTGTAGATCTTGGATACCAGTCCTTTATCTGTAGTGTCATTTGCAAATATATTCTCCCATTCTGTGGGCTGCCTCTTAGTTTTTCTTACTGTTTCCTTGGCTGTGCAGAAACTTTTAATCTTGATGAAGTCCCATAAATTCATTTTATCTTTTGTTTCTCTTGCCTTTGGGGATGTATCATGAAAAAGGTTGCTTTGGCCGATGTCGTGGAGGTTGCTGCCTATGTTCTCCTCTAGAATTTTGATGGATTCCTGTCTCACATCGAGGTCTTTCATCCATTTGGAGTTTATTTTTGTGTATGGTGTGAGATAGTGGTCAAGTTTCATTCTTTTGCATGTAGCTGTCCAATTTTCCCAGCACCATTTATTGAAGAGACTGTCTTTTTCCCACCGGATGTTTTTTCCTGCTTTATCAAATATTAGTTGCCCAAAGAGCTGAGGGTCCATTTCTGGGCTCTCTATTCTGTTCCATTGGTCTATGTGTCTGTTTTTGTGCCAGTACCATGCTGTCTTTGTGATCACAGCTTTGTAGTACAGCTCGGAATCCGGCATTGTGATGCCCCCAGCTTTGTTTTTCCTAAACATTTTATTTATTTATTTGACAGAGATAGAGACAGCCAGCGAGAGAGGGAACACAAGCAGGGGGAGTGGGAGAGGAAGAAGCAGGCTCCAGCGGAGGAGCCTGATGTGGGGCTCGATCCCACAATGCCGGGATCACGCCCTGAGCTGAAGGTAGATGCTTAACTGTTGTGCCACCCAGGCGCCCCTGAGTGTGAAATATCTTAATAAAGTGAGGGAAAAGCCAAATTTTTTTCCTTAGCAGCATTTTTCTATTGTCTTAACTGCTTGTATTTCAGGTTTTAGGCTTCAATAAGCCTACCATTCATGCTAAGATATATGGGAGAAAGATAAGTATTTATTGCTTTATTTCAATAAATTTTGCAGATTCACACCTGATGATTTAATCATCTATTTTTAGGCTTCATTCACCTTCTGCATGCTGGGTGAACAACTTGCTGCTCATTAAACAGATTGTACATTAAAAACTATAGAGTACAAAAGCAGAAATATCATACATTTAGTGATAATTAGTAGTGTTCATTTCCTCACTAAGTACTAGGGCATACCACACTGTTTCCATAGCAACTTCTATTCTGTTCAATTAACTGCCTAATGTGAATATATGAATAAGTTTCTGTGTTTAAAGAAAAGGCCCCCAAACAATAGGGTGATTTAAGAGTTTACAGTTACAGATGTAAGCATATTGGTTTTATGTTATTTTCTACTTTACTTTTGGAAACACATTTTTAATGTTTTCAGGTTCTGGTCATAACCAGAAAAAGCATAAGGAGTGAATGAATTTTAATAAATTTCCAGATAGCCTACTGAACCAGATTCTCCTAGTCCCCAGCTACTCCTTGGTTGTAAATTATGCAAATATACAAGCTGCCTTAACTCTTTCAGGACACTAGGGTACCATTTGGCAAATAGCTACTCCAGGGAACTAATCCATCATGGGGGAAAAAATAAAGAAAGAAACAAAGGCCATTTCATAGCAATTAAATATGTGTTGCTTTAATTTATTAAATGTCCCTGGAAAGCAGGATTTGCATTATGTTAATTTTTTCTGAGGCGAAAAGCAGCTTAGATATTTTCAGCAGAGTTTCAGACACTGTGGCTGACAGTATGGTGTAGAAGAGACAGCAAGCAATGACTTCGGAGTCCAAAATCTAAGTTTGAATTCTGAAACCATTATGCTAAGGCTGAGACTGAAACACCAGCTTCCCTTATTGTGAGGATGATAATAACACTGACACTGACTAGGTTCTTACTCTACATCAGCCCATACGTGATTATATCAAGGTGCAACAGTTATGACTTAAGAGCCATCGATTTCCCTCTTCTATTTGGTGGAACCTCAGCGTTGATAATTTGTGACCTTAAAGAAATTAATTTCATATAGTTCAGCTTCATAGATGGGAGAGAGAGACACTGAGGCACAGAAAGATCAAGTAAGCTATCTGATGTCACATGGCCAGGGATTGTATACAAGGGCCTCCTTCATTCTCCTAACCCAACTAAAACATCCTGTTTGCCTAAATAACCAGTATAACCTGGCACATTGCAGGCACCCAAAAAATCATTATACCTTCTCCATTTCTAGTCATTGGCTGCGTAATAAGTGGAATGTAGAAGAGAACACAGTTATGGTCTGTCTGGCCTTATATGCATGATCTGGAACTTGGTGAAAGGATTAAGATTGGGTTGGGAGTTTAAAAAAAAACCTGTTCCACTAAGAGACACACCTTGGAGTTTAACCATAATATTCATCCATTTATCTGACTAAAATAAGAGTGGTAACATTTATGTGTTTTTTCAAAACGGTTGTGATCTTTGTTGTTCTTTGTAAAAAAAAAAAGGTAGTAAATTTACATTTTCCATACCTTTAAATATATCATTGTCAAATGTTTATTATTATCTCTATTATCTTTACTGACTATTTCAAAGAAAATACTCTAAAGTCCATTCTTTATATTACCAATAATGAAGAGCCTTCTAAGAGCAGTATATCTGGTTTTTCCCCTTTTCTATAATGCTTTATATGTAAGTTATATATATTTATATGTGCCTCAATGTATACTTTATTTTAATAAAGCAAAACACATATAAAAGTTTTTGGATAATAGTATACTGAATATATCTTGGAAAATGCAAACATATTCCATAATTTAAAATTTTTACTAACATTTAGCATTGTACCTACTAAGCACCCAGAAATGTTAGCTGTCATTGTGATTGGCCTTCTCTTATCTTTCATATAATGATACTAATTTGAACAAAATTATTTTTCTAGATATTTTGAATTTTGACTTAGAGATTTGTATTCAGAGAGAAGTGAAAAAATGTTTCTATCAGAATAAACATAGTTATTAGGTGAATTTTATAGATTTCTTGTAATATGGTAGGTAGCATGTTAAATGTTTACACATATTACCTCAATGTATTCCTAAAAGTTGTGTTTCATTGTTATCTCCATTTAGTATCTTAAGTTTAGACAGCAGTTTTAGTACTTTTACAAATCTGAAACTATTCACTGTTTTATGTTTTTTGATTTTTTTTTTTTTAAAGGGGGGTGGGAAGAGAGAATCCCAAGCAGGGATCCATGCCCAGTGCAGAGCCCAATGCAGGGCTCAAGCTCACAACCTGAAATTATGACCTGAGCCAAAATCAAGAGTTGAATACTTAACCAGCTGAGCCACCCAGGTGCCCCTCACTATTTATTTAAGTAGAAAAAAGGGGTTCTAAAGAATCTGTCACCATTCTAGGAATTAGACTCTTAAATACTTTTTCTTAATAGTTATTGTTAAAGTCAATGTATACATAATATAAAATAACATTTCACTTTCTAAAGGTAATCTATAATTGTTGCATATAAAGTGTTCTTAAGGAAGAAATTAAAATGTCATTTTTTCTTTAAAATTTGTTAAATCTCTTGAAGTTCATAAAAATATTCATCAAAGGAAACTGTTATTCTTGACACTATGCTAGAAATAAAATCTAAAAGATTCAAAGCACTGTCCATATATTAAATAATTTGCTTTAAAAATCTAAAGGATAAAGTAGATAAATTTGCATCTCAGAATCACATCTTATTGGTTATTGAGGTTGGAAATTGTGAATTATTGTTAGCATTGAGCAGGTATTTTTTAAAATGCTAGATAGTTCTTCTTGTAAACATGAAGTTAAGTCAAAAAATATTTCAAATGTACACCATTTCTTTATTTGTGAAGGAATTTACAAGATAGCTATTTACATTTGCCACCTATTTCTTTTGGGTAAGGATATGCTTATTCTATCTGAAAAACAATATTATTGGATTGCTAATTGGAATCATGTCAAATTTATTTATTTTGAAGATGGTAACATTTTCATGATAAATCTTCCCATCCCCGAATATGAAATGAGTTTCTAATTGTTCAGACCTTATTTTAAATCCTTCTAAATTATTTCAATGTATTTTTCATATAATCCTGTCTATCTTGTTAACTATCTTGTTAAATTTATTTCTAGATATTTAATAGATTTGTTGTTTATGTAATGGAGTATTTCTTCTTACTTCCATTTATCGCTTTTTTGATGTGTATTTTAATCTTGTTTCCAGCCACCTTGGCAAATCTTTTAATTAATTCAGCTTGTTTTACAAGAATCACTTAGGTTTTTGAGAGGTTTAAAATGATATATGCTGTTAAAGAGCTTAACTGGTGCTTGGTACAGAGTGAGTCCTCAGTAAGCAGTAGCTGTTTTCATAACCTGCGGTTCAACTTTCAGACTGCATGCTCCTTATCTATATAATATCCTCTTCAGCATTAATTGCATGCATTTCTATTTTGGTGATTTGATCAATATACTTTAAATAGCATTTATTGAATATCTGTGATTAAATGCTGGTTGCTTTTATGTAGATGTTTTTTATATTTTTGTGAAGTAGCATGAGCAATTTTTTCTTTGTTCTACTGGCTTTCATACCATAAACATTGCCACTAGGGACCAATCTGTAAAGTAATCTTGACCTGGGACCAAAACTGGTGTAATTAAGATGGTTATGAAAAACGTTGGAAAAAGAAATGCTCTTTTCTTTGAAGCTTGTTCACTTTTAATCAGTGACAATTTTTGCATACTTAAGTACACAAAAAGATGTTTTAATATGTAAAACATGAAACTCAGGGTGTGAAACTTTGGAGTAGGTGTCCCCCCCCCCTTTTTTTTCTATTTTGGAATTGCCTTAAAAGTTTTCTGCATTTATCTTAATGATGAAGGTTGCATATTCTATTTTTATGCATCCTAAGATTTTATCAGTTATCAACAAAACACATGTTCTATATGACTGATAAAATTTACTGAGACAAAAAAAGGCTAAAAACAAATGAGAAAATCATTTGTATCTAAAGATTTATAAGTGGTGATCCTCATAATATAACCCTAGCAGATACTATTTTAAGGACAAATTTGCCTTCTAAATGAGAGAAATGGTTATGCAAAATGAGAAATATAATTAAAGTTGGGGAAATATTGTAAATAAAATTTTCTCCTGAGATGTTTATATGACAGCTTTTATTAATAGCAATGGTTCCTTACCAACAACGAAAAATAAGGAGGATGCATGCAGATGTCTTAAACTTTGATAAACAGTGACTTTACTTGGGACCTTCTGATAAGTTAGGGCTGATTTACTTCTCTATCCTACTGAAGAGGCACCTTAAAACTGATTTGAGAGCATTTGGCTATAAAAACATACTGTCAGCTAACATTTGTTGAGTACTTACATTGTTCTAGATTCTGAGGTTGAACACTATATTTGAATTAACCTCATTTAATCTTAAGAAAAACACTGTGAAGTTAGAACAATCATTATTCCTATTTTGAACATGAGGATATTAAAGCTCTGAGAATAAAATAAATTTTCCAAAGTTACAGAATTAATATAAGCCTGGTACAACACTCAAATCTTAGTTTAATTCCAAAGTCTTCGTCTTGTCCTCTATTCTACTTCTTCATTACAACAGAAATAGTGACATAATTTTTCTTTAAAAATATTCAACTAGTTTGGGGTGCCTAGTTGTCTCAGTCAGTTAAGTGTCTTACTCTGGGTTTTAGCTCAGATCATGATCTCATGGGTTGTGAGATTGAGCCCTGGGTCAGGCTCTGTGTGCAGCGGGGAGTCTGCTTGAAGATTCTTTCAGCCCCTTCCCCCACTCATGTGTGCACATGTATGCGCTCTCTCTCAAATCCTAAAAAAAAATTCGACTAGTTTATAAATATCCAGGGACCCATAATTCCACTCTATAAATGTTTGACTTTGAGATATTACTAATGCTTGTGACAAAAAAAAAATTGACTATAGAATTGTAATATTTAAACCATCAACAAGATGTAAAAATTATTTATGCCACTTGCAGTTGTGAAGATTATTTATTACATTTTTTTGGAGAACAACATCCCTGTGATCAGGAAAATTGCAGCACTTTTCCAGTTTTTGATGTTCAAGCCTAGAATCAAAGCAGTTTCCAACATTGAAAAAAATATATAATTTTTTTTCAAAGATACATATATGTTAAGTCATTTTTATCATGCAGATATGTAGCAATTGCTATATTCTAGAGACTGTCATAAGGACTTTTAAAATATTAACTTATTCAATCCTCATATTGATCTCCATGAGGTAGGTTTTATTATCCCCATTTTAAAGAAAATAAAATGAGGCAAAAACTTGCTCATGTTTGTATGACTAGTAATTATGGCCATTAGATTCAAATCACAACTAATTCCAGAATCTGTGTTCAGTGCTGCCTCTCATACATGTCTTCCAAATACCTAATTCAATAGTTCAGTCAGTGTTTTATTTTAAATATATTGCATATATTTCACAGTGTTCTGTGTTCTATTAAGAAATTGATTTACGGGGGCGCCTGGGTGGCACAGCGGTTAAGCGTCTGCCTTCGGCTCAGGGCGTGATCCCGGTGTTATGGGATCGAGCCCCGCATTAGGCTCCTCTGCTATGAGCCTGCTTCTTCCTCTCCCACTCCCCCTGCTTGTGTTCCCTCTCTCGCTGGCTGTCTTTATCTGTGTTAAATAAATAAATTAAATCTTTAAAAAAAAAAGAAAGAAATTGATTTACGCCAGCTGTAATTTCAAGGAATGTAAGTATTTTTTTAAGTTGTGTTGTGATATGGCAGAATTGTGCTTTTTAAATAGTATTTCCTTATTTGACCACTGTCACAGAAAATTTTTGAATTAATTGACATTTTAATTAACAAGTCAAAGGTTCTCAGCAGACACTGATGCATCATAAAGCAAACTTTGTGGTATACTTTGATGCCATTTGTCATCTATATTTGTGCACTAGAGCATAGAACATAATGTTTCTTGTCTATAGGGATTTCCTTAGCAATTGATCATTAATAGAAAAACATAGCATAGCTAAGTCTTTTGAGAGAAATTAATGTCTTGTCCCAATTAAATACATTAATTAAAATTATAGGATCTTTGAATGATTTTTATGAATTATCAAACTTCATTAATGCAGTCTCTTGCCGAGAATAATGGGGAATTGTTTCTCCTATTTTGTTTGAAAGCAAAGGATGGATGTCTTAGAATTTTCCTTTATGCATCTTACCAGCCCCAAGAAAGGATAGGTCTTTGCTCTACTACATTATTATTCCCTTTGAAGTCCAAGGATCTGTGTGGTATACTTATTGTTAGCTCCCTACCACCTCACGCCTGTTCTATTCTTCATATCTTCTCTTTGCTGTTGCATTTGGTGTGGAGTCTGCTTTCTATGAGAAGCTATAGGTCTCATGTGTGTAATGGGTACGCTCGGTCTTTCAACAGAATCTAGAGACCACACTGCATGACCTGCAAGTCTCTCATTTACTGAGCGCCTTCTCAATATTCTGAAAATATTGATTGAAAAATAGAGCAGCTTAAGAAGATCCTTACACTATTTTCTGAACTTGTGACATTTTTATATACTAATAGTTTTGCCATTATACTTGAATAGATTAAAACTTTCCAAACAGTGATAAAATCAGTGATATTGATAGTGCTTCACCATAGAAATGTCTGCAAAGGCCAGATCACAGATGTCATGTGAATTTGTGAACTCTAAATTTTGTTTCTCTATTTGAATAGAACCATTTTTTATCTTTATCTTTTTTTTTTTTTTAAGATTTATTTATTTATTTATTTGACAGAGAGAGCCAGTGAGAGAGGGAACACAAGCAGGGGGAGTGGGAGAGGAAGAAGCAGGCTCCACGCAGAGCAGGGAGCCTGATGAGGGGCTTGATCCCAGGAGGCAGACGCTTAATGACTGAGCCACCCAGGTGCCCCGAACCGTTTTTTATCTTAAACTTGCTCTTTAATGTACTTATGAGACAATGTGTTCATACTCTAGAAAGGATACAATATTTATTGGGACCCATGCTATGTTTTTTGTTTGTTTGTTTGTTTGTTTTTACCTCTGCTGTGTTATACATAGCATGTTCAAAGTTCTATTTAAAGGTCATTGAGGTGGGGCGCCTGGATGGCTCAGTCGTTAAGCATCTACCATGGGCTCAGGGCATGATCCTGGCGTTCTGGGATTGAGCCCCACGTCAGGCTCCTCCAGTGGTAGCCTGCTTCTTCCTCTCCCACTCCCCCTGACTGTGTTCTCTCTCTCTGTCAAATAAATAAATAAAATCTTTTTTTAAAAAAAATGTCATTGAGGTAATGGTATGTGTATTCAGAAAAATATTTTTCACATGAAAAATAATTGGTGATGGGCACATGGCACAGTGGTTAAACCACTGAGGTAGATTCAGAGAAAACACTTGTTGAGATAAAGTTTGGGATAACTCGACTGTCTCCACCAGGATTTGGGTTTCCAACTGATCTAGGATCTGTAAACAAACTTTTGTTTACCCTCATATGTGTAAAGGGCTATGTGAGATTTCTTCATTTATTAATTCAGTCAGCAGTTTAGTCTAGATAACAGGCACTTGTCTAGGTAGAAATGACTCAGAAATTAACAAGATGGCCACACTCTGTTCTTAGGCAATTTATAATCTGTAGAGAAACACTGCAGCGGAAACTGAATAGTTCATTCATGCATTTACGTAATGCACTTTATTTTTCTCTCTAACACCCTTTATGATCTGATACCTTATAGTTGACCAGTTTGTTTGTTGGCTGTCTCCTCCATCCAGACTTACCCAGTGGGGGTAAGGATTTGTTTACTTTGTTCTTTGCTAAAACTCCCGCTGCTAGAATAGTGGCTACCTCCTGATACGAAGTCAATGTTGAGGGAGAAAAATGAAGGGACACACACTTCCTGTTCATCTATTACGTATGAGGGTGCCCGATGCCAGGTGTAAAGATGAATAGGAACCAGAGGGATTAGGAAAGCCCTTGTGAGAACAGGCGTTTTACTGAGAGCTGTTTACATGCAATGGTAGACATGGAACTTAGGTGCCCGAGAAGCAAAAGAAGGAATAATAAGCTCACACGTCTGAGGTGAGGCATAGCTTCCTAAAGGAAATGACGTCTGACTGATGAAAGCAATCAGTAGCCTTCAATCCCAGGACTCTAGGCTTAGTGTGAATTCCCTCCTTATCTGCACACCCCCTATAGAGCCACGGTTGCACACAGAAATGTGGCACATGCACAGTTGCTGGGCTGGCAGAGAGGAAGGAGAGATTAAATCTGGCTGGAGGCATAGAAAAGACAAGGAGAACTATTTGACCTAAGCTTTCAAAAGGGGAACTCTGGTTATAAAAATGAGTTGAGAGGATTCTCCGTGGCTGAAGGAATAGCACGGGCAAAGGTCATTGGATAGAATCTTCCTGACCATCTTCTGAATTCTTAGATCTGGGTCTTAGAGTTTGTGGTTGGTCCAGTTTGTTGATGATTCTTACAGCAGGCACCTTCCCCATTGTACAGCTATGCTTCCTTTGTTTCCTTCAACTCAGTTTTATGGTATTAAATTGTTCCAGAGAAGCAGAAGTTTGTAATTGCCAAGTATACTGTACAAAAGAAATGATAAATTTAGAAGTCTAATCACAGAGACGCAGAGCAGAGAGAAGAAAGAGACTTGTTTTGCAACACACAGGAAGAAGCAATTCCTTGGTGGGAGATGCGTAATCATTTCGTAAAGGACACTGGAGAACAAAACTTCCTTTAAAGTGTTCCTGATGAAGAAAATATAATTTGCAAAACCATTTTAGAGAGCAGTTTGGGAAAACCCAGGAATCTTGAAGTGATCTACCAGTTTCACTTGTATTTTGATTGAACCATCTGAGATTGCTGATATTTAGCTGTTCTTAAAGTACAAATATGGCAGTTTCATATGGCTTAATATTTAGATATATAATTATTATATATTCCTATATACAGGTATATATCTATATCTATATATTTTAGAGAAATTTATCCATGAATTATGGCAACAAATACAATTATGGCAACAAAACATTGGAAATAATCTAAGTGGCATCAAGAAGAGAATAAATTATGGCATAGTCAAACAATAAAAAGAGTTAAAAAGCTAAGTATTTAATGACTACAGTAAAAAAAAAAAAAAAAAGCGGGGGGAGTGACTTTTTTTTTTTTTTTGGTAAAGGGAGAGAGGCTCCCCAAGCATTGGAAAGGCTTTAAATGCCTTGGCCGGTACACCAAATTATATTTTATTCTGTGTCTGCATCAGCTAAAATCACAGTAAGCTAAAGTCATTAGTCTTCTGAAACAGCTCTGTGCTGCAACCAGCTGTAGACTAGCATGTTTTTCTTTGCTGAAACTGGATAGACAGTTTTTTTTTCTTAATCTCAGAAATTTGAGGACGTTTGGGACTTGAGATTTTATCTCCATTTTACCCTCCTTCCATCTTTCTAGAAACACTTGAAAAGGCATGTGATCAGAATCAAGTCACTGCTTGTTTAGTGCTGTTTCTGATCCTATTCTATTTGATATAAAATGAAGTGATTTATTAATATTTTATAGCTTGTACTATTGTTATACTATACCAACTCTGAGGGATGGGACAAAGTAATATAGACACACCACTGTTCCTACTAATATTACTACTGTATTATGTTTTACTACTACAGAAAAATAAAGCCTGCAGTCAGGAAATTGCTTGATTTAAAGGCACAGCTCTACCTTTCCTATGCCATATAAAAGAAAAATATGGTTTTCTGTATCTTAATTTACAGTGTACATCCCAGCTTCTCCTAAAACAGATGGGGAAATGCAATAATATTACATTTGGGGCCCCTAAGACCAAGGGGAAACCTGGCAGCTGTTCAAAAATAATGACATAACAAAGAGAAGAAAACAGATCCTGATTTTCCCCTGATGTTGGACTCTCTATCACTGGCCAAAGAGAGATTCTGGCCTATTTGAAAAATTATGCCTATTTGGAAAGGCATACAAAATAAAATCCAGTGTTTCAGTTTTGTCCGGTAAAAGTAAGTCCTGATTTCAAAGGAATTTCTTTGGAGCAGTTTAAAAGCCAAGACGCTGCTGGAATTTATTATCAAACAGAGTCTGATCCTGAATTATGCTATAATTCAGCTGTACTTAGAGACCTGATCTTTATTACTTTTTCAGAAACATACACAGGTATGCACACATACACAGACACTCCTAATTTTAATTAATTGGGCTCTTGGTTGGTGTTTTAAGTTGAAAACATCAAAGGTGGTGAACATTGCAGACAAACAACCTAATAGTAGTATTTATATTTCAAATTACAGATTCTTAGAGTATATTACCGACTGGTTATTAAATGGTAATAGATGGATCAGGGCCAACCGATTATTCAAGTACTTCTCCTTCTTGAGTATGAGTGTGGCACTCAGTAGAAGAGATGTCTTCTAAACTCAAGATTGTTCATTCAGTTATGAAGAAACTATGAAGAATCTATAACCAAGAAGGCCCCTAATATATGTCATAAAAATTTTGTTGACTGTTTATTTTATTTGTTTTTAGTAGTTATCTCAGTTTTGCCTCATGCATGAAGGGTAGACCTGATGAGACCAGCTAAAATTTCTTTCAATCCTATTTGCTACTTTTGCTACCAAGGTCCATTGGTTGTGGTGTCTACTGAGGAAATATGTTTTTTCTTTTAGATTGATTATAAATCCTGTGATTACACCATAGTCTCTGACATCATTAATTCTTCCAGCAAGTCATAGAGTAAGCCATTTGGGAACTAGGAAAATACCAGGGAAGTGGTCCAGATAGAATCAGGCTCAGATGATATGCTGTAATCATAGATTATCCCTGGTATCTGGGCTTCCTCAGTGCTGTTCCAGCCTCAATTTCCTAAATAAATTTCAAATGTAATTTGGATTAGATCTTGTTTAAGCCTGTGGCTCTGCCACAGAGACTACTGCCACACAGATGGACCCAGACTGGAAATGAGAAGGTCATTCATTCAGTCAGTCAACAGATATTTATTGAGCATCTACTAAATGGGAGGCATTCTTAGTACTGAGGATAATTTAGTGAATAAAACATAGGTTGTTATTGATCTTAGATTGTTCAAAATCTGATGACGTCTGTGCATATCAATTTCTATGTTGAGTATTAGTAATAAGATATAGAGATAATTGCTTAATATAACCCCTGTGTACTTAATACACCGTGTGTGATATTACTTTTTGTTCCATTATTATTTCAAGTTTTAATTTATCTTGTTTAATTAAAAGGCATAAATTAGCACATCATGTTGTTTGCATCAAATTATGCAGCTGAGTTCTTGGATTTTCTTTGATTCACAAAGTATAATTCAACATGCAGGAAGAGTAAATCAGAAATATAATCTTTAAATTTGAATTTTAAAATAAAAACATGAAATCCATGTGCACTGTGACTATACATTATTGCGACCTTATTGTAATTTTATTTAAAAATGATTTTGTTATAATAGACTGAATTTGAGCTGTCTTCTGTAGTGTGACAAGATCATTTTGCTTATATCGTTTTCTCTCCACTATATTTTGTATGACTCAAAATTTTTTACATATGCCTTTGAAAATGAATGCTCTGATAGCTCTTTTAAAATTGGTAAGTCTACACCTTTGTTTCCCTTTGCAGTAGTTTTAAGATGACTTTCAGTTCCTCTTTTATTTTACTTTAGGCTCCTTCATGAATTATTTTGCCAGAATATGCTAAAACAAAGATCTTTTTGTTCAGATATAGTAAGGGATGGTGTTTAATTTTTGCGGCATGGCCCTGGTATCCTTCCACCCCGTCTTCGCTTTGTCTTGTAAGCTTGTCTTCTTCAGATTTGTCTCATGTCAGACCTTCCATTTCCGCCTCTCTTTAGGTATTTCCTAAATGCCAGGCTTTGTTTTGGCTCCTAGGGATAGGACGAGGAAGCCATGAATCACATTCCCCTTGGATCTGATGATGAAACAATGTTCCTTACATAATCACACATAGTAATTTAATTTCTTGTTTTAATATCTAGAAAGGAGAAGGATGAAGTGTGTTAAGAGGTGTATTCGGGAATTTACCCCAGGCTGTGGAGGAGAGGGTGGATCAAGAAAGTCTATTCTGAAGATAAACCATTTAAGCTAAACCTTGAGTATTTCTCAGTTGGAGAGAACAAAGAACCTGATGAGAAGAATCTCTAATTGCCACTCCTCTGCTGTCAGGAGATATTTCACTTGATGCTGAGTTTCAAGGAGGTACAGCTGGAAGCCTTGTTATTGGGTATGCTGAATTAATCTAATGCATGATTTGAAGAAAAAAGATTTAAGTGCAAAACTCTGATGGAGAGTGGAGCATTTTGTCATATAATGGACCATTACAGTATTTCTATATGTCCTTGACATGAGTTGTTTAGTGTGGCTTATTACTTCAATTTAAAAATTACATCCATTGCGAATCACTTTTGTAAAAGGATATTTAGCTTCATGGGTGTAGTAAGCCTGAAGATGTTCTTGGAGCCTCTTATCAGTTGTAGGTAAACATTGGTTAAAGTTAATGACTTAAATTTCTCGTCCGGTATTGTTTAATAATAAGGTAGTAAGGTTCATAGAGATTAGGTCCGTGAAAGGATTAAGAATCAAAATAAAGATACTAATAATGATAGGCACTGCTTCCAAACTTTCCACTGGTTTTCAAGTGATCTGACCCAACCGAGTGAGAACACTGGGGATGGAAAACCCCATATTCTCACAAATTTTTAATAGCCATTGTAAATCTAGACAAAATTCATCCAGATGACTCAGATTGTTATTAAAACTGTGAGTCCACATTTTATACTCACCAAAGTACAAATATATTGTACATTGTTGATACATTTTAAAGGAAGAATGCCTAAGATGACACAATCCCTTAGATTCAAATTAATCGTAAGATTTTCTACTTTTCAGCACAGCTGTTTGCATTCATTACCTATTAACAAGCATAACTATCAATTTCTTAGAAAATTTTGGCCATTAAACCCCAAGAGAATTCCCCACCACGTTTATATTGACGTTAAAAATTATCGAAGTAAAATTTCCACTGCTTTTTCTCTGTGAGCTCTTAATCCTTTCATGCTTACACCGACTGATCCAGTCTTGTGTTTCCTCCATTTTGTTTGTGATTAGTTTGTTACTCCCAATATATTTTCCCATGCTTTTTCTTTTCTTTCATAATTCCTACTGCTAATAATTCCTACTGCTGTAGATTATAATATAGCCACAGGGTTTTAAAATACCTTTAAATACATACATACACACACTCCCCAAAGAAAAACCTCTGAAACCTGGTCCATAGTTAGGGTGGCCTTTGCCCATATCCGTAGGTGGTGTATATGCGTTTATGAACAGATGAAGACTACATCAGATGGCTAGTGTTCTTTCCACATTGTATGTCTCCAGGGGCTAGAATTGGAATATTAGCTGAGCTGGTGTTTATTTTTTAGGCTACTTCACCTACATATAGGAGACTGCAATGTGGCCATTTAAACAAAAATTGAATTTATGTAAGAATGTCTGGTAGCTTATTTAGTAAAAAGAATAGCTGAAGATCCAGGCTTTGAAAAAGAAAGGGTCAGAGGTGCCCTTGGCTTTGTGTAGCAGCAATTCACGTCCCGTGCTTGGGAATATAACTTCAAGGAGAATCTAGTTGGATTGTATTTGGTCTGTTCTCCAATGGTGGCTAGGGAAGGGTCGGTAGTAGTATGGAAAGAGTGGCTTTCAAAGCAGTAGGGAGGGTGTGATGACCAGAAGAAAGCAGAATGATCCGGGGAGGGCGAAAACAGTAGCTTTCTGCGATTAAGCTGTCTGGAGTGTCTTTGTCTTTAATATGGGGATAATACTACTGCTTATTTCTTAAATTGCTAACAGTAGTGAAACTAGAAGCACTTAGAACAGTCTTTAACAAATAGTAAGCACTCAATATCATTAGTATCTCCATTTTATGGAAGAGAAATTATGGTTCAGAGAGGTTTAAATAACCTAGAGTCACAAAAAGGAGTGGCTGAACTGATGTTCAAACCATCTCATTACAGAGCATTCACTCTTAAACACCTTGCCATTTTGCTTCAGAGTTCCATAGAGTCTAGTCCTGTAAGGTCAACCTTCTCTTTATTGTAGTATTTCTTCTAACAGCTGTCATTTTAAAGAAAAATTTGAATTCTACTCTTTCACTCTCTACAGTCTCAAATTGTAGCATTTTTCTGGAATAGCATATGTTACTAGATTTAATCTTTGCAGTCTTTCTTAGAGGCCAGTTAAGATGATCTCCATTTTAGAGGTGGTGAAAATACAGTGAAGGGAGGTTAAGTGTTGTGATCCAGTACACTGGGCAAGTCAGTGTGGCAGCTGAGCTTTGAACTGAACTCTGCCCGATTCTGGAGTCTTCTTGCTCTGACCCCACTTCATTGCATCTTGGAAAACAGGAAAGTGTAATGAGGGTCCTTTCTTCCCTACTAACAAAGAACCATCTAAATAGAAAGGACATCTGTTCAAAAAAGAATATATAGCTAGCATACAGTGAAGGATGGAAGCTTCTAAAACAAATAGTATTTGTGTATGTTTTGAAAGTTCCAGACTGTATTCTGGGTCCTTACAAGAACCTCATAAGGTACTTATTGAAATTATCTTTATTTTATAGCTAGAAGCATTTAGCACATTAATTTTGATATTTCCCCCAGGATTATTGAGTCTGTAGGTGAGGGAAGCAAACCTATAGGCTCTGTGAGGATAAATTCAATTACCTACTTATGAGGGCACTCAATAAGTAAGTGTTGAATGCATGAATGTCTTTAAACTACAGATGCCAAGGTTCTGCACTTCACCCCCCCCTTTGTGTCTTTTCAGAAGCAATAAAGATGTGAACAAAACAGGAATAATCAAAAGCCAAAGTAGAACACCAAAAATATGTGGGTCTGGAATACAATGTAAAAAACTCATACCCATCAAAATGTACCCAAATCTATAGGCTTGATGTCTTGTATTAAAAGACTTAGTCAAATACTTGAGACAAAAATGTAAACTTTGATTTTAGAAAAGGATAAGGAATAAACCTAAGGGCTAGGAAAAGGTAAATGTTAATGTCCATCTTTGATAAAAGAATGATTTGTGAAATTATAGACTGTTCAATGAAACTTCCATACTAGCTGGCAAAATAATGGAACCCATTATCAAGCAATCAGTGTTTGTCAGTCCACAAATACTGTAATCAGCATGAGTATGAGAAATGAAAGCAATGTTAGATGCGTCTGCTTTTCTTTTATAAAAGAGTTACAGATTTTATACGAGGAATTACAAAGTTTTAGTATTTTTCAAAGGGTGTTCAATGGATGTTATTAGGATTAATGGCTGCAAAAATTCATAGTCAAATAAACTCCAAAACATAAAAGGTGAAACAGGTATCTTTACTATAGGACTGCTGAGAGCTTTAATTTTTAATTTTCAAGAAGGGTTATAGAAAGCAGCATTCCTAAAACTAACCCTACCGTGTCTCTTGATGTTCTTATATGCAGAATTTGCAAAATACTTAGGTGGACTTCTTCAAGTCCTCCTTTTTGGACTCTTGGGCTACTTGAGGGCAGACACTGTCCTTGTTCCTCTTTCTATCACTGGTACTTAGTATAGTGCCTGATACAGAGTACTCACTGGATATTTATGACTGAATGAATGAACGATTAAGTATTGAATAGGATCCTAAGAAAATGATGGACTACTTAATATCTTAATGATACGATCTGACATGTGTTTGAAAAGAGGCTGACTAAAAACTGGATTAAAATTACTCTCGCTTTAATTTTAGATTTGAGAATAGAAAGTCTCTATTTTCTAATTAGATTTGATAATAAAATTTAAATTAACTGAAAATAAATTTCTTGATATTTTCATGCATTAGAAATACCTTCAGAATACTTTTTATAGTCACTTCTGTTAAATTTATTCCTAAATACTTTATTATTTTAATGTTTTTGCATGTCATTTGTTTTCCTAACTACATTTTAAGATTCTTTGTTCATATTATAAACAATTGCTTTTTTTATATTGATCCTGTATCTTATGATATTGTTACATTACAGAAAAAATGTCCTAGTAGATTTTTTGTAAAACCCTTGGAACTTTTTAGAAGCTATGAATGTATCCCAGAAATAGTCTGTATATGCTCCTTGGCAGCAGATCCCCATGCCCAGCATATATTGAATGCTTATTAAATGGTAGGATGGATTTTTGCGTATATTTCTCCGAAGCATTATGATTTTTCTAATTATACTTAATAGGTATTTTAACTTTATAAAAATGAGATTTACATTTCATTACAATTGCATTGCAAATGTCTTGTGTGTTAGATTTTATTCCTAGGGTGTATAGACAGTGTGAGAAAAAAAGGGAAAAAAACCCAAGTTGGCAATAAAATAGATTTATTTTATTCAAGAGCATTTTGGTGATAAGATCCACCTTTTACTTTTTTTTTCCTCAAAAAGATAAGCATTTTTAAGTGAGTATGTGATCAATACTAAATGCATTAAGAATGAATTCCTTAGTGTCAGGCTTTGATTTCATGAAAGAAAAATGCTTATGCCTTATCACGTTTATTGCATAATTTGCAATTTATAGCAACAATGTATCTATTTAATTTTCACTTAAATGTTGTAAATTACACTGTTTAGGAATACATTGAGTACAAATCTTTTTTATTCACTTAGGTTTTTTTTTTTTAACTAACAATCTGAGTCATTTTAAACATCTTACATTTTACTAAAAGGATGTTTCTTAATTTTTGAGCAAAAGATTTTTAATTAAATAAAACACAAACATCTGTTTTCCCCCACAGTTTTAGCTGGTATAATGCTAAACATATATCATAATTTTACTACTGTGTGAGAGATGTCAAAATGTACCTCATTTTTCAAGCTGAAGATGGGTTTATGGAGTTTTCAGTTTGTCAGTTTTGAAACTGCATCAATTAGAAATGAAGGGCAAAACAAAACAAACAAAAAAAACCAAATGAAAACAAAACAAAAACACAAACCAAAACATACAAAGCTAACTTTTTCAACTACAAGTAAGTACTTTTTCAACTACCTGTGAAGCAACATCTCTTTCAAGTGTGAGGGGTGAGTTTACCCCCTGAGTGTGTGGGTTTATACCTGGAACTGTGTTCACTCAAATGTCTGCTCTAATATACCCAGAGTATGATCAGCATTAACTCAAGGGCTTTTACCAAATAGGTATCCCTTCAGTGTCACCACCACTTCCCAAACAACCCATTCCTCCTTAACCACCTGCCTTACATTTGTTACCATTACTCCCAGAGACACCTGTAAGCAACCAGTAAAAGCCTGGACTTTGGACAGTATTACCTGGGTTCACATTTTGGCTTAGTCACTTATTAGCCGTGTAATCACAGGCAATTTATTTACACTATCTGATGCCATGTTTCCAATCTGTGAAATGGAGATAACAGTAGTATCCACCTCCTTGAGTTGTACGAAGATGGATATGTATTTATCACTTTAGCCCTATGTATATGTATGTGTGTGGGATATACATACATCTACATAGACACACATACATATGTACAAATACATGTGCTTGTGTATCTTTGTATGTGTATGTATAGAGCGATAGACAGCTACTGCTTTTAATAACAGTGCCTTGTACATAATAAGCGATTACTATATTTTAGCTATTATTATTAAATCTGATTGCCCTGATGTAATATTTCTCAGGGTTTCTGCCATGTAAACCATTTATTGGTAGTAAACCTTTAGCTTGGTACATAGTTTGATCACAATAGACGTAATGGAAAACAAAATCAAATTGAGAAGCTCTGAAATCATTCAGGTTTTGGCATGTGCCAATAATAAGTACATACATGAAATAGCTAGTAATATGTTTAGTATTTAATGGAGATTTTGATCCATATTATTTTAGCAATATAAGAACTGTAAACTGTTTTAAATACCCATGAAAATCAACATGCTTAACATGTAATTTTCCAGTCCTGCACCAAATAATTGTGATACTTAATGAAGAATGAAGTTCTATTTGACATATTACTGCTTTTATTTCCTGGAAGAGTTGGCTAAATAGTCAGTGGATTGATATTCAGTGTTTCTTCACAATTCTTGAGGACATTTTAAAGTACTTCTTTTTGACACTTTTAATGTGCGCTTGTAATTGTATTAAAGAAATAGGTAGTTTGACAGTATCATTAATAATAACAAATATGATCTAGTGAGAATATATTATTTCAATAGTACTCTGCTAAAGTCACAGATGATAGTGTCCTCACAGTGCTATTATAATTGCTAATTCATTAATTTTGTTGAACTTCAAAAGTGAACTACTGTAGTACTCTACAGATCTTTGTTCAAAATTATTTATCAGTTAAGATTTGCTATCTTAACTGTCTCTCTATTTATATACATCTGTTTAGGTTAAAAAACAAAAACCAAAAAGCACTCTAAAATCTTGTTAATCTATGTAGATTCTTTTCTGATAACACATTATCTTTGTACACTAAAAATATTGAGTGACCATTCCTGAAATCCAGTTTTCAACACTGTGCTGTACAGTATGTAGGAGTTGTAATTTATGTCCGCACTTAGGTAGTGGGGATACTTGAGCTTTTGTGGTTGGTTTGTGTGACCTTTTGAAAATCTATGAAAGCATCTGTGAAAACCCTGGACCTTTTCCTCTCAAAAAAGCATGTAGGAACATATGCAAATGAAAAATTGTATCTAGGTCCTTTGGGTCACTGGATCCCCTAAAGCTCAAACTAAGGATATACTCTACAGTAGAATTCTTACTACTTTAAGGAACCCAATCCTAATACTTCTGTGCAGGTTAGAGACAATTATCAGTAATTCACAATTTCTTGTATTTAATCAGTATCACAGAAATCTTACTGCCTTTTGTGTTTTACATTTTTAGTATGATGGAAAAAATCATTATGGACCTGTGTCATTTCGTATTATAGTTTTTTTGTGTGAGGATTAAAATTTTAAAAATATGCATTACTCTGGAAGAAAAGAGCAATTATTTCTGAATCTTATTTTCCTTATCCACAAATAATTTTCTATCAGGAAGTTCTGAAGAAGTCTGTTATTGGTCAAATATTCCAGTATCTTAGGAAAATGAAGACTGTTTAGAGTTCACATATCTTTAAAATCATTTATATTCTGAAATTAAGTTGTCAAATTAAGTATTAATTATTAAACAACTACTGCATGCTAGTCTTTTATACTTGGCACTTTTTTGGCATATTCTGTCTATAATAGGTGTACATGATTATTCCTGTTTTGCAGTTCAGGTACCTGAGGCTGAGTTGAAGTAACTTTTCCAGGATTACTCAATCAGTACTTAGTTACTCAGAAGACAGATGGGGGATCCCAGCCAGTTTGTCTGACTTTTCAGCCTTGGATTGTATACATTCCACTGCAAGCTAAAATGATTTACCTAGAATTATCAAGAGATGTTACTTTGATAATTTCTCAAATTAGAAAAGAAATACACATCACATGACATCTCACAATCTTTATACATTTCACTTTAATTTATTCAATAAGTATTTAGCTAGTGCTTAGGATTAACTATCTTGACAGATCAGAAAACAGGAACCTATGAAATTAGGATTATAATTGATTGTTTATTAATCATAACTTGTATGTCCAATTTTTGTTTCTAATCTCTGTTTTTACAAATTTCCACATAAAATTCTTTGGGATATATTCACGTAGACACACCTAGCCCCAAGGGGTTCCAGTCAACTAACTGCGTGCTTAGTTTATTTAGTTAGAGAATTCTTTACTGTGTCTTTCAAACCACACATTAACAATTTCTTTTCAAATTACTGGCAGAACACTGGTCCTTGATTTGTGATTTCAATAACTCTTCTGTTAAACCAAATGCTTTATACATAGTAGGCAGGGAATGAATAATTGCACAGTGAGTGAATGAATTTATAATGCCTAGACTGCAAAGTCAGATCACTTATATTAAATGAAGGGCACAGTGGTTTAATCTGTTGTGTGTGAAAGAGGCCAAATGTCATGAATATTGTCTATTAGGGAAAAAAATACTGCACAAGAAAATGATAGTTTCAAGTTAATGTATTCTGAGAATGAATTCAAACATTGTAGAACAATTGGCTTGTACTAAGTCTAAATATTCTGCTAAAGTATTGAATTATGAATTAAATCTTCTTATTTAAAGATAGCTATTATACTTCCTTGAAGTTTATTCTATCTGGATTAAGTATTTTTATTTGATTTAGAATTCTGCTTTGATATTCATATCAGATAAGGGGATAGAATTTGTTTGAAAGAAATTATTGTAAGGTTGATTTGATTCATTATTCTTCTGTTCTTTGTATTATCTGTCATGGTAGGTAGCAGTGCGTTTCTTTTGGAATTAGATTTGTTTTCTGGGTGTTTCCTATTTAATTTCTTAAAGAAGCCAAAACGTGTAATGGTCACCTTAAAATAAGGGTATCTTATAAATGAAGAATTTATTAAGCACAAATTATATAACTAAAATGGGGTTTGTGAGGATTGAGTACTGACTTGCTTGGAAATAAAAACCTCAGGTTTAATTTTCATAGTGCAAGCTGGGTTTGTTGGGTCTCCATTCTCATGGATCATGTGAAGTGGGAATGCCAGGAATTTTGTGGAAAGGGAGCTAGTAGCTTCAGTTAGTGTGAAAATGGATTTAAAAATTTTATGACTATATTATGACTATTTTGAAGGGTATTAAAAAAAAAAACCTTCCAAAAATACGCATGCCTTTTTGTTCTTCCTATTCTTTTTCCCACTTAAAAAAAAAAATTGACATGTATTTGCACATTTATTCTTAGCTTTGCACAAATTAGTAGATAGTACTTGAAAGTGTTTTCTTATATTTAGTAATAAGTATATTTTGCTATATAAATTCTATTTTTTAAAGTTATTTATTTGAGAGAGAAAGGGAAAGAGAGAGAGAGAGAATAAGCAGAGGGAGGCTCAGAGGGAGAGGAAGAAGCAGACTCCCCACTGAGCAAGGAGCCTTATGTGGGGCTTGATCCCAGGACCCTGGGATCATGACCTTAACCAAAGGCAGACTCTTAACTGACTGAACCACCCAGGTGACCCTATAAATCTATTTTTAAAAACATCTTTCATACTTAATTATTAAATCAGATATTAATTTATGGGAATGTCATTTTTTCTTATTTTTTTGCTGAATGATTTTTCTTTCCTTGTGATTAAAAAACTCCATTGATGATGAGTTTTGGTTTCACTGTTCATACATGTATTGAATTTAAATTTTACTCTTTTATAATCAGATTGCATTACAAGAGTCTTGTATTGGTGTGCTGTATGAATGATTCAAAAGAGCTTAATAGCTGTAATAGCCATTTTTATGATTCATCGAGAGAAGTAGTATTAGTAAACACCACTGGTAACTATTAAGAAGATTTTCTTTTTTATTAATACCCAAAATGTAACATACATTTTCAAATTCCTATGTCAGCTTTTAAGCATGAAATTGTTCTTGAGCCAATGAAGGTATTTATCTTAGAGAATATTAAAGATGCAATAATTTGTTGAACACCCTTCCAAATAAATCTGATTCACAAATGGCATGAAATTTATTTGAAAATGAATATTTATTGCTGTATTTTTTGTGTGGTGTGTTTGTTTTCAGCTTCTCCTAAGATTAAGGTCCTTATAAAAGAAATAAGTGAAGAAGTAGTTGGAGATTCTTTTCTCATGGGAAGAATTTTCAGCAAGGAGGATTCATTTCTTAAACTGTGAAATACGTAGAAGAATTATAAGCAAGATCTTTTTTATATTTATTTTTCTTTCTAATATATTATGGTCAATGCACAATGTAATTGTGCTTTTTAAAGTGGTGTTTGATGTTCACATTTCAACCTTACTGTGCCAAAAGAACAAGAATTTGGTTAGCCTTAGATTGTGAATATAGGTTTTTATGAAACATATTTACAGCTCCCTATATTCTCATTACCTAATATTTAACATCCAAATTAATATCCTAAGTCAGGAGATGAATCATTATTTCCAAAGGGATCTTAAAATACTATTAAGAATGTCATAAAATGTTGTGCCATTTAGCTGTCTCAGAGAACCATAAAATCTATGTTTCTGCATAAATGTAAAATGGGCAAACAGATTTATGAGGTCTTCTTCTTGCAGCATTGGCTTTGGGCCATCTTTAGTTCATGTGATTTGGGTCATATTTAACTAAAAAGGAGTTCATGATTGTTATGGTCTGAATATATGCCCCCAAAATTCATATGTTAAAATCTAACCTCCAAGGTTATGGTCTTGGGGGTGGGGACTTTGGAAAGTGATTCGGTTATGAGGGGGTAGTTCTCTTGAATGGGATTTGTAATCTTATGAAAAAGGCCTAAAAAAGTCTTTTGCCCTTCCACAATGTGAGGATACAAGAAGTCTGTAATCCAGAAGAAGGTCCTCACTTGACCATGCTGGCACATTGATCTCAGACTTCCAGCCTCTAGAACTGTGAGAAGTAAATTTCTGTTGGTAAACTACTCACTCTGTCTTATTTTGTTATAACAGCCCAAACTGACCAACAGTAATATTCAGTGGGCTGCTTACACAGACAAAGCTAATGATACCTGTATTTCTTACCTCTAAATCTTACAGTCTGACTCCGTGGATGATATAGTTAAGGGTCAACTGCCAAATGCAGATGTTTTCAAATCGTATTCAAATTTGGAATATGTGGTTTTTAAAAATTCTATATCCATTTAAGCCCATGCATTCATTCAATTAATATTTTTTGAGCACCCACTGTATGTCCTAGGTAGTATGTTTGGTAATGAGGCTATGTTGGTGACCAAGTCAGACCTGGCCTCTGTCTACATAGAGCTTAAACTCTAAAGGGGAAGACAAATGAATGTTGAATATTTAAACATTCATTTCAACTGTAGTAAGAGGTACAAGAGAAGAACAGGTGTGAGGAACATACCTAACAGCAGAACCTGAATTTGGTGGATGGTCAATGAAAAAGCATTCCTGGGGAAGTAGATCTTTAGATTGGGACTTGGAAGGAAAGGAAATAGGATAAGAGCTTTTCAGGCAAAGAGGGAGTATGCATGAAATCCTCAAGATATGTTGGGCTTATTTACACATACTAAATTATTCATACTACAAACCGGATGTGAAGAAAAATGTATCTTACAAATTTCATCATTATTTCGGTTCTCTTTGTGGATATCTGATTATGTCAGTCTGAGTTCAGCCAGAGAAAAAGAAATAGTAGGAGATACATATTAAAAAGACTTATGGCATGTAGTTGGCTTGCACGATTGTGGGGACAGGCTCAGTAAGTAAGGCAAATCCACAGGGCAGGCTTTCAAAAAGGGTGGGATGGAACTCTCAGCAGGAGCTGCTGTCCAAAGGCAAAATTTTCCTTAGCTCTGCTTTTAAGACCTATCAACTGAAAAGCTCACCCAGAATACCTTGGATAATTCTTCTTACTTAAAGTCTACTGATTATGGAGTTTAGTCAAGTCCACAAAATACCTTCACAGCGACACATAGGTTAGTGTTTAATTGAATAACTGGGAACCACACCCTAGTCAGGTTGGCATATGAAATTGACCATCACACCAAGATAATTTAAATTTGTGCAATTTGAACATTTAAACAGTCCTTTTAGGTAAACCTCAGCCGCTGATTTAGATAAAAAATGTGCTCCTCAAACTATCTCTGTCTCAACCTACTTCTCTCTCTGTGATGACATCCAGGTGTTGAGGGGTGAGTGTTTTGGGAAGGTTGTACCTTATGAAATGTGGGGTCAGAGGAGGGGTGTAGAGTTCCCTCTCATGCTGGTCCTGTGTATATGTGTACACTAGCTGGAGTTTGTCTCCTCTAGGTTCCTGTCCCTGATTCACCTGGTTGATGCACACTCTTCTGTCCTGTACATTTGTCCTGACCAGTGTTCCTAGACTCTTCTCAGAGGCTAATAATGTAGACCTCTAGCCCTGTCTTTTACCCTCTATTTGGCCCTTGGCCTGGGAGTTTCCATGGTCTCTCACTCACCAGGAGGGGTCAGTGGTAAACCCACTGGTTCTGAGTACAGCCACTTCACCTGGGAAGGATGCTAGCTCTGAGGCTTATCCTTTTCCTGACAGGCCTGCACCACCTTAATGTGGTTGCTGCCTTCCTCAGCAAAGGGGGGTCAGGAAGGTGACGTCCTTCCATGGCCTCTTTCAGGAGGATGATAAGCTATCCTCAGTGCTTCCCACTGCAGAGCCAACTGCATATCTTATGTTGGTTTTTATTTTTATTTTTTTCCTTCCCACGATCTCCTAGGGTTAGAAAGGTGTGGGCTGGGGCGCCTGGGTGGCTCATTCATGAAGCGTTTGCCTTTGGCTCAGGTCATGATCCCAGGGTCCTGGGATCAAGCCCTGCATCTGCTGGCTGCTCAGCAGGAAGCCGGCTTCTCCCTCTCCCACTCCCCTTTCTTGTGTTCCCTCTCTTGCTGTCTCTCTGTCAAAAAAATAAAATCTTAAAAAAAAGAAAAAAGAAAAGAAAAAGCCAGCACCTTTCTTTTCTTTTTCTTTTTCTTTTGCTTTTTCTTTTTTTTTCCAAAACTGTTCTTGTGTAGCTTGCAAGCCTAACCCTTTAATGTCTTTTGAAAGGTATAATTTAAATATTGATTATGTTGTTCTTCACCTGGGCAGGGATTGAGGAGAAAGGACTTATTTTTTCTGCTGGTAAACTATTTATTAGAGAAAGTTAAGAACTTAGGGGTGGTATGAGGGTTGTGAAATATTAGAAGGGGGAGTGGGGGGAGTGAAGAGTATATTCTTGAAGCTTTGTTTTAGAGCCCCAGCATTTAAATGTCAACTAGATAGAAGTGATAATTAGATTGTAAAAATGGTTTCTTACAGTCATAAAAATTCCTAAGCCAGCACAAATGAACATGAAGTGTTTCCACCAGTGGTGTGGATCGATTCTTACTGAATCATTTATTTTTTCTTAACCCAACCCCACATTTAACTAGAGGCACTTTCAGCATGAGTTATTGAAGAGAGGGGTTTAGTTAGAGGCCAAGAAGTAAGTTCATTTATTCAACAAATATTTATTGAGCGTATCTAGGCTCAGCCTGTAATTTGAAATCTGAGTCTTAATTTATAATTGGTGAATTAGCCATTACAAAGATTTAATATAATCTTTGAAGAATATATATATAATTGAAGAATATAATTTGGATAGATGAAAAAAATAGAATTTCATATATTTTGTGATTTGTTGGAGCAGAGGCAGGGCTGACTCCATGGGTGGACTTAGAAGGGATAACACTTAAAAAAAAAAAAAAAAAAAAAAAAGCTCCACACTTTAATGCTCTCCTGCTGCCTTCCTAAAATTCTCCATTTTTGAAAAAGGACCCCCCACATTTTCATTTGTGCCAGACCCAGCATATTGTCATGAACAGAGGGAGTTGCCTTCTAAACCTGACTTCACTTGCCAGCACTAAGGCAAGTTACTTGAGTAATCTAAACCTCATTGCCTCATCTGTAAAATGGGGCTATACCAGCGCCTACATAGGATTGCTGAGAAGAGAGGTGTGTGAATGGTGTAATTAGTACGTTGCTCAGCAGTTACCGAGCAAGCAGTAAGCGTTGGCAGCTGCTACTGTGGTCACTAATACATAAATGAATGTGTTTAGGAGCCGAACTATGTTTCAGGTCTGAACAACCTATTGAAATAGCAAATAAATTTCATTGCTTTAAAATAAAACCAATATAAAGTCTTTAAAAAAAAAAAAAACCCAGGGTATTACCCTAATATTGTCAATCTCTTTATTTACTAGTGACTGGTTAGTTTTTGCACAGCAGTAGACAGGACTTTTCTCCCCACAGATTTAATTAAATTTGGAATTCTTTTTTTCTTAAAACTTTACGATTGCTAAATAGCAATGATTTTCTAAAGGAGAGATAGCGGGCTTTGATATTAGGGCTCATTAGCATTGGTTTGCTGTTTGGAATTCAACAATATTGCTTTTATCTTAAGGAGTTAACATTTGATATAGATTTATAAATAAATTAAGTACACATAAACTCCAGTAAATAAAAAAAGATGGAACTGATGGACAAATTGGAGTGGTAGATTAGGAGGAAAGAACAAACATAATACAATAATGTTACATTTTTTTAAAAAGTATAACCTCTTTGAGCAATGATTAGAAACAGAATACCTCTCCCATTCAGTCTACTAGGGGTATGGATAAATGAACTTTTCTCATAACTGAAGCTTAAGCATTTCAACTTGCAGTGCTTGCTTTAACATATTTTAATGGAAAGTAAAGATTTCTAAGGAAATCTTAAGTATTTCAGACATCTGATTCAGAAAATAGAATGTACTAAGCAATGTGTACCTTTTATTAGTAACTCATGGTCATCGCCAGGAATATCATGCCTTAAAAGGGGTTTCTCTTGGGCGCCTGGTTGGCTCAGTGGGTTAAGTGTCTGCCTTTCGCTCAGGTCATGATCCCAGGGTCCTGGGACCCAGCCCCTAGTTGCCTGCTTCTCCCTCCATCCCTCTTCCCACTCGGTCTCTCAGTCTCTCTCTCTTAAGTAAATCCTTTTTTTTTTTTTTTTTTAAGAGTGCTTTCTCTTTGGAAATCTAAAGGAACTTAGGAATTCTTTACTTCTTTCAAGGGATCTTCCCAAATTCTCACAGAATGCTTGTTGGTATAACCTCTTTTCTTTTTCCTTTTTTTTAGTGTTTTGTTTTATTTATTTTTTTATTCAAGTGTAATTAACATACAGTGTTATAGTTTCAGGTGTACATATAATGATTCAACAATTCTATGCTTTACTCAGTGCTGATCATGAGAAGTGTACCCTTAATCCCCTTCACCTATTCACCTATTTCACTCATCCCCCCACCTCCCCTCTGGCAACCACCAGTTATGTGTATTTGAGTCTTTTTTTTCTTTGTTTGTTTTGTCTCTTAAATTCCACATAGTTTCCTAATGACCCTTTAATTGATGTAGGTGGATCTGTTTCTTCAGCTCCCCCCTTTTTCAGGATTTTTAAATACATTTGATTCTAATTAGTATCCTTATGTGATTAGAATTCAGAGAACTGTAAAAATACAGGAGCAGTACCTCAGCCATATTATAGCATATGGTACCCTAAGAAGTAGTGAAATCTCATCCCAGAGAGATCAGAAGTAAACAGAAGGACAGAGAGGAAAGAGAAGAGATGAAGAGAGTGTGCCCAGATTCCTGAAGGCTTTCTGGCTTCTGTTTCTAGAGCCTTGCAAGGTCCTGCTTCCTTTGAGATTCTTTAAGTATCTCATTATCTTTTAAGTAATTCCAAACCTTTAAAAATATATGTAGTTTGCATTTGCATTATTTTATTTGTGAACTGAAGACATCTGAAATGTGATTGTATCTATATTAGACTTCTGAGCAGTTACTATTCAACCTTAACTCATTTGAATTTGCAGTTCATTAGCTCTGGATCTTTTTCTTTTTTAAACCAAATTCAGCACTTTGCATTTAGTTCTGTTAAATTTCAGTGTTACTGAAGTGATATATTTGTATATTATAATAATCTAAGAGATGATGAAGGCCTTCGTTAGTGTTAGGGCTCTAATAGAGAGTCTGAGAAAAGTATGAAGGATAGGATGAGATGAAGAAGACTTGGTGTTGACTGGAAATGATAAGATGAATGAGAGGTTGAATCCTTAGGAGAACTTACAAATGGATGGGTAGAGTTTGATGCCATTCACTAAAGATAGAACACTTACAAGATGGTGAACAGATTGATGAGTTCCTTTCTGGTCATATTGAGTTGCTTCAATTGTAAGAGGTAAGCTTATGAGTCTGGAGCTCAGGAGAGAGTCCCAAAAGACAGTTGAAACATTCCACAAGTTACCCATTTTTAAGTGATCATTCACCCCCAGGGTGGTGAATGAGCCTGCTCAACAGAGGTGTATAGTGTGAGAAGGGAAGGGTAGAGATGCGACAGGGAGGAATACGACAGAAACAGCAGCCTGAGAGATCTGAGGGGAAGCAGGAAAAGGGAGCATCAGAAAAAATAATGAAGATATGTGTGTGAGAGGGAAAGAATGGGCAACAGTGTCAACTGATGTTGAAGTCAGGTGGGATAAGGAGTGATGTATGCCCATAGGCTTTGAATACTCAGAGGAAATTGCTGATTTGAGGTCCAGTCCTGTCAGAGGATCAGTGGGAAGAAGACTAGATTACAGTGGATGGAGAATTAAGAGGCAGTGTGAAGTGAACATTATGTTATTTGCCCTTCAGAAGTACAACTGAGACTGGAAGGAGAGGATTTATATTTACAAAAGGATGCATGGATGAAGGAAAGACTTTTTAACAACAGAGATTGCATACTATTATACTGAAGGAGCAAGGGTGCAAGGAGGTATGCGGAAAGCGGGGAATAACTGATGGACAGAGAGAAAAAATAACAGGTTCTAGAGATCCGTGTCTGGATTAACTTGTGACAAAAGTTCAAAACACATACTTTTATGTCACTGGGGAGGTTATGCAGCAGGGATGAGGGTGGGAAATAGAGATATTCTCCTTTTCCAGCCCGATGGTGGTATTTCCTTCCATGAGGGAAGAATATTAGAGTAACAAAGCTTCATTCCACCCTCTTACCCACGCTTCCTCAGCAAAAGTGGGTGGCATAATTTACTTAATTTGTGAATTGGGAAAAAAGTAGGTGTTCATAGTTCATTTTCAACTTTCATTCCTTTGGTGAATTCTCTATCTCTCTGTTCCTGGGTTGGTAAGACTGCATGGTTTTAGTTTTCAATGAGACCTTTCAACTAAGAGCTTTGTTCCAGTCTTACACTTTAGTCATGGTCTCCAGTGTTAGCTTCAACTATAAAAAAGATGATATTTTTGGACTCCATTGACTTTTGATTTACTTCTCAACTGGCTCAGTACTCAGGGAAGAAGTATCCCTTATTCTTGGCGCCCCTTATTGATTTTTTTAAAAATATAGTTGACACACAATATTACATTAGTTTCAGGTGTATAACTTAGTGATTCAACAAGTTTATACATTATGCTCTGCTTACCGCAAGTGTAGCTGCCATCTGTCCCCATACATTTCTGTTACAGTATCATTGACTATATTCTTTATGCTGTGTCTGTCTTTTACTCCTGTATTTATTCATTCCGTAACTGGAAGCCTGTATATCCCAATCCCTTTCACCCATTTTGCCTACCCCCCACCTCCCTCCCGCCTGGCAACCCTCAGCAAACTTTTCTTCTAAGATTGTGGAAAGTGGTTAATAATTGAAAATAAGGTATTTCCATATATATATGTATATATTTATGTATGCATACATATATATGTGTGTGTGTGTGTATATTATATATATATATATATGTATGTGTGTGTGTGTATGTGTATATATATGTGTAAATGTAACAAAGTCTTGACCTTGTGGCTTCAAGTCTTGTCTGTGACCCTTTCTAGGAGGAAGGGACAGGGATGGAGTAGAATCTGAAGAGAAAGTCAAATACGGACACTCAGAGTACTGATTGATTTTTTGCATCCATCCAAGAGAATTTATTAAAATAGTTTTCTCTTTTATTCTTTCTTATCTATCTTTTCTTTAACTTTTTCTGAAGTTTGTTACATATCTAAATGTTCCTCGAATTTCTGTCTTTATTGTTATTAGCTCCAGGATAGCCTGATCACTTCTCTGACAAGCTCTTTATGGTAAACATCTTTTAATTTTTAAAATACTTAATTTTTCAAATATTTAATAATTAATTTTGAAAATTTCCCCAACTTCATTTCTCTTCAGGGCAATGAAATTTAAAGTCTAAATAAGAATAGCATTCAATTCAGTAAATATACTTTGGATGCCGATTTGGTGACAGGCAGGCAGGTAACATTTGTGTTGGTGATATCAAATTTAACAATCCTTTCTCGAATAGCAATTCTGGCCCAGGAAGTCTTTGACATTCCTTGTGTGTCCTGTGAGTGCAATGGAAGAAGAGTATCAATGCATAAGGACAGTAGCTAGTGTGTATTTTCAGTAAGGTGAATCCTTCCTTACATCCTTACAGAAATGTTCGTTTTAAAATTCTAATTCTTTTTTTTATAATAATATTTTTTTTATTAATTATGTTAGTCACCATACAGTACATCCCTGGTTTTTGATGTAAAGTTCGATGATTCATTAGTTGCGTATAACACCCAGTGCAGCATGCAATACGTGCCCTTCTTACTACCCATCACCAGCCTATCCCATTCCCCCATCCCCTCCCCTCTGAAGCCCTCAGTTTGTTTCTCAGAGTCCATAGTCTCTCATGCTTCTAAAGAGAATCTCCCCTAGATTGATCCACTTGCATTTGAGTGGCATTTGCAGTTGAGAAGAGGTAAGAACAGACAGTATAACATGTTAAATAATCAAGGTTTTCCCCCCCTAAATAGATATCTGACACAGGTGTCATGTGCCACTGGACACAGTTTTTTAATGGTAGAATTTAAGACAGGTTTACAGATCCTAGGTGTAGTTTGATGAGTTTTGATAAATGTATATACCCATATAACCAACACCCCAGTCAGGATACAGAGCATTGTCATCTTTCCAATTTATCCCACTCTCCCAGAGGCCAAGACATCTCTGATTTCTTTCTTCATAGAATGCTTTTATTTGTTCTTGAACCTTGCAACAATGGGTTATACATTAGGTATGCCTTTATGTCTGGATTCTCCCAAGTATAATGTTTTTGAGATTAATCCATTTACTGGGATCAGGAGTTTATTCCTTTTTATTATTGAATAGTCTCCTATTTTATGAATATGTTACAGTTGTCCTTTCTCGTGTTGATGGATGTCTGGGTTGTTTCCAGTTTTAGGTCATAATGAATAAGATCACGATGGATATTTGTGTATAGTATTTTGGGAGACATATGTTTTTATTTATATTGGGTAAATAAGAGTGGAAATAATGGATTGGAAGGTAGGTATATGTGTAATTTTAAAAGACACCGCTTGATGATTTTTCACAGATGTTGATGACTTTTGTGCTTCTACCAATAAAGTCCTAGTGGTCCTATTGTTCTGCATTCTCTCCCACATTAGATGCTATTACTCTCTTTAATCTTAATCATTTTAATGAGCACAAAGTGATATCATGTTGTGGTTTTAATTTACATTTCCCTGATAACTATAATGAGCATGTTTTCATGTGTTTATTGGCATTCTGATACACTTTTTTTTCCTGAAGTGCCTGTCAAGTCTTCTGCCCATTTTTAACTGGCTTGTTTGACCATCATCATCATCATCATCATCATCATCATCACCATTATTTATTTGCAGGCATAATTGGGATAACCTGAACATAAGTATATGATTTGTGTATTGCAAATATTTTTTTTTCATTTTGTGATTTGCCCTTTTGTTTTGTTAATGGTGACTTGATGAGTAGAATTTTGATGAAGCCATATTTATTATACTTCTTTAATGATTAGTTTGTTTTCTGTTCTATCTAAAAAAATCATTTCCTAACTGGTCACAAGTATATTTTCGTATGGTTTCTTCAGTGGGCTTTGTAATTTGGCTTTTGCATTTAGGTTTGTAGGCTAGACTTAATTAACTAAGTTAATTTTTACATATGGCCTGAGGTATGAATCAGTTTCTATGGGGTTTTTTCCCCATATAGACATACATTTAGTTTAGCAAAATATGTTGGAAAGACTTTCCTTTCCCCATTGAATTATACTGACACATTTGTCAAAAATCATTTGGGTCATTTATGGACTCTCAACTGTGTTCCATTGGTCTATTTGTTCTTGTGTAAATACCAGACTATTATAACTATTTTAGCTTTATACTAAGTCTTAAAATCAGACAGTATTAATCCTTTAGTTTCATTATTCCTTTTCAAGATTCTGAAGCTGTAATTTTAAATAAGAATTACTTTGTACTTATATAGAACCTGTTCGTCTTCTAATTTTATGAAGGGGTTACTGAAGGTACCAAATATGTAAACATGTATGCATCTTTCACCATGCTTCTGAGAAGCGGTGTGCAACATGCCATGAAATTTGTGTAGTGTCTTAGAGCCATTCTTTTGTGCAGTGAAGCAGGTTTCCTGACACGTGTGCCATCTGCTGATCGATGTTTCCAACTGCATTATATGATGATGAACTCTTAACTGTCTTTCCTCTCTTTGTTCATTCAGCGTCTTCAAAGACAGATTCTCCAGCCCAATCTTTAACATACTCCAAACACACGCACACACACACACACACACACACACACTGTTGTTTCTATATCTCATTTATATCTTTGCTTCCTATTCACTTTTATCCTTCCTACCCAATTATCAAGTTTAACACTTTTTTTCTCCCTTCCCAAAACCCTTTGGAATGGCCCTGAAGATTCAGCTCTCTGAGTAAGCCTCAGAGAATTCTAAAAATGCCTTTTTGTCAGGTCATTGCCAGTCGTTTCAAGCCTCATTAAAGATAATTAATTTTAGTGTTTTTTTTTAACTACTCTATGCAGTCTCTAAGCCTAATGGGGAGTAGGATCCATTAACAACTTTGCAAATTGTTTTTATATGTAATCGTTTATAAATAGAAAAAGTTAACCACATTGGATATATTTTGCTTCCCTATACTCTTGCCATTTAGATTGCTCTAGAAGCTTGAGAAAACTGTGAAAATGTTTACTACAGGTATGGAGCTATTACTAGCCAGGAGAGCAGTGTTATTTTCTTTGTTTGTTTGTTTGTTTGTTTTAGCATTGTTAACTAAATACGTATGTCTAGTTTTTTAAAGTCAGTATTTAATTGGAGAAAAATTGATTTACTATCTAGATGTGGATTCCCTCTTTCTCCATGATGTCTGATTCTAAGGATCCTGACATATGAATATCCAAAACTTACCATAGTGACTAAGCTTAGCCATAGTGATTATTAAGGATTTTTTTTTTTTTTTTTGCATTAAAATCAGAGACTTTGGGGGCACCTGGGTGGCTCAGTCGTTAAGCATCTGCTTTTGGCTCAGGTCATGATCCCGTGGTCCTGGGATCGAGCCCCACATTGGGCTCCCTGCTCGGTGGGAAGCCTGCTTCTCCCTCTCCCACTCTCCCTGCTTGTGTTCTCTTTCTCCCTGTCTCTCTGTCAAATAAATAAATAAAATCTTAAAGAAAAAGAATCAGAGACTTTTTGTACTTTGTCTCTTTTAACACAATTGTTTTAAATCATGTATATATATATGTGTGTGTGTGTTTTAAATATATATATACATTAAATATATATATATAATATTTGAATTATCAGACTTTGATTTGTAAAGCTACTTTAAGACTCAGAATCAATGATGAGTCCACACATAGCATCTCTGAGTGCTGAATATTTTGCATGTGTTATTTCATTTTATTGTTAGATTACACAGCACTTACATGGCTGATGTAACTTATCCCAGATCATAAGTACATGGCAAAGGGAAGCCAGTATTTTAATCAGGTCCATCTGACTTCATATCAAGCTCTTACTACACATTGCTGACCATTTCTCTTTTTCAGACATTTATTCTACTAAAAAAGCTTTCCATGTAAAAGCTCTGATGAGGTTTTTAAATCTTAGTTCTTTTCTAATTTTTATGTTATAATATATAAACATAGAGTTGTAGGATTTTGATAATTTTACAAAAGTCTAATTATGTCTTCATGTCCAAAATGCAATGCTGCCTCTTAGTGGGGTCTTTTTTCCATAGCACTCTTCCTATCTTCACGACCCACTAGCCACTGTGCATCTTACGTTAACTAAATGTATAATTTCCTGCAAATATTAGCATGTGCACAATTTTCTTTTTATCTTTTTGAGTTTTATTGAGATAAAATTGACATATAACGTTGCGTAAGTTTAACATATACAATATAATGATTTGATATACATATAAAATTAGATTTTTCTAACTAACATTTTCTGATTCCTTATCTCTGCTCAACCCAGCTTTCTACTTCTGTACCTTCAGGCTGGAAGAACGTGAGCAAGTGACATGCAGTACTCTCTCTTTTTAATATGACATATAATCGGTTACAAAAACAAAGTAACCTGGTGCATCTTATTCTCCTAGGTTTGATGTTTGATTTTTATTAGGGATATTCTTTGTTGTTTGGATGCACTGTGTGTTCATGTGTGAGAATGCATGCGTGTGTGTGTGTGTGTGTGTGTGTGTGAACGCTATATCAGAGCTCATATTCATCAATGAGTCCTTCAGTGTAGACTTCATCCTTCCACCTATGAGTCTATACCAAACTCATTTCTGAGAATCCAACGTATAAACACTCCTCAAATATCTGAATCTATAGACAATCCAGAGTTTGGAAATAGATCCAGGAAATGCCTAGAGGTAATGAAAGAGACTTAATTAATCAGGCTTATATCTGCCAGAGATTTAAATGTTCTGTTTAGTTGCCCAACAACAGGCCAAGTATGAGTAGAAAAGAACAGCATATGAAAGCAACCTAACATAGTAAAGAGGAAAAATCATGAGAAAAACTGGATTCTTAGGCTCTACCACTGAACAGTAATATAAACTTAAATAGGTTCCGTGACCTCTCTACCAAAGACATGGTAATATGTTGATTTCTTGATTATAAGCTACATGAAGATCAGGAAGGAGTCTTATGTATCACCTTACTACATAATAAGAACTTTTAAAAACTTCAGCATGTCATCATTTTTGACTGATTATATCTTCAAAGTTATTTCTATACACAATGTACCATAATCCACATCTTGATTTTTCATTTTATCTCCAGAAGGATAAAATTTTCAGCATATTATAAACATTGACTTCCCATAAAACATTTATACACTTTTAATTGTATCCAGTGTAATATAAATATCATATCAAATTGAAACCACCGATATCCATTTAAATCGTGTTTCTACAAGCTCAATTTTAACAGATGGAAATTTTAAGCTTTATTTTCTTCTTGAAAGTTTCCTTCTGGTCCACTTCTCCCACACAATTATTATCAGTCCACAAAAGTTCAAAACAGCATTAATTTATTTATAGATATGTAATATCTAGTGAATATTTGTCCAGTTGATTTTTATTGAGGAATCAGTAAGTGGAGACAGAGTCAGAGGAGACAGAAATGTGACTAGGAGAGTAGAGTATTATAAAAACTAGTGGTCAAATAAAACACAGTTATTACAAGAAATAATTTATTGCAGTGGTATGATTTTGGAGAACGAAGATGCAGTAGAATGTAGTTAATGGAAGTTCGATTGTGGAGAATATTAAAGACTGATGATTAATGAGGAAGGAGAGGCAGTAGAAGAAAAGAGTAATTCAGTGAAATTGGATATGTGGGCACGGAGGGGGAAGGAAAGTATAGCTAACTGCTTTGAGCAGTGTGCTGTATGACCAATAAGGGGTGAATGAAAAGATTTCTAAGAAGTAATAAGAAACCAACTGAAATTGGCAAATCTGCATTATTGGTGGGCCAGATTTTCATAGTTCCATAGCTTTCTGCTAAAGGGCTCTGCTGAAACCAGGATAATAGGAAGTGGATAACAGGGGTAATTCAGGATTTAAGACTGGAATAGCAGAAGGGTTAAGGAGGTGATGTGGTTGAGAGCATTATTAAAGACCTCATCAATAGGATTGAATATGGAAGATTTCAACACACACAGCAGACTATTTCCAAGTATTAACAAGTCTAAAAAAGATAACATTTCCTGCTGAAACTGCTGCTTCTTTTCCAAGGAAAATATGTTATTCTCATGTCTTGAACATCTGCTGCTAGGAGAAAAAAATCTTAAAGCTCAATATTATATACCAGTGTTCCAGTCAAAGCAGCACTAAAATCTCTGAATGAATCAAGATGAGCTCATCCAAGAGTCCATTTTAGAACATATCTAGCCTTCTACCAATGGTTGAAGTGCAATGAAAATTGTAAACTAAAAATAACAACCTTTTTCAATGCCATACATTATGTCGTCTGAGATGTATAACCAATACAAGAGAGCCCAGATTTCTCTAGGCAGTGGCTTTTATGTTGGATGTTTCAGGAAGGTGGGTTAAGATGTCTGTGAACTTGAAACTTTTAATGGACTAGCAGATGGTGGTTACCTTGGCAACTGTAGCAGTGCACTATACTTAGATGTTTTTTCCTGAGAGCTGATTGCAGAAACACTATCCTGGTGTTCAGATGTAGTAAAATGTAAAAACAAATAGGAAGCTAAACTGAGGTAAGGGTTTATCATAAAGGTAACCTCTCCAAATGACCATTGCTAGAGTAGAGTTTCATTTTTTGCGATCTTTATTTAATATAATAATAAAATGGTGAGGCAACATTTTAAGTAATGCGTTTATTTTGTACTACTAGAATTTTATTATGAAATTAATATTTTCAGAAATCACAGTAGGACTAATTATCACCGAGTCAGCAAGTAGACTTCAGAGTGTTATATATTAGTTGCAGTTTCCATCTCCAAGAGTGATGGTCATATTGAAAATAAGTATTGTAAGTAGGTCTTTTTCCATTTGCCATTCTGAAATAAAATTGAATAATCACCAGTATTGAGCTTTTTTTTTTTTTCTGTCATAGATAAGTGGTTCTCATTTAGGGAATATTAAATATTCAGCTTTATCAGGATCTTCAGGGGCCATCAGTATCAGGGTAATTTATGTGTTTGATAAAATGCAGATTTTCAGGTCTTTTCTCAAGCATTCTGATTCAGTGATACTGAATATGAATACTTTCCAATTTCACAACTTTTCTAATACAGATGGTTCCTAGATAACACTTGAGAAGTAAACTGTCTCAGCTTGATGCCCCAGGGAAGTCTTGGGTCACTTTGACAAATGAGAGACTCCAAAGGAGGTAGATAAATTTGGTGTCGATTGTGTGAGTCTTGGGATGTAAAAGCACTACTAAAATTTCTAGAAAAGTCATTGTTTAGAAAGGGTAATATTTAGTTGCCATTACCAACAAAGTGATTAAAATGCAATATATCTTTTAAAATGTCTTAATACTTTATAAACATCATTCAAATATAAATATATGTTAAATTCCAGAAACTTACGTTTTCATTTCTTTCTATTTCAAAGGCATTCTTATCTCATCTCTGCTGTTTATGGGGCAAATGGTGCCACCATTTCATGGTGGAATGGTGGATCGGAAAGAACGTGGGTTATTCAGCCAGTTATGCATTTTGTTCTCAACTCCATCATATACTAGAAGGATGTTAGGCAAGTTATATAACTTTCTAGAGCTTCAGTTTTCTCCTTGGTTATCTTAACTACAATACTGGGTGGTTGGGAATAATAAATAACAAAATATATGTGTGTCTAAAATAATATTCACTTCAAAGTTGCCTCTTTTTCCTCCATTCCTCATGTAAAAAGGAGCATTTATTCAGTGTTAGTTTCTGAGTTTATGATTCAGTAGGTTCTAATTGCTAAAATTAAAACAAAAGTGTTAAACCACACTGAAATATTAGCAATATTAGTGATAAATTGTATTCTAAATTTGTTTTCTGTCATATTTCTTAATTATATCCAAGCTAAATATCATTATTTTTATATTGATAATAGGCTCATTAAAGAAATAAATATTGTGGATGAAATAATATTAGAAAAATATTATTGAATCACAATTGTCTTATAGACAGATAAAAAATAGACACAATTTCAGGAAGCTAAGGAGGGATCAATCTATTACTCTGTTTTCCCAGCACCTGCCAAATTGCTTGTTACATGGCTTGAGTGAATAGTCAATCAAGTCTTGGTAAATGAAATGAAATTAGATTAAATGGAAACCTCAAGTTAATAAAGTAGAAAGTTGGCTACTATTATGCATGTACTAAGAGGAAGCAAGTAACACTATCCTGATAAGGATTACATGGGTGAACATCTTTCCTATTACATCTTTTTTTTTTTTTTAATGATTTTTTATTATATTATGTTAGTCACCATACAGTACATCCCCGGTTTCCGATGTAAGGCTCGATGATTCATTAGTTGTGTATAACACCCAGTGCACCATGCAATACGTGCCCTCCTTACTACCCATCACCTGTCTATCCCATTCCCCCACCCCCCTCCCCTCTGAAGTCCTCAGTTTGTTTCTCATAGTCCATAGTCTCTCATGTTTCATTCCCCCTTCTGATTACCCCCCCTTTCTTTATCCCTTTCTTCCCCTACTGATCATCCTAGTTCTTATGTTCCATAGATGAGAGAAATCATATGATAGTTGTCTTTCTCTGCTTGACTTATTTCACTTAGCATTATCTCCTCCAGTGCCGTCCATGTTGTAGCAAATGTTGAGAACTCGTTCTTTCTGATAGCTGAGTAATATTCCATTGTATATATGGACCACAACTTCTTAATCCAGTCATCTGTTGAAGGGCATCTCGGCTCCTTCCACGATTTAGCTATTGTGGACATTGCTGCTATGAACATTGGGGTGCATATGGCCCTTCTCTTCACTACGTCTGTATCTTTGGGGTAAATACCCAGTAGTGTAATGGCTGGATCATAGGGTAGCTCAATTTTTAACTTTTTAAGGGACCTCCACACTGTTTTCCAGAGTGGCTGTACCAACTTGCATTCCCACCAACAATGTAGGAGGGATCCCCTTTCTCCACATCCTCTCCAACAATTGTTGTTTCTTGCCTTGTCTATTTTTGCCATTCTAACTGGCGTAAGGTGGTATCTCAGTGTGGTTTTGATTTGAATTTCCTTGATGGCTAATGATTTTGAACATTTTTTCATGTGTCTGTTAGCCATTTGTATGTCTTCATTGGAAAAGTGTCTGTTCATATCTTCTGCCCATTTTTTGATTTGTTTATTTGTTTCTCGTGTATTGAGTTTGAGAAGTTCTTTGTAGATCTTGGATACCAGTCCTTTATCTGTAGTGTCATTTGCAAATATATTCTCCCATTCCGTGGGCTGCCTCTTAGTTTTTCTGACTGTTTCCTTGGCTGTGCAGAAACCTTTAATCTTGATGAAGTCCCACAAGTTCATTTTATCTTTTGTTTCTCTTGCCTTTGGGGATGTGTCATGAAAAAGGTTGCTTTGGCCGATGTCGTAGAGGTTGTTGCCTATGTTCTCCTCTAGAATTTTGATAGATTCCTGTCTCACATTGAGGTCTTTCATTCATTTGGAGTTTATTTTTGTGTATGGTGTGAGATAGTGGTCAAGTTTCATTCTTTTGCATGTAGCTGTCCAATTTTCCCAGCACCATTTATTGAAGAGACTGTCTTTTTCCCACCGTATGTTTTTTCCTGCTTTATCAAATATTAGTTGCCCAAAGAGCCGAGGGTCCATTTCTGGGCTCTCTATTCTGTGCCATTGGTCTATGTGTCTGTTTTTGTGCCAGTACCATGCTGTCTTTGTGATCACAGCTTTGTAGTACAGCTCGAAATCCGGCATTGTGATGCCCCCAGCTTTGTTTTTCCTTTTCAACAGTTCCTTGGAGATTCGGGGACTTTTCTGTTTCCATACAAATTTAAGGACTGTTTGTTCCAGTTCTTTGAAAAATGTCCTTGGTATTTTGATCGGGATAGCATTGAAAGTGTAGATTGCTCTGGGTAGCATGGACATTTTAACTATGTTAATTCTTCCGATCCATGAGCATGGAATATCTTTCCATCTTTTTATGTCTTCCTCAATGTCTTTCAAGAGTGATTTATAGTTTCTAGAATATAGGTCCTTTACGTCTCTGGTTAAGTTAATTCCAAGGTAACGTATGGTTTTTGGTGCTATTGTAAATGGGATGGATTCCCTAATTTCTCTTTCTTCGGTCTCGTTATTCGTGTATAGAAATGCAACTGATTTCTGAGCATTTATTTTGTATCCTGCCACGTTACTGAATTGCTCTATAACTTCTAATAATTTGGGAGTGGCTTCTTTTGGGTTTTCCATATAGAGTATCATGTCATCTGCAAAGAGAGACATTTTGACTTCTTCTTTGCCAATTTGAATACCTTTGATCCCTTTTTGTCGTCTGATTGCTGTTGCAAGGACTTCTAGTACTATGTTGAATAATAGTGGCGAGAGTGGGCATCCTTGTCGTGTTCCTGATCTTAAGGGAAAGGCTTCCAGCTTTTCTCCATTGAGAATAATATTTGCGGTAGGCTTTTCATAGATGGCTTTTATGAGATTGAGAAATGTACCTTCTATTCCTACACTCTGAAGGGTTTTAATCAGGAAAGGATGCTGTATTTTGTCAAATGCTTTTTCGGCATCGATTGAGAGGATCATATGGTTCCTGAGTCTTTTCTTGTTGATATGATGTATCACGCTGATTGATTTGCGAATATTGAACCACGCTTGCATCCCAGGTATGAATCCCACTTGATCGTGATGGATAATCCTTTTAATGTACTGTTGGATTCTATTAGCAAGGATCTTGTTGAGGATTTTGGCATCCATATTCATTAGGGAAATCGGTCTGTAATTCTCCTTTTTGAGGGGGTCTTTGCCTGGTTTGGGGATCAAGGTAATATTGGCCTCATAGAATGAGTTTGGTAGCTTTCCTTCTGTTTCTATTTTTTGAAATAGCTTTAGGAGAATAGGTATTATTTCTTCTTTGAATGTTTGGTAGAATTCCCCAGGAAAACCGTCCGGGCCTGGAGTTTTGTTATTTGGAAGGTTGTTTATCACTGACTCAATTTCTTCATAATTAATTGGCCTGTTTAAGGAATCAATTTCTTCCGGTTTCAATCTTGGTAGTTTATAGGTTTCCAGGAAGGATTCCATCTCTTCCAGATTGCTTAGTTTATTGGCATATAGCTGTTGATAAAAATTTCTAATAATCCTTCCAATTTCAATGGTGCTTGTCGTGACCTCTCCTTTTTCATTCATAATTTTAATAATCTGGGTCCTTTCTCTTTTCTTTTGGATAAGTCTTGCCAGTGGTCTGTCAATTTTATTGATTCTCTCAAAGAACCAGCTTCTAGTCCTGTTGATCTGCTCTACTGTACTTCTGGTTTCTGCTTGATTGATTTCAGCTCTAATTTTGGTCAACTGCTTCCTCGTGCGTGGATTAGGCCTGTCCCTCTGTTGCTGTTCCAGCTTCTTGAGGTGAGAATATAAAAACTGAATTTTAGATTTTTCTATTCTTTTGAGTGTGGCTTGGATGGCTATGTATTTCCCCCTTAGGACTGCCTTTGCAGTATCCCATAGGTTTTGGACTGTTGTATTTTCATTCTCATTGGTCTCCATAAATTGTTTAATTTGATTTTTGATTTCCTGGTTTATCGAGTCATTCCTGAGCAGGATGGTTCTTAGTCTCCAAGTGTTTGAGTTTCTTCCAAATTTTTCCTTGTGGTTGAGTTCCAATTTCAGAGCGTTGTGGTCTGAGAATATGCAGGGGATAATTTCAATCTTTTGGTATCGGTTGAGACCTGTTTTGTGTCCCAGAACATGGTCTATTCTTGAGAATGTTCCATGGGCATTAGAATAGAATGAGTATTCTTTGGTTCTGGGGTGTAGTGTTCTATATATATCTATGAGGTCCAACTCGTCAAGTATGGCATTCAAAGCCTTTGATTCTTTGCTTAGTTTTTGCCAGGGTGTTCTGTCTATTTCTGATAGTGGAGTGTTGAGGTCCCCTACTATTAATGTATTTTCATTTATATGTCTCTTTATTCTGGATAAGAGTTGGCTTGTGTATCTTGCTGCTCCCCTGTTGGGGGCATATATATTTATAATTGTCATATCCACTTGTTGAATACTTCCCTTAAGAATAATATAGTGCCCTTCTGCGTCTCTAACTATAGTCTGTAGTTTAAAATCCAATTTATCTGATATGAGAATTGCTACCCCAGCTTTCTTTTGAGGACCATTTGCGTGAAAGATGGTACTCCATCCCCTTACTCTCAGTCTGAATGCATCTTTGGGTTTGAAATGAGTCTCTTGTAGACAGCAAATGGATGGGTCATTTCTTTTTATCCAATCTGCAACCCTGTGGCGTTTATGCGATGGTTCAAACCATTTACATTAAGACTGATTACTGAGAGATATGATTTTAATGTTGCCATGTTGCCAGTAAAGTCTTTTTTTGTATTGGCTGTGACTTTCTGTTCTGTATCACTCTTGGGGCCTTTTTACTTTTATAGAACCCCCCATAATATCTCCTGTAGGGCTGGTTTCGTAGTTACGAAATTGGTTAGTGACTGGCGATTCTGAAATGTCTTTATTTCTCCATCAATTCTGAATGACAGTCTTGCTGGATAAAGGATCCTTGGCTGCATGTTTTTCTCTGAAAGAGCTTTAAATATGCTCCCCCAACCCTTTCTCTCATTCCAGGTCTGTGTAGACAGGTCTGACGTAATTCTGATACCTTTGCCTTGGTACGTGAGAAATTTCTTTGCCCTGGCCGCTTTCAATACTGTATCCTTGCATGTAATATTTGCGAAATGCACTATGACGTGACGTGGCGTAGGTTTGTCGTGGTTGAGCTTGGGAGGGGTCCTCTCTGCCTCTTGGACACGAATGTTTGTTTCCCTTGCTAGATTAGGGAAGTTTTCAGCTACAATTTGTTCAAATATCTCTTCTAGACCTCTGTTTTTCTCCACCCCCTCGGGGATGCCGATGATTCTAACATTGGATCGTTTCATTGAGTCAGTAATCTCCCGTAACCTACATTCGTGGGCGTGGATTTTTTTAAGACCATCTTCTATTTTCATTTTTTCCTCTATTAACCCATCCTCCAATTCACTAACCCGTTCCTCTGCTTCTGTGACCCTGGCCGTCAGAGCCTCTAGTTTTGCCTGCATTTGGCTCATAGAATTTTTAATTTCTGTCAGATTCGCTCTCATTTCTGTCCTTAGGGATTCTATATTCTCAGTAACCTTTTCGTTTATACCTTTTTCAATTCTACTCATCATTTTGACCATCGTTACTCTGAATTCCATTTCTGATAATTTGGTTACATCCATATCCATTATTTCTGTGGCAGAGGCCACAGAATCACTGTCTTTTCTTTGCTGGGGGGGGCTTCTCCTTCTTGTCATTCTGATGAAGAGAGGTTGCGGGGTTTCCAGAGCCCAAATTATTGACTGGGTCCCAGGCCGTGCCCCTTGTTTTATAGGGATCTTAGGGATGTGGGCTTCTTCTTTAAAGATTTTATTTATTTATGTGGCAGCCAACCAGCGAGATAGAGAACAGAAGCAGGGGAGTGAGAGAGGAAGAAGCAGGCTCCCAGCAGAGGAGCCCGATGAGGGACTCCTTTCCGGAACGCCGGGATCACGCCCTAAGCCGAAGGCAGGCGCTCAGTGACTGCGCCACCCAGGCGCCCGGGTTGTGGGCTTCTTGATTTTTCAGCCTGCCTTCTGTGTTCTGGGGGAGGGGCCTGCCGCGCCGATACTCAGGCAGCCATGTTTGGGTAGAGTCTCCGTGTCCCCTGCGAGGGGGGATGGGGATGGGCACTCCCTGAGCCGGTATTTCCAGGCTTTTGTTCTCTGGCGGCTTTCCCTGGCGGTTTGCTGTGCCTCTTCTGAGAGTCAGAGCAGCAGCGGCCAAATTTCAGCCTCTGTCAGAGAACAGAGGGATTGCGGCCCGTTCTCTACTAATGTTCTGGCCACTTTAACTCTGTTTCTGTTGGTGCTGCTCAACCCTGCAGCGTCCCGGGATGTGCGCCCCACACCCGGCGTCCCTGCCCTCACTTCCAGGGCCGGCGCGTCTCTATCCTTTGTGTTCCTAATGCCGCCAGCCGCCAGCCGCCCCGCGCGCGCTCCCGGATCTCCCGGTCTCAGTCTGGATCCAGTGAGTGCACCAGGATTCCGGGGTTCCGCGAGATGCCTGGTGGCGCGCGCACCCGGCTCACGGTCACAGTCTGCTGTTTTGCGGGTGCCGACCGTGAGCCCCGCCCGCTCTCCCGTGCAAGTGGCTACCGCTTCCCGGCACCCGAACGCGGCGGCTCCCTCCCCCTTCCGTTTATCTTCCGATATCTGTGCACAGTTTCATGGCTCCCCGCTTCGTACCTCAATACTCAGCGCTGGAGATGTTCATTTGTAGAGATCCAGATGCGTCTTCCTGCGTCTCAGGCTGGTTCCGTGGTTGTTTAGGCTGGTCTGGTACCTATCCAGCTCGACTCGGAGGACCGGCTGAAAACGGTGTCTCCTACTCCTCCGCCATCTTAACTCCTCCCCCTATTACATCTTTTTTAAAATTCAAGAACATTTAAAATAGCACTTACAAATACAAAATTATAATTTTGAAGTAAAAGACAACACCAGCAGGGGAAACCAAGTAGTTAGAAATTGTAAGATAGGGTAAAAGGTGGGAAAGCTTATCAGAAGGGATTTGACCAATCTACAGCAAGTTCTTTTAGAGCCATTAACAACTCAATTATTGTCATGAGTTATGGCTTTAGAATTCAATTAGTGTATGACATTCCCTTGTAAATGGAATCCCCTGTTTCTTCTTGGTTTATTTGAACCTGCATCTTTAATAGTTTAGGTAATCACAGTGGAAACTCATATGGCAGAATCTGGTATAACCTCTATAGAAGGTTGAATAGTGCTGTTTCCTAGGAGGAAGTACCTACCAAACTTTTAAGATTGAATACTTAGGGCACCAACGTGAAAATAAAAATGCGTTTCAAAAAAATAAATAATTTTTTCATAAATTTAATTAAAAATCTTGTGATATTTGTGTTTTGTTTGTATTAATTTGTTAATACAACTTCATATGAATGACCAGATATTAATGACAGTGACCCTTTATGACAAATGTAATTCTTCTATCTTTGAATTTTCATGTAATCTTGTACCCTTATATTTATTGTATATTGTTACTATTGTTTTCATTTTTATTTCTTTATACTATATCACTATATCATCATTTATATATGACATCGTTGAGGCTCAGAAAGTAACTTGCTTCACATCGTACATCTAATAAATGGAGGATCTAGGATTTGCAATCGTGTGTCAGATTTCAAACCACTTGGGTTCTTATATCACTTCCTTATGTCAAGTTTAAAATTAAACTCTGAGTCCATATAAAGATAGAGACTACTCCCTTTCTTGCCATGGTATTACTTTTAGCAGTGGTGCCAAATGCATGGATGCCAAATGTTACTCTGTATTTGTATACAGCTCTCTCTGGTGGTCCTAGTACACAATTTAGTTGGGAAGTTTCTAAGCCTAAAATTTTATCTCAGGAAACATTGGAATATATAAGCGAAAGATAAGGAGTACCCAGAGTGCTAAGTGTAAAATATGTCAGTTCGTACAGTATCTTATTTTATGGGGATACAATGATTATATTTTAATGTTACATGAGAAATCCATAATGAAATATTTTATATTTGTGGTTTTACTATATGTATAAGGACTTATTTTATAAATATAGCTATTTTGAATGGATTAAGACTCAAGCACCTTGAGTTGGAGGTGCTGCTCCATTATTTAATAGCTTTAAGGCATTAAGTAAATAATTTTTTCTCTAAGCCTTAGTATTCCAAAATCGTAATAAGAAAATGATATTATCAATCCTTACAGAATTGTGTTAAGGATCAAACGAGTATGTTGAAGTACTTTACTGAGCACATACTTTGAATCTGGCATTGTGTACTACTCATAGTGTGTCTAAAAGCTCCTTCCCTTCACCATCCAGCACCATTATTTAGTGATTGTTGTGAGCTTCAGTGATTGCTTAAAACAAAGAAGTATGTTTAGCTATTTATATAAAGGTGTAGTAATTATATTTCATTAGCTCATTCAGTTATTCATTTTTGGTTGTTTTTGAGTGATATCATGGTATAAGATAATGTGCAAAAGCATATTTTAAAAAAACTAGAATATGTTTCTGCCCTTATAAAGCTTAAAAATCTGTTGTGAGACACAGATGTTAATTAAGGAATCACAGAAATTATATTACAATTACGGTAAGACTATAAAGAAGTAGCACATAATTTTAAGAACAAAGCAACAGGAAGACCTGATCTGACCTGGGAGGTCAGTGAAAGCTTCTCTGAGGATGTTATATCTGGGTTAAAATCTGAAAAATGAAAGTTAACCAAGCAGATATGGTGGAAGAGAAATGGTGACATTCTTGTTAGAGGAACAGCATATGCAAAGGCCTTCCAAATGACAAAAAGAAAGTCATAGTGTTCAGAGCATGGAGAAGAAGAGGGTAAGGAGAGGTTGTCAAAGTCCAAGCCACGGAGAATCCCAAGGTTGACTTCTAGATTCTTCTATTCCATGAGCAAGTACACTATACCAGTGTCTCACCCCAGGAGCCCAAATATCAAGTCTTGAGAAAATCTTGCCATCCTTTCCATCTACAAACCTCTGTCCCTTATAATGCAGTCTGTAATCTAGAAATCACATGGACCAACATCGTTATCTAGCATTAGTTGAATGACTATGTTGTGAAACTGCCATTCCACACTGACCATGAAATCACCAGTAGGTGGAGGTACCTTTAATGACAACATGTTACTTAGTATGGTTTCTAGTTACCTGCTGTGGACTCTGGGAAATCCTACTAGAATTAGCCCTTCATTCTGTGTTGGTGTAATCTTGGCTCTGAACAAATTATTCCACTCATTTTTCTGACATGGGGCAACACCTGTTACCATCTGTCACACACCTCAACACCTGATTACCCTTGGGGACACCAGGTTCATCTTGTCCTTGTAGTTATCCTCACAAAATTACCCACTTTAGCTCCTGCTCTGTATTTTCACTCTTCTCATAAACAGCCATCATGCTCAATGACTTTGGGACCATAGAAGTCCTTCATTTTCTTTTTCTTTGTGCTCTTTTTAATGTCTTCCAAATAATAGAGTATCTGCACGTGTTTGCAATCTTTAATCCCAACTGACACAGTTGTTCTAACAGGAGAATTGGGATACCTTGCAGGTCCCTGGGGTTTTGCTATAGCAGCATAATACCCTATTCCATCCTTAATATCAAGCTTTATGGTACCTATGATCTCTATTCCTATATATCCCTGTTTTATTTTCTATAATCCTAGGACCTGAAATAGAATTTTGTTATTGAATGTGTCATGGCCAATATTTTCTACCCCATGGATCATTATAAATGGAGTCCCTTTGTCTTTTGAAGCTGTAATCTGTTATGCATGCAAAATTTCACAGCTAATTTCTGTGCCTAGCCCATATGTTGACAGATGAAAGCCAACTACTAGGCCACCTTTAATATGGATGATCTCTCCTTGAGTTGCCTTTGTTTGCCTAGCCCTCCTAGATACTTCATACTTTTTAAAGAAAAAAATTATTCAGACACTTGTCAAAATAGTGTGGAAGAATTCAAAGGAGAGAAATAGGGCTCAACATTTAATATAGCAACAACAACTGGGGATTTATAGCCAAGGAGCAGGGTGATGGAACAGTGCATGAAGCAGACTAAGAGGAGACATCGGAGGAGGGAGGGATTCTTTTTGCACTGGACCAGGCGGACTGAAGCCCGGGACCAAGATGAGTCCTAGTCAAACAGCAGGCTCAGAGCAAGCAACCTTCTAAACTTTGATCAGAAAGAGAGTCTTTGTCAATGGCTAATCTTTGGTCTTTTTTCTATTTGTATTCTTGTCTTTCCCTAACTGATAGCTCTCTGAACTAAGTGTGGTGTATAGTTAAAATTAGGGACTTTGGAATAAAAAAACCCAGGGATCAAAACACATACCCACCACTTTTTCCAACACTGACAGGTTATTGCACACTGGATATAAAATAGTAACTACAGTACAAGGTTATTCTATAATATATAGAGTAGAAGAGATATTTAAAGATAAAATACATGCAAAGCACTTAGCTCATTGACTGGCACGCAGTAATCACACAGTACGTGTAACCTCTTATCAAACTTCTAAATCATCACAAAAGCTCTCCCTTGCACGTTTTGAGAGATAGGGCTTTGTCTATTTGAATGCCAGTGTATTTCCCAAACTTAAAACAATGCCCTTAAAACAATAAATATTTGTTAAATGAATGGATGTAAAACTCACAAACTCTCATTTCATCAATATAGAAATTGAAAAGAAGAACTATGGCCACTACTTCCTGAAAAGCTTTGCTACCAGTCCACATAATCTGGGACTGTAGCCCAAAAAAAGCGTCCTTTGCCCATATACCACCATTCCTGGTACTGTTTTTGAATTTAGATGATCTGATACTAAGCCTTGCTGCTTTTGATGAAACAAGCTGCTATGTTAGAAAGGCTCATGTAGTATGGAACTAAAGGGGGGGGGGGGCTCTGGCCAACAGCCAGCAAAAAATGAGGCCCTCAGTCTAACAGCCTACGAGGAACTGAATTTTGCCAACAACCATGTGAGTTCAGAGATAGGTTTCTCCCTGGTTGAGCCTTCAGATGGGACCGTGATCTTGGTCAGCACCTTCAGTGCAGCCTTGTGGGAGACCGTGATGCAGAGGCCCCAGTTCATTAATTCTGCCTGGTCTCCTGCCCCACAGGAATCGTGAAACAATAGATGTGTTCTTTTAATTCTGTAAGGCTGTGGTAATTTGTAAGTTACAAGAGTTGATTAATACATCAGGTTAGCCGTTGGCAAAATTGGGAGGTTAACTAAGGAGCACCAAGATGCGTATCCTGACATGCTCTCTCACGTTTTCTCCTCGTACTGTCTCTGCCTCAGGCATCATTCTCCATGGCTGATATATTCTCAGTAACGCATGCTGGGACAGCATCCTCCTTCCTGGAGTGAATTCTTTTCTAGGCAGCTAGCTTCTTATAACCGTGTCCTGGGATTGGAACTTGAGACGTATAGTGGGAAGTAAGGGCTACACGTGGAGCTGTCGTATCTTTCACAGAACGAGAACTCTAATAAGGGGAATTTTTAGATGATTCCACGTCTACTCTTGGGTATGAGATGTGACACTTTCCATCAAAGAGCTCAGTATCTAATATAGTAAGTAAGGGCTTGAGGGCCATTCATTGCTCTCTGAATTTTCTGTAGGAGCTGTGACCAACACAGAAAGTCTCTAGCTAGGTGCTTCCTGTGTTTAGAAACCTCTGGCTTCCTAATCAGCAGCACTGGTTCCATCCTAAGTAAAGATTTTTGGCAAGTCATAGCTCTTGTCCTGAAAATATTTTTTAAATTCTTAAACATAGCTAATGTAGCCTTTCTCTGTTGCTGCTAAGTATCTTTTTCCTCTAGGAAGCACATCATATGATGCTCCTACTCATTCTCCTTTCTGACATGTGGCAAGATTCTGAGCTTCTGTAGTGCAAGGACCATGCTTCTTTCTTCCCATTATCTCTGGTGACTATTTTTGCACCTGAGACATGATAGATAGAAATGAATTTGCTGAATGAGTAAATAATGACATGGTGTGGTGTGTAGGCATTAGTCTTCCTCCACTTATCTGTTCACTGGTTTATAATCTAATGTTGTTTGAACATAACCGTGTTAGAAATGAGCATTCTTTATCACTAACTCCTGCTAGGTTATAGATTTTGGCTCACGTGCATTTTCTAATTATTTCCAACCACTACCAGTTCAAAATCAGCAAATATTTGGCTCATTAGCTTCATCTTTGGTGATGTAGTTGAAAACCTCTTGCTGGTATCCTACCTCTAGCAGCTGGGCTTTTCACCTTCCTGCAGAGCTACATTTCTCTGCGTCTGACCCAGTTTCCTTCTCTCAGAGGAGCAGCATATGTTGGCATCTTGTGTAACTCTCCTGGCCTGGGGGAGCCTGGAATGTATAATTAACTCCCACAGCCTTTCTGCCCACCAGTCACCTCTCTCTTAAGGCTTCCTTGAGCCCATTACTCTTCTAGCCCTCTCTGTGACACTAGATGCACCATTAGTATGTCATCATCCACCTCTTCTTCCCTCTCCCTACAGCTGCCCTCAGTCTTGTCTTGGGGCATCTCCCGAGAGTGATGGACAGGTCGAAATGGCGGCAACTAACTGACTAAGCACAATAGCTAAAATTAGGGACATTGGAGTCAGACCGTCCTAGATACAAATCGTGATTCTTTGTGAGTTTATAACCAGGACCAAGTTGCTTAATCTTTCTTTCTCAATTTTTTCGTCTGTAAAATGAAGATGATAATATTTTATTTGTGTTGTTTTTGGACTCTAGTTCCCATTTCTCACATTTTAATTGGCAGAATGTCCTATTAGTTTCATGTTTTCATTGTTTCAGAATCATGTATACTCCATGGATTTGCATTTCACTCTCATTCCTTTAATCACTCATGTATTCAATAAATATTTTATAAGTGTGTATATATGGCAGATCCTATGACAAGCATCATAGATAATAAGAGTAGTAAGATGTTATGCATTCTCTGAAATACGTTACAGACTGGAATGCAAGGAATAAAATTATATACAGTGCAATGAGTTAAGAAATAAAACGTGTGCTAAGAGCTTACGCAGAGAGAGGACCAAATAGCTAGGAATCAAGGGCCTCCCAAAAGAAGCTATCATTGAACTGGCTCATACAAGATGAGCAGGAATTTAGAAGTTAAAAAGTGGTGGAGATGATAGACTAGTAAGAGAAAACAGAATTTGCTTTAAGTTTCTGATTTTCCTAGCTTCTTAAGTTAGAAACCATTCATCTTTTCTAATGTAAGCATTTAAATGTATAATTTTCCCTCTATCACTATTGGAGCTGCATCACACAAATTTTTCTGTGTAGTATTTACATTATCCTTGAGTTCAAAGTATCTTCACTGTGATTTCATCATCTGTTTTGTGTTTTTTTTTTTTTTTTTTTTTAGGAGAGAGTTATTTAATTTCTAAATTTGAGTGGTTTTGCTGTTTATCTTACTGTTACTGATTCAGTCATTTTAGTGGTCAGAGAACATATTTTGTAAGATTTATTTATTTTTTTAATTTATTAACACATTTTATGGCCCAGCATATGGTTTACCTTGGTGAATGTCCCATGTGTATGTGGAAAAATATATATTCTTTAGTTATTGGGCATAATGTTCTGTGTACATTAATCAAGATAGTTGATACAGTTGATTCTTTTTATATCTTTATTGACTTTTTCTTGTCCTGTCAGGTATGAAGAGAGGGGTATTAATATCTCCAACTGTGATTATGAATTTATTAATTTCTCCCTTTATTTTTCAGTTATGGGTTTATGCATTTTGAAGTTCTGAAATTAGGTACATGCACGTTTAGGATTTTTCTGTCTTTATGATTAATCGACCTATTCATACTACAAAATATCCTTCTTTAACTCCAGTGATACTTTCTGTCCTGAAGATTATTTTGTCTGACATCAATATAGTCATACTTGCTTTCCGTTTGCATATTATATGCTTATTGTTTGCACAACATAACCTTTTCATTTATTTTTCCTTTTTTATTTCCTACCTCTGTGTTTTTCTATATAAAGTCTGTCTCTTGCAGAGAATATAATTTATTTATATATTTATTTTTAAAGATTTTATTTATTTGAGGGGGAGAGAGAGAGAGGGAGAGCGTGTGCACAGGCAGGAAGAGCAGCAGGCAGAGGGAGAAGCAGGCTCCCTGCTGAGCAAGGAGCCTGACAAAGTGGGGCTTGGTTCCAGGGCCCTGGGATCATGACCTGAGCCTAAGGCAGACACTTAACTGACTGAGCCACCCAGACACCCTGCAGAGAATATAATTTAGTCTTGCCTTTTAATTCTATCTGACACTTTCTTTTATTGGAATATTAAGTACATTTACATGTATTGTATTTATTCTTACATCTGGGATAAGTTTATTTTATCTCTTACTTTTCTATTTGTCACATGCATTTTCTCTATCTTTTCCTGGTTCCATTCAGATTAATCAAATTTTAGTATTCTTTTACTATTTGTTTATTGGCTTTTTTGTTTTTCAGTAGTTTTCCAATTTTCTTTTTCTGGTGGTGGCTTTAGGGATTGCAATATTCATCCTTAACTGTCACATTCTGCTTATGGTTAGTATTGTATCACTTCACATAAAATGCAACAACCATATAAAAGTACATTTCTACTTATTCCTATTCTTTGTGCTATTGTCATATATTTTAGTCCTATAAACATTAAAAATCCCACCATACAATATTATTACTTTTGCTTCAAATAAGCAAGTGCCTTTCAAAGAAATTAATAGGAAAATACAGTATTTTATGTTTACCTGAGTGTCAGAAATTTCCATTTCTTTATTCCTTTCTGTAAATTTGAATTTTCTATCTGGTATCATTTCCCTTAAGCCTGAAGATTTTCTTTCAGAATTCTTGTAATGTGATGGTCTGCTGGTGACCAATTGCCTTCAATTTTGTTTATCTGAAAAATGTCCTTTTTTTCCTTTTAAAAATTTCTTCGACAGCAGGTTTATTGGTACATACATAAAAGTCATTCTTTAAACTGTATAGTTTGGTAAGTTTTGATTAATATATACAGTTCTAAATCTACTACAGCAATCCAGATATAGAACATTCCGGATCCCAAAGACTTTTTTTTCATCCATCTTTGAGGTCAGTCCCCTTCTAGAGCCCTTTCTAGCCCCTGGCAACAACTGATCATTTTTTCTGTCCCTGAAGTTTTTGTTTCTGTCATATAAATGGAATCATATACTACATAAGGTTGCGTGTCTGTTCTTTCACTTAGCATGTTTTTGAGATTCATCCCTGGATTGCATATATCCGTAGTTTACTCTTATTGTGGCATAGTTCAATTTTATGAATGTATTATAATTTACCCATTTATCAGTTGTGGGTATTTGAGTTGTTTCTGGGTTTTGGCTATTCTGAATAAAGTTTACATGAACATTTCCATCCAGATTGTTTTGTAGACATATATTTATTGATCTTAATAAAGCGTAATGGGTTATATGAAAAGACATGTTTATGAGAAACAGCCTAAATTTTTAAAAATATATGTAACATTTTCCATTTCCACAAGCAAACATGGATGATTCAAATTTTTGAGAGAACTAATTGGCCTGCTTTCAGCCTTACGTGCACACCTTGGTCAGGAGAGAACAGAATTCCTTTTTTGACAGTTCCACGAAGTTAAAATCAATGAGAAGGTGTAATTCTCCAATGAAAATAAGATCCTGTCAATAGCAGAATGACTGCTGAGCAGACGAAAACAGTGATAGTCTCTGCAGTGTAAACCACTGAAAAATGCCACAGAGGTAGAAGGACTGGATTTAATTTTAATACTACTCCTAGCCTTCCCGATCATCATTTGCATGACGTTCTACACCACATCTGACTTCTCTGTAACATTTCTCTCAGTTGTAACACTGGAGGAATGAAGTGGATGGTCTTGATGAGATCACTACCATTTTGAGTTTAATCTGAGCCATGGAAGATGAATGAAACATGTATTGAATGAGCAAATTTAAAAGGATATGCAGCTGAAGGTCTTCTTTATTCTAGTTTCATATCTTTTGTTCACTGTCACTTTTAAATTGGATAAAGAACTTTTTTCCTGTTAGTTTGAATATTTAAAGCTATTAAAAGGTTTAAGGTTAGAAATATGTGTGTGCCTGTGCAATACTTAAAAATAATTGTCAACTGGTTCACAGAGATTGGATTAGTAGCAGTACTGCCAATCTGGAGTTTATAAGATATTGTTAGCAGAGCTTACATTTCGGAGCACAAAGGAAGGCTGCCTTATCCCAAATGCTATTCAGTCAAGCAGTCCTGATTCCTATTTGCTTGATTTCCAAACTAGTATTTATTGGGTACACATGCTTTGGAAATCCCACGGTAATCCGGTAATTGTTGCTCTTAAATTCTTTAAACATTTTATGCCATTCCACAAAAATTGCCTCGTAGAAGGCAAAACATACCATCTTTTTTTTTTTTTTTCTTCCCCAGAGGAAAATGCTTCTGTTAATAGCGTGGATGTTCCCATCATTGCTAATTACTAAGGGCGATAATAAAAATAAAAAGCCAACTGTTGAAATTTGCTCTAGTGGAATGAACTGGACTCCACTTTAACACGCTGGGCATTAGTAAACTAGACTGGATAAAGCTGTCTTACAAAACAAAGACAAAAAACCTAAATGCACTGAAGATGTATAGGAACTTTTTGTTTCCCACATTTCAAAGATTATTCATCTGTCTGTTCTCTCCATCCTGCCCTACCAGATCAAAGACCCTTAGCCCATCTAGTAATATTCAACTCACATGTTTCTGGAGTAGCATTACTTCTTTCTAGGATATTTGAATTTTAAATCTAGTTTATATTTGTGAAATGAAAGATTTTATGATACTGTTTAGAAACATAATAGCAAATAGTCATTTTTAAGGTGCAAAAGATAGTGATAAGCAGAATGAAGAAATCTTATTGCTACCCTGATGTTACATTAACCCTATTTCTTGGTTAGTCTAAAGGTGAATGTATTTTTGTTATATTTGAGTGTGTATTACTCAGGACTCTTTCCCTCAGGAGAGTGAAAGAAATGACAGAAATTAGCTCATGCTAGCTTAAAACTGAAAGGGAATAGATTGGCTAACAAAACTTGGAAATTTAAAATTATGAAATGACTTTAGACCCATTCCCCAAAATTATATTTTTAGGATGTTGTCTTTCCAATTCTAAGCATTACTTTTCTCTATGTGGTTCCATTCTTGGGCACAGTTTTTTTTTGGGGGGGGGGGAGGAGAAGAAGATACGTATGGTTATCAGCTCCAGCCAGATGGAATGCATTAGTTGGTTTCACCTGCGTCATTTGCTGCCCCTGGATTCAGGGATGGATTTAGCCTCTCTGAAATCATAGGTACTGTTCTTAATGCTGATAACAAACAGTCCAAGTTTATGCTATCACAGAGCTCTGTCCTAGCCACAGATTGAAGATGTAGAGTGCTCTGTTGTTAATAATGGAAATTTCTTACAGCTGGATTACAGTTGCTGTTTTTTTTTCTTAGCCTTAAGAATTTTCAGATACAATAACCATCTTATTTCTGCTTTTAAGTTGCATATTTTTTCACATGTATTTATTTCTTCAATTGGAAAGAGTCTTTGATGTGTTTATCCACTGTGATTGGTTTTCCTTTCCAAAGCTAGTTTAATAGACTGTGGCTTACAGTCCATGATATCTGTAATTGAGAGAATATAATTATTTTATAAAGACAAGACAGTTATTATTAAACAACCTCTAGCTTTCATGATTCATACTTCAAATCAAAGAAGATTACCCTGTTGTGTCGTGAAGAGATATGAATTAATAAAAAGTTAATGAAATTTCAGGTAAACCTATCAGTGTGCAAACTACTCCAGAGAGCCTAGTTAATCATTTTGGGGAACTAAATTAACATAACAAATCTCCATTATGAATGCTGGAAAAAAATAATGTAATTTTAATAAGTGAGTTAAACTTCTAGAAGTGTATACTGTATTTCCCAAAAGTTGTTCAAAGACTTTGAGATAACTTTTCTCATTACACATAGAAAGGCCTTCTTCAAATTCGGGGCCAACTTGACATGTTGACCTGTCCCTTCCATTCATTATTGAGAGCTGCTTTGAAACTCTAGTTTTACTGGGCAGAATCTAAGACCTGCTAGTAGCAAGTTACTGGGATTATCTTGACTCGTCCTGATCAGTTTTTCCACTCTAGAAATCAAATGATAAAACAGACCTAGATGGGAAGCCCTGGGAGAGAATAAGTATGCTCTTTTTGTGTCCTATTGTAAGCAGGTCTCTTTGGGGTGCTTTATTTTCCTTTGTTTACCTACTAAACTCCTACACTCTTTTTCAGGGACCAGGTTGAATTCTACCTTTTTTTCTTTTACTGCCAAGTAGTTTTGATTTCTTTCCCTTGATGCTTCAAAACCCATTCATTTACAGTGACATGGGTGCCTCCTATGTATCTACTCTATAAGGCACTGAGTTTATAAACGTCCAGCACCTATTAGAGACATACAAAAGAGAGGAAGGAGAACAGTATTTACAGGTGTAGCCCAGAGATATTATGAGTTTCGTGCCAGACCTCCACAATAAAGTGAATATTTCAGGAAATTGAGTCAAATGAAGTTTTTTGGTTTCCCACTGCATGTAAAATTATGTTTATACTGTACTATAATCTATAAAGTGAGCAAAAGTGTTATATCTGAAAAAAGTACATACCATAATTTTAAAAATGTTTTAATTACTAAAAAATGCTAACCATCATCTGAGCTTTCAGTGGGTTATAATCTTTTTTTGCCGAAGGAGCGTCTTGCCTTGATGTTGATGGCTGCTGACTGGTCAGGGTAGCATCTGCTGAAGGTTGGAGTGACAGTGACAATTCCTTAAAATAAGACAACAATGAAGTTTGCCACATAGGCTAAGTCTTCCTTTGATGCTAACAATTTCTCTGAAACATGTGATATTATTTGATAGCATTTTGCCCACAAAATTTCTTTCAAAACTAGAGTCAATCCTCTCAATCCCTGTTGCTGCTTTATTGACTAAGTTTATATATTACTCTAAATCCTTTGCTGTTAATTCTACAGTCTTTACAACACCTTTACCAGGAGTAGCTTCCATTTAAAAAAACAAAAACACGTTCTTTGCTCATCCACAAGAAGCAACTCCTTATCTGTTAAAATTAATCATGACAGTTCAGCAGTTTAGTCACATCTTCAGGCTTCATCTCTAATTCTATATCTTTTGCTCTTTCCATCATATCTGTAGTCACTTTCACCACTGAAGTCTTGAAGCACTCTAAGTCCTCCATGGAGGTTGGAATCAAACTCCTGTTAATGTTGATATTTTTGACGTCTTCCTATGAATCACAAATGTTATTAATGGCATTTAGAATGGTGACTCTTTTCCAGAAGATTTTTTTTCTTTTCTTTTCTTTTTTTCTTTTTTTTTAGAGAGAGAGAGGGAGAAAGTGGGGGGCAGAGGAAGAGAGGGAGTCTTAAGCAGGATCCACACCCAGTGCACAGCCCAACTCAGGGCTCAATCTCACAACCCTGAGCTGAAATCAGGAGTTGACCACTTAGCCTACTGAGCCACCCCGGCGCCCCCAGAAGATTTTTAATTTACTTTGCTCGGATCCACTAGAGGAATCACTATCTATGGCACCTATGGCTTTACAAAATGGATTTTTAAATAATAAGACTTGAAAGTTGAAATTAGCCCTTGACCCATGGGTTACAGAAAGGGTGTTGTGTGAGCAGACATAAAAACAACATTAATCTTATTGTACGTCCCCATCAGAGTTCTTGTGTGACCAGATGCATTGTCAGTGAGCAGTCATACTTTGGAAGGAATCTCATTTTCTGAGCAGTAGGTCTCAATAGTGGGCCTAAAATCTTCAGTAAGCATGTTGTAAACAAATGTGCTGTCATCTGGATTTTGTTGTTCCGTTTATAGAGCACGGACAGTAGATTTAGCATAATTCTTAAGGGCCCTAGGATTTTCAGAATGGTAAATGAGCATTGTCCTCAACTTGAAGTCACCAGCTGCCTTAGCCCCTCACAGGAGACTCAGCCTATCCTTTGAAGCTCTGAGGTCAGACATTGACTTCTTTCTTGTTAGGAAAATCCTAGATGGCATCTTCTTCCAACAGAAGGCTAGTTTGTCTACATTGAAAATCTGTTGTTTAGTGTAGCCGCCTTCATTAATTGTCTTAGCAGATCTTGGATAACTTGCTGCAGCTTCTCCATCAGCAGTTGCTGCTTCACCTTACACTTTTATGTTATGGAGATGGCTTCTTTCCTTAAACCTAATGAACCAACCTCTGCTAGCTTCAGACTTTTCTTCTGCAGCTTCCTCCCCTCTCTCAGCCTTCACAGAATTGAAGACAGCCTTAGGCTTTAGCCTAAGGGAAAGTCGTGTCTGGTTTGATCTCCTGTTTAGCCCCCTCAAACTTTCTCCATGTCAGCAATAAGGCTGCTTTGCTTTCTTTCTTATCATTCGTGTGTTCACTGGAGTAGCACTTCTTTTTTTTTTTTTAAAGATTTTATTTATTTATTTGACAGAGAGAGAGACAGCCAGCGAGAGAGGGAACACAAGCAGGGAGAGTGAGAGAGGAAGAAGCAGGCTCCTAGACGAGGAGCCTGATGTGGGGCTCGATCCCAGAGCACCGGGATCATACCCTGAGCCGAAGGCAGATGCTTAACACCTGTGCCACCCAGGCGCCCCATGGAGTAGCACTTCTAATTTCTTCCAAGAACTTTTCCCTTGCATTCACAGCTTGCCTATTTGGCACAAGAGGCCTAGCTTTCAGCTTAGCTTGGCTTTCCCCATGACTCCTTACTAAACTCCATCATTTCTAGCTTTGATTGAAAGTGAGAGATGTGTGACTCCTCCTTACTTGAATCCTTAGAGGCTGTTGTAGGATCATTAATTGAATTAATTCATTACATTGTGTTTTTCTCCCACGGAGAGGGAGAGAGATGGGGAATGACCTAGCAGGTGGAACAGTCAGAACACACACAACATTAAAGTTCACTGTCTTATCTGGGGGTGGTTTGTGGTGCCCCAAAACAATTACAGTAATAACATCAAAAATCACTGATCACAGATCACCATAACAAATGTAGTAACAATGAAAACCTCTGAAATCTTGCAAGAATTACCAAAATGTGACACAGAGATAGGAAGTGGGCAAATGCTATTGAAAAAAAATGGCGCTGAAGGACTTGCTTAATGCAGGGTTGTCACAAACCTTCAATTTATTAAAAAAAAAAACACTATCTATGAAATGCAGTAAAACAAAGTGCAATAAAATGAGGTATGCTTGTATATAAATTCAATGAAGTATTTTAGGTGCCATAAAGATATTTGCTAAGTACAACAAGGGATCAATCAAACATAGTGTTTTAAAACTATAAAAATTCCTTTACGTATGAAATTTCTGCTTACTCAAAAATGGCAAGTTAGGTATATATCCTTTTGACAATTTAAAAACTGAGGTATTGCGAAATTAGGTCATATGCCCATTGTCATAGTCTGACAAAGGGCTTTTGAATGCAAATAGCTTGTATTGCATTTGTGCAACCCTCTTGCTAAATCGCAACCTTCTCAAAATTAATTTTGTATGTCCAGCAATTAGCATTGTGCCTAACATGGAGTACTCAGTAAATTTTGTTTTAATTAAAAGGTTTATGTTTTCCTTCCATATGTATTTTCAAACTACCTGTGAATCTGTCTCTGTTCAGTTTGCCAGTATCGAAGACAGAGCCAAACTCTATAGATCCAGTTATATGATATGAATCCAGATGAACTATGTAGAATCTTGAGTCTAGTGGACCTCCTCTGGACATCAGTGGAGAAAATATCACCTTGCACTACTTTTTAAAGGACTTGTTTCTATAGTAGTTCATGTCTTAGCTGCATTTTGAAAGCCAATAGTTATTTAATAGTTCCTAACAACAACAGCAACAAATCAGCCAATGATTATTCTTATTAGGGTGTGCATTTTTCTTTTTAAATATCCTAATGTATTCCAAACATAACATACTTCAAAACATTAAAAGATTCATCTCTCAAAAACACTTGAAATCACTTCAGAAATGAAATGCTTTTGTGCGGACTCTCTCAATTATGATGCAAAAATTACAAATCCAAACAGAGATTTAGCTTGTGAATCTAAAACTTGAGTTTTCCTGGACTTGATTCTGGGCAACTGTTACCTGTTTGGAGCCCTTGCAAGTAATTAACATTTTGGATGCCCTGCACTTTACCAAGCCAGTGGATTAAAAGCAGGAGTGGAAAACTGAGTTCAAGTTTGAATCTGCCAATGTTCTTTGTGATGTTGAAACTCATGCGTCCTCTGCACCAATTTTTACATCTGGAAAATGGATGTTAATGTGATTTATGCCCCCCCCCCCATCGGTGCCAGTAGAAATTACTTTAAAGTGATTGGAAATATATTACATAATTGTAATTTAATGAACAAATTAATAGAGATGTTGTTCTGTACTTTTTAGAGAACAAAGACCTAAAAGAGTATTTCTGGTCGCGCATAGATAAAGACTTGAGTTCTTTGTTTCTGCTCTCTTGAATCTTCATAGAATTCCACTGACATATTAGAAAAATAGCACTTCATGTTACTTATATTTCTAGAAACAATGTAAGTGTTTTCCTTGTTCAAGCTTTTGGCAGTGGATTAAATGAACTAATCTAATATGCTTGGCAAAATTTCTCTGAGTAGGGTTTTCCTTTTTTGGCAGCTACCTTTAAACATAGTTTTAAAAAATTATTTCTAAGAATTTTTGTTCAATTTTTATTGGTCAGAACTTTTGTACCGTGATATTTCTTGATTCCATCCCAAACCAATGACCTTATAAAACAACAAACTGAATTCAAATGCTCTTCAAATACTATGTCACTTTGCTCTTCTCAAAGAAACAAAGTAACTGAAAATTGTGTGTTTTGGAAATAATTGCTGATGGAACCGGCTCAGTACACAACAAAATTATTTGAGTGCTTTGCATTTTGTGAAACATCAAACCCACTTAGAATCTCTCAGTCATCTGCATTCCCTTTGTGATTTTTGCATTAGAATTACCAGTGTGAGCCACAGAGATTCAGTGTGGCCGAATGCACACTGAAAAAATGAAGACCATCTCTTCACTTCTGTTAATGTCTAACCCCATGCTAATGGATTGAAGTAGAAAGGTTATTTTGTTAGTTTGTTTTTTTAAAGCTATGGCTTCTGCCCTGCCTTTCATTGTCTGTGTAGCACAAGTCTCAAGGGAAATTCCTGGTTTTTCTTTGTTATCCTGTTATGGTTTTCCTTCCCTTCAGGGGAATTGGTCAAAACTTAAAAGAGTATTGTGCAAATTTTCTTTTCTCATCTCTTCTGAAATCTGGGAGAAGGGGAAAGAACTTTGAACTGATCTTGAAATTACAGCTTAAAAACTGGAAGAATTACAACTAAGATCCGATCTTTTCATGGCCATGGCTTCCAGTGTAGTGTCAGGGATCACTGAGGGGCAGGTGCTCCTGAAGGCCTGACGGTCTTGTTTCCTCAGCTGCCTGAAGGAGGTGAGTCAGGATGTCAGTGGGACAGAGGATCTTTGAAGGAGGAAGGTGTCTGCAGACCGGAAGCTTTATCTGGAATCCTCATTGGTGTGAATCTAGTGATAATTTTTTATCACCATCAGCTGAGAGCCGAAGGAAGGTATCTGTCCCTCTGAGCTCTTGGTGCCTATGTGAGCTTTTTTCCATCTTTGCCTCCCAGGGGTCCAGGGCCCTGCTTTAAGTCCCTGGACCTTTCTTCTCACAGAGGGAGGAAATCACAGCATGCAAGCTATATTTGCTTGTAGTAAATCAGGCATAATTACTTGGTTATACTTAGATGCAGGCATGCGATGTTTGGGGACAGTGCTCTATTTACCTTTTTCTCAGTTCTAGGCCCTCATCTTCAAAGATTTTATTTTATTTTATTTTATTTTTAATTAATTGAGAGAGAGTGCACATATGTGCACACACATAAGTTGGGGAGAGAGGGGGACGGAGAGGGAGGGGGAAAGAATCTCAAGCAGACTCCACACTGAGCATGGAGCCCCAGTGGGGGGGGGGGACATAAGTTCATGACCTGAGCCAAAACCAGGAGTCCGTCGCTTAACTGACTGAGCAACACAGGCACCCCTAAGCCCTCATCTTAAACACTGTTCCTGGACTAAGGTCTTTTCCAGCTCTAGGCTTTGAGAAGAGAGGTCTTCCTTCCCAGTTTAGGTATCCTCTTTAAGCTGGTGGGAAGCTGCTATCCCAATAGCCACTAAGCAGCCCCTAAATGAACTCTCAGGAACTCTAGTCTTCTGTACTAAGCCTCTATGCCAGCCAACAGAGTTGAGGTTCTTTCTCCTTCAGTTTGATCTTCCTGTTTCCTACTCATTGCCTCCTGTATTTAGTTTTACCATTTCTCTGGTGGGCTGTTTCTAGAGCCCTCTAGGTCCAGTGAACTCATTCTGTCTTCTCTCTCTCTCTCTCTTTTTTCTCTCAAAATCCACAACTCCATTAAAAATCTTTTAATTCTTTTGAATTAAGTCTGTCTCCATCTGTCCTTCAAACTCCAGGTTATTTAAACCACCTGTAACTTGTTAAAAGCAAACACTGTTTTTAGCTGTCTTGTGTTATTTTCTATTGCATTTTATCATGTCTAACTTTGGTCCACTTCTTAAGCCACGGTCTCCTTTTCAGAGAGAAAAGGTATATTGTAAAAATAAGCAGCAGAGACTAAGGGAAACCCAAAAGAGAAAAAAAAAAAAAATGTTGGACCAGTGAATGTTATTGCAGGTTAAGTAGAAGGAAGATATAATTCAATGTGTATCATATGCTATTTGCCCCTTATGAATTTGTTCCACCTGTAAGAACACTCATCGTTTCCAGAAAAAAACAGTTTAAATGCACACAGGCAACCTCCGAAGTGAAATATATCGAAAACCCCCTCCTTACATTAAAACTTAGGAAACAAAGATGCCAATCACTAATGAGTTAGAGACCAACATATTTTAGGGTCCAAAAAGTATTCCCAATGAAAGGCCACTTCTAATTAGAATTAAAACTCCAGTAAAGTGGGGTGCCTGGGTGGCGCAGTCGTTAAGCATCTGCCTTCGGCTCAGGGCATTATCCCAGTGTTCTGGGATCAAGCCCCACATCAGGCTCCTCCGCTGGGAGCCTGCTTCCTCCTCTCCCACTCCCCCTGTTCGTGTTCCCTCTCTCTCTGGCTGTCTCTAAAAAATAAAAATAAAATCTAAAAAAAAAAAAAAAAAAAAAAAACTCCAGTAAAGTAAATATTAACCTAATGTCCTATCCAGAAAATATTTAGAGTGACCCAAGGTGCCTACAACCTTAGTGTTGCCTGTTGGATTCTTACCAACTGATGGCCATAATAAGTCCTCAACTATGGATATTTCTTTTCCAAAGAAGCTCATTTTAACTCACATAAAATGCCAAACAATTCAACTCTCTCTGAGATAGGAACCATTGCCTTAGGGTTCTGTGGACTAGAATTTGCATGGAAACAAAACAAACTCATACATACAAATTACTCATGTTGATAAACAGGTTAAGTATGTTGATGGAAGTCCCTTAACACAATTACACACAGTTATATTTCATAAATCATGCGCTATGGCTAATAGCTTGTTTTCTTAAACAAGTAAGCAAGTGACTCAGTTCTGTGTGAATGACTGTTTCTGTGATGGTTCCAGGGCTCACAGCTGCTTGTGTCTGTGGCCCCAGCTGCCTTTAGTTCAACATTGACTGCCCTACTGGAGGTCAGGTCCTTGCTCCAGCCTGTGCCCTGCAGCTAGTGTGGCTTGGCTTCTTCCACCTGAGGCCATGCTAGCACCAAGAAATGTCCTTTTCATTTGGTTTCATTTGACCTAAGTGGTATATGCATACATACCCGTGCGTATTTGCACATTCACGTAAGTGTAAAAAAAACCATAAGTAATTGATCATCCTAAAGAGGGAAGTTGATATGTATATGCATTGGTTTCTGATTTTTTAAGTACTTGTTTTCTATTCAATTATGAAAACTATATATCTTCACTGACAAAAATGAGGTGTATTTAGAAATTATCTAACTATCCTCTGTATCTGCACCTATCCCTTTAGTGACAGAGGTTTGAAATTTGGCTTACAATGTATATTCGTCTTATAGACTGTTTCTAACTTACAGAGCGAACAATTTGCCATCATCAAATATTAGTCCAAAACTTGATAATATGTCTGTTCTTAATTCCACATTTAAGTGTAAGTTAGTGAACCCAGAAGGAGAAGTGGTGTTTAGTGAAATACATGGAGCATATGAAGCTCAGGAAATGTTGAGAAGAAGCGCTTCTGCTTATTTTGTTTTACTCTGTATCATGTTTTAAAGTTTCATTTTATGATCTTCCTTAGATCTTTTCTGTATGACCTCTTGATGTCTTCCTTTCCTCTATTGCATCCTTTTTATCTCTTTCCAGTCTAAGGTTAATTATGGATACATGCGAGCCAGAAATAGAAATAAAACAAGTGTGTATAATATTTTGTTGGTGGCTAAGGGCATGGGCTTTATAGTCAGACTCTGGATCTGAACCCTGGCTCTAACATCTACCAGTTCAGTGGATGTTGTGGGCTAGGTAATTAATCATTTATATTTATTCTTATTGTTTCTAAAATGGGGAGGATAATATTTCCTAGCAAAATTAAGTGCTCAATAGGTGTTAGTTGCTATTATTATTATGTTACAAGATTTTTAGATTGAGAAAATACTTTAACTTTCTCTGCATGGGAGAAAATATTCAATTTTCTGGAGATAAAAAGATATATTTTCTCTGTTTTCTTCTGGGAATATAGTTTGTTATATGTGTAATGCATGGCTTGTTATTGGCGTTTGGAGAAATTCCAAAGCAATTGATGTTACAGGCTCTCCCTCTCAGAATCCTGCTCAGAAATCGAGAATAAGGCATAGAGATGTCAAATCTCTGTAACTTAGAAATCTGAGAATTGAAACTATGAAGAAATATCCAAAATAATACCACATGAATGGGCAGAGAAGATTCAGTGCAACCCTACCCTATACTCAAATTCACCCTAGGAAATTAACCAATTGGCGCTGTATTTTGTTGTTGTTTTAGCTTGCTAGATGCGTGCTTAACTGTGCTAATAAGCTCTACGCACAATGACTGATTGATAGATCTAGTTCTTGATCTGTTGGACCTCGTTCAACTTTGTGTCCTCCAGCCTGTCAAATCTTTTTAGGACTGAAGGCACAGCCCCATGTGTGGGTTAGATTACATTCTTACCCTTTTCCTTCCTTGTAGATTTGAGTAAGACTACCTCAGAACATTAGTTTCTTAAGAGGCTTCTGTAATAAGACCTAGTAAAAGGCATCTGTCCATTAGATATTGAAGAAATTGTTAAAATATTATTGGTTTCAATATCATTTATCTATGGTTTTGTTTATAATAAAAATTCTATACATCTCTGAATTCAATTTTTTTTTTAATCTTGGGGTTAAAAGACTTTGCTTTCAAATATGTGCTGTCTGGAAGGAAATTTCCCCCCCTTTTATAGAGTATCCCTTACGATTTGGGAAACTTTACCATCTTAAATAGACTGCAGAAACTAAGTTTATATAAAGGTTATTAAAAATTCTACTTGGCACAAAGAATTAAATATATATAATTATATTTATAACATACAGATTTTTTAGATTGCCAGGTATCTTCACTTAAAAATTATTTACTTTTCATGATTTGTTTAACCCACAAAAATTTAATTTAGATTATTGGTAGGGTATTAAGTGCCATATAAGTGTAGATAAATCAGTTGGTAGTGATTTGGCTCTCCCATTGAAATTGTAACCACAAGAACTATAAGAATTGTCAGTTATATTCCAATCTGTCCATAGAAGTACTTTGGTAATTGTGATATTAAAAACACAAGACAAAAGGGAGCATCATAGCAAGTATGATTTGACAATGAAATTTGAGTAAAATGTATTCTTTTTTTTTTATTAAGGTGTAATTGGCATAAAACATTTTATTAGCTTCAGGTGTACAACATAATGATTCAATACTTGTGTATATTGGGGAATGATCAGCAGAATAAATCTAGTTAACATTCATTACCATCATAGTAACAAATTTTTTCCTTGTAGTGAGAACTTTTAAGATTTCTCTCTACACAACTTTCAAATATGCAATACAGTATTATTAACAAAAGTTGCCATGCTAAAAATATACCCTATCTTTATCATATCATTGAAAAATGACATCTTTAGTTAATGTTCATTAATATATAGTTGATATGGAGTGGAAACAAATCTTCAGTAAAAATGTACTCATTTAAAGTATTGAAATTAACTTTAAAAGTTTGATTTCTATGTTTTGTATTGTATATACTTCCTTTTTTTATTGCTTTTTGAATACAAATGCTCAATATTTTAAAAAAATGTTCAAAATATATATGTCTATATGTGTACAGTTGTTATTAAATAATTAAAATACTTATTTTAACATTTATATTTTAATTACTTAATATATTATTAAAATATTTTTAAAATTTGTAGCTGGTAAAATATAATGTTTACCCCTGAAGAAAGAGGGTTATTAAATTATTATGATATAGATGTTATCAGTGAAATGAAATTGACCATTACTGAGGACACTGTTTTTAGATACATTAAACCATTGATGATTTTTGCAGTAAAGTCCTTTTTCCAATGTCATTTGTTACTATACCACAGGGTGTTTCATTAACTAAGTAGGCACATGTGGGCTGAGTATCAAAGCTTTGCTGACTCAGCAATTTTTTACTTCTGGTTGTGTATTTTCTCTGCATAGTGTGCCATTTTGCTGAGTGCAGAAAAAACTATGGTAGCCTTCAATCATTGTTGTAGGATACCATTGATTTATATCATGAGAGCATGAGGTTTTTTTAAAAATTATTTTTAGGTACATTTATAGGCACTACTTTATACCTGTGCTATAGATTTTCAGAGCTATGAAGAGCTGAGGTCATTAATCAAGATTTAGAGGCAAAAGAAAAATCACTGTACTTCACAAGTACAATATATTTACAAGTTATATTTACAATGTACAAACCTATAACTTTGAACTTCTTAGAGTTTGTCAGACTCTTACAATGAAATTCAAACAATCTCATTTTTCAAGTTTCCCTCCAAAGTATATAAATCTTGATGTCATCAGTATGTTTTTTCAAATAAGAGTTTAAATATTATAATATCTGTGGGTTTTTTAAGTAAGTTTTGGACTTTGAGAAATCTAATTGCATTTCCCAAAAAGGAATAATGAGATTTTCTTTTCTTTACACATCTGAGTAATTGCATTTGTCCAGTCCAGAATATGCTCACTGATTTGGAGGAATAGAAGAAATAATTATGACTTTAGTTTTCCTGCACATTTTTCAGTTATGATGTAGAACTTTATAAACACCTTATCTAAGCAACTGAAATCATTTCTCATTTATAAGTTCCCAGAGATAAAGAACGACAGATTCATAAATACTGGATGTCATTGGAAAAATGATATATCACTTTCCCAATGATAGAGAATTTTAATTTAGGTAGTAAATTGTTTATAGAAAGATGTACATTATATAAAATGTTTATTTGAAAGTATATTAAAACAAAATTATGTGTAACACTGTACTTACAACTCAAAGAAAAAGAATGGGTGAAAAATGTTCTTGTTCTCAAGCAACTTGTGTAATGAGGGAGAAATTATTAATAATAAGTAATATACATAGTATAGGATTGTACAAAGCATATTGTGCAAATAAAACAATCACAAATTCTTGTGTTTTTTTAATATTTTCAAAGGGTTAGCTGTTAAGGAAGGTACATGATGTGATGAGCACTGGGTGTTATACACAACTAATGGACCATTGAACACTACACCGAAAACTAATGATGTACTGTATTTTGGCTAATTGATTTTAAATTAAAAAAAAAAAAAGAAAATAAAGGTGATGAAAAAACAAAAAAATGTTTTATATTCTTATCATCATATAAATAACTAAGTTCATGTATTACATTTTATGAGCTGGAAATATAGAAGTGAAAGTGAGATTATTTTTTTCCCAGGGTCACATAGTAACAAATCAAGTTCTCACATTGCCCAATTCTTCTCATGGACTAAAATCATGGATAGAACCCTTGACTTCTCAACAGATCTAATTTAAATCTAAGCCATACTACTTATTATCTCTTTACTAGACAATTCTATGCCGTAATTTCCTTACCTGTAAAAAGGGCTATACAATTATCACCTCACTAGGCTTTGATGAATATTAAATGAGATATGCATGAAACAGACTCCATCTGTGTAACAGTTTAGACACCTATGTTGACAGCAGAAATCTTAATAGAGCAAGGCTTTTAGGAAAATGCCTATTAGATTTATTATAAAAAGTCACTATAGTAACGACTAAAGCAACTGTTTTATGCAGCTTGCTGACAGTTAAACACATGTCTGTGCATGAATGTATGAATATGTGTGGATGTAAGGAGTTATTGAATGTCTCTAAATTTTATGCTTTTTAAAAAATTGTAGTAAAAACATGTAACATGCAATCTACCCTCTTAAATTTAAAAATTTTTAACTGTAGTATGGTATTCACTCTACACACATTATAGTACAACAGATCTCTAGAACTTTCTCATCTTGAAAGACTAAAACTCTATACCCCTTGAACAGCAACTCCCAATTACCCTCTTCCCCTAGCCCTTGTCAACCACCAATCTGTTTCCTGCTTGTGTGAGTTTGACTACCTTAGACACCTCATGTAAGTTGAACTATACAGTATATGTCATTCTGTGACTGGTTTATTACATTAACATGTCCTCGAGGTCCATCCATATTATAGCACAAGTCAAGATTTCCTTCTTTTTTAAGGCTGAATAATATTCCAATGTATATGTGTATATCATATTTTCCTTATCCATTCATCTACTAATGGACATTTAGTTTGTTTCTATTTCATGGAGGTTGTGAATAATGCTGCAATAAATATGGGAGTGCGAGTATCTCTTTGAGAGCCTGTTTTCAATGTTTTTTGGATAAATACCCCCAGAAGTGAGATTGCTGGGTCTTAAAAATTTCTTAAATTTTTAAGGGACACGCCATACTATTTTCCAAGTTGTTGCACTATTTTGCATTACCACAGTGCACAGGATTCCAGTTTCTTCATATCTTCATCAACATTTGCTATTTCCTTTTTTCTTTCTTTTTCTTTCTTTCTTTCTTTCTTTCTTTCTTTCTTTCTTTCTTTCTTTTTCTTTCTTTCTTTCTTTCTTTCCCTTTCTTTTCCTTTCCTTTCCTTTTCTTTTCTTTTCTTTTCTTTTCTTTTCTTTTCTTTTCTTTTCTTTTCTTTTCTTTTTTTACAATGGCCATCCTAACAGGTATGAAGTGATAGCCCATTGTGATTTTGATTTGCATTTCCCTGGTTATTAGTGATGTTGAGCATATTTGATATACAGATTGGTCATTTGTATGTCTTCTTTGGAGAAATATCTATTCAGTCATTTGTCCATTTATTAGTAGGGTTATTTGTTTATTTACTATTGCTTTGTAGGTACTCCTTATATATTTTGGATATTAAAGCCCATGACAGATACATAGTTTGCAAGTATTTTCTCCCATTCCATAAATTGCTTTGTACTCTCTTGCTTGTTTTCTTTGCTGTGCAGAAGATTTTTAGTTTAATGTAGTCCCATTTGTCTATTTTTGCTTTAATTGCTTATGCTTTTGATGTCATATCCAAGAAATCATTTCAATGTTATGTTCTGACCAATCTTAAAAAGCTTTTTTTCTATGTTTTCTTTTAGGATTTTTATGGTCTTAGGTCTTAAGTTTAAGCCATTAACCCATTTTGAGTTCATTTTCATGTATGGTGTGAGAATCCAGTTTTATTTTCTTACATGTGAATATCTAGTTTTCTCAACACCATTTTTTGAAGAGACCATACTTTCCCCAATGTAGTCTTGGCACCCTTATCAAAGATCATTTGACCAAATATGTGTGGGTATATTTTGGGGTTCTCTACTCTGTTGCATTGGTCTATATGTTTGTCTTTATGCCAGTACCATACTCTTTTGATTACTGAAGTTTTGTACTATGTTTTGAAGTCAGAATGTCTGAGGCCTTCAGCTTTATTCTTCTGTCTCAAAATTGTTTTGGCTATTCAGGGTGTTTTGTGGTTCCATATTAATTTTAGGATTTTTTAAATTCTATTTTGACAAAAAAATGCCATTGAGATTTATGGGGATTGCATTGACTCTGTAGATCACTTTGGGTATTGTGATCATTTTAACAATAAGTCTTCCAGGGGCGCTTGGGTGGCTCAGTCAGTTAAACGTCTTCCTTCAGCTCAGTTCATGATCCCAGGGTCCTGGGATCGAGCCTCACGTCAAGCTCCCTGCTCAGTGCAGAGCCTGCTTTTCCCTCTGCCCCTTCCCCCCCCCATGCTCTCTCTCTCAAATAAATAAATAAAACCTTTAAAAATGTAAGTCTTCTGATGCATGAACACAGGTTGTCTTTCCATTTATTTGTTTTTTCTTTAATTTCTTTCATCAATGTTTTATAGTTTTCAGTAGATAAGTCTTTTGCCTCCTTGATTTTTATTCCTGGGTATTTTATTCTTTTTGATGCTACTGTAAATGGGATTATTTCCATAATTTTATTTACAGATTGTTGTCAAGGTATAAATAGGCAAATGATTTTTGTATGTTAATTATGTATCCTGCAACTTTACTGAATTTGCTTTTAGTTATAAGAGTTTGAGGAGGAGGAGGTTAAGATGGCGGAGGAGTAGGGGACCCCTTTTTCAGCCGGTCCCCTGAGTCGAGCTGGATAGGTACCAGATCAGCCTGAACATCCACGGAATCAGCCTGAGATGCAGGAAGATACATCTGGATCTCTACAAATGAACATCTCCAGTGCTGAGTATTGAGGTACAAAGTGGGGAGCTGTGAAACTGCGCACAGATATTGGAAGATAAACGGAAGGGGTAGGGAGCCGCTGCATTTGGGCGCGGGAAGCAGTAGCCACCTGCACGGGGGAGTGGGCAGACTCGGGGACTGGCACCCGCGAGAGAGCAGACTGAGACCGTGAGCTGGGGAGCATGCACCACCAGATGAAACAGAGCTCCGGTGTGCTCACTGGAACCAGACTGAGACCAGGAGCTCCAGGAGCACGGGGTCAGCTGGCGGCTGGTGGTGTTAGAAACACAAAGGACAGAGATGCGCAGGCCCTGAAAGTGAGGGCTGGGACGCCAGGCATGGGGCGCACATCCCAGGATGCTGCAGGGTTGAGCAGCACCAACAGAGACAGAGTTAAAGTGGCAGGAACATCAGTGGAGAACGGTCCAGGATCCCTCTATTCTGAGACAGAGGCTGAGATTCGGCCACTGCTGCTCTGACTCTCAGAAGAGGCACAGCAAACAGCCAGGGAAAGCCGCCAGAGAACAAAAGCCTGGAAAGACCGGCTCACAGTGTGCCCATCCCCATCCCCCCTCTCAGGGGACACGGAGAGTCTACCCAAACAGGGTTGCCTGAGTATCGGCGCGGCAGGCCCCTCCCCCAGAAGGCAGGCTGAAAAATCAAGAAGCCCACATCCTTAAGGTCCCTATAAAACAAGTGTGCACTGCCTGGGTCCCGGTCAATAATTTGTGCTCTGGACAACCCCGTAACCTCTCCTCATCAGAATGACGAGAAGGAGAAATACCCCCCAGCAAAGAAAAGACAACGAGTCTGTACCTCTGCCACAGAACTAATGGATATGGATATAACCAAATCATTAGAAATGGAATTCAGAGAAACAATGGTCAAGGTGATGTGTAGACTTGAAAAAAGTATTAACGAAATGTTAATGAGAATATAGAATCTCTAAGGGCGGAAATGAGAGCAAATCTGGCAGAAATTAAAAATTCTATGAGCCAAATGCAGTCAAAACTAGAGGCTCTGACGGCCAGGGTGAATGAGGCAGAAGAACGTATCAGCGAATTGGAGAATTTGTTAGTAGAAGAGAACGCCAAAATAGAATCTGGGCTAAAAAAAATCCATTCTCAAGAATGTAGGTTACGGGAGATTACTGACTCAATGAAGCATTCCAATGTCAGAATCATCGGCATCCCCAAGGGGGTAGAGAAAAACAGAGGTCTAGAAGAGATATTTGAACAAATTGTAGCTGAAAACTTCCATAGTCTAGCAAAGGAAACAAACATTTGTGTCCAAGAGGCAGAGAGGACCCCTAACAAGCTCACCCATGACAAACCTATGCCACGTCACATCATAGTGCATTTCGCAAGTATTAGATCCAAGGATACAGTATTGAAAGTGGCCAGGGCAAAGAAATTTCTCACGTACCAAGGCAAAGGTATCAGAATTACGTCAGACCTGTCTACACAGACCTGGAATGAGAGAAAGGGTTGGGGGGGCATTTTTAAAGCTCTTTCAGAGAAAAACATGCAGCCAAGGATCCTTTATCCAGCAAGGCTGTCATTCAGAATTGATGGAGAAATAAAGACCTTCCAGAATCGCCAGTCATTGACCAATATCATAAGCATGAAACCAGCCCTACAGGAGATATTAAGGGGGGTTCTATAAAAGTAAAAAGGCCCCAAGAGTGATACAGAACAAAAAGTCACAATCGATAGAAACAAAGACTTTACTGGCAACATGGCATCATTAAAATCATATCTTTCAATAATCAGTCTCAATGTAAACAGCCTAAATGCCCCATAAAATGCCAAAGGGTTGCAGATTGGATAAACAGACATGACCCATCCATTTGCTGTCTACAAGAGACTCATTTTGAACCTAAAGATACATTCAGACTGAAAGTAAAGGGATGGAATACCATCTCTCATGCCAACGGACCTCAAAATAAAGCTGGAGTATCAATTCTCATATCAGACAGATTGGATTTTAAACTAAAGACTATAGTTAGAGATGCAGAAGGGCACTATATTATTCTTAAAGGATGTATCCAACAAGTGGATATGACAATTATAAATATATATGCCCCCAACAGGGGAGCAGCAAGATACACAAGCCAACTCTTAACCACAATAAAGAGACATATAGATAAAAATACGCTAATAGTAGGGGACCTCAACACTCCACTATCAGCAATAGACAGATCACCTAAGCAAGAAATCAGCAAAGAAACAAGAGCTTTGAAGGCCATACTCGAAGAGTTGGACCTCATAGATATATATAGAACACTACACCCCAGAACCAAAGAATACTCATTCTATTCTAAAGCCCATGGAACATTCTCAAGAATAGACCATGTTCTGGGTCACAAAACAGGTCTCAACCGATACCAAAAGACTGAAATTATCCCCTGCATATTCTCAGACCACAACGCTTTGAAATTGGAACTCAACCACAAGGAAGAAACACAAACAATTGGAGACTAAGAACCATCCTGCTCAAGAATGATTCGATAAACCAGGAAATCAAAAATCAATTTAAACAATTTATGGAGACCAACAAGAATGAAAACACAATGGTCCATAACCTATGGGATACTGCAAAGGCAGTCCTAAGGGGGAAATACATAGCCATCCAGGCCTCACTCAAAGAATAGAAAAATCTAAATGCAGTTTTTATATTCTCACCTCAAGAAGCTGGAACAGCAACAGAGGGACAGGCCTAATCCACGCACGAAGAAGCAGTTGACCAAGATTAGAGCAGAAATCAATGAATTAGAAACCAGGAGTACAGTAGAGCAGAATCAACAGAACTAGAAGCTAGGTCTTTGAAAGAATTAATAAAATTGACAAACCACTGGCAAGACTTATCCAAAAGAATAGAGAAAAGACCCAAATTCATAAAATTATTAATGAAAAAGAACCAACACCAACACCAATGAACAACCAACACCAATGAAATTGGAAGGATTATTAGAAACTTTTATCAACAGCTTTATGCCAATAAATTAAGCAATCTGGAAGAGAAGGAGGACTTCCTGGAAACCTATATACTACCAAGACTGAAACAGGAAGAAATTGATTTTTTAAACAGGACAATTTATTATGAAGAGATTGAAACAGTGATAAACAACCTTCCAAAAAACAAAACTCCAGGCCCGGACGGTTTTCCTGGGAAAGTCTACCAAACATTTAAAAAAGAAATAATACCTATTCTTGTAAAGCTATTTCAAAAAATAGAAACAGAAGGAAAGCTACCAAATTCATTCTATGAGGCCAATATTACCTTGATCCCCAAACCAGGCAAAGACCCCATCTAAAAGGAGAATTACAGACCGATTTCCCTAATGAATATGGACACCAAAATCCTCAACAAGATCCTTGCTAATAGAATCCAACAGTACATTAAAAGGATTATCCATCACGATCAAGTGGGATTCATCCCTGGGATGCAAGCGTGGTTCAACATTCACAAATTGATCAGCGTGATACATCATATCAACAAGAAAAGACTCTGGAACCATATGATCCTCTCAATTGATGGAGAAAAAGCATTTGACAAAATACAGCATCCTTTCCTGATTAAAACCCTTCAGAGTGTAGGGATAGAGGGTACATTCCTCAATCTCATAAAGACCATCTATGAAAAGCCTACAGCAAATATCATTCTCAATGGGGAAAAGCTGGAAGCCTTTCCCTTAAGATCAGGAACACGACAAGGATGCCCACTCTCGCCACTATTATTCAACATAGTACGAGAAGTCCTTGCAACAGCAATCAGACAACAAAAAGGGATAAAAGGTATCCAAATTGGCAAAGAAGAAGTCAAAATGTCTCTCTTCTCAGATGACATGATACTCTATATGGAAAACCCAAAAGAATCCACTCCCAAAGTATTAGAAGTTACAGAGAAATTCAGTAATGTGGCGGGATACAAAATCAATGCTCAGAAATCAGTTGCATTTCTATGCACGAATAATGAGACTGAAGACAGAGAAAATAGGGAATCCATCCCATTTAAAATAGCACCAAAAGCCATATTTTACCTTGGAATTAACTTAACTAGAGACGTAAAGGACCTATATTCTAGAAACTATAAATCACTCTTGAAAGACATTGAAGAAGACACAAAAAGATGGAAAAATATTCCATGCTCATGGATCGGAAGAATTAACATAGTTAAAATGTCCATGCTACCCAGAGCAATCTACACTTTCAATGCTATCCCGATCAAAATACTGATGACATTTTTCAAAGAATTGGAACAAATAGTCCTTAAATTTGTATGGAACCAGAAAAGGCCCCGAATCTCCAAGGAACTGTTGAAAAGGAAAAACAATGCTGAGGGCATCACAATGCCGGATTTCGAGCTGTACTACAAAGCTGTGATCACAAAGACAGCATGGTAGTGGCACAAAAACAGACACATAGACCAATGGAACAGAATAGAGAAAGCAGAAATGGACCCTCGGCTCTTTGGGCAACTAATCTTTGATAAAGCAGGAAAAAACATCTGGTGGAAAAAAGTCTCTTCAATAAATGGTGCTGGGAAAATTGGACAGCTACATGCAAAAGAATGAAACTTGACCATTCTCTAACACCATACACAAAGATAAACTCCAAATGGATGAAAGACCTCGATGTGAGACAGGAATCCATCAAAATCCTAGAGGAGAACATAGGCAGCAACCTCTATGACATTGGCCAAAGCAACCTTTTTCATGACACATCTCCAAAGGCAAGAGAAACAAAAGATAAAATGAACTTGTGGGACTTCATCAAGATAAAAAGCTTCTGCACAGCCAAGGAAATAGTCAAAAAAACTAAGAGGCAGCCCACGGAATGGGAGAATATATTTGCAAATGATGCTACAGATAAAAGACTCGTATCCAAGATCTACAAAGAACTTCTCAAACTCAATACGCGAGAAACAGATAAACAAATCATAAAATGGGCAGAAGGTATGAACAGACACTTTTCCAATGATGACATAGAAATGGCTAACAGACACATGAAAAAATGTTCAAAATCATTAGCCATCAGGGAAATTCAAATCAAAACCACACTAAGATACCACCTTACGCCAGTTAGAATGGCAAAAATTGACAAGGCAAGAAACAACAATTGCTGGAGAGGATGTGGAGAAAGGGGATCCCTCCTACATTGTTGGTGGGAATGCAAGTTGGTACAGCCACTCTGGAAAACAGTGTGGAGGTCCCTTAAAAAGTTAAAAATTGAGCTACCTTATGACCCAGCCATTGCACTACTGGGTATTTACCCCAAAGATACAGACGTAGTGAAGAGAAGGGCCATATACACCCCAATGCACGAGCATTGTCCACAATAGCTAAATCGTGGAAGGAACCGAGATGCCCTTCAACAGATGACTGGATTAAGAAGATGTGGTCCATATATACAATGGAATATTACTCAGCATCAGAAAGAACGAGTTCTCAACATTTGCTGCAACATGGACGGCACTGGAGGAGATAATGCTAAGTAAAATAAGTCAAGCAGAGAAAGACAATTATCATATGATTTCTCTCATCTATGGAACATAAGAACTAGGAAGATCGGTAGAAGAAGAAAGGGGTAAAGAAAGGTGGGGTAATCAGAAGGGGGAATGAAATATGAGAGACTATGGACTATGAGAAACAAACTGAGGGCTTCAGAGGGGAGGAGGGTGGGGGAATGGGATAGGCTGGTGATGGGTAGTAAGGAGGGTTCGTATTGCATGCTGCACTGGGTGTTATACGCAACTAATGAATCATCAAACTTTACATCAAAAACCAGGGATGTACTGTATGGTGACTAACATAATATAATAAAAAAAATTTTAAAAAAAAGGTTTGAGCATGTAAAATCTTTATGTCTTTCTACATCTAAGGTAATGTCATTTGCAAACAGGTCTTATGAATTCATTTCCAATTTGGATACCATTCATTTCCTTTTCTTTCCTAATTCCTTGGCTAAGACTTATAGTACTCTTAAATAGAAGTGGTGAGAGTTGTTTGTTCCTGATCTTAGAGAAAAAGCTGTCAGTTTCTCACTACTTAGTGTATTAGTTGTGGGCTTTTTATATATGACCTCTACTATGTTGAGTTAATTTCTTTCCTGTCCTAGTTTGTTGAGTGTTTTTGTCATGAAAGGGTGTTGTATTTTGTCAAACACTTTTTCTGCATTTATTGAGATGATCATGTAATTTTTATCTTTTGTTCTTTAATGTGGTTGATTTCCATATGTTGAACTATCTTTGCCTCCCAGGGATAAATTCCACTTGGTCAAGGTGTATGATTCTCTTAATATGCTGTCAAAGTTGGTTTGCTAGTAATTTTTTTTTTTTTTTTTAGTATTTTGCATATATATTCATCAGGAATGTTTGGCTATTTTGGGATTTTGTTTTGTTTCTTGTGTCTTTGTTTAGCTTCATTATCAGGGTAATTCTGTCTTCATAAAATATCTTTGGAATTATTCCTTCCTTTTCATTTTTCTGGAAGAGATTGAGAAGAATTGGCCTTAATTCATCTTAAAATGTTGGGTAGAATTCACCAGTGAAGCCATTGGTCATGGTTTTTTCTTTGATGAATCTCCTCACTGTTTACAATCTCCTTACTATTTAACTATATGCAGTAATCTATCTGTCAGATTTTCCATTTCTTCGTGACTTAGTTCTTTACACATTGTATTTTTCAAAAACTTATTTCTACTGTTCAATTTTTGGTTATCTAATTTTCTTGGCATATGACTGTTCATAGTAGTCTTTTATAATTCATTTTAGTTCTGTGGCATCAGTTATATCTCCTCATTATGATTTTACTTATTTGAATCTTCTCCCTTTTTGTCTAGTTGTTTTAGGTAAAGATTTGTCAATTTTGTCTATCTTTTCAAAAAACCTATTCTTAGTTCTGTTGGGTTTTTTTCGAATCTGTATTTTATTTCTGCCCAAATATTATTATTCCCTTTCTTCTGTTAACTTTAAGCTTAGTGTGATTTTCTTTCTTTAGTTTCTTGAGGTATAAAATTAGGCTGTTTATTTGGGATCTCTCTTCTTTTTTAACGTAACTAGTTGCCAGTTTAGAATGGCATGATTGTAAAGATACCCTCTTCATGATTTTGTTGTTGTTTTATCCTAACGTTTTGGTAATTTGTGCTTTCATATTATTTTCATTTATGTCAAGATACTTTCTGATTTCCCTTTTGATTTCCTTTTGAATCATTTGTTCAAGAGTGTGTTTAATTTTCATAAATCTATAAATTTTCCAGTTTTCTTTCTAGAATTAATTTCTAGTTTCATTCCATTATCATCAGAAAAGATATTTGATATAATTTTAAAATTTGTAAATGTGTTAAGACTTGTTTTGTGACCTAACGTGTCTATCCTGGAGAATGTTTCATGTGCATTTTAGAAGAATGGGTATTCTGCTGCTACTGTATAGATGTTCTATATATGTTTATGAGGTACATTTCGTTTATAGTGTTGTTTATATCCTATTTCCTTATTGATCTTCTGTTTGGATAGTCTATTTATTATTGAAAGTGAGGTACTGCAATCTCCTACTATTATTGTGTTGCTGTCTTTTTCTATCCTCAGTTCTGTCAGTGTTTGCTTTATTTGTGTGGTTGCTCTGATATTGGGCCCATATGTACTTATAGTTGATATATCTGCCTTTTGAATTGACTTTGTTCTCTTTTTATAATGTGCTTCTTTATCTCAGGACATTGTTTATTTAATTTGTCTGATATAAGTTCTTTATCCCAGATTTCTTTTGGTTAGCATTTGGATAGGCCTTTTTCCATCCTTTCACTTTTAGCTTACATGTGCCCTTAAATCTAAAGTGGGTCTCTTATAGAAGGCAAAAAAATGTATCTTTTTTTTAATTGAGTCATCCCTTCTATGTGTTTTGTTTGACAAGTTTAATCCATTGTGTTTAATTACTGATGTGTATGGATCTGCTAGTTTGCTAATTGTTTTGTGTCTTGTAATTCTTTGGGACTTTTTTTGTTGATTTTTAAAATTTTTTAAAATTTTTTTTTGAAGTGATACGCTTTGATACCATTTTCATTTTCTTTTGTGTATCTTCTACAGATATTTTCTCTGTGATTGCCATGGGGTTTACATAAATTATTTTATAGGTTTAAAAATCTTTTTCAGGCATATAACAACTTAACTTTAATCTCATATAAAAACTGCTTTTTTTTTTTTTACTCCTTCCCCTACCTACACTTTACGTTATTGATGTCACAGATTACATCTTTATATATTGTATATCCATTAATATAATTTTATTGTTATAGTTACTTTTTATACTTTTGTCTTTTAACTTCTCTACCAGAGTTAATAGTGATTCATGCAGCACTGTTATAATATTATAGTATTCTGTATTTGTATGAGCTCAGTAGTATGGTCTGAGTCTGATTTAAAGGTAGGTGTTTTCTTTATTTGTTTGTTTTTTATTTTATTTTGTTTTTCCTAATAAAATAAGAGTACCTGACCCAGTGGATCCACTCTAAACTGGGTAGCAAGGAACAGTCCCTTTTCATCTCTGAAACCCCATTCTTCTATTTGTAAAATTTGAACACTAGTCAAATATTCATCAGTACCTTTGTAAATACATTGTAAGGGTATAAAAACACCAAATGATTGTATTGATTGTAGGATTGTAATGACTGTAGGATATAACTTGAATATGTGGATTTTTTTTCCAACCTAATTCATACAATTAGTTCATTTTGACAGCAGCTACTTTTCCCTCAGTGTTAACATTGCAAAAACATTCAAGTTTACTTCAAATTCTGGGTAATTAAAATTTCATTGTACCTCCTCTTTATATTTAGCTAAATTCCCACACATATATGAATGCATCTGTATCCACTTCAGATATGTTAAATCCTAGAATTCATAACTTAGGTGGACGGTTTCCATTTAAATTAGAGGTAGTTATAAATAAGTAACGTGGATATAAAAACATGAAGCATTGAATCAAAAGTAAAAAAGAGTAGCTTTAGTTACTTGTTCATCTTTGCTAAATCAGTAATTCTTTTTATTTGTCCTTTATAGTAAGATAATTAAACATCATATTGAAGATCTGAAATGCTGAAGCCATATTAGCCCCTACATACCCATTTTTGGAAAGTGCTGTATAGGAATGTAGATTAGTACATTTCCTCAAGGGATGTAAAGCAGTTTATTATCTGATTTGTGTGGAGTAAAATACTTTTTCCTTTACTTAAGATCCCAAAGTCTATTAATTGAAGGAAAAGTCTCTAGTAGGCTTTTGTAATTTGGGATAGCCAATCCAAACCAGGCCTGAAAACTGCTGCATTGTCCTGGTGGCCCTTGGGCAAGAAATGGAAGAATAGCACACCTGAAAGAATCATGATTTTACACTGTGCCAATAATTGCCATATACCATGTGTTCTGTGCTTTGAAAGGAACCGAAACCTAGCTCAGTTTTCTGCTGGGCAAATGTTCAAATGTTTGCACTGAAGAAAGCAACGATGTAGCCTACAAACAACGCTTTCAACATGATGCATATTTTTGTGTATCCTCGTTTTATTTTATGAGTGAGATTTCTGTAGCAAATTAAAGACATCAAGATTATTTCAGTCCTTTTTGGTAGTATTTTTCTACACTGTGTACTGGCCTATGACTGACATAGTTCATTTGATGGGAATTATAAACATCCTTTGTTCAGAAAAAAAGGGGATTCAAGACTTCCTGTAATTAATATACTTGTACCTTTTTTAAAAAAAAGTACGTGCTGTGTATTTATATGTTAAATCACCAGGTAGTATAAAAATGTCGAAGTGGTATGTGATAGCTTTCAGAATTTTGACATTTAAACCATTGCTTCTACATAGCATTATGCTGGTAATGCTGTTTAGCAATAACTTTTGATTACTAAAGGCCTATGAGATTTTTCTTTTCTTCTTTTTTTTTTCAAATGGGCAGTATTCATATTACACATAAATTGCAGTAATGGAAAAAAATGAAAACTATTTTGCTATAGTCTGGGAGAAATTTTGTTAAATAATGTTATTATATGGGTCGTTGAGTTCTTTAGAGTCTTTTGAAGAGCATCCAGGCTATTTCCATGCTTTGTTTATATGGGGAAATGGTTTAAATAAAAGAATGATCTGAACTATTTCTTTATTAAGCCAAATATTTATCTTATGGCATTATTGATAGAAATTTTGTCATGTTCCTTGGAAGTCATGACATGTTTACGGGGATAGCAATTTTCTAGCCAAAACCTTACTCATGAAGTTCAGTTTTTTGACTTAAGAAATCATTGCTCTTTTTCTCCTGCTTTGCCATGCACACTTGGCATAAGCCTCCATGAGGCTGGGTCCAGATGAATGTATACAGTCTTTCTGCTATGACTGAATATAGGAACATTGCTTTCTATATTGCTTTCTATTCTTCAACAGTTATCTGTCTGTCTACCATGTGCCAAACACTGAGCAGGGTACTAGGATGCAGCAGTGACAATGGCCCGGTCTCTGCCCTCTTGGGAGCTGGAGTGATAGACCAAACCCTCTTCCCACAGTCCCCTTCCTTTACCTAGCCCTGCCTCTTATTACAATGCCTATCAGTAAAGTCAACTGAGGAGTAGATCACTGTATGCCTTAGCCTTTCACTTTTACAGAATCTTGCCACTCAGTTGTCACATTTAGTGGTATCAGCAAGTATTGAACATGTTGATATATATACAGGATAGTGTTGTGCTGAGTGATTGTGATGAGGAGAGGTCCTTAAGGAGGCTGGCAGGATGCTTAGGCCATGTGGAGTCACTGAAATATTTAGCAAGTCGCACTATGTGCCCAGCACTCTGTTGGCTGTTGGGAAATCAATAACAAACAAGATAGAAATTATCTCTGTCCACTTTATGTAAATAAATTTCACATTTCAAATGATAACAGATGCAGTGAAGGTTTTGAATCTTCTTGCTCATGCATCTTATCACCAGAGGACGTCCAAGTACAAAGCCAAATTATAATTCCTTGGTTGCTCTAGGATAATGGAAATAGAGGATTAATGGGCAAATTCTGATCACTAACCAGCTGATGGTCTTTCTGCATCTTCATACACATTAAGGGCTTATCTTCTTGGCAGTCCTAATGTTTTATACATATATCTCTGTCACAACAGTTCCGATGATATTTTAATTGTTTCATCCCCGCCTTTAGCAACTCACACAGTGAGTGCTTTCAATATAACGATGGGTGTTTTTCATGTTAGATTCCCAGTGTTTGGTCCTAGATATATACATGACTTTAAGTAATGAATACATCTATCCATTCATTTATTGATTGAATGTGAAAGTGCTTATTTGTCTTTTAAGTTTTTCTCTTTGTTATTTAAAAATACTCCAAATAAAGTATTCCTTTTTGGTATACATTGAATGAAGATAGTAGCACTTATCTCATTATCTTACTGTGTAATCAGATGAGATCATGTATATGACATATTTTAACATTATTCCAAGTATTCATATAAGATCTCAAGAAATGTTAGATATTGCTGACACTAAATAATACTGCATTCTCAGTCTAATGAGGAAAAGTTGAGCATATTTTTTAATTATTTCTTTTATATATAATCCAGACTGAGACCCTATATATAGGTGCTTGTATATTTGTCTATAGTCTTGTCATATTTGATCCTACCTTTTCCCAATTTTTTTTCTTTTAAGAAGAGAGATTGAAAAAATTCATGGTGCCTGCACGAAAACTAGATCAAAGATGTTCAATTTTGGAAGGAAATGTTAAAGTTATCCTTTGGGATATGTTCATATTATGAATGCATAGCCAGAACTACAGAGAAAGTTAAAAATGTATTTAGGCTGTTTTGGGGAGGAATGAAGATATTGAGTAATACTTGAAGTGTTAAACAATATTTGTAGTAAATTCTTCCTGTCAGTGCTATAGGAATCAGCAATACACTGTGATTGCCACCAGAAGGTGCTAGAGGGAAATGAAACCAGCTCCTATGAGTGCTTTGTAGTACATCTTCCCCTTTACTCTTGCTGTTCTCTCTAGGTAATTTCCTATGCTCAGTGACAGGTTTTCATATGGTTTCAATATGAAATCTATGAAGTTTCAGGGATTTGGGCATCTGCAGAAACAAAAACAGATTCTTAATCTGTTTATTCACAAGGAAATAACTGGAAAAGTCTTTAGGAAAGTAATTGTATGAATTATTTGAGAACGTAACATTCATATGATTGATAATGTTTTATATTTCTCTTTAAAAATTCTTCTTTCATGTCAATTTTATGAATAAAGTTTGTTTTATGCTAATTTAAATTCCACATCTTTCAAAGGTCAATTTATCCTGCACTCAAAATATGATAGAACTGATAATGATATTGTTGAATGTATGATTCTAGAGTGTACTTTCTAATCTTGTAAGTAAATTCATTATCCTTGAGGACTTTGCTCTCTTCCAACTTCCCTCAATATAAAATTTTATGAGGTGTCATGTGTATTTTATTTGCATAGTATATTTCAAGACAGTTTAAGCATCTAGGAGATGCTGGTATATTTAAAAAAAAAATCATTGAGGATTTCCCTTTTCTTTCCCATTCAACAACTACAACATGCTTCCCAGATTCCAAAATCCAGGGCTTGTTTTTATTACAGCTATAAAGGTGTAAGAAAACGTTAAAATAGTAAAAGGATAATAATATCCTGGGAACTATTTCTGTCTTTCAGTGCTAAAAGTCATCAGGCTATACAGATATTTTCTAAAGTCCTTTTGTAATATTAATGTAACTGATGAAAATTTATTCATTCATCATTTTAGCAAGAAAAATTATGAAATTTCTCTGAATGTTTTCTGTCTACATTTTCACTTAACATGGTTTTGGGGGGAAAATGCTTGCATTTGTGAGCCAGATAATTTCTTCAGGTTTTTTGTTTGTTTGTTTTTTAATCTCATGTGTTGAGTTGAAATAAGGCAATCTGAAGTGCAGTGCTGCAACTATACTGGTAAGATAGGACTGAAGGCAGAGAAAGTAGAAGTTGCAGAGAGCTTGCCTGCAAACCACACAAAATTTGAAAAGAAAAGAAAAAAAAAGAAGTAAAGTCTCCTGTACACAAATATCCTATTGTATTAGCTTCCCATTGCTGCTATAACGAAATAGCTACTGCAAACTAATGGCTTAAAATCCAAAAATATTTTATCTTATAACTCTGGAAGAATTGTAGACGAATTCTAGAAGTCCAAAATGGGTCTCATTGAGGTAATATTAATGCATTTTTCCTGATGTCTCTGGGACAATTTCTTTCCGTGATTTTTTCAGCTTCTAGAGGCTGTCCACAGTCCTTGACTTGTGCTTTCCTTCTGTCTTCAAAACCAGCAGTGGCTGATTGAGTCTCTCCCATCCTGTTGCACTCTGACTCTGACTCTTCTGCTTCACCTCTCAAATTTAAAAGACGCTTGTGACTACATGTGTCCAGGATAATCTCCCTACTTTAAAGTCAGCTGATTAGCAACTTTAATTTCCCCTTTCCCATGTAATCTAACATATTCGTGGGTTCCAGGGATTAGAATGTGGACATCTGTGGGGAGGGGATCATTTTTCTGCCTACCACATATCTTCTGTGCAGTTTTACAGAATTAGAGGACCATGTTTATAATTTGTATTTTGCATTTTTCACTATAGTTCTGGTTTGCATTTTGATACATCCACACTTTTTACTGTATTTATTTTCACAGCTATAGAATACTACATTGTAAGAATTTACTATAAACTACTTACCTACTTACCTACTTACCTAATAGCCATTTCACCTATTCATATTTATTGTGTACCAATTATGTGAGAGATATTCTGCAAAGAAATTTGGATTTAGCTATAAACAAGACAAAACCTCTGCCTTTGAGGAATTTATGAGAAAATGGAGAAGAAAGGAAAGCAAGGAATTACTTAAAAGATTATTAATTAAAATTCTGACCTAGCATGAAAATGAAGAATAGGATGCCATAAAAATGGGAAGGACATTCCTAATGTGGGGAATCGGGTATAATTTCATGTGACATTTAAGCTGGGACTGGAAGGATAGATGGATTTATATGCTTTAGGAAGTGCAGAGGAGTGTTTAAGGCAAAAAGAAGACCATGAGTAAGGACCACACATCAGGAAGCTGCTTGGCACATTGGAGGAATCTGAATAAGTCAGACTAGTCTCCTTCTTGATGAGGACAAGAAAGGCTTAAGATAAAGATGGAAAGGTAGGCAGGGTCCAGATCATAAAGACTTAACATGCCAGGGTAAGAATATTGAACTTTGCTTTAAAGACAGAGGAAAGCTAATGACTACTTTTAAGCAAAGGAGAAACACAGTAGGGTTGCTTTCAAAATGATCCCTCTGGCTGCAACACTAGTCATGAATTAAGGGAATAGAAGTAGAAGGGGTAATGGGGGACTGTGCTGAGAGATGCCCGTAAGTTTGTTAATGAAGTGGATAGTCAGAGTGGCAGGAATGACTGCGAGGTTGATTCCATTTACTAAAATAAGTACAGGCAGAGAAGAAGCAGTTATAGTAGGAAGATTGAGTTCAGCCTTGGATATTGAGTTTGAGAGGCTTTTGAGTCATAAACATGGAGGTTCAGCGCAGAATGTAATAATTTGTTCAATGTCCGAGAGTTCATTCTGGGCTGGAGCTACATCTGTGGGAGTCTTTAGTCTATGGAAAGCAAAAATAAGCATAGCACTGAAGTAAAGAGGGGGAAGAAATGGGGTTGCTTCCTATTTCAGGTCTTAAAAGGAACAAATAACATTTTCCCCCAATAACATATTTTTGCATAAATATTTGACAATTTTTTGTATCATTTAGAAGTAATATTTGGTTAAATAATATAGAAGGTATAAATATTTTAATATTGAACTGAAGCTTACATGGCAAATAGGCAGACAACATTAGGGAAAGGCATTCCAGGGAGAGAGAACGGCATGAGTAAGGGCTAAGAGGCATGGAGAATATATTTTGTTCAGCAGAGTTTGGAAGTGTCAATATGAGGAATGGGATAAGAAATTATGCTGAAGTATTTAGCCAGGGGCCTGGTTGTAATGTGTTTTGTTTGTCATGTAAGAAGAATTCAATATGCTGAAGTGTGGAGTTAAGATGGCGGAGGAGTAGGAGACACCGTTTTCAGCCGGTCCTCCGAGTCGAGCTGGATAGGTACCAGACCAGCCTAAACAACCACGGAACCAGCCTGAGACACAGGAAGACACATCTGGATCTCTACAAATGAACATCTCCAGCGCTGAGTATTGAGGTACGAAGCGGGGAGCCATGAAACTGTGCACAGAGATCGGAAGATAAACGGAAGGGGGAGGAAGCCGCCGTGATCGGGCGCCGGGAAGTGGTAGCCACTTGCACGGGAGAGCGGGCGGGGCTCGCAGACGGCACCCGCAAAACAGCAGACTGAGACCGTGAGCCGGGTGCGCGTGCCACCAGGCATCTCGCGGAACACCGGAATCCCGGTGCGCTCACTGGATCCAGACTGAGACCGGGAACTCCCGGAGCGCTTGCGGGGTGGCTGGCGGCTGGCGGCATTAGAAACACAAAGGATAGAGACGCGCCCGCCCTGGAAGTGAGGGCAGGGACGCCGGGTGTGGGGCACACATCCCGGGACACTGCAGGGTTGAGCAGCACCAACAGTAACAGAGTTAAAGTGGCCAGAACATTAGTAGAGAACGGGCCGCAATCCCTCTGTTCTGTGGCAGAGGCTGAAATTTGGCCGCTGCTGCTCTGACTCTCAGAAGAGGCACAGCAAACCGCCAGGGAAAGCCGCCAGAGAACAAAAGCCTGGAAATACCGGCTCAGGGAGTGCCCATCCCCATCCCCCCTCGCAGGGGACGCCGAGATCTACCCAAACATGGCTGCCTGAGTATCGGCGCGGCAGGCCCCTCCCCCAGAACACAGAAGGCAGGCTGAAAAATGAAGAAGCCCACAACCCGGGCGCCTGGGTGGCGCAGTCATTGAGCGCCTGCCTTCAGCTTAGGGCGTGATCCCGGCGTTCCGGAAAGGAGTCCCTCATCGGGCTCCTCCGCTGGGAGCCTGCTTCTTCCTCTCCCACTCCCCTGCTTCTGTTCCCTCTCTCGCTGGTTGGCTGCCACATAAATAAATAAATAAATAAAATCTTTAAAGAAGAAGCCCACATCCCTAAGATCCCTATAAAACAAGGGGCACGGCCTGGGACCCAGTCAATAATTTGGGCTCTGGAAACCCCGCAACCTCTCTTCATCAGAATGACAAGAAGGAGAAGCCCCCCCCCAGCAAAGAAAAGACAGTGATCCTGTGGCCTCTGCCACAGAAATAATGGATATGGATGTAACCAAATTATCAGAAATGGAATTCAGAGTAACGATGGTCAAAATGATGAGTAGAATTGAAAAAAGTATAAACGAAAAGGTTACTGAGAATATAGAATCCCTAAGGACAGAAATGAGAGCGAATCTGACAGAAATTAAAAATTCTATGAGCCAAATGCAGGCAAAACTAGAGGCTCTGACGGCCAGGGTCGCAGAAGCAGAGGAACGGGTTAGTGAATTGGAGGATGGGTTAATAGAGGAAAAAATGAAAATAGAAGATGGTCTTAAAAAAATCCACGCCCACGAATGTAGGTTACGGGAGATTACTGACTCAATGAAACGATCCAATGTTAGAATCATCGGCATCCCCGAGGGGGTGGAGAAAAACAGAGGTCTAGAAGAGATATTTGAACAAATTGTAGCTGAAAACTTCCCTAATCTAGCAAGGGAAACAAACATTCGTGTCCAAGAGGCAGAGAGGACCCCTAACAAGCTCAACCATGACAAACCTACGCCACGTCACGTCATAGTGCAATTCGCAAATATTAGATGCAAGGATACAGTATTGAAAGCAGCCAGGGCAAAGAAATTTCTCACGTACCAAGGCAAAAGCATCAGAATTACGTCAGACCTGTCTACACAGACCTGGAATGAGAGAAAGGGTTGGGGGAGCATATTTAAAGCTCTTTCAGAGAAAAACATGCAGCCAAGGATCCTTTATCCAGCAAGGCTGTCATTCAGAATTGATGGAGAAATAAAGACCTTCCAGAATCGCCAGTCACTAACCAATTTCGTAACCACGAAACCAGCCCTACAGGAGATATTACGGGGGGTTCTATAAAAGTAAAAAGGCCCCAAGAGTGATACAGAACAGAAAGTCACAGCCAATACAAACAAAGACTTTACTGGCAACATGGCAACATTAAAATCATATCTCTCAGTAATCAGTCTTAATGTAAATGGTTTGAACCATCGCATAAACGCCACAGGGTTGCAGATTGGATAAAAAGAAATGACCCATCCATTTGCTGTCTACAAGAGACTCATTTCAAACCCAAAGATGCATTCAGACTGAGAGTAAGGGGATGGAGTACCATCTTTCACGCAAATGGACCTCAAAAGAAAGCTGGGGTAGCAATTCTCATATCAGATAAATTGGATTTTAAACTACAGACTATAGTTAGAGACGCAGAAGGGCACTATATTATTCTTAAGGGAAGTATTCAACAAGTGGATATGACAATTATAAATATATATGCCCCCAACAGGGGAGCAGCAAGATACACAAGCCAACTCTTAACCAGAATAAAGAGTCATATAAATAAAAATACATTAATAGTAGGGGACCTCAACACTCCACTATCAGAAATAGACAGAACACCCTGGCAAAAACTAAGCAAAGAATCAAAGGCTTTGAATGCCATACTCGACGAGTTGGACCTCATAGATATATATAGAACACTACACCCCAGAACCAAAGAATACTCATTCTATTCTAATATGCTTATACATAACTAATATTTATTTAATACTTACTATGGCACTGAGTTTGTTCTAAGAATTTCACACTTATTAAATCAACAAGTTTGTGAGGTAATTGCTATCATTACTCTCATTTTATATCTTAGACCACTAAGGCATCGAGAAAGTAACTAACTTGCCCCAGTTTCATAGCCGTGGTGGGGCACCTAGGTGGCTCAGTCAGTTAAACATCCAACTCTTGGTTTCAGCTCAGTCCATGATCTCAGAGTCCTGGGATCAAGCACCTTGTAACACTCAGCAGGGAGTCTGCTCAAGGAGTCTGCTCTCTCTCCCTCCCCCTCTCCCTCCAACCCCTGCTAAAATAAATAAATAAATCTTTATATAGCTGAGGAGTTGTTGTGCTGGGACTCAAGTCCAGGGAGTCTGTATTACATAGTGGACAACCACTTTTGCCCAGCATCCTTATAATTACTCTTTTTGGGGGAAACTGCTCCCTTATTCATTCTAATGAGGGCTGGAAATCATCTCCATTCCCACTGGTTATTAGAGTTGGCAATGAACTCTAATTGGCCTCATCAGTATCTTTCTTTAGGATTTTAAAAATTGGAAATAAAGGAGTAGAAATCCTGGCTCCTCTGGTAGCGGAGCTGGTAGAATGTGCACTCCAGATTGCAAATGACTGTCATTCCAGTTTTGTGGACATAGTGTAGTTTAAAAACCTGATACAGCAAGAAAAGCAGGGAAGAGACCTCCTGAGTCTTTTGTAGTTTTTGTTTGTTTGATTGATTTAGTGAGTCTTTTGAAGTTGTTTCGAATCAACCTGCGATTCATTCCACTGTGATGGGGGAAAGCATCCCTTTTCGGCAATTCAGTCATATGAATAAAAAAAATTCTTAAAGTTGTTCGATTTGGTTACTATGGCTTGTGAACAAAAATGTTTCATTACTTTTCAGCAGGCAATTACATGAAGATTTGTGTTTAGGAAAGCTCACATTTGCAATAATATGGAAAGTGCAAGACTAGAGGTAGAAGAAATATATTTAGACTATTTCTATGACTCGGGTAAGTTGATGAAAAAATGGACTAAAACATTATTAACATTGAAGATAGAGAGGAAACAATTATATAGAGCTCATTAGTTCAATTATACATATTGAATTTTTTTATTAGATTGGGAAGGATAAGGGAGGTGGAGGAAATACCTAAGTTTTTAGCCTGAGTAGTGAGTTGGAAGTAGTAATGGCTTGAAGGGAGAGGAAACAGTGAGTCCAGTTTTGTAAGTGATGTCCAGAGCCCACTTGTACATATTGATGTGCAGAGAGGTCTAGGCTTAATATATATAGGTTTAGACAATTATCAATGTATTGGTCTTAGAATGCAGAATGTCATTATTGATCCTTACTAAAGCAGTTTTAGTGGCAAGAAAGGGATAGAAATCTGATTTCATAATTGAAAATGAAGAGGAATTCTTCTTCCTAAACATGGAAGATTGAGTTCACATGTTTCTTTTTATTTCCTCTGAAATCCCTCTAAAATGTTAGCAAAGACTAAAAACCTTCAAGGAAAAGAGATGGGGGAGAATATAAGTGAGATCTATGTGCTCTGTTGGAAGGAATGTGAACTGGTACAGTCACTGTGGAAACAGTATGGAGTTTCCTCAAAGAGTTAAAAATAGAATTACCATATAATCCAGTAATTCTACTGGGTATTTCCCTGAAGAATATGAAAACACTAATTTAAAAAGATATATGTACCTCTATGTTCATTGCAACATTGTTTGGTCAAATTATGGAATCAATCTAAGTGTCCATTGATAGGGAAATGGATAAGAAAAAGGTGGTATAGATATACAATAGGACATTATATGCCATAAAGAAGGATGATGTCATGCCATTTTTGACAACATGGTTGGATCTAGAAGGTATTATGCTAAGTGAGATAACTGAGACTGAGAAATAAAAATATCATATGATTTCACTCTGATGTGGAACCTAAAAAAAAAAAAAAAGAAACAAAAAGCAGAATCAGACCTATAAATACGGATAACAAACATGGTTGCCAGAGGGGAGGTAAGTGGAGGGATTGGCAAAATAGGTGAAAGGGAGTGGTAGATATAAACTTCTGGTTGTGGAATGAATGTCACAGGAATAAAAGGCACAGCATATGGGATATAGTCAATGATATTTTAATAGCATTGTATGGTGGCAGAAGGTAGCTACACTGATGTGCAGAGCATAACATAGAGTTGTTGAATCACTATGTTGTACACCTGAAACTAATGTAATATTGTCTACTATACTCAGATTAAAACATTCAAAAAAAGAAAGAAAAAGGGGAAAAAAGGTATTTCAAAAAATGCGTGGTATTGAAACGTTATCACTCACATTACTTATGGTCCAACAAATCAAGGGAATAGATCAAGAATGAAGATAGCATGACATTCGCAAACGAGGAGATCAAGTAAATAAGAGAGGTGAAGATAATTCCCAGGAAAATAAAGTTGAAGACAAGGGTGATGCCTGCATACCAGGCTTGCACATCAACCAGTCTGAGTAGGAATAGGAAGAGGGCTCCAGAGGAAGGTCTTTCAGAGGAAAGAAAAAGTTGAAATGATGGGTTATCTATCCTATGTGCTGTACCTCAGAGATTTATAGAAGGATTAGGAACACAGAAAACTATGCAGATTTTTAAAAGAGGCAATTAATTCCAAGAGAAACAAAACATTGTATTACAGAGTAAATGATTTTATGATGTGATACATGACCCAGCAGTAAACACAATTACTTACTTACTATAATATAAACACTGAATATTGATTTCTATCCAAACTATGATTGGAGAAAGCGCATGAGGGAGTAAAATTTGGACCAGGAGAGAATCATCCTCATCTTCCATATAGGAATTCAAGAGATTGTTGAACTTTGAAATAGTAATTAGCATGGATGTTATCTGTACAGTTGAGATAAATTCTAGAAGAATGACTAAAAGAATTAAAATTATTGCCTTTAAGGAACTGAACTCAGTGATGACATGGAGGACTGCAGTTCTTATTAAAATATTTCCAGTGGTATTTAACTTTTTAAAAAGTTTGCATGTAATATTTTGAATATAAAATTATATTTATATAATACTAATTAAAAATTAGAGAATGGGGCACTTGCATGGCTCAGTCGGTTAAGCATCTCACTCTTGATCTCAGCTCAGCTCTCAATCTCAGGGTCATGAGTTCAAGCCCTGCGTCAGGGTCCATGCTGGACGTGTACCCTGCTTAAAAAATTTTTTTTTAAAACTAGAGAATGGATGCTTGAGGAAGTAGGGACTGCAAATGTAGCTTAATGGTAGCTAGAATTAAGCTGTGAGGGTCAGATAAAAGAGAAGTGAGGAAACATTGCTGCATTTAGCATTGACAGGAAGGATGATTTTAGTATGGAGAGGTACGAATTGGTGTGGTGTATAGGATACAGAGACTGAAACAGGAGAAAAGAAGAGTTTGAAAACAAGGCAAAAAATGAAAGAACCCACAACCCAAACTTTCCTAAGTAGTAAAGTTTGCGTTGATACCACTGAAAAGGATTGAGGTCACTGCAAATTTGTATTCTTCTTCTTTACCAGGGTTCCTGGTGACTTCTCCCCACTCCCCCAGAAATTCAGTAGCCTACTCTGCACCATGTGCAGGAGTGATGAAGTTGGGCTGTATCAGTTGATGAAAATTTCCAGAAAAGGGTTATGGCCTTGAAATGGAATGAAGAACAGATGGGGAGGGATTTAAGAAGGGAGCTGGACATTAACTGAACTTGAGAAGAATTTGACTCAGTACATTCCTATTCAGAGGGAGATTTGAGGAGAGGCTCTTCTCACTGCTGCTGAAGGTGCCTCCATTGGTGAGTGATACCAGGCTGCAGACCTCAACATTGCATCCAAGTTGCTTGATTATTTTTGTGAAATACTCCCCGAACTTACATAGAATTCAGCACTTCCTGTAAATACTAATACACATAGGTATGGTGATTATTACTAACATTTACTGAGAGGTTACTGATGGTCCTGTTTTCATTGCTTTATGTGGATTGTCTCATGTAATCCTCACCACAGCTCTATGAGGTAAAAATTGTTTTCATCCCCATTTTACAAATAAGAAAAACAAGGCACGCAGAGTTTAATTGGCAAATGGTCACCAAGCTAGAGAATGGAGGAGGTGATACTTGAATCTGAGTAGCCTGACTCCTTAACCTGTGTGGTTAGTAATTATCTCCCATCAGCTATATCTACATTGTAGGTAGAAGGACAGCAAGTGCACAGGGCATGAAAGTTGAAAGAACATACCTGGGGAATTGAAAGTAATTATGTAGAGCTGGAACATAGGATATATGGTGCACATATAAAAGATACATGTGACAGACTGGTAGAGAAAATCTGTAGACATCAGAGAAACTAGTCCACAAAGAGCCTTGTTGTCACATTGAAGACCTTTAGGCTTTAACCTGATGGCAAGAAGGATCCATTGAAAGATGTTAAGTGAGAAAATAATGGTTGGATTTGTTTCAGAAAGGTTCTCTGACATTGTAGAAGATTGTTGAAAAGATCTGAAGAGGGGGTGCAGTGATGAGAAAAAGAGACCGACACTGATTGAAGTAAAGAGTGCCAGTAGGCACAGGAGGAGGGACTAAATATGAGCGACATAAGGTGACATAATCAGACTTCGTGGAAGATTGGAAGAGGGGAGAAAGAGTATGATTCCTTCATTTTTGTCTTGGGTAACTAAGGTGGGTGAAACACCATTCATCTATATAAGAATACCAGGAAGAAGAGCATTTGGGAGACAAGGAGAATATCAGTTCAGTTTGAAATATACCAACTCTGTGTTACCTGGGAAACTTCTAGATAGAAATGTGCACAAATGCTGTGAGGATGAAAGTAAGAACTTGTTGCAGAAAATCTAGCCACATCTGTCAACTTGATAGATTCTCCCTTTTTACATCCTGTCTTTCATGAACCAGTCATTTTTCTTTTCTCTGAATTCTTGTTTTTTTTTTGTTGTTGTTGTTGTTTTTCGTACTTAGCTAGGCTCTGAGACCCAAATTCGAATATGTGTGTATAGAGGATTCTCTGACACCTCCAACAAGTAGTTCTTGGATACCAACAGGACACTAGAAAGGTGTCCAAGAATTCAACTCAATTCTGATTCTACTTACCCAGAGATAGCATCAGATTCCACAGGTTAAGGGTTCAGTCCTACAAGACTGCCCCCTGACCCAGCCACCCCCCGCACCCTGCCATCCCAACACACGTACACACTTCAGATGCAAGAGCCCAGGCTGTTACCTGTACTTCTGATGTACTGGCTATAGACTAGACCCCCTCCTTAGACCTCAGACACCAATTGAAATCCAGGTTGTTGCTTCTACTTCTGACTGACTGGCTGCAAGTTAGAGGTTCCATGACCTCCTTTTTGGGTTTGATTAATTTGTTAGAGCAGCTCACAGAATTCAGACAAATATTTCACTTACTAGATAACTAGTTTATTATGATAAGATATAACTCAGGAACAGCCAGATGGCAGAGATGTGTAGGGCAATATCTGAGGAAAGGGCCATGAAACTTTGTATGACCTCTCCAGGCATGCCATGCTCCCTCATTTCCATGTGTTTACCAACCCAGAACAGCTTCCTTTTAGGTTTTTATGGAGGCTTCATTGCATAGGCATGCTTGATTAAATGATTGATCATTGATGATTGTTTCAACCTCCCTCTCTTCTCTGCAGAAGTCAGGGGGTGGGACTGAAAGTTCCAACCATCTAATCACATGGTTGGCTCCATTGACAACCACATCCCTTTTCTTAGGTGTTTTCCAAAAGTCTTCCCATTAACACATCACTTTCCATACTTAGGAAATTTCAAGGATTCGAGGAGCTGTGTGCCAGGACCTATGGGTGAAGACCAAATACGTATGAGAAATGTATCTTTGGTCCTATGAATGAATACATTTCTCATAAATCACAATATTGCAATATGTTTATTATTTTCATGATGAACCTGAAATCACAGGCCATGTCCATTTGTCCTTCTAATCCCCTAGATTCCATGTACATGCTACCCACATGGTAGTTTTTAAGGAAAATCTTGCTGATAGCTCCATCTATCATTTCTACATGAGAAATGCTTGACATGGAATGAAACTGAATTTTAAAGGATTGTCTGATGACCCTTATGGAAGTCAGAGTTACAGCAACTAAGTTTGAGGTTTTCAGTTTGCGTATTTGGATAGAATTTTGCAGCCTGAGCAGATGATCTACAACCTGGCCTCAAAGATCTGTATGCAGTAAATTGTAAGATGTGCCTTATTTTTTTTTTCTTTTTTTAACCTCCAAATGTGGAAGGGATGAGTCAGCCTATCCTGAATTTTAAACTGCCAGTTCCAGGGACACTGCACAACCCAAGCCATGCCTCCAGCAAATTACTATTAAAAATATTCTCTGCTAGGCAGGGCCGTCTAATATGTCAAGCGTGGCCAGTTCATTTAAGTAAAAACAAACATCAGGAAGAAAAAAAAAACAAAAACAAACCCAACAGAATTACTACTGAGGACAGTGATAAGGTTACTTCCTTCATTTCCCTTTGAAAATCCGGTGTCTCCTCCCCCCCCCCCCCCCCGCTAGCCTTGATGTTTTATAAGAGTCATATATAACTCATTTTACCAAGGACAAGAGGAAGTTGAATTATTTTGCTCTGTGAAAAAGCAAATAGTATGCAAATTGATGCGTAAATGTTAGTGAGTATACTGTGCCTATGCACTTGAATGGTATCATAAGCCTTCCTTTGCACGGATACCAAGAACATGATATTATTCACATAACTGCAGGTATTTAGACACAACAGGATAAAGAAGGCATTTTAGACAAAATAAATGGAAAGTTATACAAAATTTGATAGGGTCTTTTAAGGTCTTGAATAAGACTGTTGAAATCTATATTGAAAAGGAGTGCACTGGACATTTGTTTATAATATCATTTTAATAATAACAGTGCTAGAAAATGATATTTACCTTTGAATCCAAACACTTAGTGTAATTATTCTTAAATAGGATTTGAATTTTAATACAAGTGAGTATGTGTAAAGAATATTATTAATAAATGAATTAACCTAAAGGAGCGTGCAGGTCATTCACAGTAGGAGCAAAACAATGGCTAGTGAATTTGAATGATATAAAGGTAAGAAAGAACACATGTTAAACCCTCCTGTAAACAGAAGATACCCCCTAGCAGGAGTCCATTTTTGTCTTCGATTGATTGAAGACTTACTTAGTATTTAGGGTGATTATTTTTCTTTTTAAAATTTTTCAATACTCAGTTTTCTGCATTATTAGAAATTATTTTATCATTATTACAGAAAAACATATATTTTGATTTTGGAAAGACAGATCATAAAAACCTACTTCCTTACATGGGATTTTACTTTGAAGTTTGGTTTTTCATACCTGTCATTTGAATATACTTTTGTAACTCCAAACACAACCATTCGTAAAAAGAAGTGCTGTGTGCAATAAATGAGTGAATACCACTACTTAAGCTTAAAAGTGAAACAAAATCTTTAAACAGAATTACCAAAATCACAATAGAACATTTTGTAACACCACCATTCATAGGTTTGACTAGTATGCCTGAGTCCTTCTGATGTCTACACTTCCATCTGCTACCCGAAGACAGATTCTAAAATGCATGTACCAAGTTTGTTAGCAGTTCAGCCAACTTATGTCTTCTTGCAGTGTATCTTCATTACATTTTGCAAAGACAGGAAAATCTGTAATGGTTATAGTGACCACTATTACACTCTATATATCCAAGTAAATGTTATTCTTGTCAAATGGATTAGAAGCTATTTCTTATTTGTTTAGTCTTATCAAATAGTCAAGTATTACTAAATCAGTTTTCTCCCTCTGTAGGTCAACATATACACACGTCTACATGAGCAACAGATATGAAACCCTTCCCGGAGCCAGAAACTGTTTTAGTTTTTTATTGCTATATAATAAATACCTCAAAACTTAATATATTCACAAAAAATCATTTGCTCATGATTCTACAATCTATGTTGGGTTCAGCTGAATGGTTCTTCTGCTGGTCTTGCTGGTAGGAACTAATGTGGATGCATCCAGTTAGATTGGGGGCTGGCGTCCACTGGACCCCTGAGACAACATAGCTTTTCTCTCTCCTATGTGATCTCAAGACCTCCCTCTCCATGAGGTCCTGCTGGAGGAGGTAGATGGACCTCCTCTGTGTCATGTCAGAGTTCTCATGAGTGCAACAGTTCAGGCTTAGAACAGATTATAGTTAAGGCAAACACAGATGCACAGGGAGAGAACTCCAACGAAGGCATAAATACTGGAACCTGTGGTTCGTTGGGACCACCAATGCCATACTGTTTTAAAGAAACTAAATTCAAGACGTAGTGTGTATTCTCACAGATCTTAGGGGGCATTGTAGGTCACCATAGAATCTTAGCTCTTTCCTAAGAAAGTGGGGTGGACACAGTGCCATGGGTTAGGTGAATAAATGACATGATCAGGAAGGTCTCTTGGGCAATGATGTGGAAGATGGATTTCAGGAGAACAAGGCTACTGTCAAGGAGGTCAATTCAAAAGTAGTATAGTAATATTCAGGAAAGAAGTGATTTGAGCCTAAAATTAGGCTACTTTTTTTTTTTTCTCCTAAAATTTCCTTTAGCCTTCTTTTAACTCTGGGAGAGGGAGAAGAAATAAAAAAAAGGGGGGGGGGAATTTAGTATGGTTCTGTGTGAGTTAACACTATCCACTCAGATGATGGAGGCAGAGGGAACTTTTCGTTTTTAAAAAGATCTGTTGACTTTGATGTTTCTTTGGATGTACAGGCAGAAATATATACTGGTCACATGGCTATGTGGGGTTGGAACAAGAGAGATCTAGAATGGTGATCTCTCAGGAGTTGTTAACTTAGGAGTTGTTAGCATTGAAATGTTTTTTTGAAGCCTTAGGAGAGCTCGAGCTCACCAAGGAGCCTTTACAACAGTGCTTTTGAAGGAAGAGGGAGATCTATCAGGATGCACTAGGCATCATGTGCAAACTCCACCTTCTAAAACTCCACCTTGCTTCCCAATATCACAGGGGTGGAGAAAGAATAATGTATCCTTAGAAAAAAACTCCCAGGTGCTTCTTTTATATGCCCTCTCTCCCAGGGAATGTGGGCATTGATATTGTTTTAAAAGCTCTCTGGGGGATTCTGAAATATGCTCAGGATTAAGAACTGAAGGCAAGTGAAGAGGGAAGAAGGGTGAGCATTCCATCTGCGGAAACAGAAGTCAAGGGAACAAGGCCAAACCTGATAATGTTATCTGCAGATGGCGCGGACAGCTAATGAATATTATGACTGTCTCAAATTTAAGGATAAGCTTTATATACGTAATTTCAGGGAAGGACTCATAGCCATTAATTGGGCTCTTCAGCTACTAGTAAACTCTCTGCCATGGAGGAATTCAGCAGCCACTATTCTTCTGATACAAGTGTTTCCAGTATTTCCCATTGATTTGATGATCGAGTCTGACCATTTTCTAGAAAGGTTCAAAGGTGTTTTCCTGTAGTTTCCTTTTGGGTGAAAGTCAGTTTCAGTACCTCTCCTCAATTCTTCAGCTTTTGCCTTGCTGGCTCTTCTCTCTTCTCTTTCCTTGGTGTCCTGCCCCATCCTTCTTAATGTGGGCATCCTTAAAGAATATTTCCTGTCTTCAATTTATTTTTCCTCCTCAGGTACCTGAATGTGTGCTTCAACTTTAGCTTCCTTCTGTTTGTTCTGTAGTGAGTCGCTCATGATAGGCAGCCTTGTCCACTTGTGGATGGATTCTGGATTCTACCAAACATTTAAAGAAGAGTTAATACCTATTCTTCTCAAACTTTACCAAAAAACAGTAATGGAAGGAAAACTTCCAGACTCATTCTACCAGGCCAGCATTACCTTGATTCCAAAACCAGACAAAGACCCTATGTAAAAGAAGAATTATAGGCCAATATCCCTGATGCACATGGATGTAAAAATTCTCAGCAAGATACTAGCAAATCAAATCTAACAGTAAATCAAAAGAATCACTCACCACGATCAAGTGGGATTTATTCCTGGCTGCAAGGGTGGTTCAATATTCACAAATCAATCAACATGATATACCACATTAATGAAGGAATGGATGACAAATCAGATTTAAACTGGTGATTATGGAATTCTTTTTTTGGCTTTATTTAAAAATCTCTTCTAACATTAATCAATCTTGTCATCTCTTTTTACCTCTTTACCTTTTTAATTGATCAGTTAGTAGAGTGAAAAATGCCAAGTGTTGCTCCTTCTTCTTTAACTTCTCTGTGCTTCAGTTCCTGATCTGCAAAATGGAGAGTTGCAGCATCTTCCTCACGAGGTCGTTGGGAAGGTTATAGAAGGCATTAGATGGAGAGCATCCTGTACACTGGTGGCTCCTTAGTGAATGCTCCGTAAATAGTAGCTGTTATCACTGGTTCTTAATGACACACCTCCACTTTTCTCCAAGCTTATTAGCTTTTCTAAGTAAATTCATCAAAGTATAATTAGCAGAAGCTAGACCTAAAAGTGTGCAAGTGGGTGCACACACAGGCACACACACACACACACACATATCTTGATTTGGGTGATGGTTACACAAGCATATACATATGCCAAAGTTTATTGAGGTTTAGACTTCAGATTTTTGCATTTTTTAGACATAATCATGCCTCAATAAATTGCTTGGGGGAAAAAGTATAATTGGAAGTAGAATAGCAAAGTGGTGAAGGTTGTAAGTTCTGAACTGGATTTAGGTTCAAATCTTGACTTCACTAATTAACTATGTGATTTGAGGCAAATAATTGGCCTCTGTATTTCAGTTTTCTCTTTCGTTAGATGTTGATAAAAATACCTCTCTGATAGAGTTGTTGTAAACACTACAGGGAGGGAAGTTAAAATAGTGCTTGACGCATCTTACATAGCACAGAAATGTTAGCTTTTAATTGTTTTTTAATAAATTTTCTTAAAATAAGGACATTGCACATTTGTAAATATGTATCCCTTCTTGTGTAATCCCATATGTTTACTTAGCACCTTTTCTTATGCAGAGAAAAAAGCTTTTATACTTTTTCGTTACCTCTGTGTATGTCCAGCATTTAGCATGATGTTACATTTACTAAGAGCAAAATTAGCACTCATTGACTAAGTGGACATTGACTGGTAAGGTCATACCAGAGGGGAAAAAAAGAGAGTTTTTATTGGAAAAACTGATTAAATTGAGTATTCCTAACTAGTAGTGAAAATTGTATCTTACTGACTTAAACCAAATCCACCCAAAGCATAACTATTCCTTTAACAGCAAATTTAAAAATGATACAAAAATAAGTTTGTGAGAAGTAAACAGATTTTATTTTAACCTCAACTATTCTACTCAACCTTTCAGATCCCAGAAAATTACAGTAATAATAAATTGGAATAATGTCAGATGATGGAAAATTCAAATCCACATGGATAATTGTCTCTTATAAGTAGAGAGTGGCTATGGCTCTGGAGCTTTAAACATTAAATCTAAAAGACAAATGTCCTAGTGTTTTATGATTCACACAGTGACTTTTTTCACTATAATTTTAAATTGTTTAAGTCAAATTTTAATACAAGGTGTAAAATCTGATTTAATAATCATTTGTATTAGAATAATGTCATCTGTGCCTTAAAAGAAAATTTGTATCAATTTTAAGTTGATAGTACCCATATTGTCAATTAATAACATTGTCTGTTCTTTCAGTTATACAATTAAAAAAAAGATGCCGCTTTATTTCCAGTGTTTGGTTGGGAACTGATAATTAGCATTTATTGCCTACCAATTATTTTTCAGTTCCTATTCTTGGTAGATTTTACATGTCTTCTCTTATTAAAACTTTTGCAGTGTAGTTATTATCTCTCTGTAGACATGAGAAAAGTAACATTATAGCATTAAATTTAAAGCTTAAATATGTGGGGCACCTGGGTGGTGCTGTCGGTTAAGTGTCCAGCTCTTGATTTTGGCTCAGGTCATGATCTCAGGGTCATACAGAGTCTGCTTGTCCCTTTCCCTCTGCTCCTCCCCCCACTTGCATGTGCTCTCTCTCAAATAAATTAATAAATTAAATCTTTTGAAAAATAAAGCTTAAATATGCTTCATTGAATCTGTGGAGTTTTCCTCTTTAACGTGGCATTTCTAATATGTAGAAAATAGATGCAGAGTATCAGAATGCTTTAAAGATTAAGAAAATAGCCATTTTGAAAGTGAGAAGATGATATGTAGCAGAATAAAGGCCATTATAGAAGTCAAAAAACATATATTATTGTTTGGAAGAAACCTGATTTTGTAAAAAAAAAAAAATCTACAGGAAAATATATATACCCTATATTGGGCTGAGGGCTATTCTTTTACAAATTAATTTGAAATGATATGTTAAATAGTTCTGTTTGAAAAAAACAGAATCACAATGGAATTAGAACCCATCGTACATTCATAAAGGCATATTTTCAATTAAAGGAAGTATTTTGCTCATTGTACTATACTGCCAAATCCCATTCTCTAGTTAAGACCACATCTAGAGTACTGGATCCATTCATAGGGGATATTTTCTAAAAGATTAAATGGAAGGGTAAGAGGTCTTGAATGGTTTCCAGTGAGGAGAAGCTGCTGTGATTGCCCTGGAAAAGAGAAAGATTGCCAGTAGGCTTCAAGAAGGCAGAAGTAGAACCAATGGGTGATTAATGCCAGGAGGTGAATTATGGCTCCTGGAAGAGAAGCATCAACTCTTACTAGCACTATCCAACCATGTTGCAAGCTGGTCTGCAAAGAAGTGAACTCCCAAATACTGTGGATACTTCAGCAGGGTGATGTCATATCAGGGATGTAAGGACCAAGGATTCCTGCTTGGGAGAAAAAGATGGAAGAATCCCGAGCAAATTTCTGGCCCTTAGTTTTTCAGATAAAAAGAAGTGCTCAGAAGTTTGGCAGGTGGATTGTATATTAGATTAAGAGAGTCCAATAATAAAAAAAAAAAAAGACAGTTAATGGGGAAAGTATCCTTCAAATGTCATTCCTCACTGGCTGTAAAGATTGGGACTATTATTGTTGATTTTAGAAATAACATTAACAAGATTCAATTGGCAGAGATAGTAAGAGAAAAGAAAGTGGGAAAGAAATGGAGAAATGGAACAAAACAGACCCTATCTAAAGTATGATAGACTAAGCAGTTTCGATTTTTTTTTTCTCACCTACATCAATTTCTTCATTACTTTCCATTGTTATATGTATAATAATCTGAGGTTTGAGATGTAGGTTGTTGTTATAAGCTATTAATTTCTATATATGTACATTCTATACATGTGTACTTTTAGCTTTTAGTACTGTTTTCAATTTTGTTTTTAGCATTTTTACTACAGTTAGACAACCTTTATTTCAGTGGTTTTTATTCTCACCGCTGGCATTTCTTCCTTGCTCAGGATCTGTTACATTTGACTCATTACTTAATCACCTAAAGCACATGTTCTAGTAGATAGTTTGAATTACTGAAAATGTCTTTCTCTTATCTTTATATATGAATAAAAATGTGGCTAATTAGAAAATTATTTGTTGATTATTAAAATTATAGGCATTGCCCAGGTTTTTTTAGGAATTTAGTTTTACAGATGGGCATGATGACAAATTACTGTCTTTCTTTTTTCATTGGTAACTAATTTTTTTTATGACTTCATGCTTCTTGACATTAACTGATCTTTATACAAACGAAAATCTTAAAAGTGTCTGGCTATAAGCTCTTAATTAATTTGAATTTCTTTGTTAAGAACACAGTGGTCTCTTTTGATCTTCATATACAGCTTCATGAAGTTTTCTTTCATAATTTCTGTTTATTCTTCAATAAGTATTGAGAATCTTATTATTTTTCTGGTTTCCTCACTCATTACACCTAAAAATCTTTGACTAGTGATCTTTTGTGCATCCTCTATATAAATTCACCTCCAGCATAATGTTTAGCTCTTTGCTTTTTTCCTCTCTATTTTGAGTTTTTCAAGTTTAACCTCTATGCTGTGGTTTTAACCATAGCATGAGTTGTGCTCTTAATTAAGTTGGTACAATTTTAGTATCCTTGCAGCCCTTCCTCACTGAACTACTTTATTTCATCTTATTGCCTTTCCTAGAGCAACATAAACAGTACAACATTGTTACAAAATTAAGTGTATACATCCCATGTGAACATAGCAGTTCACTCCTAGGTATTTATCCAAAGACAAATGAAAGCATATATCTACCAAAACACTTAGACTCAAATATTCATAGGTACTTTATTCAGAACTTCCAGACAGTGGAAACAGTCTAAATATGCATCAGCAAGTAAATGGATGAACAGAATGTGATATATCCATAAAATGGACTACTACTCAGAAATAAAAAGAAACAAATGGGAGTGCCTGTGTGATTCAGTCAGTTAAGCGTCGGACTCTTGATTTTTGCTCAGCTCATGATCTCAGGGCTGTGAGATCAAGCCTTGCTTAGGGCTCTGGGCTCAGCAGGGAGTCTGCTTGAGATTCTCTCTGTCCCTTTCCCTCTGCCCCTTCCCTGCTTGTGCTCTCTCTCTCTCTCTCTGTCTCTAAAATAAATAAATAAATCTGAAAGAAAGAAAGAAAGAAAGAAAGAAAGAAAAGAAAGAAAAAGAAAGAAAGAAAGAAAGAAAGAAAGAAAGAGAAAGAAAGAAAGAAAGAAAGAAAGAAGAAAAGAAAGAAAAAATAGCTAACACATACAACAATATAAATGGGTTGGAGAAATAGGCTGATTGAAAGAAGCCAGATACAAAAGAGCACATGCTATATTATTCCATTTATATGGAAGTTATTAAGGAGCTTTCAAATCTTATAAATAAGAAAAAATAAACCAGGGTGCACTAAAAATTGCAGAACACAAGAAAAGAAACATCATGCTGAAAATTAACATCATGACCGTATCTTTGTATGTCATTTTCTATAGAAACTAAGATTGTATTTTTAAAACACTAATCATCAGTGTAATATGAGAGTAGGAGGTGGAAAATTTAAGGAGAAATCCACTGAGATAAAAAGATAGCAGTATCTAATGACACATGTTGTTGGATTGGCAGACTTAATATTATTAAGGTGTTTGTTGATTTTACTTACACTGATCTTTTGATCTATTGGTCCAAAAAAATCCCAGTAAAGACTCAGCTGTTTTATTTAAGAGTGCAAACCACTTAGAATAGACAAAACATTCTTAAAGAGGTAAATACATCTATTTACTTACACTATATGATTTTAAGACCTGCTATAAAGCTACAGCTACTAAAACGGTGTGGTATGATGAAAACAGATCTATAGATCAGTGGAAGGGAATAGAGAATGCAGACATAGACCCACATATGGTAAATTGATTTTTGACAAATACGCTGAAGGCAATTGATGGGATAAGCAAAGGTTTTTCAACAAAGGGACCTCTAACAATTGCATAGTTTTTGTTTTGCTTTGTTTTTTGTTTTAAAGAGAACTGACCTATTGCTCCCAGGCTGAAAACCCTCTTCTTTTCCTTCTTTTGCTTACCTTTTCCTGCTTGGGCTTTACACCCAAGTAGAATATGAAAGACTGGAGTAAAGGACAGATGGTAAAAGAAGATGGTGCAAGGATTCACATAATAAGAAAATGCCTATGTAGACCTTGAGTTTCTGAACACAGGGCTATAAGAATAAGTGAGAAGCCTCATGTATAGCAAAAGGGCTTCTCTATTTAATAAGTGGAAGCATATATAGGACACTGATTCTTTCTCTGCAATCTAATTTCAGGGAGCTTGTAGAGAGTGGAACTTCCTAAGACTCTACATATGTCTTTGCCATGCTTAGTTTTTGATTGTGGTGTGGAGTTGTTTCTTTCCCCCCAGTGTTTTTAATGGTAAATTGATTTTTAAAAAGTAGGGGGAAGGTGTGTCAGGAAACAAATAATAATATTTGAAATATTTAAATATTTTATTTATTATCATAAATCATAATGGATTTTTGGATATATGAACTTAGAAGAGTGCGGTGGTCCTAAAATAAGTCATAAGAATATCCTTTAGTGCTAGGTAATTCCATCATTCTGTATAAGACTTGCATTTCAAGGGATGAACGATAACTATATCTCTACATCTTGTTTTGGACAGTGAGGTGTTAAATAAGTATGATGAGGAACTCTCTAATATAGCCATATATTATTTGAAAATTAATAATCTAGGATTAAAGTATTATCCTTTGGTTAAAAACTAGTGTTGCAGTAATTTTTCTGATTTCTGTCAAACAAGTTAGTAATTAAAACCAACACTTTGTTAGTGGTAGGTACTGTATCCTTCATTCTTTGTGAAACTGAGGCTGTCTCCTGCCCTCTTATTAATCCAGGAGGAGATTAGACCGCTTAGCCAGATGGAAATCATTGATTCCCGTGAAAGCTGGAAATATCTGAGTCAGTTGGGTGGGTGAGAGAAAGACATGATGATAAAGGAGCAAAGAGCAATTGATGGAATCAAGTGCCTAGGAGAAGACTGGGGATAAGCCCAGGAGCATAGATAAAATATATTGCCTTGGAAAGTGGAGCTGAGTGAAAGGATGTGTGCACATGAAGCCAGCCACATCTTTGAGTGGGGAGGAAGGAGATTGCAATATATTATCTCCAGTGATAATGATCTTCTCTAAATTAAGAAGGATGGCTGAATGTTGGTAAATACTCCTTGAATGAGTTGAAGGCACTGAGGGAGGGAGGAAGACTGAGAAGATTTGAAGATAGTAGGAAAGTTTGAGGTCGACTATGGAGGAGAATGCAATCATAAGTCCCTTAGGACTGAATCAAAGGCTTGCTGAGTAATAGTGAGGTCTCAGTGGAGTTACATGCATATTCTAAGTCAAACAGGATTGCAGTGTAACCATTCTGGTAGTCTTTGACAGAGAAGTACAAAGAAAAATAAACTTCTAAAATAAATGGGACAATGATGAACTTTCAAGTGTATTAGAGAAGAAAGATCTTATGGGGAAATGGAATAAGGATCAGGATGGCCCTATGAAAACTTAGACTAGAAATCCATGCAGACCCTGCAAGATTAGCTAAAGATCTAAGGTCAAAATACAGGAAGTTAGCCTAGGATCCATTAGTCAATAGCTGTAGCCTGATTTCCAGTTGGCAAGTTGATACCAACAACAGTAAAATCGCAATTAAAAGAAAATCTATGACTGTAGTACAGCTTCTACCATTACTCTTATTTTTTTATGTTATGTTATGCTAGTCACTATATAGTACTTTATTAGTTTTTGATGTAGTGTTCCATGATGCATTGTTTGCATATAAAACCCAGTGCACCATGCAATATGTGCCCTCCTTAATACCCATCACCGGGCTAACACATCCCCCACCCTCGGCCCTCTGAAACCCTCAGTTTGTTTCCCAGAGTCCATAGTCTCTCATGATTCGTCTCTCCCTCTGATTTCCTCCCTGCCTTCATTTTTCCCTTCCTTCTCCTAATGTCCTCCATGCTATTCCTTATGTTCCACATATAAGTAAAACCATATGATAATTATCTTTCTCTGCTTGACTTATTTCACTTAGCATAATCCCCTCCAGTTCTATCCATGTCAATGCAAATGGTGGATATTCATCCTTTCTGATGGCTGAGGAATATTCCATTGTATATATGGACCACATCTTCTTTATCCATTTGTCTGTTGAAGGGCATCTCGGCTCCTTCCACAGTTTGGCTGTTGTGGACATTGCTGCTGTGAACATTGGGATGCATGTGCCCCTTCTTTTCACTATATTGGTATCTTAGCGGTAAATACCTAGTAGTGCAATTGCTGGGTCCTACAGTAGCTCTATTTTTAACTTTTTGAGGAACCTGCATACTGTTTTCCAAAGTGGCTGTACCAACCTGCATTCCCACCAACAGTATAAGAGGGTTCCCCTTTCTCCACATCCTCTCCAACATTTGTTGTTTCCTGCCTTGTTAATTTTTGCCATTCTAACTGGTGTAAGGTGGTATCACAGTGTGGTTTTGATCTTAATTTCCCTGATGGTTAATTTGAACATTTTTTTCATGTGTCTGTTAGCCATTCTACCATTACTCTTAGTGAGATCTACTCTGCATGTTTTACCTACATCACACATTGACAAACATTATCTTACAGAACTAGATAGCATACAGTTTTGGCTTTGTGGTCCATATTTTCTATCACAGCTGCTCAGATCTACCGTCATTGCATGAACACAGCCTTAGTCAATATGTAAATGTATTTACATGAAAACTGCAGGAGGTTTTCCAGAAACACTAGGAGATCCCCATCAGAAGTCAACACAAAGAAGTCTCAGTGTAAGCAATGATGTAAGTCCTTGTAAAAATAAACTTCCTAGCCTATTGGATGTTAAGTAGCTTTTTTCAATCTATCTACAGGTACACATATCTCTGTGTGTGTTTCTGTGTGGATGTGTTTATGTGTACATTATATTACATACCTAATACTGTTTCAGGTCTTAAGAGAAATACATAGAAATAAATAGTCTTCCAAGAAATGTCAGTCTGTTTGGCGAAGGAGATGGGGTGAAGAAGATTGGGGAAATTGAAATGATTATAAAATATCATGTACTTGGGCAACGAATTACTGCTTAAAAAAAAAAAGTGACTAATGACTTTGAGTACAGAATGCCTATATACCAAGCAGGAGGAAGATTTCTCTGTCTTTGGACTTGAAATTTGAGACAGTAGCCAACTGGGAACTCTTTTTCTCACATGCAGCATTTCAGTTACTCTTGTGCTTTGGAAAGACAAAATAATGACTCATTTTTCCAGGATTATTATTTCAACTGCTTAGTTCTGCTAAATGTCATATAGTCTGAATCATTATTAAAGGTTGGAAAAACCTAAAAATTAAATAGACACTTTTCAGACACAATTGCACTTTGACAGGTATGGTAATGGTCTCCTAAAGCATTTGATGCCTTGAAAATAGCATCTTGGTATATTTGATACGGACTCTTTTTTCTTCCCAAGTAAAAATTTTATTGAATTATAAAATGCATTTATGTGACAGTAGATTAAGTCTGCTGATTATATTTTTGAAGTTTTACCTAAGAAAAATAAATACTAGTTGATAAATTTTATGTAGTGTTTGCCAGATTAAAACCATCAGTTTAAAATGTTAAACCTAATATTTTGAGAATAATCAGAAAGTAGCATATAAAAATATGACAGTTTATAAACTTGTTTCATTTTGATATCATAGAACAATAAGTTAGAATGACCCAGCACTATCACTTCTTACTAGTGATTCTTTAAGGAAACACAATCTACGATTCTTGATGGAAAATCACGGCATCAGCCATTCATAGCCATGGCGGTATCTCTATGAAGCTGCCTGAGCAATTTGGTTGCCACATTCAATATACACATTCCATCTGTGGTTGCTTTACTCATTGTCAAATTTAAGACGTCCATAGTTACAGTTGACAAAAAAATTGTGTATCGAGCTTTCAAGATTGTGGATAAGATTCCAATTGTCCTTACAAATTAATTGTGATATTAGACTGTACTAGAAACCATCCTGCATTGCTGACAATGAACTCTTGATGACACAAAGTAAAGGGGAAAGATTCCTCCACTACAGTCTTACCTAGAACTATTGAAAAGAGATGTTATTCTTTAATGACGACAGGCATGATGAGGGAAAACCTGATATGAACTACATTTCTAAAGAGAGTGATTCTGACCCGACTGTGCTGATGGACATCTGATGAACAAAGAAGGGGATATAATTATAAACAGAAAAGGGCTGTTCCATTTCTAACAGTTTTGTTAGTTTGAGGGATGTGTAAGGATCAGACCGGGAAGAGTTCACCCTGAGACTGGGTTTAACATTACATTTTTTTTTAATTATTAAAACTTAAGTGAAATCGTGAAAGATAATGTAATCAGCTTTTGCAGATGATAGAAATATGGGAGGGTGCATTGATATGATAGGTGAGAAAATTGGTGCACAGAGTTGACAGATTGCATCAAATTATGGGATTAATTTTAATCAGAAATATTTATTCTAAAGATCAATTTAGACAATTTTAAGAGAGTGGAGGCAAAGCTTGCTAGCAAATGATGCTTTTTAAAAAAGGTTAAGCTGGGGCTTTTTATGTGACTGTAAGGTTAATATAAGCCACTCGTGTGAAGCAGCTGCTAAAAGAAACTGTAGACACAATAGAAACACAGTAAAGATCAAAAGAAGTCACGGACACATCACACTCCATGATACTTAGGCTGCATCCAAAGGGTTGTACTGTCACCTGTGGACCATGTTTTAAGAGAATACTTGCTAAACCGAGTTGGTCAAAAGGAGGCTGACCATTTCTTTTCAGATATTCGTATTGCCAGTGGAACAGATGCTAGAACTATTTTCTTTCAAATAAAAGTTTTAAGGAGCCAACTTGATTCTCCTGGGAAGTCATGGACCCCTGCAAATCAAGAAATATAGTAAAGCGGATTCTATGGCTTGGTATAAATTAAATGGAATAGCTTCTATTTTCCTCTTAAAAGTCAAAGATGCCACAATTATTTTGATATAGATGAAAGTTTCGAGAAGGCAAAAAGAAAGACAGCTCTGGGTAAGGATTGAGCTGAGTATTCTTAGTGAGTTTTCTGCGCCTACTAAAGCATGTTGTGGGGACCTCAGGTCTCCAGTTAAAGACTGAAGTGGATTTAAAGAATTGTGATATACAGTGGCAAGTGGTAGAATAGCATATCACGAGGGATACCGTTAGCATTAAAAAGAGGTCAGAAATAGTTTCATGTGGACTTTATCCCAAATCAGGCAAACAAATAAAAAAGGCAAAGCACAAAACTCAACAAGAGATGATAGTATATCCACTTCGAAGGTTTTCACAAACTAATAGGATTACAGTTTTTTATGTTACACTTCACTAAGACTTGAAAACAAATGTGCTTCTAACTTGCTTAGTGATTCCTATAATCTCAAGAGTACCTTCTAAGAATTGTCTAGAATTCTTTTTTGTTGTTGTTGTTTGTTTTACTGTTGATGGGTAAAGAGTTCTGTTGTTTGTAGTTTCACAGTAGGTCTTCGTTTGAACAAATTGATCCTGTTATTTCTTTAGAATCTATTAAGCATATGAAAGTTTAGTTTGGTGTGGGGTTGGGGCAAAGTAAACAGGACACTTGATAACAAAACAGACAAAAAAGATGACTAGTGTGTTGCACCCTTATAAGCCTCTCTACTTCAAAAATACCAGTCTTGTACAGAGCTATCTTTGAAAGGATTCTTTTTCTCCCCCTCTCAAATCCAAAAACACCCCTGTGTAGACACACACACAGATACATACATACTTTCCTTTCATAATCCAGAAATGTTATACGAATCTGAGAATACATGTTGTATTATTAAATAATGCAGTACAAATAACACATTGTTTAAGGTTTTTTTCCCTCTCACAACTAGTTTATAGTTAGTTCTGTGACATTAACACATTGCAGTTATTCTTAGTTTGTTATTAAAGAAAATATTGGAAATATTAGATATCTTCAGGGAAATTTTTTTTAAAACATATTACCAGATGGGTGAACATTTATCCTTTCCAAGAATATAAAATTTGTGACTCATTTTTATCTTTGGTTTTCCACTGTAAAGAATGGGTGTCAGCTTCCTATGTAATTTTGATTTGTTTATCCAGCAGTTTTGTTTGTCCGTGCAGTTTTCTGTGCGCCAATTGCGGTCAATATTTGGTTTCCATAAAAGGTATGAGTTTTCTTTGAGGCTATCTTTTCTTGCCATTGCCAAACCCACAACTGATGCACCATTACTTTGACTTTTGTTCTTAATTTAAACTTGGCGAGGATCCTCTCTTTGGTGTAAAACATGAAACAAACTCCATTTTGACATGGAATCGGGGGAGGAAATTATTTCCCTGACATTCTCTAAAGGAATATATAGACAGAATGTTTGCGTTGCTCTTCTAGGGACAGAACTGCTCCCTGAATGTGCCGTTATCCACAAGTTCAGGGCTGGCATGGCTATTAAGAAAAGAAATCTAGGCAAGGGCCCATTTTTCTTAGTTTTTAGGTAAAAGCAGATAAATGTTCATCAAAATGTCTCCGTTTAATGGAACGCAGAACAATCCAGGAGAAACACTACCCTTTAAGCCCAATGGCTTTACACTGCTGCAGTTCTGCGGAACTGAGCCAGGACTGGATAGGATTTAGATACAGGCTGCCTGAGTTTGAATCCTGATTCTCCCACTTAGATACCTAGACAAGTTATTTAAGCTTTTGTTTTCTGAGTCTTTGTTTTCTGAACTGTAAAATGAGGTATCAAAAGTTTTGACGTCATGGAACTTTGTAAGGATTAAATATGTTAAGTGACTTAATACAGTGATTGACACAGAGTAGTATTCTGCTCTTCCTTGTCTCTCAAAATTGAATGTGTGAGTTCCATTCCTTTTTGGCAAGACTTGGGATTAAGGTCTTTAAAGAGTTAGTTTTGGTTATTCTGGCTTCATTACCCCCCTTCAACTTGCTAACTCATTGACATGGTCTTACACTTCTTATACAGCAAATGGAATGGTAACCCTGTGACTTGAAGGTGCTAATACACCTTTAAGATGTGAAAGTTTCAATTATATTTTATGAATAATTTAGATTTTGTAAGCTCAATTCATCCATATCTTGGAGAATTTTCAAGCTGTTTTCTATAAGAGCTATGGTGAAGCTACAAATTGAAAACACATAGAAATAGTAAAGAAAAGAATTCCTATCAACATTTACCTGTCATATCAATCCATTTATTCGTATTTATTGAGTGTCTAGAACCTACGGAGTGGAAAAAACTACTTATCATTTTCATGAGCTCCCTGCCTTGTACATTGTAGGCACCTAATAAAAATTTTTTTCAACTGAAGTTTATGACCAAGCTTTTCACAGTAAAGATTCCTTTTAAAATAGTCTCAAAATCTCTTCTTTTTAAAGTAGATAACCAGTCAGAAGTGGAGAAGTAGCAATTGCTGAGCTTAGCAGTAGCCAAAAGCAGACTTCATCCCTAAGTCTAATGACAGCTTCTTGGATGCAGCTCATGTGCGTTTCTTCTCTCTTTTTAAAGACAATCCCTAGGTCTGGATCTACTGCTGATTTTGCAGTTTTTACCGGTTAGGTCATATTGAGAATGACGATAGCATTAAAAACGAAGTGTTGCGTTCTTTTTTATCCTTTGCCACAGTTTAGTAAAAGGAAGAGAGAAGGGGAGATCCATCGGCATTGTTCTACCACACCAAACTCATTGCTTTTTAAGAAATGGCACCAACATTGTATGCATTATATAAAAAATTCTTGTCTAAAGCATAATTGTTTTACAGATGGGGTGCCTGGCTGGCTCGGTCGGCAAAGCATGCAACCCTGGATCTCAGGGTTGTGAGTTGAAGCACCACATTGGATGTGGAGACTACTTAAAAAATATGTTTTACCGATGAAGATAATTAGTGCTTATTAAGCTAATAATGCATTGAATTATATTTAAAGAAGAATTGAATAAGATGTTTTGCCATGCTATTCATGGTTCACTAACAATGATCTGAATTTCTTTGCATTGATCAGACTGCTATATTTAGTGCCATTAAATTTCACATAATTAACTGTGATTTTGAATTTTGGTTATTTGATTTGAAATTTTTGATATATGGAAAAATAGGGAAAAAAAGTCTGTGTTTCAGAAACAATAATTTTAGGATCATCACTGAAATTATTTAATAAATACTTCTGAATGAGCTCTCCAGAGGCATCTCATAGGCCTCTCATCATTCAGTATCACCAAAACTTTGTCTGCTTTATCCATTTCAAGTTCCTATTTTCGCCATTTACTAAAAGGTTCTTCACCTCCTCAAGTTGATATTGACACAAAGCATTAGGAATACCAAAGCCCCCAGTCACATGGAAAAAGTGTCAAATAAATTAATTGAATTATCCGTTGGCCTAATTTCCCATTTTTTGCTCACATGGGAAAGGGATAACAACATATGTGAAAGTGCTTTTATTTTTTTTATTTTTTATTTTTTAAAGATTTTATTTATTTATTCGACAGAGATAGAGACAGCTAGAGAGAGAGGGAACACAAGCAGGGGGAGTGGGAGAGGAAGAAGCAGGCTCCTAGCGGAGGAGCCTAATGTGGGGCTCGATCCCATAACGCCGGGATCACTCCCTGAGCTGAAGGCAGACGCTTAACCGCTGTGCCACCCAGGCGCCCCGTGAAAGTGCTTTTAAAGCTGTACCCCAATACAAGCTATGGCTGTTTTCATTTCCCCACATTGGACTGTTATGATGACCTTCATTGCTCCTAAAGGACTACCTTACCTAGTCTAGTCTTTTTCTTCCATGGTCTCAAATCATAGCACGCAGTTGTAGCTCTTAATTCCTGTACAGCCCAGACTTTGAGGTTAATTAATTATCTAATTCTTACCCACTAAACTTGGACAGCTGCAGAAAACAGGTTTCTAAATCACAGTTTCTTGTTTCTTGCTGCTACTAAAACAGGCAGGAAGGCAACCCTGTTGACTAGTATCAGTGAGATTTTGTGAAATCCTCGGAAAATGTTAATGTTCATTTTCGCTATGCTTCCAATGAACTAACTGCTAATGTGAAACTTTGCCTGAATTGCTCATGAGACCAACGATTCTATGAGGTTTTTTTCCCCTTGCTTTGGAGAGAATTGCTGCCGGAGTCACGCTCCTTATGATTCTGTTATTTTGCTCCTAATTTTGCACTAAACCCAAAGACATGGTCAGATAATGATTATTGAAAAAACACAAGCAATACCTATAATTGTTGGCACTAATAGAGAATCTTTTATCAGGAGATTGAAATATGATACCTGAATGATTTTTATCAATGTCAGGGCAAGTTTCTTTTCTGAGTTAAAAAACAAAAATCTTATAATGTAATTTTCCCTCATTTCTCAGTTGTGAAGAGGATAGGTAGACCTTATCATATAGATGTGAATATCAACATCTTGATGTTTTTAAGTCTCTTCCCTTTTTCCTGAAATTTATTCTATTCACCAAGTCCTTTCTTTCCCTAACAGACTATTCCTGACATTGATCTCTTGTAGCACAATTCATAATCTCTAGTTTATATTTTCCTAATAAGCCTCCTCTAAGGTATAAATGAAATGTATGACTTTAATTTACTATAGGCTACAGATATTTTAACCCCTTTGCTCATTCATACCTACTATTTACCAACTATGTGCTGAGCATGTGAAGGGCACAAAGCCCTCTGCTTCTATCTGCTGGCAGTTACAATCTCCTTTTTGAGAAACTATTGGATGATAAGCTTTAATGGGTTGAAATAGTATGTCAAATTTGAAAGTATTTTAAATATTTAAAAATAAAAAAACATTTAAAAAATCTTTACATGTTTATAGGAAAGTATAAGAAAAAGTCTAGAAGACTTAGAATGGGCTTTGGAAAAGAAATATCAACTTTTGAACCTTAGTATGGTTACTTACCAGGTACGAATCATACTTTTTTTTTTTTTTTAAGATTTTATTTATTTATTCAACAGAGATAGAGACAGCCAGCGAGAGAGGGCAGGGGGAGTGGGAGAGGAAGAAGCAGGCTCATAGCGGAGGAGCCTGATGCGGGGCTCAATCCCAGAATGCCGGGATCACGCCCTGAGCCGAAGGCAGACGCTTAACCGCTGTGCCACCCAAGCGCCCCACGAATCATACTTTTTGCATTCTTATTTTGTTCTCTCTGAAATAGATAACGAAAGTATCAACCTCATGATGGTGTATGAGGACTATGTGAAATAATATGCAAGAAGTCTACCAGCAAGTAGGTTCTTAATGCATTATGCTTTTTATTATTCATGTTATTAAAAACAATAGTTTATGGAAATTAAATAAAGTTACAAAAATATGGAAACCGAAAGATAGAATCATCTTTCACAATGTTGGTTCAGATGGTTTTTGAAGTTTATTAATATCATGCTTATTTAACTGTCAAATTTATTTTTAATATTTCAGTGCTCTCTCTTATCTCCAGGAAGCATGTATTTGTATTTTTTCACCCAGTATGTTGTCCTACTTGTTATTCTGGACATGAGAATAAAGGAGTGGTTGGAAATGTCTAGATTATCTTGGCCATTCTCTTGTTATACTTAGTGATGTCAGTAAAACAAGCTTCTTCAGGAGCTGTGTAGTTTATGAGTCTGGAATGTCATATAAAAAAGAAATGTCCATAACTCTATATTTTATGGCTGAAGATTTAGATTCTTGGTTGGCTTTCTTTTGGAACAGTATTTTGGTAATGGTTTAAAATTGATATTCTGAATTATTCTTACTATATTATATTATTCTTATTTTCTTGTTTGAAAGTAAAGCGTTCCTAATAACTAAAATGTAGATGTACTTTGGACGTCTATGAGATACACGATATCCACAGATTCTCCCCATCTATATTTAGTTTAGCTAGGCTATTTATTTAACTGTTCCTTGGCATTTGAAAAAATACATGTATTTGGGAGAATTGCCTCATTCCTGAAAAGATGCTTCTTAGTCATTCAACTTCCTTGAGACTCCTAACCTCACTCGTAGCATAAGATTTTAGTTACTACTTCCATGAAGAAGACTTTGCAGTTTTCAAGTTATTCAGCTTTCATCTTTTACCTCTATTAGGTGACTTTCATAAGTTTATACAGCAGGAACAAATTCATGAAGTCAGAGCTTTATTTCTTGTCCATGTTAAATATTGTCTGAGGCTCCTCTTCATCCTGAGACTCATGCTGAGGAGCTACCATGATCTGGGCCATGCCAAGGTCATAACAGATTCATAAAGGGAGATTGTGAGGCTGCCTGCTGGCTCTTACAGCTTCTGCTCCCAGGAGGAATGTGTCTCATTTCTCTTCCCCTCACACTTTATTAGCCAAAATCAGGCGCATGGCCAAACCTGAAGACAATGAGATGCAAAGTATAATCTTCCTGTAGCGATGGGCCTGGTGGGATGGTAGTTGGCAGGGAGGGGTGTGTGGCAGCAGCTAGAATGGTTAAACAAAATTACAGTCTACCACGATACCTTAATATTGCTGTCTTTACACAGCTTGAAATGCACTCTTCTCTCTCCAATTCAAAACCATTCGTTTCTTAAACATATATTGAACTCCGACTGCTACCTGTTCTCTATGATAATTGTATAAACTTTAATATGAAGAATCATACATTGAAAGAAAAACCTATTGACATTCTTAGCTCTTATTCTCTCTGTTATTTCTATACATATTGAATAATTTTCATGTTTTCCTTGAAACTTTCTTCTCATTCACCTTTTATGATGCCAAATTTCAAATGACTTGGAGTTTTTAAGTAAGAGAGATAGGATTGGAATTCTACCTCTTGATTTATTAGTTATGTGATCTTGGTCAAGTTTTATATTCTCTCTGAACTTCAGTTTCCTAAACAGTAAAGTGGAGATATTAGAACCTTTGGGATTAAATTACACAAAAAATATTAATCCCTTGGTGCAATGTGTGATGCGTTACAAACCCCTGTACAAGTCGTATCTTGTGTCACTGCCATCAGAACCCTGTAAAACTTCTGATTTCACTCAGAATTAAAACAGAAGTCCTCTCTTGTTTTTCAGACTACAAAACAACCTGGCTCCATGGCTCTTTCCCTTATTACTTTGCTCCAGATATCTTGGACTTCTCGATAACCCAAAATACACAAAGCACACTCCAGGCTTGGTGCCTTTGACACAGCTGTTCCCACTGGAATGTTCTTTTTTTTCAATATCCACGAAGTTTATCTCATCATTTTATTCTGCTTAAATGCCATCTCCTTAGAGAGGACTGTTACTGCTCAATGTAACATATCAATCCTTCTATCACTCCTCTCACCTTGACATATTTGACTATTTTGATTTCTCTTCACTTTGACATTCATATGTATTTGTTTACTGGCTTACGATTTTTTCCTCCTTCTAAAATTTAAACTTCATAGAAATAGAGGCTGTTTTTTTTTTTCTTCTTACTGTTTACTCTAGCACCTGCTATGGTACCTCGCCCATACTAGGTGCTTAATTAATGATGAGTTAAAAAATATATCTTATAATCATCACTCAAAAGAATATATAATAAGACTGACCAGAGGGAAAAAAGATAGGGGCTCCATATCTTCTGTTTATCACTGTATACACAAAAACTGGCCTAGAAAAGATGATTGAGACATAATAAGTGAATGTGTATATTTATGTTGCAAGTCACTAACCAATTAAATGCAGTCTAAATAGTTGGAAATTGCTGGCAACTTCTTTATAAAGAACTGTAAAACATAAATGATTATAATACTTCCTAAAAGGATTTATTTTACATGTTCTATCCTATAGATAGAAACTGATTTATTTGAAATGTAAGCTACACTTAAGCAGATGAGCTAATGAGAGAAGTAAAATTGCCCTTTTCCTTGGAAAACAGATGAGAGAAAAAAAATCAACAGTATTTTGAATTCGGAGCAAAAAACTCAATAATAATCAAGTTAACTTTATGATATTTGAAAAGTTTAATAATCTAAGATTTTCTATTTAATAAGCTAAGATTTTTCATTTAAGCCAAAGCATCATTTCAACATATCGTCGATATAAAAATTGCTAATGATATTTATATTTTTAATACTAACTCTTTGAAATCCGATGTGTATTTATGCTTACCACATATCTCAATTTGGATTGACCACATCCCATGTGATCAGTTGCCACTTGCGGCTGGCAGCTACCATGTTGCATATCACAGTTCCAATCTAACCTGCCATACTAATAGATAGGATGATTTATAGGATGGCACGTTTAATCTACTACTCTCTTGTTTGTTTGTTTTTGAAGTTTAGTAGGCAAAAATAATGTGTCATCATTTTTAATTTCCATATTTGATTAGTAGGAAGATTTGTCATAAGCATAGTTAAGAGCCATCTATGTACTAGGATTATTATAGTTGCTTTATAAATGTTCTCTAGCTCTTCACAAAAAAATGAAATGTGTTAAAAGGAACATGGGTCCCAGAAAGGTTATAGAATTTGCCTAAATTCACACAGCTTAAAATGGTGGAGCTGGGATTCAATTTCAGAACTATCTTACTTTTTTATTTTTTAAAGATTGATGGCTTGATTTAGAAAGAGAAAGAGAGTGTGGGTGCATGCACACCTGAGCGACCAGGAAGGAATAAACTGAGAGAATCTTCAAGCCGACTCACTGCTGAGCATGGGGCTACCCCTGTGGGGCTCGATCTCAAGACCCAAGAGAATCATGACTTGAACCAAAACCAAGAGTTGAAGGCTTAACCGACTGAGCCACCCAGACACCCCAAGAACTATCTTACTTTTTGACCGATTTAGGTATGTGTATAGGTCCAGTGTTTTTGAGACTCTAGGGATCTATAAATTGAATTTAATTTGATAGGTAATGAAACTGTGTTAACTGAAATAAATGTGAGGCTCTAAATATGGTTCTCTGACTCTTACAGGACCTCTTTTTTCATAGTAAAGTATTTGGTCTGCCTAGTACTGCTGTTTTTCTGGATTCTGCTTAAAGTTATGCTTCCGTATGCAGTGGGTTTCTGCATGTAGTAGATACCCAAAGAGCAAATTGAATATAATACATATATTAATGTTTATTTGTTTCCTTCCCAGGATCAGTTAGAAGTCCAAGGGAACTGGAACCTTTTTAATGGTGATTTGAACAGCCTAGACTTCTGAACATTGTGAACATCAGAAGGTCTCTGGTGTAGAATATGTTCGATATTTTGAATCTCGATTAGAACCAATATTAAATCCAGATATGGCAGGAAATACCCATGTGTATGAGGAAAGCGGTGTCTTTTAAGTCCTGAGTAGCAATGTAAAAAAAACAAAAACAAAAAACAAACAAACAAAAAAACCCTTTTGAATCTTACTCCAAAATCATTTTCCTTTTGTCAGGATTTTAGTTACACATTCAGGTGGCGATAATTTTTATGCTGAGGAAATATCTTGGCCTTGGTCCTATGGTCGTGAATGGAGTAGGAGTGGGCATATGGATTTCTGGGGAACCACAGAGCAGCAGGCAAGTTTTGCTTTGGAGACAGGGTTTCTTGCCCTAAATGTGAATTTCAAAGTAAAATGTTAACCTTCATTAGCATCTCTAAGCCTTCGCTGCTGCTTTTGGCTATTGTTTAGTGTCACTTGTATTAGCAGCAGTTGAAGAGTTTGAAAAGGCATCAGTAGTCTTGTTTTTAATATTGCTTGAGCTGTCAGTAAGTGGCACTTCAAAGGCATCATTATGAAGAAGTTGTATTGAAAATGAACTCCATTTTGGATGAAATTCTTGGTAAAAGCAAAGGAAACATTATCAATCATATAAGGTTTATTTTGTGACTTTTTTTTAGTGTTGCCTTTAGGTTGGACTTAATATAGTATGAGTCTAGGACAACATGGAGCATACAGAGACAGTGAGAAAGGTAGATGATCACAGCACTGGGCCAGTAGAGTGCCAAAACTTGATCAAGCTCAAGTGTGATTCAAGCAACTGTGAGTACTAGGATGTAGGACTGTAATTAGTTCAGAGTGATAGGGTTTTCCCAGAGAACTGCACTTGTCGGAAATGAATTATGTAATGTTAAGTGCTGATCACTATAAAAGCAGAAGGAAACACACCCAACTACTGCTGGCTATCTGACTGAGGTCTCTCTTTTTTTAAAAGATTTTATTTATTTGACAGAGAAAGATGATGAGGTTGGGGAATATACATGAGGTTCAGTGGGGTGGGGTCCGGAGCCGATGACCGAGAAAGAATTCTTGAGTTGTCTTTGGTGCAAAATGGTGGTTTGTTAAAGCAGGGGGACAGGACCCATGGGCAGAAAGAGCTGCTGCCCTGGGGTTGTGAGGAATGGCCCATTATATACCCTCAAGTTGGGAGGGGGTTAGGGATAGCGTAAGTCTCTAAGGAATTTTGGAAGCAAGGTCTCTAGGACCTTGAGGGGGCTAGCTCCTGTTGGGAAAGGGTCATTTATTACCGTCTAATAAAACCTTAGTCATGAGACCCTTCAGATGTATATCGGTGGGCCATATGCTTGGGGATGATTGCTAACAGGTATCTTGGGGGTTTAGAGATAAAGGAAGTTTCCAAAGCAATTTTTATACGTTAAAGTAGACTTACAGGATCTTGTTGGAGGGGAGGGAGTCAGGCTAGGACTGCCTTTTGCCCCCAGCAAAGTATTAACATTGAGCAATGTCACCATGCCCATTTCAAGGACTTGTCAATGGGCTGTAGGTAGTAAGGACTGTTTCTTTGTCCTTCAGGGCAGCCAGGAGTGCCTGAGGAATGTTGCATACATCCCTTGGGGGGGGGGAGGTTTGCAGGGTGTCAGCTTCTGCTTTGTCCTCAGCTTGCCTTCCGTTCCCTCATCAAAGAGAGAGCACAAGTAGGCAGAGAGGCAGACAGAGGGAGAGGAAGAAGCAGGCTCTCCGCTGAGCAGGGAATCTGACATGGGGCTTGATCCCAGGACCCTGGGATCATGACCTGAGCCGAAGGCAACCGTTTAACCGACCAAGCCACCGAGGCGCACCATCTCTGACTGAGGTCTTAAGCTTACCCCAGGCATCTAAAATTGCTAGTCCCATCTTTGGAAGGGGTCCAATTATTTGAGCACATCAGCAGAAAATACAGGTATACAGCTGGTGGCAGGTACTTGCCTGTGTAGGGTAAAGATGGGGTACATATTAGAAGCAAAGTGCTCTTCCACAAACAGTGCATTACATAAAGTAGAGGGGTTCCTGGGTGCCCATCACTAGATGAATTTCAAAGTATGGTCCTTGTCCCAGAATGGTTTAAAATCTTAGGTATGGTAATGAATCAGGGAAACATGATGGGAAATAGGGCTGTAGCCCATTTCTGTTTGCAGACTGCAATAGGGAAGACTAGGAAACTAGTCTATGCATCTTCCAATGCATAGATATTGGGTAGTGAAGGAAAATATGGGCAATTTAGGACCTTTATGATAGGAAGAGCACTGTATCTTGGAAGTGGACCATGGGACCATAGGAAAGTATGGTAAGGTGCTGAAAATCTGAGCCAAGATTGACCCAGGCACAGAACCTGCATAACAGAGCTAACAGTGAATCCCGCTATGACTGGTTACTATGAACATAAAGTATACTTTGGTTCTACGCTAGACCCAGTAGAGAGACAGAAGGTGTATCTATAGATCACTCCCTAAGGTTGCTCCTCAAGACAATGTGAAGAAGAAAAATAATTTACCATTAAAAAAAAAAAAAAAGCCCATCAGAGATTATATTAGTACAGTGCCTGACATGTGGATACATTCAGCCTTCCTTTCTTTTACTATTCTGGTTTCTGCTAGGTTGTTGTATGTTAAGAGAATTTGTAGTGGCACCCTTAATAATCGCATTTGAATCATATGCATTTCGAAGTCAAATATAAGTTTAAAAAAAAGGAGTATTTGAGAATATCTTAGGCTTATTAGTAATAGTAGCAGTAGTGATAGTAACAGCAGTAATAGTAATAGAGTAGTGGTAATAGTAATAGTAGTAGTTTTGTCTAGAATACTTATAACTATGCTTGTGAAGTGGTGGAATTACATGAAGATGGTGATTTAACTGGATGTTCAGAGGAGAGAGTGAAGGAAATAGAAACCAAGTATCGTACAACCAACACTGCATGGTTTCCCATGTTACGTAGAAACACTCATAGTCATTGCACAAAGCTGTGTGGTTTAGTCTGTGTAACAGAATAATGAAAGAACAGTGATCTTGCTTGATTTTTAAAATTCTCCTTCAAGGATATTTTTTTTTCCGAAATTGACAGATATTGTCATTTTAAATTCATAAATTTCTATCAGCTTCATGTTGATTTTGTGAAACCCTAAACAATGCCTTACGGAAACCTGGAGTAATATAGGAAACTAATTTGAAACCACTTTGGGCATTCCACTCTCTCTCATCAAAGGAGGAGATATCTAAGACCATGTAATTCAACAACACCATAATGATCATCTGTTTTAATCTGAAGCTTTGATCTCCCAACATTCCTGATATTTGTGCAGTGTTGCTTGAAGTCTTCTAGCATGGAACATATTCAAAAGATGACTATCCCGCATATGAACAGGAATAATTGTTACAAAGTTCTATTTAGTCAACAGAACTCTTCCTCAAAATATCACCCATATCTTCATGTTCTTTATTGTTAAATGCACAATTTCTGGCTAATTGATTATTGCTCACTGTGAGAAAGGGTAGCAAGGCTGTTACTACCTTCAATGCCACAAATCTTCAGAACTGATTTGTATTGAAACCATGTATATCTTGTCTCTGTGGTTTCATAATACCATTCAGTTAATGGTAGTTAGATCATTATTCATGACACTGTTTTATCCATTGTTCTTCCCATGGTTAGGTTTCTGTGTACAATAATAATCAAAAATGGATGTCTTATTAAGAATATGGAGGGAAAGGTGAACCAAATTTGTTTTCTAGTCCTATTAAATTTATTATTCAGATAAAAGTATAGCTGGGGTTATATATAATATAATCATAAATGGATCATTAAATATGACATATGTTATGTTATACAGAAACGTATAAATAGCTACCCTCAGTTATACTTTTATCAGACAAAATAGACTTGAAAACAAAGACTGTATAGGAGACAAAGAAGGGTGTTACATAATGATGAAAAGTTCAGTCCAACAAGAGGGTATGACATTTGTAAATAAACACACCCAACATAGAAACACCTAAATATATAAAGCACTTATTAACATACCTAAGGGGAGAAACAGAAATACAGTAATAGTATGGACTTTAATACCCCACTTACGTAATGAATAGTTCATCCAGACAGAAAATCAATAAGGAAATATTGGCCTTAGACAACGTGTTAGGCCAGATGATTTAACAGATATGTACAAAACATTTCATCCAAAAGCAAAAATATATTTTCTTCTCAAGTGCACTTGGAGCATTTTCCACAATAGAGCATATGTTAGGTCACAAATCAAGTCTTAATAAAGTTAATAGGGTTGAAATCATATCAAGCATCCTTTCTGACAATACCAGTATGAAACTAGGAATAAATTACACAAAGAAAAGTGGAAAATTCACAAATATGTGAAAATTAAGTAACATGCAACTTAACAACCAATGGTACAAAGAAGAAATAAAAAGAGAGATCAAAAAATACCTGAGACAAATGAAAATGGAAATATAACATACAAAAATATATGGGACGCAGCAAAAGCAGTTCAAGAGGGAAGATCATAGTGATAAATGCCTACCTCAAGAAACAAGTAAAGTCTCAAATAAACAATCCAAGTTCACAACTAAAGGAACTAGAAAAAGACAAAGTCCAAAATTAGTAGATGGAAGGCAATAACAAAAAGCAATTTTGTTATAACTGATACCACAGAAATAGAAAGGATCATAAGAGACTACGATGAACAATTTTATGCCAACAAATTAGACAACCTAGACAAAAATGGGTTAATTCCTATAAGCATACAGTCTACCAAGACTGGACATGAAGAAATAGAAAATCTGGATAGACCAATCAATAGCAAAGAGATTGAATCAGTAATCAAAAAACTCCCACTAAAAAAAAAAAAAAGCCCAAGGCCTGATGGCTTCACTGGTGAATTTTAGCAAATATTCAAAATGAATTAACACCAGTGCTTCTCAAACTTATCCAACAAATATAAGAGGAGGGAACTCTGTAGACTCATTTTACAAAGCCAGAATTACACTGATACCAAAACCATACAAGGATACCAGAAGAAAAGAAAATTACAAGCCAGTATCCCTGATGAACATAGATGCAGAAATCCTCAACAAAATATTATCAAACTAAATTCAACAATACAGTAAAAGGATCATACAGTGTGATCAAGTGGGATTTATGGGTTGCAAGGATGGTTCAATATTAGCAAATCAGTGAATATCATTACAACACATTGAACAAATGAATGATAAATATCCTGATCATCTCAAAGGATGCAGAAAAAACGATTTGACAAAAGTCAACATCCATTTATGATAAAAGAAAAAAAAAAGAACAAAACTCAACAAAGTGAGTATTGCGGGAACTATATCTCAACATAATAAAAGGCCATATTATGACAACCCCACAGATAACATGTTCTTTTTTTTTTTTTTTTTTTTTAGCGAGCAGTGCGGGGGACAGGGGGAGAGGGAGACAGAGATTCTTTTTTTCTTTTTAAAGATTTTATTTATTTGGCAGAGAGAGAGTGAGAGCACAAGCTGGGGGGGCAGCAGGCAGAGGGAGAGGGAGAGGGAGAAGCAGGATCCCTTCCAAGCAGGAAGTCTGACATGCGGCTCAACCTCAGGATGTTGGAATCATGACCCGAACCAAAGGCAGATGCTTAACCGAATGAGCCACCCAGGTGCCCCGAGAGAGATACTTAAGCAGGTTCCATGCCCAGCACGGACCTGGACTTGGAGCTTGATCTTACGACCCTGAAACAGTGACCTGAGCCAAAACTAAGAGTCAGATGCTTAACCTACTGAGCCACTGAGGCATCCCACTAACATATTCATCAGTGAAAAGCTGAAAGCTTTTCTTCTAAGATCAGAAACAAGACAACGCTGCCCACTCTTGCCTTATTCAATGAGGCATTGGAAGTTTTAGCTAGACCATTAGGCAAGAAAAAGAAAAAAAAGCTATCAAATTGGAAAGGAAAACTATCAAAATTTGCTGATGGATGATACTGTATAGAGAAATCCCTAAATGCTCTCTGTCAAAACAACTTTTGAAGGAATAAATGAAGTCAGTAAAGTTGCAGCATACAAAACCAACCTGCGAAGATCTGTTGCATTTTCTATAGTCTATTAATGAACTATCAGATAAATTAAGAAAACAATCCCATTTACAATTCCTCTTATAATCCTATCAAGGAAACACTGCACCAGCGATGGGAGGGATCACTAACTGGGCTGCTCTCCTAAAGACTAGGACAAGGCCATTAAGCCCTGAGATAGGTGTGAGTCCCTAAACTCCTCAAAGAATCCCATTGACTCCATACTTGGGATAATGAATTAGAGAAGACCTTAAACAGAAAAAGTAGGAATGGATCCCATGTGGTCTGGTCTGAGTTTGGAGTGCAGATAGCACTGCAGACCTTGGCAGGCTCCAGACACCAGAGAGGAACTTAGAAAATTTTAATGGAGTGATATAGGTTTCAATTTTGCAAGATGAGTAATTTCTAGACGTCTGCTGTACAATATAACACCTAGGGTTAATAATACATTGTGCATTTAAGAGTTTGTCAAGAGGATAGATCTCATGTTAAATGCTCTGACCACACACACACACAGAAGAAGGAAACTTTTGGAAGTGATGGATAAGTCTATTACTTGGTGGTGATGATTTCATGGGTTTGTGCATATGTCCAAACTCATCAAATTGTATACATTAATTATGTGTAGTTTTTTTGTATATCAATTTTATCTCAATAAAGCTATTTTGAAAAAAGAAAAGAAAAAAGAAAATTTCCAGGAAGTAATTTCAAATGTGGAAGCCCCTGAGGGCTGGGCCTGTCTTTCCTAGTTGTAAAAGGTGGTATTACCTGCTATAGCTGTTTAATTATGTGAAAATAGTTTTTCTCTCTACCCAAGTCATCTTTTCTTTTCTAAACTTGTCCTCCTTGATTTCTTTAACTATTCCCACAAATGTATGAATGCCTTCTGAAATGTAACAGCATTTTAGATGCAGCTCTTGTATATATGTGACCATCTGTGTGTAGGCATTGTCTTTTCTAATTATGTTGTACATATCATCTGCGTTGTTTATGTGTTTGTTTGGCATTCATCTACTGAGTAATAGAATCTGTTCAAAATCAATAAAATCACCCCAATTGTCACTTATCAAATGCAAATATTACTACATAGGCAGTCGTAGAGATTTGGTGCAAAGACCTATGCATAGGACCCTGCCCATTTTGTAGTTGGGGAGTCATTGATGATTTTGAAAGGAAGATAAAAGAAACTATTTGTATCTGTTTAGGGATTTAAAGACAAATTTAATCCTGAAATGTTTCAAGATCACTTTAATAAAGTTCCAAAATAGACTTTAACTGCATTTAAGTTGAGATTTCAATGATTTAAGCATGACATTACTTTTTTTTAAATTACTTAATGGGATTTAAAAAAGAGACAATTAAATTGGTTTTACACTGGTTTTAAACCCAATAAAATATTTCATTGTTAATAGAATTATTGCATTTTCTTCTTTATTTTACTCTCTTATAGGAGGTCTGTGCCTCTGAATTACCTACGGGACCTCTCATGTATAAATGGCATCACTGGGTGCATAAATTGCTATATATTTATGTCCATGTATAGGTGACATTTGTAAAAGCAAATCTGTGTCATTGTTTTGGAAGCTATCCCAGTTCATGTAACATATACCTCATCCAGGAAGTATCTGGGTGTGCACCAGCAAGCCAGTCCTCCCTCTGCCCTCTTGTAAAATCTCTTAACGGTGTGTTGTCAGTTATGCTAGGTTAAGAAACCTGCTTAAAAGTTTTCATGAGCATAAAACATTATGAAGGCTATTAAATTTAAAAATGGTGTTTGGAAAGTGGAAATCCCCCCAAATCCTAATCTTTTAAACGTTCTTTTTTACTCGAATCTCGTTGAAAGAGCATAGCATTTTCATACCCTGGGTTGAAAGAAGATTTCTGACAGCAGTCTTACTGCCAGACCTGAATTCCTCAGACCCCAAAGTTCTCTGAGCTTTCTGAGACCCTCAGCCACAAATCCCTTTTTTATGCACTTTGGCCTCAGCTCTATGCTCTGTTGCCTTTTTAAATATCAGTGTTGGCTACCTGCCCCATAACTCCAAATTTGCTCACTGATCAAATTATCAAAAACTAATTGTGAGAGGGCCTCTGAATTCTAGGTACCATGACAGTTACTGAGGCAATAAACACAAATGATATATTTTGAGATGCCTTTGAAAAGTGCATTCTCCTGGAGAAGTCCAGATTCCAAAGAATGTGATAGCTGCTACAGACTCATGAGAACACAGAGGCAGCAGCAGCTGAGACTGTGTTTCAGGCATTCAGTTAAGATGATTTTTAAGCTAAATTGCCAGGAAACCAAAGAAGAAAAGAACTATCCAAATAAAAGGAATGCCATGAAGAACGATATGCAGCTCTGAAGGAACATGGGGTATTAGAGGAGCAGTATGGCTCCAGCCTAGAGTTCACATGGCAGGTGGCAAGAGCTCAGTCAGGAAAGGTAGAGATGGTACAGTTGGAGAAAATGAGACTCAAGTTTGGCTAACAGACTCAGAGTAGAAAGAAGACAGACAATGAAACCTTGAGGAAACTCAATAGATAGGAAGAGGATGTTACGATCAAAGAATGAGAGAAGAAGGAGAACCAAGAGAAAATTATAACATAGAAACAGGGAGAGAAAAATGCAACAAAGGAGGAAGGAATCCGTGGTGAACTTTGAAGGAGGCACGTGAAACCTCCTTCAAAGGGGAAATGAGAAATGTGAAATGACTGTCGAATTTCAGAGCAAGATCTATCCCAGCTGACTGGTTGGGAGAGAGCAATTGCTTTACGTTGAGGAATTTAAGGGATGTGAGAAAGAAGAGATGTTGAGTGGTCTCATTTCTTGAAGGAGGAAAGAAAGGAAGTGCAACTGAATACTTACCAAGGCAGGCTTGTTTTGTTGTTGTTGTTGCTCCCAGATAGAAAAACTTAGATCTCGTTTATGATACAAGAGAAATGAAGGAGCTGGAGGAATTGGAGACAGTGAAGACACAAGAAATGGAAGAAATTATAATTGCTTTCAAAGGGGTGCAGAAAATCTGTCAGTTCCTTTCCCACATCAACACTACCGTTTTCTCTCTCTTCATTTCCTTTCGCAGTGAAACCTGACTCCCCTTTTGGCACAACTGTAATTCACTGACAATGCTCTTCTTTTTATGTCAGTCTCAGAACCTGGCTCCCACTTTCCTTAGTGGTTGGCCCATTTCATTCCCTGCTTATCATGGCCTAATATACATTCATCAAATCACTGTCCAATATAGATAATGGCCAATATAATGTTTTTAACATTCAAAGAGAATGATTTTAGTATAAAAAATATATTGATAAGTGAAGAAAGGGGGAAAAAAGGGTAGCTACATGGCCTCAAGACAAGACACTTCAGCACTCTGGGGTTTAGTCCTCTCCTATTTTTTAAGACTATATTATAATTAGTTAGAGCAGTTTCAGGTTTACAGGAAAATTAAGGAAGGTACAGAGATGGCCCATATACCCCTTGCCCCCACACTTTCATAGCCTCTCTCATTATCAACATCATTAACCAGAGTGTACATTTTTTTTAAATCAAGAATAAACCTACAATTACACATCATAATCACCCATAATCAATCCATAGTTTATCTAAAAGTTCACTCTTGGTTTTGCACATCCAATAGGTTTGGGAAAATGTACGTTGTATATCCATCATGAAAATGTACAATATACTATCAGTGCCTTAAACTGAAATACCCTCTGTGCCTTGCCTATTTATTTCCCTACCCCCGCCACACCCCCTGATAATCACTTATCTTTTCGTTGTCTCCATAGGTTTTACTTTCCTAGAATGTTATATAATTGGAATTATATAATGTGAAGACTTTTCAGATTGTCTTCTTTCACTTTGTAATATGTATTTAAGTTTTCTTTCTTTTTTTTTTTAAGATTTTATTTATTTGTCAGAGAGAGAGAGAGCACAAGCAGGGGGGGCTGCAGGCAGAGGGAGAAGCAGGCTCCTTGCTGAGCAGGGAGCCTGATGCAGAACTGGATCCCGGGACCCTAGGATCATGACCTGAGCTGAAGACAGATGTTTAACCAACAGAGCTACCCAGAAAACATAAGTTTTCTTTATGTCTTTCCTTTGTGTCTTGATAGCTCATTTCTTTTTATCACTGAATAATATTTCATTGTTTGGGTATACCATAATTTCATTTATTTGTTCACGTACTGAAGGATATTTTGGTTGCTTCCAAGTTTGGGAAGTTATGAATAAGACTAATAGCATCCACATGCAGGGGTTTGTGTGGACATGAATTTCCAACTCCTTCGTGTAAACACCAGGAAGAGTGATTACTGATTGTATGGCAATAGTATGTTTAGTTTTACAAGAAACTTCCAAACTGTCTTCCAAAGTGGTGTATCATTGTGCAGCCCCAGCAAGCGCGAGAGTTCCTGTTGCTTCACATCCTCACTAGCATTTCTTGTTGTCAGTGCTCTGGATTTTGACCTTTTTTAAAAAAAGATTTTATTTATTTGTGAGAGAGAGAGAGAGAACATGAGCAGGGTGGAGGGACAGGAGGAGAGAGAGAAGCAGACACCCCGCTGAGAAGGGAGCCTGATGCAGTGTTGGATCCCAGGACCCTGGGGTCATGACCCGAGCTGAAGGCAGATGCTCAGCTGTCGGAGCCTACTTATGAAAGTGACTATTTTGATTAGATTCTACTTAAGATGTAATCCAACTTAAAAATGTGAGGATTCTAAAATTAGGAAATTAAGCATTTTAGTAAAAGGGAAGGAAAGAATATTAGGAAGTGTGGTGGAAAGTCAGAGAGGCGGGTTCTGATCTTGGTCTAGTGTGGTGCTTTTATACTCTTTCCTGAGTTACTTAAACTCCCTAAGTCTCAGTTTGACCTCTCCACAATGAGTAGGTGTGTAATTTCCTACAGGACTGTTGTGAGAACCACATGAGATGATCTCTGAAAAGTAGGCAGCACAAACATGGCACGTTGTGAGTGCCCGATAATATTTGTGACTCTCTTCTTCCTTAAATTCATTTTGCTCATTGATGTTTCTTTACTTATGAAATATTATTAGCAGATAATAAAAATTTACTGTGAATTTATATATGTTCTATATAAACTAATATATCTAATCCTCATTAAAAGCCAGTTATTTTCATTGCCATCGTACAGTTAAGGAAGCAGGCATAGAGAGCTTAAGTGATTTGCTCAAGGCAACTCCTATAGTAAAGAACTGAGCCCCAATTTAAATTCAGGCAGGTCTGTTCCAGAGCCTTTGTTTTTAACTACTACATATAGTTGCTGTATATTTATGAAATAATTCTTAGTCAGATCTGTGTTTGATATAAATTACATTTGATACACAGCTCAGCTATACATGCTTCCAAGCTTTCAAATAGAATTTTTAGGATAACTTGAGACATATGTAAAATGCACAGTTTGTTAGTAATAACTACCAGAAGAGCCCGGCTCCCAGAGTGGTCATGCCATTTGTCAGAAGCATTTTCTGATAGTGCAGTAGTGACAGTATTTGAAAAGAGGAATGTTGATCTCTTTTGTACAGAGAGCCAGATAACTACTTTGACGTCTGAAACTTCTTCCGTACATTTCCTGATCCCAAAAGAGTAAATTGTACATCCACATCAAAGAAAAGTCACAGGAATGTTTGAAGAGAAATTCTGATCGTGGGTTAATAACTAAAGGTATCACAGTCTTATAAATTAGTAACATAAAACTTGAATCATTATAATTTAGTAATAAACTCAACTAGAATGGCTTACTTTGTAATTAAACTAATGTCTCTGACATTAGTGTTCGAAATATAGTGCCATTCTAGAAAGTCTGCTGACTCAACAAGGAAGTGATTTTCAAAACAATTACCATCATTATTATTAAACATTAATTGACCGTACCCTATATTGATTTTGATCCCAGTTAACTTGACAGTAAATATTGTTAATTATAAAAACAAGCCTGGCAGTTCCTATTTTGAGGTTGTAACTTATCATTAGTACGTATGTCTAGTGAAATGAATGTTGGACCAATAACTAGGATATTTGAGTTACTTTCTTTTAAAACAGAGCTAAGGAAATAATTAAGAAGGAGAAGCTGCCTTTTTAGAGAAAGTGATGGCTTTAAATTTAGGTATGTTGTTTTGGGGATACCAGTAGGCATATGCAAATGTAAGACACATGACAGCTGTGAGGACTAGAGGTCTAGATTTTGTTTTGTTTTTCCTTTGGGGGGGAGTCCACTGGAGGAATTAAGAGCCTAAAAATGGGGGTGGTCTCTGGTGTGTGAGAAAGAATAGTGGCACCAAGGAGAACATTCACACGTGTGAAGAAATCAGTAATGAGGAAGCTAAAATGCCTTTGGGAAGAGAGTAGATTGTTAGTTTACAGTCTTAGAGATGGAGCACTTCTAAATGAAGAGAAGTCTGAGTTAGAGACCTCCAGAGGTTTGCTGCTGAAAGTAGCCTTTGGAGATGGATGTTACTGAGGTTGAGCATGTCATGGAATCAGGCCAATCAATAAGTTGTCTTCCCAGTTAACCAGGAGGGTGTTATTTAGTAGGGACTTCTGTCTGAATTTCTGTAGAACTCTGGAGAAATAGACCCAGAAAGTTGACTTTGATTGAGATGCACCTTGCCCCAATAGTTGCCAAGAGCTTCAGATCTGAAGAGTTAACCTACCACACAAGTTCTGGAGCCTGCCCACTCATTCCTTACTTTTATCTGAAGTCTTAAGACTTCACCATTTGGATTTAGATTAGTCCAGAATATGACCAGGTATGAAAAAATTATGCCATATATTGAACATTGGTATCTATTAATAATAGCTAATATTTATTATCCTTTTAAGATGCATCAGATATTGTGCTAGGGGTTTTGCATGATGATCTCATTTAGCACTTACATCAGCCCTGAATTTGGTAACACTATTAGCTCCACTTGCGGATGGGGCTTGGAAAGGGTGTGTAACTTGCTTCAGGTAACAGTGCTAATTCAGGACAAAGCCAGTATTCAAATTTAGGTTTGTCTGATCTCTAAGTTATACTGATTCTGTGAAGTGTTTTCAAGAACTGTGTCTGCCCTGTACGTTCTGAGCAACAGATCATAAAACAAAAAAATGATTTCAAAAGAAAAGTAAGGGGAGATTGCTTTAATTTTTGAAATCTTTTAGTTAATTAGGAAAATGCAAGGACTTACCACAAAACTAAATATTTTTATTCATAAGCCTTTGATTTTAACTCTACTTGCCACTCATTTTATGAATGTATGTTTTTCTACAAGGAAATTTTAGAAGCAAATCCTTGCTAAAGCTAATGATAGTGTTAACACTGACAGTGACTTCACTGATCAAAATTAGTAAGGAGATGCTAGCAGGTAGGGAAGTTTATATTACTTGAAAACTGAACCGAGTTTTTTGATTTGGTTATCCTTTTATCTTAAATTTCTTCTGGCTCTGAGAGGTTCTGTTTCAATGGATAAACCTCACAGTCACATGAGAAGCTGTTTTAAAAGGAAAATCCTTGATGGTTCAAGCAGTTGGAATCTGTGTTGAATTCTTACTGAGGTTTAGGATGACTGTTGATGGCCAAAATGTGCTTGTGGGACACACATGTTACATGATAGCACCCAGACCTGACTTAATGCACTAAACAGATTGCTAGTCTTTCCTACCAGCTGTTCCTGTCTCCTTTAGTTGTTTGCATTATGATTGTTCATGAACAACAAATAAATCTAAATGTTTCAAAAGCATATGTATTAGATGAAGACATAATAGTGAAAAAATAGGCTAGTTTCTGACATTCTATCATCCCGATTTTTTAATCATCCTTAATGACAGAAACAGGTGAAGGCTCCTATTGGCTACAAAGGCATCCAATAAAATAGATATGACATCATTATGTGATATATATCTGGTTGGCATGCCCTTCAGTAACAAAACAATCGGAGATCTCTTTTTTTCCTAAAGTGTTGATTATTTATTGTCTCATCTTATCAGAACTCCGTTTTCCAAGTCCATCAGTTTTGTACTGTTTTCTCTAGTGGTGATGCTCAAAGGTAAGTATGTATTGAAATTCCTGTAGACAAAAACGAAAAGGCTTTGATTGTTGCTGCCTAGGTTTCAAAAGAAAAGCAGCACAGACAGCATCTTAATATTAGAAAAATTTTTTAATGTCTCTGTTATTTGGCAATGGTTTTTGCAAGACCTTTTATACATTTTAAAGAAAAGTGACTGCAAATACATCTGTTCATTCCTTCACAGATATTTATCAAGTACCTACTAAGTGCTAGGAACATTTCCATACACTGAGGATACACAATCTCTCTCTTGGTGAAGTGGAAAAATAATTCTTGTCCTAACGGAGTTTAAAATTCAGTAAGGGAGTCACATAATGAGTAAGATAAATAAAGTAAAATATGTAATATGTTAGATGCTGATAAGAGCTATGGGGAAACACAAGGCAGGAAAGGCCAGCGGAGAATGCTGTTGAGGGGCATGAGGAGGTACAATTTTAATAGAAAAATTCTCATAGATTAGTTTTCAAATATGTATTTTGGCAACTGCATATGCAACTTTGCCTAGTATACATAGTATATAGCTTGATATTTCACCTACTTGATTTTGTAATTACACTGTATCTTATTTTAAATATATATCAACCAATCCCTGCTGTCACATTAATGAATAAAAAGTAGAATTTGGTGTATTCACAAGCGACTCTTCTATATTAAGAGGGGATTGCCATTAGATCTGATTCTTCTACTATTAATCACTATAAGGTTTTTTTTATCATAATGCCGAGAAATCTGTAAAGTCTTTGTTGTACTTACCTTGCCTGTTAAACTCATGATAAGAAATTGGTCATGGGTTAAAAATGCTTGGGGCGCCTGGGTAGCGCAGTCGTTAAAGCGTCTGCCTTCGGCTCAGGGCGTGATCCTGGCGTACCGGGATCAAGTCCCACATCAGGCTCCTCTGCTATGAGCCTGCTTCTTCCTCTCCCACTCCCCCTGCTGTGTTCCCTCTCTCGCTGGCTGTCTCTCTCTGTCAAATAAATAAAATCTTTAAAAAAAAAAAAAAAAGCTTGAGTTTATATAGCATCTTTACGTTAGTATTACAGAATCATTGTGAAAGAAATGGTTTTCTGGAGGATCAAATAGCAATTTCTAATTGTGATTTTATGCTTAGGTGAGCAGCATGCACAGTTGCCAAGCTATAGAGACTAGAAAAAATAAACATGTCATCTACTCAGATACTCAGATGGTAAAAGTCTTAAAAACTGCACGAGGTCTCTTAGGAAGTTCCTTCTATTATCCAATCGTTGCTTTCCTTTGCTCCACCTCCATGAAGAGGTAGAGTGGACTTTATTAGCCTTCAGAAGTTGATGTTGGTCATATCCTTGCTTATTTTTTTGTATAATCACTGCTCAGTCAGCAGCATCGAGTAGCTGCATTCAAGGCACTTTCTCAGAGGATATTATTTTGGTATTACTGCTCCAAAATGCTTCTTGAAAGCTGGAATAAGAAAGAGCATTCATGGGGGCGCCTGGGTGGCTCAGTCGTAAGCGTCTGCCTTCAGCCCAGGACGTGATCCTGGCGTTCTGGGATCGAGTCCCACATCAGGCTTCTCTGCTGGGAACCTGCTTCTTCCTCTCCCACTCCTCCTGCTTGTGTTCCCTCTCTCGCTGGCTGTCTCTCTCTCTGTCAAATAAATAAATAAAATCTTAAAAAAAAAGAAAAAATAAAAAGAAAGAGCATTCATGGAGGATTCCTTGAAGAAGATGCAGGGCATCCACTCCTCTAGATTGGCAATTACAAACTGACAGGACTAGAAAGACCGAGAAAGTATCAAAATTGAATGAAGGCAACCATGCGACCTATGGCATGCTGGAGATCACATGCCCATCTAAGGGACAGTTACAGAATACAGTCACAGAATACTGCTGCAGGTTGATTCCTGCAAGCAGATGATTGCTTTGAAACTCTGCATTTAAACAGACTATAACCTTCCTCTGATTAAGATAGGCTGGCAAAAGAGTATATATCCAAACCACATTATTCTAATCTCTGTTAAAATATGATTTCTGAATTGTAGTGTAGTGTGAATCTAAGAGTCTCCATTGAGAAAGTTAAAAGATAAAGATTTATGAAACATATGGTTCTGTTTACTGTATTTATATATCACAGTGTCCTCCTATGAGGACCCCCGGGAGAAATTTCTGTCTGGTCTTAGTACCAGGATTAGTTGTGCTTCTACTGTGAATAAAAATAAGTAGATCTGCAAACTACTATTCTATATCAGGAGCTGGAGGCTTTAGACATGGATATTCTACTTAAAAGTGTCTATTTGTCTCTTGAAAAAGTTAATCTAAATTCATGACCAGGCTCTAGCCGATGGATTTCATCTTGCAACACGTACTTGTCTTTAACTTCACTTTTGACTTATCTTTCTTAATCTCATGTTCCTTCATATTAATTTCTTTATTCATTTATTTTGAAATGTATATCTTGTGTTATTTCATGTAATTATATATTTCATTTGTTCAGTAGAAGAGTGATGATGACCTTATGAAGGTACTGTACCTTTCTAACCTTACGCCTCAAAATCACCAGTCCCTAAACTCACTAGAGCCATGCTCTGTGACTGCACCACAGATAAATATGGCTTCTGAACCAGTCTAAACAAGAGCAGAGAGTTTTACACTCTTCAAACAGAGGTTAATAGAAATGATTGTGAGGATTATTTTCCTTATCCATCTGGTCCAGTAGTTCAGATTCTGTTTAGCATATTCTGATGCCTAAGCATGTGTTTAATAGGAAAGGAAGGATAGGGGATCCTGGGTGGTGCAGTCAGTTAAGTGGCCAACTCTTGGTTTTGGATCAGGTCCTGATCTTAGGGTCGGAGATGGAACGTGCTTGGGCCTCCGTGCTCAGCACTGCGTCTCTGAGTCTGTTTCTCTGTCCCTCTCCCTCTGCCCCTCCCACTCACTCTCTCTCTCTCTCTCTCTCTCAAATAAATAAATAAATCTTTTTAAAAAATAGGAAAGCAAAGATTAAGTAAACCATTATACATTTATTATGTGAAATATTGTATAGTCACTTCAAAGGATGTTTGGAAAGAATTAGTAATCACCTAGAAAAAAAAATGCTTTGTCAAACTGTTAAGATAATAAGGCTGATAATTTAAGAGTTTAATCAGTATGATTGCAACTTATGTTTTTTTTTCTTAAAAATAAAAATTCCAAAAATATCAGCCATCCTTTTTGGTAAAATGATAAACCATTTTCATTGTTGGGAAATGTTGGGAATACATACCAAAATACCACACCATAATACCGAAAATATTAGCCATTCTTTTTGGTAAAATGATAGATCATTTTCATTGTTGGGAAAAGTTCCCATTGTTTTCCAGATTGTTACAATGAATGTGTATTATTTTATATTAAAATTGAGGGGGCGCCTGGATAGCACAGTCGTTAGGCGGCTGCCTTAGGCTCAGGGCGTGATTCTGGCGTTCCAGGATTGAGTCCCACTTCGGGCTCCTCCGCTGGGAGCCTGCTTCTTCCTCTCCCACTCCCCCTGCTTGTGTTCCCTCTCTCGCTGGCTATCTCTCTCTGTCAAAATAAATAATTAAATCTTTAAAAAAAATAAATATAAAAAATAATATAAAATTGAGGGGAAAATTTCATCTTAAAATTACAGAAAGTAGTTTGATAGAAAGAGGAAAGTATATGTATTAATCAGTAAAGTAGAAAATTGTTGTCTTTAAGCAAAAGAGTTCTCAATTCTCACTAATAAATGTGTATGTAATTATATAACACCAACTATTCTCTTTGGGACGAAGACAGAATCAGTTTGTGTAGTGATTATTGAGATTGGATGTCTCAAATGACTAAATTAAGCTATGATATACAGTGTGTGTGTTGGCATTTGTAATTTTCTCAAATTATTAATAAAACACACATAATATTAATAGGCTTTGAAAATGTAAATTTAAAAAAAGTCTCTTAGATACTAGCCCATGTCACTCTGTAACAAAGTGAGAATGTATTATTGGAGTTCAAACTTAAGTTTTGTTTTTGTAAGGACCTTTTTATGGCAGTTGGTCACATTGTTTCTGCTGTAAGTGTCAGTTTTGCATAAATGTTGTGAAATCACTGAGATTTGTGGTTTGGGGTTGAAATTTTGTCACAACCCTAAAAAAATCACACCCTGAGGGTATAAATTAAATTTTTGGCTTCTACCCGTGAGCAGGGTGAAACCAACACTAAAATAACATCTCAAGGGGTATAAAACTAACCATTCCAATAAAATGGACATATTCTGAAGTTGAGTTCTATATAGCCTGTATAAACCAGATCATCCAGGACTGCTGAAGAAGAGAACTTTCAACTATTTTAAACTGCTCATTTGTAAGAACTGTGTGCGGCTGGACCACCATGTATCACAATTCCATGAAGTTCAGTGTGAATAAGTATGAATGTTACCTCTTGGCATTGGGCAGATACTGGATGGTGTTAAACAGACAAGGATGATTTTATTCATAACTATTTCAATAGAAGACATGACTATTGTGATAAGGTTCAAGGCTATACAATAGAGGAGAGAAGCTGTGGCAATTCTGCTGAAACAGCTTGATTTGAGCTAGTGGAAAGGTCCTGGAGGACAGGGGAGGAGAGGCTGGTCATTGTGTTTGCTCACTGGCAGTTTATCTAAATTAGACTCCCACAGAGATTGGGAGGTTGAGGCTCAATCTTTCTTGATTACATTTCAAAGGGATGGCTCCCCCGTTCTTGAAAAAGAAAAGTAGTAGAATAGCCTAGAGGCTGAGGAAAGAGTTACATCTTAAAGGGGCAGAGAAAGAATTGCAAATAATCTTAAGTAAATTCTCTAAGAAAAGAGAGGACAGAGGAAGAAATCTGTCTGAATCCTTAAGGCCTTCTAGATCACATTCATTTTCCTTGGAGGCAATGTGGACATAGAAAGTTCTAACCGTGAAAAGTGGCTTTTAACCTTGACTCTTGGTTAGGTGTATTTTTTGAGTGTTGGTTCTTCTATTAGTTGTTTATACTGCCTAAAAATTACCACACGCTTAGAGGCTTAAAATAATATACAGTTATTTATCTCACAGTTTCTGTTGGTCAGAGGTCTGGTTAGGAGCTGTGGAAATCAGTGTTTTCTTCTGGAAGCCTGATTAGGGAAGCATCTGCTTCCTCTGCTTGCCTGGCTGTTGGCAAGATTCTTGGCACTTCTCTGGGGCTGTAGGATTCATGCCATCTTGTTTCTTCAAAGTGAGAAAGGGGCAAGATACTAGGGCAATTGGCTAGCAAGAACCTTTGCATATTATAACATAATCCTAGGAAAGGTGATGACACATCATCACCTTTGCTATAGTCTATTGGTTAGAAGCAACTCATATGTCCCATGCACACTCAGGGGAGGTTTTTACACAAAGATGTGAACCCCAAGAGACCACCCTAACAGTCTATGTGCCACATCCCTCATTTGGAACAATTTGGGGATAGATAGAGGTGTTACCATTGTTATAAAGTTCTGGTTCACTATGTCTACTTCAACCTAAGCAGTATGTTGAGATTCCTTATGAGATTTGTCTCTCCTCTCCTTTCTCCTCTCCTCTCCTCTCCTCTCCTCTCCTCTCCTCTCCTCTCCTCTCCTCTCTCCTCCCCTCCCCTCCCCTCCCCTCCCCTCCCCTCTTCTATTTTCTTTTTCTCTTCCCTTTCCTTTCGTCCTTTCTTTCTTTCATGAAGTTCTTCTGTTTCCTTAAAATATAATTTTAAAATGCATTAGACCAGATAATAATTATGATCACCTTAGTTGGAAAAGCTATGTAAAATGAAAACTTGCCTCATGAATTAAAGCTTAGCCTCATGAATTTGACCATAATTATGATGTGACTTGTCCTAGAAAAAACATAAGATTCCCTGTCTTGAGCGAACAGCCTGTGAGCTGGTAAGTCACTCTGCACAGAGACACACAGAAACAATTCAATCAAACTTTTCCACACAGTTTTTATCCTCTGTACATCCTTGAGTATTTTTAAAAGATTTTATTTATTTATTTGAGAGAGAGAGCACACAAGAGCATGAGAGAGAGCAGGGGGAGGGGGAAAGGGGAGGGGCAGAAGGAGAGAGAGAAGCAGACTCTGCACTGAGCAGGGAGCCCAATGTGGTGTCTCAATCGCATGTCCTGAGATCAGGACCCAAGTGAAGGTAGACACTTAACTGCCTGAGCCACCCCGGCGCCCCTCCTTGAGGGTTTCATAGCTGTATCTCCTCCAAAGGAATCATCTCACTTGCAACAGGAAAGCCTAAGAAAACCCTAGTGGAGCTTAAAGTAGCATCCAGATGAAAAGAGACCAAGTCACATGCTGCTATCATTCTAGAATATTTATTACTTAGTTGAGCTTTCCACATCTGAGAACAAACTTGAATTTTTCCTCTTTTTATTTGCAAAGTTATCTTTTCCATCTTAGTGTGAAGATGGAACATATGCTGACACAATGTCCCAGGCTGTGTTTACAGGCTCTCTGGAGGTGAAGTGGAGGTGGGAGGGAGCAAGGGAGGAAACAGTTCCTTAGCAATTGTTTTTCTCATTATGTTGTTAGGCGGCCCATCACAAATTATCCATGGAAAATATTTTTATATTCATTTATATCATCAAGTTTTTCTATATGTGACTGTCTCTGTTTTTCATTTTGTAATATTAAGGATACCATTTTAAAAGGTGCTGTATTAACTTCAGTTTTGGCTATAGATTCCAGCTGCTGTTTAATGTTTTACTTATTAGGACTATTGGAGCCAATCCTCTCCTTTGAACTTGTCAAGTATAAACATATGACCTTTCTAGGTCTGGTAGGAGAACCTCCCCAGATGGAGCACATGGAGCTTGCAGTTATGAAGGAAAAAGAGCAAGTGCAGTTTTGGTGGCCTCTGATTGCCAGCATCTGACGGCCACATTCCCTTCCCTCAGGATGTGCTGGGAATGTGATCAGGCAGAAGTGCACCTAAGTGAATCCAGCAGTTGAACCTGCCACAGAAGAGTTTGGTACACACCATGTATATGGAGAAGAGAGGACCACAGTGTGATCCTCCAAGGAACTCAACAACTAGTTGGGTCAGAGAGGTGTGAATTATGCAGCAAGGAAATAAAGTGGTACCGGAATTAAAATAATGGGCAAATTATTTCAAAGTCAGGGAATGGGGCAGGCTTCATGGAAAAGAATGCATTTGATCTGGGTCATATGGAATGAATAGATCTAAAAATGGAGTTTATAAGGGTGAGAATATCTTACATCAGAGGAAATCACATTAATAAAATGATCGCCATCTAAGTGTATAGCTTATTTGTAGATACATGCATTTTAATTTGCCTGGAGTTCAGATTCCATGTGGCTGAGAGAGGTAGGGACAGGAGGAGAGATGAATCTGGAAAGGCAGGTAGAGGCAAATCATGGAGGGCTCAATTACCAGGTTAGGATTCGCTGAATTTTTCGTGGGTATGTATGTGTATGTAGGGGCAGACTGAAGTCAAAATATAGTGGTTAGGGGCCCCTGGGTGGCACAGCGGTTAAGCGTCTGCCTTCGGCTCAGGGCATGATCCCGGCGTTATGGGATCAAGCCCCACATCAGGCTCCTCTGCTATGAGCCTGCTTCTTCCTCTCCCACTCCCCCTGCTTGTGTTCCCTCTCTCGCCGGCTGTCTCTATCGCTGTCAAATAAGTAAATAAAATCTTTAAAAAAAATAAAAATAAAATAAAAAATATATAGTGGTTAAAATAACAGATTTTGGGATCAGAATAACTTGGCTTTCTGTTCTGATTCTGCCATCCATTGGTTATGTGAACCTATATATAATGACTCTGACCTTCAGGGTTTTATTTTCATCAATAGATGAGGACAGTAATGCCAATTTAAGAGAGAAATTCTGAGGATGAATAAGATTATATACCTTAAATTCTTAGGCTAGTACCTGCCACTCCATAACAACACTTGTGAGCTGTGATTATGCTAAATAGAAAGTTGACAATGCCACAACTTCAACACAGTTGCTCTCCTCAGTGTGGGTGTGATTGTAACATTCTTTCTCTCCCAGATGAGTAGGAACTGACTCTGCTCACACTAGCTTATTGCTAAATGGGTTAGGACACTGGACTGAGCAGGGAGTCCAATGATCTCATGGAGCAGAACTCAAACTAAAGTCACATAGAATGTGCAACAGAATCATTAGTGAAGAAAGGGAGAATCTAGAAGGAACAAAAAAGCATAGGGAAACTAAAGAAGATAGAAAGTCTGTGGAATTCAACCTAGAATGAATTCTTTGAGGTGACAAGGCTGAGAGAGGTTCTTTTGGAGCCTGGCATTCTGAGTTGATCAGGAGGGAATGCATTATGGCACTTCACTGATCTGGACAAAGTGATGGTACTTCATTCCTTCATTCTGAATAACAGCAGGAACAGAAGATTGAGGAACTGATCAACATATAAAGATACACACCTTGAATGGAGGCTCAAACTATACACTGATTAAAGTCAGGATCTGAAAGTGTTGGTAAGCTGGGTAGATAGAGCTATCAGAAGTTAGGCAATGCATGGAACACAAAACCAGGACAACAAAACTAAAGGAAGAACAGTATAACTAATATCATCCAAAGCAAAAGTTACCTGCTAAGGGCATGTGAAGGTTAGGGGTATAGGCAACAGTCAGCAATAGAATTCAGATCATGGGGGGCGCCTGGGTGGCACAGCAGTTAAGCGTCTGCCTTCGGCTCAGGGCGTGATCCCGGCGTTATGGGATCGAGCCCCACATCAGGCTCTTCTGCTATAAGCCTGCTTCTTCCTCTCCCACTCCCCCTGCTTGTGTTCCCTCTCTCGCTGGCTGTCTCTATCTCTGTCAAATAAATAAATAAAATCTTAAAAAAAAAAAAAAAGAATTCAGATCATGGGGGGAGTTGATATTGGGAGATGTATTAGTCAAAGAATCTTAGTATCAAGTCATAGAGTCTAACTCACAAAAGGAAAATGGAAATTAATGAGGATAATGCAAGTTCAGTGAATCAGCGGGGAGCTGGAGGTGCAGACTTAGAAATGGACAGGAAACACAGGCACCACAGAGGGCTGATCAGCAGGAGCCACAGTGAAGGCTGTGTGGTTTTCATGTCTCCACTCTGACCTCTAGCTGCCCCCATATTAATTATGGTATCACTTGCTCGTTTAAAAACCTGGGAGAGCTTCAGATTGACCTCTGCTTGAGACTGGCCCCTGTCCTGAAAAAAGTAATGAAGATATTACTCTTTGGCTTCCTTAGTGAGAAGTAAGCACCATTTCCCAAGATAATATGCAATGAGAGGAGATCCCCTAAACAGAGATTGGGATGCTGTTTGGAAAAGTGTTGGGGTTTTAGATGCCTTCCTAGAGGTATTGAGGTAAAGAAGAAGAAAGAGGGGAGAGGAAACAAAAAAAATAAGGGACAAAGAAAGAAGATAAGCTTCTAGGAGACAAATTTCAGTACTGATAATTTCAATGCTGCATTGCGAATGAGTTCCAGGAGAAGGTAGAAACTGAGGTGATCCTTGAAGGGTCAAGGGAGAAGTAACAACGAGGACATTCCAGATAGCAGGGCAAGTAGGGGTAGAAGCTCAGTCTCAAGACAGTTCCTATCTTGTTTATAAGCATATTAATATGCGTGGAGTGCTGGGTATATGTGAACTCTTTACTCTGTGGCCTTTCTGATGACAGGAATAATGGTGGTACTAATGCGATAGTACCTTCAAAATGCTTTTTATCAGGGGCAATTTGCAAAGGACAGACTTTGGAAGCCCAGGAAACCGGTGGTCATCTCTTCTCCCCTTTTACTTCTGGTACAAATCCCTTACGAGCAAAGCCTGAGATGAGGAGATGTTTGTCATATTAAACCTTAAACAAGTTGAGGCTTAGTAGGAGCTGAGTGATCTTATTTGATGAGTGTAGATTTATAAGAATTTTGGCTTGGAGTTTGGGATCAAATTCTCTCACCTAAGCTGTAGGAGCCCATGAAATCTTTCCAGTAAAAATCATTGCATTTGAGATTTTTGCCAAATAGTCCGTCTTTAAAAAAAATCTCTAAGTGATTCCTCAAAAATACCTGAAAATGTCTAATCTGTTATGCTTCTAACTGCTGTGAGGTACTACTTCCTTGTTTTTGAGAAGTGTATGATAGAGAATAAGATAATTCTTACATTATCTTATTACATTGAAATAAGAGAACACTGATACTTTGGTTTTTGGGGGGTTTTTTCCCCCGTGAGTTAAAGCTTTATGTTTTTGGATTGTTCATCATATACCCTTTTGCCTGCTATCATTTCCAAATGGTGACTATTATACATGTATTTTAATATTTTTCGTATGTCATTTTAATGTTGTTCATATGTTAAAACTGCAGTGACTTTTTTGTCCTTGTAACACTAGGATAATTTAAAGAGAATGTTTTTTGAGACATCATTTTATTTCATTGGAAAATGGGCCAAATAAAACATTTTTGTTCATTTGGGCAGTATGTCAACAGCCATGTATTTCAAACAAAAAAGTGTGATTTCTTTTAACATTTTGAAGGAGCTCAGATGGAGACAGCATACGAGGTGAACCCTTGAAAAAGTTCCTGTTAAAGCTGATGTTGCGAGTTGGGGGTACAGATGGAAGGGTTATATAAAAGAAATCCCTGAATCTTTAACTCTCTCTCTTCTTTCCTGTCCCCACATTGCTGGCTTCTGTCATTTCTAATGGCTCAGGGTTGGTCTTTTCCAATCTTACCCATGATGGAATTAAGGTCTTAGAGCATCACGTGTTCTTCTAAGGGAGGTCTTGGCTGAACTTCAGGCTCTCAGCACACATTATCCCAGTTCTGTTACCACTTATTCTTTCTCATTACTTAAAAATATCCAAGAAGAAGAGCTTTGAAGTTTTAGAACTGTTTGTTACTGTAGGTTGGTTAAAAAGTACTTCCTCTATCCTCCCATCTGCTTGGACAGTGACGTTCTGAGGTTGAAGAGCTGATGGACACCGTTGACAACTAAGGAGAAGCAGAGAAGTTCTTATTTGTGTGGTTCATCTGTCCCACCTGTACTTTAAGACCAACAGCAGTTGTGTAGATGTTTGGAGGGTACCTTATGCATAGACACTGATGTGATCAACATATTTTACTGGCATTGCTGCTTTTGTGACATGTTCATTGTCTAATGGATCTGAAATCATAAGCCTCCACCTGTTGGTGATTCCTGGAGTTAAGTAGTTTTTATAAACAATCTCTTTTTTGTTATTTACCAATCTCTGGGAAACTATTTATATGTGATTTACTAAGTGGTATTAACATGGAGTGTACAGTTTGATAGTATACACACACACATTTCAAAATTATTCATGGACTTATCTTGATAATGCTTAGGTCTAGATTTAAATGGCACTATGTTGAAAATAATTTCAGTATTATTATAATATTTATTAGCCCTGTTATTTTGAGGGGAAAAAAAAGATAATTGAGACACATTGTATTTGAGTTCAAGAATATAGACTCTGTATCTAGCTCACCAGTGTTCAAGTCCTGATTCTACATGTTATTAGCTCTGTGTCCCTGGGTAGGACATTTAACATCTCTGTGCCTTGGTGGCCTTATCTATAAAATGTAGATAATCCTCCTGGGATTATAGACCCAAATAATGTCATGACTTTGGATTTCATGGAAGTATATTACATGTATATATACATCTCTCTTTTTTTTTGTTAGTAGATAGTATTCAGAATGATGTTTCTAGTAAAATTAGAAATCCTGACTATTCAGAAGAAAATCAACAGGTAAAAATGTGCCACCTTCAGTTCTCAGTCTGTAATAGTCTTCGCCTTAAGTAAATACTGAGTGCGGTCTGCAGGTAGCATGCAAGGAAGACCAGTCCTGTGCCGGTCTCCCTTGTGTGGTTTTGGCCAAGTTTCTTATCCCCTCTCTACCCCTGTTGCCTCATCTATAAAAATGCTCACTTGGATTGCATGATCTCTAAGGTGTCTTTCAATTCTAAAAGTCTATGAATTTTCCATTATACTTTGACATAATGAGTTTTACACATGGACTACTCTTGAAGGCATTTAGCTTTTTCTTTTTTTTTTAAAGATTTTTTCAGGTGTTTCCTCTTCCTCTTCCTTCTCACCTCCCTTTTCCTTCTCCTTCCTTCTATTATGTAGAATCTGTAGAGATTCCAAACATGACTACTGCTTTCAGGATGGTGAAATCATAGGACTTCCATTTCCAAGACACAGTAATTGAAATTCCATGAGATGAAATCCTTATATTAAGTCAAAACAATAACAAAACAAACACAAAATTTAATATTCCTCCTCAATGGTTCATTATCTTCTCCATTCCCTTGCTCCCTGAACTCAGTCCTTCCTCTTCTTTCCCTTACCTCATAGATGGTGTCTTCTTCTACATCTTTCCCAGCCAGTGCTCTGGCAGCCATGAGAGAAGTGTCCCTCTCACCTCGTGCCCCTCCCACAGTAATACAGTAACAAAAGTCATGACCATATTACCTAACTTATCTGATAGTTTATCCCATTCTTTCCCTTTCCGTTGCGACAGCGTTAGTTCAGGCTCTAATCATTTCTTGGCATTCGTTATTCCAATGAACCTATTTCCCTTATTCTGATCTCAACTTCCCCACCCCACCATAAATTCTCCACCTCTCTGCCAGAGTAGGATTTCCTGAAACGTATGCCTGATTATCATATCCATCCCCTAAGAAATTTTTCTAGTTTCTTACCAGCTCTTCATCAAATGCCTCTTGCTTAAGTTGTCACTTGGTTTATTAGTCACTAGCCTCTCCTTTCCCTGACCCTCTGCCCTCCAGCTATGACTGAACTACTTTCTTTTCTTTAGTCCTTTTTTTTATGGCATCTACCTCCTGGCTTTATCCTCCTGTTCCCACTGTCTGGAGTACTGATCTTCATCTGCGAGGTGATTACCCATTAGTTTTTCAAGATTCAGCCAGTCTCTGTTTTGCATATTATAACTCTGTGAAACTTCTTTTACTACTATACCAGCTCACACTGCCAGGAACAAACTTGTCTTTGGTGCTCCTACTGTCCTTTGTAATAGAAATAACCATAAAAGAAATGATAGCAAATTTGCCCACAAAACTGATGAGATACACAGTGGACACATTCTTTTTTTTTTTTTTTTTTTTCCCTAGCCAAGTTGATTTCTTTCACAAAGGCCCATATTGGGAAAAAAAAAAATAGATAAGTTAAATAACAATGGCTATTTAGGTGCTTCTCAGCATCTCTAGGAGAATAAATGCAATCCTGGATCAATCCAGTCATCTGCTCCCATTTTAGGGACTGTTTTTCCTAGCTTAGTCTGAGTATAAGATGTGGAGGAGTGAGTGACTTGGATAATCTTATGGGTAAAAAAGTTGGGGTTCTTGGGTACTGAAGCTTCTGGTTCCTCTGATCCCTGAAGGAGTACCCCTGTCCACCTGGTTATTAGTCTTTGCAAGTGAGGACACCTACTAGTGTAGTGTGTAGACTGGCTTTGTGGTTTGGGTAGAACTTACCTTTGTACCCTGGTTGACTAGACCTCACTTGGTCTTAGAGGCTTGCTGGCCTTTGAGGCTTTGTAACGTCCTCTATCTAGGTCTGAGATCCTGGACATTTCCCTCAGCCCATGGGATTTACCACCAAGAGGGCCCTGAGTAGGTCCAGTAACTTAATTCAGAGTCCAGGCAATGTAAGGACCTTGAGGAGTGCAAACTAGAGCCTCTCACCCTGACCACATCACTCTGGGCCACCTGTACTGACTGAGGCCCACTTTATCTTTATGCTTTCCTCCACTTATTTCATGTTTTTAGAGGCACTCTTTTCTACCACCCCCTTCTCCACACATACCCCTTTACTGTCTTTCCTCAAAGGGAAAGAAAAAAGGCAGCAACCTTGATCTCAACTTAGTGCTTTCTTGGTTCCTCTAGGACAACCAAAAGTTTTCCCCTTCATATTGTCATGCCTTCCTTCTTGACTTATCCTTATGGGAAGGGCCTAATGGTAGGACAGAATTTTTTTCTTGCATTATGGAGCAGAGTCTATGATAAGATTGAGCATTGTTAGCTCTTAGAAACTTACTGAGTGCTTTAAATATATTGTCTCATTTAGTTTTCATGACTCCCCTATGGCATAGTTGCTGGTATTATTATTCCTGTTTTACAGAGGCTCACAAAGGGCAGTAAATATCCCATGGTTCACCACAGGCATATGGCAGAACCCCGCACCTGTGCGGACGACTCTAAAAGCCTCCTAAGTGCAAGGTATCTCCCAGTATTTCATCAACACTATCTGGCACTGTTTTCACTCTCACTCTGCATGCTACAGCTGCACTGACTTCTGCGAATTCCTCCAAATTGTCTCTTTCTTTCTTTCTTTCTTTTATTTATTTATTTATTTATTTATTTATTTATTTATTTATTTATTATTTCTGAACCATCTACTTTTACTTTGGTTTGGAATTCTTTTTCCTCTTACATGTAGCACGTATAAACCTCAGCTCACAAACTCAGGTGGCAAGCAATAAAACAATTTTTATTTTATAATTCAATTTAGTTTATATTTTAACCAATCTCCTGCCAGGCCAGAAAAAAAATTATTTTTCAGCCCTTTTTAGGGCCCCCTCACACACTCATCTATCATGGTATCCAAATACCACATAGGTCTAAGGCATTAGATGTGTATCAGGGTGGCCAGGAGAATACACCCCTCAGACTATGAACTACAGGGAGCGTTACCGACCCAGAACCCCTGCTGCTATGATCTGAAAGCCACTAACACTTTTACACAAGCTTACCAGGGGCCGCTCCCAGCCAGTCACTGAGCGTAGCAGGGGGAGTCAGGCAGGACTATTTCTGGAAGACGTGGGATTTCTTTGATGGCCAGACATGGTTCACAGAATCCCTAACAGTCTTGTGGAACCATCCTTCCATTGCACAGCAGCCTGAGGCACAGTCATTTCCAGCCTTTCTTCCCTCTTTCCTCTATTGGGATCAGACTTCATATTACTGCCTGAATATTATCACAACCTTTAAGTCTCCGTCCCAATTTTCTCTTGTAAGTGTTTTCCTTAGTAAAATGTTGGCATATTTAATCCAGTTTGGGTGTCTGTTTTGAAGAAAACTAATTTATATGGGATTTGGTTATCAAGACATCTCTTCCTACCAATGAGTACTAAGAGACAGGTCTCTCAGTGGACATGGTACCATGGCCCTTCAAATCTGCTGGTTTTGTTTGGCTCAGTTCATGATTCCAGTGCAAAAATCTTCTGAGAGGTTACCTGTGGTCTCTGTGCCTAGTCACCCTAGGAAGCTAAAATCTTTCGTAGGCATTGCTAATGCCAAACTGCCCTCACCAATACATCAAATGAGGCCAGCTACTATGAACTTATATTTTACTGGGAAAAATAAAACAAAACCAAAAACAGACAATAATAAAATGAAATTAATGAGTGAGTGAATAACTAAATTAGTTATATCTAGTAATAAATCTTAGGAAAGAAAAACAACAGTAGAGGTAAACTAAAAATCATTGGGTATTATTACATTGAAATCAAGAAGGGTTTATTGAGAAGGTGGTGTTTTGTCTAAGATTTGAAGGAGTATTGATAATTATGTCTTAATATCTTCTGTTTTAGGTATAAAGGTATAGTTTCAACTTAATGTAATATGGCAGAAATGCATTGAGCTTGAGATCAGGAACCTATTTATAACCAAAGCCTCTTTACTAAGGACCAGTAAAATCTTGGGCAAATAAATAAAACTGTTAGGGACTCCATTTTCTTATTGTTACTTAAACTAAGTGGTTTTTGAGATCTCTTCACCTCTAACTGTCTGTAAGTCAAGATCAGTCAACTATCCAGCTATTGGTCTAGAAGAATGATCTTGCCAGCTATCTGTCTAAAACCATGGTATTTAACACCAGCCTGTATATTTTTCAGAGCATAGTGCAGCAAGGTCAGAGATAATTTGTATTTGAGTAGTGGTTTGCTTTCATTTTTAATGTGTGACTTGGTACAAATTTTCAATTTCCTTTTACTATAAAATGAAAATAATAGCCCTTTTTCATACTGTCTGAAAGTGGAGATTATATATGTACAACACCTAATAGAAATGAACTAGATGCAAAATAAACAGAGTTTACCATTTTAACTATTTTCAAGTATACATTTCAGAGGCATTTAGTACATGTGTATTGGTATTGTTGTACAACCATCACCACTATCCATTTCTGCAGTCAATTTTTAAAATAATTTCTGCAGGGGGCGCCTGGGTAGTGCAGTCGGTTAAGCACCCTGCTCTTGGTTTTGGCTTAGATCATGATCTCAGGGTCATGAGATCAAGCCCCACATCGGGCTCTGTGCTCAGCATGGAGTCTGCTTAAGACTTTCTCTCCCTCTGCTCCCCCCCCCCGTTCTCTCTCTTTCTCTCTCTGAAATAAATAAATCTTTTCAAAAATGATTTCTGCAATTTTCTTTTTTTTTTAAGAGAGAGCATGCAGCTGGAAGGGGGGCGTGGGAGAGGGAGAGAGAGAGGATATTAAGCACACTCCACACCCAGTGCCAAGTGCACTCTGGGCTTAATCTCACACACTAAGATTATGACCTGAGCCAAAATCAAGAGTTGGATTGCTTAACCAACCGAGCCACCCAGGCACTCCCAGGGTTTCCTTTTTTCCACATCTTTGTCAACACTTGTTCTTTCTTGTCTTTTTGATAATAGCAATTGTAACAGGTGTAATGTGATATCTCATTGTGGCTTTGATTTTCATTTCCTTGATGATTAGTGATATTGAACATCTTTTCATGTACCTGTTGGCCAGCTGTATGTCTTCTTTGCAAAAAAAAATTTTTTTTTGAGGATTTTTGCATCTGTGTTCATTAGGGATATTGGCTTGTAATTTCTTTTTTTGTGGTGTCCATGTCTGGTTTTGATATCAGGGTAAGGCTGATAAAATGAATTTGGAAACATTTTCATCTTTCAATTTTTTGGAAAAGTTTCAGAAATTTAGGTATTAAACTTTTTAATGTTTGGTAGGATTCACTGGTGAAGCCATCTGTCCCTGGACTTCTGTTTTTTGGGAGGTTTTTGATTACTGATTCAAGCTCTTCACTAGTAATTGGTCTGTTAAGATTTTCTATTTTTTCATGATTTGGTCTTGGTATGTCATATGTTTCTAGGAATTTATCCATTCCTTATAGGTTGCCTTATTATTGGGATGTAATTGTCATAGTTTTCTCTTATGCTCCTTTGTATTTCTGTGGTATCAGTTGTAACTTCTCTTTCATTTCTGATTTTATTTATTTGAGCCTTCTCTTTTTTTCTCTTCATTACCCTAGCTAAAGTTTTGTCAATTTTGTTTATCTTTTCAATGAACCTGTTCTTAGTTTCATCAATGTTTTCCATTGGCCTTTAGTTTCATTCATTTTCACTCTGATTTTTACTGTTTCTATCCTTCTACTAACTGTGGGCTTCTAATGTTCTTTTTCTGTGTCTTTCAGGTGTAGAGTTAGATTGTATGTTTCATATTGTGTCTTGAGGTAGGCTTGTATTAGTATAAACTTGTCTTTGAAAATGGTTTTTGCTGCATCCCATACATTGTGAACTGTTGTATTTCTATTTTCATTTATACCCAGGTATATATTTCTCTTTTTAAATTTCTTTTTTGGTCCACAGGTTGTTCAGGAGCATGTTCTTTAACCTCCACATATTTGTGATTTTTCTAGTTTTCTTCTTGTAATTGATTTCTTGTTTTATACCATTTTTGTCAGAAAAGATGCTTGATATGATTTCAGTCCTTTTAGACTTGTTTATTGACCTAACATGTGGTCTATCTGAGAGAATGATTAATGGGCATGGGAGAAGACTGTGTATCCTGCTGCTTTTGGATGGGATGTTTTGGATATATTGATTAAATCTATCTGTTCTTATGTGTTATTTAAGGCTGATGTTTCCTGATTGATTTTCTGCATGGATGGTCTATCTATTATTTAAGTGGGGTACTAGAGTTCCCAGCTATTACTGTACTGGTGTTAATTTCTCCCCTTAGATCTGTTAATATTCACTTTGTATACTTAGGCACTCCTATGTTGTATGCATAAATATTTATAGATGTTGCATTCTCTTATTGGATTAACTCCTTTATCATTATGTAATGCCCTTCTTGGTCTTTTATTTTAGTCTTTCTTATAAAGTCTATTTTGTCTGATGTAAGTATAAGTACAGCAGCTTTCTTTTCATTTGTATGTAATTATTTTTTCCATCCCTTCCTTTTTAGTCTCTGTGTGTTCTTAGATCTGAAGTGAGTCTCTTGTAAGCAACATATCAATAGGTCTTTTTTTTTTAATCCAGTTACTCTGTGCCTTCTGATTGCAGAATTTAGTCTATTTATATTTAAAGTAATTGATAGATATATACTGATCATCATTTTGTTGATTGTTTTCTGCCTGTTTATGTTGTTCCTCTCTGTTTCTTTCTTCCCTTGCTCTCTTCCCTTGTGGTTTGGTGATGTTCTTTAGTGTTATGTTTAGATTTGTTTCTCATTTTGTTTATCTACTGTAGAGTTTTGGTTTGTGGTTACCATGAGATTCACATATGACATCCTGTATATATACCAGTCTGTTGTTAATTCATAGCATTTTCAGCTTGAGTGCATTCTAAACTACATTTTTATTCCCTGTAAGTGTTCTGTTTTTGATGTCATTAGTGTACATCTTTTTATTTTGTGTATTCCTTAAGTAATTGTTGTAATTATATTTATTTCTACCATTCTTGTCTTTTAACCCTCATGTTAGCTTTGTAAGTGGTTAATCCACTACCTTTGCTATATATTTGCATTTAACAGTGAGATTTTTATTTTTGTATGTTTTTGATATTTGTTAGTTCCTTTCCTATTAGCTTAATCAAATCCCTTTAACATTTCTTGTAAGACCACTTTAGTAGTGATGAATATCTTTAGTTTTCATTTGTCTAGGAAACGCTCTCTTTTCTTCCACTATGAGTGATAATGTTGCTGGTTAGATTATTCTTAGTTGGAAGATTTTCCTTTCAGCACTTTGAATGTATTGTGCTATGCTCTTCTGGCCTGGAAAGTTTCTGCTGGGAAATCAGCTGATAGTCTTATGGGGGTTCCCTTGTATGTAGCAAGTTGCTCTTTATCTTGCTCCTTTTATTATCCTCTCTTTAACTTTTGACATTTTAATGATCAACTGTCTTGGTTTGGCTGTCTTTGGGTTCATCTTATTTGAAATTCTCTTTGTTTCCCGGAGCTGAGTATCTGTTTTTTTTCCAAGTTAAGGAAGTTTTCAGCCATTATTTCTTAAAATAAGTTTTCTAGCCCTTTCTTTTACTCTTCTCCTTCTGGGACTCCTATACTGTGGATGTTTTTCTGCTTGATGTTGTCCCACAGTTCCCTTAAGATACTTTCACTTTTTTAAAATAATTTTTTCTTTTTGCTGCTCTGATTGGGTGATTTCCACTACCCTGTCTTCCAGGTTGCTGATTCATTCTTCTACTTTATCTATTCTCCTACTTTAGCTAATGTGCTGTTGAACTCCTCTAGTGTGTGTGTGTGTGTGTGTGTGTGTGTGTGTGTGTACATTTCTTTCTTTCTTTCTTTCTTTCTTTCTTTCTTTCTTTCTTTCTTTCTTTCTTTCTTTCTTTCCTTCCTTCCTTCCTTCCTTCCTTCCTTCCTTCCTTCCTTTAGTTCAGCTATTGTATTCTTCAGCCCTCTGACTTCTGTTTGATACTTTCTTATGTTTTACATTTGTTTGTTTAAGTTCTTACTTTGTTCATCCATTCTCCTGAGTTTGGTGAGCATCTTTATGATTATTACTTTGAACTCTTTATCAGGTTGATTGCTTTTCTCTGTTTCATTAAGGTCTTTTCTTGAGGCTTGTTCTTTTTGTTTGGGACATTTTCTTCTATGTCCTCATTTTGCTTGACTCTCTATATTTGTTTCCATGTATTAGGTGAAAGAGCTATCTTTCCCAGTCAGTCTTAAAGAAGTGGATTTGTATAGATGAAGCTTTTTGTGCAAACTTGCCCTAGCTTTTGGTTGATTCTTGGACCTTTGTGATTATCTGTATCTTGATGGGTCCCAGTTGTTGAGGTTATTCCAAGACCGGTTGGTGTTCCAAAAGAAGGGGTCTCAGATAGGGCCTAGTTTCAGGCTAATTGTAGGTCAGATTCTCAGGCAGCAGCTTTTAAGATATGTAAATATAAACTGTCTAGTGGGCTGTAATTGTAAACCATGCTGACTTCCATTCCAAAAGATCTGGAGTTGTGCCCTGAGTGAAAGTTGCAAAAATTGTGGTTTCAGATGTGTATATAAGCTCCCTTCTTGGAGGTATCAGTGAGTTTGGCAATGCCATAATAGGGCACTAATATGGTTTTTTCCTTCCCATGTTTTCTGGGGGCACCTTGGGATGTGTGGCAAACCTGAATGCTGTCCCTCAGGCTCCATGACAAGAAAATAGGGTGTTTTCATAGGAAGACTGGGGTTGTGTTTCAATCTGCTGTTTATGCAGTTCACTGGAGGTGGTATCCTGTCAACAGCTGTTTCTCTGATTGTTTCCAACCTGTGGTCCCAGATATGCACTCCTCCCTGGCCACCAGAGTCAGGCAGTCAAGGAGCATACTTTGCGTGGGCTGCTTTTGCCTACTGGCTGTGACATACTGAGGCTGGGTGCTCCCCAGCCCGACAAGGGTGGGGCATGCTGCCACTGTGGAGCATGGGGGCTGGGCACCTGGCTACCCAACTCCAGAATACAGACTTTGATTACTGTATTCTTATAGTATCACAAGTATGTGTGTATATATAATTTTTTAATTATTTTGTTCTTATTAATTGCAATGCTGTTGCATTGTTTGTTTGTTCCAGAATCTCAACATTAATCTCAGTGAATACTGGAAATCAATGTCAGAAAAAATTAAAGACACAATTAATGTGCTAACAGGTTTTGTTCTCACCATCACATCCACTTGCTTTCTGAGAGGTATAACTTATTTGAAACATGTCAAACTATGGGTGAATAGTAGTTTTATAATAATGGACTTGTACTCTCGTGGAATATCAACAGTAGTGTCATGAAATGGCTTTTGAGAACTTGAACTTGGCAGCCATTCTGAAAATTCAATTTGGCTTGCTAAGTATAGGAATAGGCCAAAAGGGAAAAGGGTAACGCAGGAAGGGACTGGCTGTATTTTTGGGTGGGCTTTAGAAATGAAACTGTTCCCAAGGCAGAAATGGAACATGGAACTCAACTCCCAACACTAATAAACTGAGGCATTCACATCTACAAATCACACCAACTTCAGTTTGGCTATTGTTGTAGGAAAGTGTTTTCTGCTATGGTGTGAAATAAATGGCTCTTAGTGAATGTACAGTGGTCTGATATTCTGGGGGCTCATATTTTTATTGAAAGAATGTGACAAATATGGTTGCTAAATACTTATAAAATAATGAGAGTTTTTGCACCCCTCCCCCCAAAGTCATTGGCATATTAGCCTTAGTTTTATAATATTTACTAACAAAAAAATAGGCATTTTTTCTCTTAGTTTTTAAGTACAATAGTAGCAACTCTGGTCTATAAACAATTTGTAATTTAATTAGAAATAATTATGTAACTGTACTTTTACAATGTGAAGTAAAAACACGCTCTGACTTCTGTTAAATTGGCCTACGTATCTGAGTTTTTACCAGCATAAGTTGTGAAGAGTTAATTGGGGGAATATTTTTCAGATCTGCTTTTTAGTAAATACAGATTTGTGAGTTGAAACACATGAATAAAAAACCCCTCATTTATTTCTGTGCTCTTTATGAAAGGTAGATGCTAGCAGTTATTAGATTTACTTTACTTTTAAGCCCCTTTATTCACCTAGGATGGTCCTCATCACTTTTTAGAACATTCTGATTATTCAGTTTATTCTATAATTTTGTTAAAGAGGTTATTAGCAAAAAACATGACAGCCATCTTTTCCCACCAACCCGATACCTGGTTCTTTACTTTGAGTATTAGAGTACCTGTGCATTAGAGTCTGAAAAAAAAATATTTCTTAGTCCAGATTCTAATCCAGACTGACCTTGAGTACAACACTTAATCCCACAGAATCTTAGTTCCAACAACAACAACAAATTGATATACCCCCCTCAGGGTGTGGTGGTGAGGATTGAGTGAACTAAATACATGAAAGCAGCCTGGCAGAGTGGCGGTCACAAAGACATTATTCAGTCAGTGTCAATTCCTTTTTCCCAGTTTTATGATCACATAACATACTTTATACATCATTTCTATCATCACATATCACACATGAAACAAACTGTCTTTGTGAACAAAACTAAACCTTGACTGAAAGTGGTTTTGGATATGTTATTGATCTTAAATTATTACATGAATTTTAATTTCCTCTCCTATTTTCCAAATCCACAGTCTCACCATTTCTTTGTATCTCTCTCATACATACATACATACATGCAGAGAGTGAGAGGGATATTCGTTTTTTCCATGATTTCAGAATCTCTGGAAATTTCTGTCTTGATAGTGTGTACTTACAGTACTGATTTTCAGAGACTAGAAAGCATCAATATGTTTTTTTTATTCTTTCTTTAGTGAATAAAAATTAAACTTGGAATATGTTTTATACTAAAACTCTAAAAAACTAATATTTTCCATAAAAAATTGTAAAACTTAGTATATAAAAGTAATTTTACTTTCTTGGGTTTTGTTCTTACTCTAATACAAATTGGTGTGTTTATCGTAACTTGCTCCCTAAGACTTCAGGTTATTACCCGGAAGAACTGAGTCCTACCCCTGATGTTCTAGAGTTACTCTATTCTCCAGCCTTTGTGTGTAACACGCTTAGCCAATCAGAGACTTTCATCTTCCCTCTTAAATGATTTCTAAATGAAAAGGTCCTTGTTTTAGCTTCCTTTTCAGTTAGTAAGTTACTGACTAAGAGATGTCATGTCTTCTGTCTCTCACTTTTTATAGTACTTTTGCTTATAGTTGTTACTAAGTGGATATTTGATAAATGAGTAAATGGACGGATGGTTATTTAGTCTCTCAGGGGCCCCATTTTGGACATCCTTGAATTGCACATCCATTACACATAGATACAAAAGTGGCCTAAACCACTATTTAAAATACTCTGTCTTTTAAAAGAAGCCTCCATCCTTAAAGTGTTTGCATAAATATAAGAATATGGGAAAGGATTCTTGCCCAGAGGGCTTGGGATCTATTTTAATCTTACCTATGTCACCTTTTTATTCTCTTCCCTCTTTGTCCAACTTAGCCTAGATGTTCAGCAGTTACTGGACAGGAATCAGCTAAAAAGACCTGCATAACTTTTTATAGTAAATGTAATCAATCTTCCCACAGTAATTGACTCTAGAAGATGAAACATAGGAGATTTGAGAAGTTAGGTGTATCATGAATTTTATATTACATTAACTGTGTGGTTTTACATTTATAGCGCAATCAGTGTTATCTGTGATTTTTTAGAAAGGAAATAAGGAAAAAGAAGAAATGTGTTTGCTATTATTCTCAGGTATTCAAAAGGAAAATAGAACCCTTCTTTGAGAAATTGAAATAATTAGTATCAAGAAATGGATCCTAGGGTAATGTAAACGTGCCTGAAGTAAACTACGTTAATGAAGCCTAAAAGAACTTTAAAAACTACATTCGTCTTATGCACTAAATAGTTGAAAACGCCTTAAGAGCATTTAAAAGGGTACATTTATTATATAACATCCTATGTTCAATGACATTTTAATAGCAAATATCACACTGCCTACCTTTCTTTCTTGCTATATTTTTTTATGTTTTAGCCAGTGAGCCTAAGGAATTAGTTACTATCTTTCTTGATAGATTTGTTATGAAAAAAATTCAGAATAAAAAATACTTTGTCGATGTGAGTTGTTTATTCTTTATATTTGAACTCTGTCATTTAAATTGGGTTAAATAGCTAATTTCCATTTCACAGCAAAACCACTGTTGTGTGGCTTTTTCCACGGTGAATTACAAATCATTTTGGCTTTAATGTTTGGCAGATATGTACTTGGTTTTTGTATCAGATCTGCCTTTGGTTGGGTTCCTGGTTGCTCCAATGCAGCAAAAATTGAATTGCCAAATATTTTTATTGGCTTGTCACCTTTGCTGTTGTAAAAATATTAAATCAAGGATCTATTAAAACCAGATTCTCAAATGCCTGACTATTCAAACTGTTCTGCTCAAGATTGATCCAGGTTTTGCCTTCTTTTTCAGTTTAATTTCTATTTCTGTTGGTCTGTTTTCTGAATTTCTATTTCTGTTGGTCTGTTTTCTGAATTTCTTAGTCACTTTACACGTTTTTATATATAACGTATATGTTTTTATGCCAATTAATAATCTGATCTGTTCTCAGTGAATAACTGATTGGTTTAAAATGACATTACATGATTTCATTAATAGACTGATAACTGTTTTAGAATGAGAAAATACTTTAAAACTTAGGACAGTCTTGCAGATCAACAAGGGTTTGAAAAGATTTTCTTTTCCAGGCTTAAATAGTTTTTAGAAATAATTAAAGTAGAACTAAGAAATTTCAGGCACAATGTTAGCAAATGCATTTCTTAAAAATGTCTTATTCTTGGGCACGTGGGTGGCTCAGTTGGTTGAGCATCTGACTCTTGATTTCGGCTCAGGTCGTGATCTTCGGGTCGTGAGATTGAGCCCTGCATTGGTCTTCTTGCTTGCCAGGGAGTCTGCTCTAGTTTCACTCTCCCCTTCTCCCTCTGCCCCTCCCCACTGAGCTCGATCTCTCTCTCTCCCTCTCTCAAAAAAATAAATAAATTTTTAAAAAATATTTTAATTCTTTTAACTTAACAACTATTTCTGCCTAGACACTGAATAAAAGTAGGCCAATATTCAAATAAAGTTTTTTTTTAATTGTCACAAGTTTTCTTTGTTAAATTGGTTTTTTTATGTTTTCTTATTTCAATTCAAAATACTTGCTCATTTTATTTTATTTATTTATTTTTTTTTAAAGATTTTATTTATTTATGTGACAGAGAGACAGCCAGCGAGAGAGGGAACACAGCAGGGGGAGTGGGAGAGGAAGAAGCAGGCTCATAGCGGAGGAGCCCGATGTGGGACTCGATCCCAGTACGCCGGGATCACGCCCTGAGCCAAAGGCAGACGCTTTAACGACTGCGCTACCCAGGCGCCCCTACTTGCTCATTTTAAAACATTAAAAGAATGAGGGGCGCCTGGGTGGCACAGCGGTTAAGCGTCTGCCTTCGGCTCAGGGCGTGATCCCGGCGTTCTGGGATCGAGCCCCACATCAGGCTCCTCTGCTATGAGCCTGCTTCTTCCTCTCCCACTCCCCCTGACTGTGTTCCCTCTCTCACTGGCTGTCTCTATCTCTGTCAAATAAATAAATAAAATCTTTAAAAAAAAAAAAATTAAAAGAATGATAAAAGTGAAATAAATACCTTTGTAATCAGATCCCCCTGATATGACTACTAATAATATTCAAAGCAATTAGAGTTTTTAAATGGAAAAATTTAACCTTTTCAATTTAAAAGATTCATCTCAAAATTGACATGTAAACATGCATAGTAGATGCGTTTTTAAAACTCTAAGAATAAAGTGTTAATAAGTATTTTAGTTATTAGGTCCTACTATAAATTTCTCTAAGTACAGTTCTTCACCCTCTGTTTTTGTTGTCCATGAATGTCTACTCATTATTTACCATTCTTCCATTTTTTTCAGTATCACTTTTTTTGAAAAAGATTTGTTTCTTTGAAAGAGAGAGAGGGAGCAGGAGGAAAGGATACAGGAAGAGGAAGAAGTAGACTCCATGCCGAGCAGGGAGCCCTATGCGGGGCTTGGTCCCAGGACCCTGGGATCATGACCTGAGCCAAAGGCAGACTCTGAACTGACTGAGCCACTCAGGTGATCCTCAGTATCACCTAAGAGCAGGATAATTCACATAGTTCCTGGCCACATTTTCTAGTACACAAAAGCCCCTGGCCTCTAGGATATTATAATTTAATTGCAAAAACTAATTATAGTTATTAATAATTAAAGAACATATGATAAAACATGTATTAAGAGAAGTCTTTCTTGACCACCACCCTCCACCAGGTCTCAGCCAGGTCATTTAGTTTTATGTCCTTAAGGAATGTTTCTTTTTATTAAAGTACTTTTGTTGGTTTGATGCTAGGCTTTCTTTAGTTTGATTAAATAATTCTTTTCAGTTGTCAGAACAGATTCACCAAAGTCTTTACAGTGCCCAAAACATAGTGGGTGCTAAATAAATATCCGCTGATGGAATGATTGAATGTGGAATGCAACATAAACACTCGGAAAAGTGAAGGTCACCTTGGGTTTGGAGTTGTCAAGGAAAGTCATAATAAGTAAATAGCATTTGAATTGGCTCTAGAAGACAAGGACATGGGTAAGTGGGAAGAAGGAAGAGAGACATTGAGTGGGGTGGTGTAAAATAAGATAACACAAAGTTAACTATTTTAAAGTGAACAATTTAGTGGCATTTAGTGCGTTGACAATGTTGTGTGACCGACCACCAACTCAATCTAATGTATTCAAACACTTTCATTACCTCAAAAGGAAACTGTACTCATTAAGCAGTTGGTCCACATTTCCTCTTTCTCCCCAGCCCCTGGCAATCACCAGTCTGCATTCTGTCTCTATGTGTTTACCTATCCTGTATATTTCATAGAAGCTGGAATCCTCTGGTGTATAACCTTTGTGTCTGGCTTCTTTCACTCACCATAATGTTTTCAAGGTTCATTCACATTGTAGCATATATCAGTGCTTCATTCCTTTTTATGGCTGCATATTTCATTGTATGTATATACCACAATTTGTTTTTCCATTCATCCATTGATGGACCTTTCTTTGGTCTCTTTCCACCTTTGGCTATTATGAATAGTGCTGTTATGAACATGCATGTGCATGTGATTTTTTTGGTATCTGTTTTTAATTCTTTACGGTATATGTCCAGGAGTGAAATTACTGGATCATGTCTTTATGATATGATAGTGATTTGGGGAAAAATTACAACCTACTACTTATTGGATATACTATGAAAAGATCATTTTGTGAATATTAAAACTATTCAGTTCAAATGTTTACATTAATGGAAAACTTGTTTTCAAGTTTATGATTATTTCTTTCATAAACCTATTCCATTAGAATTATTTTCTACTGTATATGAGTTTAAAATAGAAGTTTACTGCTTGTTTTGTTTGAGCCCTTTTATCTTCTTAATACTCCAAATCAGTCTTCAATTAAGGTGATTCTTAAAAGATGCTGATTAATGCAATTATGAATCCTGATTCCCATGTCACCATATTTTTATTTACCCTCAACCTTGACATTTCTTCATAATATTCAGCAAATTGGTAAACATAAGCATAAAAAAAAAGTTTTTCCATTCTCCTTGGATTCCTTCATTCCGTGAGATGTGTATTTTCCATTGTTTTCTTTTACTGCCCCTAGCCTGAAATAACAACCCATATCCTGTTGCTAAACTCTATGCAATTCAAATTCTTTAATTGGAACAAACGTCAGCTTCCAGTTCTATTCCTTCGACTTTCTTTATACCCTCCTTAGACTGGAAATATCTGGAAATCCTATTCTGATGGAAACCCAACCAATTAGTCAAACATGAAGATAAATAACTCAAATGCTATTTAATAAATGACTTATTTCTTCCTACCCTGATTTCCATGATCACTTCAGAGATCAGAGATTTAGTCCAATGAAGTACTGAGAAACTTTATTTGTAATATAATAAAAATCACATTTGATCATTGAGTAAAACTCAATAATTGATACGGACATTCTTTGTAAAGAAAAAGTTACCAAACTCTTATGGGTAGTGGGATTCTTTCAACCACTGGCACCTGGACGATTTATGTACAAGTAAGGAACCTGCTTATATGTGCATTGGACATCTTTTGTTTTCACCTGCCCAACATTTATTGCTAATTCTTTTTCTGATAGCACACTCATTCTACTTTTGGAAAACAGCCATTGCAATTAGATACTGTCTTGGTGGGATGATATATCAAGGTACTCTACGTTTCCTGGCTGAGGGATAGGAATGTGACCCAAGTTTCATGAATCACATTTCTTTCACAGGAACGTGATCTTTAAGCAGAGCAAAAAACAAATCTGGAATTGATTTTAGGAGGCCCTGAAAGTGTCCTTTAGTTCCGGCCACTCATATCTTCAGGCTTGATTCATTTAGATTTTCTGTCAGTTTTGTTAGCAACTAGCTCTGCATCCTCCTTCCAGTAGTTATATTCACACACGAAGGAGCTATCCCTAATTCTAAAGCCATCCCACAGAAAATAGTCTGGGAGAAAGAAGAACCCATCCAAACAAAAGAGCTTACGGAAGCCTGAACAGATGTTTATCTTAAGAGATGGTTCGAAAAGAAGTATAAGGTTATGACTGGTCAGCAACCACATGGCCAGTACTAGATTGGTTCAGATGACTAATAGCAAGTATTGGAAAAATTAGAGTGTGGTGCTAATCAAAAATATTCAGTAAAGGCAAATTCTAAAACTTCAATGTCCTCATATATTTGTTTTGTTTTGTTTTTTTCTGGCATCTAACATTAATCTAAGTTATTTTCAGAAGTAAATCCTGTTTCTTGCTCTTCAGTTTATGGCACACTACAAAACAGTGGTTCACATGGTAAGGTCCCCAGATCAGCAGCATTTAGGAACTTGCTATAGAGGCAAATCCTCAGGACCCAGATCTACCATTTCAGAAGCCCTGGGGGTGGGGCCTAACCCTCTGTGCTTTAGCAAACCCTCCAGGTGATTCCAAAGCAGAAAACATTACAGAACCACTGACCTAATGTCCTACAAGTGGTTTATGGACAGTCACAAGTTTGATCTTTCAGAGGTGGTAATGTGTCAATGCCCAGGGAGATGCATGGCCTTTCATATGTTGAAGGAAAACTCTGATTTTGGGAGAACTTCCCAACAGCCCTTAACATTTCCTTCCTATGACAGATTTCTCAGTAATCCTTTGGGAAGCCGTGGTCTCCAAGTCAGATGTTCTGCTTTCTCGGCCATGGTCTGGCATTGAACTCTACTTCCACCAAACTCTACACCATGCAAATTAAAAGAGAAATAAATAAAGCAACACCAAAGCAATGGAGGTCTTTATTTGAAATGTTATACCAAGAAAACAACAACTGGGTGAGGAGGCTGAATTCAGAAGGATGGGCTGGGTTAGAGCCAATAAAAACAACTGATGTGTGGTAAGCAGAGGCAGTTACAGAAGGAGAGGGGAAAAACTGGGTTCTGTGGAATGGACTAAGAAACTGTGGGGAAGCAGTTCGTAAACTGAGAAAGTCAGTCCTCACTAGCACAGGCCCACTTTCCTCCTTAATTAGACTGGAATTGCCCATTAGTGGGACTCACCTGTGATTAAAAACCAACACGACCAAAACAGTGAAACGCTGGAGGTACAAGCTTTAAACCAAGACCATCTCTAAGCTGGCTCGTGATTGGAATGCTGCTGCTGGTTCTCTGAATCAGTGAGGTTGGAAACTTCAAGAGCGGGCGAGTGTGATCCCCACTTTGGGGAGAAGAAGAGAAATTTTAGTTTCCCGAAGAGTGGAGATGCACACAGCAAGATGGACTGATTTTGCTGTCATTTAAGCTGGCACTGTTAGTGAAAGGGGCCTTCAAAGCTATCAGGGAAGGGAACTGTTAGGCACGTCAGAGTAGAGCAGTGTCATAGACAAGGTGCTGAGCACTGCTGTTGGAAGGATTACACGTTGCTTGAATTTTAGTTCTGGCTCTATTCACCGCAAGTCAGATGTTCTTCATTATTTCAAAGTAAAATTTTAGGCTGAATAAATAAATAATGCAAAAAGCAAATAAATTGCAGTCGGTAATTTTAGTCATAGCTTACTATTTAGCTCAGTGCAATCTTGTTACTTAGGGCATCACTGTTACTTCTATTGTTTATATAGAAGCCAGTGAAGATCTGCCTTGAGCGAGACGATACTAGAGTGTGCAGTGATGCAATTACTTTAAAAACCCAAGTGGTGAAACTTGACTATCTTGTCCTGGGAAGATACTGTTATGTGATGATGCTCCTATTTTCTCAATGCTGGAATGACAGCATATGTATTTCCCAGAGCATACAGTAAATATTTGCCTTTTCTTTTAAATGTTTGGAGAGGCTAATGGTCTCTACTGTGATTAGCTAGGTTAAATATGCTGTGTTAAAAAAATCCTGATATATGCCCTGATGCATAGCTTTCCAAATTATCATGTGTATCATCTCCAGTAAGTTGCAGCTTTGAAAATTATTGTTGTAGTCTCATATAATTATCACTTGATTTTAGAACATTTTAGTTCTAATAGAAAGTGTGGTCATGGCTTCCTGAGTTGTCATAATTCATCAGATCTTTTTTCTCATACATCTCATCTCCACATCCTTTCTGAACAGTACGCTGTAATTTTTAGGTTGCCAAGTATGATCTATCAAAACTAGAACTTGGGTGTGGTACTTAGCAATTTTTTGCCAATAAAATAATAATCTGATGTCTAAAGAAAACTGGATAATTTTCTATTGATAATTTATGGTATTTTGGATCCTCTTAATATTTAAGTGTACACCAGAGGAGGTCAGAAACTGAAATGCATTAAATTATATGTTGAGCTACACTCATATATCAAGTAATTTTAGAGGGTGGGGAATAAAGGCAGGAATATTACGGAAATAGAAGATAGAATTTCAAAGGCAGGAAGAAACTCTAGGGAAGAATAATTAAGGATGGATAGGTGGAGATTTGTGGATAATTACAAGACATGTTGGGGGAGATGAATGTGGTATTCGTTGGAAAGGGATTAAGAGTAAAGGCTGTTAAATATACTAGAAGCAGAAAGTCTGGAAGTATAAACTATATTTTTAGGATTTATCGTATCGTAATATCAATATATCATCTAAGGTATTCATCTATATTTTCAGACTTGTTGAACACCCTATAGTATGGTCAATATGTAAATAAATGTGTTAGCTCTATCAGAGAAGAAGGTGCACGTTTGCAAAGAGAAGGACTTTGTCAGCCTTTCTAAAAGTGAATATCCTAGAAAATCACTGTTGTCATTTTCAGAAAGTTCGTACTGGGTCAGTATTTTTAGATGGGCTCTGATGGAATTTATTTCCCTTTGCTTACTTTTCTTTGAGTGTATCATTCGGGACACTGCAGAACTCCTGCATCTTTATTCAGGCAAGCACAAATGACTGGAAGAATGGAAAGTGAAACCACCAGGTACCCTCCAACAAGCATGGTTATTTGCATCACCCTTGTACTCCAGCTATGGGCCCTACACTTGCTTAGCTGTCTTCTTCCTGCACCCCCTGTGCATGTGACAGGCTTTGACTATCACTGACAGGCACATTATCGTGTTCCACTTTGCTTTACGTTTACTTTATTTTATTATTTGCCACCCCACCACCCCCTTCCCTAAGCCAGGATTGGAGAAAAAAATAGATTTTTATATTAAAAAGCAAATATGTAAAAAGTTATTTGAAATAAATAATGTAGGTTTAGGGCTTTATGTTTCCACTCAATTCTAAACACCTTTATGATCTCTAAATGATGGAGAGAATGTTTGTTGTTTTTCAGTGAACTTTTAAAGCTTAAAGTTGAAGGAGAGTGATCAAGTTCCAAGTATGTGTTTCAACTCTATGAATTCTTGCTAATTAAGAAGGTGAATTGGGTGAAAATATGCCTGCAGAGCTGGTATTTTGCCTCCTACTATGAGACTGTGCTGGTTCCTTTTATTTTCAATTTTTTTTCCCCTTCCTTTCTAATCTGTTAAAATACTCTTTGCATCTTCTGATTGGCTCTTTGTTGACCCTCGTTTACCGTAGACATTCTGGTGATACATTTATGAAATTTTTGTAGCAGCTCAAACACATAGGGAGATATGGCCTCAGTAAAATGTTAATGGCAGAGAAAGAGAAGAAGCAGACTTTAAAGCTTATCTAAATGGAGCTCACTGTTTAGCATTGCCTGAAATTGCTCTACCCTCTTTAAGATTTCCTGGTAATTTCACACTTACATTGAATAGTCTGTGAAGGAATAATAAGCCTTATTCCTTGCCAGAGATGCTTTGTTTAAATCAAATCCTCCGGAGAAAAACTCAAGAGGAAAAGCTGCTGAGTTTACTTAATATAAAAAAAAGTCTCTTTCCTTTTTTTTTTTTCTGTAAAGTTTCCTTGACAGCATTACTTGTTGATTAAAATGCTCTGCAAAGTTCTAGTGATCCTGTCAAGACCACACTCTCTTTTTTTACTGCAGAGGCAAATGTTAACCTCTCCTGAGGTTTCTCCAGCAAAGCATTTTCTCCTTTTCACTGCTTAGCATTGCCAGATGTGCAATTAAATGGTCATTTCACCTTTATTATAGTTTTCATGGTGTGTTATTTTCATTATTTTTCTTGTTTATGTACACTGTAGCTGTTATGGTCTCCACATGCTTGCTATGTAAGAGAGCTCTTACAACCCAGCTGAGAGATGCAAGCTGGTGGGGGAAAAACCAGCACTGTCTCCCATTTATCTTATTTTAACCCTCAAAGGTAAATTCAGCTGGGTAAATGTGTTTCTAAGAATCTTTCAGAGATCAGACAATATTTTTGTGTGTTTCCTCAGCAGTATGGAGAGGCCTACATCTGCAGAATCTGATTTTATCATTTAGTAGCTTTGGGCTATTCGGAAAGTCCTTTTGAGGTAAGATGATTAAGCAGGTGAATTAGTAGCTGAGGCGTGGTGGAATAAATATGTGTAGGAACTAGGCTCCGTGTGTGTGTGAGAGAGAGAGAGAGAGAGTGAGAGAGTGAGAAAGAGCGCATGGGCAGGAGAAAGTTAAGGATTCCTTCTTGATGAATATAAACAAAAGGCAATTTCAAAGAAAATGGGAGTTTAATAATTTAAATAACTCTTAGTAAGACATACGATTGAATTTATTTTTCCTAATGTTATTCTCAGAGAAATCCCAAATATCTTGTTTCATGGGAACCTGGAATGTGTTCGGTAGAAAATGCAAATACGCCATCATTGCAGAAAGAATTACAGAAATAAAACTTCTAGAATGCACATACTTTCGGGCATGGTTTTTAAAACTGTCCTATGAAAATGATATATTTCTAATGAGCAATTTTAATGTTTAATAGGAAACAGGGAAATTGGCTTTATGGGAGATGAATCTATCCCATCCAATTAGAATTATGAAACTTTCCATTTATGTTTCTTCAAAGAGTTTTGTTTTGCTTTGTTTGCCTGTTTTCTGTCATAAAGTGTGGAAAGTTGGCTGTGCTGCACCCAGGAATATGAGTATGTGAATGCTAATACCATTTGTTTTCGATGGCCTCTCGTAAAAGTTAACACTTCTGTTAGGAACGGCAGGAGTAAATCATTACATTTGCAAGAATCCAGGTTAGTATCTGATGGTGTTCATCAGCAAGTGTTTATAGGAGAGGACACAAATAATAGGCTATTTTTCATCTTTGACATTTCGCCTCTTATCTTACCTGCATTTGAGAGAAGAAGCTTTTGTTCTATCCATCTCAGAAATACATGTGAAGGATTTTAGTTTATTTATGATAAAGAATATGTAAATAAATGTATCCATTAGTAGCCAAATTTAATGAATGAGAGGTCAGATTATTTTAAAAGTTAGCAAATTGCTTAGTTTCCTAATTCTATATTCCAAGTTCACATGTAATAGTTTTGCCCCCATTGTTGATAGATTTCAGCCCATCCCATTTTCAGCAAATCTAACAGTACTTTATTTCATTTGATTTTGGCTGTGCAAATTTCCTCCATATTCTTAAAATCCATCGCAGGCCATTCCAGTGACTAAGGCGGTATCTGTCAGTGATCGTGGAATTGATTGATTTCAAAAGCTTCTTGTTGCTATTATAGAACTTGGCAAAGAGAAGACTCATGGCAGCGTTAGATGTATCTGGGAACCTTTTATGAGACCGGTGGGAATCTTCTAAATATTTTTAGTGGTTCCCCCTCACCTCACTCCCTTTTGCCTTTATGCCTGAACTGAATACTAACATGACTATGGTATACATATGCTACTCATCCTGATTGTACAAGAGTTGACTAATAATGAGAATTTTAAGCTGAGGTTACTAAGAGTTGAACTTCCTCTTCTGTTAGATAAAAATCTTGTATATCACCAGCTACTTAATAGCAGATTATCAGCAGATTTTTCTTCATTTTCATTTCTTTAAGTTTGTAGATGCTTTTCAATTCATTAAAAAGTTTAGCTCTTGAATAAGAAAAATAGAATAAAGTTTTGGATATTAAGCTTAGTTATCCCTTTCTTTTTTCTATCTTCATCCTTGTCCACCCTTTAAAGCTTATAAATAGTTTGTGGAAGCATTGTAGGAGAATAAGAAATCGAATGTTGTAAAAATATTTAGCAAGCATATATGAGTGCAGGGTAAAAGATTAAGAACACAAAACAAACAGAAACCATCGTCTTATTCTAAAATTTCAACTTTTTTTTAAAAATTAGAGGCTCATTCTATGTATCTTATCTTGATAATGATAAATTTCTTGAATTAAAAGGCATCTTTACAGAAATCTATCATACTTTTTCAACATTATGCTTTTCTATTTTGTCATTTTCACTGTTTAAGCATTTAAAACAGGAAAGAGGACGATATTTTAGGTTAATATATGTGTTCATAAAACCAATAACCAAAGAATATGTAAGAAATTGTTAGACATTGATATCAGAAATCATCCTTTCATTGTGAAATTTCAAGAAAAAGAACCCTTAAGACTCGGCTAATTTTGAAGTGAAGGAAATGTATATCTGGGCATCAACATTTTACTGAGAAAACTGATTGGCAAAGAAAACAGATGGTGAGGTCAGGGTGAAAATAATGTCAGTAAAATATATAAAGAAAACTATTCTGGTGAAGGCAAATAAAAAGAAGAGGAAAACTTTGAATTCATTTATTCAGATTTTTTCTTCTAGGAGTGTATTTGAAGTTTGCATCTCTTTATGGTCTATTTTCTGTATATTTCTGAATCTAAAGGATGAGATGTTCCTGGCAGAGAAACATGGTTCTCAGTCACTGGTCTCATTTTGTTTCTGGGTAATTGAAAATAGGGCCATTGTATACAGCTGAGAAGATTGTACCTTGCACCACTCCAGATGTAAAAGGCACTACAACCTCAAGTAGTGGTTCCAGATCACTTATTTTGCTCAGTGGATTAAACAGATGCTTATTATACATACGGAATTTTGTGTGGCGGACCAAGCAGCTGAAGGTTAAACAGTAGACCCTATGCTTTGCTTTTCACACTTCCTAATCCCCCGTTCTTATTTCCATGTCTTCAGGTAGGTTGAATAATAAGTAGATCTTGCTGAATCTCTCAATATCCTCCTCCTTTCCCACTCCTCTGGCCCCACGCACACAGCTATTTTGAAATATCCCCAGAGTTCACAGTAAAATGTTGCATGATTTGATAAAGACCACCTTTGTGTAGCTGTTGATTTGAGTGGGTTTTCTGGGTGGTCTTGTAGATTGGATATGAATGTTAGCATATCTAAAATTCCCTTTGCTGCAACTAAGGGAAATATCTTCTGATCACAGGCAGCAATTCATTGAAATCACAGGTGATTATATTGCTACCCTGTGTTAAAACATAAAAATAAATAGTTTAAAAAGAGAACTTTATAAAGTATTTCTTTTCAGTTCCTAAAAGAAACCTGATGCACTCGCAGTTCTTTGAAATAAAGCAGAGGATAGTTAACATTTTTACTCTGAAAAAGTAGGGGCGATGGTTATATTACATGCCCTAGGGGGTTTGGGATGTAAGAATATGCAGTATTCCAAATGATATTCCTACAAATTCTTCACAACTACAATGTACAACCTTTGCAAGAAACATTTTTATTTTTACCTTTTAAAAAGTTGTATTTTGGGTGTGTCATCCCTTTTTATTTTAACCAGGTCTTATTTATATATAATATTCAAAACTAGCTGAAAGTAGTAAAAGTAGCAAGGGAACAGTAGTGAAAAAGATACTTTTATAAAATAGTGTTTTATATATTGTTATGCCTAAAATTATTTGGCTGCACTTACCAGGAAAAAATTCTCATGATTTGGGTTAAGGTGCCCTTATTTACCTTTATAACACAAAGTATTTTTGTACATGCATGCCAACAAGAATAGTTCATTCGAATATAACTATTTTAAAAGTTGTCAATGTCCTTTTTGAAATTTTCTTTAGATTTGTAAGTTCTATTGCCTTGTTGGAGCACTGAAATTTATCTGGCAAGAATTTCGAAGAGATTTTGTTTTAATAAAATAGCTGTCCTTTCTCCAGATGTATGTATTTTTGATTCTGGGGGATGATATTCTAAAAGGGAGAGTATAACATGCAATGCCATTTCAAAGCTCACTGCATTTGCTTTTCATTATACTTCATGGTTAAGCAGCCTTCTGAATTTGATGAATTTTATTTGCTCAATTAACTATATCAGTAGCATATTGTAAGGAAGCCATAAGATGGTAAATGTATGCCATAGAGCAAGTATAACCAGCTTCCACCTTTCCGGAGTTGTTCCTCATTTTAATGGGCATCATGTTCATTTCCAAATATCCATTAACTATTTTATTATTGGCTTCTTTGTACTCATCACCTGCCTTTATGTTTTAGACAGCTGGTTTACCTTCTTTTCCCTGCTCAGAACCACAATAAAGGCATATCTTGGCTTATTGCCCCCTTAAATATACTGTATGGCTAATACTTCTCTATGTATCAAATTTTTCCCAGATCCCCCCCAAAAATGATGCCAATGGGGATTCTGGCAAGAGATATTCTAAAATAGACCTCAGTGTTTTAAGTGTTTCAAGACAAGTCTGGAGAATAGTTTTAACTCCATGCTCACTATATCTTATATATTTTTTATTATTTATATTTCCTCATTAGATTTGGAAGACTATCTAATTCAGTCAATCAAACACTTTGCAAGCCGTCAGTACAAAATATTTCTTCTCTAAGGTTTAATGGCAGTTCTTAGCTAGATGAAGAAAAGTAAAAAAAAAAAAAAAAAACAATGAAAGTTTTTGAGGTCTAATGTGAAAAACTAATAATACCTTGTATATTTTCAGGATGGATTGGAGAAAAAAAAGAATTAAGTATATAACTCTTTACTTATGCTTGTAGCCATTGTAGACTAAAAGGGATCTGATATATTCTCATACCTTAAACAACTAAAATCTGGAGAAAAGTGTATAAAACAATATTATTCAGCCATTGGACAAAAGACAGCACAGGTCTATGATCGCTGAGAGAAGGATAATAAAAGGAGAATCCTTTTATTGTGTCAGCTGAATTTCTAGAGATAGTCTCCAGATCACAGTGTAGAAATGGAAAACTTAAATAGAGTCCAGGAGTCCTGCTGAGTTATGGAGACTGAAGTCAAAGTTCAGGATAGTCCAGAGGTCTAAAATTTTTCAGACAGTATACTAGAAAAGAAAAACTGTACAGAGAGAAGAGAAAGAAAACGAATGAGGGAGAGAAAGAATGAAAGAATGAAAATGGACACTGAAAACCTAGATAGATGTTTCCCTCAGTGTTTCATAGAGGATATAATTGTACATGTCTGAGGGGAAACAAGCAAAGGCCAAGGAAAGAAGCACCAGAAGCCATATGATAAACAATTCCTAGAACTCACACAGGTCTAGGAATACATGGGATTTCCCCGAGTGAAAGTAGAGAAATCACTAAAGGCATGAGGCATTTGTTAGAGTTCAAAAAAGTGTGTTTCTTTAGAAGTGGTATTAAATTAGCTCTAGACAATAAGTTTCCCTGTGCTTTCTTTAACATAGCTTCTAAGAAAGTTTCAAAAGTGGCTTAATCGTGTACCATTACAAAGTCAAACACACCTTAAAATCCGGAACACAATGTATATTTCAAAATGTCTAACATGCAGTAAAAAATTACCAGGCATGTAAAAAGCAGTATAACAATGACTTGTATCCAGAAGCAAAAAAGATCCATTAATAGAAACACTCCAAGATGACAGAGACAATGAAATCAGTGGACAAGAATGTTAAATAGCAACTATAAATATGCCCCTAAATTCATGAAGGTAGAAGAAAACATAAATATGAGAAGAGAAAGGGTCAATATGAAAGATACCCAATGGAAATTCTAGAGATGAAAAATGCATTATCTGAAATAAAATTCACTAGATGGGCTTAACAACAGATTAAATATTGTAGAAGTAAAGCCTGGTGAACTTGAAAACATAGAAGTGGAAGTTAATTGAATGCAAAATGAGTAACAGAGAGTTAAAAAGTTTTAAAGAATAAACAGAGGAGTGCGTGGGTGGCTCAGTTGGTTAAGCCACTGCCTTTGGCTCAGGTCATAACCCCAGAGTCCCAGGATTGAGTCCTGCATCTGGCTTCCCGCTTAGCAGGGAGTCTGCTTCTCCCTCTGACCCTCTCCCCTTTCATGCTCTCTCACTCTCTCAAATAAATAAAATCTTCAAAAAAAAAAAAAAAGATTAAACAGAGCATTTGTAACCTATGGAAGAAAGCAAAATGGTCCAACACATTTGTGATGAGAGCCTCAGAAAGAAAGAGGGATGTAGGCAAATATTTTTGAAATAATTGTCAAAAATGTTTCCAATTTGACAAAGCTATAGAGAAGTTCAGTGAACCCAAAATAGAAGAAACATAATCAAAGTGAGTAAAAGGAAAAAAATCTTAGCGGAAGTTGGATAAAATAGTCACAATACATAGAGAGGAAAAAGATCAGAATTACAACAGACTTCTTAGAAACCATGCAATTTGAAAAACAATAGAGTGGCATCTTTAAAATACTGAAGAAGGAAAATTTCCAACTTAGTTTAAAGAATTGAATCAATCCAAACAGAGTAGGAAAGGGGAAAAAGAATAAAGAACAAATAGAAAACTAATGGTATATGGTAGACTTAAACCAATCATCTTCATAGTTATATGAATTTGAAATGACTTAAATACTCCAATTAAGAGGTGCAGATTGTCAGAATAAAAGAACAAGGTGAAATATGCATCATCTACTGAAAATCCACTTTAAGTATAAAAATACATATTCAAAGTAAAGGAATGGGAAAGTTCTACCAAACGGTAATCAAAAGAACCACCATATATTGCCGAAATAGACTTCAGAATAAGAAATATTAACAAATAATAAGAAAGACTTTTCATTATGTTAAAGGAGTCAATTCATCAAAGGGAAATCACAATCTTAAATGTATATAAAGCCAATGATAAGGCTTTAAAACACATACAGCTAGAACTGACAATATTGTTAAAAGACAATATTAAGATAACAGAAGGGTGTCAAGAGCTATGAAGAGTCTGGGATTTTACCCTGTTTGCAAGCTAGTAGGCTAACATGATGCATCTTCGTTAAAAACTGGCCATGACTGCTGAACACACTACCTGACAGAAAGCACTGGACTCTTCCCTTAGAGACCAGGGACAATTTATTACTTACAGCAATAGCAGTAGCAGACTATTCCATCTTCTTGTACAGGTTCATCGAGCCCCATTTCCTACAGGACAATGTGACAAGGACCAGATGATGTCTGTACATGCATTGAATTGGGTTATAGAAGAGAAACTTTGAGTCTAGGGAACATAGATCTTTCATAATTAGTTGTGAGCAAAGCTGCCTGACATTTTTATCTGGAGGGAGGCATTATCTTTTTTATAATGGGCAGTAAATAAGCCTACTCTTTGCTCCAGAGGGAAACACCCACCATTTTTATCTTTCAAGACTATTTTCTTCTATCTTCCATGTCTGTTTACTTGAAAACAAGCAAAATTCTTGAAAACACATTTCAGCATAAAGGTGAAGTCAATTATGGCCTCTGGTAACAAGACTGCAAAAAATGTGAGAAATGTGTGGAGAATTTTCTGTTAAGACCATGTACAAACTACGAGAAAATGTTTTCAAAATGTGTATCTAAGAAAGGATGTGTTTCCAAAATATGTAAAGAGCTATTAAAACTCAGTAAGATAAAAAAAAAAAAAGATAAACATTTTGAACAGACATTTCATCAAAGATGATATATGGATTGCATGACAAACACAAAAATACACTCAACAGAAATAAGTTATTAGAAAAGTTTAAATTAAAACTGCACCGATATACCACTGCACCCCACTAGAATAGTTAAAATTAAAGATTTGCTATATGAAGTATCGATGAGCATGTGGAGCAACTAAGTTTTATATATTGCTAGTGGAAGTTCAAATTGGTATGTTTTGAAAAACGGTTTGGCAGTTTTTTAATACAATTTAATACATACTGACCAAATAAACCATCAATCTCCTCCTAGTTGTGTATCCATGAGAACATATGATAAATATCAACACAAAACATATTCAATATTAATATCAATAATATTAATATTCAATATTATTGAATTAATATCAATCAATATCAATTATATTAATCAATATCAATATTGAATTGGGAATAAAGGTCTATTAATATTTGAATATTAATGTATTAACATGAATATTAATTAATTCAACACTAATATTCAGTAATATTAATATTCATACCAACACATTAATATTCAAATATTAATAGACCTTTATTCCTAATATCCCCCAACCGATGAATGCCACACAGTGGAGCATATCTCAGCCATACAAAAAGAAGAACTCTTGATACATATAACATGGATAAACCTCAAAAGCATTATGCAAAGTAAAAAAGGCCAGACACTAAAATACTACATAATTTCAATTAAAAGGACTCATAGAAAAAAATAAACCTAGTGTCAGAAAGTGCTTCATTGCGTGCATTGGCAGTGAGAGAACTTTTTAGGATGAAGGAAATTTTCCAATCTTGCTGTAGTTCTGGTTATATTGAATTATTTCTTTAGAATTCTTGAATTTTACGTGTAATTTTTACTTCAGTCAAGCTATTAAAAATAGAAATGTGGCTTTCTTTATTTTAGCAAATCGCCAAATTGACTAGCCATATTTTGTCTTTTTGTAAGCATGTTCTTAGCGTTGTTTGATAGTTTGTTATTTTCTCTTTCTCTCTTTCTTATAAATAAATAATAGTTTGCAAATTGTCAATTTCATGAGGTCTTATTATTTATTTTTAAAATCGCTAATGTTAAAATTCAGCTAGATTGGAATTCTCTTACTGCCTGGAACTCTAGCTTGGCTTTGGAAGGTAGTGTATTTCAGGCAAATGAGAAATAATCTATTTCATTTTAATTTTCAGGATTTTCCCCCTGAGTTCAGTTCTGTTTACCTCTATGAGCCTGGCCAAATTTTTGACTTAATGCTTCTTGACCTTACCTCGATAACTCTCAAGGTCATTATATGTCTTATAACATTAAGAACCAGCATGTATTGTACACTTATGATATGGCAGATCGTGTTCTAATGACTTCATAGATTTATATCTTTTAATTCTCACAACAATGTTGTAAAAGGAATGAAATTATTTTTTCCATTTCATAGATCACGAAACTGATATATAGCAACTTCCAAATTCATACAGCTGATCAATGAGGAAACAGAGATTTGACTCTAGGCAGTACAATTTTAGTTTGTTCCCTGAACTGAAATCTACAAATCCTCTAAAATATAGATCTTAAATTTAAGCGTGTAGGAGAATCAGTTTACTTAAATTCTATTCTCAGATTTTCCCCTTTCCCTCATGATTCTTAGTTGGTGGGTTTAGGATGAATCCAGTAATCTTTTCGTTTAGCATGCGCTACAGGTAGTGGTTTGTCGAACCTGGTTTGAGAAACCCCATTTTCTGGGGCATCTGGGTGGTTCAGTCAGTTAAGCATCTGACACTTGGTTTCGGCTCAAGTCATGGCCTCAGGGTCGTGATCTCAGGGTTGTGAGATCAAGCCTCACCTTGGGGTCCATGCTTAGTGTGGAGTCTGCTTGAGATTCTTTTCCCCCCTCCCCCCTCCCCCTCCCCTGTAGCTCACCTTGGTCACGTGCTCTCTGTCTCTGTCTCTCTCTCTCTCTCTCAAATACATAAATAAATAAATTAATTAATTAATAAACATTTTCTGTGACTTTAAGCTAACTGCTTAACTTTTCCAGGCCTTTGTTGTCACCTATTCAAAGGTCATGTTTTTTTTAGGATAGAATGGGATGACAGTTCCTGGCACACAGTAAATTCTCTAGAATAAATTAGTTTTTGTTGCTCTTGGTGGTAGATGTTATTTCATAGAATTGCTCAACAGTAGCAACTGTTTTCAACCCTATATTTCAGTGAAATGATATTATCCAATAAGCAAAAGGTATTTCAAAGTGAAAAGACATCTTATTGAATGTAAACACTTTTTTTTTCAATTTGATTATATCAGGAATTACAGTGTGTTCTGCTCCAACATGTTTCTAAAATACCAATTAGCTCATCTGTAATTGGTAAATAGAATTACATTAGTGTTATGTAGACGTTGCAAAGCTTTATATTGTGATTTATGCCCCCCAAAGTGGGCAGAATAGTCAGAGTTGAATTATAACGTTGGGTGGGAAAAGAAGGCCCTCAACTTTGATACTAAGTAGTCAGCGGGAGCCCTTTTGGTTTTAAGTAAATTTTAAAAACAAGGGCCGGTATTTGGGGCTCCGTGGCCACAGGAACATACCCCTTGTCCTGTGTGGCTCTTAAATATTTGCAGATTGTGCACTGCCCCCTGTGTCCATTTCAGTGGCAAGCCTGTTGGCTCAGAGTTTGCCTTCCAATTGGATTTTTCCTACCAATTCTAATTAACATATTGCCAGCACTTCCCATCAAGTGTGGAACATTTTTGTTGTTGTTGCTGTTTGCTTTGTTTTTTGTTTGCTTGTTTGTTTTCAACTTTGGGCTGAGCTGCTTGCTTGGGTGGTCCAAAGTATCTTCCAAGGTACCAATATTATTTTTGCTAGTGATCTGTTCCCAAAGTTGGATATTTTCAGTGGTCTTCCCAGAACCTATTTTCCCCACAAGTCCTATTATTTTGGTTATGCCATTTTGTTTGCAATGTGGGGATTGCAGGATGCGTGTTTCTTCTCATATACTTTAAACCCCATTTTAGGAACATGAATATCTCCTGCTTTGCAGTATCTTACAGTCTACGGAAGGGATGGTGTGTTAATGGTTTCTTAATTAAAAGTAACTTATTTTCTCACAGTGATCATTTCTTTCTTGCCGCTAGTGTTGTATTTGTTTCTTATTATACTATTTTATTTTATTTTTTTATTTTTAAAGATTTTATTTATTTATTTGACAGAGAGAGAGACAGCCAGCGAGAGAGGGAACACAGGCAGGGGGAGTGGGAGAGGAAGAAGCAGACTCATAGCGGAGGAGCCTGATGTGGGGCTCGATCCCAGAACGCCGGGATCACGCCCTAAGCTGAAGGCAGACGCTTATTGACTGAGCCACCCAGGCACCCCTCTTATTATACTATTGAGTAAATCCCAATTGAGTTACTTTCTTTTTTAAAGTTGGCAAGATTTCTAATTTGTATTTGAATGTCTTCAATGCTTATATCAACAGAACATATAAATTCAACTTTAGTTGTTAGCTTTTATCTGTAAATTTCTGCTTCTTACCTAAAACGACATAATAATCTATAGGCTGGAAATAGTGACAAAGAAAATAGTTTCTTTACTGTAGAGATATTTTCTACAATAATTATGATTCTTATAATTACTATTATTTATTGATGCCCATTATGTGTCCACTCATTTTTCTAGGAACTTGACTTGCAATATTACTAATTCTTAAAATATTTAGTGAATATAACATAGATTTTCTAAATAAAGAAAAAAATAAGTAAATCTGTGTCTTTTAGAATCTTCAAGAAAAATATGAGGGATATGAAATAAATTCCTATTATGAGGTAATACTATTGAAATTTCAACACCATCACATAATTATAATTACTAAATAATGGAGGATTTTATTGATATACCCATTATCTAAGTGCAACTACTTTAAAGATGTTAATGCACTCATCTCAGATGTTTCTTATAAAGTTACCCGTTGCTTTTGTTATGGATCTGGACATGCTTTTACCAGAAATAGAACATAATCAAATATACTGAAATAACTTTATGAATAGAAGCAGCATTGTTCATAGTCACTGAATATGTATATGATTATTTAGTAGATTAGGATTTTAGTTTGGATCTAAAGAGCTTGAATAACAGCATTATTTTAAATTGTTTCTAAGGTGGTTTTTTAAGTTACTCTAAATAGTACAGGCTCTCACATTTTCTAACTGCATGACTTTGGTCCAATTACTTAAATGACTCTTAGTCTTAGTTATCCTTTCTATATAGTGGAGAGAATAAGTTCGCCTGTTCTTGAGTGGTCCCACGGGTTACATGTGAAGTAACTGCTATATAGTACATTCCACATACATGTTAGCTGGGAATATTGTTATTGTTATTAAAATTAGAAAAAATCATTACTATATATCTAGTGTCTTGCTATCCATATTTGCTATATTTGCATAACCTAGACAGGTATCATCTGCTGAATGATTTAACAGATTTAGCTAGTTGCACTATGGCATGAATTTAACCTGATTTCATGGGATAAAACAGAATGAGCACAGTGGTTCATGGCTGTCAGTAGTGAAAAATAGCTGGAAATCAGACAAACAGCTTCATTGCTGAGATTGTTTCCGGGCTAAAAGTTCTTCCAACAGCTGTTTGTTTTGGCCATTAATCGTGTCCATTCTTTTTTTTTTTTTAACTGGGGGAAATACAGTTTTCTTTAAAAAGAGAATGTAGGCTGGTTATTTCTGAAGTCAGGAAGAACTCCTGTCCTTCCACTATTGTGGTCTTTTGGCTGCCTTGACAGTTGGACTGAGGACTTTTCCTTTTGTTTCTCCACACTTTTTTATTCTCAGCGCTCAGACTCAGACTGCTGTAGTGGGAGGAAAAAATATAACTAGGAGCTCTTTAATCCTCGAGAAGGAGGTTTGTAACAGTTACCTTCAAGAAAAGTTTACTCCCTAAAGGAGTATTTAATATTACATAGACACTGACTCACTGAACAGAGAGAGAGCGAGGCTAAGAGAGAGAGAGAGAATGATGAGAATATGAGAATTCTAGCCAGCAAGAAAGAAAGATACTTAACTAAAGATGAAGGGAAGTTTTGCTTCTTCCTGGAAGTTATATTATTAGTTGTGTTTTTTTTTTTTTTTTTTTTTTTTTTGAATCATGATGACTGCTAGTTTTGTTTAAAGTATTTGTTCTGGAAATACTAAAGTTGGAGTCTACCAGACTGAGGTTAGAAGCATTTTCTTTGGCAGCAAGAAGATACTTTTATAGAAGCCATGCCTGTACTTGGGGTTGCCTCAAAACTGAGACAGCCAGCTGTTGGGTCAAAGCCTGTTCATACTGCTCTTCCGATACCAAATCTTGGCACTGCTGGGTCACAGCCCTATTCTTCAAGACCTTTGGAACTTACTGAAACAGAGAGCTCAATGCTTTCTTGTCAGCTCACATTAAACTCAACCTGTGAATTTGGAGAGAAGAAACCCCTCCAAGAAAAAGCTAAAGAGACAGAAGACAGTAAGGTTAGTGGCTGAAGGTTACTTGCAGACTTACAGAGCTAAAATGCAGATTTCTTTGTAGGTGGAATATAAAGCATGTTGTGAAATGGGAAGTGGTAGAGGAACACCGGTGTAAGAAAGTAAGTAGTTTGTGTACCTGAAAAGCTAAATATTTAGCTTTTGTAAAAGAGTATTGATAATTTATAGTTGTAGCAAATGTCATTGACAAATTTCTCTGAAAATGCATGTTTGTTATCACTTAGTACTACTTATTGATAAAGTGCCTGGTTAGTCTTAGCACTTTATTACTAATAACCATAAGCAGTCACAAATATGAGAAAAAGGGACCTACTGTTCATGCATATTACATTGTAAAAGAAGGAGATTTATCTGTAAAAGTCAATATAGATGCCATCACTTTTTTCTAAATGTCATTTGCGTTTTAAACACTTTCTGTTTGAATATATGTATCTTAGACTGCTTAATTCATTGCAATATGAACAAAAATGAAATATTAGTTTCCTTGATATTGCACATTTGTCTGGATTTTCACTTGTAAATTGAAACCCTACTGTTTTACTTATTACTGACATCTTTTTAGTCATTTAATTTATGATATTTTGTAAGCAGTGGCTCCTAGCTCTTAGTTTCTAAGCCATACTGCAGTCATTTTCTCCAGATGCTGAGGGCTTGCATAGCCTTTCAGTTGTTAAACTTCAGGGAGATCCATTTGTAGCCTGAGAAACATCACTTCTTAATGCAGCAGTAAGTATGATGTCAAGCTTTCCAAAGTTACTGTCCTCACCTCTGGCTTAGGGACTGCTTTGATTTTCCTTTCCCACCCAAATGTAATTCTAAAACAATTCACGAAAAAACTTCGTGTTGAAATCCAATCTACAAGCTAAAAAGAAAGCCACCCCTTTTGTCTGAAATGTCCATTCGTCTATCTCCACCTGTTCAAATCCTCTAAGGAACAGCCAAATGCAACTTTTTCCCTAAATTCTTTGCTAGCTACCCCTAACCCCTCCTTTCCTGTCTTGTGATTCTTTGGTTGTAGTAATACTTAAAGCGCAATTATTTACATTGTATTTTAATTATCCAGATGACTTCTTTCTATTCTCACTGAATTGAAAATATGCAGATAGCAGGGCCTTATTTATACTGTGATACAGCTCCCTCTGCCCAGTGCTTTATGCCTCAGAATTAAAGAGTAGTTGAATGGATTAATACATGAATGAATGAATGAATGAATGAATGAATGAATGAAGAATTATTCTGACAAAAACTTAGTTAAATTTATTAGTCTTTTTGGATCATTTAGTCTATAAAACAGAGGGCTTGGAGTGAATGATTTTTAAGGTACTTTTTGCTCTGAAGTTATATTATTCCTTTTGTGTTTTAAGAAAACATTAGAAAAGCACACAAGAAAAATCAGTTAAAAATAATTAATTATAGGCTTATAGTTCTCATTCCAATGTAAGCAATTCAGGGTAAAAGAAGGGAAGTATAAATTATCAACAAAAGACTAAAAATATTTAACTTTATACAAATAATTAAAAGTAAATGCCACATAGTTCTGTTCTAATGTTCTGTGTACCCACAATGACTTGTCAGGATTAGATGGAAAGAATAGGTAGACCCTTTTTCTCTGCTGACCATGACTCTCATCTGCAGGTTTAGTCAAACTTCCATTTTGCTAAATGGCCTTGGCCTAAGACTTGTGCACCATAAATACTGTTTCCAACAGAATTATGGTTCATCTCTTTGGTTAACAAACATATCAATCACCCATCTGATATTCCAATAAGACTTTGTGGTAAGCAATGTTGTATTTAGGGGATGTTTTTAACATGCCACTTATCAGATTAAAAACTTTTTCAAACAAATTTAAAGAATGCCTTGTCAGCATTTCAGAATATTTCTAAATGTCAAGAAAGTACATTTTAAGATTTTTATAAACTTTGAAAAAATAGAACTGAAGAAAATAGCAGAAATGACCAAGAAAGTTGTATTAGAGATAATCAGATTTGACTGCAAATAGTAGAAAACTCAACATAACAATAGAATAAACAGCACAGGAGTTCATTTTTTTCTTCTTTTTTAAATTTAAATTCAATTAATTAACATATACTATATTATTAGTTTCAGAGATAGTTTTGTGATTCATCCATTGCATACAACATCCAGTGCTCATTACATCAAGCGCCCTCCTGAATGCCCATCACCCAGTTACCCCATCCTCCCACCCACCTCCCCACCAGCAACCCTCAGTTTGTCACCCCAAGTTAAGAGTCTCTTATGGTTTGTCTCCCTCTCTGATTTCATCTTACTTCCTTTTTCCCTCCCTTCCCCTATGATCCTCTGTCTTTAAATTCCACATATGAGAAAAATCATATGATAATAGTCTTTCTCTGACTGACTTATTTTGCTTAGCCTAATACCTTCATGTAAAGGATATCTGGAAGTAAGCAGTCCATAGCTGGGTAGGGTGGCTTCTTGAAATTTTCAGGGAATCCGTCTCTCTCTTTTGCCCATCAGTTTGTGGCATCTATCTCTCTGCCTTCAGTGGATAATTGAGTTTTATTCAATTAGAAAGACAGACCCTGCTTCATTAAGGATTCTTCCACATCCAATTGGCCTGCTTACAATCCCAAGGACTACATAGCCATTCCAGACTCTAATTGTTGACACCTCTTCTTCTATTGTAGTTCCATCTAGCTACTGTTTTCCAGATATCTCCTTTCTGGGTATCCCAAGTTGTTCAGAGTGCTTAGTCTCACTGTCTTTTAACAAATAAATAACTTTAATTCCAGATTCTATGCTACATACATTTGGAATCTCCATCACCATACCTCAAGGTCTTATGTTTTTCTCTAGCTATCTCTTGTTCTGAATTCTTACTTTCTTTGAATTTTCTAATGTCTCTCTTCATATGGTTGGTTTTTCCATTCTTCCTGGGCATTCATCCAAATGAGGAAGAGAGTCACTTTACATTGGAAACTTTACTTAAGAATCAAGAGATAGGGGCGCCTGGGTGGCACAGCGGTTAAGCGTCTGCCTTCGGCTAAGGGCGTGATCCCGGCGTTGTGGGATCGAGCCCCACATCAGGCTCCCCCGCTGGGAGGCTGCTTCTTCCTCTCCCACTCCCCCTGCCTGTGTTCCCTCTCTCGCTGGCTGTCTCTATCTCTGTCGAATAAATAAATTAAAAATCTTAAAAAAAAAAAAGAATCAAGAGATTAAAGTTAAGAAAGGGGGTTCAATTTTGTTACAGCTCAGCAAATCACATGCAATTAAGCATTAGACATCCTTGTTCATGAAAGTCCCCTGGCCATACCTATGACCTTAGCCTTATTTTTTCATTCCGCAGCCTCGTTCCAGCTTGGTCTGCCACCTTGTTTTATTTCTCATTTTTACTGTCATTTCAATTTCTTTCCAGTTCTGGGCCCACTCATCTTTTCCCTTTTTGATTACCTATGCAAACTCAAGATTCTTTACATTATTATAGAAAATAATTTTGGGCACTGACCTTGTTCTTTATGGGAAATTTCTTATTTTTTTCTCATGACATTTCAAAGAAGGCTTTATTATCCACATTTACACAGAAATAAATTCAGAGCAGGAGACATAAGATCAGATGGTTAACTAGTACCAAAATCCAGAATTTAAATCTAGGTTTGTTCCTACAAAGCTTTTGTTTCTTTGTTTGTTTAAGTTTATTACATTGTACTTTCTCTTCATGATGTAATTGCAGTATTTTTTTTCTAGTTATACCCTATCTCCCAAATCTCACCAACTCTTAAGAGTCAGTTCAAAAGTCAAAGAAAAGAATAAACAAATTGTTGTGGAGGTTAAAAGGAAGGAAAGTTTGCATCCAGTTAGGGAGGTCTGAAGGAAATTCTTGAAAGAGCAGTGCTCTCCTTGTCCATGTTAGTATGGACATTTGTTTCATTTTCTTACTTTACCAGTTGCAAGGACCATTAAGGTAGAGATATGTTCTTAAGATTACATTCACAGGGTGTTAGCACTAATGCTTTAAAAACAGAAGAGACCTAAAGCCTTAAATTGAATATTTAAAAAAATATGAATAGCAATATATACAAGCAAATATATTGTAAGAATAGGATTGCTATTGAGGGCAATATTTTTGTCAATTTTAGGCGCGAGAGAAATCCTATTTGGATGGAGCATTCAGGAAAGACTTCACCAAGTAGTCGGTATTCAATGGGCAGATAGGACGCAGGTATAGGAAAAAAAAAAAAAAAAGCATTTCTTGAAGGAGAGGTTTACATAGAATACCCAGTGAGTAAACCATTATAATTTGAGGAGAATGTTTATGGAAAGGAACAGGTTTGGGTCAGATTATACATGGAAGCAGACTTCATTAGATAGACATTGGGGAAGACTCTTATGTAAGAATGAGACAAAATTACACTGGCAATGATATTTAGGAGAAATCAGAGCAGAGAAGGACTAATATTAATTAATGTTTATAGAGGCTTGTTATATGCCTGATAGTGGGCCAAACACTTATGGAGTGTCCATCAGCCCTCACAATAGCCCTATGATATAGGCACTGATATTATCCTCATTTCATAGGTAAAGAAACTGAGGCAGAGAGAGGTTATATTACTTACCAATATTTCAGTGCTGGAGTGGAGGGGAATAGAGACTCAGACCAAGGCTGTGTGCCTCCAGAAGACTGTACTCTCATCTAGTAACACTGCAACAGTGAAGACTTCTCTGTGTCAGTGGGAGAGAAGAACTTTTGATTGACTTGATTTCTAGATAGACTAGTAAGGTTTGTTTTAAATATTTGGTTAACACTGCTAGTGAATTGCAAATAAATCACTGGTGTACTCAAGTGCCTAGAATATCAGAAGACAATTAAGTTGACATATGGTCTCTACTGAGTTTTTCAAATAACAGAAAAAAATAAAAGAAACCCCATGATAGAATTATAGCAGCAGATGTCAATAGAGTAGATGACTGGCTCTGGCTTCCAGCTGTTTTCTTCTTGGAGAAGATGCCTGATTGCTGAGGACTGTCGACACTCCTGTTGGCTTGCTCACATGGTAGCACTTCCAAAGCTCTCCAGGCCTACAGCTGCACAGGTCAGCCCTTGGGTCCCTCTAGATGGTTCCGCCTTCCTAGCCTGTTTCTGCTGTGCTTGCATATTTACTTATTTGTACTTAAAGAAACATGATTATTTCTTTTTCTGGTTATGGCTCATGATCCAAGTTTCACGGTTAAGCTGTTAATGGACGTTTTAATTGCTTTTGCCTTTGTGGTAGCAATGGTATGAAGAATGTTGTAATGATCCTTGAATTTTAACATTTTCTCTACTGGCAGAATGTTAAGCTTTTCAATATTGTACATTTATTTCTCTCGAGTAACCGTTAGTAGAGATGTAGCCTTTTAATGCTATCGTTTGCTATTTTAGTTTGTGCTTTCCAAAGTCCTTAAAGAATTATATCTCATGCTTTCAACTATGAAATTACTAATTATTCTTGGGTAAATTAAAAGTGATTAAATGTTATTGAAAATCTCATACAACTTTTATGGTTCTTCTTTAAGTGTCAATATTGTATGTATATTTGATGCCAATTTGTCAAACATGTTCTTAGTTTCTTAAAACTTTCTACTATTATGTACATGTTTCTTTTCTTTGATATAAAGGAAGGCAATAAATATGTGTAGAAACATAAAATCAATAGATATGTCACTAATTTTTAAGCACAATTGCTTCATGGTTGTATGCTATCACATCTCCAACAATTATCCTCAGTCTTGAACTTAATGTATTAGGTGCCTAGTTAAAAGAACATGAAATTAGGAGTTCAAAGATTTGACTTAAACTTCTGCTAGATCCTGAAAAGATAAGTCACTTAAATTCTTCAATCTATTTATCCTTGGAAATGAAGTTAATAGCTCTTGATAAGGCTTTTCTGAAGGTAACGTTTTTATTATCCTCTCCCTTTCTCCTTCTTCCCAATTTTGTCCTAGCACTTATCTCTTTACTCTTATTTTTTCAGTCTCCTCCTCTCCAGTGGATCCTTTGGACCAGGATTTTTCAAACTTGGCACGTTTTGGACCTGATAATTCTTTGTTGTGAGGGCCAGTCTTACTATTATAGAATATTTAGCAGCCTCCCTGCTATTACTGATTACATGCCAGTAGCATTCTTCACTTGTGACAAACAAAAATGTCTACAGACGTTGTGAAATGTACCCAGAGAAAGGGCAAAATCAAACCGAGTTGAGAAACAGTGCTTTAGATTCAGCTTCCAAATCGCTCAGGTTGTCACTATTTTTTTTTTTTTGCCATTTTTTATTGAAGTATAATTGACACACGTTACCTTAGTTTCGGGTGTGCGACATAGTGATTCAACAACTCTATACCTTATGCTGTGCTCACCACAAGTGTAGCTACCATCCATCACCACACAACGCTATTACACTATCATTAATGATATTCTCTATGCTGTATATTTCATCCCCATGACTTGGTCATTCCATAACTGGAAGACCGTGCCTCTTACTCCCTTTCACCCATTTTGCCTGTCTCCCCACAGCCCTTCCCTGTAGCAACCATCAGTTTGTTCTCTGTATTTATGAATCTGTTTCTGTTGTTTGCTCATTTGTTCTGTTTTCTAGATTCCACATATAAGTGAAATCATATGATATTTTTATTTCTCTGGCTGACTTATTTCACTTAGCGTAATACCCTCTATGTCCACCCATGTTGTTGCAAATGGCAAGAACTCATTCTTTCTTATGGCTGAGTAATATTCCATTGTATGTACATACCACATCTTCTTTAGCCATTTATCTGTCAGTGAACACTTGGGTTGTTTCCATTTCTTCAGTCTTGGAAATAATGCTGCAGTAAACATAGGGGTGCATCTATCTTTTCAAATTGGTGTTTTCATATTCTTTGGATAAATACCCAGTAGTAGAATTACTGGATCATATGGTCTTTCTATTTTTAATTTTTTGAGGAACCTCTGTACTGTTTCCCACACTGGTTGCACCAATTTACATTCCCATCAACAATGTATGAGGGTCCCCTTTTCTCCACATCCTCATCAACACTTTTTATTTCTTGTCTTTTTGATAATAGCCATTCCGACTAGTTTGAGGTGATATCTCATTGCTTTTGATTTGCATTTTACTGATAATTAGTGATATTGAGCATCTGTTCATGTGTCTGTTGGTTATCTGCATGTCTTCTTTGGAAAAATGTGTATTCAGGACTTCTGCCCATTTTTTAATCAGTTTGTTTGTTTTGGTGTTGAGTTGTATAAGTTCTTTATGTTGGATATTAAGCCCTTATTGGATATATCATTTGCATATATTTTTTGCCATTCCATAGGTTGCCTTTTTGTTTCAAAGTGTTTCCCTTCCTGTAGGTTTCCTTTACTGTGAGAAAGTTTTTCATTTTGGTGTAGTCCCAGTAGTTTTATTTTGCTTTCATTCCACTTGCGTGAGGAGACATACTTAGAGAAATGCTGCTAAGGTTGCTTTCTTCTAGGAGTTTTATGGTTTCAGATATCTAATATTTTTAAATATTATTATTATTATTATTTCCTTCAATCTGTTTCAGATGATCACTCCTTCAACACTTTGCAGATGTATTTCTTGAAAGTTTAGTTTGTATTCAGTGCCACTATTCCAGGTTTTGTGTTTGTTTTATTTTTCCTGATTTCTAACTCCTATTCTGTTTTCCTAGAGGTTATCAATATTTTTTGAAAAGACATCTCTTCTTGGTTAACATTTTAATTAATTAGCCTATTTATTTATTTATTTATTTATTTATTTATTTATTTTTATTAACATTTTAGCTCTTGTTTTCATCCTGTTTGCAGCACTTGACATCTGCTGACCACAATACTCTTTTTGGAATGCTCCAATATTTACTAGTCCAGTGACCTTGGTGAGTCAATTGGTACTTAAGCCTTAATTTCTTCATTTAAGAAATGAAGACAATATAAACTGCCTCATAAAATTATTGTGAAGAATAAATGAGATATTGCATATAAACTATATTTCAACAGAGCACCTAGTATATAGTTGGTGGTCAACATTCTTTACTGATTATATAATATTATAAATATATCTCATAGTTTACCACAAAAACTAATAGTAAGAGTTGGTAGTTTGACAAAGGAGGCAGTGATTAATTCTCCATGCACAGCGAAAATAACATTCCCACCATGTTTTGACTGGTGAATTTGTTTAGCCAAACATATTTGGAAAAAAGAACATTTTAAGTAGATAGTTATTTACCAAGATGTGTAATACTGTGCTGTGTTTGGAACAATATACATTATTCAGCAATCCTAGAAGGTAGGATGCAAGTAAGAGAGATGAAGTTGAGTTGAGGCATTGGGAAGACAGCCATTAGATGTCCAGTAAGTTCCTTGAACTTACTTTGTAGAGGGTGGAGGGAGGATGCCAATGTGACGCAAGTAAGTCTATGTTTTAGAAAGATGATGAAATGAAACGTGGATGGATTCAGTGAAGGGAGAGAAGTTCAAAAATACAGAAGAGAAGAGTGTGATAGAGCAAAATTTTGACTAAAATACCAAGCTATAGAGCAATGGAAGAGGGACAAGTCTAGTAAAATAAGCATTGGATGTTTGGGTACCTTTATTAATTACTAGTAATCCACAAAATTTTAAGTCTTGAAGGATAAATACATTTTTCTTCAAACAAAAACTTATAGTGTAGTTGGAAATGATAATTTGTGAACTTGGCAGCAAGTAGCAATTAAAACTAATGATAATTACTAATACTTTTTCAGTACCTGCCACCTTCTGGATGCTATACCCAGTTTATTATTATAATTAAACATATATAGGAGCTGAACTCATATTGGTGCTAAAGTAGAGCAGGAATTTCAACCTTGGTGTGTTTGACTCCTATGTCAGTCTCCCTCTCCGTCTCTCTCTCACAATTTATAAACCATAGTCAAAGTCAATGTTATTCTTTTCTCTCTATGTGGACACTTAGTTACATAATGGGGGAAAAAAAAGAGTGAGGAATTAATCTTTGACAAGATTCACTTTTAATTCTTCCTCTCCTCCCAACCCCCACTGTTGCTCCATTTTGGCTTTAAAAAGTGCTTTTCTTTGGATTTCTAGTCACTGGTCCAATAGGGAAATTCAATATCTGTGGGAGAGTTCATTAATTGGATACATGGCAGGATTTCCCCCTGTTCCCAGTAAATGGAATGATTTGTTAAAAAGTGTCGCAATTCTGCCTGCAGAAAGTCACCAGATGAGAGAACATTGGTAAAAATTTACCATTTTCCCAATAAAATAACATGACACAATCTCCATGAAGGAAAAGAAAAAAAGAGAAAAGAAAACAAAACAAAACAACAGACCATTACTTATTGCTATATTTCAGTGCTGTAAAGGACTCTTTTGTAAAACTGAAAACCCGAGGTGCACAGGTTACAGTTTTCCATCATGAAATGTATAAAATTTTATGAACCATCAACATGGCATTGTGTTAAAGTAATGCTAACTTCTGTAACAGATGAACTCAAGGTCTCAGTGGCTTAACACAATAGGAATTTACTTTTTATGTATATTTACCTGTTCCATATAGTGAGGGCTTGATGAACTATGGTCTATAGGTCAAATCTGGTCGGGCACCTGGTTTTGTTAAGTGAAGTTTTATTGGAACACAACCATGCCATTGGTGTGTGTGTGTGTGGCCTATGGTTGTTTTTGTGCTGTAATAGCAGAGTCGAGTAGTTACAATAGAGACTGGCCTGCAAAGACTGAAATATTTACTATCTGGCCCTTTATAGAAAAAGTTTGCTGACACATGCATATGATAACTCAGGAAACCAGATTCCTTAGAGCTTGTGGTTCCATCATCCTACCTCCAACCAGCCATCAGTGAAACAGAGAAAATGAAAGATTGCATAAGAGACTGAGAAATTTCATGTGTCACTTCCATTCAGTTCTGTTGGTCAGAACTGAGTCATATGATGAAACCATTTGCAAGAGAGGCTAGGGATTACAGTCTACCTGTGTGCCTCGAAATTAAGGGAAATGGTTTGGTGAACTATTAGCCAGCATTTAATTAGCCAGAGACTGCCTAATTTGTCACATTTTCAAGATTAAGCAAGAATTTGCCATATTGAAAATATTCTGAAGTAACCTAAAGTGTCTTCCAGATTGTCAAGCTGTCCTGAACTGTAGGGATGTCTCTTTAAACGTAATACATTAATAAGTGGAGAACCATAATTACACTCAAGTTACTAAGTGTACAGAAAGAAAATCTTTCTGTTAACTCAGCTTTTAAAGAAAATAGACCGGGTGCATCTATACAGAAGTATCATAAAAAATGTTCATGGTGGTGTCATGACTCCCCTGGCTGCTCCCCCCTTATGATTTTGATAACCACCTTCAATTTGTCCTGTTCCAATCTGCTGATCCAAACTCTATTCTGAAAGCAACTCTTTCTTGGTTCTGTGCCTTGTTTCTATTTGCTTCATTACTCAGTTTTTCGCATTCTTCTTTTGTTGGATCTGGAAGCTCTCCATCAGAGCTGAGAACCAAAAAGCCAAGGCAGTGTAAGATGTGAATTCTAGAAGTGACGTTTAGAGAATCGGGATGGAGTCAGTCATCACCCGGGGAGGGAGGCATTTGCTGGCTTCTAGATTTGGTCCGATGGGTGGCTGCATAGTTGTGTGAGGGAGTACCTGCTCTTTTGGCCTGGAGACATGATGTAGCTTCTGTCAGCACATTGCAAATTGGTTCCAAAGGGGTCCTGGTGGGAATGTGTGAATGGGTCATTGACAAACCCACCACAAGCATTGAAAGAAGCAACTCAAGGTAATCCTTTCAGATATAGACCATGGTATGCAACTATAAGAAACAATACATAAAACAACTTCTTTTCAAATGCAAGATAAATTTCTAAACGACTTAATTGGTCTTTAAATTTAGTTGTGTACATGGGACTGCTTCTATTCTGGTTTCTACTTCTCTTTGACAGTGTTTACTGTGTAGCTTTGGATCAATTTAATTTGCTCACTTTTTAGACTCAAAAAAATACACAGGTTATGTATTTCTCTTCATTGTCCCTGAATGCTCATATTTTTAATATAATATTGTGCTTTTTTTTTTGAAAATTTATTGAATTTCTACAGAGTGATATTTTTGCCAGAACCTTTTGTTATTATTTTGACCCATATATTTTGGGGGTTGTGTTTCACATTTCCTTTTTCTTTAAACCATCTGCTTTTTATAGCTGTTTCTTCCTTCCTGTGGTTGACTTTTTGATATCCACACTTGTGTGTTGCTTTCTTACATTGAACACAAGGTTTATCATCTCCAGCAATATGTTCTCTCTGTTCTTTTCTTCTGATTCAGGCTAGACCTATTGTATTCTAAAACCAGACTGCTATTTCACAAATGTGAATCCCTCCAGTGCCCACTTCTGGGTATATATCATGTATCCTAGGTGACTTTTCTATCTTTGTTAGTCATTCATCCAATCATTAGGCCATCATCAACTGTTTATTGCATACTTGTCATGCACAAGGCAAAGTGTGTGTGTGTGCATGTATATATATGTGTGTGTGTGTGTGTATGTATATGTATATGTGTGTATATATATACACACATATATATGTACATGCACATATATGTGAGTGTGTGTATATATATGTGTATATATATGCTTATTTTAACATGATAGACTTCATAGGAAATATGCTTGCAACAACTGGGACTCTTGGAAATTTATATTCACTCTTTTTATGTCAACATTAAATTTTTAATTAATATTACCTAGAAAAAACAGAAATGATTACAATTCCGATTTTCAATAATCATTACTTTTATTATATATTTTGAGTATGTTTGTTTAATTTAGAATAGACTTACCCCTTCCAGTTGTGACAATCAAAAATGTCTCCAGACATGGTCTGTCCCCTGGGGAAAAAAATTGCCCCCAGTTTAGAACCACTGATTTAGATCCTGCCTTGTTTGAAAAAAGGATTTAGTAGAATTAATAAGCATAGACAACATAGAAGATTTCAAAACATATGCAAATAAAATGGGATTACAAGAAGCAAAGAAAAATAGAAAAGGATAATGGTAGAGGAAGGGCTGCAATATACAAATATATCAAATTTGTGCTGTGATGTTTTGTATCATAGTTGGAGGTCACCTACATATTTGGATCTGCGCTTTCGAGTTGCTCATACATAAAGGTTAAGCAAGTACTGTTTTAATCAGTCCCTAAATCATGAGCTAATATTTGCTCAGGAGATTCACATCTTTGTTTCTATGTGTACAAAGAAATATTTCCTATGGGCATTTATAGAGACATTCCTATGTAATTTGTATAACAATTTTCTCAACATTTTCATTACAAATTTTAGTTATTGTTTTCTCTCCTTATCTCTACCTTCTATACAAAACCATTAAGATAAAATTTTTAATTAAGTCCATTTAGGATGACCAGTCGTACTGGTTTTTTCAAGACTGTCCTGATTTTCGCAGTGCAGATCTCTTAATTTGGGAATCTTGCAGTCCAGAACAAAGTGGGATGGTTAGCCTAATTCTGAATCATATGTTCTTGTTTTTCCTCTTTAGTTTCATTCTGGCTTTTTAAAATTCTCTAATTATTAATTTTAATTCTGTAGTTGAAAATATATTTTCTATTACTCATTTTAAAAATATCACCTTATTTAATTAACAATTCATTGTCAGAGGTTGTCAGTTCTCTGTTCGGCTATAACAACATATATTTTCTTAAGTTGCAATTATTCAGATTAGAAGTAATTTCTATGGAGGCTGTGTTTTTCAAGCAGGAGTGTTTTTTTAATGAGGTTCTGATGTTTTCATTTGCTCCTTCCTTATCCATACAATTTTAACTAATGTTGACAATAATGAATGTCCTCTTTCCTTTTGTGTGGAAGACTTAGAGTTGTCAATAAAACGAAGGAAGCCTAGTTCTCTGAGCTCATCAGGTAATTTTCAGCGTGAGTCCTATGGGCCCTGAGTTGAATGTAGTGATACCTTGAGGTATGTGCAGTTAGTTCTTTCTAGACCACAAAGAACAGGACTTTCAGCCTCCTTCAGTGGCATGCTTCTCCTCTATAAGACAGACAGGATGTGGTCTGGGAGAAAGTCCACACTTTAACAATAGACCATTGACAGAATGTTTGGGAAGCACAAAAAGGAAGAGAGCATCTGTCTACACCCAGAATTATCAGAGGCATTTGTGTGTGTGAGAATCTTAGGTTTCAGAAATATGTTTTTTTAAGGTCACCCGTTTTCCTTCTCTGTTTTTATTGGATGAAGAGAGTTGCCTTCAAGATAACAAAACATTTTAAAATCAAGGGAGGAATTGCATCACATTTTGTCTCTTTATCCGAGGCAGAAAATTAATTCCCTTAGTCAGGAAGCACATTTTGTTTAGCCCTTATGTATGGCTTATGTAAATCAAGCTCAGAGAATTAAAAGGGAGAAGATAGAATCCAACTGAAATAAAATGCTGCAGAGAATTCAGCAGGAAAGGAGTCCTTCTAGGCAAAGAGTGCCCCAGGTGCTAACTTTATCTACAATTCATTCTGCTTGATATATGAGAAAAGATGTTACGTGGAGCGTGGGTATCACAGCACTGATACATCCCTTTCTACGTGGAGTGTGGGTATCACAGCACTGATACATCCCTTTCTCTCCTCGAGCCTTGAAAAACAATAATTCAATTTTAATCAAATTTACCATTTTAAGAAATTGCAAGAAAGTCTGTGCCCTTTTATCCCTGTGTTCATTCTGTCCCTTTTGTAGCTTATTTTGCCTTCCAGAGGAAAGTTCCCGTAGACACCACCCTGTCACCACATTGACTTGCATGAACACATATCCATTTGGTGCAGCTGCCATTATGTTGAACAGAGAGTTAGAGTGAGTGCCAATGGCTGCCTTGTCTTTTGCTTTCTTCTTTTCAAATGTGGTTGTGTACAGCTTTTGTTCAAATGTCTTACCACCTGGATCCTCTTGTGGATGCGTTGCTCTTTTCCAGAGGACTTGGCAGTGGGTCCTTCCTGTTGTGCAGCAGGCTTTCATTTACAGGACATCTGTAAAACCGCAACAGGAATAGTCAGAAAAGCAAAAACGGCCTTCTAATGAATGTAGTAAAACTTCAGAGCAAATTCTTCAGCCAGGAGAAAGTGCCCCAAAGAGCAGATGTGTTTTAGGATGAGTAAGACATAAGTCAAGGTGCGAATCTTTTACTCTCTACCAGAAAACAATGCTTGGATTTCCTGGCGATGCAATTATGTAATGACTCTGTGTGTGTGTGTGTGTGTGTGTGTGTGTGTGTGTGTGTGTGTGTGTTTTGTAAAACCATGTCTCAGACAGGGAGGAAGAAGGAATCAACTTGATTGTGTAACTTTATAAATAGAAACAGCCATATTGAAATAACAAGACTGCTCTGAGTTAAGATGATGAATTTTGCTCCTTGCTGCAAACTTGGGCTACTGAATGAATATAAGATCCATCCTGTGGAGTAATTTCTTAGGTTTGCCCAAGAATGTTTAATGGGTAAAATCAGCAAGACGTTCTTACCCTCCTTCCACTATACTCCCAAATATTTTAGTCCAAATAAATCAAAACCATTTCTCTGTTGGAAGTAGTCAAGTTGGAGACACACAGGAACTTTGTCCTCTACTACAAATAATGAATAATGAGCTCATACTATTTTTAATACAGCACATAATTTACTAAAACTGGGAACAGTTTACCCTGGCAGTGACATAAAGGATAAAGAGGTACCTACCTTATCATGTGTTGAACAAAATGTGTCCTACATTTGCCATGTGTTCTCAAACAGTAGGTGATTTCAGTCTACTGCTGCTCTTTATTTTAGAGGGCAGAACCCAGGTAAATAGAGAAAAATACCCTTAAGAAAGACCAAGAACCTCAGTCTTCCCAGCATGATTCCATTCAATTTGATGTATACTCCAAAAGACCAACTGTGCTATGTTTGCCAGTTTGCTGAGGTTTATAGATCATAGGTTTTGAACTTCTCAGAGTGATTGTATAACAGTAGTGTTTTCTTTGATTTTTGTGGCTGTAAAAGTGATACTAGTCCTTCCTAGACACTGTTGACAAATTAATTTTCCCTAGCAAAGCTATAATCTTGGTAATTTCAAGGTTTTCTCTAATCTGATTGAACTGAATTTTCTCACTTAAACCCTTACTTTAAGACAAGGCCTATGTGATTCATGTTTACATCCACGGAGATCTCTAAAACAATGTCTTTAATTTTTTTTAATTAAGGTATAGTTGACACACAATGTTGCATGAGTTTCAAATGTACAACATATTGATTCAACAAGTCTCTACAGTGCTATGCTCACATGTGTTGTCACCACCTGCCACTATTAAGCACCGTTGACTATATTCCCTATGAAGTATCTTTCATCCCTATGATTTCTTCATCCCATAACTGAAAGTCTGTACCTCCCACTCCCCGTCACCTATTTTCCCCATCTCCCCATGCCCTCCCCCTGGCAACCAACCAGTTTTTTTTTCTGTATTTATGAATCTGTTTGTGCTTTTCTTGTTTGTTTCTTTGTTTTGTTTTCTAGATTCCACATATAAATGAAATCATATGGTATTTGTCTTTCTCTGTATGACTCATTTCACTTTATATAATACTTCTAGGTCTATACATGTTGTCATAGATGGCAGGATTTCATTCTTTCTTATGGCTGAGTTATACATATATACCACAGTTTCTTTATCCATTCATTTATCAGTAGACACTTGGATTGCTTTAGTGTCTTAACTATTGTACATAATGCTGCAATAAACATGTGCGGAGGGGAGATAGTTTTTGAATTAGTGTTTTTGTTTTCTTTGGGTAAATACCCACTAGTGAAATTACTAGGTCATATTGTCTTTCTATTTTTAATTTTTCGAGGAACCTCTGTGCTGTTTCCCACGCTGGTTGCATTAATTTACATTCGCCACATCCTCACCAACACTTGTTATTTCTTGTCTTTGGATACTAGCTGTTTTGACTAGTTTGAGGGGATACCTCATTGCTTTTGATTTGTATTTTCCTGATAATTAGTGATGTTGAATATCTGTTCCAGTGTCTGTTGGTCAACTGCATATCTTCTTTGGAAAAACGTGTATTCAGGTATTCTGCCCATTTTTAATCATCTAGATTGTTTGGTTTTCTGGTGTTGAGTTGTGTAAATTCTTTATATATTTTGGATATTAAGCACTTATCGAATATATCATTTGAATGATATATTCATTCATTCATATATTCATTCTGTCATTTCATACATTGCCTTTTGTTTCATTGATGGTTTCCTTCACCGTGTAAAAGTTTTTTATTTTGGTGTAGTCCCAATAGTTTTATTTTTGCTTTTGTTCCACTTGCCTGAGGAGACATACCTAGAGAAATGTTGCTCGGGTTGATGTCAAAGAGATTACTGCCTATGTTTTCTTCTAGGCGTTTTATGGTTTCAGGTCTTACATTTATGTATTTAATCTGTTTTGAGTTTATTTTTGTGTATGGTATAAGAACCTAGTCCAGTTTAATTCTTTTGCATGTAGCTGCCTAGTTTTCCCAGTATCATTTGTTGAATCTAACACAATGCCTTGCATGCAGTAGGAATTTAAACATAACTGTTGAACTAAATAAAAAAAAAAAGACACTGATTTTTGTAATTTTATTCTTTAATCTCATGATTTACCTCATGTCTGTATTTCACAAAGAGCTATCTTAGGTCTTATTCATGACTGCTTGGATATAAATTTTGGCTCTGCTATTTTAGTATTTTTCTGCTATTCCAGTAATTCAAGGTCAAAATCTTCATAACTTTGGCTTCAGTATAGTATACTAGTAATTCTTGAGTAAATCTACCCTGATTCAACAATGGTCTCATATGTCTCTAAAGCTATCTCATGAAATATTAAATATTAAATAAGGGATAGTGAAGGATCTTCTAATACAAGTAGCTCTTTTTTGTACATTGGTAAAATTAGGACCAGCAAATTGAACTGGACTATCTTAAAGCAGTTTCATCTTAAAAAGTGAATATAAAAGCGATGACCTGAGTGTCCTGTTTGTTCATAACTATTACTTAGTTATCTTATAAACCGGCTTAGGAAAATGAATGTAACTTTAACATCAAATTCAAGACTCATGGTCTGTCTTATATAGCAAGTCAGCCATAGCTTTGTGCTGGAGAATCAGTAAGGAGATGGAATATGTTCAAGTCATGCTCCAACACCTAAAGGCATCTTGGCATTCTTCGATTTCCTTGTCAGTTAGAACATAACTGGTGAGATCACTTCATTCAGTAACAATGTCCATGTGCTGTTGCCAGGGTAGGTTTATGGATGTTAATAGAGTTTTCCTTGTCTAGGGTGATGTATGGTCTGAATCTTCCTTTAACTAATCTCAATCCATTGTAGTGTAGTAAATTCAGCCAAGTGCATTGTAATTTATATGTTTTACTTAAAGGGCTTTAAGACACACTACTTCTTAGTACTTCTTAGATGTACAAGAAAATATAACTCAGTATTTTCTACAGCATATCTCTTGTTCTCAAACACCATTCCTGCTGATGGTAGTGGAAAAGGAGATTGGTGAGGATGGGAGAAACCTAATTTGGACTTTTTTTTTTTTTTTAAGAAAGCCTCATTAAAGAAATGTGTAGTAATTTAAAGGTCAAACTTCTTGGAGTGCTGTTTCCTCTCTTCATAAAGTTTCTCATCCCTTTTCTCATTTATAAAATGGCATCTGTGGATGAATAGAAGCAATGTGTTTAGGGAAGTTTGTGCGTCCTCAGGGTAATAAGGTACGAAGTGAGAGAGCCACTCGGATTTGTGTGCTATCATCTGGATCCTTGCTGTTCAGTGCTGAGATAGCCCCATATGCCTGGTAACTGGGCATGCTCTGCTACTCTCTGCTGAGACTTCGGTTTTGGGTATTGTGTGGATGCCCACTGCCAGTTACCATTGCCCAAATTCTGCATCTACCTTGTCCTAATGCCAGCTCTCTTTGGATACACTAGTCCTCTCCGCATTTTTTGCATAACCGCATTGGGATACGTGGAAACTTTTGGATTCATATACATCAGAAGTGCTTTCTCAAGGCCCACCCATCTAACTATGTCCTGTTGCCATTTTCCCTTTACTGCGGCTATTCAAAAGGGGCAAGGGACACCCTGTATTGCAGGTAGGAAGTGGGACACAAATCCTCTTAGCTTTCACCCTGATCTTTCAACCTACCTGGGAATTTTTCTTGTTCAGCAGTCCTGGGATTGTTCCCAGGGATATTGAGACATCAGATTCCTTCTCAGATTCTAATGGTATTTTGTCTTAGACACACCCCTTCAGAATCTCCTGTCTTCCTGCTATTTGAACTTTTATTTATCTCACCATCATCACAGTTAATGTCTCTGAAAATACCTCTTGTATTCTTTGTGTTGTGTTTCATCCTATAATTCGGTGCTCTGATTTTTCATTTGATAGGTAAAAGAAAGCTTTTGTAATATGGAAATCACTTTCTCTTGTTGAAAGAGATTTGTAGAAAATCGTGACTTTCAAGACTGTTTTGTCACTATGAACTTCAAAAAATATTTGATATAAAGTTGAGCCATGATTTTTTGTTATTGTTGTTATGGCCTGAATTTTATCTTCTTGAAGTAATAAATGTCATTATTTCAATGGATGGAAGAACCAGAAATCAAGCAAGAAACAGAGATAAATAAGGACAAGCATATGCTGTTTTAATGTCTCAAAAATATGCTCCATCCTGTATAAATATAGGAATATATACATAATGATTTCGTGAAATTCACAGCTTATTGTATTTTTTCCTAACTTTCATTGTAAACTGTTGAAAATATTTTTTAATACTGGTCTCAATGTCTATTATGTAACTAATGAAAGACCATTACTAATAATGGCTATCACTCAGTTAGTAGTATTTGCCAGATACTGTTGGAGATACTTTAAATGCATTTCCATTTAGTATTTTGATACTATTAACCATGCTTTACAGACAAGGAAACCAAAGCATAAAGGAGCCAAGTGACAGAAGTAAAATGACCCAGCTACTATGGCCTTTTATGTAATTGCTCTGGATTCTGTAGAATGAGAACCATTACTATAGAAGCAGGAATTGAGTAAAAAGCACAAGAGTAGAAAAGAAATGATGACTTTTAGGAAATAAGAGGTTACTTTTGAAAGTATGGATAGATGTGGACTGCTCATCACATAATTTAAGTCAGCAGTGGACTAACTGATCTTCAAAATGGAATAACTATCCTGAAAGTTTCTATTGTATTTAAGAAAAGTAATGGCATAATATCATTTACTGTAAGTTTGTGAAAAGCACTTAGTAAGATATTTAACTTTTATTTTTTTAAAATTTGTATTGAAGCATAATATACACAAACCAAAAAAGTATGCATATCATAAATATATAGCTTGTGAGTTTTCAGAAACAGAGCATACCTGTACAAGTTGTGTAGAACAGGAAACAGGCATTGCCAACATCCCAGAAGCTCCTCCCCACTGAGTTCTAGTGATAGAAACCACTATCCTAATTTCTAAGAGCATATATTAATGTTTGCCTGTTTTGTCCTTTATATACAAATGAAATTATGAGATATGTATTCTGTTCTGCTTCTTTTGTCCATCATTATGGTTGCATATGTTTGCATCCTGTTGTATGTGGATTTGAATTGTTCATTCTAAAGGATTCATGTTATTCCAGAGTGTAAGTTTCTGCAAAATTTATTTTTTTAATCCTACCATTAATGTAGCCATTTAGATGGTTTAAGGTTTGGGACTTTATGAATAATGCTGTGAAAATTCTTGTGCATGTCTTTTTGTGAACATATGAAACAATGTCTGTTGGGTAAATACCTAGGAGGGAAATTGCAAAGTCATAGACAATGCATATGATCAGCTTTAGCGGAAATTGCTGTGGTTTTCCCAAGTGCTCGTACCAAATTGCTCACCACCTTGCATCTATCTCTGGCTGTTCCACATCCCTGCTCACAGTAGGTATCCTTATTGGTACAAGGCCAAAAATTCTTAGTATCTTCTGTGTAGTGGGATTTTATTGTAGTTTTTATATGCATTTTCCCAATGACTAATGGCATTGGTCTTTTTCATATATTTAATTGATCATTTGTGAATCCTATTTTGTGAAGTGTCTGTTTAGGTTTTTTGCTCACTTTTCTACTGAGTCATGAGTCTCCTTAATGGTCTATAAGAATGGTCTGGATATAGGTCTTTTGTTGGATATACATTTTGTCAATATCTTTTCCCACCCTGTGGAATGCCCTTTTCACTCTCTAGGAATGGTTTCTTTTGAAGAACATAAATTCTTAATTTAACATAATCCCATGTATCAATTTTTCTGTGTCTTATTTAAGACTGCATATTCAAAGGACACTAAGCTATTGTATGTTTAAAAAACCATTATTTGAGATACAAATTTGAATATGTATAATATATTTGATAGCTGTTTTCATATATTTATATACTAAATATATTAAAACATGCAGAATTGTTCATGGTATAGAACTGAGATAATCTGGTCCATATTTTTAATGATTGAAGTTCATTTTATTTTGTGTCATATTGTCTCCGAATTCATGAAGTAATCTGACGAAACTCCTCATCCTAATGTGGAAAGCCTTCAGTTAGTTTGCCAGAAGCCTTCTGATGACCAGGGGTTAGAGTCTCACAAAGTACATTTTTTCTTATACTCAGGTAAAAACTGCCTATCTATAACATCCCCTTACTGGTTCTACTTCGCTAATGTATTTTTTTATTTACTTATTTATTCAACAGACATCATATGAGTCCCATCACGTTCCAGACTTTATAGGTTACAGAGATACAAAGGTGAATAAAAGTCTGGAGGAGATCAGACATGGGGAAGCAAGCATGTGAAAGGATACTTGTTTTAGCTTTACAAGGTGGTGGGAATGTGAAAATGTCTCACCTTTTTATCCTCATTTTAGAACAAAAGTCTTTATTCCATATGTGAAGTGGATACTAGGTTTTACAGTCCCGGTTATTCTGCTTTAGCTCTAGCCTAATTAGTTACTAACATCTTTAAATTTAAAATTAGAAGTTATTAGAAAGCAGCAATCTCATAATGTTTCACCGGGAAAGGCACCATGATTCTATTAGTTCCTACACAGAAGCTAGCCTCTTTCTGTCGATTCAACCTAATGCAGTTTTATCATCTTTTTAACAGGGCTTCATACTATTTGTACGTACTAAATTTGAATTTGAATAAATCCCTTAGATCTTATAATTATTGTCAACCCAAGTATTCTCCTACAATTTCAGTTAATTTATGAATATACAAAAATTACTTCTCCTTAGAAACCTTGCTTTCCAAAAATATTTAATGATGTGGGACTATATTTTTGATATGAAGGTAAATGAAAAAGATAGGATATAAAGTTGTATGACTACTATAACCCAATTTTGTGTGTATGTGTGTGCATGTGTTGTCTATGTTGAAATAATTAAAGGTAAATGCACCAGGGGCACCTGGGTGGCTCAACTGGTTAAGCGTTGGACTCTTGATTTCGGTTCATGTCATGATCTCAAGGTCCTGGGATTGAGCCCCGCATCAGGCACCCTGCTCTAGGGAGTCTGCTTGTAACTTAAAAAAAAAAAAAAAAAAAAAAAAAAAAAAGAAGTAAATGTGCCAAAATGTTCATAGCATTTTTCTTCATATAATAACATGTGATTTTAAGTCCAACTATGCTAATTTCCACTTTGCTTATCAATCATGTTTTCTTATTCTATTATCTTTTCTAATCTTTAAACCAAATGGGATACCTATCTAAATCTTTTAAGTGTAAGCATCCATTACTTAGAAATGCTAATTAGCACATCCTTTTGGATGTTCCCTAAAATTCAAAGTAGACAATGGTCTGTTAATCATCATTCTTTAATTATAATTCTCTAAATATTTTTGAAATTATCCAACTCTTCCCTGTTGTATAGACTGAATTTTAGTATGTTTTTGGAAAAAAATAAGTGAAATAAATCATCACCAGAAATTTTTGTGAAATCAAAATATCTATGTCTTTGTTACTCCCTTGGCTGCCCACTTAGTAACATTGTCACAAACTGAAAAAGTTTAATTTGCTGGACTCTATTTTAGTAAATATATGATATTCCTAAAGGACATTACATTATTTTTCTAATTTCTCACAAAGCATTGGTTTAGTGACATTGTGTTATAAAAATTCTACAATACTTTGCAGCTCTTCCCATCAAGGCAGAGTACAAGAGTCAGTTTACCTCCGTCTTGAATCTGGACTGCCTTGTAATTTGCTTTGAGCAATAGAATGTAATTGGAGGGACACTGGAAATTCTGAGCCTAGATTTCAAAAGGTCTATAGCTTTTCCACTTGCTGTTCTTGGGAACTGTTATGTGAGTAAGCCAGGGCTAGCCTACTGGGTAATGAGTGGCACGTGACTCAGGGCCCCAACCAACAGCTAGCTAATGCCAGACATATGACAAAGTCATCAACTATCAGCACACCAGCATACCTGTGTGAGATTGGCCAAAATCAAGTGAATGACAGCTCAACTGATTCTAGCCCAAACTGTTAACCCTTAGTATCATGAGCAAAAAAAAAAAAAAAAGATTGTTTCAATTCATTACATTTTTGGTAGTGTATTTTATAGCAAATGCTAACTGATACAGATATGTAATGGATTTTCCTAATAATGCTATGAACTTTGTTTGCATGTAAGTTTTATTATTAAGATTTACTTTTCCATACATTTTGGAATATTAATTTCACATCAGTATAACTTTTCAGAAATCTGCTTTATTCTGGCACATATGCGATGGAGTGAAAAGGAGCATTATATAATTATTTTTACCACTGGATATATACTAAGAATTTTACAGACCATGCTCTTTGTTCTCTGTCATAAAACAGTAGGGCTTGCAGGTCTTGGTCTTCTATTTACTAGAGTATTCTTCCTATTATTTGTTCTTGTAAAGTATAGCTATTTAAATCTGAGCATAAATACCACTTTATGAGGTGATAATGGCAGGGTGAAAATTTGGAGGAAATACTGATAAATCGCTCATAAATTCTGAATGCTGGCTGTTGTCATCCTGTGAGTCTTGAGGGCCATCTTCTCACACTAGAGTTGTTGCCTTTGTTTTAAAGGATAAAAATAGACATTGGGAATTTAGATTTATTTGAATTAAGCCTGTATTTCGCTTATTTTGGACTTAGTATAATCTTTCAATTAAAGTTTTTAACTCCAGAAATCATTTTAAAATATTCTCTTAGAATATTTTCTAGTGGAAAAAGGTCACAGAGTTTTGAATTGATGTAACAAAAAGTAAATTAATAAAAATAATATTTTCACTTAAATTATTTTACAAAGTTTGGGAATACATAACATTAAAATGTTAGGTTAAAAACAGGGAAAATATAGTTAATTATCCACATCTTTTTTCCAAATAACATTAAATATTTTAATATTAGGGAAAGGCTTTTTAAAAAATTTCCCCCAGATAGTGTGGAATTTTGTGTTCTACACTTTGAATGGTTTAATTTGGCAATAAGAAGTGATATTTTCTGAAAACAAGCTTTATGGATCTTGAGTGGTTCTAAATTTTTACTTACTTTGAACAATGAAAGGATAAGAAGGATTAAATTCTAATTGTTTAGACTTGATTTAGCATTATTTTGAATATTTAAAACAATTTTTCAGGCTTTTCATTGAATAAATCTTTAACTCTTATAAAACAAACCCATTTATTTTGATAATCTGAAAAATGAGATACTGATCGGGAAATTCAAACCTACATGTTTTTGATAAACTTGGGGAAGAATTTAAGCATGAATGTTGGAACCAGACAGTATTACATACAAGTTCCAGTCCTGCCACTTATTGAGGGAGTAACATTGAATATTTAACCTCTCTGAGTGCCTGCCCTTTATTTCGAAAATGGAGGTTATAATATGGCCTTTATAGAGTTTTTGTAAGGATTAGGTGTCTTTTTTACAGTGCCTGAATAAAGTGGGCCTTTACTAAGTGGTGACTATTGTCAGGTGCTCCAAGATTTTGGTTTCAGTTTTCTTTGAAATCATATGATATTTGTGGAAAGTTTTTGTTTCTTTTCTTTTTCTTTCTTTCTTTCTTTTTTTTTTCTTTTTTTAGTGGTGATAGTTACATGAAATAGTAAGGTCGAAATTAAAAAGTTTCAAAAATTAAAAGTCTCATTAATTCAGCCACTAAAATGAAAGTGCAATCAATTCTATTTCTTTCAAATATTCAGGAATACTTGTAATGATGAGTGTTAAAGTGTCATCATTTTAGTTCCTAACAGTTCCCTTTGTCTGAATGTTAAACTATTATCTTTAGTTATACATGACATTTCTTGGATTTTTTTCAAGGACAAGAAGAAAAAAGGTTTTGGAAAAAAAGTTTGCCTTGGGTAGTATTTTCCTCAAAGGAATTAATCATATTTGAATGTTATTGCAAAAAAATCTAATTAAATATTCAGATATAAAACCATATATTGAAACTGGGGATAATAAAAATCTATATTACATAGATGAAATATATAGGTGACAATGACCACCCCCCCCAAATATTTGTACTTGTATTTACATGCCATGGAGTTGTTGGTTACATTTTTCTGAAACAAAGTTGATGAGCTTCGTTATTGTTGTTTTGTTTGCTCATTTGTTTTTAATATCTTTGTAAGGATAAAAATTACATGAGTGAAAAGAAAATTCGTATTAGATACCAAATGCTGCCGCTGCAGTTTGCCAAGAATAAAAACACAGTTTGCATTTGAGACAAAATACAATCCATATTTATTTCATGGGCTTAGGAATTTCAAGGGGTCACTTCTATAGGAGAGTTCCAAGGGAGTTAGGAATCTGGCCTGTGATTTTTACTTTTGGCAGTGGCTTCTAAAATAAAACACAATAGCTTATAATATTTCGGAAAGTTATCCATCATCCACATTGTAAAGTACATTGCAGTATTTTAAGCTCTGGAGTATGGCTTGAAAAATTCACTGTTCATGGGAGGTGGAAAACATGAAAAGAATATGAAAATGGGAGACAGGAGGTTTAGGGGAGATTGGATTCCATGTGGATGAAGAATTTGACTCAAAGTACATATGTTCCAGGAAATGTTTTGTGAGGACTGTGTTGTTAATTAAAATTTCCAAAGTTTCGGTAATATCTCAGGTTCTCAGGAAGTATAATGTGTATAACTGCCATGTTAAAGTTAATATCTAAGACTCCAGCTGTTTACATACACAATTTTAATAGAGATTTACCAGAAGAGTCAGTGAGAAAGCAGCTCTGTTGAAGAGAGATCGGGAACTCACAGCCATATTTTATTACCACTATCTCATTGTGGTTTTTCCCACTGTGGGAATTCGACTTCCAGAACTAGGGGAGCCTCTCTTCTTTCACTGTAGTATGACCACTTTTCTTCAGGGAAAGCAAAAGCTCACAAATCAAAAGTTTGCTCATGTTAACCCCAGGAAAATACTTAAAAGGAAAATCCTGCAGTGTAAGCATCCCTATCCATATAGCAATAGCTGCTCTACAAAGCCCAAACTCATCCACATGCCATCTTATAAAATCTCGTTAAGTATACAGTTGCATGTGCAGCACTTCGCCGAGGTGACATTGTCTTGGATAATTCTGGTATGGTTTTCTACTGAGAAAGAGGCAAGTTTCTTTACCCCATATGGTGATAAGATAAGGTTTTAAGATTATAAAACTTTTATGTTGATTGACTGGCATTATATGTTCACAAGTATTTCTTCTAGTTTATTTTCATTACAATTACAGAAAATGTGTATGTGTCATTCACAATAACATAGTTTCAGCCACCCTAACAGTGAATGAGAAACCCAAGTCAGTTCCACAACTAGTTAAATCTCTCTTCAGTCTTCTAAAGAGAGGAGAAAAAATGTTTAGTTTAGTTGTCATTTTCTTTAATTCATGAAACTCTTTGCATATTTTTATCATACTTATAAACTTTTGTTGGCAATCTGTTATGCTCCCAGGTTACCACCTTAGCAATTATATTGTAAGTCCCTGGAAATTTTTACTGCAAATGTGTCTCAGAAATAACCTAACCTATAACTCCAGTCTTAAAATTATTCAATTTTGTCTAAGAGAAATACATATTCCTGTGAAATATGGCTTTTGGCTCCCAGGGCAAAGGTTGTATGAGACAGTGAGTAATTTTTCAGGCTTAAAGAAAATCGGATGTGATTTTATTGGAAAAACAGTTTTTTGGGTGATAGCAAAGACTATATTGATAACGTTTTGCTGTATAGTTCTGCTTTTCAAGAAAATATTTAAAATGATACCTTTGCCTTGAATTTGAACTTTGACATGCCGCATAATTCTTGTATTTCTTTTTCTTTTGCTCACGCTGTCACCATTTTCATTTATTTTATGCTTAATTCTATTTTATCATAATTTAGATCAACTTCTGTTAATAAGTAAAGCACATTTAAAATATTTCACTATTCATTAAAATGAATGTGATTGATCTACATGTACTAATAATGAATGACACTTAAGTGGAAAAAGTAGAGTGCAGAACATGATGGGTAGCATACTTCCATTTTTATAATCACATACACAAAAAATATATTTATATGTATGTGTACATATGCATTTATTTATGTACAAACCAGCTTTGGAAAGATACATACGGAAGTAGTAACAACGATTGCCTCCAGGGAGGAAAGGGAAACTGAGAAGCTTAGGGATCAGGTGTAGAGGGGTGCTTACTTTACTTGTATATATCTACAGATATATGTATGTCAAGTATACAACATACACATACATACATGTACACATACAACACACATTTATAAAGTATATATAAATATACATTATATATATATAAAACTGTACATACAAACAGACATATATACTGTGTATTAAACTTTTTATTATGTATACTATTTAAAATTAGAGAATTAAAATGTAGCTGAGGTTTAAATAATAACTATTATATCTTTTTCTATACTTGAATTAGAACTAATCATTTCCAGGGGCGCCTGGGTGGCATAGTTTGGTAAGCGTCCAACTCTTGATTTTGGCCCAGGTCATAATCTTGGGATCCTGAGATCAAGCCCTGAGTTGCAGATCCCTCCCCCTTTATTCTCCTCCCCTCCCCACCCTGCTCTCTCTCTCTCTCTCTCTCTCTCTCAAATAAATAAATAAATCTTGGGGGGTGGGGGGAAGAACCATTTCCAAAGTAGTGCTACACCAAAAATTGACAATCATAAGTATTCAAACAAAAAAATGCTTATATTTATTTTTCTAGTTGCTAAACAGTATTTCTCTTTTTCAAAGTGTTTTCTTGGTATAGGGCAAAAATTGCAATTATTTAATAAAGCATTATTACTTTAGGATTGGAATAAATTGGCATTATTTTATTTGAATAAAATACAATACTCCCAAGTCTGTATTTGACATTTAAATACAATAAAGTTAGTTTTTACTGTCAAAATATTAGATGCAGATGTGAATGCCTAAAGTCAGGTTTAAATTTTTAAGTAGAGCTCCATATGGGTTTACAAACAAGTGGGAAGGGTTGCTGGCAGTGTCTCCTACAATTTTGAATGGCAGTGAATTTATCATTTCAATAATCCTTAGTCAAGCTCTTTTAATTGGCCCATTAAAGGGAAATAAAGGGCTTGAGGATCAAAACTGTCCTTCACAGAGTGGGTAAATGTGATCATTTTTGTCTCAATCATTTGGCTATACTGTACAATATTCATTTGATGTATGCTTGTGAAAAAATGATGAGTCATTTAAAAGCAGAGCATTGGAAAATCCCATTAATTCCTTTCTTTATCACGGAAACGTTTGTCCTGAGCATTCATGTGCTTCAGTTGAGAGTTCAGCTTGACGCCACAACCAGGGTTGTCTCCTATGTGGTAGAGCTAAGATTAACAAGTGATTGCAAACCCACACAGCTCTGTGGTATTAATGGGGGTCCTAATTGGTTAAAACATTTTTCACCTTTTTCTTCTTTTTTCTTGTTTTGTGCACATAACTATGTAAATGTGTCTGCATGAAACTCTCTTACTTGGGGTGTCTGGGTGGCTCAGTAGCTTAAGCACCTGCCTTCAGCTTAGGTTATGATCCCAGTGTCCTGGGATTGAGCCCCACGTTGAGCTCTCTGCTCAGTGGGGAACCTGCTTCTCCCGCTTCCTCTGTCTGCTGCTCTGCCTGCTTTTGCTGTCTTTCTGTCAAATAGATAAATGAAATCTTTAAGAAAGTACAAAAATAAAAGAAAGAAAGAAAAGAAACTCTCATACTTAATCAAGCCTATCTAGAGGGTTTGTGACTTTTTTGTCTAGTCTTCCTGTTGTATGGTATTGGTCATGATTAGAGAGGATGATCTTTAATGGGTTAAATTAATGCCATTTATGCTCTGGTCAAATAGTAAGATATCTGGAATGATGTTCCAATGAAACCGTCTTGTATATCTGTCTTAAGAACACATTCAGAAATGCTTCAGCAATTAGAGTTTCATGTTGTATCATGAAAAAATAAAGCAGATGGTTAAATAACAAATGAAATAGGTCCCACTGCGTCTCCTGGACACTTGCAACCTGCTACGTAAACAATAGGATGCATAGCTTAGGGTTACTATTACCTTCTAGCCAGATATCATAGAAGCCAATTGAGTTTTAAATTGTTAGGGTTGGGGAGGGAGTAGATGATGAAACCAAACAAAAATAAACAAAACAACCCAGAAACTTCGAGGAGGCTTCCTGAGATCTTAAGTTTTCTACGTTTGTTTACTATTACAAATCCTATCATATACTATGTTTAAACTCTGAAATTGTAAAAACGAAGTTCATTCTTTTAAGCCATTAGAAAAATAGTCCTTCCCTTACCAGGCTAATACCAATATGAATAAACATTAGGTAGGATTTCAGTCATTTTTGTCAACTGACATATAAATGGTGTTTGTCTAAACTGACTTCAAAATATACAATCGAAGGTCAAGAAGGAATTCCACACACAAGAAAGATGGTGTTCTGCTGTCTAATTTCTGACATGTCTTCTGATTTTTCCAATGGATAGTATTGTGATGATTGTTATTTTAAATAATGGGCAAATATAGCTCTTCTGAGGTTTCTCCAGATGTGTGACACACATTAAAATGAATTATGTTTCTGTTCGTGGGTCTTTGGAGGAGTACCGAGAAAGTAACAGTCAATTAATTTTCTTTCGTATTTCATTAAAATAACGTTTTTTAAGTGCTTTTAAGTTAAGTGTGTAGAAAAGAGCAGTTTATCAGTTGTCTCTGACAAGCTTTTTGTCCAGAGGAAAATTTGGTGTGACATTTTAATTATCTAAAGTTTCATGACAAAGGTAATGAGGTATCTTGCCTTTCTTGAATCAGTTCTGCTTGTCAACAAGATGAATTTGTTTAACATGTTGTAATGCCAAAGGAGTTTGTGGGGAGGTGAAAAGCAAGTTGGAGGATCATCTAAAACTGATGGTGAATCCATTGTGGCCAGCCGATAGAATGTGTAGAATAATTTGAGAGTGTTTACTTTGGCTGATGTTCTGTTTTTGAGATGAAATGAAAAGAGAAAACATTGATTAAATTAATAATCTGTCCTGTAAGCCTTCCTAGCAGGGCCCAATGAGTGTACTAAACAAATGATAAAACATTATAAAAAGACAACATTAGTATTCTCTTTCTGTTTGAATTCATTAAACAAATGAAAGCCCGAAGGGAAATCATTGCTTCACTGGTAGTGATATGAGACCTTTTTTTTTTTTTCTGAAACATTATTTTGATTAAACAATAGCTTATCTAATGTTTCCATATAAATCAGGCAGAAGTTTCTTGGATGAAGCAACTATTTATTTTAAAACTTGAATGGGGACAGGATGAAGGAGGATACTGTCACACTCAATTTTAGAAGGTCATGAAATCTTTGCCTTCTTTTTTCTCTCATCTTGATGAAAAAACAGAGCTAAAGTATTCCATGTCTTTATTTCTATCATATCAAACACTTCATGTTACCATTTTGAATTCCCTTTCTTCTTTGTTAATGAAAACTTTTTTGCCACTGACTTGATGAACTGCACGCATATACTTAAGGAATTGACGTCTTGAAAATCTTTGTTAAATTATTTGCAGCTGCTCATACGAAATACAACAGGTTTATATTTAAAATGGAAGGGCTGGGAGTGCCAACTGTCCAAATACTAGAGAAACAAAATGTAAAATGTAAACAAATACTACTTCTGCTAAAGATAGGTATATCAGAATACACGCTTTTTCGACAAGGTTAACTTCTAACTTATTTTTCTAAGGATTGTGCCAATGAATCATCTATATTTAATGTCACAGAAACTCAGGGCTCTTCAGCAGATGTCAGGATATCTATGGGAAAGACCCCTGACTACTGGTTAAACTTTTGTATTTTTGACCCCCTCATAGTTCCTTCTTGATAGTCACTGTTGAGTGGACAACGTTTTGAAGTCTTCGTAATTAGGTATTTCAGCTGTTTTTTTTTTTCTAACATAAATAATAGCATAAGCTATTCTACTGAATATTTTAGATATTTTAAAAAATCTATTGGTTTGGGTCATGACGTATCTGCTTCTCAGAAGTAGGACCCAACGGTTTCCAAATGCATCCAAGTATAATTATGAAGTTTGTTTAAACACACTTTATTATGATATGGCTTTGAGTCCTTTTCATATCGATTAATTCTTATTTTAAATACCTTTAAAAGTATCACATGTAGACCAGCTAATTTCCACTGTAAGAATTTCCCTGGTGCAACGGAGAGGAGGACCTTGTTGTACAAATGCCACTCTCTATGGTAAGTATTTATAAAGCTTTGATGTAGTGAGTTATAATTTCTAAGATGTCCAAGAGAGCAGATTGTATAAATTCTTGTGACTAATCTGAATAGAAGTAGACTTCTCTCAGAAATATATTCCAGTGGCATCGCTGCTCACCTCTTAAGCAGCCATTTCCTATCTAAAGCCCCCACTGCCAATACCCTATATATCCTATTACCCTTTTATAAAATTTCCTTCACAGTATGTATTTCTATCTGTAATTCTCTTATTCATTTTTTTAAGAATGTATGTACCATGAGGGGAAAGACCTTACCTGTCTTATTCTTGTTCAACCGTGACCCCTTTATGTCCTGAGTGTCTTGGCCAAAGATGACGCTCAGTAAATATCAGTTCGAATAGAAAATGAAGGAATGTATGAACGAGCTAACCTAGGAGAAACCCAACAAAGGCTCAGAGCATTTGCTATTCTCCATGACTGAAATTGTTGGCATCAGGCACATTTTATTATTTATTCTAATTTGTTATGGACATTAAATGTATCGTTATAAGATCGAGAAGAAAGGCATTTGTATTGTCAACAATTGATGAATTTAATTGGAATGTGAGTAGTTGGTGAGGAAATCTAGAATATGTTTATTTACGTTAGCCTCTTCTGTAAAAATGCATGATTAAACTATAATTTATTCACTCTGTGGTTCAGAACTCTGTTGTAGTTAATGTCTATATGATTTTTTTTGAAGGATTTATTTTAGAGAAAGAGTATGCGGGGGGAGTGGCAGAGGGTGAGGGAGGGAGAATCTCAAGCAGACTCCCCATGAAGCAGGGCTTGATCTCATGACCCTGAGATCATTACCTGAGCTGAAATCAAGCACTTAACCAGCAGAGTCACCCAGGAGCCAGATATGTGTATGTTTTTATCCTATTTTTATTTTATTTTTCTTTTAAGTGAGAGGAAAAACTGATATGTGACACATTTCTAATGAACAAGGAAGAATAGATGTTTCCCTTTAACCTCATAATGTCTATATGACCACTGAGTATTTCAAGTCCTTTTCCAACAAACATAATGGAACTTGTTTTTCTGTTCTAGTTTTCTGTTTTTACAAATATATTTTCCAAGGGAGAATTTGCAGTTCTTTGGAACTATGACTCTTTGAAGTATATGAGATGTGCTCATTAGTTAATGTTTTATCCTTAAAATGTTTTTGGTTGCTTTCTGTGATAGTAGTAATAAAAATTTTGTTCTGCTTAAATTTTTTTATGTATTATAATTTAAGAAAATAGTGTTAAAGAATAATATTTAAGGATTTTTATAAGTTGTAAGATAAATTATCTAACAAGAAACGAATGAACAAAACTTCTATATAACTCTACAATGTAAAACAATTGATTGCTTCTCTTCTTCCAAATGCATTTTTTGTCACTCTGATCTGTTTGTTTAGTGACCGCTATCCATTGCTCCCATTTCTCTAAGTTTTGAGATTTCTTACTTGTATATAATAGGTAATCAACATATATCTTTTTAAATGCATGGAAAGACAACCAGCTGCTTTAGGAATATTGCTCATTGACCTTCCATTATGGGAGTTTATCAACCTGCCACTAAAACAATATTTGATAACATTTTTTCTATTATTTGTTTACCAAATATATTTTATATAATGTAACTAACAAAGTTCTGAGCATGTGGTCTGAAAACAGATAACATTTTAACTGTACAAAAAAGCAAAAATCCAAATCCATAAGAAGGGTAGTAATTTTTGAACACAGTGAACTGAAATTAAACACACAAGGCTTAAGGTTCAATTAGTATGGTTTTGAGGATTCATACAATGATACCAGATGCAAGAAAGGAGTTTTTAAAAAACCTTGGTACAGTAGGAATGAGTTAGCTTAAGTGGCTACTGGCTCATGCAAATTACACAGGCCTCCTGGTCTATGCAGCCACAGAGGCACTTTGATTTGAATCAGAGAAGCCAGATGATCCAACAACCACAGGATGCTGAACCAAACATTTTTTTTTCTATCCCACATCAAGACCAATAACTAAGATTTTACACAATTTTAATTGCTATCACAGAAAAATGTCAAGAAGTGACTCGAGACAATTTTGTTGTGTTGGTCTGTTATAAGAAGTTTGCCTTTTGATTAGGATTTGAAATCTCATAAGTTTGAGGCATAAATGATATATCAGTACTGTATATTCTTAAATAACTCGGTGAATCACTCTTGAATTGCTCATTTAATTGTTTTAAATGTAAAGAAATTCTCTTTATATCCCATCAAAGCTTTGGTTTATAGCTAAATTATTCCATCAAATAACAGGAAACATCTATCCTCAATAAGATAAATTCTTGAAAAACTCTCACCTACCCTTAGCTTCCTTTCCAATGTAACCAAATAGAGCTATGAAAAGATACATTTGTTCTTTAAAACATGCAGATAACTTGGTGTGAATTAAATTATTAGCATGCCAGTCAAAACAAGCAATAAATTTAACAGTTTAAAAAATAGCCAGCATTTAGAATGATAAATGCAAATATTGAAGGTGGAAGTGGGTGAAGTGTAGGATAGCATAATTACTCTTCGTTCTGCTTGACCACTGTATTTATTATATGTCGGTTCCCATTGATCTTTTCTCTATAAGTGTGTCTGCATATCAAAGCTGAAACACATATACAGGGCTTAAGTACATTTTAAAAATATGTAGAAGTTCCTATTAAAATATAGGTTAGTATAAAAAGTCCTGAGGTTATTATTTAAACTAAGTGAAATTAGCATGTAGCTGAACCTGATGGTTACAAGGAGGTGAGTGTTGAATGGCCCTTGAAAGTAATGAACAGATGGATATGAGGAAAGGAGTGGAAGATGTACTTTTTTGAACAGGATCAGACATGTAGAATGTTCTAGAGTATCAGAATAAAATGTGACCATTTCCAAGCATGGTATGCAGGCCATTCCTAGAGCTATGACACTAAACCCTTTAGTAGACCTGATGGTGTAATAAAAATGAAAACATTAAAGTAATTAATTTGAGTAACTCTAGTAGAGCAAAAAATATTTCTTGAACGACAGTAGAGTAAACACAAAGGTACTATTGTGAGCCCAACGCTTAGGCTAAAAACAGTGTAAAAGGTACATAGCCTGAAGTCTGGAAGCACTGACCAGACCCTTCCTTGTGGATTCACTGGTTCTATGGTAAACCAAAGTCACTTTCTTTGTTCACCCATAAGAAGCAACTCCTCATCTGTTAAAATTTTATCATGAGATTGCAGCCGTTCAGTTCTATCTCCAAGCTTCATTTCTAATTCTAATTCTCTTGCTATTCCCACCATATCTGCAGATGCTTCATCCAATGAAGTCTTGAACCTCTCAGAGTCATCCATGACTCTTGGAATCTACGTGTTCCAAACTACTGTTATTGTTGATATTTTGACCTGCTCCCATGAATCACTAATGTTTTTAATGGCATCTAGAATGGTGAATCCTTTCCAGAAGGTTTTCAATTTACTCTGCCTGTAATTCAAGGAATTACTGTCTGTGGCAACTATAGCCTTATGAAATGTCTGCCTGCCTGCTGCCTTCCTTCCCTCCCCTTCCCTTCCCTTACTTTATGTTTCATTTTTAACAATTTTAATTCCAGTGTAGTCAACACACAATATTATCTTAGTTTCAACATACAATATTGTGATTCAGCAGTTCCATATATTACTCAATGCTCATCAAGATACTTGTACTCTTTTTTTTTTTAAGACTTTATTTATTTATTTGACAGAGAGAGACAGCCAGCGAGAGAGGGAACACAAGCAAGGGGAGTGGGAGAGGAAGAAGCAGGCTCCCAGTGGAGAAGCCTGATGTGGGGCTCAATCCCAGAACGCTGGGATCACGCCCTGAGCGGAAGGCAGACGCTTAACGACTGCGCCACCCAGATGCCCCGAGTACTTGTACTCTTAATCCCCTTCACCTATTTCACTCATAACCCCCACCCTCAAAATGTATTTCTTAGATGCTAAGACTTGAAAGTTGAAATTACTCCTTGATCCATGGGCTGCAGAATGAACCAACTTTACTAAACTTTAATAGCTTGTAGTTCATTTAAATACATGAAATATATTACAATATAGATCTAAGTGGATAGAATTTTATAAAAGAAATAATTTCTATAAATCAGTATGTAAGCAGAGAAGAAACTCTAGTAAAAACTCTAGTAGAAACTCTAGTAAAAACTCTAGTGAAAAAATAAATAAAATCTTGAAAAAAAACTCTCTCCTAAATCAGAGAATAACACACATGATGGTTTTGTGCTATATATACCTGCTTGCAATTTATTGGTCAAGTTTTTCTTCTAGCATGGGAAAAGATTGCTATTTCTTTAACTGAATATTAAATAAAATAAGCCTGTGTTTGAGGCCAGCTAATATGGGGGGAAAATGCCCTGCATGTTGCTGCCTAAATACAGTGAAATTTTTGTTAACTTCACGTATATTGTAACTTTAAGTGCTAAACGTCTTAAAAACAAAAACATTTAGAGAATGAAGAAACCAAGGAGAGTAGCTGTTAGTAGAAATGCAAATTGTAGAGCCCAGGGGGAACCTTGAAGAGGCTTCAGGTTCTAAAAAGTCCTGGTTGAAGTTTCTAGTACCCCAGGCCAAGTTCTAGGATAGAACCATTCGTTCATAAGCCTGTCAAACAAGAAAATGCATAATAGAGGCATAAGCACTGAGAAAAGTCAGTTGAAACATTTCATTTGTTTCCAGCTGAGGCCTTGGCCACTGCATCTTAAATAATGTTTGCTAATATTTTAATACACCTCCTTTATATACTTTTAAACTTCTAGAACTCTCTAAATAATGTGATTATGGCTCTAGTTTTAATCAATGTGGAGCTGATTTTTACATTTTTTTTTCTTTCCATTTTCTGTTGTGTTAAGTATAAGGTATGCTCATGGCAAAGAATTTGAAAACTATGGAAGAATATTTTAAAAACCTGTAGCAGGACACCCGGGTGGCTCAGTTGGTTAAGCGTCTGCTTTCGGCTCAGGTCATGATCCCAGGCTCCTGGGATCAAGACCCTCGTGGGGCTCCCTGCTCAGTGGAGAGCCTGCTTCTCCCTCTGCCTGCTGCTTTGTCTACTTGTGCTCTCTCTCTATCTCTCTGTCAAATAAATAAATAAACTCTTTAAAAAATTTTTTTAAATAAAAAAAACTGTAGCATCATTTATCAGATACTACTCTTAACATATAAGTATATTTTTAGTTTTAATATGTATGAAGATATGCATTCTCTACATATAATATCCTTTAAACTAATATTTCTTAAATATTTCTGCATATCCATAAATATTTTAAGAATCTTGATTTTAATGATCGAAAGTATCTCTTCTATCAATCTACTAAAATTTATTTCAATACACGCCTACTGTTTAACATTTCTGTTATATGTAATTTTTCTTTGCGACTTTGTATAATGTCTTAATAAAGACCCATGGCTGGTTTGCTGGGTTTTTTGTTTTTTTTTTTTCTCCCTTTTGGGTAAGTTTCTAGAAGAGTAAATGGTGTTAACATTTTTAAATATATATATTACATTGGATTATATTATAGCATATTATATTGCATTATGTGAAATTTCTCTCTAAATATTGTATCAATTTGTTCTTTCAATAAAAATGTACAGTGTCCATTTCTCTATAGCCTAGTTAACAGTAGATGTTAACATAATTTTTAATCTTTGCAAATGGGATGGTAGATTTTAAAAACACCTTTTACTGGGGCGCCTGGGTGGCACAGCGGTTAAGCGTCAGCCTTCGGCTCAGGGCGTGATCCCAGCATTATGGGATCGAGCCCCACATCAGGCTCCTCCGCTATGAGCCTGCTTCTTCCTCTCCCACTCCCCCTGCTTGTGTTCCCTCTCTCACTGGCTGTCTCTGTCTCTGTCAAATAAATAAATAAAATCTTTAAAAAAAAAAATTAAAAAAAAAAAAAACACCTTTTACTTGCATTGTTTAGGTTATTTGTGAATACTTCTATGTGTGTAAGATAGAAACTTTGGGATCTTTTAGAATGAGTTTATACTATAATTACTACTTGGGAGCTACTCTACAGCAAGTTACATCAGCCCGTGATACTTTAGATTTCTGATCTCTAAAATGAGGCTAATAATACCTACCATACTATGTTACTATAAGTAAATTAATTATGCATTCATAGGCACCTGGCTCAATAAATGATTATTTCATTCTTAACCTTTATAAATTTTGTTGCTTTGAAGTTAATAACTTTCATGAAAAATAACAAAAATGTACATAGAGGAAATTAACCAAAGTGGCACAACAAATATATTTCATTATAGAAAAATGCATTTACTTTAAAGTTTATAAATAGTAGCCATTTGGCAAGAGGAGGTTTTATTTGTGGCAAGATTTTAGCTGTCACCAAAAGAGGTAAAAGGGAGGTCTTTGAGGTCATCTGTTGTTTTTATATACAGCTAACCATTTTTAAAGTATATTTTCTCCAAAAACATTTTTTTGGAAATCCCCTTTTCTTTTAAACAGTCAACAGATTATAAACATTTAAATTACTATTCATGAGCACTCCATACATGGCTGCCTCAGAACCTTTGTACATATTGTCCCTTTACCTAAAATGTCTTGCCCTTATCTGTTTATAAGGCTCATTCCTTTACTTCATACAGTTTTTTGCTCAAATAGCACCTTTTCAAAAAGATCTCCTCAGTTTGCCTGGGTGGCTCAGAGGGTTAAATGTCTGCCTTTGGCTCAGGTCATGATTCCAGGGTCCTTGGATCAAGCCCCGAATTGGGTTCCCCGCTCAGTGGGGAGTCTGCTTGCTTATCCCTCTCCCTCTCTCTCTTCCTCCCCACTCATGCTTTCTCTCTCTCTCTCAAATAAATAAATAAAAATCTTTTTTTAAAAAGCTTTTTATTTATTTGAGAGAAAGAGAGTACAAGCAGGAGGAGTGGCAGGCAGAAGGAGAAGCAGGCTCCCTGCTGAGCAAGGAGTCCAATGTGGGACTCGATCCCAGGACCCTGGGATCATGACCTGAGTCAAAGGCAGATGCTTAACCAAATGGACCACCCAGGAGTCCCTAATAAATAAAATCTTGAAAAAAAAAAAAAAAAAGATCTTCTCAGACTGCACTTCTGAAAAGAACATCTTGCTACTCCTCATCTCATTATCTTACCTTATTTTTCTTCATAGCACTTATCAATGCATTATACTTATCAATTAATTTTCTGATTCAAATGTTAGTTCTATGAGAACAAGGAGATTGTTTCATTCAATGTCATGTTCTTCATTCCTAAGACATCAACTAGCATAGAGAATTGCACAATAAATATTAAATGAATGAATTTATGAATAAATGAGTTACATATTGAGTCTAGTAAAAATGAATAAATAATTATTATTTGATTATCTAAATAGACAGTATTTTTATTATATTCCTGCTCATATGAGTTATATATTTTATTGACTGGAAATATTTAGGCTGTATGCAAATTATATACTAGATAATACATTTCTAACACATTATTAATGAGTAGTCTGCAGTGTGCTCTAATGTCTCCATTCATATTCTTGTCCAAATCCATTATTAATGAGTTTTCTATAATGTTCTTTGCCTTGATTTCTGTTTTCCTCTATCATAAGCAATACTTATAGAGATCCATAATGATTTCCTCTTCGCCCTTGTAGTCATTTTAGAAAAATATGGCATATTGGAGAAGCAACTTAGCATTTCAGGTTCTAATCTTTGCAGAGCATAGGATAGAGTGAGAATGGCACTATGATCTGTTATTGTCTTTATTTCCATCAAAATTCTAAAAGAAAGAATGTTAATATGAAAATAAATGTAGAAATGTAATTAATGTTTTTTTTTTTAAGATTTTATTTATTTATTTGACAGAGATAGAGCCAGCCAGTGAGAGAGGGAACACAAGCAGGGGGAGTGGGAGAGGAAGAAGCAGGCTCACAGCAGAAAAGCCTGATGTGGGACTCGATCCCAGATCGCCGGGATCACGCCCTGAGCTGAAGGCAGACGCTTAACTGCTGTGCCACCCAGGCGCCCCGTAATTAATGTTTCTAACAGTAGTTGATAGCCATTGTTTTGTATATTATATCATTTTATTGTATCATAAATGGTTTCATAGTCAATTGTTTTGTACATGAACGTTATACTAGATCACCAAAGGTGAAATTGAACAATCCTACCATATTTTATGATTACACGAATTGGTCATTGCCCTTCCACTTCTTCAACATGGATAGGATGAAAGAAAGCTAACGTAAAATAAATAATCTATATAGATCTAATTTTAAGAACACTCAGAGCACTCACAGCACTCAGGGCAGGAAGATGGGGAAATGGGATTAACATGATAATAGTTCGAGATTATTCATGAAAGAGATGAGGTAAATAGCCTGTTTCTTGAGGAATCAGTTCTTTATTTTTTATTAGTGTTCCTTTAACTGAATTGAAGAGTTTTTCATGGTTTTCAATAATGCATACACACATGCATATAATTTAGTTGGAAAGTGTCACTAAGTATGATGAATGTATTTGTAACATCATTTAAACATAAAGAGGAAAGTGTTTTTCCATTAAAAGAAACTATAGAAGACAAAAGAAAAAATCATACTTAAAAACAAATATGTTCCTAAGTGTATTTCCCATGATAAAGTATAAGACATATTGATGATTTATAAGTCATTTTCAGACTCTTATTTTAGTTTAAAAGTTAATCTGGTGAATCAGTTTGTCGAGTGTTTCAGAACATTAGGATTTGGCTGCCTACTTATTTTTTTTTCTGCTTTATGTGTTTCTGATGAAAAGTCATTTTTCTTCCCTCGGTTCTACATGAAATTGATCATAAATCTTCAGTATTCATTTTGAAAGATAACAGAATGGACACTTTTGTGTTCTTAATAACCATACTTAAGAATTGTCTTAATTTGACAGTTTGGGGAAGATGGTGGATAGGAGAGTCCTGAGTTTACCTTGTCCCATGGATACAACTAGATAACACTCCCATCAGTGTAAATAACCCAGAAAATGACCAGAAGACTGGCGGAACAGATTCTCTACAGCTAAATGTAGAGAAGAGGCCAAATTGAAGAGGGTAGGGAGGGCAGAGACACAGTTGGAAGCTAAATGGACTCATGGGACTGTCCATGGGATGGAGAGATGCATGGGTGCTGAGAGGGGAAAAAAAAAAAAACGACTCTGACACCAGGCATGGGAAATTCATGATAAAAACTCTAGGTTTAGAGGGAACATACATACAACATAATAAAGACCATATATGAAAAAGGCACAGCTAACATCTTACCCAATGTGAAAAACTGACAGCTTTTCCCCTAAAATCAGGAACAAGACAAGGATGTCCACTGCCACCATTTTTATTCAACATAGTACTGGAAGTTTTAGGCACAGCAATCGGACATGAAAAAGAAATAAAACGCATCCAAATTGGTAAGGAAGATGTAAAATTTTACTATTTGCAGATGACATGATACTATATATAGAAAATCCTAAAGACTCCACCAAAAAACTGCTAGAACTGATAAATGAATTCAGTAAAGTCATAGGATACAAAATCAAGATACAGAAATCCATTGTGTTTCTATACACTAATAATGAATTAACCCATAGAGAAATTAAGAGAACAATCCCATTTACAGTGGCACCAAAATAATAAAACAGGAATAAACTTAACCAAGAATGTGAAAGGCCTGTACTCTGAAAACTATAAAACACCGATGAAAGAAATTGAAGATGGCACCAACAAATGGAAAGATATTCCATGCTCATGGATTAGAAGAAGAAATATTGTTAAAATGTCCAAACTGCCCAAAGCAATCTGCACATTTATTGCAATCTGTATCAACAGCATTTTTCACAGAACTAAAACAAATATTCCTAAATTTTGTATGGAACCACAAAAGACCCTGAATAACCAAAACAATCTTGAAAAAGAAGAACAGAAGTGGAGGAATCACAATCTCAGATTTCAATATATACTAGAAATCTGTAGTCATCAAAATATTATGGTACTGGCACAAATATAGACAAATAGATCAATAGAACAGAATAGAGAGCCCAGAAGTGAGCCCACCATTATATGGCAAATTAATCCTCAGTAAAGTAGTGAGGAATATGTAGTGGGAAAAAGACAATCTTGTCAACAAATTGTGTTTGGAAAACTGGATAGCTCCGTACAAAAACTAAAACTGGACCACTTTCTTACACCACACACAAAAATTAACTCAATGGATTAAAGACCTAATGTGAAACCTGAAACCATAAAAATCCTAGAATAGAGCACAGGCAGTAATTTCACTGACATCCACTGTAGCAACATTTTTCTAGACATGTCTCCTGAGGCAAGAGAAAGAAAAACAAAATAAACTGTTGGGACCATATAAAAATAAAAAGATTCTGCACACCAAAGGAAATAATCAACAAAATTAAAGGCAACCTATAGAATGGGAGAAGTTAACTGCAAGTGACATATTTGATAAAAAGATACTATTCAATATTTTTATGTATTTATAAAGTTATACAACTCAACACCTAAAAATCCCCACATACTAATTAAAAAATGGTTCAGAAGACATGAACAAACATTTCTCCAAAAAAGACATACAGATGGCCAACAGACCCATGAAAAGAAGCTCAACATCACTCATAATCAGGGAAATGCAAATCAAAAGCACAATGAGATATCACCTTACATCTGTCAGAATGGCCAAAATCAAAAACTCAAAAAACAAGTGTTGGCGAGGATGTGGAGAAAAAGGAACCCTCATGCAGTGTTCTTGGGAATGCAAAGTGGTGCAGCCACCGTGGAAAAGTATGGATGTTCCTCAAAAAATTAAAAATAGAATTACCATATGATCCAATAGTTCTACTCCTGGGTGTGTACCCAAAGAATATGAAGACACCATTTTGAAAAGATAATTGCACCCCTATGTTTGTTACAACATTGTTACAATAGCCAAAATATGGAAGCATCTCAAGTGTCCATCAAAAGACGAATGGATAAAGACGTGGTATATACACACAATGGAATATTGCTGAGCCATAAAAAAAGAATGGATTCTTGCCATTTGCAACAACATGGATGGACTTAGAGGATATAATGCTAAGTGAAATAAATCAGAGAAAGACAAATACCATGTGATTTCATTCATATATGAAATTTAGGAAACAAAGCAAGTGAAATAAGAAAAAAAAGACAAACCAAGAAACAATATCTTAACTGAAGAAAACAAACTGATGATTACCAGAGGGGAGGTGAGTGGGAGAGGAATGAAATAAATGAAGGGGACTAAGAGTACCCTTATCATGAAGAGCACTGAGTAATGTATAGAATTGTTTAATCACTATATTGTACACCTGAAACTAATATAACACTATATGTTAACTGAAGTGGAATTAAACTTTTAAAAAAATAAATTAAATAAGAATATTGCTTAAAAAAATGTCTTAACTTAAAATTGTCTGATTTGAAATGTCTCACAAGAAATTTAGTATGCTCCATGAACATCTATATCCCTTCCTCAACAGTCTGCAGAAAATTCACTAAGAATTTTTAGGTACTATTTTACATTTATTTACTTATTATAAAATCTTGATTTGTTATATCTAAAGTTTCATAAGAAGTGCCAGAATACATTAAGCTGTGAAAAGTTTACAATCTATACATATATATATATATGAATGAACATGTCCCTTTTATTTTGTCCCTCCCTTGCTGATTCCATCTCTATGTCTGTATCACTGAGATTTGAATTCTGCTTGTTGTTAATTATTTTTAAATTAGTAAATATATTAAACTTAATAATCCCAGTGGGTTTTGCTCACTTGTATTTAACTCTCGTAATAGATTCATTTGGAAAATATGAGAATAAATTTTCTACAAATCATTTTAATGGTTAGTATATTCATGAGGCTTTGCATGTTTGGAAACAATTTTATGTTGCCTTTATATGCAATTAATAGCTTGGCCGGATATAAAAGTATAGATTTATAGACTTTTCTCAGAGCTTTGATAACATTTCTTGAATGTTTTCTTATAGTCAATTTGCTGATAAGAAACCTGGTAACAACCAATTTCATGCTTCTATTTAGATAATACATTTATCTCTTCAGAAGTGTATATCCTAGGGTATCTGGGTGGCTCAGTCAGTTAAGTGTCTGCCTCCAGCTCAGGTTATGATCCTGGAGTCCTGGGTTCGAGTCCTGCATCAGGCTCTCTGCTCAGCAATGAGTCGGCTTCTCCCTCTGCCCCTCTCCCCAGCTCATGCTCTCTCTCTTTCTCAAAAATAAATAAATAAAATCTTAATTTAAAAAAAGAAGGGTATATTCTATATAAAATTGATGTTTCTTTTCATTGTTTCCATACAGTGTTTGAAAGTGCTATTTTGTTTTAGTTTGGGTTATAGTAGAGGTATGCTTGCAGACCTATGTGGTGTTTACCCTAGTATGTTTTGTAAACCTAGGGTATGTCCCGTCATTGTTGCCTTTGTTTTTGCTCCTTAAATAAACCCCCTCCTAGTATCGCTACATATGCTGTTGCTGCCCACTGAACATAAATGAGGTCTATCTAATATTCCACTTATTAAAAATAGGTCCCAGAGCCCTCTCTGTGACACCTGACACTGTTATGATGACTCTAAATCCTATAAAGCCAGCCTAAAAAACCTGCCAAAACTTGTCTGTTGTGAGACTTGTGACATGTTATGGAAACGCTTTTCCAGGCCCTACTAGTAAATGGAACCTAGGAAAGAAAAGAAATAACAGGGCAGATTCCATTCACAATGTGGCTTTACCTGACACATGCATTTGGTAACTTTCTTATTCTGGGGACTTTCACAGTTACCTTGAATATATTTTCAAAGGGGCCATTATCATGTTAGGTGGTAGTAGTGCTGAGAGTGCCGCTGAAATTTGGGAATTAAAAGTTAATGTGATCTTGGGGCGCCTGGGTGGCTCAGTAGGTTAAGTGTCTGCCTCCGTCTCAGGTCATGATCCCAGAATCCCAGGATCGAGACCCACATTGGTTTCTGCACTCAGCGGGGAGCCTGCTTCTCCCTCTACCCCTTCCCCTGCTTGTGCTCTCTCTGTCTCTTTCTCACTCTCTCTCTCTCTCTCTCTCAAGTAAATAATATCTTTTGAAAAAAAGTTAATGTGATCTTAGAAAAGAAGTTAATGTGATCTTGTTGGGTGGGAATTTATAGATAAACAAGCATAGGAAACTAGAATAATCCGCATAGTAATGGATTAAAATTGGAGACATTTATTTGGATTCATGTTTAGCTTAATATAAATGCAGAGTTAAATATAGAAATATTTATAGATACGCGTAGAAACATGGGGTAGTACACACACACACACACACATACACACACACACATTTCTTGCTCTCTCAGTTGAGAGGATCTGAATGCAAGGACATACCGGTAGCAAAGAGCATACCTACCACCCAGATCTTGGTTTCTCATGCAATTCTCTAATCCAAGCCTTGGAGAAATGGCTTGTCTAGATTAAGAAATACAAATGATGATACTGGAGCATCTTGTAGTGTCATAAAATAAGGAAATTACTAGAAAGCAAAATGAGTATATCATTGGTGGCAGAATATCCAAGTGGCATACAGAAATCAACTAAATGAAACTCTAATGGACAAAACTAAAATAATTTGAAGAAGAAAATAAAGTAGTACAGTACTATCATCCACAATATAAAATAAATATCCATGAGCCTATACTGATACAAAGAATTGAACAAATAAATAAATGGGGAAAATATACAACTTCCTGTATATATAAGACTTCCAAATAAATTATGTAGATATACCACCCTAAATTGGAAAGCGTAACTCCCACCTTCTTAATCATGGGCTAAAGGTAGTGACTACTTCCCAAAGGGTATAGTATAGAAAGTAGGTGGAGAAGAGAGTTAGTAAAACTTAGCAGTGGAGAAATCTGACCAATGCTACTAAGGTCAACATTAGAAGTGTTAAAGCATCTTGGTAGTATTTACCTTTGATATGATGTAAATAACATAGCGCTTTTACTTCTGTGGTCTTCCTCCCCCAAACTTGTAATACAAACAACAGACAAATTTCAGTAGATGAACATCCTTTAAAATACCTTACCAGTGCTCCTCAGAACTGTCATGGTCATCAAACTCAAGGGGAGTCTTACAAGCCTAAGCCAACATGCCAACTAAATGTATCACGGTATACTGAATGAGATACTGCAACAGAAAAAGGGCATTTGTTCAAAGCTAAGGAAATCTGAATGAAATATGGATTTTAGTCAGTAATAATGTAGCATGGATGCCTGGGTGGCTCAGTCGGTTGAGTCAGGTCATGATCTCAGCGTTATGAGATTGAGCCTGTCATATGGCTCTGCATTCAGCAGGAATCTGCTAGAGATTCTTTCCCTCTGCCTCTCCCCCCACTCACACTCCTCTTTCTTCCCCTCTTTCTAAAATAAATAAATGAAAATCTTAAAAAATAATGATAATGTAGCAACACTGATTCATTAAATGTAACAAATATCCATAGTAATATAAGATGTTAATAATAGAGGAAATCGGATGCTGGGTATGGATATATATCCATATACCATATATCTCTATACTATCTTCTCAATTTTCTGTAAACTGTTGTAAAAAATAAGGTCTATTAAAAAAAGGTTAATTTGATCTGAGCTTGATGTCTCTGTTGGGTGGAGCTTAGACATGCTGATTATATATATTATATATATTTGTTTCAATTGTATAATTTTTTTTAGAGATCCTATTGTTTCTATTCTCTTTGATCCAGAAACAGTCTTTGGCAATCAAATTCTGACCTGATTGCTTTCTGAGAATGGCTGAGAAAATTGAACCTTTTTATTAGCCTCATGCAGTTCAATAAGGTGTTTATAGGAGAGAGACTTCCATTTGTAGATTCGCTTCCAGTTGAGCATATTTGTGTCTATACCTACACACGCTTTGTCCCAGACAAAATTTCCTTCATTTTACTGAGTCTTGTAAGAAGAAAGAGTTCTCAAAATGAAAAATCTAACAGTGCCTTGGAAGTCAGTTTCTCTATGCCACCACATAGAGTTGATGCTGGAGAAACTATTTCTAAGGTAGTAAGGGAGCGTTACAACAGTCCAGATTAAGTGAGTAACCTTGGAAAGTCCCCAGGCTCAAAGATTTCTCCTCCACATTTTCGGGGAACCATAGGGTTTTAGTAGATACCTGAATCAGTTCTCTGCATAATGCAAGATTCATGTTCACAGAATTCATATTAAATGGGAATTAAAATAATATTTGACCCACAGGGCTATATAGGCTGAATGAGATCGTGATGTGAAAAATATTTTACAACTATAAAGTGCCCTGCTTATGGATATACATAATTATTATGTGTAATTATCAGAGTTCACTGCCTCACAAGTCAGTTTGGTTTACTGTTGGTTAGCTATAACTTTTTAAAAAGCACTTTCTCCTGTTAAGCCAAAGATGTCTTTTCCATAATTTGTAACACAAAGAGGTAATAATGGAGTCCCTTGGGTGTAGGTTCAAAAGCTGGCCCTCCTGCCTACTAGCCAGGACCTTGGATAAATGACTTGAGTTCTGTACTCTAGACTTCCTCATTGATACATAATGGTGATAATCTCTCCCTTACGGGGATACCATCAATGTGATCACATTTGTAAAAATGTGCCTAGTTTAAGTGTCTAATAAATGATAGTAGTTATTATTAACATGAGTTTTCTTTTTATGATTCTGCAGTAGGTAAAAGTGAATAGGAGTCCCAAGCCTTTCCAACTTCCCAGTGGCACTTCAAAAAAACCTGTCTGAACCTCCATTTCAGAGTAATAAAAATGTAACAAGTGGCATAATTCTGTTCCTCTTATTGTATTTCTCATTCTGGGAAGACATCAGCAGGGAGCCTGAGGGAGGAAAGCTTTCTTTAGCAAATAGCAGATGTTTCCTCGTGGAGTCACATCAAGTAAAATGTGATTCCCCCTAATTGTGAGGAAAAGGGGCAATTCTGTTAGCATGCGGTTACTTTATAGGGATGCCATGTTAAGTAGGAGGAGGATAACCCTGCAGACAAGTAGGATCCTTTAATGTTCTCTATCTAGAGCCTCTATGAAGCGTTGCTCATTCTAATCCCTGGACAACTTTAGTAGGTACTATCTACATAGACAGCATGTGAATGGCACCCTCTGAATCTGAACAGTTCTTTGATGCTGTCTTCACCTACCCTGCCAGTTTATGATACTGTATAATTATCTTTAAGGCAGAATACCTAGATATCCGTGCTTTCGTCTTTCCTTCAGATTTGACTTAGTGAATCTCAGGTCTAAGTGTGCATAAACATGAATATATTTGGGGCATGATGTTTTTCAAGGGAATTTTTATTACAGTGATTTTGACGTTAGGAGCTGGCCTTAAGATTGGTCTTTCTCCCTACCCCACTCCAGTGTTGACTGCACTGTGTTCCCAGGTGAAATCTCAAGTCACTACAGTGTTTACAAATGAGCTCAGCTGGAGTCTTCCATGAAGTATATCTGAGGATCAGGTTTAATCTTCCATTAGCATTCATTGAATATAGCAGTCGGTCTTTAACAGCTTTCCCAGTGGTCGGCAAAATAATTTGAAATTATATTTGGTTAAAAAGCTATTTCCTTCTAAGATGTTTACCCAAGAGCATGCAAGAGAGGGCATATGCACTTACTAGCATATTTCACATTAAAAAGAGTTAATTTTCTTTTTCTCAATGAAGGGTCTCTGCTGCATTGGGTTTTTGCTATGATCTATAGTTACTTACTCAGTTGTTTTTTCTGTTTCTCCTCATTTTCAATTTAATGGGGAAATCAGAAATCACAGGTCCAGCTGAAAATCTTTCATAGAAATATTGATTGTACTTTCCTGCCATTATTTTATAAAAGATCTAAAACAAATTACAATTGGCCACCTGAAATATTTTTTTTACTGTGACTTTATAGTAATTTAAAATAGAGCCCAAAGTAACCTTCTGGGAGGCCCAGTACTCATTGTAGCATTGATCTTTGTTTATAGCTCATTCAAGTAACAAAGGCAGAGCTGCTTTCTAAGACCATTTGGTTCAATTAGTAACTGGGTGCCCTTTAACACAGTACCTAGAAGCAGCTCCAAGTCTTAATAAATGGCAGCTCTGATTATTTCTTTATTTCTACAATTCTCAGATTCACCATCAATTTAATGAATCTTTAGAGGGAGGAAAAGAAATGTTGACAGTGCCGAATTATTACAAGATGTGCCCCATTTTCAGAAATGATAAGTTATGAAAAAGCATGTCTTATCCCAAGTATGATGATAAGGATGATAATGATGATAGATGGAGCATTTCTAGAATCTTATCTTTACTGTTGGAAAAATTCGCATTCATGGAACATAACATCTACTCTGGGTAGTATATCATGTCAAATTTTGTGTCATTTGCTTTAAGGTAAAGGAGTCCAACCATTTAAGTATTTCATCATTGTTTCTGAAAATAGGAGATTACTTCTGGATAGATTAAGAAAAAAAGCAATTAGGGATGCCTGGGTGGCTCAGTCGGTTAAGCGTCTGCCTTCCACTCAGGTCATGACCTCAAGGGTCTGGGATCGAGCCCCACTCCAGGCATCCTGTCCAGTGGGGAGTCTTCTTCTCCCTCTCCCTCTGCCCTTCCTTCCCACTCTTTCTCTCTTTCTCAAATAAATAAGTAAATAAGTAAATAAATCTTTTTTAAAAAAAGAAAACAATTATGCATATATAATATCAAACTTTCTAGGAATTGAGAAGTTTTTTATTATAGTGAAGTATGACTGGATTTCCCCATTTATGTCACAGAGTTGCAGTGGCTCTCTTAGAATTCAGTTGTCTAATTATACAAATGATCAATCTGAAGCCTAAGAGAATCAAGCAGTTTGCCAGAGATTGCACTGCTACTTGTTTCTTTTTTTTGTTGTTGTTCTGTTTTTTGTTTTTTGTTTTGTTTTTTTGGTAGCTATATATGACTTTTATTTTTACAAAAAAAAATGACAGCAGCTCACAACAGTTCCTTGTACAGAATAACTGCTCAATAAATGTGTGATGGTTTGTTGTACAATAAGCATCTATATAGAAATAAAAGTTATGTTGGTCATATATGGAGGTTTCTTGTTTTTTATAGTTTGTATCTGCCCCAGAGGAGTACTTTCATGAATCAAAAATATCAGAATATGCTCTGATCTTCAATTCAAAATAACTGCTAATATTCATTCTAAATTTATAGACCTGTGCTCATTTCCTTCAGGTTAAAAGGAACTTAAATATATTGGAAGGACCAGATTCCTTAAAGAACATTGCTGAAGCAAAATAAGTCATCCCCTAACTGTCCTCTTGCTTAAGACCAAATTTAATCCAAACTGAGGAATAGCTCTAGTTTCATGATCTTCCTCACCTTTCTTGGCAATGGGAACAACTAAATCTTTTCATTTAAAAATACTTTTATTTAAACAAGCAATACAATTTTTTGCCAATTCTCCTCCCAATTAAAAGCAACATCATTTAGCTATATAAGCCAAATATCTACTCTTCATTGCTGGTATCAAATCAGTCACCAAGTCCTGCTTATTTTATGTCTTAAGTATTTCTTCAATCCCTCCCTCCCCCATCTATCTCTATGATCACTGCCCTAGTTCTAGTCATTATCATTTCCCATCTATACTCTCTAGAAGCACCTTTTTGATAGTCTCAATCCAATCTTACTACCTCCCAACCCATCTTTCAGCTGCTGCCTGAGAAATGTAAATTTGACCACACCACATCCATGTAAATGTTCCCTATTGCCGCAGGGTGAAGTCCCATCCGCACAGCGTGGCATGCAAGAATGCTGTGATCTGGTGTCTGTGTTCATGTACAGCCTCATCTCTTTGCTCTAGTAACACTGAATGGCTTCTTCTCACCCAACCTGCTGTTTAGTGGCTATATTTTCCCAGCTCTTTTGAACTTCCATACCTTCCCCTACTATCACTACAATGGATGTATCTCTCTCAGACTTATGTTATATTGAATATACATTATCCATCTCTTAGTCTAACACATTAGACTGTAAGTCCCTCAAGGATAGTTCTTGAGGGCCTTATTCATATCTTTTCAATAGTTGTCATTTATTTCAATTAAAAAATATCTCAAAGTAGAATTTGTATCTCTATAGTGGAAGAAAATTCTAGTCTTCACATTGGTGTAAGAAAATACGTCAAATAGTTATACCATTCATATGCATCTGGTGTCTCCTCCAGGATAGAAAGAACAGCTATTACAAATTTAGATTGTATATAGATACATATAGTAAAGAGCACTCTTGTCCTGTAGCTGTCTGAAGCCTGATTTGGGTACTATTCAAAATTGAAACCAAACCCAGTGGGAGGAGAAAATAAGAGAAAAACCTAAGAATGATAAATGAATCTTTCTAATTTTTGTAATCTTTAATTATATCCATATTAGTCCCATATGGCTTCATTTTATAAATTCTTGTTCTTTTTTTTTTTTTTAAAGATTTTATTTATTTATTCGACAGAGATAGAGACAGCCAGCGAGAGAGGGAACACAAGCAGGGGGAGTGGGAGAGGAAGAAGCAGGCTCATAGCGGAAGAGCCTGATGTGGGGCTCGATCCCATAATGCCGGGATCACGCCCTGAGCCGAAGGCAGACGCTTAACCGCTGTGCCACCTAGGCGCCCCTATAAATTCTTGTTCTAAACAAATTATAATTCAAATTCAGTCAACTGTTACCTCTTGGTTAAGTATTTTTAATGAATGAACTGCATGAGAACTTTGCTATTTGTAGCCTATTTTTATTTCTTTAGTTTTAAAGAAATTATGAAATAAATATAATAAATATAATTGTTATGCCTTAGCTCATATCTACTTCATAGCTGGTTATCCATGGTTGGAAAATTTTTTTAAAACGTCTATTTCTTACCTTCCCTTTTTAATTTAGACAATACCTCTTTTTCTTTGATATTTATACAATACTTCTTATGATAAATAGCCTGCTCTATTTTGACTTAGAAAATATCCCTAGGGGCGCCTGGGTGGCTCAGTCGGTTAAGCGGCTTCCTTCGACTCAGGTCATGATCCTGGGGTCTTGGGATCTAGTCCCTCATCAGGCTCTTTGCTCAGCGGGGAGTCTGCTTCTCCCTCTCCCTCTGCTCCCCCTTCTTGTGCTTGCTCTCTCCCTCTCTCTGTCAAATAAATAAATAAAATCTTTAAAAAAAAAAAAAGAAAATATCCCTAAATCTCATTTTATAAACCAGAAGGTTAGTATTTAAACTATGTGGATGACTTTTTGCACAAAGTAGGTACTCCACAATAAGTGTTCGTTGGATAAATATCAAAGTGTCCTAAAGAGCTAGTTGTAAACTGTAGGAAAGCCGCAAGTTCTTCTGAAAGTAGCTTCAAGTCACTCCAACATCTGAAATGCCTGTAACATTTCAAAGGGAAGGAATTGTGCCTAACATTCTAATATAATAAATTATTTAACTATTTAGACATGAGATGGTTCTCCAAAGCAGCTATGGTTAATCAAATATTTTCTACCTTTTCTTCTCTTAAGCAAGATTATCCCATTTTATAAGTAGGACTTCCTATTAAGTTAGTTTTTGTAATGAAATATTAGAACTTTTTCTTAGTATTACTGCCTTAAAAATAGGTAAATGAAACCAAGCAAAATAAAAAAAATTAAATATACTTTCCTGGTAATTTAGATATGGTCTACTGTATCAATGTTGTGATTCAATATGAATTTACTACCAAAGGTTATTTTGATATTAACTCAGTAACTATTTTCTGTAGTGAGCATTGTTTTCATATTATGTTGAACTTAAACTATGTTATGAAGTGTCTTGTCTCATCCCCTTGTTTATACTCTTCGCAGATAAATATATGTCTATTTGGGGTAGTGGCCATCTCACTTCTCTTATGTAGGTTTTTTTTTTTTGTTCTGAGGACTCTAACAAATTTCAGTGCTATTATTTGTGGCTTGTTACATTTTTTGAAACGGTAACAACCTAAGTTAAAAAGATTTAATATGATGCAGTATTTAATATAAGTCACAAATATAGCAATTTAATAAACATTCCCATCCATGAAACAAGTCAACAGCTATAGGGATGGCATTGAAGTCTAATGCAATCTTTCCAGTCTAATGCACTTCTGTTAACACCATGCTGCCTTCCAGGGATGAACCATTTATCTTAAGTCCATTTGTTTTTCTCTACCTTAAAATGTCATCGATGCCATCATTCTATCCCCTTTGCTGCTCTGTGACCAACGGCCTCGCAGGTGTGATTTCTCATCTACTAGTCTAGCAGAAGCCTTTGAGAAGGCAAGTCAACCACTCTATTGGTTTCATGGGTTTAGAGGAATTGACCTACACACAAGTTCTTTCAAACTTATTTGACCATAGAACGCTTTAATGATGATAATTTTTGGTCAGAGTACTATATTAACAATATTCCCACAGGTGATAGGGAAAAGTGATCTAAATTAACATTAAAGTAGAAAGCAAAAATGGTTTTATTAATTTACTGCTTGATAAATTATCCAAGTATGACTTATGTTTAATGTACAATAAAGATGTGGAATTGTAAGCCCACATCATAGCCTATAGCCACCAAATAGAAGCATTCTTGCAAAGGTGAGTTGATAAATGCTGTCTAAATCTTGCTGATGAAAATTGTTTGTGCATCAGATGGTCATGAAAGATTTCTCTAAGTTCACAGAGGAGGCAAGCTCATGAGTAAGACTCTGAATTCAATTTCAGCTTTACAATTCCTTATCTGTGTGATTTTGAGAAAATTATTTAAATCTGTTAGGCCTCATTTTCTTTATCTCAAAATGGAATAATGTTGAGAAATGAGATGTGAAGTGCTTAGTATAGTACCTGGTAATAAGTGAAAATATATGTTATCTATTATAAAGGAAAAGGAGAGAGAGATGTTGATTATTGGTTAGATAACTAACTTTGATATTAGTTAAGTAATTAAAGTGACAGTGCCCATAAGTGATGAATTTCATGGCAATCATTCACTGCCATTCAGTGACAACTATTTATATCTCACTGGATGTTAGTTTACTGAAGAACAGTGCATGGAAATACTGACATAGTTTTAAGATCTTACACTATGTTCAAGTATAATGTTTTTTTCCTTACATGGTGTGGAAATATAAAATAGGATTCAAAGGAACATGAAGGTACTAAGAAATGAAAGTTGGTATCTAAATACCAACTAAATGAACTAAATAGCCAACTATGACTAACACCATGCCATAATTTTTTTTTTCATAAATTTTCTAACCTCAAATTATATGGAGATCTCACTCTATCAAATGAGATATTTTCTTAGGAGTTTACTCTTAAGTCACAGTTTCTCTGGTATCCAATAGGAACTTTTTCCTGGAGCATAAAACTCAGAAGAGTGACTAAGATTGTTAAAGAAGAAGAAGAAAAAAGAAGCCCTGTTGAAGTCCATAATACTCGTGTATTTCTATTAAAATTGAATTGCATAGAGTACTTATAATGACACTGTCTTATGCAGATATTAATAAAGAGAGCATCTTATCAAAATGAATTGATAAAAATAAAATCTATTAATATAAAAAAAATCAGAGAACCATTCTAAGTAAAAGGGTGGAATTAAAATTGTGTAGGCAAACTTAATCTGACTTGCAAAAGATGAGATTTGCCCAAAGATAACATCCAGAGTTCAAGATCATAGAGTTAGAGGGCAAGAATGATACCTTGCTCCAGGACTGTTTTAGAACAGTGACTTCAGCTACTTCAATCTGATTTTTTCCAGTGATATTAAAAGCAGTAGTTTGTTAGAGCTGGAGAAGCATATTTAAGGTATTCTAAGAACTTCCTTTTAATTGTTGGAATAAAAATGAAAACTTCAACTATAATAATAAAATTCTCCTCTAGTTACACTAATGCATTCTTAAAACAAAACAAACAAAAAAAAAAAAACACCAAAAAAACAAACCATAGACCAAGAACTGCTTATTTCCTGCAGAAAATGTCAAGGAGAACATAGAACAACTTATTGTTGCTCATCAGGGCTGTTGTCTTTTTCTAAGTTCTTGACACTTTACCTGGTTTCCCCTTTGAAGCACGTGACTTGATCTGAATTCCAGAACTTCAGCTTCCTCTTTACCTCCTGTTTCCAGAAACGACAGCAGCTTTACTTTAGTCTGTTGACTTTGGCTCTTTGCCCAGGTATTTTTCCAATTAACTAACAAGGGAGTGTTGTCACTGTGCTCCAGCATGTCAGTTATGAACACAACCTGGAAAGGTTCCTATCCCTAAAATAAGATTGAAAATAAAGTTCGTAAGCCAAGATAAAAGTTAGAGAAAATAAAATCTGTTATGTATTTTTAAATCTTGGTCTAAGTGATAGTTCATGTGCATATAAAAATTACAATCATTTGGGTTCAGAAAACAATCATCTACTGCTAGTAAAACAGGCTTGAGTATTAGAGAAAAAGAAAAACAAATTCTTAGGACTTCGTTATTTTCCTCAACCCAACCAATCGCAGCTAGTAGAACTAGGAAGAACGAGGCAGTATGTAGGACAGGAATTATAAACTCAAAGAAATGTCTATAATGACCAGACAAGAAGAGCAAATGTGGATAAAGGGCTGAGTATAAGAAGCCACAAGGCATGCTGAAGAGAAATTGGCTGACATGTGCAGGCTCCCAGCTCATTACTGACATTCAAGAACATGGTCCCAGTGTTGCTAGAACTTCCTAGAAAGTTCTCAAAAGAAGCTGGAAGTCTGGAATTTTATGTGAAGTATTCTGAGTTTTAAAAACTGGCTAAAATGTTTTTTAAATACTGTGCTTGCCCAACAAAGCATCTTGGGAGAGCTTAATCCAGTTTTCTACCTCTGCTCTGGCAACAGAAACTTCTCACCTATTCTTTCTTGTCATCAAGTGTCCCACCTGTAGGGGGAGTAACTCAGTAATATATTAGCAAATTAGGGCACGTTTGAAAGAGAAATAAGAACACGAATTCTAGGAGAAAACAGATAAGGCCAACCAGGCGCTTAACCAGGTGAGCCACCCAGGCACCCCAGGACAGCAATATTTCTTGAAAAGTGTGTATTTTCACAGATTCAGCCAATTGCGGCCCTGCATAGCTAGGACCCTAGTGACAAAGTACAATGAAGGGAATGGAGATATCAAATAGTAACGAAGCCAGTAGTAGGAACAAAATAGGTGAAAAGTCAGCGGAGACTTGCTGCTTTGCCTGGGGCTGGCCCAGTTTTAAAATAGATTTTAAGAAGCAGGGAATTGTGGTGTGTGTGTATTTTGTGGGAAGGAAGGAGGAAGGGAAAAGGAGATTGTAGATGGTATAATTTTCAAAACTTGCCAGTCAATCATTTTATGGTAAACACTAAAGGGGACATTTTTTTTGATTCTTGGACATGCTGTAGCATAAAAAACATAGAATATACTTTCCAAATACAAGATAAGTATTTTGATTAGAACCTGCCTTTATATTATTTTGGCTTTGATTGTATATTGTTAATGTTCTCAGTTCTATTCTCAATGTATAAGTTTACTTCTGAGTTTTATATATTAACAGTGTATATTTTCTTAAGTATTTAAAAGTATTTCCTTTAAGTAGGCATCATGATTTTGTTTCAAGTCTGCCTTCTTTCCATGCTGCTTCATCTTATATATACGTATATAAAGTGTGTGTGTGTCTGTGTGTGTGTGTGTATATATATATATATATATTTTTTTTTTTTAATTCTGTGTAGAAACATTTACCCAATGTTTCTTTTTAAACAAAATACACAGATCTGATAAAAGGAGTCATGTGTCCCACTCCTTTGCAAAGAGCTCATATAAAAGTATAAATTATGATTTATAACCACTGAAAGTGGAATTTAATTTTATTCTGACCCTTTGAGGCAATTTAGTTTGCCTTTTGATCTCAATTTCTAGTAAAAAAGGAAAAAGGAACACTGTTTTATAACATTTTTTGGGACAATGGAAACATGTCAAAAACGGAAAATGCTAATGTTAGAAAATTAATGAATTAAGCAATATATGGTAAGGTTGGACTTTTAATTTTATCATCATTGCTTGATACCAGTAACCATGATCTTTTTCAAGAGGCAGATCTCTCACTGTAGCCCCATCCTCTAATTTATCAGTTCACAAAATTCATCTAAAAGATGAACTGTGAACCTATTGGTTCACTCTCTATATATGATACATGGATCTGCCTGCATGTGAAAACCAGGTTCACAGTGGAAATATTAATGTAACAGAACAGAGTACCACTAAAGGATTCCAAAAGAATGTCCTGGATTCAGAGTCTCTGTTTTCTATTAGACATACAGTTCACATTACTGTTTCCCAGGCTCTGTCTTAGGTACTGGAAATAGGTAGTTGAATAAGACCATGTGTTACGAAGTCAAAAATTTAAAGGGGATTGTCAGATAATATAAATGATTGATATAGAAAAAGTTTACAACATGATACCACTTGGTTTAAGTTTGTTTTCTCAGTTTTGACAGAGATAAGAGTATGGAAAACTATTTCTCTACTAAACAAAATCAACCTGACAATTGCATGGTGAATAGCAAATGGCCTCTGTGTCTATGGGTGATGCACCTAGTAATGAAGGGGGGTGTGGGGGTTGGAGGGAACATGCCTTCTCTAAGGCGGTGACTTTCACTCAGTGTAAAACTTCAGACCCAGTGATGCCAGCTGTGCTAGTATTTTAAGGGAACCAGGAAACCCAGTGTTTGGGTGAAATCTGCTTTTTAAATGTGGACTTTAAGTTGTGCGGGTCAAATAGAGTAAAACTGTAGGTCATGGCTTGAAGGAGTCCAATGAACAGCCACAGAAAACCCATTTAGGCTCTCAAGTTGTTTACACACCAGAAACTCAATGATCAAATTGGGGTCAGTGGACCGGTGACCAGAGTGTCACCTGTGAGCTTGTTAAAAATAAGGAATCTCAGGGGCACCTGGATGGCTCAGTTGGAAGAACATGTGACTCTTGATCTTGGGATCATGAATTTGAGCCCCATGTTGGGTGTAGAGATTACTTAAAACAATTAATAAAATTTAAAAAAAATAGGGAATCTCAGGCTCTGTCCCAGACCTTCCTAGACAGAATCTGTGTATCAGCAAGCCCCAGGTGATTTGTAGGCTCATGAGTACTTGACAAGCTTTGTTCTAGGAAGGCATCAAAAAGAACAAATTGGGGGCGCCTGGGTGGCACAGCGGTTAAGCGTCTGCCTTCGGTTCAGGGCGTGATCCCAGTGTTATGGGATCGAGCCCCACATCAGGCTCCTCTGTTGGGAGCCTGCTTCTTCCTCTCCCACTCCCCCTGCTTGTGCTCCCTCTCTTGCTGGCTGTCTCTGTCAAATAAATAAATAAAAATTCTTAAAAAAGAACAAATTGATTTTTCTCTAAAGGTTGTGACTTTGAATTGTAGGTCCATCCCTTTTTCTTCTTTTGCTTTTCCCATGCCCATTACTGATTATCGTTGATAAATTTGACCCATCCTACACAACAGCTCATCTAAACCTTCATGAAAGTAAATCTGAAACCATTACAGGGTGTTTTATTAAATGACTAATGCATACTGTCACATCACGTCCTTCCTTTAACTTGATAGAAGGTTTGAGTATTTTTTTTAAATATTTATTTATTTGAGAGAGAATAAGTGAGAGAGAACATGAGTGGGGAGGAGGGACAGAAGGAAAGGGAGAAGCATTCTCCCCACTGAGCAGGGAGCCTGATGCAAGGCTCCATCCTGGAACTCCAGGATCATGATCTGAGCTGAAGACAAGACACTTAATCAACTGAGCCACCCAGGTGCTCCAAAGGTTTGAGTATTTACTGGAATTCTCCATGCAATCTTAGAGCTCTGACCTCATTTTCTATTGCCCTTCCTTGCCATTTTGCCTCGTCTCTGCTTTCTCATATCTCTAGTACCCATGAACAAAGGGGCCTTTTGCTAGCTGGGCCTTGGTTACCCCTTTGTTGACTTTGTCACAGGAATTCAAATTGTAAGCCTATAGTCCTGCTAAGTACTAATCTGTCTGTTGTGGCTCTCTCTTTTGTTTTCTTTCTCCGTGAACAGTACCTATAGTTTTTATCAGCTAATCCTGGGCTCCTAGTTCCTGATTTTTTCTTTTCTATTGACATATTATGAATGTGTTTGGTGAGGGTGGGGGGAGTTGGCACGTGTGGAGGGGAGGAATGCACGTATAAATGTCTGTGTTCATTGGTATTCGTGTTATTCAAAGCACTGTGGGGACTGTACAATTCTAATGAAGTCTCCAGAGAGGAAATCTGTGTATTTGTTATGGATTCTACTCTTGATGAGCTCAACTTGCTTTTTTACACCCCTTGGCTTCTTCATTATTCTGTCTCCAAGTAGTCTGCATCTGACCTAATACTGGAGTCCTTCAGATCACCAATCATTTTTATTATAAGTACCTGTTTTCATGTGGCATTTCATTGATTTTGAGATTTATATTCCATTTATTTCTTGAAACAGCCATTACAGATTGGAAAACTGTATTCCCATTTCATAGAAGAGAATGATGATTATGGGAGTTAGCTAAGTAGACTAAGACCACACACTCTTGACCTGACACTGGATTTCTGGCTCTTGGTTGTTTTTGTTTTGTTTTGTTTTGTTTTAATCATATCATATCACTCTTTCACAACTTGATGAAGAAAGTTTCTCATAATTGCATTCCATTTCAACTCTCATCATGCTAGTCAAACCAAATGAATATCAGTTTTTTATTCAGTTAAAAACATATGTGAAATATAAATTAAAGCATAAAGTTATCAGAATTTTCCGAAAGATCATACATATAATATAAGGGTAAGAGGGTAGTCAAGGATGACACCAAAGTTTTAGATTGACCAGTTGGAAGGGCACAATTGCTGTGAAATGAGATGGGAAAGAATGCAAGAGGGGAGCCAGTGTGGGTGAAGTAGGGATTAGCAACTCAGTTGTGGAAATGTTAAGTTTGAGATGTGTTTTAGGGTTCTTGAGAGAAGCAGAACCAAAAAGATATGTATATAATGAGATTTATTATAGGGTATTGGCTCGTGATATAAGGAGGCTGGGAAGTCTCACACTCTGCCATTTGCAAGCTGGAGACTCAAGAAAGCTGATGGCATAGTTTGAAGGTCTGAGAGCCAGACGGCCAATGAAATAGATTCCAGTCTGAGTCTGAAGGCCTGAACCAGGAGTGCCAAAGGCAGAAGTTCCATGTCCCAGCTTACTCAGTCAGGCATAGAGTGAATTCAACCTTCCTCTCCCTTTTGGTTCTATTCAGGCCATCAAAGGATTAAGTGATGCACACCACATTGGGGAGGGTCATCAACTCAAAATATTACTCTTATATTCAAAATAAACTCTCATATTCTCTTTGAAAAAACTCTCACAGACACACCCAGAAATAATGTTTTAACAGACATCTGGGCATCTTATGGCTCCATCCATTTGACACATAAAATTAACTATCACAAGATGCTTTTTGGATATCCAAGTAGTGATATTGGGTTTGCAGTTGGAAATAGGCATCTGGACTACAGGGGGTGGTGATAACTAGAGTTAATCATTTTGGAGTAATAATGTACAGCTAATATTTAGAGCCATGAAATCTGATGAAATCTCCAAGGGAGAGAGTGTAAATTGAGAAGAGAATAAGTTTACATACTGAAACTGGAGGAATAGCAATGTGTAGGGGTCAGAGAGATGAGGAAAAAACATTAGTGGAGACCAAGAAACAGCAGCGAGGGAGGCAGGAGGAAAACCTAAGAATGGGTTATCCTGGAAGCCAAGTGAAGAAGGGGCTTAGAGAGTAGAAAATGATCAGCTTCATCAAAAGCTGCTGACAAGTCAAGTGGAAGAGAACTGAAAATTGGCCAGTGAATCTAACTTCCAAGTCATTACTAACCTGGACAAAGGCAGCATATAGGGAGGGATGGAAGATGGGATCATAAAATTCACTGGACAGAGCTTTGTGCGGATTAAATTCTTGGGATGCAGGATGATTTGTCCGAGGGTTCTTGAGGAAACAGTTTTGAGCTGATTCTTCCTGAAGGTTTAATGTGAGTTTTGGAGCAGGGAAGGGTATAAAGTCTAAAATTTTAATAATATTTTAATCACCAAGTGAAGCGTACTTTGTGTGTACAAAATTTTAAAATTTATATACTTTTTTCAAAACAAACTGTTCATTCACTAACTACCGGAGACCCATAATTTATCAACTTCATTTCTATTCCTCATGTCTCTTTTCCTTCTGTGTGTTCTAATGTTTCCTCTGCTATGTACTAATTATCTTTCTTTTCTTTGGCTACTCTTGAAATCTTGACGGTCTTTTTGCTCTTTTCATCTCCAAATCGGCTAAATAGACTTCTCAGTAAAAGAGACTGTTGTGGTCTCCTCCAATTTCTTCTAGTTTATAACCGCATTAAGATTTCCATGCAGGATGGTCCTGGTGTCTGCCTCTTTGCTTCTTTATGGAATGAGAACCTGGCCGTGATATTGCTTGATTTGTTTGATCTTTTTCAGCATGCCATCCTTATCTCTGCTCTCACAGCCTAGTCATCTTGAGAGCAAGAAAAGGCACAAATTCTAGACATAAAGGAATTTAAACAAGCTGATGTCAGCAGCTAAAAAATCCACCTGAGTCCAGTGTAGAAATGAAGCTCGTGGGGAGATTGCTCTCTCTGTATTATTCCCCAAATCTGGACTATCCTTGTCATAGATCCTTTCTTCTCTCCTTCTCCGAGTCGACTGTAATTTTTGTATTTACTTTTTATTTTCTATATTCGTTGTCTCTGCTTCAGATTCTGATGCAGCTGTAGCTGCCCTTTTCTACGTTTCAGCTGAGCTACCCTACTCCCTTAAAGAGGAAGCTTCTCTTCTTTTGTTTCTGTTTAGAGTCCCTGGGTTTACATGAATATGCAGCTCTGAAATTCTCCAGTAATGTCTTTCTGAGTGGCCCATAGAGGTGCCCTCTCGATGTAGCAATAGTCATCCACCATATGGATATACATTTGGTGCTGGGAGAAGAAGGGTTGGGGCTGTAGAGTACGTGATTTCATCATAATTGTCCTTAACTTTATTCCTATCTCTAAAACAAGTTATAGCTATTCTTAACTGTTATTTCTGGCATTATATTTTAGTTGTTTTAAGTTGCTTTAAAAAATTACCTCTGAAACTTTGACTTGGTATTTTATTGATGGTGAAACTTCTCTGAATTATCTTTGTTACTTAAACCTCTTTAATTAAGACGGTGCTACACCCAAAATTGGCTTCTGGACTGATGGCTTACTCTGTGAATGGGTTCCACTGATTTAGTTCCAGAACACTGGTAGTTTGACTAGCTGATCAGCCATTAGATTGAATGAACCATTTTGTTGTTTATATGTTGTGTAGACCATGAAACAGGGGCTATGAAAAATGCAGTAAAGATTATCCCAAAAGGTAGGTGGTCATGAAAACCAAGCCAACAGGGAACAGAAAGGCACAGCAGTACTTATTAAATTTACTTTAGAACTACTGCCATACTTCCTTAATTTTTTTTTCCCTAACTTATTTTGGGCTTAGATCCAAAAGTTGTTGGCATGACTATTTCATTATACTTCTCTCTACTCTAATTTTCCTTCTATACTTTATCTGCACAGGAGTCAGGGTATGATTTCCTTCTGTGCTGATCATGCCATATGGCTGCATTAGTTTGAGCAAGGACCTTATTTTCTAAAATAGTAAGAAAAAGATCTGAAAAAAAGTATAAATTCAATGCACAAATCAAGGAATGAAAAGTTCTTTTTATACTTACTGCTCAGTGCTAGTGAAGTCAATGTGCTCTTCCCCTGGTCTCTAAATGCCTTTGGATGTTTCTGAAATTATTTCATTAAAGACTCACCTTTTGGCATAACAAATGGTTATCTATGTCTTCAGGGACTTACTACTCTTTAAATGCCAACTTGAATCCCAGAATTCAGATTTAAGATGAATAAATGTATTACAAGCTATAGAAATAATTTGGGGGGAAACCCCCAAAATATATAATTTCTATTTATTTATTTATTTTACTGGCAGCGTGCAGGTGGAAAGATGGTTTTCTTTTCCATACATGTCTTTATATAGTCAATGAATCATTTTGTTTGAAGGAAGTTCTCTTTAGATTTAAGATCATTTCCTCAAATACTATACTTGTAGGAGGGGAAAAAAGTGCCATATAATTTTAAAAGTAGAGAGGCCTTCAAAATGTATAAGTTAAATTATAGGTTGGCAAAAACCTAGAAAACTTGAGTGATTTGTCCAAGTTTGGTGCCGTAAGTGCTTGCATTTTTTTTTTCCTTTTTCACATCGCCTTTCAAATTCATTCAGCTTATATTTTCAGCTTTCATATTCAGTTATATATTTATATCCACTGGATTCTATTTTCTCATTTAATGGATTTTCTCACTCTTGGAGGTTTTTTGGATTAATCATAATGCAACTCAGAATCTGAAAATAATATGTTAATCATTTATAGCAATAGTAGTTATTTTATTGTTTAATAAAAACTATAGCAACTGGCTGGCCAGACCCATAAAAATGTAAACCAGATATTACCACAGTAATTTACTTTTTTAAAAATTATTTTTTTAAGGTTTTATTTATTTATTCATTTAAGTAATCTCTGCACCCAGTGTAGGGCTTGAATTCATGGCCCCAAGATCAAGAGTTGCACGCCCTTCTGACTGAGCCAGCCAGGCTTGCCTATAGTAATTTACTTTTGTGTGTTGATCACAAAGGAAACTTTCTGAGCTCACTGGAACATTTGGGTTGCTATTAAATACTGGAGTAGAACTGTCATGTGTGCCTGTTGGTTTCCTTCACTTCTATGAGTGTTTTTCCCACAGTCTACTGAGTGGGTAGCGTGCCGTGAAACCTTGCCCACTCTGGTCACTTCTGATTAGATAAAGGGTGGATTTTTGATCCAAGCTATGCCAATTCTATTCTTTCTGCCTAGAAATTGTCGACCATGAGTGTAAGTAGTTAGCTATAGGTATTGGGCATTATCTCAGAAATATCAGACCTGGATTTGCCTTGGGCATGCAGAACAGAGGAAGCCAGTTCAGCCCCATTAGCAAAGAATGAAGTGGGGAAAACAGGCTTGAAAGACATTAGAGATAGAGACAGAGAGATAGAAGAAGAAAGGAGGGGGAAGGAGAAGAGAGGAGGGGAGGGGGGAGAGGAAGAGAAGAGAAGAGAAAGGAGAAGAGGAGAAAGGAATGAGCAAGCTTTTTACCCCAAAGGCTTTCCAATTAATTTCAGTTACCTGCTTATGGGTTTTCCAGACCCAGCACTGCCCTTAGGACAGACAAGCCTCTGAAGCTTCAAAATAAACTCCCTTTCAGCTAAATCTTTGCATGAGTTTACATTTATTGCAATCCACATAAATTAGGATGACCATCAGTTCTGCCAGGAAGGAAGGCTTACTGGAGTATTGGGCTAGGTTTAAAGGATTCATAAATAATCTTGAAGCAGTGTAGCAGAGTATTAAAACTCTGAGCCAGACAGCCTGGGTTCAGAGCCGATCTCTACCACGCACTGCCTGTCCGATTTGGACAATTTTTTTTTTTTTTTACCTCTTTTTCTGTGTACGACAGAGATAAAATAGTGCCTGCTTCACAGGGTTGTTGTGAGGACTTAATGATTTAATTCATATAAGGGCTCACATGAATGTTTGGCTCACAGGAAATCTATCTGGGTGTTAGCTATTAAACTATTATTATTTTATAACACTTTATTAGCTGGAGTAAAATAGCTAGCACTATTTAACTCTAAGGAGAGTAACTCTTTTCACGGTGAGGAATAGCTAAATAAAGTTAGTGGCCTGTGTATTAAACACAGTGATTGCCACATAATTTTTTTCCATAATATTCTGGAAAGCCAGAAATAAACCACCCCCATGTAGAAACTATAGAATTGTGGTTAACAGTGGTTTTTGGCATATATTCTTATATTTTATTCTTATTTTAAAACAAAATGAGGTTTTGTATGTAAGTAGCAATCACAGATTATATATTTGTCAGCAGGATGTTTCAAAATAACTTATTTTCAGAATTGCTTGTTTCCACATAGAATACTAATTACATATTGGAAAATATACATAAATAATAAAATTGCCATATTGTAAATATAATATAAAACCAACAGCATAGCATATGCATCTAGGAAGTATTGAAGCTGACATATTGTTTATGACTTCTTATGGGCTAAATATATTGTGCTTCTCTGAAAGCTGGCAAATCTTTATTTATTTATTTGTGTATTTATTTATTTTAGAAATATAGAATGCTTTCTAAATAGGCATCACTTATCAAAATGTGCATAAATGTGTTCGTTAGAGGAAAAAGAAACAATAAGACAGATATTTTTAAGAGATAGAGAATGCAACTTACAAATAATATATTGTTACTCTCTGGCTCCTGGTGTCTAGTTTTTGGTGATTGGATAAATTTCATTTTATAATAATATTTGGATTTTATATTCTTTTTCTGAAAATAATATTCATCATAAAAATGTATGTATTCCCTTGATAACTGGCTTAGGTATAACTTAAAGACCTTGATTAATGGATGGATTTTTCCACTGCCTTACTATTCACAATATTTCAGAGAAACACTCAGCTTACCTTTCTAAGAGTTTTTTCTCCTTTGCATAATTTATAGATCAGATTGCTCCTTCTGTTTAATAACAAAATTTTACCCTTGCCTATGAAAATAGATTGAACGGTTTGTATTTAAAGAATTTGAAAGTAAAAACAAACCATAAATTCCATAGTTCAGTGGAAAGAACATCGATGTGAAAACAGGCAGACTGGATTCAAGTCATGACCATTTGTTGTTTGACACTGCTCAAGCTACATAAGTTTTCTTAGCTTCTGTTTCCTTATCTGTAAAACTGGGATAATAATATTTGCCTTGTCGTTTTACTGTGAGCATTACATTAGATCCTATGTAAAACTCCTAATATGAGTCCTAGCATGTAGCAAGTACTCAAAATGTGGCTACTGTTGTTACAACACTTACATTTGTAGGTATAGGATTTTACAACAGTTTGATAATTAAAGATGACATAAATTTTAAAACAGGAAATAAAAATCAGTACATGTGTATCAGAACATATGTGGTTGAAAATTTTTCAAGGACATTATTCTTTCTTGATTTTGCTAGAACATCAGTTCAATTTAGAGAGGCCTGTTTCCATCCATATAATGACTCTGCTCCACCCTGGTCAAGGTTGATTAGCGTGAATAGTGGTAGGAGGAAGGAGCACTAGAGATGCCAACTCACTGTGTAAAAAGAGAAATCATGTGATAAGGAGACTTTGGTACAACCTGCTGGTGTTTGTAGTCATGGAAGGAAAAGCAGCCCAGCTTGTTAGTTCTCTTTCAAGTAGAACTAGCTCTTTTCTGGAACATTTTATTGGAACATACAACATACTTTTGCCTTTTAAAAATCAGCTACTGGGATGAAGTTCAGTTGCCTTTTGAATGTATCACCCGTTCTCTAATATGATTCACTGGAAATGCAGAATTTACTTTCCCGTTTTCTCATACAAATAATTTTTCATGAATACTTTAGATATTGTGGAATAATTGCCTCAGTTTTTTTTTTTTTAAGATTTTTTATTTGTTTGGAAGAGAGAGAAAGAGAGATTGCGTGCGCACAGTGGGGAGGGACAGAAGGAGTGGGAGAAGGAGAAAGCCTCTCCATTGAGCAGGGAGTCTGACTTGGAACTCAATCCCAGGACCCTGATCAAGACCTGAGCCAAAAGTAGGCGCTTAACCAACTGAGCCACTCAGGTTTTTATAACTTATCACAGATTCTATGAAAATGATTGAACTGGCCTCAGAGCCTGTAGTTACAATGTACATTTTTAATGGTATCACAATTTAATCACACAAAAATGAATGTCTAAAAATGAGTGTAGTATACCTTTCCCCTGGTGGTACAGATACCTTTAGGGACTAAGATAGATAATCATTCAAGCAGTCATTTAAATGTCTTGCTGGTTGTCATTCTTGAGACCTCTTTACAATGTTCTTACAATTTTCATTTTAAGGTTATTTTTAGAATAGCACTACTTTACTATTAAGGCATCTTAACCTGTGCTTCACGGGGAGTTGAATGACGGAGGAAATTTGGGGTATTATGTTTAACAGGTTGCTAAAAAATTATTATAATCTAAAGCACTCTCTTGCATATGCCTAATTTTATGTTTGCTCTAAACTTCAGCAACTTGCTATTGTCTGACCACAAGAACCATTAAATCCTCCTATCTGGGAGCCTGCAGTTCCAACAATTCCCTCTACACATGAAATGAGTGACACAGAAAGCCCAGGATACCCAAACAAGTGACCTCTGTGGAAAAATAGAACTGAAAGCACACAGTCTGTGCCCTATGATATGTGTTCAGGATGTTCCCTGGGAGCTCAGAGAGAAAATGTGCGATGCCTCCAAAGCCATATCGCTTGAAAACTAGTAAATGGAAAACAGAACAAAGCAAACAGAACAAAACAAAAAAACAAAAATGAGAAACAATAAGTAAACCATGGAGAGAAAGCCAGAGAGCTAGATAGTGAGGATGCAGATAGATGCTAACAAGCAGAGATAAACAACAAAAGAGGTAGAAGGACCCCCGCCCCCTGCCAATTTCTGTATTTGGGATAGAAGTGAATGGCTATCTTTTTTTACTTTTATCAGACTGTCGTATAGTACCTAGCAAATAATAGAGGCAGAATAAAGAGATTGTTAATGAATGAAGAATAAATGGATACCCTTAGGGAAGTGGGGTGTCATTTTAACCAAACATTAGCTGAAGACTAAGTAGGTAGCGGTGTGGCTGGGGAGAGAGCAAAGAGCCATCTTCATGAGAAAAGTGTTCCAGTGCCCTAAGATTTCACGATAAAAGAAAATCAGAGGGGTGATCAGTCCTAGCTTTTGGAAGATCTAAAATTCCCTTGAGAAAATGGGATTAGAATCTGGCATTTTTGTAAGGTATACCTGACCTATTGACTAGGGAGAGCATGAAATTTTGCCACCAAGTAAAGTTATAAAGCTGTTGATCTATCGTGCCAAAATTAAGATTTTCCATCTCAATCTTCTGTCTGTGTTTCTGTTAAAAGATCAGCTAATGAGGACAGATTATAGGATTTTTTGTCTTATTATCAGTTTAGATTCAAAGAATTGTATCTGATCCTGGACTTTTTCCACAAGAGCTTGGCAAATGATGATCCATCCTATAAACAAAACACCTATTATTCCAGCAACACTTCTCTAATTTCTTTTTAACTTAAAAAGTATCTACAGACTGATGGAGTGAATTACTTAAATGTGTGCCAAAAATCAGTCCTCCAGACTGAGAAATATGTTTGAAGTGAAAATTATTTATAATACCCTCTGTAAATTTTCCATTCCATTACAAAATGTTTTAATTTTAATGCAAAACTAATGTTTTAAGCACTTGTCAGGAGATAAAATTGATTTCCGTGGAAGATGGACCATGTTAACCAAAAAGATTCCTGTACTACTGCTGACCACACTTCTTTTTAATTCCAGGGTGTTCATACCCTAGTTTCAGAGACATAGGCTTTGTAATTAGGCAGTTCCATATTTAAATCAGGACTGCCTTTTACTTGCTATGTCATTCTTAAAAAAGTCACTTAATCTTAGCAAGTCTTGTTTGTCATTAGAAGGGAATGAGATCTACTCTACTGAGTTTATGGCAACCATTAATTGAGACAACATAATGTAAAACGCCTGGAATACAGTACTATAGGGGATTAAGTTGTATCCCCCCAAAAGATATGTTGAAGTCCTAACCTGTTGTACCCATGAATGTGACCTTGTTTGGAAACAGGGTCTTTGCCAGTGTAGTCAAGTAAAAATGAGATCATACTGGATTAGGGTGGGCCCTAATCTAATGACCTGTGTCCTTTTGAGAAGAGGGAAGTTTGGATACAGGCACACAGGGAAACGAGAATATGCCCATGGAGGCAAAGAATGGAGTGATGGGTCTGCAGGCCCAGGAATACCTACTAACCCAATTGTAATGATATGGTGTTAATTTGAATTGACTTGTTCCTAGTAAACAAAATCTGATTGCTAGACACGTTTCAATTTGTAAGTACTCACAAATCAATTGCTCAATATGTCACACTAGAATTTTTCCCGAAGTCCACATCAAGCTAGTGATCTGTAAATACACATATTCCCCAGTTTTGAAAATTGGATCAGTCTCTATTTCTTAAAAGTGTGTTTCTGTTGTTGTTGTCATCATCATCTGTATACTACTTTAAGATATATTTTTTTCAAGAACTTTGGGAAATAAATAATGTATACTCGAGGATTTTAGTATATTTAAAGTATCTAGAAAACTTTTTTTCTGTATTTTCTCTGACCTTCAGTTGCTTCAGTGATCCTTCATGATGCTATTTCCAGGTACTAGTTATATTTATCGTCCCTCTTTTGTTTAGTGTAATTTCTAAAGTCCATTGTGACATGAAAAACTGTGCATAGTGAAGGGGAAAACACTTAAAATCACATAATTGGCCCCAAAACATGTTGTATATGCTGATGTGTCATGTATACATATACTTTTACTTCATATATCATATACATAGACGTTCTTCTATTCAGAGGAGAGCCATTTAGCTAATTGAAAGGAAGGAAGGAGCAATAGGAGAATTCAAATGTGTATTCCAATAGCAGCCGACTTAAAGTGGTGTGTGGGGTATGGGTAGAAAATTCTAAATAGTTCCTGTAACATTTACTCCACTCAGTAAACCACTCTAAGATTAATATATCTTAGTAAGAATGAAGATTATGATGATGATCATAGGTAACATTTAACTAGTATTTAACCATGTAGTAGGCATTATTCTAAGAGTATTATGTACTGTATTTACTCTGTTTCATTAATTTTTTTTAAGTTTTCAGGATAGTTTGACCTAGAGAGGGTATAATTTATTAGAAGATTGAACTCTGAACTCAGGGAGTTGTGCGCATGAATGATAACTGTACTATACTACTGAAGAGAGGCTGGAAGGAAAATAAGAGTTGAGTGTTTTTACCTTCTCTCACTTAGCTTAAGTTCTGTCTTTAGAATGTAACTAATTACAGTGTTTACACAGTTCTTACAGTGGGCTTCATGCTTTTGCTGGAGGATTTTAAAAGTATGTTTCCTTAGTTATGTGCCTCTTCTCCTTTCTGATTAGTGTACATACCCTTTTTCAGTCTGATGGGGATCTTGGATTTCTCATACAGCTTTTTTTTTTAAGCACTGTGCCTGGTGTATAATACAGAGACATTGAATTTCGACTTTTTTTCCTTAATTCTTTGTGACTCTTAATTATATTCAGAGCAGAAGTCCCCCTTCACCTCTGAGCCATGACATGTTAAGGAAGCCAAGTTGAGGTTTTATGATGCTCTGCTTTTAATTGAATGAAAATTTCAGCAGATGTTTAGCCCGTTAATGCTTCCCATAATTTTTAAATTTTGTATCTATGCCAACTTTTTAAACTGCTTCAAGAGAGAATCGTCCAACAGTCTCTTCTGTAGGCTAGTACTTCTTGGTCTTATTGGCATGTAAAGAGATTATGCCTTTGACTCCTACCAAAAGCTTCAATCATTTATTGACTCATCAAGCAGTTAATCAATCAGTTGAGAAGGTGTAAGATGTTTTTGGAGGTACACAGATGACTTTTACTCCTTGTACTTCAGCTGGCCTCTGAGTTTAGCAGTTACTTTGATACCTTAGTGAGGAGTGCTCTCTAGTGTTTTACTGCAGATGTTTTTCTGTCATGAAATTGCAAGATAAATGATTTTGCTTTGATCTAAAAATTATACCGGAAGGACAACTTCTTGTTTGGGGATTCCATTAAAATAAATTATGATCACAGGCATGGATGGAATTTCCTCAAAGATTAGTTAGTGCCTGGTGGGATAACCTGTATGTCTTGCTTTTTTTTTTTTTTCTTCACCCTTGCATGAATATAGAGTGACAGTCCATGGGGTTTTGCCTCATCTGTTGTGTACTAAAGTGAGCAGCTTATAAAGAGCAATTTTCAGATATCTGTTCACATTCAGAAAACAGACATTTTTACCTCAAAACTGTAAATGAAAATCCATTACCACATAAAGAAATGCATACATGTTTTGTCTTTATTTTATGGTCTTGGTATTTTCCATTTTATGCCTAATGCATGTATTGCAGCATACATATTATTTACAGAACAGATCATTTAATGGCTTTAAAAAATCCAAGCCAAATGCAGCTCATTAATTTCTGAGATCATTGAGTTTAGTTATGTAATATAAGTTTAGGGAGATAGGTTGCATCTTTTTCATTCCAATTGTCACAATCTTGAAAACATCATAACAAAATCTAAATGTCTTCCTTCATGCCTTACAATCCTCCTGTCTTCCTGAGCTCTGCAAAAATCTCTCCACCCTTGATTTACTTCCTGACCAGCTGCAAATTTTCATTGACTTTTGCCTCCTCCCTGAGTTGAGTGGCTTAATTTCAAAGTGTAATTAATTTTTATTTTTAAATACTACAGTGGACACATCACAGAATTTCACATTACATACTTCAAGCAGAAGAATGCAGCACTAAGTTGCCATTTGTGTGAATGATTGAATTAAACCTAACACATCTATAACAGTTACAAATTCTTCCTGGCATTGCATAGAGCTACAGAGTTTGTTTAGGGCTTCTCTGAAATTTCCACTTGTATGGCCCTCTGGAGAGTTGTCAAATAAATAACAGATGTAGAGATTATCAGTTACTGTTGAATGTTTGACAAAAGCAGACACGCAAGCCAGGCATTTCCCACTGGGTCTCTTCATGTTCAAAGAAAGAAAAGGTCTTCCAGCCAGAATCAAGTAATTCAACTAAATAGTGTATTCTTTGTATCTTTTAATGTAAGTGTTGCCATTTTTTTATCTGCAAAAATTTGTCAGGATCAGGAGGGTAGATTTTCTATGATCTTTGGAGATAATTACTTTATCTCCAAGAAATAATTAAATTGACTGCAGTATTATTTTTTCTAGTAGAGCTGTAACAACAAAAAAGTTGTTAGATTGGTAAGATATTTACTATATGTACTCTGTGGTATCATGTATTCCTCATTCATTCATTTTACTCCGACATTTATTTATCCTGTCAATATTTATTCCCATGGGCTAGACTTTGTCCAAGCCACTGGAGATACAGCAATGAACAAGACAGAGTGGTGAATTACGGGAAGCTTACATTCTAATTGAGGGGATGGAGGGAATTGGGAGACAACTGTACATCAGGTGATGGTAAGCATGTGAAGAAAATAAAGCAACATGTGGAGTTAGAAGGTGACAGATTTGCAGTGAGGAAAGTATCCTATCAAGGAATTTAAGGACAGCTTCTCTGAAGTTGTGGTATTTGAGTACAGAGATGAATGAAATGGGTATGTGGACAATTTCCTGATGGAACAGCATTATGAGCAGAGGGAACAGTGAATACCATGCCTAGAAGCTAGACTGGACTTACAGAAGTCATTGATTGCGCAAATTTTCTTAATGCAGGAACTAAGGAACTCTTTATTATTTGAAAATCATGAGAAAATATGTACAACTGATCCAATATTTCATTGAGAGAAGAAAGAACAAATCCAGAGGACTGTTTTGAAGAGAAAGACTAAAGCCCCTTTCTGATTCCAGCTCTTTCAAAGGAAAGGCAGGGAAGTCAAGGAAGAAGAAATGATTAAAATGATTAAAATCCCACCCAAAGAGGAGCTTATGGTGTAGAGATTACATTAGAAACAGAGTAAAGAAGATCAGGCATTAGTTGAAATAGGAGGAAGGCAGGTTTTCCATGCCTTTTATTGTATATTTCAAATATACAAATATTGTATATTTGTACGGAAAGTACAAAATCTACCTTCCACCTTTTTTCTGTTGTATCAGAAAGTATTTTAATCAGTGATTGCTCTGGGGTTGTAGGTTGGCATTTCACGCAGTGAGTGTGTCTCGCCTTCTGTGGTCTCCTATCCTGCCAGCTCTAGCTTTCATCACTTAAGTCTTGCTTCTAGGATTCAGAATGCCACGCTCATTTTCTCTCTTGCTGTAGAAGTGATAGTGGCTTTCTGCTCTCGCTAACACCTGGGTGAAACTTTCCCTGTTTGTCTTCATGATGCTTCCATCATTTTTGTCATCAATGGCCACAAATTTAATTCTTTCTATGTAAAACATCAAGAGTAGATTCTGTTTACCTGACTGACCCTGACTCAATACAGTGACTTTTTGCATGTAAAGTCTGGCTCAGTTGGTAGAGCACATGACTCTTGATCTCAGGGTTATGAGTTCAAGCCCCATGTTGGGTGTGGAGCTTACTTAAAAAAATAAGTGAATAAATAAAATAAAAATAAACGCAGTGATCAAATGGTTCCTTTTAATTGATGGTTTCTATTCTTTAAGGTGGAAAGCATGGAATGATATTTAGTAAAATTCCATCCACCTATACACAGTCAATGGCATCGTTTTCAGGCAGGAGGATCAACAGGCTGTATAAAGCACAGATTGAATCAAAATCAAGCATTAGCACTTTATTCCTAAAGAACAATATTCTGGCATGTGTCCTTCCATATGGAATGGTCAGTTGTGATATTTCTGTCTCCTTCCTGGACCCTAGGGATTCCCCCTGCTTTCCTTATTAGAGTTCTTCCTAAATGAAATATATTAAACACCACTCTGTGACCCTTCCTTTGGACAAGTTTTCATGGTCAAGGCTATTTTCTTTGAGGAAATTTTTTTTTTCAGGAAATATAACAGATCTACATTCTGTTAGCCACTGATCCATAAACAGAAACCATTTGGCTGAGTGTGATCATAGTCTGTATTACAGAGATCTTTTATCCCAGCTACTCCAGAGCTATTAACTACTGATTCTGTTAGCATATCCACATCTATTTTGAGTTATTGGAAAATGCATTAGGTAGTTTTGCTACAAAACCAAGTAACCCCAAACTCCTTATCGTAAGATAACAACCATACATTGAGGTCACGACTTTGTAGGTTGATGATTGGGCTGGTCTCATCAGGACAGGTTATCTCTGCTGCATGGGCTCATTCATGTTTGGGGTCAGTTACAAGTCAGCCAGGTGACTGGTTCTGAGGGTTGTATGGTTTCGTCAGGCTGATGTATGATGGCTTCCTCTGATGTAGCTGGGGCAACTGGGGTTTCTCGCCCCACAGTCTTACCTCGAATTCTCCAGGATTATTCACATGGCAGCTCGGAGTTCTAAGAGCAGCAAACAGGGAAGACCCATTGTACAGTGTGCTTTTCTAGGGTGTGCTTATGTCATGTTGCCAAAGTCACATTGAACAAAGTCGGTCAGATGCCAGTTTAATTCAAGGAGAGAGAAATAGATTCCATACCATTATGAGAAAAGTGACAACTGTGACCATTATTATGAACTACCAAAGAAAACATATATAACTGGCCAGGTAATTTATTCAAGCAAGGGGAAAGAAGGAGCCAGAGAGCTGGCTTAAAGGGACTATAAGAAAAAAGGGTATTTTCAAAGTCAATAACATAGGGGAAGAAGTGGCATTTTTAGTGATTGAACTAGGAAGAGAAACTTGATTTTGGAATGAGTAGGACTATCACAGAAAGAGAACAATTAGAGCAAATATTTGGTGTCCATGGCAAAAAGAAATGGATGCATGGAGAGCAGGCTCTTAATCATGGATCAGTCTGAGATAAGAGTTGAAGTGTGGTAAAAGATTTCTTGCCCTGCTAACTCTTCACCAGGAATCCACATGAATTGAGACATTGTTCAAATGAAATGAAGGAAACATAGATGAATTAGTCTACTTATTTCATTTCATTTCATTTCATTTCATTTCATTTCATTTCATTTCATTTCATTTTAGAGAGAGAGAGTGCACATGCAGGGTGGAGGGGCAGAGGCAGAGGGAGAGAATCTCAAGCAGCCTCCCCGCTTAACGTGGAGCCCAAAGCAGGGCTGGATCTCATGACCCTGAAATCATGACCTGAGCTGAAATCCAGTCAGATGCTTAACTGACTGAGCCACCCAGGTGCCCCAAATTAGTCTATTTAGAACTTTCATACCAGAGGCTTACATGGCTGTTGTCAAATTAGACTTCAACTATTGGGGTATAGGTAGAAAAGGAGTCTTCAACTATTGAGGTCCCGCTTATCTTAGGAAAATCCTCACACAGCATTATTGCAATTCTGCTTAGTTGGAATTGGGGATAGTAAGGACTGTATCATGTTAAATCAAGCCATGACCTTGTGCCTTACTTTTTAACCCCCTTCTTTATGAAAATATATAATTAAGAAAAATATTCTAAAGTCTGTAATGTAGTTGGTTTTTTAAACTAAAATAAGTTACCTAGCAACCACTAAAGGGCATCATTATATATTTCAAGGCAAAATAAATCATGTTAATTTAACAAACATCTGTTTTCTTGTAAGAATAGACATGTTTTCATCAAGACAATCTGCATGTACACTGTGCTTAGTGGCAATTATACTCCCTTTGCTTAAATTTTTCAGATTTAACCCAACAGAATTCTGGGTTTCAGATGGCCACTGTTTATTCAATCTAAAAACCTAATTGAGCTTTGATGATCTGGTTGCCTTCTGTCACTGTTGGGTCCATGTGATTGGAAACTGAAGGGAATAACCCATGGTTTCTACAGAGAACTGAAAAATTATTTATATTTTAGTTTCAGAAATCACACTGTAAAATGGCAGGTTCAGGACTTAACACCATTTTAAGCAATATTCATCAAATGCATTTAAAACATAGTGTACTACGAAGAGCTCCAGAGTGTGTTAGTCTTGGGTAGCACTCCAGGCTCAGCCACTTACCTCCTGTGAGATCTTTGGCACATTGCTCAGTATCTCTAAACCTTAGTTTCCTCATCTGCAAAATAAGAATAGTGATAACTTTCTTTAGTGTTGTTGTTTTGAGGATTGCTTTAATTGTGCCTGTTAGAACATAGCATAGTGCCTAGCACCTAGTAAGAGCTCAATACACTTTACTGTTATTATTACTATTACTCGAGTATATATAATTAGCACTCTCAAACTCAGACTTGGGATGCCTGGGTCAGTCAGTTAAGTGTCTGCCTTCAGCTCAGGTGATGAACCCGAGGTCCTGAGATCGAGCCCCGCATGGCATTGGGCTCCGTGCTCAGTGGGGAGTGTGCTTCTCCCTCTCCCTCTCTCTCTCTGCCCCTCTCCCCCACTTGTGCACTCTCTCTCTCACTCATTCTCTCTCAAATAAATAAATAAAATCTTTATAAAAAATAAATAAAACTCATACTTAATATTTAAATAAAGAACACCATGCTCTCTATATTTCTTAATTTTCTCAATTGCTTCATCCAACTCAAACTGTTTTCTTTTCTTTGAAAAAAAAAAGTGGATTGTGTTTTAAGAACGGTTTAATATTAGACATGAAAAAAATGGAATTGATAAAATTTTAAAAAATATAATAAAAAGCTCCAAAACTATAAAATGACTTAAGTCCTAACTGACCTTTTTACAAATTTCAGAGAAAGAAATACTTCATCGAGTTTTTCTTGAAACACGATTGACTTGGTATTATGGGAACTTAGTTTTAAAGAAATGTATATAGTTGACCCTTGAACATTATGGGAGTTAGGGCCCCCCAAATGCACACTCCAAAATCCACATGTAACTTTTGACTTCCCGAAAACTTAACTACTAAAAGCCTACTATTGACTGGAAGCCCTACTGAAACATAAATAGTTGATGAACACATATTTTGCATGTTATATGGATTATGTGCTGCATTCTAACAATCAAGTAAGCTAGAGGAAAATGCTGTTGAGAAAATCGTGAGGAAGGGATGTGTAGGTGACTCGGTTAGGCGTGCAGCTCTTGGTTTCAGCTCAGGTCATGATCTCAGGGACATTAGATGGAGCCTGTGTTTTGCTCTGCACTTAGCGTGGAGTCAGCCTGAGATTCTCTCTCTCCCTCTCTTTCTGACCCTCTCTCCTGTTTGTGCATGCTCTCTCTCTCTAAAATAAATAAATAAAATCTTCATTTTAAAAAAATCATAAGGAGGGGCGCCTGGGTGGCGCAGGCGTTAAGCATCTGCCTTCGACTCAGGGCGTGATCCCGGTGCTCTGGGATCGAGCCCCACATCAGGCTCCTCTGCTGGGAGCCTGCTTCTTCCTCTCCCACTCCCCCTGCTTGTGTTCCCTCTCTCGCTGGCTGTCTCTCTCTCTGTTAAATAAATAAATAAATAAAATCTTTTAAAAATAAATAAATTAATTAATTAAATTAAATTAAAAATCATAAGGAAGAGCAAATACATTTATAGTACTGTACTGTGTTTATTAGTAAAACATCTGCATGTGAGGGGATCCGCACAGTTCAAACCCGTGTCGTTCAAGGGTCAGCTGTATTGTGAGAAGTCGAACTAGCTGAAAGACAAATATAAATGTTTGAACTATCTTTTATGCCCCCATACTCAAACACTCAGGTCATGTAGCCAAATAGTTGTCATCATTTTGTACTTGATTTGCAAGCATAAATCCAAATGTTAACCATCAACGTTTGTCACAAAATGTTATATTTTTAAAAAATTACATTTGGTGGGGCGCCTGGGTGGCACAGCGGTTAAGCTTCTGCCTCCGGCTCAGGGCGTGATCCTGACGTTATGGGATCGAGCCCCACATCAGGCTCTTCTGCTGTGAGCCTGCTTCTTCCTCTCCCACTCCCCCTGCTTGTGTTCCCTCTCTCACTGGCTGTCTCTATCTCTGTCAAATAAATAAATAAATTCTTAAAAAAAAAAATCAATCTGATTTAAAAAAAAATTACATTTGGGATGCTACTTGTCTTGGGAAAGAAAAGATTATCAGAAAATAAAATGACATTAGTGACCAATTTTCCTTGTGAATGGGAAGAGTATGAGACGTTCAGATATCACCATTCTGGTTCTTTGGGGGTATCTCCCCATACCCTTGTCAACAAAGGGAACGGAAGGGCTATAAGTATTTCTGAGTAGAGAATTTTAGATGGAAAAAGTGGGTTTCTAATGATCTCATTATAAAAACATAAGAAGGACACCCATTCTCAAGGGTCAACTGCTAGTGAAGAAGCTGAAATTTAAAGCTAATTTAAGGCTTGGGTATGTGAAATATTCAATACATTTTGACAAAGGCTTAACCTTAAATTTAGACTACTTTGAGAAAAGATGTGAGGTGTTTGGGGTCTTTTTGTTTTGTTTTGTTTTGGGGTTTGTTTTGGTTATTATAAATCTAGTAACTGAGGACATGTATCTTTAAGAAATGGAATTCTATAAATGTTAATTTTTTTCAAATTATAATTTGAAATTTTAGAGACTAGTAGATGTTCTTCTGCTAAATTAATGCCAACTGTAAATAGTTGATGGAGTCATAGCAATGAAGACCCACATTTCATCTTTCTTAAATACAGAACTGTTGGAGACCTGTAGCCATGGGGCAAAAGTGCCCTTTACAATCCTGCCACTCGGAATTAGCTATCGTTCCCCAGCCATTGAGACTGGCAGCCCAGGTGACCAACAAATGGTGCCTGTCATTAACCCAAATGTATTACAGCCAAAAAACATTGTTGTTTTTAACAGCTGCATCTTGGAACAGACTTGAGAAGGGTTGTCTAGCAATAAGTGTTTTCTCATAGCTAAATCCCTTAACCTTGAAGTTAATGAGGCTTCTAATGTGAAAAGATGAAAGATCTACTGAAAAACAGGGTTAAAGTGACATATAAGTGACATATTCTTAGGGAAAGCAGTTATTTTCCAGGCATATAAAGGGCAGTACAAGGACAAGCACCTTGAAAAATGTAAAGTTACCCTTTTTTATTGTTTATACTAACAGAGAAGATAGTGTTGTGTTGTTGAAAATGTGTGGATGTTAGAGAGAAGCAATTTCCAACCTGGCTCTTTGATTTACTATTTATTGACTTTGGTCAAGTTGGTAAACTGATCTGATCTTCAGGTGTCTCCTATGTAACATGAATATAGCAGTGCCCATCTCATAGGGTCCTTTGGAAGATAACTGATATAATACCTGTGAAGTGCCTAGCACGTGGCAGTAAATCCTGTACTGGGGTGGGGTCCCCATCATGACTTAGTGAGAACTGTGGCAATTAGATCAAAGCTATATCTCTGAATCTTTCTGTCAGTGAATTTGCAGGGCAAGGGCTTCTCGTCATTTGCTTAAAGGAACTGCTGTCTCTGTCAACCCCAAAGACACTCCTTAATTCAGCCATCAGTTCCAATTACCTGCTCTCCCTGAAGATGCCAGAGTAACTACTCTGGGATAGTTCACTGCCTCTGTGTTTGAAAATCTCTGAGCTGTGAACCACTGCTTTGCATTTGATCTTCTAATTGCTTTTCTGTTCACTGGGCCCCTAGGAACATCCTGCTTCTCGTCTGATCCCTTGGTCTTTCAGTTATTCACCTACCTCTGCTCTTCTACTTCTGGGAAAATCTCTCATCATGTTTATTCTGACTTTTGCAGTTCCTGCGTGCCTGCTCTCTGTTGTTATCCTACAAAAGTATTGATCTGACTTTCTGGACCTCAAGGGGCCACTCTCGAGTACTTTTCCCTTGCGGGCCACGTGCAAGCTTTGGCCCTTACCTTTATCCAGAGTTGTCTTTACTCTTGTGAGCTTGACATGTGTCCCTCAACCTATGTGTGGTCCGAAACCCCTCTTGTTACTTGTGGCTCTCTCTATGGGAATGATAGTAAATAATGAGAGTTCATATTACTGATGTGAATTCAAAGTCTCACTGCATCTTCTTTTATTCCCCCCTAGAAAACCAAAGCATGTTCTGTAGTATTCTCACTAATTTTCTTGGAATACCTGTGAGGTAATGCTTTGAAATCAATTTTAATTATATGTGAAATATAATTAAACAGAATTTTAAAATATAAAATTATATATAAATTACATAAATATAAATAATATATATTTCTAATAAATATAAAATTATAATAATTAATCTATAAAACTAATCACCCTCATTCCAAATACTGGTATAACGTGCATTTACTTCTACTATTTTTTATAGGCACATCTCAAGATTGTTCTATATTCTACTTTTTTTGCACCCTACTTTTTCATTTTGCTATACAAGTATCATAATTCCTATTTCTAATGCCTACTCATTATTTCATAGTGTGAATAAATCATATTTTATAATAATTTCCCTATTATTGGATATTTAATTTTTATTTTAAATACCATAATTAGTATTATAAATGGTATTTTCTTTGCACGTAAATGCACCTAAAAAAGAGAGTAAGGAATGTCACAAGAGTATACGGCAAAACGTAAATCTAATTTGAGAAATTAAGAAATACATTTTCTAACACTGCAGAGTTCTATCAACTAGATTATGAGAGTGAAGGATTCTGAATATTAAAAACCATTGTTTATGTTTTTACATATATTTTAAGCCATCAAATTTAATTTCATACTCAAATGCCAGATATGTTCAATACTTAGTTGTGTTTTCATCATTGTTGAAAAAAACTCCAAATTTTATACCAAGTCTCAGAAATACCAGATATGGAAATTTGACCAACCTATGCCAACAACCCCACCCAGGAGTAGTAACAAACTGAAGAGAACTGCTAGGAGTCCAAGCTCAGAGTTTCAGAAAGGAGAGAGAGGAGTTCCTAGTGATGAAGAGCTCATGCTTTAAAAATGCACATTCAATGAATTAATGAAAAGAATATCAAGAATGAAGAGAAAGTCCTTGGTAAGGATTGTGGGTCCAGGGCAATGGCATCTGGAAGGAAAATAGAAATATTGGGAATGAAAGTTAGCCCTCTATTGGACTCACAGTTGAATTCTTGGATATAGGGGAGGTGTTCTTCAAAGAGTCTTCGGCTGCAAAGAGAGAGTGTCTGTAATTAAATTAACACCAGCCGGTAATAAGTTCCTAGATTTCAATGGTTCCCCACAATAGCTGTTAATCTGTCATGTATGCACAGTCCAAGGTGTTTCCTGGTTGTTGGGTGTGGAGTTGGGATGTTCTGTTTTGAGCAGTCACTCAGAAACTCATACTGATGGAAACTGCCATTTTTTTTAGGCAGCTTCTACATCCTGCCTAGTATGTGTTTCTAGCCAACCCGGGCAAAAGGGATGGAGAATAGGGTAAGGAGTATTGTATGGGCAGGCTTGGAGGAGAAGCATATCACTCCAACTCATATTCCATTGGTGAGAACTAGTCCACGTGTGCCCACTTACATGTAAGGAAAAGAGAAGTCCCTGTGCGTTTCCTAGAGAATATTCTATGCTATGGAATGTAGAACACAAATTTTGCCAAACAGCAGCTTGAGTGTAGTAAGTTCCCGGACAAGGTGTGGCTGTGGGCGACTACCAGTCATGAAGAAGCTGGAAGTGCATTCTTGCCGGGGTTAACCCTTCATAAAACTTGAATAGTTGTACAATCATCCATTGTCAAAACACAGGGCTGAAGTATTATAACCTTTTTGGAACAGACTAGATAATACCATTAATGGACAGGGAAGAAATTCAAGGTAAGTTTATTTTATGGAAACAAATTAGTTTCTGTGTGTCATTAATGCAATTAAAAAACAAAGAGTAGTCCCTCTCACTATGCATGGGCAATATTATTTGAAATTATTGTATGTTTTGGGGGAATATGATTTCGAATGTAATTTGTGGGTAACATGTTATTGATTATAATAATGATGCCTTTTAATGTATAACGCATTTTGCTTTTGCAAATGTTTTCTAATACAGTTAATCCTCACAATAATCCTAGGAGAGAGGCAGGGTGGGTCAGAATGTGATCCTTTCATCAAAAAGGAGGAAACTCGGGATCCTTTAATAAGTGGTGGGACTTGGAATGGAGTCTAGAATTTCTGACTCCAGGCACCATCCTTTAATAAGTGGTGGGACTTGGAATGGAGTCTAGAATTTCTGACTCCAGGCACCATCCTTTTCACTCTGATATCCTTCACAATTTAACTTTATCTTTCTTCTTGGAGGGGTTAGGAGCTCAAGGACATCAACTCAGATCATCCTCCCTGCTTAGTGAGAAGTTTGACTTCCTGAGTCATCTGTGTTGGGCACATGTTTCACACAACACTTCACATGCCTCTTGAGGAACAACTTCAATCATAGGACTAGGTTTTACAAGGAAACAGACTGTAAAATTTGGTTTATGGACTTGAACTTAAAATATTGGCCTAGTTGGAATCTTTGGTTTTTCTTTGCTTGTGTTTGCATGCAAATACAATATCAAATCATATAGTAAGCAACCTGTGTTTTTGGTTTCTTTTTTCCACTTTCTTCTCCACTTTATTTATTGTAGTACAGTAATTTGTAAGGGATTCAGATGGAATCCTTAGCAATCTCGCAATTGGGGTTCATTTAAAATGAAAGGATTTCAGGATGAAATAGGGTGGTTTTTAAGGTGACAGTGTGGTGACTTCTAAAGAATTGATACTCTCTCAGTGGTCGGGAGCCTGACTCTTGGGGCTGTTTCGTCATGTCAGCAGTTTTCCTTTGCAGTGTGACCCAGCGGCACAGTAGCAACCGCTGTTGACTGATGGGCTTGAGTTACGTGGCTCGAGCCCCTCCCCGTGGTGATGTGACGCTATAACATGTCCCCGCAGGAAGAGAAACCACCTGCGGGAAGCTGATAAATCATTGTCTGATTGGAATATAACGTGGGTCCACTGAGACGTCTTTATTTTTTTTTAATTTACTTTTTATTTATTTTTTTCATTGAAGTGTCTTTAGGAAATCGCAAACTAGATTACAGATCTCACCATGTGTCACATATGTGTGTGTATTTTCTAGTTTGTGATCGTTTCAAGCATTTCACATATTTATGAAAATAGAATAGGTTCTAGTAAGGCTCAAGGAAAATCTTCCAAGTAGTATTGCGTTTGCTTAGAGTTATGTTGCAGAAAGGAAAGAAAGATGTTAGGAGAACAAATATTTTGAAAAGTGTCCTTTTTTCCCCCAGAAATGTTACTCCTGCTGCCTCCTGATGTCTGGCTGGATGTATTATGACCCCTAGGGTGATGCATTTATATTTCCATTATTTTCCACTGTGGCTTTTTAGCACAGCAGGAAGTGTGTTCTCTCTCAGCTTCCAAGTTCTATGTTTTCAGCCTAAGTAAATGCAAACCACTCCTTCTTCACCTCTTTCTAAATAAAGATTTTTTTTTTTTAATTTGGAAAAAACCCTTTGAAATGGATGCTTACCTTTATCACTCATCATTTAAAGAATTTAAAACATGGGAATGAATGGTTTGCAAAGGGCATTTTCAATCAGTATTTTATGGGCTCGGTGTGTTTTTCTTGGTAGCAAGAAACATTGAGGTGGTAAGGGGAAATACTATATAAGCTGTAAGTCTTTTGCTGCCTTTCCCTTACAATGAAATAGCATCCTCTTTACATTAAAATACAGTTTAAAGTGCTAGAAATAAAAGCAGTTCTGTGAACAGCATTCATCTGTGCCAGGGTTTCTTAAATATTAGCACCATCAGAATCACCTGGAGGGCTTGTTAAAACTCAGGTTCCTGACCGCACTTCCAGGGTTTCTGAGTCAGTAGATCTGTGATGAGGACTGAGAACTTGCATTTCTAACAAGTTCCTGGATGACTCTGACGGTGTTGATCCATGACCATACTTTGGGAATCACTGGTTTACACTAAGCATTTCTCTCAGCCAATTCCTCACTGCTAACTACTGGTATGTGATTGGAGATACCTAATTCAGAAGCCTAGAAACTCTGAAATGCTAAGACATAGACATGTTTACTCTCTATGTTTCACCAACATTATTTTCTTACATATTATCGGCCATGTGATTTGGTCTTTGGACGGTGGTTGCTAGTATTTAACTTGAATTCATTTCCATTATCAATTTACATGAGTTACAGACTGAGATAAAAGGAAAGTAAAAGAATCTCAAGTTGCATGCCCTTGTTCCCCCTAGAAAAGTGTGAGTACTAAAAGTTCTCTTCACTGTTTTCCTAAAATACTCTTTGGTACAGTTTGATATGCAGATTTTAGCTCATGTTGTCACCTGCATTATTAGAATTTTGCAAGCCGTTGGGATGCATTCCCCATAGAGCATTCTATAAATGCCAGATGTTGTAGCAGTCAAGTAAAGGAGGCTTTTCACCATACTTTGAGATGGATGTCAGATATAATGGAAATAACTATAGGAGGCTGGAATTAGGGAAGGCTCGTAAATGAAATATTACCTTTTGTTTGGGCTGAGAGTGTGGATTTTGAGCCAGAAAATCTGGGTTCCGTGCAGCACTTACTGTCGTGACGTGGGGAAAATACTTCACTTCTCGGTTTCAAGATCCTCATCTCTCAAATGGAATGATAGTAGCCTCTTAGGGAGCTTTGAGGATTGAGTGAATTAAGTTATTTTACATGTTTAAGACAGTGCTTTACTCTCAACACTATTACTAATAGACACTACATCTTGGAGAAAGAATTCTGAGTAACACCCCCCCCCCAAAACACACTCTTTTTTTCTTGTCATACTGCTGGTAACAGTGGAAATGCGATTAAGCGAAATAAAATTTAAATTAATAGCAGAACTGGGTGCCTGGCTGCTTTAGTCTAAAAAGCATGCAACTCTTATTCTCAGGGTCATGAGTTCAAGCCCTATGTTGGGTGCGGAGCCTACACACACACTAATACAAGAATCGTGTTACGTAATCCTAAGATTCAACTTGTTTTCCAAAAATTTACAAAATGCCATATTGTGTGTAGAAGAGAAGATTATTAATAATAGGCACTATGTGTTTGAGACAAAGTAGATGGTTCTTCATTATATATTTAATTTCTGGCATAGTGTTTGACGGATAGTCCACACCAATAAAGAAATTGCCCAGGATGATTAATACTTAAGGTTAGGGGAGAAAATACTGACTCAGGAGACAAAGTATTCCTTACATTTGGAGTAGCAAAAATTAGAGAGTGATGCATATGGCCTCAAGTGAATGGTGAAGAGTCTTCACAAGAGCATGGGAAGTGATGATTTGGACAAAGAATCCGATAGCTGGAATGCCACTCAATAGGTGAGGTGGGGGAAAGACCAGGCAGGCATCATTGTAGAGAAGACCTAGCGGGTTCTCAAAATTGGCTAACCTGTTCCCTTCCCCCTCCTACCCTCCCTCATCAAGGACAAACTATGTGCCTTTTACTTTTTAGTGTTGCCTCCGATACCCAGCATAACACTGGTCAGTGTTGGCTGGTTTGATTTGATAATGGATGCCACGGTTCGTATTATGGCCGTGGTTATTTTTCTCTACAAAGAAACCACAGGTGAAAAAAATCAGAACACACTGGAGTTCACACAATAAGTCCTATCCTTTCCTTTCCTATCTGCTTACCTTGAGGTCTATATCTGTTCATCTAAAATTTTTCTATCCCCAGAGTGAAAATAGATTTCATTACAGTCCAAGCTAATAATTTGTGGCTATAAATTTAAACAGACAAATGCAGTCGTAAGTGAAAATATCAATATAATTTTGGTTCCAGTAAAATCTGAAACTTGTAAGTGGTGCATTTTACAGCTACGTATGAAGGAAGCGTATCACTGGGATGGGTAGGGTTGTGTGTATCGGAGTTGAAAATATCGATGTTGATTATTTGCTCCATCTGGCTTATGGCCACAATAAATACAGTAGACAGCTTAGGTGTCTTCTTTTCTCAGATAGGAAGTTATCTCTCGAACTGGGAAAGTTAAATGCAGTATTAACGGAAAGTAACATGCATGTATATGAAGCTTTTTCGTGTTTACTTAAGACTGGTAATCCCTTCACATGGAATATATTATTATTATTTTTAAAGAGTTTATTTATTTGTTAGAGGAGAGAGAGAGAGCCCATGCAGGGGGAGCAACAGAGGGAGAGGGAAAAGCAGACTCCCACCTGACTGGAGAGCCCGATGCTGGACTCTATCCCAGGACCCTGGGATCATGACCCGAGGCAAAGGCAGGTGCTTAACCAACTGAGCCACCCAGGTGTCCTGGAATATATTATTATTAATATATGTGACATGGACTGGAATTTTAATATACCGGCCAGCACTGAGAAGTTTTCTCCTTTGCAACTAAAATCAAGCCTTTTTTAAAAAAAAAATTAAAGAAATATTTGTATTTTCTTAAAATAAAAAAATGAAGGCATTTTTAGAGTTCTATTATATTAGCTATCAAGGCTGCCACACACAACTGTACAACTCTGAGTGTATCATTTATATGGATGACATAGAGATGGCCATAAAGGCTATAAGCCAGGCTTTGTTTAGAGTCCAAGTAGGAGACACCAATATTATAATATTCTTGAAGTTTTCTTCTACTCCTGACTTGCATTCTGTTTTATTCTGACTTCCTTTTTATCTGTTTATCTGGCATCTATATTTTATTTTAAAGGATTTCATCAAATGTTTGGTAACCTCTAACTCTGTTTTTATCAAGTATGAGACAGTGAAAAGCTGTGCTCCTACAAACACACAATACTTATTGTCCTCTGCGATTCATTACAGGCTATCCACTGGCCAGCTGGTTGATTGGTTACCTTGAACCTGAATGTCTATTGGTCTTAGGGATGATCACTGGTGTCAGAGAAAGATTTCCATTTCTGTCTGGATTGAAGGTGGGCGATATATAATCCTGCATTTCTGGAGGAGAAGGAACGGAGAGGGGAAGACAGTTGCTGAAGTCCCAACATCAGGGTCCATGATTTCATTTAACCTGTTTTCATTCCCATGCCTCCACCCTCCTGCCTGCCTAGTAACTCAAAGCTGGCTTCTCCCTGGCCTCTACTTACTGGCTCTTGATAGCATGAGGGGGAGGCAAATAGTCACAGACCTCTTGACTCTGGTTCACCGCACCTTCTATTTGGTCTGCTGCCCACACTTCCTGCGTTCCTCTGGAGTTCTGTGGGAAAATCTGCTTACACTGCTCTGCTGTCTCCCTCTGCAGGCTCCTGCGGGTTTACTCTTTCTTTATTCCTCTTTGCTAAATCATTTATCATTCTTTCATCTGTTTTCCATATTCACGTATTGTGGTCATGGGAAATAGAGTTTGAGTTTTGTTTTTTGTTTTTTCTACTTGCTGTATTGAGGGAGCCCTTCTAGAAAATACAGGGCAGAAGAATATTTCACCATCTAGAAAGTGGAAGTCTTCCACTAGCCTTTTAAGTAGGCTCCCTTTGTGCAGGTTTCTCTGCTCTAAACTCTCCTTCATAGCTGCCCCAGAGCCAGAGCTGCCATGTTTATAGCCCCTATATATAAATAAGCTAACGGTCACCAAAAAGCATTGATGCAGCCATCTTAACTTTATATATGACCCCCTCCCACACATACACACTGATACGTAGCCTCTTATCTCTAATCTTCCCATATGCCTCTTCCCCATGCTCTGACCATATGGAATTATTTGATATTCAATGCATTCAGCATGCTATTTCATACCTCTACCCTTTGTAGGTTCCATTATCCCTGCATCTACTCATGGAATATGCTTTCCCCTTCTTCCTGTTTGTCAAAGCCCATCCTTTTGCGTGGCTTTCCTCAGTCTTCATTCTTCCAGAGCCTTCACAGCTGCACCTTCCTTTTTTCTTTTTCTTTTTTCCCCCTCTTTTGGCTACTTTTCTTTAAACCAATTCACTTCTAGAAAGAAATAAATTGGTTTCATAAGGAAATTTCTTTTCTGAGAGTAAGTGGGAGCTGTTAGGTGATTTTTAGGTAGGAAGGTAAATTACTTGATCAGATTTGCATTTTAAACCAATCACTAGCTGTACTATTGTACAGAGTAGTTCAATGCTTAGCCTGCCTACACTCAGATTGTTTTTAGGACTGGTAAAGCAATTTGGGTGAGAGATGATGAAAAGCTGCACCAGGGTGATTATAGCAGCAATGGAGCAGAAGAATCTAGAGGCATTAAGGATATAGAATTAGCAGAACTGGGTCAGAGATTGGATGTGAGAAATAAAGAAAAAGTTAAGGGAAATAATCAGAATCAATTTTATGTTTACTTTAGAATTTGCCTGCCTTCATAGACCATTCACTAATTTTCTGCAGTTGTTGACTCATTAATACTCACTTTTAAACTAACCTTTAAGCTTGAAAATTCTTTTTCTAACACAAATTTGAAGTTTTATTTCAAGTCCCCAAAAGATTTAGATAGAAAAAGAAATGCTTTTCCAATATTCTTTGTTGCCGTAATTAAGGTTTGTAAATTGAACGAACCCTCCACAAAGTTGTTTCATACATTTTATTCAATTTATTTAAACTAAAAAAAAAAAACAAAACAAAACAAAAAACCTTGATTTTTTTAAAGCCATTTTTATCCTTGAAGTATAGTTGACATGCAATGTTATATTAGTTCCAGGTGTATTGCGTAGTGATTGGACACATCCATACACTACTCAGTGTTCACCACCATAAGTATAGTCACCATACAATATTGTTGACTATATTACATATGGTACACGTTGCATCTCTGTGACTTATTTATTTTATAACTGAAATTTGTACTTCTTAATCCCCTTCACCTATTTCACCCACCACCCACCTTACCCCCTTTTGCAACTGCCAGTTTATTCTTTGTATTTGTGGGCTTGTTTCTGTTTGTTTGTTCATTTGTTTTGTTTTTTTAGATTTCACATATAAGTGAAATCATATGATATTTGTATACTCTGTCTGACTTATTTCACTTAGCATAATATCCTCTAGGTCTATCCATGTTGTCTCAAATGGCAAGATCTCATACTCTTTTTATGGCTGAGTAATATTCTGCATCTTTATCCATCTATCCATCAATAGAAATATAGGTTGCTTCCATATTTTGGCTATTGTAAATCACGCTGCAATAAACTTAGGGGTACATATATCTTTTCAAATTAGTGTTTTCATTTTCTTTGAGTAATAAACCAGTAGTGGAATTACTGGATCATATGGTATTTCTATTTCTAATTTTTTGAGAAACCTCCATACTATTTTCCACAGTGATTGCACCAATTTACGTTCCCACCAACAGTGAATGAGGGTTCCCTTTTCTCCACATCTTTGCCAACACTTGTTATTTCTTGTGGTTTTCATATTAGCTATTCTGACTGGTGTGAGGTGATATCTCATTGTGCTTTTGATTTGCATTTCCCTGATGTTGAGCATATTTTCATGTGTCGGCCATCTGTATGTTTTCTTTGAAAACATGTCTATTCAGGTCTTCTGTCCAATTTTTAATCAGTTTTTCTTTTATGTTGAGTTGTACAAGTTCTTTATATATTTTGGATATTAACCCCTTATTGGATATTAATTTGCAAATATCTTTTCTATTCATTAGGTTGACTTTTTATTTTGTTGGATTCCTTCACTGAGCAGAAGCTTTTATTTTGGTGTAATCCCCATAGTTTATTTTTGCTTTTTTTCCCATTGCCTGAAGAGACATATCCATAAATATGTTGTTAAGGCCAATGGCACAGAGATTACTGCCAATACTTTCTTCCAGGATTTCTATGGTTTTGGGCTTCACAGTTAGGTCTTTAATCCATTTTGAGTTTATTTTTGTATATGCTCTAAAAAGGTGGTCCAGTTTCATTGTTTTGTATGTAGCTCTTCAGTTTTCCCAGCACCATTTATTGGAGAGACTGTCTTCTCCCCATTGTATATTCTTGCCTCCTTTGTTATGGTTAATTGACCATATAAACATAGGTGTATTTCTGGGCACTGTGTCCTTTTGCCTTTATCTATGTGTCTTATTTTGTCCCAGTACCATATTGTTTTGATGACTGTAGTTTTGTAGCATATCTTGAAGTCTGGAATTGTGATACCTCCAGCTTGTTCTTCTTTCTTAAGATTGCTTTGACTACTTAGGGTATTTTGTGGTCCTATACAAATTTTAGGATATATAATTTAGTTGTGTGAAAAATACTATTGGTATTTTGATACGGATTACACTGGATCTGTAGATTGCTTTGGGTAGTACAGACATTTTAACAATACTAATTCTTCCAATTCATGAGCATGGTATATCTTTCCATTTGTTTGTGTCTTCTTCAATTAATTTTATCAATGTCTTATAGTTTTCAGAGTATAAGTCTCTCACCTCCTTGGTTAAATTTATTCTTAGATATTTTCTTCCTTTTGGTGCAATTATACATAAGATTGAGAAACTCCATAAAAAGCCAGCATTTTCCTTGATGTAAAAATGAAATAAACCAGATGAGTTCAATCATTTCCTTGGCGAATCTATTACATATTTTGTGACAATATCAATGTGACCAAAAGATTTGAATGGGTTCACTTCACAATAGTACCACATGTTCTTCAGTATTGAGATGTCTGGAAGTCTGTAAGGGTCATGAGTTTAGACTCCATGGATTTCTTGTTCATATCAGTTCTGTAATAGCAACTAAAGAATCAGTCTGTGATTAAGTTTTTTTTTTTTTTAAAGATTTTATTTATTTATTTATTTGACAGAGACAGCGAGAGAGGGAACACAACCAAGGGGGAGTGTGAGAGGGAGAAGCAGGCTTACCGCTGAGCAGGGAGCCCGATGGGGGGCTTTATCCCAAGACCCTGGGATCATGACCTGAGCCGAAGGCAGACACTTGTTGGCTGAGCCACCTGGGTGCCCCTGTGGTTGACTTTTTAAACTAAGTAAAAATAGCGTGTCTCATGTCTAAATTCCATGTTGTAATTTTCCAACCTCCTTTATCCAGTGTTGCATACATTCATGAATTTTTGAGTACTACAACTGAGATGTACAAAATTATAGCTTTTAAAAAAAATAAATATGTAAGTTTACCTCCTAAACCTTCTTTATGCGCAGTAGCAGAAAATTTATTGCTCCCAATGCAGAATAATTCAGTCACTTCTGATTTGAAATTCAGTCTTTGAGGAAAATTTTCACTTAGTTCCAGATTCTTCACCTTCCCTTGTGTATCTTTTCTCCCTGGAAAAATTGGTTCCAGGAGGGTTGCTAAGCCTGGTTACTAATTATCATGGTGCCAGGATGGGACATCTTGCCATCGCTACTAGTGCCCACTCACCTGTCTGGTGAGTGCTGAAACTTATGATACCTGTCAGACCTGCACTATAACCTGTCCTCAGATCTTTTTTCTTTTTTCCCCTATGTGCTATCCTGTATCAGATCTATGCACCCTTCCTGTCCTCTCTAGGATATCTGTCTTCCTCTTTGATAATTCCATATGGTTCTCAGGGGATTAGAAAGAAAATGGATGCTCTTCTATATTGTTTTGGTAGACCTTGTACTTTGTAAGTCGCTTCTCAGGTCCAAATGACACTATGAAACTCAGCCCAGACAGTTGGCCTGTCAGGTCAGCTCTCAGGACCTTGCCTTCTTTCAGTTCTCTTCGTAGTACTAGTTTTCACCTTTGTGGCAAAAAATACTTATGTCACAGTCACACTTCCCTAATCTACCATTTATTTGTTAATTTTATGTACTTAGTCTTACACAGCTTTCTAAGATATAGAAGCCTACTTATTATCATTGAATTCCTTGGTTTTCAACACATTTTCCGTCTGTTATAAGTTAAAACATCCTATATGACTTCTCAAAGCCAATGATTTGAACATACTAGAGAGCAGTGCTTTATAGGAATATATAGCTCCTGATTGAATGTTGCGGGGAAAAAAACCTAATTGTATGAATAAGTCCAGGGTTAAAACTAGCTCAGCTAATATTTAAAAATCATTTGACAACATTTGTAATATTTTCTAACCGGGTTATAGATTTGTATCTTTCTATTAAAATAGACTACTGACTTACATGAAGTCCACTTTTGCACTACTACTTCTTTACATTTCTTTGACCATTTAACACTCATTTAAAATACTGTATTTCTTTGAAACTTTCATATACCTAAGAATAGTGCATGCAATAACAAAAATAGTCATAATTATTTTTATATAACTGTTAGATTACTTATACTCATCAAATACCAAATTAAATATTGGTTTAAAAGTTCAGGGGCAGTTTGCTGTGATATACAAAGGTTGTGTGCTATGTTGTCCATAGTTAAAAAAAAAAAATACCATAAACAAAAGCTTAGTACTTTGGAGAATCAAAGCTGTTCTTCTGATGTTGTTTTACTGTGACAAGTTCACTGGATGGAAGCAAGTATGGTCACATATATTGCCTTCAATTTGAACCCATTACTTTATAATGAGAAATAAGCACTGTAAGAGAAATATTTTAAGAGCAAATGACTAAGTTAAGAGATCATTACATCTTGCAGCAGTTTTCCTTAGTTGGGCTAACTACATTTGGGTAGATAGCTAAGATTTAAGGATTTGAAAGTTATAATATTTCCTAATATTAATAAACTCCTCATTATAATATAGATGTAGTTTATATTAAAATAGTGAATAATCATATTCAACATTTGACAAACTCTTATTAAGTGAAAGACTGTGTTCCAAAAGTATAAATTCATTCAATCCACACAATTATCCCATTAGTAGGTAATACTATTATTGCCATTTTATAGATGGCAAAAGCTCTGACAGTGAGAGAAAATACATGTTCAGTCAATGTCCACATGGATATTAAGTGACAGAGCAGAAATTCCAACAATATAGAATGTTCCTCAAAGAATGCATACTATTGCATAATAGGCCCTAAAATTCATGCTGATTAATATGAAATATAAATTATGCCATGGTACCTTTGATTTTTATCATATTTAATCACAGTAAATGAATTAATGTATATATGATTTTACCTGAACTTCTAAGTATCCTTTGGTAAGTCTAATCTTATTAATTTTTCAGAATTTCCTAAAATATAATTACCACATGAGATGACATTTATATGTATAATATTGGAGTTAAAACAGGTGAGGGAAACTGACTTCAGATATTTAGAGATAGATTATATTTAAAGCTTCAGCCAGGCCTTTGTGACAAAATGTTAATTTATAATTAATTTGATTAATTTATAATTATTTTTTAATTGTACCCAATTATATCAATTTGTTCACTAAAAACTTGTAGTTGTTACATTATAACATAATCGTACAGAAATCATTACCACTGATTTTGTAGTTCATTCAAGTGAGGCTAAGAGTTTAAATATTATGACTTGTGTGTGTGTGTGTGTGTGTGTGGCAATGAACCAGAGGCAACTTTGTATTTCAGATCCAAAATCTGGACATGATTTTACCATTCTGTTATATTTATTTGAACAATAGATTCTAATGTGACAGTTGACAAGGTTGTTTGTGTCCTCTCTTATTAGAGTGGTATAGTAAGTTTACTGATGAGTTTTGCATATATTTATATATCATGTGTCCTTTGCTCGAAGACTGTCTCATTAAAGATATACCTCATGTTTCCACTTTCTTCTCCAATTTATATATATAAAGTTGTAAAAGACACAAATAAGTTTATATATAATATTAAAATATATTTATAAGTTACTTTGTAATTGTTTCATATTTCATTTAGATTATAACATAGATTATAGATACTGATTTGCTTTAAGGGTCTCAAGTATCTTTTACACATATTAAGAAAGAATAAGGACTTTTTTAAGTGGAGATTTACTTTCAGTTTATTTATATAGTCTGAATTGATTTTGTTGGTTGCAACTAAAGTTAGAGACTATGCTCTGAGCAATGTTTCACATATTAAAGATGCAAGACAAGTCAAAGCACTTAAGCTTGGGATTCCTCTGGAAGAAATCCTGGACCAAGTAAAAAACATTTTATGAGCTAAATCAGAGGCTTTTCCAGTCAGTCTTGAGGCCAACCAGCTGGCTTCCCATCTGTTTTCTCACCTAAGTTTCAGGAGCAATTTGGATAGAGGCTAAGACAATGTTGACATGCATTAGGAGAGTGAAAATATTCTTATTTTCATTTCTAATACATTCCATTCTGTGTGTATTTGAATAAGTATTTTTTGCATATTTTAATACCTTCTTAAAACAAAATACTTGCAACATAGAGCCTGACGGAGGTGAAGTCACAGTGGAGGCTTTGTAGACGGGGATGAGAATATGGTAACCTTAAGATTAGATGCATGGCTCTGAGTTTGGATGGCAGACAGATCGGTGGCCACAGTAAATCAGGAAGAAACCAGGAGTCGTCAAAGACATGAGTAGTGTCAGAAGCAAGGAGTCTGGGGTGCCTGGGTGGCTCGGTAGGTTCAGTGTCTGCCTTCTGCTCTGGTCATGATCCCAGGGTCCTGGGATCGAGCCCCAAGTGGGGCTCCTTGCTCAGTGGGGAGCCAGCTTCTCCTTCTCCCTCACTTGTGCCCTCTCTCTCTCTAATAAATTAGTAAAATCTTAAAAAAAAAAAAAGGAGTCCACTTTTTTTCAATTTTCTGCCAATCTTCTCAAATTTTTTAACCTCTACAAAACAATACCTTTAATAAATATTTGTTGGAAAGCCACTGTAGCAAATAAAACTAGATGTCGTAATGATGATAATAAGAGCAGACATTTCTTCAGGGCTAACTCTGTGAGGGGCACTTTACAAGTGCTGTCTTATTTAGTCCTGACGCAATCCTACAATGTACATATTATTATCATGCTTATTTTGCAGATGGGGAAATTAAGGTTTAGAAAGGATAAGAAACTTGTCCAATGTCTTGGGGTGGGGGGCAGGGGCGAGGGCCGTAAGTTGTCTGGGCCTCAAAGCCAGGTGTATTAACTCCAGAACTTATGTTCTTCATCTTTGTGGGATGCTTTAAAGTCAGTCAACTGGTCCTTAAGACTTACTGCCTATGGGGATAAGGCCACAAATCAAGTCTGATTCAACCTAAAATTTCTAGTAGAAGGCCAATTAATGCTGCCATTTGACTGATGTATCGATGAGGGGAAAGTCCTCAATGTTTTAGATTCTGAACAGTATAAATCCTTGTAAAAATATATTTTCATAGTGCAAAATAGAAAATACAAGTAGAATAAAATTTTGAAGAAAATTATTCCCATATAAGAGTATCTAGGAACCATGTTTTTGTTTTCTAATTTAGAAGACAGTTATGCAAGTACCTTTTCTCACACTAATATCTTTGGTACAAAAAGGATCATGGACATAGGGAAAGGAGGTATAATATTGCTATTGCATATATTTTTCTTATGCGGTTGGATGCTTCCAACTATTTACAGTCTTTTAGGAAACTTAATCACCACTACATTGCACTAAGATGCCACTTTATATTTTCTAAACTAAAGAAGTACTTTCTTTGACTTCTGAGTCGTATTTTGGAATGTTTGTGCCTAGGATCTATTTTAAAAAGCTTAGCAGTCCTACTTTTAGGTTTTGGTCCTATAAAATACTAGGGTGTAAGTGTGCAGAGATACATTTTAAGGATGTCTCTTACAACTTTAGGTGTTATAGAAATATATTTAAACAAATTAAATATCAACAGGAGGATTGATATTATGTACACTATAACATCAAAATTAGTGAGATATACATATAGGTAAATGGTTGTAGCAGTGTTATTAAAATATCGTTACGTAAAAAGTTGAGAAGCACAGAATGATATATGAAATTTGAGCCATATTTTGTTAAAAATACTATCGTGTGTGTATGTATGTGAAGGTGTGTAATGTGGTGTCACGTGGAGTGTAGGCATAGAACAAAATTCTAGAATTATTCATACCAAAGTATTCAAAAGTGAGTAGGTGTTGCAAGTTGTAGGAAAACTTTTACTTCTTAGTTTCTACACTTCTGATTTATTTTGTTTCATTTTTACAAAAACATGCATTGGTTTTGTTAGAAACAAAAAGTAATCTATTTTTTTTAATACTTTGCTCGGCATTCAGTGCTTATGATGAAAAGATACAATTTACCTTTCTAGTCTTAATTTGCCCTAATTTCAGGCTTGCTACCTTAATTACAAATTTTCCAACTGTGTCTGATTCCTTTCACTCTGCCTTTCTGTATCTATCTGGTATCCTCTGTGGGGAAGGCCCTTCCCTTCACTCTTTTTTTTTTTTTTTAAGATTGATTTTTTGATTGATTGATTTGAGAGAGAGAACTGGCAAGCTTGCAGGCACATGGGAGGAGGGGCAGAGCAAGAGAATCTTTAAGGTGACGCCAAGCTGAGCTCAGAGCCTGAGTAGGGTTTCGATCTCAGGACCCTGAGACCAGGACCTGAGCCGAAACCAAGAGGCCAGGCTTAACCGACTAAGCCATGCAGGCTCCCCTTCCCTTCGCTTCTTGTGTCCAGGTTCCACTATGTTCCTAGTTCGTGCTTCTGTAGCACATTTGTCTATGTATATTTCTCAATCAATTCCTCTCCTCTATTGTCATTTCAGATATTGTGGTCTTCTGTTACATTATATATAATAGTCTGCCTTGTTATAAACTTTCTAATATATTCATATGAGCCACCCATAAAACTGAAACATCTTAATGTTTATTTATTTCCTTATAATTAGATTACCTTAGAAAGTATCTCATAACATTTGAAAAATTAGTGTGTTTTATTTTTGTGATGATTTTTAACAGTCCCAGCTTTTCTTTATATCCTAATCTACTATTGAAGAGTCACCTCTACTTTATGACAAATTGCCAACCTTGTAATTTATAATTCACTCCTCAATTATATATTGTAATTTCTATGTAATAACTGTATTTGCTTCCTCTATTTTCTTATATAAACACATTTCAAGAGGCTTAAATGGGAGATGACAGTCCAAATAAAATATCTTTGGCATTTGCAATTATTTCATAGCCTGATGCCAAAATATTGTCACATACAGTATCTCACATGACAAATCTAATAAAGTCTCAGAGAAACAGAAATGTTTATAATAGGTTCCTGTATAAATCAGTCCAGGTGGTTTCCTTTTACAAGGACAGGCAGGATTATTTTCAGTATGACAGAACCAGGGGAAAGAGTGAAAACCCCACTGATTTGCAAACAGGAGTTTCCTCAGTAGTCATCCGGGAAGGGAGTTTTGCTGTGTCACAAGTGACGAGTCCCTGGTTTTGAAAGAGAGTGAATCATCCTCCTTTGAAACAAGAGATAAGTGGGAGAGAGCGCTGTATAAAATTATTTTACAACTATTTCCTTTTGAGCTATGACTTCTTAAAGTGGAATGTGATCCAGAATAGCTTCCCTTTGAATCCAACATTTGTCTTAAGCATTTTTATTGTCTCTATTTTCTCTCACACCATCGCGCCTCTTCTCTCCCTCTGTTCAACAGATTTATACTGACTGGGCCAACCACTACCTAGCAAAATCGGGCCACAAGCGGCTGATCAAGGATTTGCAACAAGACATTGCAGATGGAGTCCTGCTAGCCGAAATCATCCAGATCATTGGTAAGACCTGCCCTCTGGGAAAAACCGTGAAGGTCTCTGCTCCCACCCACCTTGGGAAAACACAATTTCAGTTGAATGCATAGGAACTTGGTCCGTGAGTCTCTGAGATTCATGTACGTAGCTCTCCCATGATTAAATTAAAAATGTTTATGTGAGAATGTTTGAAAAAAGCAGTTTGGCTATACTTTTAAATGGCTAGAACTGGATCTTTACATACACTGAATTGTCAGAAATGAATGCTTCATTAAACCATATGTCTCCCATGTGTGCATTTCGATAGCTAGAACAACTCATACAATCTGAGATTCCTTGAAACTGTATCCTGATCCAGCAGGGACAATTGTGAGAGGTTTCATGTCAGCAGTCATTTGGCACAGGCTGAAGAATTAGCAGCAACTTCCTTCTCACTCACTTTTTTTTTTTTTTTTTTTTGCCTGATTTGTGCATATGGAATTGGCGGCTGCTGACAAGTGTGTCCTCTTGTACACGGCTTGGGAGACAGAGTGAATGTAGCAGCAGCATTGTGCTTGTTTTTTGTTTTGTTTTGTTTGTTTTGTTTTTTTCTTAGTCTCCTTTTTTTGTGTTTCACTTCATTGCTTAAGCATGTCATTCTTTTTTTCTCTCTTTTATTTTATTTCTTGGCTTTAGCAAATGAAAAAGTTGAAGATATCAATGGATGTCCTAGGAGTCAATCTCAGATGGTAAGAATCATATTTATTCTAAAATATACTGCTTATCTCCACTTTTGATTAAACTACATTTGTAAATGGACTAGAAATTTCTTTTGCATGCTTTCCTGCTTAAGAAACCATTTGATCACATTCTATCATATGTATTTCTTTGGGTACAATTTATGAACAAGTGATAGCATCAGCACAGTTGAAAATGTATAACTCCTGAATAACGTATCTCCAGGTGTTTTATCAGATCTTGACTTTTTGTTGTTGTTCTGATGTCTGAATAATTTAACATTGGTTTTGCTGGCAGTAAATCCCATTTCCAAGTTTAAGTGGAGACTTTCTGTCTGAACAGCTGGTTTGAAAAACAGAACTTGCCATATGCATCTTAAAATATATACAAGTGGTATTTTCTTTGTTCATAACAAAGTCCAGTGTAAACATGGACTCTTGAGCACTTTTGGAAATAGCTCCAAAGGCATGCTTCTGGAAGTTTTCTGAGCAGTGACTGATCATGAGATCTGGTTCATAGCCTTTTCCAGAAAGGTGTTGATCTAGAGGTCTGTGTCTTCCCCAGCCCTCTTTTTATCTTTACCAACTGGTAAAGCTTAAAGTTTTGTAATAAAGAAATAGATTGATAAACTGCTGAGATAAAAACTCACTGCTCTCTTAATTAAATAGCCACTACTTAATTTTATAGGACAACCTGAAGTACAAATGTCTTCATTAAAGTTATATCAGTGGATATAATCAGAAGTGATAGCCAAAATCCATAAGATGAGGCTTCCTTCAGAACTCTTTTTAGCACTGAATAGGCATTTTAAGTGAATGTGATGAGTGTTCTTAATAGTCAGAGATTGGAAGAATGAAAAAAAAAGTGAACTCTTTTGATGTGCTGACTTGCTTTACTTAAGGTCAGAAAACTGAAATCCAAAATAATAAAAGGAATGTATTCTTATAGAGTGAGTAACTAGCACATCTGGGGTGTGGGTGTGGGTGTGTGTGATTAATAAACACTCTAAGGAACTACTACAATGTCATAAACTCTGTGTAACTGTTGTGAAAAAAAGTCACACAAGTGTGACTTTCTGGGAATTAATTATAGTTTTACTGAAAGTAATTATAATACCTTCAGACACTCCTGAAATAATAGCTGTGTGATACTGTAAAAGAGACCTAACCTCTCTGAGTCTCAGCTTTTTCATCTGTGTAATGAATCCTAATTACGACATGATAATGAGATATAATCATGGACATTCCTTACTACCTAAACTGATAGAGAAATACATAATGGTGTTGTTATAAACTTTGTTAAGACACATTCATGAATTAACACCTGCTAAAAAATTTTTAGGGCTTTATCTTAAAGAGCTCTGTAGTCCGTGAATATCATATATTATGTTTCTTAAACTCAACACTTGGGTTTGCTTTCATTATTTCAGTCATAAAGAAGTGCTGGATACTAAAACACATCTTCTCTGCTGTTGTTCCAATTTGATTCTGATTACAGAGAAGCCAATACACAGCCAAGATAATGCTTCGTGACAGAAGGAAAAAAAAAAAAAAACTTTCCAAAGCTCATAACTATGGATAGGAATTCAGTCCCTAGATATTTATCTGAAACATCTGTGGCAAAGAGTCTACAAATCTGTGAAAATATTCTCATGAGTATTAGACTCTGTTAATTTTTTATTACTTCCTACTCCTTATTAGCCCCAAAATGTCATGTAACATCTAGTATACATGTTAATATTTCTGCTTTTGATTTAAAAAAAAAACAACACAGAAAAACTAAAACCTAAGAAATGTAAATGCTATGAAAAAGGTAGTTTTCCAGCTAAATAGTATTAGTCAGGATCTCATTTAATTTTGAGTAAAGAATGACTTGTATCTTCTCATTTTTTACATAAAAAATATGTATCTCATTTTTTCTGATGTGGTTGAATTTTGAGTCTGAAATTGGCATGCCCTCCATGTGTTGATTTAGAATAATACATATGATAAAAATGTAGCTTTTTTGGTTGTATTATTTTTGCCTCTGTTCTTCAGAATTGGCATTGGTACTATATTATTAATGAATAAAAATTCCAGATTTTAACTGAGACAAGAAAGTAGAGGAAAGAGAATTATGAGAGAACATGACTAGGCTTATGAATTTCGTATATCAATTCCAAACAGGATGTTTCCTGTTTCTGTATTGCTTAACAACCAAGACAGTGAGTGCTGTCTTTACTCACAGAACTGCTTTCACTGCATCTTTTTGTATGTCTCAACTTTTGTGATTTTTGCTTGCTGTTTGTGTTTAATAACAAAAGGTAAGTAAAACTAGGTATGCTACTGTTTCTAGTCACAAACTGTCTTTATTTAAATTTCAAATTTGATATCCTTTATTGGACTGTTCTAAGCCTTTAAGAATATGGGTTCTCTCATGGTATGAATCTATAACATATTGGTAAATATTTTGGTGAATAACAACCAGGTAATTCAATTGAGCTAATATTTGCTGAGTACCTGAGCTACAAGATACAGGGACATTTGAGGATCAGAGGGGCAAATATTGAAATAAATAATACCAATAGTGTTGCGGAGGCAAAAACGAAAAGTACTGTGAAGGGAGTGAACTTGGTGCATTCCAGCAACAGAGAGAAGATCACTGTGTTTCGAGGACAGGGAGGTGTTTGGATGGGATGATGAAACAGAAGGCCAAAGTATGGAGTTTGTATGTCATTCTAAGTTGGTTGGGGAGCCTTTGGAAGACTTTTAAATCTGGACTGTGGCATGATCTGATATAAATATTTTTTAAAAGATCACCCTATATGTTTTCTGGGAACCACAGAATATGTGTGTTAGTCTCCAGTTGAATGTGGAAGGTGAAGAATATAGGGAGTATAAAATGGCCTCACGTATTTGGCCTGATAAGTTATTGTTAGACATGATTACTACAGAGGGAGAAAATAGGCTTAAGGTAGAAGGGGGAGGATGACAAATTCATATTTTGAAAGTGGAATTTGACCTATCCATTGGAACATCAAGTAGAAAGTGACTTCAGGCAATTAGGCATGTGCTCCTAACGGTGACAAGTAAGGTATTAGAATACACCTAGTACACAGGTAATGCTTCAAGCCATGGAAAAGAATGAGATCTCAACAGAAGGCCTGTATAGTCAGGAGAGAAGAAATTTGAGGTTCTCACATTGGGGAATACCAATATATATGTGATGAGCAAAGGTGTAGAGTCAAAAAAAGGAAACATTGGTGAGAGAGTGAACCCATCTTTAAGAGGGTAGTTCCACAGAGGTGGTTTGTGTATCCTTAGGGTAGCTATGGTAGCTTAAACTGGAGTATTTGGACTAACCCAGTGAGATGGGGCAAAGTAAGATGAGTAGAATGTGGTAGATGTTGTCAAATGCTACTTAGCCAACTAGTTGGTGTGCTGGATCAAAGAAGTTGGTTCTAGCAATTGGACAAGCATTAATGACCTTTTTTCAAACGTTCTCTATAGGGCGAGCACGTGTTAAGGAGTAACAGAGGTGCACATATCCACTGCGTCTTGAATGATCTTTCTAGGAGTTTCTTGTTGAAGAGAAAAGTAATATATATATAGTTTGAGAGGAAGGAAGAGTGAAGGGAGTTTTTGAAAGGGGGCAAGTAGACAGAGAAAGAGGAAGCAGTAGGAAGAGAGGAGGACCCCGAGACTGGGGAGACAAGAGATGATGCTGAATCCTAAAGGAAGTGGCAAAGGAAGAGATTTGAAGTCTGTGTAGAAGATTTGATGTTGGAAAAGAGGAGGTACATTTTCCTTTGTTGACACAAGGGTGAAATGTGGGTATCTGAAAATGAATTAAATAAAAATTGAAGGAATTCATTAATAGGATAACTTCAGAGTATTACAGAATAGTAATGTGTTTTTTATTCCCATGAGATTCTCTATATTCACTTATAATATAAAAGAAATTCAATTATGATTTCTCAAAATGGGTGAAGAAAATTTAACAATAAATCTTTCAAATTACATGGGCCAAAGAACACATGTTTAAGAGAACTATGAGCTTGCCCTTGTACCAATTTAGTAGCATAATTATTGAGAGATTTGATTCATGTTTATTCTAAGTCTCAAAGTCATGGTTATCTTTCCTTAATAAGCTTGAGACTAAACTCATCCTGAAAAACGGAACTTAGTTTGAAGGAGCTTATTCAACACTATATTTAACCTTATCCAAAGATGAAGTTACTGAGATGGATCACACCTGTTGAGTAATTTCTAGGTGGGTGGTATCAGAATTCAAAATATATGCTGCATGCCACACTTTGGTGAGATTACATGAGGAAATAAATTAGTAAACTATAAATACTAGGAATGTCCAGAATGCCCAGCAGATTAAAAATAGCAGAAAAATGCCCAACATGTATTTGAAATGCAGAGGCACAAGTGCTAGGTTCTTAGACAAAAATGTAAGACACGTAGGGGAAAAGTTGTTGGGAAGACAAATTTTCCTTTATTTTAAAATAGACCATTACGTTGAAGGATCTTCACAAATGCATGGAGGGATTAGGAAATTTGATTATGTGAAGTAAACCAAGATTTTGATCATACTGTTGAACTGAGGATCTGACAAATGTGGTTCACTACTTGTCCTTCCTTTTTGCTGGCTCCTCCCATGACCTCACTGTAATAGCTCAATTGTGTTTCAGCCACAACTTTCAGTCTTACTTTCTAAGATATCACATTGTTTAAAATTTGCTGGTAGGAGGATTTGGGGAATGCTTATGCCTCTTACTCTTTTTTATTCCTTGAAAGTAGAAAATTTGGTTTCATTCACCATTAATTCTCCATTTCCAAGTCCCACAGGGTTGTGACTTCCGGAATAATACCATTTTGGATTTTATAGACATCTTTATTCCATTTCCATAATTTTACACTTATCTGGACAGTGAAACTGTTCTTCCTAGTGAAAGTATTTTATGCTTTTATCATTATTCTGTCCCTTCAAGTTTTAATTCTTCTAGCTACTGCTTGTAATTTCTTCTCTTTTAAAGGATCTATTTAGGTAAGATAGGAAGATGAGATTTCTGACCAAATAGGGAAGAGATAAAAATATTGGAATGCTTTTAAAGGTTTAATAAAATCTTATAAATGGCACACTGCAGGATTCTAGCACTATGACTCAGAGGAGTGGAATATTGCTAAGTTAGTCCATTCACATGATCCCCTGCCATTTTTGAAACTGTTCATCTTCTGGAATGGCTAGAAAAAGATAGCTTAATGAAGACAAATGCTTTACTACAAATATAGCTCTGATCTCTAACGAAATGCTAAGTGGAAATGTCTACTTTGTAGTTTTCTTCATAATTTCATTATTTTCATATAGGCTCAAACTTTGGAAAAATAAGCATAAACTACTAGCATTAAAAAATTTATACTTAAGTTATTAGAATACGACCCTGATGATTTTTAAAACTGAATTTGTCTCTAGAAGTTGCTCTGTATTACTAGCAAAGTTCAAATGAAGTAATTGAAATGATATGGAGTCATCAAAAGGAAGCATGTTAAGAAGAAAGAACAATGGTCACTGGAGTTCTTATTCAGACTTTGTGACCCAGGAAAAAAATTCCGTGAATGCTCAGTTTCTGCTCATTTCTGCATTGAGGAAGTTAGACCAACGGAGCTCTGACTAGATTGATTTAACAAAACACCAACGACTATGGTTTCTGTTCATTATTTTATCTTAGATATGTTTGGATTTTCACTCTTTATGGCTTTATAAGACTATTTTCATAGTAAGGTGAAAAAGATATTTCTTAAGATGTATTAAGTCCAATTTACAAAGAAAAACAATAATAGCACAGGAATCATATTTTTATTGGAGTTGTCTGGTTTGCCAATAAGAAGTTAAATAAATGTTGAAAATACAAGAATGCTTTTCTACATTACTTTGCATTATAGAATAGTTTATGTTCTCATGAGAATCGATATTTATATTGGTTTATGCCATTAGTAGGACAGATAGAAATTGAAGCGAAATAACTAATTTTGAATTGGATTCCAGATTCTGTGTTTTTTTTTCTTTCTTTCTTTTTTTTTTTTATTTGAGGAAAATTAGTAAGCCTTATATATGCATGTATAATAGCCATTGTGAGCCGTAGTTAGTATTTCAACTATATATTGGAGTATCAACCACTTTCTTAAACATTTAGGATGTTCTTTATCCTGATATTTTTTAAAGATTTATTTATTTATTTTAGAGAGAAAGAGAGAGGGAGGGGGAGCAGGAGCAGGGGGGAAGGGGAGAGGGAGAGAGAGAATCTCCAGCAGACTCCCCACAGAGCACTGAAGCCAGGTCCCAGGCGCCTTGCAGGGCTGATGTCAGGCCCCTGAGATCACAAGCTGAGCCAAAATCAAGAGTTGGATGCTTAGCTGACTGAGCCACCCAGGTGCCCCATCCTGATATTTTTAACTTAAATCCTATAAATTGTTTCCCACCACTAGATCATATTCCAGTAAACACAAAATACGATCATATCTATTATTAGAAAGTATATTTTGTAACATTCCTTTTATAAATTTAGTTTTTATTACCTTCAATAATCTAATCTCTTTTAAAAGGACTTACTGCTCCATGTTCTTCAGCCTCTTTCTTAAAATTTCATAGAAAATGATCACTTATAATACTGAATGATAAAATATGTAGCAGAACAATTTTGAAAACCGTAGTTTGGCAAACAATATACTAAGATATGAGGCCATTTTAAATAAGAACTATGACATTCTTAGCTTAAAAACCTATGACAAATAATGTTATAAAAATTACTTCTATAAAAAGAGAAAAAGGAAATAAAATAGGGAGAATCTTGTTCATTTGATCTCAGTATAATCATTTGAAAAGTTTATCTTGGATGAGATAAATTATTTGAAAAAACCAGTAGAAATACCCAAGCTGCTTTATGACATTGTATTTAATTGATTTTAATATAAATTGAGTTAAACTGACTCATCTAGATAGACACAGATAAAAATTCATGAAACGCCTTTGAAAAATCATATTGCCCACTTGATTTGTATTTGCCATGTTTCGAACGTAACAAAAAGTATTGTGAAATCCTATCATAGAAACCAAATTGTAGAGCACTCAACAATATCAGCTTCACTTATTGATCTACTTTAATGATTGAATGTCAGACATGTATATATGGTGCTGTCCTCAATGATTTGCTTGCATTTTTCATTTAGCATCGCAGCAAACCTACAAAGGCACAGGGTCTTACTGGGCTTGCCTATTGAAGACCCAGTATTGGGTCTCATGTCTCTTTCAGTCTAGACCCAATTACTTTGAGACTTATTAATAAACAAGCTTAACAAAAGAATTCAAGTCTTTGGATTTTCAACCCCTCCTCCTCCTCCCCTCTCCCCTATCCCCTCTCCCACTCCTCCTCCTCCTCCTATTCCTCCTCTCTCCCACTTCCTTCTTCTTTTTTTTTTTTTTAAGGTTTTATTTATTTGTGAGAGAGAGAGAAAGAGAGAGAACACAAGCAGGGGGAAGGGGCAGAGGGAGAAGGAGAAGCAGACTCCCACCTGAACAGGGAGCACCATGTGGGGCTTGATCCCAGGACCCTGAGATCAGGACCTGAGCTGAAGGCAGATGCTTAACCAACTGAGCCACCCAGGCGCCTCCAACTTCCTTCTTCTTTTTAATGTTTTATTCCGTCTCCCTTCCTTACTCCCAGCCTCACAATGTAAACTGTTTTTCTTTAATGCTGTACTTGTTTTTCCTATTTATGGAAGGTATATAAAATTTTGTTAGGTTAGAGAGGGTATAGGTGTGTGAGATAAATAATAGTGTATAGGTTTTGTGATGAAATTATGCATTTGGCATAATAATTCCATCACAAAATGACAAATTGGCAAATATGTAACTTTAGTCCTATATATAAATAAATATTAAGTTTAGAACAAAATTATAACTTCATAGTAAAAGAGTAAGATTCTTTGTGTTTTGTTCTCTGAAACAAACTGAAAAGCAGGAATTCATTAAAACTCACAGAGTATATCTTCAGGTCAATGAATACTGATGTAATTTTTTTATCATTTTATATTTGTAATACTTTATATTGGTAATGATAGCTTATTAAGATTAAATATGTATAATTGACAATATTAAACAATGTTTGTTATTCTCTAATTACCAAGTCAGTTAAAATAGAAGAGTAGATTTTGAATAAAAATTCTTATCTGATAAAATATTAATGGATTTTCCATATCTATATCTATAGCCATACCAATATATATATGTACACACACATCTATCTGTACTATAATATACGTATATATATATATCCATGTATTTACACGTACACACATAGATTCTGTTATAGCATAGACGTGTTTATATAAAGCATTTCTAGTATAATATATATTAGATATATCTACATATGTATAAGTATAAACACACAGTTGCCTAGTACAGAGCTAAACCCTTTATAAACACCTTTAATCCTCATATACTATGTGGAAAATGGCTTCAGGGAATAAAAACTTCCTCAATTTCTTGCATTGTATAAATTGCATAAGTAGGATGCAAATCCAGTTTTACTTGACTGCAAAACTTTTAATTATTACACTCTACTGCTTAATTAATAAACTGACTCCTTGCAACTAACCGCAGACCAACTCAGCACAAAAACAAACTGCCAAGTGAGGCAAAATTACTGTCTCCTCCCCCTCTCCCTATCCCACAGCACAAAGTGACCTGAGTTGGAAAAGGGAAACATGTGGCTTAGCATTGCAATGACATGAGGCACCTAATTAAATTGCATGTTTTACCTCCCAAAGTCTTAACAAATCAAAACTTGGAGGCAAGGCCTGGAAATCTGCGCACTCACAGATCCCAGCTCCCCCTCAGTCTTGCTAAAGTTGTGATATCTACCGCTTTATTGACTAGATAATTGTATTCATGACCTGGGACTGAGGTTACAAATTATCACACACTTGGTGGCTTAAAACAAAAGAATTTTAGTCTCGCACTGTTCTAGAGGCCAGAAGTCTGAAATCAGTACCACAGGACCAAAATCAAAGTATCCACGGTTCTGTGCCCCTTTCAGAGATGATGGGAGAAACCCATCCCTTGCCTGTTCCAGCTTCTGGTGACTGCCAGTATTCTTCGGCTTGTGGCCACATCAGTCATTCTGTATGTTAATATACCAGGTATAAAAGTGCATTGGGATATTTGAGATTTAATTTGGAAGCATTTCAATCTTGTGAACTTAGAGTATGTCTAAAACAAGAAGATTTTGCATACTGTTTTCTCTATTTGCCTTTCCACTACACAGTCTCGTCTTCACATTCAACCAAATATTTATAGAGCATCTATTTTGTGCCAGGCACTGTACCCTAGCTGTCTTTCAATCATGTAGAAAGCTTGTTTCGGGGCTCAAAATGTCTGTCAGAATGTCTAAATTACAATGGGAGGAAGCTTAGTGTGGAAGAGAGAGCAACTGCATTGGAGACTGACAGGGTTGAATTTGAATTCTGGCTCTGTTATTTCTTAATTGCATAAATGTATAAAAAGTATGTTATGTCTCTACGTTTCTATTGAATGGGAAAATTATATAAAAATTTACCAGAGATGATGATGAAGATGAAAAGGGTTTTGCATTTGGAGTAAACAATATATGGGCTTACAACTCTGCATGAACTCCCTGTGCTAGGTTGTTGAGAAGTAGAGGAAAAAGTAGCTTCCCAACCATTTTCCCTGCTCCCATTCTTGACCCCTAGTATAGGGTTTTTCCACATGCACCTACTATGTTGTGAAAGTAATGTGTTAGAAATGACTTTGTTACATTAAAATATAATTTTGAAAAATCAGAGAGCACTGCAGATTGTATGAGTAGAAATCGATGTGTGAAACTTTTAAGACTATCAATAAAGCTGTGTATGATCTGTGTGGTCATATAAAATAGATGTCTTCCAAGCAACACTGACCATTTCTTTCTTTTGCATAATACATACCATTAGCTCCCTGGGCTTTGAGATCAAGCCCAGACTCCTACCAGGGCCTGGAAGATGTTCCCCAGCTAGCCTCTGTCTATCATGTTCTGTGGCCTTGTCTCCTGCCACTAGATTCTCCAGATTTCAAGATTCTTGTTCCTGGCATCCCTTCTGGTGATCTCACCTCCCACTCTGGATCTTGAAACTGATTGAAAGTTATCAGGTTTTGGAGTAGCCTTTTTTCACATTGGTAAACAATGAAGTTGTGAAGAAAGATTTAGGTGAGATTCACCCTCAACATTCTGAATTCTTTTCCGGTCCCTTAACTTAGGATGTTTCTCAACTGTGACCAGATCACGTAGTGCTCCTTCCGTGAATTCACCTCACACCACATCCTCTAATTTGGTTAACTCTTCGTAACATTGCAGGGATGAGCTCAAGCTTTCTTTTAAAGGGAAAAATGGGGGGGTTAATGACATGGGCTCTGGTTTTGATACATTCTTTCTGTGTGACCTTGAGCATGTCAATTTAATTCTCTAATCAACATCTTTCTCATTGTAAAAAGGTATAGTAATTGCAACCTCAGATGAAAATATCTTTGTAACTATGTTAGATAAGTCTTAGTTAACTAATAACTTTCTCATTTCCTAGTTACTTGACCTCTAGTCCAGAACAGGCCCTTCTTCGTGCTTCTCCAGGAGTCTGTGTTTCTTTGACCCTACATTTCTTGCACTACATTGGAAATGTCTCTTTGTCCTATAAAACTATATATTTTTAAGAACTTGGACATGTTCAATGAACAACTAATTGTTGAATGAGTGAAGGAAAACAAAAATTAAGAATTTTAATCAATGCAAAAATACTACTGCATTTTTTTAAGGTCTCCAGCTGAATGTATATCTGATTAAAATCTAAGCTAAAAGTTATATGACTACTTGAATTCTATGATAGGATGTGGGCTCACTCAAACTGAGCAATTTTGCCTATTTTTCTTTGGTTGAAATCACATTTGTTTAATTAATTTATGTAGTGACACTACCAGCACACATTTATAATGAAAAAATAGGACATGTAGTTAATCAAAAATAGCACAAGTCACAAGAGACTCTACCATCCAGAGATAACAAAAGTTAAATTTGGTTCATATTCTTCTAGACATTCTCTACATATGATTCATAACAGCATTATCTAGCATGTCAGGCATGCCCTAACCAGGACGCATTGCGTCTGTAGAGAGACTTTGAAGTATTATATCTGCTAACTGGTTTACAATTATTTAACTTTTTATACTGCAGTGGTTTCAGAATCCAAGGGGCATCAAATGCTTTTCAATTCCAGATCAAATTCAGCTCTGTAAAATAACTGCAGAAAGTGAAGACTGGCATGATCTATTCTCAAACATCTTTATGAGCAGTCGTGCTCTTGGTTGCCCTGGTAGGCATGCACAGCCCTCCTTCTGACGCTTGTCTGCCTTATCAAAGTCAGACTTAGCCTTCAAGTTTAAATGATTCTTCTCTGATGCTTTTCCCAGATGTGTAGTGAAAATTGATAAGTCCATTCTCTCTACTGCCATAAAGTATTGTTTATAATTCTTTTTTAGAATTTATCATATTATGTCTTGTGTTATGGTGATTTATCAGTCTTTTTTTGTCTCCGGCTGTTTTACAAGCTCACAAAGGCAAACACTTTATAATTCATTTTTATATCCCTTCACCGTCTAGCAGAGCTCTTGGCATATAATAAACAGTCAGTAGTTGCTGAATGAATTTATCATTCATTGTTAAGTGTTGGTGCCATGGTTTAAATTTAATCAAAAACTATAAGGTTCATATTAATCATACCCAGATATTTAGGACCTAAATATAGTTTTCATTAAGTAACCATAAGTAAAAATGAAAGGAATGTGAGAATGGACAAGGTATAACTTTGTTAATACTGTGAAAGATGCCTCTAGTCACACTTTCTAAAACAAGTTATACCAGTTTTGTAATAAAAGTACCAAAAGGCTAGGTGTCATAAAACATACAGCTTAAAGTGTATGAGTTCAATAAAGAACTGTGCTAATTAAAAATTCTACAGTTTTTGGAATAGTTTATTCAAAAATGAAATGAATAAATACAAATATTTCCAGTATATCTTCTGTGTTTAATATGTTGAGAATGTATATTGACCGTCAGGTTTAATAAACTTTGAGGGCACAAATACAATGATGACTGTCTTGAGTTTTCATAGTGAAGATAATGAACACACTTATTTTCTTCATTTGAAACCCAATTTGTGATTTAGCAATATACATGCTTATATTTAACAAGTTCATAAAGATCAGGATAAAAGTACAATTATGAAATTAGACAACGAAATTTCTGTCTTGAAAAATGCCTTTCATTTTTCATGGGAGTGTGGAAAATATTAGAAATGAGTCAATGCTCTTTAGAAAAATGAGGATAATGGCTATGTCTTGAAATTTATATCTGCAGCACTGAGCATAATTCCATGCATAAAATAAGTTTAATAAGTGCTTGATGAATGAATAATTGAAGGATTTCATTTTATAAAACATAAACAAAATTAAATGGTAGTGCTCCAAAATATTAATATTAATTAATTATACAAATAGAAACTACTGAGGTCCAAAAACATGACCCAACTTCTATTGAATTTGTGTCTTCGATAAGGAAAACACACACCGCAGTCCATTTTCATATTTATTTGAGCAAAATTGCCTTTTTGTTTAGGCATCGCAATAACGATAGACATTTTCATAGAATACAAAAGCCTCAGGGCTCAGTGTACCCAGAGATTTTCAAAGTTCTGACTAGATGTTATTGACTGGGTTTAGAACTTAGGAACTGGCTGTGATTGAGTGATTTAGAACTTAGAAACTTACTGTTTCATTTTCATTACAAAGTCAATATTGTTATATGTTTTGTGTAGCCATGCTTAAATTTCACAGGAAAAGAGAGGCAAAGTGGGTGCTCTGGGCCAATAAAATGTAAGCCACAAAGAGACCCAACAACTCATGCATGATGTCAAAGTAGGCAGGTAAAAGTCCTGGGAGTGACTGTCCGTGAGCTCTGGATGTGACTGTTCCCTGAGCTGTATGAGAAGTGCGGTGCCCACAGAGCTGAGAATGAATTCCTCTGGATCACTGCTGTGAGGGGATATATAGAAAGTACCACAGGCATAAAATGTAACGTGCATGAACTATGTAGTATCACGGTCATCCTTGACTCCTCACTTTCTCTTATATGCCATATCTTCCCACTAGATTTCTTCAACTTCCATCCAGAGTCTGGGTCACCTTCACCGCCACCACCATGTTCTGGAACACCACCATCATTCACTTTAGTACTTGCAATAGCCAGCCATCAAGTTTCTGTACTTTCCTCCTTGTTTGCCTTTATTTTCAATAAAACAAGGGGCTGATCATTTTATTTTTATTTTTAATTGAAGCAAAACACACATAAAAGAGTGTAAAGTACTCTAATAGGAATTGAGATAAAAGAAACATAGAAAGTATATAAAGTCCTCCAATCTTAAGTATATAGCTGATTAATTTCTTTAATATGTATATACCTGTGTAGTCACACTCAGATCAAAACAAAGGACACCTCCTGCATGCCTCTTCCCCCCATACAACTTTCCAGACTACACCTTTCCAAAATTCATCGCTATTCTATTATTTTCAGTTTTTACTTTTGTACATCTTGAATTTCATGGAAATTGGGGATAAAAAGTATCATAGACTTCTGTCGGCTTCTTCTTTTTCTCATCTTTATATGAGATCTTCTCTGGATGTCAGTTGCTTAATCTGTAAAGAGGAAGGTAGACTGACACTGGGAGCTAAAATTTGAAAACAAATTGAAGTTCAGCCTCAACCCACAGAATTTCTGATTTTTTTGGTCTGGAGTCAGGCACAGAGTAGTATAATTTTAAAAATCCTGAAGAGAATTGAACCTATAGGCTATGAATCAAATGATCTCTCTCTCCCTGTCTCTCCTGCTTTCTCTCTCTCTCTCTACCTCCCACTGCCTCCCTCTCTCCTTTCCATCTCCTCCTCTCTCTCCCTCTTTCTCTCTTTCTCCCTCTCTCTCTCTCCCTCTGATTGTCCCCGACCCCTCCACTCCTCTCCATAGGAATGGATTAACCACCACTCCTTCTTACCTCTATCCTTCCTTAAGCGCGCACTGAGCACCTATCAGATACCAAGCTCCCCCTTAGGTTGCTGAAGCTACGTGAGTGAACAAAACATAATCCCTGTCATCCAGGGGCTTGGTCTCAAAAAACCCCCATACCTGAATATATAAACGAATATTGTTGAATATATTTTCAGTATTTTTTCTCTACTCTATTAGGACCCTTTTGTTTTCCCTTTCTAATTTATGGTGCATGCTGAGATATTTCTTTGTCTTTAATACCCACTCTAGCTGCCAGTTTATTTTTTAAGTGGTTTAAATGGTAGCCAAAAAAACTATCTGACAATCTAATTACAGGCACTATTTATTAACCTTCTGTAGGTCTTATCGTGAATTAATATGTCCGTGAGTAATAAAAGTAACTAAAGTTTAGGCAGTAATAGCCCGTGAACATTTTTTAGTAAATTACATATGTTTGGACCAGGAATCTTCTTATTTTCTATAAAAAGTATATACTTGATAGGAAATCAACAACATCAGGACTATTATGGCAAAGATTTAAAAATATTCAATTCAATTCTCTTAGTATTAGACCACAATAATTATTTGGTGTTTCTTTTACTTGTTTTTAATGGTCCAAAAAAAAAAAAAGTTTAAAAGAACATTTTTTTTTTAAGATTTTATTCATTTATGAGAGAGAGAGAACACACAAGCAGGGGCAGAAGGAGGGGAGAAGCAGACTCCCCTGCTGAGCAGGGAGCCTGACATGGGGCTCAATCCAGGACCCTGGAATCACAACCTGAATCGAAGGCAGTCGTTTAACCTACTGAGCCACCAGGTGCCCCTAAAAGAACATTTTAGATGAATACAGTAGAACATCTTGTTTTTCCCATTTCTTTTCTTTCCTCCTTATTTTCTTCCTCATATAGTCTTCTTTTCTAGTAGCAAAGTGGAAAGTAAAGGAAGGAAAGGATTTAAAATATACTTCAGCACCATAGTCTTATTGGCTATTTAGATGCTGATGACCAAACAAGATTTGTTTGGTCATGTTGTATTCAGTGGCTTCCGATCTATTGTTTTGGGGTTTTTTTTTTCAGTAGTCTAGTTTAAATAAAACTTAACTTTTTTTTTTTAGTAACACTTACTTTGAAATAAATCAATAAAAATAATTTTTCTCAAAGCAAATGTGTATACATTAGCTGCAATCATTTTTAAGCAAAGAACATTTCATTGAATATTAATTTAGTTTTACATAAAATTATATTTAAAAAGGAATAGAAATAGCTGTTCATTTTATAAGGACAGTTTTTTTTTTTTTAAAGATTTTATTTATTTATTCGACAGAGATAGAGACAGCCAGCGAGAGAGGGAACACAAGCAGGGGGAGTGGGAGAGGAAGAAGCAGGCTCTTAGTGGAGGAGCCTGATGTGGGACTCGAACCCAGAGCGCTGGGATCACGCCCTGAGCTGAAGGCAGATGCTTAACCACTGTGCCACCCAGGCGCCCCTATAAGGACAGTTTTTAATCTCTCTCTTTTTTTTTTCTTTTCTTTTCTTTAAGAGACATTTTGACCTTGCTGTGAAGTTAAGCTAGAGAGGACATTGGCAGAACTTTGTATGTCCTTTATGCATAGCTTTGGGTGAGAATTTAATGGGACAGAAAACAATACCTTGCCAAATATTAACTTTAAATCTTCTATTTACTTTAGAATTTCAAGATTTATGGAATACCAAACAACCCAGGAAATGACTCATAAAGAACTAGAACTTTCTAGTTTCCTACATTCTTTTTAAAAAAGTCTTAGCTGTTTAACTTTGCTGTATAACTCCATAATCAATGCTGAGATCAACCTGTGGCTAACATAAATCAGTCATTTGGGGTTTTTTGTTTTTACTCATCACTCTAAATGTTTGCAAACTGGTAATTATATCAAAACTAAATGTTTGAAAACCATGGCATCCCAATTTTTAATTATAAAGACAATACCTATACTTAATTAGAGGAATATACAACTGTCGAAGTACAAATACATTTTTTAAAGTAAAGACTTGGCTATGGCTTAAGATGAAAATACGCATTATTTCTTTCATGCTATATCAGCCCTCTGGCATAATGACCAAATATTACTGGTTGAATCCCAAGTATCCACATCCTAACATTCTACAACTTGCATAAGCAACAGTTTCCTCTTGTATGGATGCTTTCGTTGAGACTTAGTTGTGAAGCACAAAATCCAATTTTATGTTAAGTAGGTGGGTTGCTGATCTGTGTGAATGCCATTCTTGATCAGGCCCTTATGAATTGTTTGTGAATACCAAACCGGACAATGCAAGCTTTATATTCGTTGTACAATTAGCTGAAATAATTCTAGTTAAACTCTGGTAAAGATCTCTAGTATGAAATGAATGTGAAGTATTCATTCTTTCTTTATCTTACTCTCTGGTTTCATTTTAGCTCATTTGTTTATTTTAAAATAACCCTCTAAGTTGCTTTTTCACTGCTTTTTCATGTTACAGATTGAAAATGTTGATGTCTGCCTTAGTTTTCTAGCAGCCAGAGGAGTAAATGTTCAAGGTCTATCTGCTGAAGGTAAGAAAAGGCACAGTTGTCACAAATAATTAAAAAAAAAAAAAAGTTTGTAAACAAAAAAAAAAAAAGAATTTTTGTATTGTAAGAAATGTCAAGTGGGAGTACATAGCTTCTTAATACATGAAGTCAAGTTTCCAAAATAATAGAGACATAAATGCAACGGTTATTAATGTATGCTCTAATTATTTATATATGTTCCGTATTTTGCCAAAACTGTTATTTTCACGACTGAGTGTGTGGGAGAGGGGTAGATTAACAAAACATTTTTATGTTATTACCAGTGTATAGTATTTTTAGAGTCTTAAGTAGAGGGTTGGATGGATACATAGATAATGCCACATTATCGATAGACTAAATTCAGGTAAAAATCGTATGATTAGTTTGCAAGTATTATTTTATCAATAACATATCAAATTAGTAGTCCTTGTTGAAATATTTGGTAAGTTTAAATAAGTTATCATGGGTTCTTAAATAATTAGTGGTTAAAATATTTAACAGCTGTCATATGTAGAAGTTTTAAGGTCATTAAAGGTTTAGAAGATCATCACTAAAATTAAAATACAGAAAAGTGGAAAAAGACTGAACTGGTTCTTTTTTTTTGAATCTTTTTCTTTCACATATACTTTTAGGAAAACTTTTCAAGTACTATAACAAAATCTAATTGCTAATACTATAAAATAGCAAGTCCTTTGAGATCTGCATTAACCACCATTTTCTTAACATATTAATTTATGTATTAAAATTCTGCTAGATACTGGTATATACTTTAACAATTTAGGTTAGTTAATGTTTCTTCTATAGTCATTTGCTCTGAATAGCCTTTTTCCCCACACATACTAGAAATATTAGGTCTGAGTTTTAAAAATTTTGCTGTCATTGGAAAAAGAGGAATTATGTGGCTTCTGAAATACAGCGAACATTTAGTAGAATTTTTGAGCTTTCCCAATTTTTCTTCTATATTCATTTTTTGTTTTAAATTTCCTTTGTCTTTCACATTTATCTGATGTGTTGTGTGGTATTAAATTACACATTTAGTGGTCAAAAAGCTTATGTTCAAACCTAACTGATGGTTTTGCAACTTAGAATAAAAGTTGATAAAATTCCCCAGGAGGACATTTTATGTTTTCTGTGGTTAAAAGTAAGTTAGAAATGTTATCATTTGTTCATTTCATGTCTCTGCCTTCTCATATGACATCCTTTAGTAACAGAAACCCATTGATTTTCATTTATCTTCTAAAAATACATGAATGCTCCAAATGATTTTCTAAATTAATAAAATATACATAGTAAAAAAACAAGAAATCTTTAAAACCTTTAAGATCTTCTAGGTTTAAATGAGAACATTAATACTTTCTTACTGTTGATCAGACTAACTCTTCTACATTATGGCAACTGTGAGAGGCTTGGGGAGGGGAGGGGAGGAAACACCTCATTTTCATTTTAAATGAATGATTCCACAGCATACTTTGTGTGATGTTTATAAACCGCCAGAGAGCAAGAAATTGGAATAGTTTGTTAATGACCCTAAACTACAAAAAGGAGACATAAAACCTTGACATCACATATTTTATTGCCAACAGCACATTTTATTTAGAATATGGTTACAGGTTTCATAGTCTTATTTCAAGCTTTACTTCCATCTCTTCTCCGAATTTTTAAATTATAACTACAAGCGAAAGAAAATGAGGTTTAGATTGTAGCTTACTTTGGGTGTTTAACTTTTTATTCAGTATTAGAAAAATTTAGGAGCTCCATGTACTAGAAGTAGGATTTACATTCACGTTTCTTCAGTTGTTATCTAAAGTCATGAATAAGCTGATCTTTATTATTTATTAATATGTAATATGAGTCAAGAGAAAAATTGGACCATTAAAAATTAATATAATGTCTACTTTTGGGAGGTAACGGATATAGTCATATATATAAATATATAAACATTTTAATAAATTGATTGTTAGGTGATTTAGGAAGACTACTATAAATCCAGTTGCCATTATAAGGCGTACCCACCACCAACATTTAAGTGGCTGTCTTTCTCCAGTTCCTAGCCATCACTGGACGGGTAACAGCTGTGAATTTTGAGGGAAGCAGAATGCTGAATCGAATAATTAACCCAAGACAGGAGCCCATCCATTTCCAGGAAGAAGCGAACTCCAGAAAAATCACAGTTAGGCTCCACAAAGAGCATTGCTCATACAAGTTTTGTTCTACCTTCCATCCCATCACTCTGTCCCTGAAGCTCCAGGCTGTTGGGAAATGTTATCGTGCTTCAGAAATTCAGATTTGCTTGAATCTGTGACTGCGAGGCTCGAGGCGCAGTTCTGTCTTCGCAGATTTAGTCTAAGAGAATGGCAACTGGAATTGCACTTGCAAAAAATAAAATAAAATAAAAAGGAAAACCGCGTTCATTTCACATGTTACTGTTTTTATATTTTCCCTTTGATACAGAAATAAGAAATGGAAACTTAAAAGCCATTCTAGGGCTGTTTTTCAGTTTGTCTCGCTACAAGCAGCAGCAGCACCATCAGCAGCAGTATCACCAGTCCTTGGCCGAGCTGCAGCAGCGGGTCAGCCACGCCGCCCCTCAGGCCGAAGCCAGTCAGGCCAAAACCCAGCAAGATATGCAGTCCAGGTAAGGACCGGAAGCAGGGCGTGCGTGTAAAATTAACGTGTCTGGATACAAATTGTTTTTTTTTTTAACAACTTACTGTTTGTGAGATTGAAAAACATATTTACGCAGTTGCATCGGTGTTAACGATGTAATTTAGTCAATGTTGGAGAAATGAAGACCACTTTTTCTTTTGGTTGGACGAACAACAGTTATTCATTTGAGGTGAAATATTTGTGTTTGTTTTCTAGAGGTGATTGTGGCTTGTACCAAAGTGTGTGAAATGTCTTTCTTGTGGCACGGTTGTTTCCTCCTGCAGATTATTATCTAGAATGTGCTCTTGAGTCCCGCTCTCCCGTTGTGTCGTTATCTCTTGTTGAGGCTCGTGGTCAGTTCATTAAATCTGTCAAAAATTTCGGATCTGTTAAACATAGGGATTTGAGTGTTTGGGAACAGACTGTTTTTAATGTATGATTGTGTGCGTGTGTGTGTGTGTGTGTGTATTTATACACACACGTGTATGTGTTCATCTGACTTGAGTCTGTTGGCACATTGTAGACACAGCCTGGGGTGGGGTGCTGACAAATCATGGCAACTTCCTTCCTTCTTCCTGGAGCGCTGTTTTCCAATTTGGAATTATATCAGTCAGGGTTCAACCAGAGAACCAGAACCAGGAAGGGATTAAGAGATTTATTGTGAAGAATTGGTTTACATGATCCTGGGGACTCACGAGGCAAGTCTGAAATCCTAAAGGCAGCCCCGCAGGAAGGGCAGGCTGAAACTCTCTCAGCATGAGCCAAAACTTTTATATACAGGTAGAATTTCTTCTCTCAAGGAAGCCTCCATCCTGCCTTTAAGACCTTTCAAGTGGGGAATCAGACCTACCCAGATTATCTAGGATAAGCTCCCTTACTTAAAGTCAGCTGCTGTGGATTTTAACCACATCCACAAAATACTTTCTCAGCAGCACCTAGATTAGTGTTTGATTGAACAAGTGGGACCGAATAAGCCCTAGCCAAGTTGACACATCAAAAAATGATCACAGAATGAAATGAAGTTAACAAGTTTCATGCATACTGCTCATTTGTTCCTCACCAATGACCAGGATATTGGGTCATTAGTTCTATTGTGTAAATAGCTGGTTGTTTTTCCTTGGAGGGAAAATGTCCAATATGCAAATACTCACCATCTTTAAGAGTATATATACATATCAAACAGATGCAAATATTTAACTTTCTGTCTTAGAAGGCAAAGCTGAAACAGTAACACTCAGTAACACTCAGTTTACCCTGAGTTTGTTTTTGGTATTTAGTACTGATTCACAAAGTTAGAGTAAAACTCCTAATTACATTCACATACCACCCCCCACCCCTGCTTCTTACTGTCAAATATGAACAGTTCTGAAATCCTCTTCTCTTGCATCTGCCAACCAGCCCTTTCTTCATATTAAGTAATACTTCTTTTCTCTGTATGACCAAATAAAATGTTCACTTTGGTGGGCTTGACTCACTAATGAATTATTAATAAAGAAAAATTGTAATTTCATCAAAAAATACAGGTATACGGCATAGTTCAGGGAGTGATAAAAGATGTCTCTCATTACTTAGTAATGCAGACACACTTTTGTTCTTAAAGCTCCTCCTGGCTTTTTGTCATGTAAGTGAAATTGTACAAAAGTCAAAGTGAAAACAAAATTCTCTACAGGGGAAGTTCTTGCATTTCTTTAAGAATGGGGGGGGGAGGAAATATCATTTTTATTATTTATTATTATTTGTGGGGGGGGATGTTTGGTAGAAAGAGATCTAGATTTTGGAAACTGCCAGAAATAATATTTCCTAGACTTTGGTTGAAGTTATTTGAATGGACAAGAAGCAAGAATAGTAGCTGAAAAAACATACGAAGTTAAGTGGTATTGTACAAAACATGTTAACTCTGAAAGTGACGTGGAATATCATTTGTCTTGGCTTTACCTCATTTTTTTTCTGTATCTCCCATGTGGAATTTCTCGCCTAGAATTTCTCAGTGGTTATGACCCTTCTGGGGAGATTATTTTTCTCATTCTTGCTGGATATGCATGGCTGTTATGGAACTATATTTTATTTAAAAATATAAAGCCCTTCATAGTAGGCATGGTAATTTTATACCATTTTGGGGAGAGCGATCTTCTTCTTTTCATTGGAAGGCTTTAAAAAGTATTCTTTTCAACAGTGTCCTTCAAGACTTAGGTAGACTCTTAAAGAATTTTTCTTGTGATAAATTTAATTACTTTTAATTACTTTGTAGACTGATAATGAACTGATAATGTGGAGTACTTGCTGTACTAAATATAATAGTTACGACCCTGGTAGAGGGACTACATGTCTTCATTTTAATAGAATTTATTGTCTGTTTTGGAGAATATTATATTTCAAGATTAATACTTATTTCCATTTATATAGATTTGGTGCAAGGAAATAGCCCATGAATTAGAATTTATGTGGACTTACATACAATAATCAATGTATGTTAAGTATTTTTCAAAAGCCCACAGTGAGACTATACATTAGAAAGGATATTTACTTTATGTCTACATAGTAAAACCAAGATAATTAATGCAGAAAAAAATAACCCAGTGACACATTTATTTTCATTCGTTTGAGAAGTGAGTCATAAATTATGATTTATGAAGCCTTTCTGTTAATTCTAAAGCTCTTCCCAAGTAAATAGCTTAAATGACTGGTTGCTATATTATTCTGGATATTTAGCCAGAAAATATTCTTATATTTTTCTCTGTCAACTCATAAAAATTTTAAGGGCACATGGTTTCAGTTCAATGAGAGTTTTGTTTTGTTCTTTTTTTTTTAATAAATTGCTGTAACTGTGTATATTCCCACAGTATTTATTTTAAACATTAAGAATTTCTAACTTGGTTTTGCTATTTTGCAAATAACTCCAAATGTTTTCAGTCATTTGAAACATCTTTCACCTAAACAGATGCTTAGACCTATAGGTTAACAAGTACACGGGAAAGAGAATAAAACATGGACCAAGAGGAATAGAGTGTGGGTAACAAACCCTCCTTTTCTGGTTTCTGAGCTCTTCCTCCACTCTTGTGTATGTGTGTTTGTGGGTATGTAGGTGCACTTGCATGAGACCATACCTGCGTGTGTGTGTGTGAGTGTTTGTGTGTGTGTGTGTGTGTGTGTGTGTGTGTGTGCCCTGTTCCAGTGGCAACTAGAGCTCTAGCTATTCAAAGTTTGCCTCTAGAATCTAACTGCCTGCACTTGGATCTGAATTTCCCCACTTCCTAATTGTGGGGAGTCAGGAAACTTGCACCTCTCGATGCTTCAGTTAAGAACAAATTCTCATTTCTTAAGAGAATAAAAAATGGCATCGATCTCGTGAGGTTGTTTTTAGGTTCCCTGAGTCACTACAATATAAAACACTTTGAACTTACTGGGCACACGTCCCTCCCTACTCGAAGCCTTGCGATGGTCTCAAATAGCCCAGGTTTGCTCCCACCTTTGGAAATGTGCTCTTGCTGATTCCTTTACCTGGAATACTCTGTCTGCTGGCTGCTTGGCTAAATCTCTCACCTGCTTCAAGTCAACGGCTCACGTGTTACCTTCTCAGATGCTTACCTTGACTAAGGCGCTTTTAACGCTACAGGCTGCCCATGTCCACACCCCATTGTACTTTGCCACAATTTTTTCTTAGCTTTAAGCAACCTTTAATCTCAATGTACTTATTTATTATAACCATTATTTATTATTGCCATTTCCCTGTAAAAGGCAGACACTATTAGTACAGAAGTTTTTTGTTTTTTTTTTTATATTTTAATCACTGGTATAGACCAAGGGATAATCAGAGAGCCCTACACACAGTTTTCAACAACTATTTCTGAAACGAGATAATGAAAGAATTAACAAATCTGTGTTATAGCTGCTTCCAATTTTAATTAGGAAGATGTGTAGTTACAATTGTAAGTAATTCATAGTGAAAATTGTGTGTATTTATAAAATTTGTAGAATAAAAATAATTAAATATATTCTTGATTTGGGAGTGGTCATGATATTGAACTGCAATTAGTTTCAAAATGGTATATGGTGGAGATTCTTATTATTATTACTGGAATTATCCACTTGTAGTATCTTTATTAAAGTAAAACTGGAACTCAGATTCTAAATTTCTTAAATCCTTCATGGGGAATACTTGGTTATTCCTGAGTGATAAAGATTTGATTAATCAAGTCTTCAATTCTCAAAAATTTGAATATATTTAACATAAAAAATTAAATTTTCTCTGTCCGTGACCTTTGGAAGGATTTCACATGAGTAAATATTAAAGATCTTGCTGAGTTACATAATGTAAAGCATCCTATTTGCATTTATTTAATATATATAAAAACTAGTTCCTCATATTTTTTTGTTTTTACTTTTTATTTTGAAAATGGTAGATGGAGCAACAGGGTGGCTCAGTCAGTTAAGCGTCTGACTCTTCATTTCAGCTCAGGTCATGGTCTTAGGGTTGTGAGATTGAGCCCCTAGTTGGGCTCAAAGCTGTGTGTGGAGCCTGCTTAAGATTCTCTCTTTCCCTCTTTTTCTGCACCCCCCCCCATCATGTGTGTACAAGCTCGCACTCTCTCTCTCTCTCTAAAACAAAGGGAGGGAGGGAGGGAGGGAGGGGGAGAGGAAGAGAGGGAGGTGGAAAAAAAGAAACTTTTAAAAAAATAGTAGATTAAAGGCCTTTCTTCAACCAACTGGGAAAATATGAAAATGTATTAATATAAAGAGATAAAAAATCTTTTGTAAGAGTTGAAATCATAGTTATTTTCTCTAAGGATTAACTAGAAGATGGGGAAGCATTATTTCTTATTCTAGAAAACAAAGTAGAAATGAATGCTATATTTTCCAACTCAAAATTCTTTTGATCAGTAAATGTGGTTTGAGCATTCAGGATATTTCTGCTAGTCATACTTTTCCATGTGTTGAGTTTTGACTATGAAAGTTCTACTTGACATGAAAGGTAACAGGAAGTTTAATTTCACCAAATTCTTACACAGTGCCTGTCACATGAGGCCAGCCAACAATGACCAGAATGCATGTCATGAATGGATAATTTTCCAGAGAATATCAGATAAATCATATGGTGAAAGAAAATCATATAATGAAAATTCATTTTTCTTATGTACTGTTCGGTTATACATGAGGTGTTAGCATGATGGTACTTATAAAAGATGATGATTTTTATTTGCTAAAATCCTTAAAAAAGGAAGGCTTTTCCTGAAGATGTGGACCTTTTAGCTTAATTGTTGTCGAGACCGTTAAATAACTTCCCTTCCTATTTATTAAATAGTGAATTTTACCAACTCACAAATAGTGATTATTGAATTGCATGAACACATATTTTCATGTTTTATTAAAAGAAAACATATAAAAAAGGAAAAGAAATTGACTATAAAGGTAGAGGCAGGTAAGAAATCACATAGATCATAGAAACATGAAAGACAGTGATGTCGATAAGTCTTTCTGAACTACAGTAACAGCTATTTTGAGAATTTGGGAGATTATGATTTCCACAGATGATCATTTGCCCTTCTGCTTTTCATTTGAGAAAATCAAATATGCGTCCACTTGCAGTTCAGATGAACTTACTCAGTTAGGGCTCGCAAGTCAAATAGCAAAATCTGTGGACACATGTTCTTTGAGTGACTGTCTATTCCCTCTGCAGCCCCTTGCCAAGGTTCCCGTGACCCCTGCCACACACATTGCTCTTGGAAGCCTCTTCCCATTAAGGACATTTGCCTTTCTCTTTTCCAGGAAACAGCATTTCCTTCTGGGGGATTCACTTAGAAACTGGGACGGTTTACAGCTTTTCAGCCTGGGGTTATAAATCTTGCAAAGTATATAAGGAAGTTTAATTTAAGATGACAGGAAGGCTCTGGTAATTTAAGCCCTCATGAACCTGGCTTCAATTAGTTTCTTAACTCAGCTCTGTGTTGTGGCCTATAGTGTGCTCTTCAAAAAAGGCAGTGAATCAATTAAACTTTAAACAAAACAAAACACAAAGGACATTTATGAATTTTTTTAAAAGCAGGACTTTTTCTTTCCTAGAGAGAAATAATTGAAGGGAAATAAATTACTCTTCAATTGCCTGATTTAGGAAACCAAGAGGGCATAATATTAAAAGAGCATATATACACAATATACACACTTTGCTTATGTTCTGTGCTTTTATTTCACTATTTAAAAATCTTGACAACTACTCATACTTCTGTTGTTATAGATAAAGCAGCATCTATATATTTGGGGTTATTTTAGAGTCAGGCAAACATGGGTTTAAATTCTTCCTGCCAATTCCCAGTGGTACAGCATTGGGTGAATGATTTTAACCTGTTCAAATACCAGTGTTCTTACCTATACTATTGGAATGGAGATAATATCATCAAGAGGGCACTGAGAAGACCTCATAGAGTAATTCATGTAGAAAGTGCACCATAGCATAACACTTAGCATGTAATAGACACTCAACCCAGCTACTTTCACTTTACCTTCTACCCCCTTTAAGATCATGTCACATTTATAATAAAATACATTGACCCATGTTAGAAACCTCAAGTCAGCCTCCTCACTGGTACCCTCTCTTCTCACTTTCTCTGATCAGTTCTGTCCATTCTACTTCTAACTTTTATTAAATATATAGAAGTAATGCAAAGTAATAATGTCCTCATTATTAAAGATAACAGCCTAATGCTCAGACCTTCTCATGCCTGGTCATAATTATTTTAGGTATTTCCTTTAGTAGTTATTCCCATGTAGCCAAATAAAATACTTCTGCCTCTAGTTTTTATTCATTAGTTTGGTCATTATCTTTTGATTCACACACTCCCCATCTCTCCCATCCCCCATTAATATGTTCAACAAATATTTATTAAGCACTTAGTATGTTCCAGGCACTCTTCCAGGCACTAGAGATATAGCAGAGGACAAAAGAGATTAAGGAATTCTTGCCTCTTGAAGCTTACATCCTAGTGATGGAAGACAATAGAAAATTAAAAGATGTATCACTAACTGGACATCTGATGGTGGAGAAAAATACAGAAAAAAAAAGGAAACATGATGTGCAGAAGTCATATCCCCGCAAGTTTAAATAGGGTTCTGAGAAAGTCCTCACTCCATTGGTATTGAGCAGAGGAGGTGAGAGAACTAACGGTGTGGTTATCTTGTGGGAGTCAATTTCAGGCTGACAGAAGACAAGAGCTGAGACCTGAGTTTGGAGCCTGTCTGGTTTATATTAAGAAGAGGAAATACCAGTTGGGACGGATCAGAGGGAAGAAGGCATGAGAAGAGTAGGATTAATTCAGACCGAGAGCAGGGAGACAGTAGTATGACCCTGTTGCCATTGCAAGGACATTGGATTTTACTCCAGGAGGGATGGGAAGTTACCATATACCGTAAGTAGGAACATAAACAGGTATAAAAAAATCAAGGGGTCACTCTGGCTGCTCTGTTGCGAATAGATTATAGTGGGGAAAAGGTGAAAACAAGGAGTCATGGAGAAAAGCTTGGAGTACCATATTGAAAGCAGAGAGAGCAAGGTCAGTGTGAGATATATTTTGAAGGCAATATTAGTAGAATTAGCTGACAGATTTGCAGTGAGATTGGTAAACAGAGAGGAGACTCTCCATTGGAAATTCAATGTTTCCATTTGAAAAGGGAAAGAACGTGGGAATAGCGGGCTTGGTATGGAGAAAGTCAAATATTTCTTGATAGACATGTCAAGTTTATGATGTCTATGGGGTATATCCAAGTAGAAAGACTAAGAAGGCAATTGGAATTGTAAGACTGGAGTTTAAGGGACAAGTGTAGGCTACAGACAAAAATTCTGGAGATACAAGCATATAGAAATAATAAAAACTGTGAGTCTAGAAATGATAAAGTCACCCAAAATTTGTGTATAGATGAGGAGAAGAGGATGAGGACCCGGGTCAGGAGGCCATCTGCGTTGAGACAATGGGTGATAGCAAGAGCTAGAGGCAACTCAATAAGGGCAGCCTGTAGAGTCAGAGGACAACCAGAACTTGTTTGCCTGGAGAGCAGTGAAGGAAGTGTTCTACGGAGAAGGGGGAGAGCAATAATAATAATTTATATGTAGCCCCAGTCACCATTCAAAGTACTTTATATACATAGTCAGTCTATCATTCCTCACAGCAACTCTATGATGTATTATTAGTAATCCTAGATCTCAAATTTAAAAAAGAAAAATAACAACTAGAAATGGAAATGCCAGTTAGATGGCACAAAGTTTCCTGGTGATTAATCTGTTAATTTAATCCAGGCGATCTGGCTACAGAGTTTGTGTTTTGAATCATTATATAAAATTACTAATAAATCATAAAATAGAAAAAAAATCATTATCTACCTACCTGCAGGACTTCCACTGCATCAAATCTTGCACCTAAGTCGGAGGCGCACTGAGATCTGACTCATGGATTTCATGCTGGAGACTTCCACGAGCTACTCCAGTGGAGTAGTTGCTGTGGTAACTTGATTATGATCTGTTCAGTGGAAAACGGGAGAGAGGAATTAGAGGTGGTCAGTAGTGTATGGTCAGGTCTTTCTAGGAGTGCTACTAACATAAATTTCACTCTTCTTAGATCTTGTATTGGTTAACTTTGTAACTTTATGTAATGAAATAACATCTTTGTTTCTCAGTCAACTGCAGAATATCTCTTGGCATTCTGTATTAGAAAATATGACCATTAGCATTTCTGTTTCTCCCCCCATCTACTAACAATTTCCAACCTCTGTCATCTGCACTTTTTTTTAAAATTAAGGTTCATATGATTTACATTCTATTTTGTACGGACGAATTCCAAAAACTTTCAAACCATGGAGTGTTTACATAATGGCTATTAGAAATATGTTCTGCAGAACCAGGACATATACTGTTATTTTTTCCCGTTCAAAGCCTTTCTTGAATGTCTACTGAAAGTTGATATTTGTTTGAATGCAATCATAAACTGATAGATAACTTTAGGAGTTGGGCAGTATTCATTTGATGATGCTTTAGAGGGGTCAGTCCAGATATATTGAGGAACCTGTCTATGCCAGCATCATTTTTCTGGGATTATTCAGTCATTGTAGCTAAAATTGCTTCTTGTTTGTTTAGATGGTTAATTAATTGGTTTGCTTATATCTGGCCATCCAGTGGTCATTGATAGTGATTGACAGGGATATTTGATTAATCTCCTTTTTATAGTCACTTCATTTTATCTTCAATATCCTAGTCCAGCTTCCCTCCTACTCTTCTAGACCGAAACCTTCCTCCATGTGTACACTAGGAGGAAACTTCTCTTCCTATATGATCTCCATTAATGCAACTCCATTTATTTTCAGTTTTTCAAGGTCTGTTGAAGTTTCTTGTCTATCCATGTCTCTTATTCTCTATCCTGTTACTCTTGATGTTATGAACATAAACTTTAATTATTCCCTTTTCAGCATGTTAATGGAGTCACATTAGGAAAAAGAGAATAAAGTGAATTTGAGGCTCAGAAGGCATGGATAGAATCATTTTTGGTTCTGATAACTTCCTTTTCTTCTTTAAAAAAATAAAAATCGATTAGCTAAGCCAAATTCTCCAGATAAAAAATAAAAATATCATAGTTATACTCTTCTTTTTAATGGAAATGGGAGAATATTATATACATTTTAAAGAATTAGACTGACTACTAATTTAGAAGTTAAGACTTGTGCTTTTTTACATAAATGTCTATGTAAAAACAATGGTTAGTCAGTGTTTCATAATTTGCTTTTAAAATAACCAAAACGTGGGGGCGCCTGGGTGGCGCAGTCATTAAGCGTCTGCCTTCAGCTCAGGGCGTGATCCCGGCATTCTGGGATCGAGCCCCACATCAGGCTTCTCCTCTAGGAGCCTGCTTCTTCCTCTCCCACTCCCCCTGCTTGTGTTCCCTCTCTCGCTGGCTGTCTCTCTCTATGAAATAAATAAATAAAATCTTTATAAATAAATAAATAAATAAATAAATAAATAAATAAATAAATAAATAAAATAACCAAAATGTGATTTGTGTATCATCACAGAGCTGTGATTCAGGATAACTAATTTGTGATTTTCAGCATTTTACCACAGGACATCTTTATATCCTTTTTTATACATTTTTATGAACATTGTCTCCCAAGCACGAGCTGTTGTTTGGTCTGTGGTTGGTTTTTAGTATTTATGGTTCACTTTCTTCTCAAATAGAGCACTGATAATGTAGACTTGATTAATGTAGCTCCAATCTTATACTATATGAAATTATTTTATATTAATCTGTTTTCCACTAAATGTTTACCACGTTCTTCTTACTGACTTAACAATAGAAAATGCAACTGTTACAATAACTAATCATGTCAGTATGACCACTGAACTATTTTCCTGTAGTCAGAGCTACATAGAAATCCAAATAATAATCAGGGGATGACAGGGTGAGCACAGAATGGGATTTCGGGGGCTTGTAACATTTCCATAGCTGAGATAGTCTCGCCTATGAGATTTTAACCATTGGTCTAGGGTCCCTCTTCATCATAAAGCACACTGTCACCATTTGCCTCTTAGCATTCCATTTCCTGAGTTTCCACTTTGTATAACACCCATGGTCTCTCCCTTTCTGACTGACCTCTCAGTCTGAGAAGATGTATAAACAAAATCAGCCTTCCCTCCCTGGCTGACTCTAGGCCAAAGCTCACCATCAGGGATGTTTTGAGACCCCAGCCACTCCTTAACATGAAACCTAATGCACTGATGATTACATTTGCTTTGTCGTAAATTGAGAAGAGTCCAATTACAGGGACTCTATAAAATAGACTTTTTCATAGACCTTCAAACACTGTACAGACATGCATTTATATAATTATTTTATAAGTATAATAATTAAAGGCCATTTTCAGGAACATGTGTACCAAGAAATAGTTGTTAACATATTTTGTGCTTACTACAACACTTTTTGTCTTTAGAAGTACTAAATAATTCAGACTTTTCACTAATCAGGATAGTCTTTACCAAAGTTTGTTTAAATTTTTAGCTTAACAAAATAGCTTTGTCTACTGGTATTCAGGGTCCAGGTGTGGTATGTATGTATGTATGTTTGTATTTTGATGGTTGCATTAAAATGGTCTTTTGGAATGGAGCACTCAATTTACTATGATACAATTTTACTCCATAATGAAAATTATACGTTGAAAAAAATCCATGGAGCAGTGTAGTGCTTTGAGCTATGTGTAAGTAAAAGCAGTGTTGGGAAATTTCACTTATGGTAAGATTGTGAGAGACATATGAGCCTGGTTTCCTGAGTTGCCCTTTATCTTGTAGTTCTGCATTCCTAAAAGAGCATGAGACGTTGATGCAGTAATATCTTATACAGGCATCTCCCTCTTTAGTTACTGTTTTGAGATCCCACAAAAACAGACCATGCAGGTGGCCTTATTAACTGTCAGTTGAAATTTAAGATAACACAGAGGTTATAATATATTTACATACCGTATTTCACTAATGGGATAAGTTATCACAGTAACCTGTCTCATATATAATCAGGATGATATTTCAGCCACCCAGCTACTAAAAAGAAACACATGTGGATGAAAGCTAAGTTTCTGACCCATTTATGGATTAGGCAATAACTGTTTTCAGTGAAGTCTCAGCAAAACTTAAGTATAGGGACAGAGTATTCTTATCACATACTCTGATGTACATACATGTTGCAAAACATCTTAAATATTTTTGAAGGAACGTATTTGGTTTTGAGGTGCAAAAGATATTTTTGCGGAATTGGTTGAACGCCTCTGTCTTTCTTAGAGCTATTAGCTCACCCGTTATGGTTTATAACACTGTACAAGGATCCTACAAAAGGGAAAATCTTTACACTCAAGGAAGAACTTGGTTCAGAGAATTCTGTGGATCTTAATTCTGAATGTATGGTTTTCTGTCTACTCTTAGCAATTATAAGATATATAAGGAAATATATTTCAACGTATCTCAGTCTTAAATGTTAGTGGATGTCCTTTACTATCTTCAAAACTTGTTACTTCGTTGTATTTGTTATTTTGTCTAAACATCTTTTAAGACTTTCTTCCCATATAGTTAATTATAGTATGTGTTGAGTAATCTCTTCCTAATTTTCTCTCAAGCTATTTTCAGTATATTTGGGAGGAGATAATTTCTACCTTTTTAACATGGTATCAATAAAAGTACAATTGATATGTATAAAATGTCCGCTAAAACCCATAGCCAAGAAATTTTTTACCTCCTATTTTATGCTTTCTTTGTATTCCTCCATGGTTGCTTGAGGATAGTGCTGTTAAAAGGACAAATGTGATGTTATGATTAATCATGTTTTTCTGTTTCTTTGGGAATCAAAAGCAGTAAATGTCTGACTGTAGAGGGATTCTGTGTAGGGATTTCTTCTCATAATATGTCAGTGTGGCTCTAAGACTTAATGGTAAATATACAGGAGAGGAATGAAGGGTGATTCTAAATAATTTTCTATACAATTTCTTAACATAGATGAGGAGTTGTAAGAGCCTACATAGATGAAAAAATGCCTTTAGATTCTACCTTGTTCTGATAAACATAGTTCATTCAATTATACTTGTATTAAGTACATACACTTTAAGAATAACTGTTTTGTGCCTGATTTTTATGTTTTGATGAGTCAGTCACTGCTCAGTCAATGAATACCATATGGAAATGAAATGAAATATTTTAATGAAAGACGATATTGTTCCTGATGATTCTTCATATATTACATTAGAGCCCAGTGTTCTTTCTCATTGGTGATTTGAAAGTTCAGCTGTGACCTTTCAACAAATAAAGATCCAGCCCCCACTGTGTGCCAAGAATTAGCTAGATGCTTGGTTGAGATATGGTGATGTTTTACCATTCAAATTGCTGACAATGTAATAGAAGACCTAGATATTTAAACAGATAGTTCAATCAGGTATGCTAACTAATCTAACAGAGTTACTCGTGACTGCAGTTAGAGGAAAGAGCCTAGATGAGGGCACTGATGAATTAAATGCCATTTACATTCAGGGAACTCCAAGTATTTGGACAAAGAAAACATGTAAGTTGAAGTGCATTCTGAGTATCCATTGCTGGTTCAATAAAAGACCGCAAATATAGTTGTGCAAAACAATAACCATTTGATTTTACTCATGGATTTCGTGAGCCTTGGAGTCAGACAGGGCCCAGCGGAGATGGCTTGTCTCTGCTCCGCTGTGTTTGGGACTTCTACAGGAGACAGTGGAGTGGCTAAGATGTCACAAACTTCTGAAAGGCAAAATATGTGTGACCAGAGAATCCATTGCCAAAGTGACTTTTCACTTAATGTGTCTGGCAGCTTAGCTGGAATAGTGACTACACAAAGCCTCCCCAACATGGCAGTCACAAGAACATTATACTTCTTACATGGTGACCTACTGGTTGATGGGGTGACAAGCCCACCCAGATTCAAGGAGAGTGTCAGCGGAATGAAGATTTCACCTCTTAATGAAAGGAATGTCAAAGAATTTATGATAGCTGTATGTTTAAATTGCCACAGGGTAGGATAAAGGGGAAGACTAAAGAAATAGGCCAAGGTCAATTTATGGAGGCTTTGGATGTTATGTCTAGGAGCTGGGACTCATTTCTTGAACGTAAAGGGCAATTGTCTTGGAGATTTTTTTTAGCAGAGGAAAAATGATGCCATTTATAACTTAGGAACACAACTTTGGTGACAAGGTAGAGGAAAAGATGTGCTTTGGGGAGAAGAGTGGGAAGGGTACTGCAGCTAAAGTGGTAGGAAAGTGAACAGTGATGTTAATAGGCACGAGGTTCTGACTAGGAAGATGAACTTGGGGACTGTTTAGAAGTAAGGGTGAAAGAAATCATCACGTTTGTTTTGTTTTTGTTTTTTGTTTTTTTGACTCAGTGGATAGTGATATATTTCTGTAAGGAAAAATGATGCAATAGTGGATACAGATGAAAAGAAGGAGGTGGAGAGAAAAAAGTTCACCTTTGTCCTTCATCGATTTGATATTTCAATGGGACTTCTAGATGGTGGTGTCTTGTGTGTGGCTCTGGAGCCCAGGAGAGAGTTCAGGACCAGAGACACAGACATGGGAACATTGTTTAACCCTGTTTTTTGTTTTTTATTTTTGTTTTTTGGGGATTTTTTGTTGTTGTTGTTTGTTTAATTGAAACAATAGAAGTGGAAGAGATTACTCAGGGAAAAAGTGTAAAACTGGACAAAAAAGGGAGGTCTCAGAGCAAAACTCTGGCAACCACACTTACGGGTAAAGTGAGCGAACAGGAGAATGTTCCTTTTGTTTGTTTTGTAATATATTCAGAGTTATGGCAGCTTGTTTGGTATCTTTTTCAAGGCAAATTTCTTTTGCTGTTATTTTGAGGAATGCCTCATTTTTGAGACATTTTATCCTTGTCTTTTAAATTAGTTGAGAAATCTAGAATACAAATCTAAAAACTCTGGTTGAAATAGTAAAGTAAATATATTTTATAAGCATATCAAAACTATATTTTCATCTAACCAGTATATTATACAACAAAAACATTCATTAAAATCTGTATTTGAGACACTTTTTGGATTATGTACAGCGTTGAGAAGTACAGGTTCTGAAAGTCTCATGCTGTGCATGCTGCTTTGCGAATGGTGTTTCATGGATGTCCTATTGGGACCTATAGGGACTCATACTTTTGAGTTCAGGAAACAAGAAGAGTGAGTAGTATCCAGGGATATGGGAGAGAGAGGGAGACTTCATTATCTTTGCTTTCAATAAATCATGGTCCCAGAGTAATTATAAATCTAGAGACTGAGAGCCAGAGTTAAAAGCTCACCTACTATACTGAGAGGTCCATGCTTGTGGGATTTAGAGTAAGAATGGAGTAACCTCAGAAGTGAGAGGTGAGAAACAAAGGATGTGTTGGGAAAACCAAGCACAAGAGAGCAGAAGAATTATAGGGATTGAGAAACATATGAAGTTATGTTGTACCGAACTCACCAGTAAGTATATTTATAAAGCTTCCTGTGGGGGCTTAGTTCATTCAGGGACTCTCAAATGTACATCGGAGTCCCTCTGAATTTTCTTTTTAACTGTTACAGCACTTATTTAAGCCAGACACCCCTCTAAGTGATTTATAGCTGAAGCCCCATAAAAACCTTGAGGTAGGTAAAGTTATCATCCTCATTTAACAGATGAGGAAACAGGGACAGAGAACAGCAACAGCAGAGCTGGGATTCAGGTGGAACAGCCCAACTCTAGATTCTGTGCTACAAACCGATATACTAGGTTTTTACTACTGACCTTTTAGTTTCATAATTCATAGAAAAGAAAGATTTTAATGTACCACTTTTACACACCTGCCTAATATTTTTATATTGCTCCTTTCAAGCTTGCAATAAACTCAGTTTCCATTAAATATCAAATTACAATTTTTAGAAAGGAGTTTACATTAGTATACATGGTTTTAAGGGTTATACTTTGCACAGTGAAACATATACCATGCATGTGTAAATCTAATTTTTCCAAATTGAGTTTTTCTAGCACAGTGCCAATATATCTAGTCAGTCAATAAAAGTCTTTAATGATTAATTAATTTATTGATTACGTCAATAAATATGTGCTGATTAGAATAAATAGAACACAAAACTGAATCAAATTTCACAATATCTGTATCTATCTGCCACTTTGAAAACTTTGGGGATGTGATGTCAATTTCTTATTTATTTATTCACTCAACATCTCAAAGTGTTTATGTACTTTATAAGAGAACCATTACAATAAGATCACAGACTGATCTTTACTTTAGCTACACTCTAAAGGTGGGTTTACTCACCACTGAATATTCATCTTCCCACTATGCCCTGTTACTTTATTCACTCTGTGACTAGTGACATAATCTATAAGTAGAGTCTTGATTTTTTTTTTTCTCATAAGACACTATACCAAGGGTGTTCAGTCTTCTTTTCCTACTCTGCATCCATGAGACTAGCCTGTGCAACTCAAGCCAGAGGCCCAGGAGACATCCTAAATTCTTCCTTCCTCTTCAGCTCTTACAGCTACCATTGTAACTTCTCTCATTAATCATTTACTTCTATTTCCTCTGCTTCTGACTTCATTCAGACCCTCATCAAATGTTGCCTGAATTATAGCAGTGATTTCCCAATTGGTCTTCTAAATGGGAAATTTGGTCTTACTAAATGTCCCTGCCTTCTTCCTCCCCCAGTTCCTCCTTTACATATCTAAGAGAGGATCTCTTTAATCTGAGAATTTATCATTTTTTCTGTAGTCAGAAACTTGTGGTATTCCCTACTGCACCAGGACAAAGGCCCACGTGCATAGCAAGTTATGGCTCTCCAGGTTCTTGCCTGGGTAAACAGAAGGTGTTAAAAGGATAGTTGTAGAATGAATAAATAAGAAAAAAAAAGTTTTTAATTATTGTAATAATTAAACGTGAACTGAGACAATTCAAATATCAGCTGTTTCAACAGAGATTTTTTTAAGAAGAAACTTGGTAGTAGCCAATGAAGATAAAGAATGATAGATTGTGTGAGGCTGAGATATTATGTATTGGTGATTTTTAATGATTCATATGTGCTTTGTGTCTGGGTCTAATGTGGTGTTTAAGAACAAAAACTAAGGAATAAGATTATATAATTTATACTTCGATATGGAAGTCCACTGCTAAAATAACTATAATAGAAATAGAATCTCCTGCAAAAATCCTGTACTGAGCCGCCCAAATCTTAATATTTTGATGAGACAGAAAAGAAGAGATTCAAATAAGTTTTTATTCTCATTCTAATTCTTTTGATTAATAAGGATTGCTTGAATCCTGGCCACGGATTTTGAAGCTACCACAGGGCTTAATAGAAAAGAATTCTGTGATTGATTGATTAATCATCTGTGTAATGGGCATGGGAGCAGCGGGTTATAATTATTGTGCCATATTTCCTAGCCCTGATTAAATGTTGCTTAAAAAGTCAAAAGATAGTGTTTACTTGGAAGATTTTTGAGGAGAGTTGCTTAGATACTGAAAATATCTTACTCTTTCAAACTGTCTTATTGCATGTTCTAGATTTCTATATAAAGTGAGCCATTGAATGAAATTATTATCTATCTGAATGCTAAAGAATATCTTTTGAAGTAGATTTGTTTGATCCTGGGAGTTGATATTTTATAACAGTATAGAGATGATGATGATGATGATGATGATGATGATGACGACGACGACGACGATGACGTCTTGGAGATATTCACAAATCCACAGGGCAATGAATTAATAGAAAAAGAAACATTTAAATAATGCAGTTAGTTATCAATTTGCAAGAAAATGATATAGGATAGTAGAACATAGCACAAATTATATAGAATCTAATAGACCAAAGGTCAAATTTTAGTACTGTTATTTTTAAGATGTATAATGTATACAGATAAATTAATGTTTAAAATCTTTAGTTTCATATTTCCAATCAGGAATGGAGTGTCACCTTTGCAGGACTATTATAAGGAATAAATGTGAAAATAAGTGTTAACTGCAGGTCACTTGATAAGGACACAATGAAGATGAATGTCTTTTTGTTCCTTCCTTTAACATACTTCTGATAAATCCTTTCTTAAAACAATCCCCCCTTGCTTAAAAGATGGAACTATAACAAATCTTTGATAGTACTACGTAGTAAATATCAATCAATTATTTAGTTATTGAACACATAGTAACCCCATGAAAGGAGCTGAGAATGCAAAGTGGACATAACATAATTCCTGTCCTAGCAAACAAAACAATCTGTCCTGAGCTCAGGAAACAGACATTTACCATGACAAATCCCCGTATTAACCTAATAATTAGAAAAGAGTTAAGCCTGTGGGCCAGGAGAGGACAAAATTAACTCTGGGAAACTTGAGAAATGCTTCAACAAGAAGGTGAGATTTGAGCAGGATTTTGAACTAGCAGTTAGATTTTATAATGTAAAGGGAAGAGAAGGACTAGCATTTCAGGTGAAGGAAACCTCATGAGAAAAGCCAAGGACCCATGGGAGAAGAGGCCATAGGCAAGGAACAGAGGTGTGGTGATGGTGGAGAGCCCGGGGTGGAGGTATGCAGAGAGGATGAGACTGTAAGAGTCTGAGGAGGCTTACTGAAGTACTGTAAACAAGATTACAGGGCTTGGATTTTATCCTGCGGACAATGGGGGGTCAACAGCAATTTCAAAGACAGAGGTTGGCATTCATTCTTCCTTGGGAAAGTTCATTCTGTTGACTATGAGAGGAATGATTTGATTTGTCTGGGAATAAAAATGAACTGATAACAAGGAGACCAGTGAAGAGGTATGATTAGAGTCTGTGAGAGAGATGGGGTGTAGGGAGAAAAAGCAAGAGGTAATGATCAGGACAACTCTGCATCGTTCAATGGAGAAAATGGTGACAGTCAAGGTATGTAACAAAGTCAGAGAGAGAGAGAGAGAGAGAGGATGGTTTGAAAGAAGGAGAATGAGTTGTTCTGAACATTTTTGGAATATCTGGGAGAAATCTAGGTGATAGATCTGGGAATATTTAGGGGATCTCAAGGTGATATTTAGGATTGAGATTTGAGTATAAAATGTAGATCTGAGTTAGAATAGAGGGGTAGATTAGCTGTTGCCTAGAATTACTATTTTGAAAATATTCATGGTAACAGTACAAAAATTTAGGGGGCAGGAAAAATGAATTGACTGTTATTTGGGAAGTAGGAGGAGCTACAGAGGTAGCTGTTGCATTGGGAAAGCTAAGTGAGATGAGGATTTCTAGAAGGAGGATATCAACTGTATCAAAAGCCGCTACACGCTAGATGATGAAGTGACTCAAGATGTTTAGATTATGCTGCTGACTTTAGACACTACAAGGTTTTCCTCCAAGGCTGGACATTTGTGGATATTCTGTAGAGCACAGCTTTTTCAATTTTATTATGCTTCAGAATCCTATTAAAATGCAGATTCACTGGGATGAGACCTGAGATTCAGTATTTCTAAAAATTTGCAGGTGATGCCAGTTTTGTTGGTCTTTGGACAACACTTTGAATGGCAAGGTTCTGGCAATTAGTACAAATGGGTAAGTTAAAATTTAGGAACTGTTTACTTTGAGAAGCTTTCTTTCCTTAAAATAAATGGATATTATAGTTCCACATGGGAATTTGTGCTAAAGGTAGCTTAGAAAGGTCTGGTAGTTTGGATCTTTCTGTGTATTGAACACCAGATGAGTTTCATTTTTTAAAATTCATTTGACTGTCTTTAGTCTCCTCCTTGCCGTCCATGTTAGGGAAATAAAAAGCATTCCCTTAATATTTTATCAGATAGATGAGTAGAACCCACAATAAGTCTCAAAATATTTATTTCTTTTGTGCTTCTGTTTCTGATTTTTTTTTTTACCGCCCATTAGCTAGAAGGAGTCTCATTTGACAATCTTTCCAGGAAAAAAATTACACAATCCTCAATCCAGGTAGTTTTGAAAATTCCTAGTTTGTTGGTGATCTGACTCTGTCTTCCCCCTCTTGCCTCAGAGCTGTGTCTACATGTCCCTTGTGTCTGTTTTACCAATAAATTGCATTAGCTGTACCGCCTCACCTACTCTGTTGCTAGACTGTTTGTAAATCTGAAACTTGGGATATGGTATTACAAGCACTGTGGGGGAAAACAGTGGTTTTCTACTGAGTGTGGAGGCAGAGCCAGGTAGAAGAATAAGAAAAACAAAAGGAGCCAGAAGCGTCGTGGGAAGCGTTGGCGGCTTAAGTTAGTGCCATAAAAAAGGAAATTGGAAGAGACCATAAAGCAAGTGGATTTGCTGAAGTTGAATCAGAGTGACAGCCTATTGATTACATATCTGCAATAATTAAAAGGAAAAAGAGAAGAGTCAACTACCAAGGTTTCAAGCCCATTGGACTAAAGAAAATGATGATCGTGTGAATAGAAATTAAGAAATCAGAAGAAGGATCCGTTTAAGACATGGGGGATAAAAAAGGAAAATAGTGTTTAATGTGCTGACTTTGAAGATCATGGAAATGGACATCTTTTACTCCATTGATATTGATGGTTGGGAGGGTGACGCACACACTAATAAAGCAGATTTTACTTTGAGTCTTAGGTAAGAAATGAATTGCTAAGTAGAAGAATGCATATAAGTGTTTGAAGAGAGAAGACCTATGAAAAATCATGCCTTTAAGAAAGGCTCGATAAAGGAAAAGGACCCAGCGAAGGAAAGAGAAAATGGACAAGAGTGATGGTGGGCAAATCAATTGAGCTCACTGGTAATACTATCCATGAAAGAGAGAGATTCACAAAGGCAAAGGGAGCAATGTGGGTCAGATACAAAGATGTTAGAGTATGGTGAGAATTGAATAAAACTCTTGTTCTTCACAGAACAGTTTCACTAGTGCAGGGGAAGCAGAACAGCAGCCACGTTTCAAAGGATTAAAATATGAGGGTTTGGTATAAAAACCTAGGCGACATGTAGGGTATTATTCTCTCATAATAAATTCGAAAACACACGTGGGCCATAAAACCAAACTGATTTTAGCAAGTCAGTTGACCTTTCTAGGTTTTCTTCCCTCACCTCACTTCAATCCTAGAAATTTGTACTTCTTTAAAATCATGGAAGAAAACGCTATGAGATGGCTTCAGATTCCTGAAGGAAAGTACATTGCTTCATTGTCATTTCTCCAGCTAATATTTGTGTTCACTTTGGAAAGTATGGGATAAGACATAGTAGTGAACTTGAGGTAGGTCTCTTTCTCTTGGATTGACAAAGTAGACTGAGAATTTCACACAAAAAATGTTTCTTTACTTTGGGTGCTTGTATTTTAAATTTAGATTTTAAATTAATATCTCATTTCATTCAGACACTTTGGTTTTTATTTGTACATTATTCTCCGATATCATTGTTACTGAAGTAGTTGGGCCAATTGTCTCAGTACCCAGTGTAGTTAGGATGCAGAATTTATTATATGCAAATAAATAATATATCACATATCAAATGTGAAAAATAAGTGCTCTGAAAGCTCCCTAGCTATGAGGATTTATATCTTTTCTATCTGGGCGGTTTTTAAGGGCCTTCATGCTCCCTCACAATTCACCTGAAAAGTGATTCTCCACATGGGCACCCATCCATGACCATCGCAAGACATGTGAACATGTTTCAGGTCTAATTGGGTCTCACCATATCCTTCAAAACACTAATTTCAGAACACTCAGGTAATTCAGGAATTAGTTTAACTTGAAGTGCAAAATTTCGTTTCTGTTTAAAAAATATTCACTGCTCTTTAGAACTCAGTTTATGCTTTCTTTTGTGTCTTAGTTCAAAGATTTTGATTTAAAAATTAAGAATTATAACTCAAGAGTGCCCAGAAGCTGTCATTAGTAGTTGTTCAGTCTGTTTTTGGAGAATTTAACTCCAACCTATTCCATTTAACCTTTACATAGATCTTTCTCTAGAAAAACATCTTGTATTGTTTGCTTCCTTAAAACATTGTATCTAGGACTCGAGATCAAACAATACATTTTTCAGAAACCAGATATTTTAGTAATTTGGTTTTTGAAATAATATTCTGGTTTAAGCAGCAAATTAGTAGAGTTTACTAAAGAATATAATGACTCTCATACTCTTTCTGTTCATTTTAATCTTTTTGAGAAAGAGCTCTTTGTGTTATGTAAAGTCAAACCTTAGCTTTCCTAAAGTTTTCCTAGTCATTTACAAAGGTTGAATTTCTTAATGAGCTGAAATCCTACTTGAAATAATATGAACGATATCACATAGGCGTAATTTTAAAGTCAGTGATGACACACTTTATTCCAAGGGGTGCACTGCATTGTTTCATAGTGTGTTCATTAATCAAAGGTCATGGTATATATGTTGCATTATCATAATTTTCTAATTAATTTATTCTTTATACATGCTTATGCATGTTCCAGTTGCATTTCATTAACTCATAGTTTTCTTGTAATTTTGTGCTTTCTTTCCATGTTCAAAGAATCTCTTTAATTCAATTTCTCTGTTTCTCCTCATACAGTCTGGCAGCCAGATATGCAACTCAGTCTAATCACAGTGGAATTGCAACCAGTCAAAAAAAGCCTACTAGGTCAGTTAATATCTCTAATTTATTGCTTGTTAGTGATAATAAAGTAACTGCCCAGTGATATTTTGTCCTATCATTCTAAATTTTTTTCATAAATGACATACTTCTGGATGAAAAGTTTGGAAGACTGAATTCTTCCAAGTGGATTTCCATATGCATTCTCGGGGATGAGCATGTCTGTGTTAGATCATTAAATGGGTTTTGGCTTCTTCTGTTTTAGTTTTGTTATATATACTGTTATGACTGGGCTGAAGTCTAGCTTCTAGGCTTGGAGAAAGTCAAGGAAAACATTACTTTGAAGGCCCCATTCCTTCCAGGTTACAGAATCTGGAAGTTACACAACAAGAATGTAATTGTTTTTTGAGATGGGCATGCATTAATTATTGCACATTTTGAAGCAGAATTGAGAAATATTGGCAGATTTTTGTGGAGAGGTTAGCATCAGGTCACCAAGTTGACGTGGACTGTTCCTCTATCTATAATAGTTGAAATTTTTGCTTCTTAATGACATATGTATTTTAAAGACAGTCTGTTATAGCAAATGACTGCATTATGTACTGTTTGGAAAATACTGATTGATAAATGTATATTGAAAGAGTTTGGTGTTTTTTTAAAAAATATTAAGTTGCCGAAGGCCTGATGGTACAGCTGAGCGGAGCCACAGCAAATGTGTTTTGCACCCCTGCTTATTATGTGATTATATGTGCCATCTCCCTCACTGGGGAAGTATCTCTGTGGTGGCTTCCTAATCACTGCTCTGATTATGTATCATTTTATGCAATGTTTGACCACAAGGACTGCTTATGATGCCTTGATGTGAGGTATGTGCTTTTCCTCTTGCCTTGCTTTCCTAAGTTATGTTCATTTCCATAGTAATTTAAATGATTCTGGAGAGAAAAATGTAAAGGGTATTTAATTAAAAGTAGGAAAAATGATATAAATTCAAATATGCAAAAAAGTGACCTGCCATGTACAGTTTTATTACCACTTCTAAGACTCATGCATATAAAATATATTTTAAGTGCATTAATTTAATAGAACATTTCTCTCTTTCTCTGTCTTTTGTTGGCTTCATTCTCATTTCTTTTTTTATTACTTTGATGAATGATCTGGAGCTCTGGCTGCCTATCAAATTAGGGTAATGAGAAGAGCAAATGGATTTTTTAATTTGTTTTAATTTGTTCTTCTGAGAACTAAAGATCACTTGCCTTCATGGGTCACAGTAAAGATTAAAATGCATTTTAATTGCTTTCTAGAAACAGGTCAAGTTTCATTGCAAGCAGGGCAAATTTTGTGACAAAATTTGTTTATACATGTGAGTTTGGAATGAACTTTCTAAGTCTGTAGCTGTCTCTGCAGGAATAGTTCTCAGCTTTATTATGATTGGGGCATTTGGCCAAATTAATTAATTAAGTTCTTTCTTTAGAGTGCAGTCATTGGTACTCAAAATTCCTGGTGTCTGTGGTTTTGTGCTATACTTACATACCCTCTAGATCCATTTGAGCAAAAGTTAAATGCTGGAATCGTTTGGAAGAGTTTCCAATCTTGTACATGGCACAGCTTCTAATTAGCAAAATAGCTGAAGGAACTATTTATTAGCCGTATGTATTTAAACTCCAGAATACAGTCAACATTTTGAAACTATTAACTATTCCGAGAAAGCAATACTTCTGTTTTTAATCTGGTATTTGTGTTTTCCTGATGTTCATTCCCTGTTGCAATACCCGCTACTATTTTAAAAAGTAGCTATAGTATTTAAGAGTTTGATTTCCTAATAATCTATGGAAATAATGTATTAATTATGAAGGTGAGTTAAAATATGAAAATAGTAAAACTGATCTTGAAATTGTGATATATTGGGAACCAATATAACAGATATGAACACTCTTTCATTTTAATAATTTAGTATAGAGAACAGTAAAAATTTCCATGCTTCATTTATAAGGGCTGTAGTTTTTTTTCTTTTAAAATAGAAATTATCAGAGCAGTACACAGTGGCATTCACATGGTGGCAGCAAATGCTAGCAGAGATGCTGACATCCTTTAGTATCATGTTGTTAAATATGACTTAGAATGCCAATATTAGTTCTTAATTACTAGTTTTTAATTTATGCAGATTTATTGTACATATGCAATATGTTAATGTAGAATAAAATATTGTATTGCGATTGTATATTGTAGGCGCAATTCATGAAATAATTGATACTTGAAATTTTAGGGTGGAAACTACTTAAACAGGGACATAAATGATCCACGATGGTATTTAATTTTAGTCCACATAAAATAACTGCGAATCACAACCTAATGTCTAACTTCCCCTAATTTTAACACAATCTGCCTATTATTTCCTCATGTCCTGTCCTTCATCCCCAAAGACTGAATGAAGTCACTGTCCCTGTGGGTGTGTTTTACATCGCCATTCTGCTAACAAGAGATTTTCTGCATCCTTTCTTGTCATATTACCTCTGTGATCAGCTGGCCACACTTGTAAGATAACCAGCTAAAGTCTAGGTGCTTATTTTCGGCAAAACGATTAAAGAAAAGAAATTTTTTGAGGCAGACCAATAAAATATAAATTAACTCATGACCTTGGTCTCTGCACCGTGTTTGAATTAGTATAGCTTACTACCTTAGATATGCAATAAGCATTTGCTATTAGCAACTTGTTCAGTAACTTTATTCTTTTTGTTATTATCAAGTTGACTTAGGAAACAGCTATCTAAGAGAAAAACAAATGCCCCATACATTGAAAAGAACAACTTAACAAAACTGCAAATAGGTGATTAATACCCCGAGAACATAATATATTTGTTTAATTTCCCTTGCTTTTCATGTGATCGTTATAGCATTTTTAAGTCAAAGTGTTATTTATCAGGGGTGTGGTAATATGACTTTTCCAGTTAAAGGTTATTTTATTTCTAATTGCTCTACATTCTTAATATCATTCGAGGGCATGTTCATTGAAAAGTGAAACAAGATTTTTGTGAAGATTCTTAATCCTTGTGTTTAGTTATTTATCACTGAAACAACCATTTTCTGCTGAATAGATTTTAGAACCTCATATATTGTGCTTTTTCCACTAAGACTTGATCAGAACCTCCTACCCCAATCTTTTTGTAATATACAATAATGATGTAATTTTTCTTATACTATTTCAGGCTTCCAGGTCCCTCTAGGGTGCCAGCTTCAGGCAGCAGCAGCAAGGTCCAGGGAGCCTCTAATTTAAATAGGAGAAGTCAGAGCTTTAACAGCATTGACAAAAACAAGCCTCCAAATTATGCAAATGGCAATGAAAAAGGTAAGTGTTTGCCTGTTACATCATTATGGCACAAGTCTAACGTATTGGTCTTGTAAATTACGTGCTAAGTCCAATATCCGTGCAGTGTGAATGCCTTTTGGAATGGAGTTGTTATCAGTGTTGTTTCATGTTTTCTAACTGCCCCCTCCTGAATTCCAGCCTTCTTCACGGCTTTTCTTATCTCAAGAACATTTTAAGAAAGCAAACTCATTTATTAGCCACTTAAGGTGGCTAATTATATAACCAAGTATAAAATCAGTTTCCCCAAAACATTTCCTCCTGATTGCATATATATAGCATTTTCTTTTGTCTTCTCATATTTTATGAACAATTACCGTAAAATCATAAATCTATATTAAGTTTATTTGAATCTTTAGCTTCAGTTGACGTAAATGTCTAAAGTGTTTTGGGCATTAAAAATGGAGACATAATTAGGATGGATATTTAATCTTTAATAGCAGCAGGACACAGAAATAATGTGACCTTAGTTTTCCCTAAAGAGACAAATTATCCATGTTTGTTTCATTTTCTTGAAAGAGTGCAGAATAGAAATATCAAGTCATAAAATCATCAGGCAGGAAGACACTTAGTGGAAATCTGTGTTAAAGGCAAATTATATATCAACTAGATGATGCACGGTTCTCTGTGTTGTGCATTTAACAAGGTGCTTGCTTGATACATCACACGGTGGAGCATGGGTTCATGCGAGAGAGTGTGCGTTTTACATCTAAACCACAAGAAAATCAAGAACCTGTAGTATTGGAGGCAGAGGGACTGTGTGAGGCACTAAGGCCTGTGGCTGTCTTTTGAGGCAGTTTCTTCAAATCCATAGAACTTGAACTTCTCTTTACAGTATTTAGCTTTCTAGGCAACAAAACATGAAGTTCAAAAGTAACAAACATGCTTAGTTAGTAGAATAGCTGGCAAATTCAACCAGGTAGGAAATTTTTTGCTTATGTTAGATCATTTCAAATTATTTCATACAGATGATATGATCCAACAACTTTCTCTAACTTTGACATGAAGTGACAGATAATCTATGAACTGGACACTTTTCTGAAAATTTCTCATGCGTTGAAAGAAAATTGGACAGAACATAAATCCCTGAAAGCAAAGCAGTGTTCTTGACCCCTGTAATATTCCCTGTTCTTGAGTGGAATAGAAAAGAAAGGAAAATAACGTATAAATGGAAGTTAAGAGTTTGTTTTTAAAATATAGAATAAAACTTCTGATTTAGGAACTTAAGAAATTTTACTGGACACGTATTTTTCCTGAGGGAAAGGGAGACAAGAGTTACTCAGAAAAACTTTGTTCTTTGTTTCGTGACTTTTCTAGAAAGTGTCATACAGAATCTGTATGTGCTACGAAATTCTAAGGGATAGTTCGTTTAGACATACAGATGTGTTGAATGGACTGTTCATATATCCAGTTTAACTATATGATTCTACAATTGTGTAATATTTTTGCAAGAAATTACTAATGATACTGGCAAAGAGATTTAGAAATGCTTTAGATGATTTAACACTTTGATATCATAATGTACCTCAAATTTTCTATCATGTGAAATGGTTTTCTGTATTTCTTGTGTCTAAAAGTAAAAATCTAAAGGTAGACAAAGGTTTCTATTTTTCCATAGCCATTCAACCTCTCTTATATATGTCTCAGATATAGAACAAAATTCAGAAGTAGTAATATTTACAATAACCACAAGGTGGAGACAGATGACATATATTATGAGGTTTTTGACTCAAAAAAAGCAGATTTCCTTAGGTCCACATGTACAGCAAAATAGCACGATTTTCATTACTTTTAATTCCCAAATAACTAAAAATTCAAAAGCATTTAAAGTGTGTGGTCTCACCTTCACAAGTATTTATAATATGTCCAATATAGGCATTAAATGTCTGAGAACTGCCAATAAGAACTGAAGCACAAATTATGTCATATGATTGTTACAGGGCATTTTCTATTAATGTGGAGTTGCAACTTTATCAATATATCCAATATCAATGTTTCTAAATTGCTCATTCTGTCATGCTATTTCATATTTCTAAAATATTATCTTGGGGCACCTGGATGGCTTAGGTGGCTAAGCATCTGACTCTTGATTTCAGCTCAGGTCATGATCTCAGGGTCATGAGATCGAGCATCGCATCAGGCTCCACGCTCAAGGTGGAGTCCACTTGAGATTCTCTCTCTCCCTGTCCCTCTGTCCCTTCTGCTGCTTGTGCACACACCCTCTCCCTAAAATAAATAAATTAAATAAATAAATAAATAAATAAATAAATAAATAAACAAATTAATTAATTCAAAAAAATCTTTAAAAAAATAAAATATCTTAAATTGTAAGAGAAACAAAACAGTAATAAACATTGCATACAAAACAATTTACTCTTTAGCCTATTAGAGTGGTTTATCTTTTTGGATAAGAATGTTTTATTTAATCTTTTTGACATGGATATTTATAGTGGTAGCACAATCTATATAAAAATAGAAGATTTCTTCTGCTGACAAGCTGATCTCTGTCACAAACCAGTGCGCATACATATCCTGGATATGATCAAGTAAGGTGAAAACTAAGTAAGAGTTTTCAAAGGTCACAATATTATACTGACAGAATTCAGAAAGCACTGACTGGAGTATTCTCAATTAATTGCTACTCCTTTTTTAGCTATTAGAAAGGGTAATATTTAAATTTAACAAATTAAGATATTTCAGTTGAGGGATTAACAAAATTATCTGCAGTGTGTTCCCTGAATGCTTCTAAGTGGAAATACACTTTCTACTTTCTTTAAGAAGTCTTGGGTGATGAGTCATATGAACCAGTTGAAGAATCTCTAGAATTTGTGATAGGCAATAAACATTTATTCACAATTAATACAATTTCATTTCCCTATTAAAAAAACATACTGTTGAAAGCCCAGTAGCTTTTCACCTGTATGGCATTGTAAAAGTAACTTATTTGCAAATTGTGTGACTTATGAAAGGAAATCAGTAGAGAATCACAAACTGCCACTTCTAAAGATCTGTCCGGTATCATTTTAATAATCATACGATTCAAGGAATAGGGTGCTCATTTCAACATTTGACCAAATAAATTAGAATGTCAGTGAACGTGGTCATAGATGAGCCTTTGCAGAGAAGGCAGAAATGTTGGTACGGTAGGAGGCAATGCCGGGACCCCTTCTGCTGAAATGCAATGTGGGAACAGATTTTTCAAAACAAATGGTGAAATGAAGATAGCACTGTTGGTAGAGAAGAATTTCTTCTGAGAGTCCAAATTTCTTCTCTTGGTAGAGAAGAATTTCTTCTGAGAGCCCAAATTTCTTCTCTTGGTGAGCTTCCGTTCAGATACTGACAATGAATAATACGTTCTGAGGCCAGCCTTTATCAATTTGCCCATACACTACAGACAAGATGTATGCTTTAAAGAAAAAGTAAATACATGTTCCCTGGAAATTAGGGATCATGGGAAAACTGCACCCTGGTTCATTTAGATAGACACTTTCTATGCCTGAAGCAGATTTTCTTAAGAAATCGTTGTTTTATAAAATCTGGGTATTAAATATGAAAAAAAGCTACACAGTTTCATATTATTAGGAATATAAGTATCCCTAGCTTTATTTGGAATTCGGTTTCTGAATTATGCTCCGTAAACACTTGTTGCTTGACAGAGTTTGTTAGCAGAGAGTTGTCTTCCGTGTTGCTAAGAAACATGCCGCAGTAGCACAGGGCATTTTGCCATCTTTTTATTGTTTCTCCCTAATGATTCTTACGTTGTACCTGCACATCTAAGAAAGAGATGTCCTTTCTGTTCTGCTGGATCCTGACAACGTATTGTCTGCTGTGGAAGGGTTACTTTCATTTACATTCAACATAGGTTAAATAGGATTGATACCGAGAATTTGGCAATATTGCAGTTGAAATTTTAAAACTATAAGGTTAATGTGAATGTTGCATGAGTCATGGAATTTTGACTGCTGAAGTGTAGCTATTTGATTCTTCAGTGCTTTCTCTTTTTTTGTTGATTACTGTAGTATCAAAGAACTAAACTGTTTTATTTTCTTTTCAAGGCAATGGAAATATGTTTTACTTACTATATTGCTTTACTAGTGACTGAATTATGTGTTCCACCATGACTTTTTGCTTTATTTCCTTGAGACTTATATAAGCCTAAAATAAAATGTCAAATGAAAATTGCAGGCTAGTCTTAGGTCTTAGGGATTTTCATGAGATAATGTAATTAGGTACATATATTAGGTGATGCGATTAAAGAGACTTGAGAATATATGTTGTTTGCTTATGTATAAATGCTCACATGTTGAGGTGTACACATATTATACATGCCTATACATAAATTACATATTTTTTTCCAAAAACTGGCTGGTTAGTGAAAGTTTCCCTAAATTTCACAATACTCCACAAAGTGGCACTATAACATTGCATGAACAGAACAGACTGCTCTTCTACGGTCCCTGTAATCCCATTCCATATTTCTGTTAAGTCATCCTAAAGTTGGCAATTGAGATATTGCCCAAGTAATCATTCACAGAAGGTAGTGTGCCCAGGTGAACAAGGGCCCAGTTGGTAACAAGACATATTTGGATTTGAATGCTACATTTTTTAAAATTTAAATTTTTTTTTTTTTTTTTTTTTACCTTTTAAAGGGTTCAGATGTATTTGGTATGTTATTATGAAATGGGAGTCTAAGGTGGCTAATTGCCATGGTCACATCGATGAATCATTTCCTTCAGTTCACAATGACCTTGATACTGAAGTTGCCCTCTATTTCTCAGGGATCATAGATATCAGGGAGTACAATGTCTGCTACACAGTGAATACTTTAAAATAAATGATGCTATTGTCATCATTTTTGTTACTTTATGCTACTTTGTGTATTATTATTCTGTTGTTACCTTGTAAATTGAAAGTTAGTTTGCTTGCATCTAAGCAACATACAATTCAGCAAGGAAGAAGAGGTAAATAGGTTGGGGATGGTCCCTGTGTCCTTTCTCAGGCTAACAACACCGTTGGCAACATGGGGCTAAACTCTAAAGCTAGCTAACCTTCCACAGAGAAATGTCCTTAACTAAACTTTTCATATACCTGTTGTGACTGCCACCTTTGTCAATGTGTATTAATTTTACTAGAACTAGATTGGCATTTTTTCCAGGTCATCAACATTTTTTTTTTGTAAGATGTGAGAACTAAAAATTAACTCTGTCAATTTACGTATTTTCTAAGCGTGAATTAAAATGTATTCTTACATCAGCTCAGAAGGATAGGTACAGATTGGATGCCCAAGGAGATAGTATATAACGTACTAACTAGAGAGGCTCTCCTGTCATATTCTCCCCACTTGTATTCTGCTCATAGAGGAAGAAGGACACCATGCTTCAAGGAGTTACCCAATTCACTTCACTACTGTGACAAACATGTGGCATTCTGGACAGCCACACCAGCAGAATTTCTGGGTAGGCAGCGAACATATAGAAAAAAGAGAGAGTGAAAAGCCTCCAAAATTGGGAGTCAGAAAAACCTGAGCTCCAATTTCTTTTTTTTAAAGATTTTATTTATTTATTTGACAGAGAGAGAGACACAGCAAGAGAGGGAACACAAGCAGGGGGAGTGGGATAGAAAGAAGCAGGCTCCCAGTGGAGGAGCCTGATGCGGGGCTCGATCCCAGGACCCTAGGATCACGCCCTGAGCCCTCGGCAGACGCTTAACAACTGAGCCACCCAGGAGCCCCTGAGCTCCAATTTTAATTTTCTCTTTTCTAAGTTTTACTATATGTGTGACTTGGAACAAGTTACTTTCACTTTTTAAGCTTCAGTTTTCCCATTTATAACAAGATAAATCATAAATATATAACAGATTATTTAGGGGTTTAAGTGAGATCCCATGTATGAAGAGCTTTCAATGTGATACCGTGTATCAAAGTGCTTGGGGATGGGGCACCTGGGTAGCGCAGTGGTTAAGCGTCTGCCTTCGGCTCAGGACGTGATCCCGGCATTCTGGGATCAAGCCCCACATCAGGCTCCTCCACTAAGAGCCTGCTTCTTCCTCTCCCACTCCCCCTGCTTGTGTTCCCTCTCTCTCTGGCTGTCTCTCTCTGTCAAATAAATAAATAAAATCTTTAAAAACAAACAAACAAGCAAAGTGCTTGGGGAAGAAGTGAGCCATTGATAAATAATATTATTTGGTTGTAGTGGAGTTGATGATGGGGAATGTGGAGGTAGAGGAAGAGGAGGAAGGAAAGGAGAGCGAGTAGAAGAAAATTTCTCTTTCGGGACTAGAGACAAGAAGGCAGCACTGTAGGCAGAGACAGGCTCTGCAAATTCAAGGCAGATCCATTCAAGGATGTCTTTGAATATGTGCATTAGATATCTGGTCATTTCCTCATACCCAGCTAACAACTCATTCAGAATCAGAAGCTGAGTGATCAACATTCAGAAATACATCTGTGGGACCAGGCTACTTCATACTGAACGCAGACACCCCAGAGACTAGAGTGTGTTCCCACTCCTGAGGAGCTACGCCGCCACCTTTTCACCAGCTGCTGTTGTGCAACCTTGATTGTGAGAAGTCTGGGGAGACTCTTACTATTCCAGTGCCTTCCTGATGCACAACTATGATTTGCTCTCTTAATGAGACCTGAAGCACCTCACTGCTGCTATACTGAGACAGGATGGGGACAGACTGAGAGTGGAGCTTTGAGAAGCGGCTTCTATGTGTGTACTCATCTGAGAACGAGTTGACAGCTGTTGCTGTGCCGGTGACTGTGGTTTGGACGTGGGTGGCGTAATCTGGAGTCCCTCCTGTCTCATTTTTGAGTGTAGTGATGGTGAACTTCCTCTTCTGTACTTGAACTGGTGCAGAAGTCTATCCAGCCGACGGCAGCACACTTAAGAAGCATCCAGACAGATTCTCTTCCACCTTTTTCTCTCATTCCCACCAAAACTCCCAGACATGCAGTGGTAGGAGTCTCCTGACTTCTTAACCGAGCTGCACATACACAGAAGATCCACTAAATAGGCGGCCATCAGGAAAACCTGATAGGCTTCTTTTGTTTGCAGTATCCCTTGCTACAAATTCTCAAGCATCCAGTGAATTCAGAACTGGTCGAGGTTCTGGGAGTTCAAAGGGCAAAGACTATTCATGCTGCACAGCTATGGGCCATTGAACAAATTCAGCCACATTGGGTACTGTCATAAGAAACATTCTTTAGAGCTGATACTGTCAGCAACTGCCATGATTTCTGAGTCCATTCAACCTTTGTTACTCAAAACATGGTTTGTGACCAGCAGCGTCATCATCATCTGGAGCTTGTGAAAAACGCAGCATCTCAGGGCCCACAGCACATGTGCTGAATCACAACGTGGTGTGTAGTCAGGATCCCCAGGTCACTTACGTGCACACTAAAGTTTGAGAACCTCTATTAAGTTAAACACTTAGGATGTCAGATATCTGTGCATAAGCACAGGCGTGGTCTTTGCTTTAATGGAACGTACAGTAGAGTGGGAAACGGGCAATTACACTGGAGTTATAATGGATATAAGAGAGGAAATAATTAGCTATGGAAAAATGCAAAGGAATCACCAAATCCAGACTTGATGCTGGGATGATTGGAAATGGGGGTGGGAATAATGCTTTTGGTTTGTTTTTCATTTTTTGGTGGTTTTTTTTCCCAGAGGAAGTGAGGTCAAAGTTCAGACCTTACCAATAAATGGGAAATATTCCGAAGAAATATTTGGTAGGCATTTCTAACTGCAGGTAGTCAGTGTGCTCATTCTGCTACTGAGAATGATTCAAATTATGATGAAATGTTATCGGTCTCTGGAAGGGATCTTAATGTGAAAGTGAAAACAATTTGCAATTACCTGTACTTACAGAGATTGAAGTAAAAGATTGAAATCCATTAACAGAGAGTGAATGTATTTGAGACATTGGAGACTTTAAAGCTTGTTGGATCTGTTTGTCTTGAATTAGTCAATACTCCTACTGTTTTTCAGAACACCTTAGTGTTTATGTACGAACCTAATGGATTTCTACAAATATTCTAGAAATGGACACAATTACAGACTTTACATGAATACTGAAAAACATCAATTTATCATCATAGGCTGTACAATTTACATATACCATGTAAGCATTTTGACTTTTCAGTAAACTATTACATTTTAATGTAGAGTATATATGTACAGTCTTACGTTAACTTTTGCCGGTTGAAATATGGAATTGTAGAAAAGTAAGGTGTATTAGAATTAATGTTGGTATACTGATTTTTAAAACAAATATTAAGGAGAGCACTTGTGATGAGCACTGGGTGTTGTATGTAAGTGATGAGTCACTAAATCCTACACCTGAAGCTAATATTATACTACATGTTAACTACCTGGAATTTGAATAAAAATTTGGTAGAAAAAATTATTAAATATAAAATGCATTTGTCTATTCTTATTAACATAAATTTCACAAATCTATTTTATCATTTTAGGCACACTTATTTTAAAAAAGTTTAACTCACACAAATATTTAACTAATACTTTAACCTCTTTTTGTATCTCTAATTTCTTTATTTTCTCTTTTTGTGTATTAATTTCCTTTTCTGAAAGATTGTTAAGAGTAGTATTTGGTACTCATTGGCTTGATTACACATAATTTTTCATGCATTTTGGAGAAAACATTTAAAAATAAAAACATTGCAGCTTATCGTTGTGAATATGAAATAATGAAATTGAATGGGCTCCAATTCCTGAATATTATGGAGAGGATATTATTTATAAAATATTATTTATAAAATATTTCCATTGGACATTTCATCAAAAATAGCACTACATCTATTTATCAGTGTCTAGTTTGTTAACAGTGCTAAATGATGCCTCTTTTACCCAAATATCTAATTTAATCATTGATCATTTCATGTCAAAAAAAGAAAGATGAAAGAGGGAGGCATTTATGGTAAATGAAGTTTAAAGTAAACAACCAGAATTCTCTTGCTCCCCAGTGTGAATTAACATATATATTGAGGTCTCCAAACTCCAAGCTCAGTTCTTTCTGTTCTATGTCATGTTATAAAATCTCTTTTTGATTTAGATTTTCATACTTAAAAATGAGACTCATAATCAGGCATTAATCAGTGTTAGAACAGTCATAGAGCAGTTCATACCATAATGAGATTTCTGAGCAGAAAGTAAGTAGACCCATGCATTATAAAGTCCTTATAGGATAAGGCCTTATTTCCATAGCCCCCCAAAAGTAGCTTGATTGTTCATTAATATTTAAAGTTTGTTCAGATCACCTTAGGAGGCTAGAGGTATGCTGGTTAAGAGCACCAGCTCTGACTTGTGTTCAAATCCAGACTGGGTGAACTTGAATGAGTTATGAAGTTTGTCTTTCCCTTAGTTTTTTTATTTGTGAAATGGGGATAAAATATCAGTACCTACCTTGTAGGGTTGTTATAAGAATTTATATTATATATATATATTATATGATACATATATAACAAATATATATGGTATATAAATATATAATACATACATAATATATACAACTACATACATATATACAACTACATACATACATATACATACATATATATATACATATATATATGTATATATATCTTGGTAGATTATCTGACCCATATAAGCCTAAATTTCAATGCTTTTTTAAATACAAATAAAAGTGAACAATATTAACTAAGAGCTAAATCATGATTCATAAGCACGTTTAATCAGATAACAATGTTAGTGTCCCAGTAATGTAAAATAATTTCTCAACATTTATTATACACCATATTTTTATATGGATATGTGGAATCAATTTACTGCTATGAGCTACAACAGTAACTGGTAAAACTATAAAGAATTGCTTAAGGGAAGGATAGTGTTTTATCTTTAGATATCTATGACTAGCTAAGTTCATTTGGGTAAGAGTAATTTTAGAAAGGAAAAAGAAAGTTCTTTTCCGAAATCAATGGTTCTCAGGTCCTGAATTTTTGATATATGTTATAAAAACAACCACATCACCAAAGTGATTGATGCCACATAGCATGTCTGTGTTTAGCTCACAGGAGAGATACTTAACTGTGTCTGTCGTTAGAAGTACTCAGGGGTATGATATACATGATCAAAAGTCATCAAACTCTTCTGTATTATTTTGTCTTCATGTCCAGATTCCTCCAAAGGACCTCAGCCATCTTCAGGTATAAATGGTAACACGCAGCCCCCTGGCAACGTGGGGCAGCCCCCCGCCTCTGCCATCCCTTCTCCGAGCGCCAGCAAGCCTTGGCGCAGCAAGTCCATGAATGTCAAGCACAGCGCCACCTCCACCATGCTGACCGTAAAGCAGTCCAGCCCAGCCACCTCTCCCACACCATCCACAGACAGACTAAAGCCTCCTGTCTCAGAAGGGGTCAAAACAGCCTCCTCGGGACAGAAATCCATGCTTGAAAAATTCAAGCTGGTCAATGCCCGGACTGCTTTACGCCCCCCGCAGTCTCCCAGTTCAGGACCCAGTGATGGTGGGAAGGATGAGGATGCCTTTTCTGAATCTGGTGAGATGGAAGGTTTTAACAGTGGTCTGAATAGCGGTGGCTCAACCAGTAGCAGCCCCAAAGTGTCCCCTAAGTTAGCCCCTCCAAAAGCTGGAAGCAAAAATCTCAGCAATAAAAAGTCTTTGCTACAGCCAAAGGAAAAAGAGGAAAAGAACAGGGACAAAAATAAAGTTTGCACTGAAAAACCAGTCAAGGATGAGAAGGATCAGGTGACAGAGACGGCTCCAAAAAAGACCTCTAAAATTGCAAGCTTGATCCCAAAGGGTAGCAAGATGGCAGCAGCCAAGAAAGAAAGCTTAATCCCCTCTTCCAGTGGCATTCCGAAACCAGGCTCGAAGGTGCCAACAGCAAAGCAGACCGTTTCACCTGGCAGTGCAGTGAGCAAAGAGTCGGAAAAATTCAGGACTACCAAGGGAAGCCCTTCCCAGTCCTTACCTAAGCCCATGACCACTGAGAAAGGAAGCACATCCAATTGCCCTGCTTCTTTGGAAGGAAGGGAGGCCAGCCATGCCTCTCCCGCTGGCTCAGGTGCTGCACTGGTGGCGCAAGGCGGTGGGCAGGCCACGGGGAATGGTGCTGTCCAACTCCCTCAGCAGCAGCAGCAACACAGCCACCCCAACACCGCCACGGTGGCTCCGTTCATTTACAGGTAAGATGGCCGCCACGCGTCCACCGTTCTGAACTTCTACAGGTCTTCCTCCTCAGCGCGTCCCAGCGAAGGTTACTAGAGCTGTTTTACATCATCTTTTTGGAACTTTCATTCGAAGATAAAAGACTGGATTTCATTTTCTAAGAAAAGATATCCAATATGCGCTAGTCCTCTTCTCCCTCCTCTTCCCCTCTTCTGCCCTCTCCTCCCTTCTTCTTAAGAACTTGAGGCCTTCAGAAGTTAACTTACTTGTTCTCAGAGGAAAAGTTAAACCCAGATGCCAGGACTCTCTCCTGTGTCTATTATGATTACAACTTATATTACTATTTTCATTATTAGTCTTTTGAAATAATTCTCAGGTTTTTTTTTTTAAGATTTTATTTATTTATTCGACAGAGATAGAGACAGCCAGCGAGAGAGGGAACACAAGCAGGGGGAGTGGGAGAGGAAGAAGCAGGCTCATAGCGGAGGAACCTGATGTGGGGCTCGATCCCATAATGCCGGGATCACGCCCTGAGCCGAAGGCAGACGCTTAACCGCTGTACCACCCAGGCACCCCATGAAATAATTCTCAGTTTTATAGAGCTTACAGATATTTTTGTTTTCACCCTTGGGAGAAAGTATGTCATGATGGTTAAAGGGGCAGGCTCTGGAATCAGAGGCATGTCGATTTAACGCCCTGCTCTGGCACTTACCAGCTGTATGACTTTCAGTAAGTTACTTACCATCTCTTAGTTTCATTTTCTTCATTTGTCAAATAGGAATAACAGTACCTACCTAAAAAGCTGAGAAGAATAACAAGGGTAATGCATATGTTTACTATATATTCTGGCACATTGTGTTTGTTAAATGTTGTTTCTAAGGCAGTGCTTTCCCAGCATAAAATTTATATTGCTTTCCTATAGCTAACTATAAGTTTCTAGGCCAAAATAATAACGTACATAGTTATTATATTTATGCTTCATTTATTAATTTGTTTTGGCATTATAATTATTATTTTATAAGGATTAAAATATGCCAATATATACTATATTTTAAAATATTAATTCTACTATGCAGTTATAAAAATAGCACATTCTGCCTATTGTGTGGTTTGTTTTAATTGATTAGAAATATGTCAGTCGCTGCTTCGTCTCCATTTTTATTCACTGTCTTTTCTGGAGGAGAGGTTTAGGGAAGAATAAACACCTGCCCTTTCAGCAGGTTGGCAGTTCAATAACAGGAAAGAAATTTTCTGAATAAGAAGTAGGATCTGCTATAATTAAGCAAGCGTCAATATTATATAGTTTAAAGGATATTAAATTTATTAAATGTATGGGTTTTTAAGTAAAGAAAATAATTATGAGGATTTGTTTTCCTTTGGTGAAAAACATAGGTGCTTTTCTGGTGCTTTATATACTCAGCAAAACAAGTTTCTAATTATCGCATTTCAGCTCTTTTTTACGTCTGCCTTTCTGCCTTTAGTAGCAGCAATTCATTTAAAACCTTTGTCTTTGGATCAGATGGGAGTCAGCTCTTTCTAACTCCAGAGTCCCTATCTCACAAATGAGGATTTAAGGTGTCGAAACCAGAATCCACATTTCAAATATGTAAGAAAAAAACCCATAAAGTTTTTTTTTTTTTTTTTTTTTTTTTTTTAATGATTTTTATTATATTATGTTAGTCACCATACAGTACATCCCCGGTTTCCGATGTAAGGCTCGATGATTCATTAGTTGTGTATAACACCCAGTGCACCATGCAATACGTGCCCTCCTTACTACCCATCACCGGTCTATCCCATTCCCCCACCCCCCTCCCCTCTGAAGTCCTCAGTTTGTTTCTCATAGTCCATAGTCTCTCATGTTTCATTCCCCCTTCTGATTACCCCCCCTTTCTTTATCCCTTTCTTCCCCTACTGATCATCCTAGTTCTTATGTTCCATAGATGAGAGAAATCATATGATAGTTGTCTTTCTCTGCTTGACTTATTTCACTTAGCATTATCTCCTCCAGTGCCGTCCATGTTGTAGCAAATGTTGAGAACTCGTTCTTTCTGATAGCTGAGTAATATTCCATTGTATATATGGACCACAACTTCTTAATCCAGTCATCTGTTGAAGGGCATCTCGGCTCCTTCCACGATTTAGCTATTGTGGACATTGCTGCTATGAACATTGGGGTGCATATGGCCCTTCTCTTCACTACGTCTGTATCTTTGGGGTAAATACCCAGTAGTGCAATGGCTGGATCATAGGGTAGCTCAATTTTTAACTTTTTAAGGGACCTCCACACTGTTTTCCAGAGTGGCTGTACCAACTTGCATTCCCACCAACAATGTAGGAGGGATCCCCTTTCTCCACATCCTCTCCAACAATTGTTGTTTCTTGCCTTGTCTATTTTTGCCATTCTAACTGGTGTAAGGTGGTATCTCAGTGTGGTTTTGATTTGAATTTCCTTGATGGCTAATGATTTTGAACATTTTTTCATGTGTCTGTTAGCCATTTGTATGTCTTCATTGGAAAAGTGTCTGTTCATATCTTCTGCCCATTTTTTGATTTGTTTATTTGTTTCTCGTGTATTGAGTTTGAGAAGTTCTTTGTAGATCTTGGATACCAGTCCTTTATCTGTAGTGTCATTTGCAAATATATTCTCCCATTCCGTGGGCTGCCTCTTAGTTTTTCTGACTGTTTCCTTGGCTGTGCAGAAACTTTTAATCTTGATGAAGTCCCATAAATTCATTTTATCTTTTGTTTCTCTTGCCTTTGGAGATGTGTCATGAAAAAGGTTGCTTTGGCCGATGTCGTAGAGGTTGTTGCCTATGTTCTCCTCTAGAATTTTGATGGATTCCTGTCTCACATCGAGGTCTTTTATCCATTTGGAGTTTATTTTTGTGTATGGTGTGAGATAGTGGTCAAGTTTCATTCTTTTGCATGTAGCTGTCCAATTTTCCCAGCACCATTTATTGAAGAGACTGTCTTTTTCCCACCGGATCTTTTTTCCTGCTTTATCAAATATTAGTTGCCCAAAGAGCCGAGGGTCCATTTCTGGGCTCTCTATTCTGTTCCATAAAGTTTTAAATATGCCATACTCAGCCCACTTGTGCATCTCAAAGATATTTTTCAGAAGCATCAGTCATTTCAAATCACCACAAATGAATTTCACAGAAAAGTGCAAATCTAAGCAGAAAGGCTGTACCTGCCAGCTTGACAAGCATCTTCCTGAAAGTAGCAACAGGCTTGTTTGTTGTCTGTTTGTCATAAAGTATCCAGTGGATACAAATTTAGTGGTTTCCATTTGAAAGAATTCTTACTATTAAGAAGAAGAAGGAGCACGGCTTATAGGTTCCAGTATGGGTCAGCTGTGTGTCCTTGCCAAATTGTTCAACCTCCGAGTTTCTGTTTGTGCTTTTTTAAATGAAGATTATAAGACTGAGGTAATAAAGCCAAGTAGCTAAGAGCATGGGGTGTGAAGGCTGTTTGTTCTACCATTGTTCAGAAACAACATTTTGTGTTGTTGAGAAGATGACTCCAAGAGCCAGTTTGCTTGGGTTGGAATCTTGAAAATGTCATTTATTAGCCATGTGACTTTGGGTAAAATATTTAAAGACTCTGAGCCTTGATTTCCTAATCTGTAAAATGGGGATGATAATAGAAGTTGCCTCATAAGGCTATTTTGAAGATTAAGTGAGTTAATATTTATGCAGGGCTTGGAACAGTACCTTCCACATAGTGAACAGTCTTCCCCAAATTTCAGTTTATAACCCTGTAAAGGGCTGTGGGTAAGAATATCCATGTTATGTTAAGTGTTTTAAAGATTAAGGTAACCCCATGTAAAGACTTTAGCATGGAGCCAGGTTCAGAGTAAATGACTTAGAAATGTCAGCAATTAGTTGTATCATTATGAATGATATCAGATAGTTGGAAATAAAACCATCTAATAAGAAAATTTCACATCATAGTCTATATAGGAGGAAATAGTTGCTGAGAGTCTTTTATAAATTAAGAATAATTTTATAAATGATAATGTAAATCTCCTCAAGGTAGAGTAGTCAATATTTAAGCTTTTTAACTCTCAGTGAAAGATATTTATACCACAGAGTCATGTCATTAGGATTCGTTTGGATTATGTGGCCCCTGATGTACTTTTGACTCTGCCTGCTCCAACCCCAGTGAAGAATTCTTCCTTCAAATGCCTGACAGACTTTCCTGGAGTTGCTAATTATTTGATAAGATAATAGTAATAATTGACTACTTTATAATGTTGTTGAGTAGTTAATGCAAGTCTGTATGTTGCAAGATTTATGTTCGTTCTCTCATTTAAACTTTATCATAAACTCATGAGAAAAGAATGTTATGTCCATTTTACAGAGATGAAGAATCAGAGATTTCAAATCAGGATAGTAATCATCTCTTAAAGTCACAGGACTAATAGGGGTTTGCCTTTGAACCCAAATACGCCTACAGTATACCTTTCTTTGCTCATCAGTTCTTTCTGCATCTATAGAAATAAGAAGTATTGTTACTAGAAAGATTCTGGCTCTAAAGATATGAACAGTAGATTGTAAAAGTCTCCATCAGAACTCATTTATGTTGGGACGTGCTTAATTGCTTTCAAGTAGTATATATTTAAAATACATTAAATCTATGTATATGTATAAACATATGTATTTTGATATTTGAAGATAATTAAATAACTTCTATAAAATGGGGAGATTGATGGCTGATGATGATATTTTTCCCCTTTTCTCAGCCCACTTCTAGGTCAGGCTAGGTTATTAATTATTCCTTCTGGGATTCTAATGTCTGCCTCATAATACTCTTTCTTACAAATTGAGTGTCAGAGTTCTATAAATATAATGTTGAGTTCTGGAAGTTGATGGATTTCATATTAGTCCTACTTCCTATACAATGCAAGGATGTTCTATATTAAGCTTTTATAACTCATTTATCACTACAATGTGATAAGAGTCATTTTGAACTTGGTATATCTTTATCCATTTAATGAGTGGAGATAACTGAAATCAAAGGTGAAAATTTTAAGAAAGAATATTTTAATATAATGTCAAAAGTTCCCAATATTTAGAACTATTTGAATGAAATAGGCAGGCTTTGTAAGTATTAAGGTGACTACCAGAGATAATTAAGAAGTGATAGAATGACAAGTTGCCATAGTTTAGGTAAAGGAAAAGCACCAAATACTTTTTCATTTATGTACTCATCACTCATTCTGCAAATACTATGTAATTAGAGTTACAAAGATTTTTATTTAAAAAAGCCTCTGCCTGCAGGTAGGTTAGTCTATTGGAGATAATGATAAAATATTTAAAAAAATAATAAATCTCATTGCTGTTATGGAAGCATATGCAAGAAATAGTGTAGAAGAGTCTTCCCAAGTCTTACATAAGGGTGGAGTCAGTGAATGTATCCAGAGGAGGTAAGACAAGAGATGAGATTTACAGCATGAGTCAGAATTTGTCAGGTGGAAGGGACATTGTTGTGGTATCATCCAAATCTGACATTCTATAATTTTACAATCCAAGCCTTATGGAACAAGTCGTAGGCAAATTATAAAGTGCTGGGCAAATGCTAGCAACTAAAACTACTACAGAGATAAGAGGTTGGGATGCATGATTCTTTGTGTGGGAGACTAAGGAAGAAAATTTAGAAAGAATCCATATTTTGCTTTTCCTTTCAGTCACTCTGTCCCCATACATCTTTTTTTCAGCTAGTCCTACTGGCTCTTTCCCAAAAACAAACCCTCAATCCAGTATTTCTGTCCATTTCCACCCTCCCTGTCCTGGTCCAGACCATGTCATCACCAATTCTTACCTAATTTCCAGTGAGTCTTCCAGCTTTCACTTTTGTTCCATGCTAGTAATGTACCCTTTACACAGCAGGGACTCTAATCTTTTAAAAGCATAAATCACATATGTCATTCCAATTCATCAAACAATCTATTGAATATCCATTACACTTAAAAAAAAAAATGAAACCCAACCACCTTGCCTACCTAACCTGGCCCTCTGTCTAACCTACAAGCCCCACTCAGACCACTCTCCCTGTAGTGCACTGAACCCCTGCCTTCATTCTGTGTCTCAACAAACTAACCTATCCTGCTCTTAGGGGCCATCCTCATAGATGATCTCTCTACCTAGAATGACTCTCTTCCAGAGCAAAGGGTACTTCTCATCAGCTCTCTGCTGACATGCTACCTCTTCGCAGAAGCTCTCTCCAGCCATCTATTGCAAATGAACATTCAGTATGCCTCTTGCCAAAATTATACGACATCATCCTCGTGTATTTTATTCATAGAGTTTCTCGTTATCTGCTATTATTTTGATAGCATATTAATAAGTGTGATTTCAGCCACTTCCAGCTATAATGTAAGCTCATTGAGAGCAAATCTTATCTTTTTTTATTTAGTAGCATAAGGCCCAGAATAGACCCTACCCACAGTAGGCACTAAATAAAATTGTTGAATGTAACACCGTCAACATTGGTTAGACTCACCTGTTATAAAAGAATAGAAAAATAAGCAAAAATGTGAAATGGAATAAGGAAAATTCTGAAATCTCTTCCTATAAATGAGATGCATAAGTGAAATATAAACAGCTTTAAAATATTTAAAGAATGAAGTATCTTCTCTTCAGGGCATTCATTCACTTATTTTTTTCCTTCTTTAAAGACTACCTACTAGGTTTCTACTATGCATAAGGCATCAAGGATAGAGTGAAACAGTACACGTCCCATATGTCATTTTTCTTTCATCATCCATAATATAGTAGGCAAGGGACTGACTCAAATCACTACAGAATGAAGCAGGAAGCGTAAAACTCTCTAGCAGTGAATGGGATTTGGTACATTGAGACTTCAAAACATGGAAAATTACTGCTAGCTTTTGGAATCACAGATAGTGGCACTTGAGCTGGGTTCTGAAAGATAAGTGGGACTTAGGCATCAGAAATGAGGACAGGAAAGGAGTTGTAAGACTAAAGGAACCATATAAACAGGATAAACACCAGATCTGTTGGGTAGTCAGTGAACAGAACGGGTTTCCTGGAAAGTGAAGGTTGATTGGAGCCTAGTTGTAATAGAAATTCTTAAATATCAGGCACTTGGACTCCCGTGTGTGTGTGTGTGTGTGTGTGTGTGTGTGTTTGTGTGTGAAGCATGGTCAGGAAAATTGCCGTGTCTTCCATGTGTAAAATGGATTGTTAATGGAAGAGGACAGCATAGTTTATACCATGTTCAACGGCTAGATGAGGGAGAAACTTCCTTTCAGAGATAGCTTTGTTAAGACTTGAATTAGAGGTCCCAATTACAGGAAAGAAAGAAAGGAGGAAAAAGAGCATAGTAAGAAAGGAAGCTTTATTTGTTCCTGTTCTTTCTCAGTTATTGGTGTTCTTTCTTGATCTACCCTTTATGCTGTCTTCTTCAAACTTATTTTCCTCTCCTAGAATTCAAAAATCGTTACCTTAGCTCCCTTCTTCCCATGTGCTATTTTTCTTACATTGCTTTTATGTGCATCGCTTTAGAGCTATATTCCTCACGACTGCAAAGATATATGGAGTCAAATAGTGAAATAGATAATCAATTAAGGAGAAAAGAAAAACCCAAAGATTTTTCCTAAACCTCGAGTTTTTTAGCAACCCCTAATAAATTTCAAAACAGCTATTGACCAGATTCATAAGTGCTATTTTGAGGTCAACATTCTTTTCCTTATTTTCTGACCACTTGTAGTAAATGCCAGGAAAGTGGTCTGTTGGACATAAAGCAAACATCTAAAGGCAAAAGGAAGCAGAATCAGGAGTGTGGGTAACACACACACACAGAGAACCCAGCCCTTAGATAAGGCAAGACATTGTTATACAGAGAAGAAAATCATCATGTGTCTTACACCTTTGAATTAAATATAAGACCCTCTATACACACTTGATTTGTAAAATCAGGTCAATAAAGTCTGAATTCTTTCATATATCTTGTACGACGGTATCATGGGTTCTCGGGAGAAATTTTTGTTGTAACCAGATTTTGCAAGATTTCAGATTTGCCTAGAAAGTGACATGGAAAATTGACACTTGAATATACTAGATGTATTACTTTACCTTACTGAAAGGTAAAGTATGCAAAACATTAATTCTGAAAATGCTTACTCACAGGGTTTTAAGTTTGGCTAATTTGTTGAACCAGTAAATTGAGGAGGAGGAGCTGTGAATTTACCAAGATTGAAATGTAGAACAGATAACCATCATGCAGTAAAAGCTTTTGTGAGCCCTGCAGCTACTATTACAGATTATGCTGCAATTGTGGTTTTATGTGAACTGGACATAATTGGTCATCATTGCAAACTACAGCTTATTGAATGCTTGCCTTGGTGAGCTGGTCTTTTGCTAGGTTCGATATAGATCTTTGCGTCGGGGAGCAGTTGAAACTCCCTCACCCAGCAGTATTTTGAAGATGGAATACAGACACACCACTAGAAGAGGGCCTGTTGTGTGGGATAGTGTTAAGAGCTGGCATTCTCTCAGCAGAGAAGTTTTATCAAATACCTTCTGTAGTTGGCTTACAGGGTTTACTGCCAGATTGCCCAATTGAACCACTGCTGTTTCTTCTTTCTATATTTTATTTGCTCTTGGAAAAATTCTAAGCTTACAGAAAATTTGCAAGAATAGTACAAAGAACTCCCATATATACTTCACTCAGAGCACCCAGAGACTTTATTCAGGTTTCACTGGTTGTGCCAGAGAGATCCCTTTGACTGATTAAGGATAACTCTTGAATCCAGTTGTTATGTCTTCCTAATATCCCTCAGTCTGAAGCAGTTCTTTAGTCTTTCCTTGGCTTTCATGACACTGACATGCTGAAGACGGACATTTGTAGAACTTTCTTAATTCAGGTTGGTCAGATATTTCCTCATGTTGAAATGCATATTCTGTAATTTTTGTCTAGAATGTCCAGAAATGTGCTGTGTTCTTTCCATTGTACCCTATCAGGTAGCAACAATATTGCTACTTCCCATTTTGGTGGTGTTAAATTTTCTCCCTCAAAGAAGATAATGTCTGCCAGGGTTTTTCACTCTAGAATTACTTTGCCCCATTTGTATTTAATAAGTATTTTGGGGGGAAGATATCTTGAGACTCTTCATAAAAAGTCTGTTCCTTGATCTACTTTTACCTGTAAGGTTGAACATCCATTGAGATTTCTTGCAGAAATTAATATTTTACTTTAATGGAAGTCAAATGATTTCTAATCCTACACATTCCTTGTGCATTTGTGCCTTGGCTTTCTTTGTTAAGAAAGAGATATCCCTTCTCCTTCTCCCTTCCTCTCTCCCTCTCTCTTCAAACTGTGTGGACTAATGGATTCCTGTTGTATTCAGTGGATTATAATCCATTGATATGTCTCCTTTAATGCTTAAATTTTCTCAGATTTCACTACCGGGATCCCCATCAGGCTGGCTTCTGCCCCCCATTATTCTTTGAGAATTTCATTTCTTTTTGGTGAAACTTCATTTTCTTTTAGGGTGTTCCAGGCTCATCTTGTCCTCTCTTGGCTGCAGCTTTTACTAAGGAGCCCTGATTTCTTTTTGTGGAGAGTGATATTTAGATACCAAGATCTCACTGCTCCCAGTGTATGTGTGCTCCCACATACACACTTATATCATTATTTTTCTCGGCATCTGTGAGCTATTTCTGATATATATATATATATATATATATATATATATATACACTCAGACAGACAGCCCTCAACTTTCAATGGTGGCAAAGCAAATATGCACTCAGGAGAAACCATACGCTGGAATTTGGTTTTTGCCCAGGTGAGTGATTCGCAGTAGGAGCCTCTCTCCGTGATGCTGGACGGCAGGAGGAGCCTCCGCTCAGCCCGCCCGTGATCATGAGAGTCAAAAACAGCTGCCCTTACAACCATTCTGTCTGCATACAACTGTTCTGCTTGTCACTTTCAGTACAGTATTCAATAAATTACATGAGGTAGTCAACACTTGGTTGTAAAATGGCCTTTGTGTGAGATGGTTTTGCCCAACGGAGGTTAATGTAAGTGTTCTGAGCACATTTAAGGTAGATAAGGCAAAACTATGGTGTTCAGTCTCTTAGCTGTATTAAATTCATTTTTGGCTTAACAGTATTTTCATATTTTCAACTTATAATGGGTTTATCAGAATGTAACCTTTTCATAAATTGAGGACAACATATATTTTCCCTTCCTATACTTGTATTTCCTTTTGTCAACTGAGAAACCTGGCTCCCATTATTCTCAATATATTTTCTTACTTGCTCAACCCACCTGAGTCTAACAAATCTCCCACCCACACTGAACTACTCTTCACCCTGACAGATTTCTGTACTTGGCCCTGGCTGTCACCTCTCTGCCTTCCCAACAGAAAGGAAAGAAGAAAGCAAAACCATTGGTGGTTTTGGAAAGATGCTTACTTTTCTTTGCCTTTGTTGGTTTTATAAATCAGAAACTCTAAAGACCATTAATTAATAATGCTGTCTCAGACCAGTTCTACCTGTGTTCATATTTGTGACTATATCCATATTAAGATGAATCCACAGAAGGATATATTTTTGATAGAAACCAATAAACAAGCGCCCATATTTATGAAATTTGAAATTTGCAGGTTGATAGTATCTAAGACTTATTGTTGAATTCCTTTAAGTGGAATGTATAATAGCTTCTTTTTCTTAAGAGTAATAATTTAAAGTAGTAAAGAGTAAAGAATAAAATTTCAGGTAGACCAGTAACTATTGTCACATTCAAATATTGTGTGTTATTAACTTAGTGACTGAGGTATCTGTCAGTGAAGGAGACCCTAAATGCACTAAAATAGTGTCCGGGGGCATTTGGATGGTGTTAAATTGGAGGGCAATGGTTAATAAAATAGTATTTAGAGGCAGCCATGTTCAAATATGGAATAATTATCTACCAGCTTGTTACATAGACAAATTATTAAACTTCTAGAAGCCTAAATTTATCTGTAGCACCTACATTATAGATGTCTTGATCTGCTCAGGCTGCTATAACAAAAATATCATAGACTGAGTTGTTTAAACAGCAAATATTTATTCCTCATGGTTCTGCAGGCCAAGAAGTCTAAGATCAGAGTGCTGACCCATTCCATGTCTGCTGAGAGCCTGCTTCCTGGTTCATAGATGACCATCTTCTCATTCTGCCCTCACATGGCAGAAGGGCTGAGGAGTTCTCTGAGGTCTCTTTTACAACACAAATCCCAGGCATCAGTGCTCCAGCCTCAAGACCTAATTAGCCCACAAAGTTTCCACCTCCTGATACTATCATATTGGAGATTAGTTTCCAACATAAGAATTTGGGGGAGGAAATAGACATTCATTCCATAACACCAGGATTGTTGTGACATGTAAGTGACGTGCCATAGATAAAATACCAGGCCTAGTATTTGGTACATAGTAAGTGCACATAAACAGGAAAGAGCTTTTATGTCAGTCATCAGTGAAGTCTAGACTCTTCACCACTACCCCCTGAGTAACAGATACCCATATGGAGAGCCTGGCTTATTAGCACTCTAAATAAATTAAATGGTATTTTTTGCAATGCTATATTTTACAGTTCAATAAGTATTTGTAACGTGTTGACCGTGTTGTAAATGCACAATAATTAGTCTTCACAGGTCATGTCTTCTAAATGTTTTAAAGGAACATCATGACGCTTACTTTTCCTTTTTCCAATCAGTATGAGGAAAATGCAGTATCAGTTTTTGTGGGTACAGTGGATGATGCCACTTTTGTAGGCACTGTATCTGTCAAAATGTACCCTTTGATTGGAGAACACTATTGATTCTGAACTCTTCAGAAATTGTTTCATAAATCAACCCCAAATCCTTTTATTTTATTAGAATGAAACATGTACAAAAAGAGAGGACATGTGGGAGTCTTTAGAGATTTAACTGAACTTCTTTGATCATTTGTATAAAAGTTAAATCTTTACCAGTTAGCAGTGATTGGCCCTCTGGAGACTGGAGTTAAAATCTGATTCCACTCTAACAAATAATGAGTGGAAATCCTGGAGAAATGGATGGTTCATAACATATGTAGAACAGAGATCCGGACCCATTTACTTGTACATACAAACCAAAGATGACTTCTAAGTCTTTTTAGTAATTATTTAAAATTTAACCTTTCCATGTTCCTTTCCTTGATTAATCTGCTTCTCTATTGTTGCTAATGTAGGGAATACCAAGGAAAATACACTAAAGAACTTGAAAATAAGGTAAATAGAAGTTTGCCTCTTGTGACTTAAAGTAAAAAGATAATAAAGAGGGAATCAGCCAGAAATACATACTGACAGATTAAAAAACAAAACAAAACAAAACAAAGGCTTCTGAGACAACACTGAGCTGTCAGAAGCGTGCATACTTTTTATAAAAGAGCCTCAGACAGGGGGTGTGGAGATGGCTGATGGGATTGAGTACCAGGTTTCATATACTGAGGAAGATAGCCACAGTCAGCTCCTGAGCAATACTGTCTAAGATCTGTTTGCTCAGAGCAAAGCAAAATTTCATCTTTCAAAACACGTTCTGAATATGCTTTTGCTCCATACAGATTTTTCTAGGGGAGCTACTGCGAATCTTTGTAACTAACATGACCACAGGCATTCAGGCTCCTGTAACAGCTGCTGATCTTGTTCTAATAAGAACCAATTGGCACTGGGCTTTAGAGAGCCATCACGGTGAACTACTTAATGTGACTCAGCTTCTGAGAGATCAGTCTGTGAATACTGAGTCTGCAGGACTAGAGGCCAATCCTGGCTCACAGCCAGTTTACCAAGGCGCCCTGCCTTTCTGAGGCTTCTTGGCAAGCAGCCAGGAAGCTTTCCCTGTGGTCTCCAATCTCACTACATACTCTCCATTTAAACTTCTTCAGCAAGTAACAAAAATCCTTAGAAAACTTCAGAGGATTTTATCCCTTCATTCAAAGACAGCTGGCTAAGGAACAGGTCAGGGAAGTGCAGTGGCCAGGAAGAAGTGAGTCCAAGTAGAACTGACTATAGTGGGCTTCAGCAGTGAGTAGCGAGGGGCTATCAATAGACAGGGCTATAGGAGAACCTGGGTGACAGAGAAGAAAAGAAATGGGCTACACAGAGAGCCAGATATATTTCCCACATTTTAATGTTAACCAGAAGCTTGGGGCGCCTGGGTGGCACAGCGGTTGAGCGTCTGCCTTCGGCTCAGGGCGTGATCCCGGCGTTACGGAATCGAGCCCCACATCAGGCTCCTCCGCTGGGAGCCTGCTTCTTCCTCTCCCACTCCCCCTGCTTGTGTTCCCTCTCTCGCTGGCTGTCTCTATCTCTGTTGAATAAATAAATAAATAAAATCTTTAAAAAAAAAAAAAAAGAAGCTTACTTGCCTCAGGAGAATGTCTTTCCAGACCTTTAGTAATAATAATGCTTGAGTTCATAATTATTTTGCAAGGCACATATTTTTCTTTGCTTTCATACATGAGGAAATTGAGGTTCAGGGAGGCTAAGTAACTTAGCAAGGTCACATGAGTTAGTAACTAGTTAGTTAGAGAGCCAAGTTTTACATTGAAACCCAGTGCATGCACCATTATACCATGCTTCCTTCCATGTTCTATGCTCCAATAATGCTAATTTATCACCACTATTTTTTTTTAAATTTTTATTTATTTATTCGACAGAGATAGAGACAGCCAGTGAGAGAGGGAACACAAGCAGGTGGAGTGGGAGAGGAAGAAGCAGTCTCACAGCGGAGGAGCCTGATGTGGGGCTCGATCCCATAACGCCGGGATCACGCCCTGAGCCGAAGGCAGACGCTTAACCGCTGTGCCACCCAGGCGCCCCAAAAAATATGGGTTTTGGGTTTTTTTTTTTCTTTTAAAGATTTTATCTATTTATTTATTTGGGAGAGAGAGCACAAGCAGGGGGAGCTGCAGACAGAGGGAGAGGGAGGGCACGCTCCCTGCTGAGCAAGGAGCCCAATGCGGGGCTTGAACCAGGAGCCCAATGCGGGGCTTGAACCAGGACAATCATGACCTGAGCCGAAGGCAGACACTTAACCGACTGAGCCACCCAAGCGCCCCTATCACCACTATTAGTAAGATTTTTTATTTATCAAATATTTGCTGAGTGCAACATATTGCGAGACCAGGGCTAGGCATTGGGGTACAATGGTGAGCTTAAACGTGGACAATGGAGTGTAGTTTGGGAAATAAGCATTGATCAAATAATTACACAGATTTTGCATTACAAGAGTATGAAGTGCTGTCAAGATAGATACAGAGAGCAATAAGTACTTATAATTTGGGACTTTACCTGAAAAAGATGATTCTTAAAGAGTCCCTTGAACTGAGACTTAAAGGGAGAGTCTTAATTGGATGAAAAGGGAAGGAAAATAATGGAGTGTAAAGGCCCTGTTAAGGCAGGGAGCTATGAGAAGTGGGTAGAAGACTCTTGTGACCACAGGGGAGAGAGACAAGAGGAGTCCTGTGCAAGATGATCCTGGAGAAGCAGACGGAGATCAGCCCATGCAAAGCCTCATAAGTTCCCTAAAGCTTTCACCCAGGACACCACAAATGAGGAGCAGACTTATTGAGAAAAGATCATAAGTTTAATTCTATACATGATGGGCTTTAAGATATCTTAGTGACAACTAAGAGGTAATGTCAATTAAACAGTCGTGATACACATCTGGAATTCAAAGGAGAACGCTTGGTTAGAGTTTGAATTTGGGACTCACTTGTGACTAGGTAATCATTAATACTATGAATGTGTTTCAGATCATCTAAAGAGACTACATTGAAAACTGGATGAAGCTTAGGATATTGTTTTGAGGAACCCACAGTTTTTGCTCTCTGTATCCCCTTCTTTTAACTACCCAGCACCACAACATTGAATGATGGGGTAAAAGAGAACAAGAGAGGGGAAAAGTAGCATCCACAGAGAATGGAGTATAAACTGGGAGATTTTTGTCATAGAAGCCAGGGTAGGGCAATTTCATGAAAAGAAAACTGGTCTTCTGTTCTAAATGCTGCCAAAACATCAAGGAAGGTGGAGACTAAAATGTATTGATTTTAGCAACATTGAGGTCTTTACTGGCCTTTATGGTACATCCTGTCACTTGGATAGTATATCCTCTTTCCGAATTTTGCCATGCTTTTTATATTCAATTTTAAGTTAGAATAAAATAAGGACAGTCTGCCAGAAATCAACAGAAACCATTTGTATGAATTCTTGCATAGCTCTTTCTTTTCTATATCAATCCCTGCATATACACATACATCCATATATACAGCAAAAAGTTTTCCATGATTTCTTAAAATCCTAATGAGCTCAGAGTTTCTATATCTGTCAGATCAATACAAAGTACTTTTGGTGTCAGTGACTGTACTTTATTTTCTTTCGAACGATACCAGGATTTAAAAGTAACATATTAATTAAAAATTGATTCAGAAAAAAAATAACTGAATTTTTCTTTCACATCTAAATGTTCTCTATAGATGTCTTTAAAAGTAAGAAATATTTAGTGACTTCTTGCCATGGTCCAAACCCAGTCATGCAAATTGGACTCCCAGCAAATGAGAAATCTCCAAAGGACACAGTCTAGCATACAATGCTATATTACTATGTCTCCATCTGTGTCTTAGTAGTTCATGCTGTAGATTTTTTTAAGATGTGGTGATTTGGATCAAATATATGTAGATTTTGAAGCTGCATCAGGAAAGATCATGCCTCTTAAAACATTTGCCTGTGCATAAAAGGAAGAAGCAATGCATGAAGTAAGATTGGAATATCAAAATATATGCAGACCATCTGTTGTGTGCTTTTCATTTGGTTAGACCTACTCCCTACATGTTAATTGCACACACAAATACATACAAATGTACATACACACACATAAACATATAAAACATAAGGAGATGAAATTTTAATAGTGAGAATCTGGTTTTGATTGACTTTAATGTTTCTCAAATTTATTTTTATTTATGCTTCCAATTTTAGGACATATTTTCTAGAATTTTCATGGAAAAATCATTTGAGGGGTGCTTTCAGTACTTTTATTAGTTATTCTCACAAGAACACAACTTAGCCAGACTGTCTAAAACAGCAGAAAAAAAGTTGGATCTTTTCAAGTCTTTTGCTTCCTCCAAAATGCAACTCTTGGTTATTACAAGCTTTCAAGTTTAGAAGAATCTAAGAAATCTGATTTAATACCTTACTGCTACTTGGGTTGTATATGAAAAGTAAGGATCATCTCTTACAGATATTTTTTGAATGTCTCTGTCATAAGGTAATGCTTACTTAATAGAAAACGTTTACCATGTTGATTTCTGCTTGTACTAGAGAACTTTGAGTCGCTGGTGACAGTTGCTATTTGTTTTTGTCTTTTTGGTTAATTTCAGATCACATTCAGAAAATGAAGGTACCTCTTTACCATCTGCTGACTCCTGTACCAGTCCTACTAAGATGGATTTATCATATAATAAAACTGCTAAGCAGTGCCTAGAGGAGATATCTGGTAAGTGACCTGATTGATGGGTAGGTCAAACCTCAGAATTTTTGCAGTCTCTCCATAAGTCTTTTTATTAAGTCTTATTTGTGCTATACTGTTTTTTCTTAAGCATAAATGGACTGTGTACATCCCATGCTTCAGAGATTCTTAGATATTTGGCTGTTGTGCTCAGGGTGATCTCTTTGTTCTTCTGTGAAGAATTTTGTGAAGAATCATAGTGCTTTTAGAGGTTGAGCTCTTTAGGTCATTATTGCCCTCAGTCAAGTTCAATATAATCAGAGAAAATCTGGAAAACTTTCTATTGTTAATAAGACAGTCCTTGAATATATTTGGAGATATAAAAAAATGTTAGGGATCAGATGTCAGTGTAGATGTTCAATGGCCAATCCAACCCTCTTTTCAATTCAGTATTATTTAGAACACCCCTACATGATGGCTCCAAATGTGTATTTAGGACAAAATCTAATTATGGAAATATTTCATTACATATAAATAATTCAAGAAAAAAAAAAAAAACATGTACATACCCCAGACACAATTTGTCAGAGTTTTCAGTATATAAAACAAACTTCTCTGTATTAGTCCAATTTTTTTTTCTAGGACCCAGATAAACGTAGGCATATATGGAAGGCCTTTGGTGTGATTCTATTATATAGTTCTGTATTTATGTGCAACTAAGAAAGCTCTTAGCAAAGTATATGCTCCTAAGGGGAAAAAGAGTTTAAGAACATTTAATCTAAGTGTAAAAACTCATAGAAATAGAGGTATGTCTGTTATTCCAATAAGTTTCTGGTCAGCCCTTGTATATTCTGAAGAAAAAAATGAAAAGAACTATTTAATTTTAAAAAAATTGCTATTGTACTCCAAGAATCCAAAGTATTGTCCTGAAGCTCATGAAAATAACCGTATCACAAATTCAGGGGCTAAAGAGCTTCTCCACTTTGATGGACTTGAAAACTTTGGCCGCCATCAGCCATTACTGCAATATCCACCAGTAGATATTGACCACATGGATAGCACAACATCACGAGGGGTCCTTTTAGAATTATCCGTGGCATCATTAGGCATCAGAAGTTTGTGTGAAGATTACAATGGGCCAGTGCTGGGTAAAGGTAGAAAAGGTGATGCCAAGACATAGCTATCAGGATGGTATTTGCAGATTTTTCAAGTAATTGGGGGAAGTTTTGGCTTTCCCATAGCTCCAGACAGTCTCATAATCAGAATGATGGTGTATATCTGTATTGTGACTAGATATTTTAAAACTTGGTGTGGCATGAAGATTCATATACTTCACACATTTCTTTATTCATGAATGTCTTCAATTATGTATCAATATGCCTATGAAATACTAGAGCTCAAGTATGTAGGACAAAATGTGTTTAGTACAGTTTGAATTCCAATTTTTATGGTAATTTCACAAAGGAACATTGTTTCTTTGAAATTTATATATTACTGAGTATCTCTGATTAAATAAATAATCCATATTTGATTTTTTTCCTCTGGCTCCTTATGCTATCCACCGTTTGATCATTTTTTCATATTTCAGTTAATATTTCCATTTCATGTCCTGACATTTTTAAATATAACACTTGGAAGTGAAATATAAACTAAACTTTAACATAATATAATAATTTAATGGATTTATTAGGAGGTATAATATTATTTTGCCTTTTTATTAATTATTTATATAGAATCATAGATCTGAGTCTGTGATTTAGACAGAAATATAATAAAAGAAAGAAAACAGCAAATAAATGGTGAAATGAGTCTTATCTGATTGTGTCATTTCTGTTATTTGTTTAAAATGATAGTAAAAATAATAAAAACTTCTCTAATGCAAACTTGAGATTTCCTGGAAGAAAGATGATATTCATTTATGATTAGTAAGCTATAAATTGAGTACTGTAATTGGAAGAATCTAAGTGAGGGTATACAGGCAGACCAGTGATGAGAGAATTGATTAGCATACCCTGGCCTTTCTTCCAGTAAGCTTGTCTTCTAATCCCTCCTGAGCTACTTATGCTCATGGTCCTACCCTCAATCTGGGCATCATCAAGACTCGGCAGCTTCTCTATAGCCTCACTTCCAGGCACCCCACTCTTGCTGATTCCCTCCTGGCTTTTCAGTGTTCTTTCTTTTGTTCCAACTCTACCAGTGGTTCTACTAGGATTTCTAAATTCTGATTTAAATATGGATCCCATTTTTAAATCCCATTTCAATGGGGTCTAAATATTGATCCCACAGTCTTTTACGGACCCTCGCCAAACTCTGCATATTCTCCCCCCCCACCAACCCCCGCCCCACCAATTTTTCAATACTGTGCTGAATTCCTGTGGTAACTGAATGCAGTTTGACTTTTGCATTTACCCTTTACTCTTGCTCCCCTCTCACTTCATTTGATAAAATCACAGGCCTGGTTACATCCAACTCTCCACCTGTTCCATACCAGCAGTGGATGAACCTGGAGAAAAACACGTCCCATGTTGATGTGATTCACTTTTCACTTATGGCCCCCCAAATTTAATGAATATTTAGTGCTGTCTAGCAGTCATTCTGTATTTCTCCAGTCCATTCACTCTTTTTTTTTCTTGTAATCTAAGAACACACTCAAGTTCTTAATAATAATAGCACCTATTTTATTTATTCTTTTTTTTTTTTTTTTTTGGTGGGGGAAACCATTACCCTATCAGTCATTGCTTTAGTGGTTCAAGTGAAATTGACCGAAGCAGACCAAATCAGAACAACCTTTTCCCTTGACCACAGTGACCCTTCAGGAATGGACATGTGACCCAATTCAGTTTAGTCAGAATTAATGAGAATAAATTTCAGAACTTTTCCTAAGACTATTAGAAGAGAGACATGGTTTTTCCACTGGACCCAAAGCTAATCAAAAGAAGCTTGGAGCTGCTGGCAGTTACCTTCACCCTCAAGTGAAACAAACATGGAGAAAACAGAACCAAGAACAGGAGAGAATGAGCTCAAGGTCATGGTAGGAAATGTCTGAGCCCCTGTGAACAAGCTATGCCTAAAATTATCCCTCTCTCCTTCCCTGCATTCTTCTGTTTTGTTCCCCAGGGAAAAAATCTCTTTTTATGCTTAAACGATGTGAAAAGCATCCCTATTGCATGACCTGCAAGATGTGTGACATGTAAAGATTTGTGATACTGTTAAGGAGCAAACTTGAATGGGTCACACTGAAAAGCAGGTTTGTTAGAGAGATTCATGAAGTTAGCCAGGAAACTTCGCTCTTTACACTTTCATCTACACAGTAATTCACATGAAGCTATAAAAAACATTGTCTTTATGATTAAATGGTAGTGGAAGTTAAAATGCAGTAAAATAATGGTGTGAAGAAACATATCAGAAATGAGTGACAATAAAATGGCATACAGGAGAAAACTCAAGACTTTTTCGATTTGGTGACCTTCTATCCCTCTGAAGCCTTTATGTATATCATTCAAGTTTCCTATTGTCATTTTCTTAGCGGGGGAACCTAGTGATATTTACCCAATCTAATAATGGGGCTTCCATTAATTATTACAGTCAGGTGGAACATATTAAACAATTTGTGGCAATGGATGAGTGAGATTCTTACCTATCCTTTAAGATTTATGCCACAACCTCGATACTCTTAAGTCCAGCCAAAGTGATGGTTCAGATTTTACTGCTTTGGCTTGGGTTTCATTCTTATAATCATTGACAGAAAGAATTTGGCCTCAGAGACCATTCCTTTCATCAGGTGCCAAGAGATCCTGCCAAATGTTAAATAAACTGTATTTTTTAGTCCACTGGAATCATTCAGGGAAGTTTTTAGGATTATTTTTTTGTTTTTTGTTTGTTTGTTTTATATAAGTTAACACTTACCCTTTTTTTGTGCATAAGGCTTTTTACCAACATCTACAACATCTGTTTAATGCACTTTTTAACCTTTATCGAGAATTTATACTCAACTGAAAAATATTGAAAGTGCCAGACTGACTTAGTATTAGCAAAACTGGCATGCCATTTGTAAAAAAAAAAAAAAAAAAAAAAGGAATAACATAATAGGACGAATTTGGGAAATCATTTTAGAAGTGAAATTTAGATTAAGCAGAAGGATAAGCTAATAGTTACATGTGTTTTCTGACTTACCAGACTTTGTCTTGAGTAATGGTCAATATCTGGTATTTAAAACTTTTATAAATGATTACGTAAGTTGTCTTTTCCTTGAATGTTTATAAAGATTAAGAAATCAAGCTCAGGTAATTTAAATCAATTTCAATCTCTTACTTAAATAGCCACTTTATAATTATCTTTACTAAAAAGCTGAAAAGCATTCCTTTTTAGAACATTATAGCAGCTATGCTTTATGTTAAGTCTTGACAAAATTAGAGTGATTCTCGTTTTTAGTATTGATCGTGTATATTCATCTCCGATGCACCAAAGCTTCTTCCTCCACCTTGTATAGCATACATTTATATGGGTGAATACAATAAGTATAATTATACCCATAAATGAATGCACATCCAAAGCAAGCAGGTATAACTGCCTCTAGAGAAGCAATAAATGGATTCCCCACTGTCGTTCAGGGTAAATTGATGAACTGACGTAGTTCCAAGGGAAAAGCTACTATAGGTGCAAGTTGACAATGAAATTTTTAGCTAAAGAAACAAACAAAAATACCCTTGTGATGTTTTCTGTTAGGCTTATTTCTTCAAAACAACCAGTTCCTCCTTATCAGCCCCTTCCTGGGTCCATTCCTACTCAAGGATTATATTTCCTGATCCACTGAATCAGGATGGACCGTGTGATTTAATTTGACCAATGAAATGTAAGGGGAAAAAATGAAGTGGGCCATTCCTGAGCATGAGTTTTAAGAACCAATGCTTAGTTCTCTCATCTCTTCTCCCTCTGTCGTAAGATCAACATGTCTGAAGACTGGTATTGCTTTTTTAGCATGAGTCTTAGTATAAGGGGTCTGGATCAGGGCTGCAGCCAACAGAGTGGACATTAATGTGAGCACAAGTACATCTTTGGTTTTGTAAGCCACTAGAACTTCTAAAACATTTGTAGATTCAACGTAACTTAGTCTAAGCTAGAATTCCTCCACCTTGGCATTACTGACATTGTAGTCTGCATAATTCTTTGTTGTGGGGGGCTGTCCTGTCATTGTAGGGGTATATCAGCGTCATTGGCCTCTACGTGTCTGAAGCACCATCTCCCCAGTTGTGACAACTGAAAATGTTTCCTGATGTTGCTGAATGTCCCCTAACCCACTTGAATGTCCTCAACCCAGCTGAAAAACACTAGTCTCAGCCTAGTGCTTAGCAAAGTGAGGTTCCAGAACCAGCAGTTTCTGCATCACCGAAATATGTTAGAAAGGCGAAGTCTCAAGCCCCTTTCAGACCTACTGAATGAGTAGGGATGGGGCTGGGGCCCAGCAAGCTATAACTTGATGAGTCCTCCAGGAGTTCTGAACATTAAAGTTTGAGAACAGCTGGTTTAAGCTGCTTGGTACACAAGTTCATTTGCATCAGAAGAGGGTATAGTTATTGCTTTCACTTATTTTGATGTCTAAAGCATAAGAATTCCCTTTTTTGTGAATCTGTAAGACTCGAGAGTACACTGCATGTGTACTTTAGTGTAATACATGTCAGACAAATTAAAGTTTTATAGCGTCAGTAAATTTGCTATAGTCTTATAACCCGGTGATTCACTGGGTCACAATAATTTCAAATAAAGAAAAAGAGGTGTATTGCTTAGGAATCCAGAGGGGAGTGGCATTTTGATCTTCTAAGAAAAACACTTTGTAAAATGATGTTTTTATACGGATAATCATCAGTTTCTATGATTTGACATTTGTACCCTCATTTAAGCACATTTTATATAAAAAAATTTTTTTTAAAGACCAAAGAATTGAGAATCAGTATTCACATTCACAGGTTTATTCGTTTGCTTAATTGCAATTTTTTTCTACAAATAATTGTAAAAAATTGCTTTTCATTTAATTCCCTTTTATATATGTGTGTGAAACAGATCTAGGTATGATCTGCCTTGAGGTTGGGCTAAGAATTAATTAGCTTTGCAAAGTAGGTTATTATCATATGTAAAGGTATAGGCAGTGTATATTATAATGCTAATTTATATAGTTAAGAAATTGGGCATTTCCCCTAGTTGAGGTAGGCAATAGGAAGTGAAAACTTAGAGGTAATTTGATCATATTAGTTCAGAAAATAATGGAGACTTGTCAGTTTTAATGGCACAAATATTTCTATGTATTTCTCCACTTTCCTCCTTCTCATATAGAATGTTTACGGGCAGAAAAATCTCAAAAAAAATTTTTTTTAATGCTCTTCTTAACTCTAAATAGTACACATGGCCCCTACTAGACCTAATAAGTGTTTTAAAAGTTTTCCTAAAATCAGAATTTCCAGGTGCTGGTGAGCATTCACAACCAGTACAAGATAAATATAATTGTACTGATAAATTGTACTGATAAATAAAAAGATCTGATAAATCTGTATTTATTTATTATAAATTTATCTGTACTGATAAATATAAATATAAACCTACATTTATCTTGTAGGTTTTCTGTTTTTATTAAAATATTAAAAAACAAAGAGCTGCCGCTGCTGCAGCAATAGGTTTATGGACTAGACCAGAAAAATGCTCAGTATCAAAAAACATAATGTACATTTTATATTTTTTGTGACATCATTATTTCCTGCATACTTGGCCATCAACTTTTAATTATGTGCTTTGAGTGAAAATACTGAGGAAAATCCTCGAGTCATTTTCTTTGCTAATTTTTGCAGGAAGAAATCTTTCTTTTTATTGTCATGTTAGGATTTTACTAAGCAGCTTCAGAATAACAAGCCCTTGAAAGATGAGGTGAGGTCTTTCCCTTTAAAGCATTATCTGCCAGCCAGTGGAGAGTGTCATGCTACATTTTTTAGGTCCTTTACACTCTTGAATTTGATTTGTGCTTTTACAGCACAAATCCCAACATTCAGAAGGCAGATCTGCCTGCTTCAGCTGCCTGCAGCTATAGAGAATTAGTCTGTCATTCTCCGAGTCAGAGAATGTGTGAGTGAGTGAGTGAGTGTGTGTGTGTGTCTGTGTGTCCGTGTCTGGGGCCGGGTGGCCAGGAGTGATTTAAACGTGCATAGGGTTAATAGTGTAGCATCTCGTTCAGGCTTGGCTTTGAAACCTGTGGCATTCTAGGCTGGACAGCCGCTTCCGTGCTTCTGTTTTAATTTAGCAGGATGTTTGCTGCCATGGCAGCCAGCAGCATCCACTGCAGCAGCAAGGAAGGGCCATAGATCTGAGGATGCAGGTGGAATACTAAAACACCAGCCGCTCGTGCAGCACGGGGCTCCAGTGCTTCATTTCTGCTCTTAGGGGGCTCCGATGCGGAGGCGGTACGTGCTGCACCGTGTCAGCTCATCTAGAGTCAAAGGCTGCAGACCTAGATCAGTGGAGGGCTGGTGAGAGGTAGGGAAAAGAAAGAAAGAAAGAAAGAAACCGTGAGAAATATCACTGGTGCCTCACTACCTCGCATTTGGGAGCACAGAAGTGGTAGAGGGAGATGTGGACCCATCGTGCTGCTGAGACATGTGATTGGATGAAGACTGGAAAACGTAGTGGGCTTCCTCTGCTACTTTCAGCTGGAGCAGTGTCTTTGGTGAACTCTTTTCTGCTTCAGATACACTCAAGCAAAATGATTGTAAGTACTGCTGATTAGAGAGAGAATGTGGCAAGCTCAATTGTGGGCAACTGATTAATTGTACTGTCGCTCTAGAATGTTACGTGAATGTTGGCGCCTGTTGGGGCTTTTACTGAAGTGCATGTGTTAATTAAAACCAAAAAGGCCAGTTGCTCTCTCTGTGTAAGAAGACAATATGAAGTCCAGTTGAAAAGAAGAAGCCCCTAGAAGAGCCATGCAGCGGCCGGCTGAACTCTCTGTGTTTCGGAGCAAAGAAGTAAGGAGAAAGGGAGCCTGCCTTCAGAAACAAAAGTCTCTCACCAATCTTTCCCTGACCAGCGAGGGGGAGAGGAGACCCACTGTGCGCATTTCCAACTGGTTTGGAAATGCTGCAAAGGCCAGCCAGAGGGAATCCGACTATGCGGAGAGGCGTTCGCTGTCCAGATTTCTCTCGCGCTCCGTGCAGTCCCTGTACCACGGCAGCGGCCCGGGCGCCTGGAACCTCCTGCCTGCCAGCCAGTCGGGCAGTGAGGGCTTAGAAGACTGGTCTTCCAGAAGAGGCCTGGAAGGCGAGAGTGATGAAGACAGCAGGTCCGAAGATGAAAACGTGTCCTCCAGGCAAAGCAGCATCAGCAGGAGCTGGGCTGAGGAGGAGGGAGAAAGCTGCCTGCGGGAAGGCACGGCCCATCTGGATGAGGATGTGATCCTCACAATGCTGGGCGACCTGGAACAGGCACTTTACACTGACTTGTTGGGTAAGTCGGATTTGTTCCCAAAAGGAGGACGGAATTTTAAGGAGCTGCCCGTTTGCATTAGCTAAATAGCTTCCATTCTCCCGACTGGATATTTAAAACTCTAGTGGCTCAAAAAAAAATTTTTTTTAATTACTTGTTGCCATTATTTTCTTTGTAAAGCTGAACTTTGAGAACCAGTCGTAAAGTCTATTTGGAGAAAATAAATAGCAGCATTCTGCCCTGGGCATTATTGGCCTGGTATCCAGGACATTCTAGACATCCATAAAGGAGTGTTAACATTTTAAAATTGCAAACATGTTTGTTACTTTGTAATTAACGGGACCTATTTATTGAATTTCCCTCAAGGTGACCTCACCACCAATATGGAATGAACAATGAAGGGCCTCTTGGGTAAATTTCTTGTATAGTCAGTTTCTTCTGCTGCCTCAGTGGTATCCAAAGAGATGGCCCTCATTTGTACCTCCGTGACAAGCACCATGCATGCTAGTAACACTTTTAGAAATGCAGAGACATCTTTTGACAGCTTTACTCACACATTGGTTTTTTTTTTGTTTTTTTTTTTTTTTTTTGGTGTTTGGCAAAAAATTCTCCTGAACTTGTACATTGTAACTATTTAAACTGCTGTGTTGATGACTGTGAACTATTTTTATACTTTACAAGGTGGGCCTTTTTGATGACATAAGTCTCAGTAATAACTTCTGACATAATCTTTAATTAACAAGATATGAAGATATCTGAAATGAGTCTTCTATTTTGTTTCAGTTTGGGCTTTGCTGCTGCCTAAATAGCCAAACTGTATCCATTTTAGTTGCTATGTCTAACTAAGTGTTCTGCCGAAGTGCATTTACATCACACAGTCCCTTTTTCAAAAATCCAGAAGTTTTAAACCATTGACCACATCATATTTTGCTAATATATATGTTTACAAGAAAACTTCATGTAAGACGAAAGAATTAAACCTGACTGGTGATCTCTTTGTTTCTGGTTCATACAACTGATGCTAAATGTAGATGTGTTTTTATTCTCTGTGTAGACCCTCCTGTTACCAGATGTTTGATGAGGCTTTCTGGAATCTTAGTGAACCAGCGTTAGAAGAAGAAAGCTTAGAGAGACAACAGAGGCAAATATTGGTCAATTTTTCATGTCAGTTTGACTTTAACAGAGTACTGTTTCACAGTTGTGGGAATAGTGATTTTTGAATCAGAATCTGAATGCACCAGGTGCACAGACATAGATTTACTTCTTCACTATTGTGTGATTTCTGTGATGAACTGTTTCTCACGAAAGACCTCTATGCACTACAAAGGCATGAGAGGGGGCTTACTCCTTAAGGATCTTTTTATTTTTTTGATCCTCTGAAACTGCAGAATCAAATAATATTCATCTTTTGCCTTCAAAGTAGTAGCATTTATCTTGTTCCAAGTACCTTGTATATAAGTATTCTCAAAGCTATGAACAGAGAGCAGTCCCCTGGCAGTATTTGTTGGTTGCTCTGTTAAATTATACCATGCTGTACGTGGGTGTGTAGATGACATATGCCTTTTTGTGCATAAATAACTTGGAGCATTACTGTCAGAGCATAATCTCTCAATAGAAGTCTGTATATTCCATGGTGTTTAAACTGAGCGTCTGCTTATTATATTTATGGGATTATTCTTTTTAAGGCTTCCCCTACCCCAACTTATGCAGTATTCAAAAATGCAAGTGAAAAAGTAAGGAAGAATTTATTCAAATAGTTTTGACATGAATAATCATATCAGGATAATGAAGCACTCCAAAGCAATTTCCTAAATAATGATGCATGTTAAGTTGGTAAATAAATCCAAGCCCAGAGCACAGAGGAATTTCAGGATTTCTGCCACGTGTTTGACTAGGTTCTGCTTCTGACTCAAAATGGCCTCTTCCAAGTTAATTTTTAGGCAAGGTTCCTTGAGTTCAACTCTTTAATCTTTAGCATCCCAATAGATCAGACAACGGTCTGTACTATAACTATATAGGAGAATATTTAAAAGGTAATTGGCTATGTTTTGGCTGTTTTCTGCCCAAAGTATCTGACTTAAGAGGATTTGAAAAATTTTCATCCAAATCACTGTTGGGGTCATCTATAAAATTAGGGTTCTCAAAATAAATCTGGCAGCTGTACTCTAAATAATAACATTTGCAAAGTAGATGGTGTAGAGGACATAATTCTCTATGAATCAGGTTCATTCATATATAATTTGACTTCCTATTAAAAGATGACAGTGCTGGCAGTGTTGATTACAATGTATATAATTAAAGCCTAAAAAGTAAGAGCAGGACCACACAGATTAAGTGGCCCATCTGCCCCTAAGCAAAAATGTAGAAGCCGCTATTTTTCCTAAAGGAAGCTTCCTGAGTGTCAGGATAGTAAGGGCTTACACACATTTTCCAAAATGGTATATTCTGGAATTCACTTTACGTTTTTAACATGGTTGTAAACTGCTTTCTCATTGCTTATTAAGTATCCTCTATAAGTGGGGCAAAGAGTAGGTCTCAGCTGAGCCTTAGTGGCTTTGAGATTATGGAAGTGAGAGGAGATAAAACACTTTTATGACTGAATGAATTTTTCATATATATATTTTTTCTCCTAACTTTTATTTGTTACTAAATGTGTCATTGTACTTATGCTTTTACATTTGGCCTTTTCAGTTGAGATTCCCTTCCCTCCCCCAATCTTCTAGACATCATTTGGATACAAATTTATAGGATGTTTCAGATTTGTGTAATCCTAAAGGGGTTTGTAGTGTATTTAATTGTATTTTGACTTTTGCAAGTCATTGAAAACATTCACTGCAATAAATTTTGAGTTGGTTGTTGTCTTCCATAACATGAATGAGGCAGCAATTAAGTTTTGCTCAATAAGGACTGGGAGGAAAATATCCATTTGTCTGATTGTCTTGAACAGTGCAGTGACATATGAGTGAATAATGTGATGAATAAAACCAAAGGAGGAAAGGAGGTTGTGGTTCTGAAATATGAGAGAAGCTATATATAAACAAAAATGGATGCACTTGGAAAAACCAAGGCTCTAAGATGCCTGTTGGATTGGAAGAAGGATATTTTTATTTATTTATTTATTTATTTATTTATTTATTTATTTATTTATTTATTTAGATATATTACGTATTTGAGAGAGACTGAGCATGGGGGCGGGGAGGGGCAGAGGGAGAGAATCTCAAGCAGACTCCACGCCGAGTGGGGAGCCTGACTCAGGCTGCAGGCTCTGCGTGGGGCTCGGTCCCACAACCCATGAGATCACGACCTGAGCTGAAACTAAGATGTTTAACCACCTGAGTCACCCAGGAACCCCAGAAGAAGGACATTTAAAATATGAAGATGTGAAAAAACATTTCGTGAAATGGAATGTCTGAAAATACAATGTTCCTATAATTTATATTAAGAAGGTATTGAAAATAATTCAAATATCAATGCTATTAATATCCTGGCAGTTGACAAGTGGTTGAGATGCAACTTGTACAGTATAAGAGTTCTCACAGAGGGAAGGGGCCCAAGGACAGGGATGTGTAATGGTATATTCTATGACCTCGTGTAAGGTCAATAACTATATTCCCTCCTCCCTCCAATAAAGGTCATCTCAATACTTCCCTCCTTTAAGACTTGTCAGTTCTTACCATCACTTAGAAACTTAGGCTTGTTACTGTATGAAATCTTATATTCTGATACTGGCTTTAGTGCTTCTTCAATTTTGTCTCATTCTTCACTATTTCTTTTGCCCACTTGGAGCAAAATCTCTCCAATCACCTCTGCCACCTACACCTTTGGCTGTAATGATATTTTGACCTTTAAGATTTTCCTTACACTCTCCTTCTTTATCTTCAGGGTTTTACCAGATTATTTGGAAGTAAAAAGTAAGCTTTTTCCTAGCCGTTTCTCAACTATGCCGTTATATTTATGAGAAGGACGGGAAGAAGTTCCGGAGAGATTATGATTAGAATCTCAAGGGTTATTAACAGTTCTGAGTTTTAAAGTGATGTTAATTGATAAGGTTGAGGATTTCATGCCTTGAATCAATGTAGGAAAAGTTTATGTCATGTGCATGAGGGTACAACACATATTTTTCTATCTTGACAATGTATTTAAGGACATTTTTCATACTTTCTAAGTTTGAAGTAATAATGTTATTGTTAAGCATATTTTAATTGTTTGTGTATTTTGTCAATTAAAAAGTAGAGATTTACAGACTGGCAGCAGAATGGTGGTTGTTTTGGCAACTACCCGGGATGAGGAAAAAACGAACAATGTAGTGATGTTTGGCTGAAGAAGAAAATTGAGGAAAGGGCAGTTGGTGTCTTCCAGTCTCTGAGGGTTATGGTGAAGGTAGTATAGAGTTGTTCAGTCACCTTCTGCAGCTCCTAGGACCACTGGATGGAAATGAAAGGGAGGCAAACTATTCATCCTCAGAAATGTTTTCACAATTAGACCTGTCCAATAGTAGAAGGGGCCATGTCTTCCTGGAGAGGATGCCTCTCCAGTCTTAGAGGTTTCAGGCAGAGACACATGGCTATCTCCCAAGTGAGGCATAGATGTCTTCCCTCACTGGCTGAGGGGTAAGGTGAGACATGCTTTGAAATCCCTACCAACTCTATAACTACATTATACATGTTAAGCGGGTGTATTTGCTCTGTATGTATTTTTAATCTGGCATGAATTCTGTGGAAGAAAATGAACAAGTTAAATATCTACCAGTATTCTTGAAACAGACTGTAGGTATGAATCTTGACTTGTCTGTGTGACAGTTTTCATACAGGAGTTTAATATATGCTGTTTCCTACCTTCACTTTCCTTTCTGTTTTTCCTTTCCTTTCATTCCCTTCTCTTTCCCATCATCCCCTTCTTTTGCCTTCTCCTTTTCCCCTCTCCTTCTCATGACTTTCCACCCCTTGGGCCATCCGTTCTCCTACCTCCCATCTTCCCTCCCTTCCTTTCCTCCTTCATTTTTCTTTCTTATTAAAATTTCTCGTACTTCTTCTTACTGTCTCCGCCATCTTCTTCTCAGTATCCAGATAGACCAGTTTCAGATGGCCACTGGCCTGGAAGTATTGCATGTCCATAATCAAACTGGTTTAATGGCACCTCTGCCTCCAAATGACAGGTAGTGGTTGAGCAAGGCCAGCATTTGTCACACTGGCCGAGCTGCTGGTTTCCTGCCTATTAAACACAGGGGCAGGGACTTTCCTGGAACTCTAGTGTCACAGGTGGATGTTGTGAATCCCTGCAGAAAGTGGAAAATATTTAAAAATAAAGCCATCCAATGTTAATAGAAGACTTACAAAGGTATTGCTTCTGTAAGAAAAGGCCTCTACCTTATTCCCCAGAGTCCAAATGTGTAATTGCTACAAGGTAAGTTTATCTTACTATTCTGACTAGACCTAGAGACAGGTAATTATGAGATTAATTAGGATCCAAATAATTTCGTATTTTTAAATTAAGCTCAGTAATATGGAGTTACTGTAGAATATATTTCTGAATTAATCACTGTCATTTTGTAATTATTAAGGTCATGGATCTACAAAGTATTATTGTATTATCATCACTCCTTATCAATTATTACTTGTAATGTTACATTTGTTTCTATTCACGTTTTATTGAATGTGAATGTAGAAAAAAGAATTACAATGTTCAGATAGCAGGCATTTGGAATTTCCTACCATTATTGTATTTTTAAGGAGAGGAATTTATATTACTTATCTATGTGTACAGATATTCTGAGACCAGTAAATGACTTGACTGAAAAATACATTATTATGTTACTTTTCTAGGTGAAGACCCTGAAACAAGAAGAATGAGAACAGTTAAAAACATAGCAGATTTGAGGCAAAATTTAGAGGAGACTATGTCCAGTCTTCGTGGGACCCAGATAAGCCACAGGTTTTTTTCTCAATTCTATATATCTTTGGGCCAATAAGGAAAAAAATGACAACCAAGCACTTAACCTTACTTATAAGGATAAAGAAAGAATTTAATTTTCCCTTACTATTTTCTCATTTAAATTTTACATGACATTCAGCTGGTGACTTCTTAGCACATACCCAGGGACTTTTTTCTCTCATCCATCTCTTCTTCCATGGAGTGTCTCTTTCAAACTGAATTAGATACTGAAACTACCACCATCGCTACCAGTTAGATTTCCATGCCCGTGACAAACAACACTGGGCAGAAGTCGCAGTTGAAATGCATTTGGGGTGGGGTGGGGGTGGGGGGTATAGAGAGACTCTGAAACTTAATTGTACTCAACCTCCAGAATAGTTCCGGGAAGCCATTGGGGTTAGGTGAAGGGTTCCTTGAAACTGTGAAATAAAATTTTGCTTTATCTAAAATGCGACGATGGCCTTTCTTTCAAAAGCAAAAAAGCAAAACAGCAAACTTCAGATGAATGCCCCATCCCACACTTTGACATCTGCAGAAGTGTTTTGCATCTCATCATGAAAGCATAATTTGACTTTCATGAAAATGACATACTTCTAAGAAATGACTCAGCCCTAGCCTTTCCCGTCTTCATGTATTCTTGGTCTATGATCCCAAGGGAATCCGAGTATAGTTCTTTCTTCATTTGTTTGCCAGCACCCTGGAGACAACATTTGACAGCACTGTGACAACAGAAGTGAATGGAAGGACCATACCCAACTTGACAAGCCGACCCACTCCCATGACCTGGAGGTTGGGTCAAGCGTGCCCTCGACTTCAGGCTGGAGATGCTCCCTCCCTGGGGGCTGGCTACTCTCGCAGTGGTACCAGCCGATTCATCCACACAGACCCCTCGAGGTTCATGTACACAACGCCTCTCCGTCGAGCAGCTGTCTCTCGACTGGGAAACATATCCCAAATTGACATGAGTGAGAAAGCAAGCAGTGACCTGGACATGTCTTCTGAAGTTGACGTTGGTGGATATATGAGTGATGGTGATATCCTTGGGAAGAGTCTCAGGGCTGATGACATCAACAGTGGGTAAGTGGCCTTTGGTCTCTACCAGCACTACACAAACAGGGAAAGTGTTCTAAGATGCATTAGGTGGAGAAAGAGTAATTAGGTTAGCTTACAAAGTTATTAGAAAACGTGATAAATCAAAGGTGGCTTGGGGGTGTATCAGGCCCTCTCTTCTGCTCATTCATGAAAAGTAAAATATATAAATCTTCTATAAAATCTTTTCATTGTAAGCCCTTAAATCTTTCTATTGTTAGCTTAGAGAACCAAATGTGCCCTGTGCTTTTTGGAGTGATTTTCACACACTTCTTAAGTCACAGATTTTGTAGTGAAATACATGGGAAGGGGACAGGAGGAGTTTTGCTGAGCTGCTGGATTTTTTTTTTTTTAATTTGGCTTGTCAAAGCTGCCTCTAACTTCTTTGAAGACAAATATTTTCTAGTATTCTTCAATTATGTACCTCCAGTCTAACAAGGGAAAGGCATTTTAGAATTGAGAGTTTCGATCTCTTTTGATGGTATCAAATTAAAAAAAAAAAATCTGAGCCTTTCTTTTTCTTCTGTTTTCTATTATAATCCCCAAAAATGTTGTGATTATAAAACTCTTTAAGATTTTGGCAACGTGGAATTTTTAGTTCAATCTGAGAATGAGCCCCAATGGAAGCAATAGGATACTCTATTAAAGCTACTTCTATAAATAATTGTAATTCCTTAGAGATATGAAAACTGATCCTAATTGGCCACAATTGTATAATGCTAAGGAAAGGTGAGACTTGCATTAGACCTCACATACATCTGACTTCAAAACCTTGGCTCTATAATGCGAGGAAAAACCTCCCAAATCAATTTTATAATTTTCACGTTTTCCCAAAACTCTAAATTTAGGGTTTTGACCTACTTTTTGTCCTTATACATCTGAGAGGACCAGTATCAGAAAGCATTCTTCTCTATGAGTAACCCTTCCTGACTTCATTCATGAAAGAAAGGAAAAGAAGAAAAGAAAAAAGAAAAGCTTATTTGAAAGGTGACAGACCTAAAAAAAATACAGAAGAGGTTTAGATCAGATGTACAGCTCTGCTGTGATAATCTCAGATCCAGGGCTTTTGTAGTTGCCCCTTCCCAGATGGTGAAATTCCAACAGTTTAGAATTAAGGAGACAGATTGCGATCAGTTAGGGGAGGAAGTAGTTGAGATGCCACTGGAGTCAGAGTCCAATTTAAATTCCTTTCTACAATTTGCTATCTGTGGACTCCTTGGGGGCTTAATTTATCCAAACTCTTTTTTTGTTTGTTTTCTGTAATAAGGATAAAATTGCAGAAACTCCACAAAATTATTAGAAATTAAGGAAATAACACACAAAATTATACTAACTCGAAGCCTGTCACAGTATGAGTGTTGAGTAAGTTTGTCATCAGCATCATAATTCCATTTATTATCATTAATAATCACAACTAATTTGTGAATGTTTTTGTTATCATTTTTGTACATAAATACCACCTAGGAGGGAATACCCATTCAGGGAACATAATGGCAGCACAAGAACACCTCAGGCATGAATTTTTTCTCATGTCTCCTCCTTTTCTCACCCACTGTTTCCGCTCTCACTCCTATGTCCTCCTCTTTTCTTTCTTCATCTCTTTAAATTAGAGCATGTGTGTTTTTATATTCACTACTGGATGAAGATTTATTTTTTTAATTTAAATTCAATTAATTAACATATAGTGTATTATTGGTTTCAGAGGTAGAGTTCAGTGATTCATCAGGCTTATATAATATCCAGTGCTCATCACATCACCTGTCCTCCTTAATGCCCGTCACCCAGTAACCCGATCCCTCCACTCCCTCCCCTCCAGCAACCCTCAGTTTGTTTCCTATGGTTGAGTCTCTTATGATTTGTCTCCCTCTCTGATTTCATCTTGATTTGTTTTTCCTTCCCTTTCCCTATGATCTTCTGCTTTTGTTTCTTAAATTCTACATATGAGTGAGATCATATGATAATTGTCTTTCTCTGATTGACTTATTTCACTTAGCATAATACCCTCTAGTTCCATCCAAGTTGTTGGAAATGGCAAGATTTCATTTGTTTTGATGGCTGAGTAGTATTCCATTGTATATACACACCAGAACTTCTTTATCCATTCATCTGTTGATGAACATCTGGGATCTTTCCATAGTTTGGCTGTTGTGGACATTCCTGCTATAAATATTGGGGTGCAGGTGCCCCTTCAGATCACGTTGTATCCTTTGGGTAAATACCTAGTAGTGCAATTACTGGATCGTAGTGTAGCTCTATTTTTAACTTCTTCAAGAACCTCCATACTATTTTCCAGAGTGGCTGCACCAGCTTGCTTTCCCACCAACAGTGTAGGAGGGTTCCCCTTTCTCTATATCCTCACCAACATCTGTCATTTCTTGACTTGTTAATTTTAGCCATTCTGACTGGTGTGAGGTGGTATCTCATTGTGGTTTTGATTTGTATTTCCCTGATGCCAAGTGATGTTGAGCATTTGTTCATGAGTCAGGTGGTGAAGTGGGGTGGAATCCTAGGTGGGACAGTGTGGTCTCAAGATTCTCGGGGTCAGAGGAAGACTGGGGGTGCCTGAATCCTTCAGAGTTCTCAGGCATCAGAGCGGGGAAGCCGGCTGCAATCAGTGATTTCAGGAGTGGGCTCTCGGCTTGGTATTGCCATAAACCATGAACCGCCGCACGGTTTGACGACTGCTCTCCGAGCACAGGCCCAGGAAGTGGCAGAAGCACAGAGAGACCCCCCTCCCCACCCCCAGATAAGGATTTAACTATATACATAAATATAGCATATTTATGTACGCACACATATATATGCACAAATTAATGTATACACACACACATACATATATACATATACACATAATACACACATACACTCACATGCAGGCAGTCAGTCTCATTATTTGCAGTAATCACCACATACACTGAATTAGTGAATGCTGAACCATTGCTCCTAGGGGAAATACACAGGTACTTCCTGTGAGCTTTGGGTTACAACATTTTTATCAACTCATCAGAATATAATCTTGTTTTATGTGTATTTCAATTTAAAGCCACCTTATTTGTGAGTTAATACATATTGTAGATTCATTAACGTTGAGCTCATGCCTTTGCAGCACTGTAATTCATGCCTGAATGAAGCTTATCTAACACAAAATTTTCCGTAAGACACACCACAGCCTTCCTACACTTAGGAACACAAGAGCACTTCAGCACCACACCTGGGGGGCATTTTAAACAGCAGAATCTCCAACAGGGAGCACAAAAATGCGGAAAATGTGTCTCTAAAGAGCCTGTAAGAAGGACCCATTAACAGTAGGGGAGTTGAATCAAGAGGGCAGAATGTCACCTTATTTGACCTCAGCTGGGAATGTCCTCATGGGCAACTCAAACTTTTTGTTGCTCTGCACCTGTCCATGAATGACCCTGAAAGTGTTGCAGTTATTGATTTATAAATTTTAGCAAGTAAGCAAATTTGTAAAGATGGAGTTTGTGAATAATGAGGATTGACTATTTATATACACACAAAATGCTTATCTGGGGAGAGAAAGCATATCTTGGGAGCAGTTTAAATCAGAAATCAATGGACATTGACAATGCAATGTGTGAGTAATTTCAGGAGTTTCATACAGATTAAAACTTCAGGATAAGGAGAAAGTGCTAAATCCAGCCATGAGATAGAAAGGAGGGAATAAGAAAAGGAAATAGTTTAATTATACTCTCTGATTTAAATAGCTATAGAGGAGAGAAATATATTAAGACAATATTTGTAAGAAAAGGAGAAATAGTGTAGAAAACTGTCATTCACTGAGCTTGACTAAAATATTATTTTCAAAATCAGAAGGATAATTGGATTGGATGACATTCACTGACCTTTCCCTTAACCGAGATTCATGAAATCTAAATATTTAATTTTGAGAGATAGGGTCTACTGTGATGGGCCTCAATAACATTATACTAAGAAGTTTAAACCATGTACTCTAAACAGTGGAAAGCACCATTTCTTAAAGATTAGTTAACAGTCACAGAATAGGGCCTGATGTTGATTTTTGAAAGTCTCCTTTAGGGGAAATCCACAAAATGGATTGAAAGGAGAGTCTCTGGTGTTAGATTTCTGACACTACTGAAAAACTTCAGGTCCGAGGTCTGTTAGGCCAGAAATGTGGGAGTAGCCTTGATGGGGATGAATGGAGCGAAAAAATTATTATGGGAGCTACCACAGAGGAGAAATTTATAGAAATAATGATAGGCTACTCACAAGGGCTTGAGAGAGGCAGAGAATTCAGATAAGATGCTCATTTTGTAAGCACCGGAGATAGGAAATTATACCTTTAGAGAAAATAGGCAGAAAAAGAGACGATTTTTTTTTTTTTTTGAGAAAGCAGAGGGAAGATGATGAGTGTAGAGTTAGAATCGTAGAGTTGGAGACATTGCAGTGTAAGTTGAAATAGCAATAGTTTCCAGGGTAGCCATATGATGGAGAATGTGGTCTCATACAGAAGGTAGTGGAAATTATAGGAGACCGTGAGGACTTCTGGGAAAAGAATAGCAAGAAGAAGGATCCTGAGCCGAAGTATGTATGTGTGTATGTATCCAAATATATTTCTGAGTTCATTCTATATGCCAAGGAGCATTTTGGGACAGTGTGGGCAGTAGTGAGCAATATAGGCAAAGCGCCATGTGACTTCCATGCAAGTGTTTTTTATATTTTTATAGGTGTTCATTTGTTCATTGAATGAATGACTAATATATACACATGTTTGTAAGTAAGGATGTGTTATACATTCTGAGATTAGTAGTTTTTTCTTAAGGCAATTTTTTAAAACAACTGAGTTCCGTATATAATAATATATACTACAGGCATACCTATATTCAGATGTATTTTCTATTTTCTAGGAGTCTAGCTGTATTAGTTAACAGTAACTTCTGTAAACAAGAAATCTCAAAATCTCGTAACTTAACACAGAGTTCATTTCTCCTTCACATAAAACCCTTGCTGGTGTTTCTGGCCTTCAGTTGGGAATGTACACCATATAGTCTCTCAGAGAACAAGGCTGAAGTGAGTAATTCTGCTACTATCCCACCAGCTTTCCAGTGTCACCCTGGGCATTGGTTTTCAACAAGCAGGTGGCAAAAGAGAGGAAGAATCTTGGTGTGAGACTAATTCATATGTACCAGGCCTACAAGTGGTGCAGGTGACTTCTGCACACATTCCCTTATCCTAAACAGCTGGATGGCCACATCTAACTAGAAGAGAGGCCAGGAAAGATGGTTCCGCTGCATGCCCAGGAGGAAGAGGAAGTTATTGATGAGAGCTGGGTAGTTTCTGCTGAATTCACTCATGAGGAAAAGAAAAAGTTATGTCCATTGTCCTTCCTACTTGTTTCATGCTTCAGTGGAAACCCAATTCAGACTTCTCTTCATTTTTGTTCCCGATCAGTCTTTTAAATGAAGTCTTGGATTGTTTCACAAATGAGCCCATTTAAATATGCATCAGTGGTCCACGTGTTTTATGTTGACATCCATACTCAGTATATTTATTTATTTATTAAATTTTTTATTATGATATGTTAGTCGCCATACAGCACATCCTTAGTTTTTGATGCAGTGTTCCATGATTCATTGTTTGCGTATAACACCCAGTGCACCATGCAATGCATGCCCTCCTTAATACCCTTCACCGTTATATTTAAAGAAAAGCTAAAAACCCCACAAATCCTGTATGAAAACTTCTCCTGGTGATGTTGAGCTGTTGGGCATTAAACATCTCTTTCCTGTGGCAGAGTCCAGAATACTGAAATTTAAAGAAAGACTCAGAGTTCTGTCCCCTGGGTGGGAGGTGAGTAGGCGTGATCAGCAGGCCGTATGGCTGGTCTCAGCTCAACCGTGATGAGGGGTACTGTGTGGAGGACACCCCACAGTGTGCTGCTCTTCAGTGCTCACCAGTTTACACAGAAAACTTATTGACGTCTATAGGACGTAGCCCGATGCCTCAGCCTAGAATTAAAAGCTGGGAAGATGAGAGGACTAGAGACGTCCCAGGGGAATTTTAATTTGGTGATGTTTTAAGTGAGAAAAAAGGGCATTGAAACATCTGTGCTACAGTTCATGAAAAAATTGAGTCACAAAGTTAATTTTCTGTTCCCAGTTTTTAAAAGTATGTTTCAGTGATTCAAGGGACAAAGAGCTCAAACGACATAGTAATGAATGAAGGTGTTTAATTTAAGATTTTTTTTTTCTCATGTAACCGCATGGGATGTCATGAAGTGAATGGGAATGGAGTTTCATTTTCTCATGTACCTTAGATAGAACTCAGAAAACTAGTTAATCGGCATTCTGAGAATTCAAAATTTCCTGAAGCATGTAAAGACTTATCTCTTTCTTCTCTTTTTGAAATTACTTTAAACACTTGGGGATGTGAATCTGCCAGTAATTAGGAATTAGTCAGAGGAAGGCCTCTTACTTATAATGAGTCTCTGAAAAAGTCTCCGTTTATGAAACAAAAAAGGAACTTGCTAGAAAATTGGGGAGAAAGTTACATATTTTAATTGGGTGGAAATTGAAGTTATCTGCAGGTGTCACAGTATAAATAGTTGGGTCAGAATATAACCTAAAATTCTGCTTTGAGTCATATGGCCCAAACACAAAATAATTTAATTATGGGAAATGAACTTTTTTTAAAAAGGAAGGTGAATACTTTTATCCTTCTTCTCCCTTGATACTCCCTCAATTCACCCTTAGTAAACTTGATAGTGTGAAGCATGTCTACCATTGGGAAGGGCAGGTTTAAAGTGTTGGGGTGAAAGAGTTTACACAGCAAACCACAGATTCCTTATCATAATGCTTCTACTGATTTCATATTCAAGATAGGAGAGCTATGGAGATCCTTGTTGGAAGATAGCTGCTAATACAGGCCAACACTGACATAGCACTTACTACATGCTAGACAGCATTCTGTGCCTTTGACATTTGTTGACTCATTTATGTCTCACTGTAACTGTAAGAGGTAAATATATCACTACTATCTCCATTTTACAGAAGAAGCAAACGAGGCATGGGTAGTTTAAGTGACTTTAGCTGGAACCCAGAAAATTAGTTAATAGCTTCTGGGGATTCAAAATTTCTTAAACATGCAAGGCTGGACTTGAACCCAGCAAGAGTAAGAGTCTTTACTCTTCACCATCATGGCATGCTGTGACATTGTCTTCATGTCTACATGTACACATTTCTCTCCTAGGAGTCGATTTTTTACAATAGAACAGAGCTTCACAGCAATCATTCATTATTAGTATAGATTTTGTTTCTGTTTTTTATTTTAAGCTAGCATGTATGATCTAGGGGACAGTAGTTAATATTATCTATGCTCAAAAAAAAAAAGATGCTGAATTGTTGTGCCTTTGAGTTAAAAAAAAAAAAGACTGTGTGTTCATGTCATTAAAAAATAGCTAATTGTAACATAGTGGCTGAAATGAAATTTGAATGTAAAAACACGGAATTCTAGTAAGTTTTGGTGCAAGCCTAGGTTTTCAATCTTCCCAAATCCCCACAAAAACAGACAAAGCGACTAGCCAGCAAAGCCGAAAAATCACGATCATTGTTTACACATAAAAGACAATGACAAAGTATCATCTCAGCCCCCAAGTATAGGTAGCTGAGGACAAATATACAAGAGCCAAAGGATGGTACTCTTGTCTGTTTCAGAAGAAACAGCGGTAGCACTTAGGGGTCTGGTAACACTGAGGACGGAAAACCCCAAAATAGCCGAGACACTGACTAGTAAACACACAGGGCATTTGAAGTTGGCAGCTGAAGCTGGGAGGGATTTTGACCATTTGACCAGCCAGAGAGAATAAAGGCAGAAGGTCATGTCTGAAGGGAATAGAACAGTCTAGTTCCTATGAATTCATTCAATTACCCAACTACAGCTCCCTTCCAGGACAGGACCCCACACTGAGACACCTTCTGGGAATAGAAGCAAACTGAACCAGATGTGGCAATAAGGGTGAACGTGAAGGTCTGGAAGAAAGTGAGAGATGGAAACAGAACCCCAAAATCGCAAAAAGCTAATTACTGCACTTTAAAAACACTGCACAAATACAACAGAGTCAGTTACTGTGTGAAGTTGGAAAGGTATCTACATTGTTTCTTTTTATTCAGAAAAATGAATTTCACATAAAAATAAGCAGGAGAAAAGTGTCAGGATGAAACTCCATAGAAGCCACAAACATATGCCACGCATAACTAATAAAGGATTAGTATCAATGAGGAAAGAAAAAAGGAAAACAAAACATAGCATTCAATCCAATAGAAAAATGAGCAAAGGAAGTGAGATAAGTCAGCCAGAGAAAGACAAATTCCATATGATTTCACCATATATGGAATTTAAGAAGCAAAACAAATGAACAAAGGGAAAAAGAGAGAGAGAGACAAACCAAGAAACAGACTCTTAACTATAAAGAACTGATGGTTGCCAGAAGGGAGGTGGGCGAGGCGATGGGTGAAATAGATAAAGATGGAAAGAATACATGCATTGTGATGAGCCCTGAGCAATGTATAGAATTGTGGAATCACTCTATTGTATGCCTGAAACTAATATAACACACTACATGTTAACTAGATTAGAATTTAAATTTTAAAAACTTCATACAATTTAAAAAATGAACAAATGACAGATATTTCTTTTTTTATAGGGATGTCATATTTATTTGTTTATATATATTTATATCACTTAGAAAGCATTACAACTGGCTACATATGACATAGTAACTACATTACATGCAATCAGCTTGAATATTTTAAAATGGACTCTTTCCAATCAAAATCAGCATTTTTTTTTTAATTTAAATTCGGTTAGCCAACACAGACAAAACATAAATGGCTTACAACAAAGTGAAAATATGATCAACCTGCTTGGTAATCTGGAACTTGTAAACCAAACCAAAATGAGAATTCTTACCTATAGGCAAGTAGGTGTTTATTCTGAAACTATTTTGAAAACTATTTAGCATTGTCTAGTAAGCTTAAGTAGGGTATGTGTCTCTTACGACCCAGTGATTTCCTTTCTAGATACAGACCTTAAGTAAGTTCTTGCCATGTGAGCACAAGGAAATGCAGGTACACAAGTAGTCGTGGCAGCAAAGACGAAAAACAACTCAAATGTCCATAGCAGGGGCGCCTAGGTGGCACAGCGGTTAAGCGTCTGCCTTCGGCTCAGGGCGTGATCCCGGCGTTATGGGATCGAGCCCCACATCAGGCTCCTCCGCTATGAGCCTGCTTCCTCCTCTCCCACTCCCCCTGCTTGTGTTCCCTCTCTTGCTGGCTGTCTCTATCTCTGTCAAATAAATAAATAAAATCTTAAAAAAAACAAAAACAAAAACAAAAAAAAACCCAAATGTCCATAGCAGTCAAATGGATTAATCGACTACTGCATTTGTAAAACAGTTATAAAACTACAAAATGAATAACACAATGATACACGTGAGGATAGATAATTGCAAAAATGTAATTTTGAGTGAAGGAAAGAAGTCACAAAAGGTTACATGTAGTGTGACTCATTTTATATAAAGTTCAAATCCAGGAGATGCTGAACAATATATTTTTAGGAATACATGCTTATGTGGCAAAACAATAAAGGAAAGTAAAGGAATGCTTATAAAATCCCAGACAGTAGATATCTCTAGAAGAGAGGTTTGGGGCTGTGAGTGGGAGGAGTCTATACGGACATTGAAGAAACTGGAAATGTTTTATTTCTGAAGCCAGGTAGTAGGTACATGAAAGTCGCTATTATTTTTCTTATTATTTGATATGTCCTTTTATACATTATACACCTGCAAAAATATATATTTCCCTATAAAGTTTTTTTTCCCAAAAAGCATGTAATTGTTATGATGGTAGAGTTGTATATATTTCTGTTCATTGAGAAAGTAGGATTGAACAATATATAAAATAAGATTTTTACAAATTCTCTCTATTTCAGTGAATTCCAGACATAATTAGAGCATAATGATGCAGAGTCACAGATTTGAACGGACTCCATCTTATAATAGCTGGGGGTAGTGAGCGACAAGAAGGAGTGTTATATCTAGATTATCGATTGGGTGGATGGCGTCTTTCCCTTTAGCCATTGTAGCACGCACGAAAGGAACATGGGCTTTAGTGGTGACGTTAATATATGGTCGGTTTTTATGAGAAAGCCACCTACTATGCCTCGGAAGCAGTTTAATATCTTATTTTAGAGCAAGGTGGAATGATATGGCCTAGAAATATTAATTTGGATAATAGACACCTAAAGTAAATATGCCGTAAGCGTGCAAGTTTGCCCACACACAAAAAAACAGGGTGTGAGTAGAAGTGAAGAAGAATTAGGAAATGCTTTGTGAGACTATTTTTTTTCATGTGAATTCTTTTACAGTTCATAGAATTTGAACATGGCTAAAATTATTCTAAGACTTTCAGAGTTTGAGGTAATTTATTTTTTGTCAGTAATCCTCGTAAGTTTCTTTCCAACTTTCTGTACCAGTCTTCCCTGTGTCTATTATCTCTTCTTAAACTCATTTTGGCTGACAGTCTTGAAGTTTAGATATAACATTATTAGGAAATCATTTTTAAAATTTTACATTATTATTTCAAAATGATCCCCTAACATTGATAGCTCCCAGACCATAGCATAATTTTTCTAGAGGAGCTATAAAGTTCATGTTCTTATAGATTTTTAAATCCTTCAGAAAGAATGACAAGAAGGAAGGATGACCAAGAAAAATTCAAAACAGAGATTTGTCTTACTTGTGTGATGCCTGGATGTTTTTTTTTTTTAATTTAAATTCAATTAACAAACATAAAGTAGTACACCATTAGTTTCAGATGTAGAGTTCAGTTATTCATCAGTTGCATATAATACCCAATGCTCACCACATCGTGTGCCCTCCCTAATGCCCATCACCCAGTTACCCCATCCCCCTATCCACCTGCCCGCCAGTTTGTTTCCTATAGTTAAGAGTCTCTCATGATTTGTTTCCCTCTCTGATTTCTTCCCATTCAGTTTTCCCTCCTTTGCCCTATGATCCTTTGCTCTGCTTCTTATATTCCACATATATTGTGGATAATTGTCTTTCTCTGATTGACTTATTTCATTTAGCATAAAACCCTTCAGTTCCGTTCACATCGATGTAATAAGATTTCATCATTTTTAATAGCCAAGTAATATTCCATTGTACATATACACATCTTCTTTATCCATTCATCTGTTGATGGACATCTGGGCTCTTTCCATAGTTTGTGTTTTGTGGACAGTGCTGCTATAAACATTGGGGTGCAGGTGCCCCTTCGAATTACTGTTTTTATACCCTTTGGATAAATACTGAGTAGTGCAATTGCTGGATTGTAGGGCAGTCTATTTTTAACTTCTTGAGGAACCTCCATATTGCATGTTGTTTTTTAAGTAACAAAGTCATGGTTCTGTTATGAAAATGTGCTACCATTCAAATGAGAGTGTGTCACTAATGAATCATCGAGCCTTACATCGAAAACCGGGGATGTACTGTATGGTGACTAACATAATATAATAAAAAATCATTATTAAAAAAAAAAAAAAAAACAAATGAGAGTGTGTCTGTGTAAACGGGGGAATTATAACTAAGTATTTTTTTGGTTCAATTAATACCTGTTGTAAACCTATTTGATATTCACTGGAAAATTGAAAGGCCCAAGAAAAATGAATATCCCTTGAAATGCTTCCTGAAAAAATAGGTTTTTTTCTTAATTTATTGAAGTTTTAACCCTATGTTTTTTTCCTTTTGAAAATTAGTTTTCTAAACACTTAACCTTTGTCTATAGAACTTACTCTTCTGTAAGTATTGAATAACTGAAAGGTTATGTTTCTAATCGAAGTGATCTGTCCTCTTATTTCTTGGTTTCATGTATCACCATCATGGTTAAAGTTACTGAAATCAGCTATGATGCTTTCTTTTTACAATATGGAAGCCTTTTGAATCCAGCTGGAACAAACATGATATATTTGCTCATCCCCAGTTATATACAAAACACTTTGCTAAACAGTTTTGGAGATACACAGATGAAGAAGACAGACAAATGATACGTACATGAAACATAACATGTATACATTGTTAAAACTTCCTCCAAGGTTAAGCCTAGGATTAAGCATTTTGGTAGCTTTAAAAAAGGCGGGGGGGGGGAGTATCTCACTTATCTGGAGAGAAGATTTCAACTACCCTCAACCTTTTAAAGCACAATTTCAAAAGGAAAATGATTGAGAAAAACATTTGCTGCCAGGAATTCTACACACTCCTCCTTACAAGGCAATAAAAACATTTAGACACTGGTTGAGAACCGAGTGGGAAATATGATAAGAAATTGGAAGTAAGAATAAACCATGAAACACAACAAGATATGGCAGCTGACAAATGAAAACACATGAAGGACAAATGTCCCTTCACTCTTTAATTGTTTAATTTAATTGATACTCCTAATCATGGATTAGTTATAAAAAAAAAGTTAAATTGTATCTAGTATTTCTTATTTAAAAGAGTTCAATACATTTTGGAGCCAAAGTCCTCCTTTATTTTTCCCATTTTGGTGTGATTAAATTCTTTAGTGATCAAGAAAACTCACCAGGTAGAATCCCTTATAAGGATAATGCAGTATGACCTTAGTGTTGTTTTGTATATAAAATTCATCTACTTCCTTTTCAAAATATGTGTAAGAGACATTGTGAATAACAAATAGCTACTTGTTACAAGGTTCTCATGTTAAGAGCTTTTTGTATTTTTCCTTTATCATAAAATCTACCTGTAGACTTTATTCTTCCCATTTTCAGAGGAAGAAGTTAAGGCACAGTTTAAGAAACTTGTTCAAGTTCCTTCAATTAGTAAGGAGAGAATTTATTGATCATGTAAGTAATTAGCCAGTTTCATAATCCTCGCTTTAACTATTTAGTTGATCTTCAATATGGCCATGATTAAGTATTTTTTATTACAGGGACACCTGGGTGGCTCAGTCGTTAAGCGTCTGCCTTCAGCTCAGGGCGTGATCCCAGAGTCCTGGGATCGAGCCCCACACCAGGTTCCTCCGCTGGGAGCCTGCTTCTCCCTCTCCCACTCCCCTTGCCTGTGTTCCCTCTCTCGCTGGCTGTCTCTCTCTCTGTCAAATAAATAAATAAAATCTTTAAAAAAAAAAGTATTTTCTATTACAAAAAGTGAAATCAACTCAAATTTGCTTAAGCAAATTGGGCACATGATTATAAAGAAGCAAGAATATCTCTTAGAACCCAAGGATAAGTTGTGAAGTTGAAACCACGTGGTCAAGTGTCTCTGCTTCCTTTTGTGCACCTGGGTCATTGTTTTTACTTTGCTGACCAGCTTTCTCTGTGGCTCCTTACATCTGGGGGAGAGAAATACATCTCCTGGGTATTCATTATCATCAACTCTATTCACACAGAAAGACTGAGGAGCTGTCTTTTAATCCTAGTTCTCAAGAAAGAAGAATCTGATTAGCCCAGCATGGGGTAGGAGATTAAACCATGAGTCCTAGTCCTCCACAGCCAAGGAAGCAGGATTACCAGTAGTAATGTAACTATTCCGGTCCACCGTCCCTGTGCGATGGTGGTGGTCCCGTGATGGCAGGGGAGTAGTTCTCAAAGACACAAAGTGGGTCAGACAATGTGGCCCTTCACTTCAAATAGTAATGCATGGTGGTTAAGATCTTTCTGGAGTCAAATTTCTAGATTTATTTCTTAGTTCTGCCATGACTGGTTGAGTAACACTGTGTTACTTAACCCTTTTGTGCTTATGTACTTTCTTTCTCTAATGTGGTAATAGTAACGTTATTACATCTAAGCTATTTAGAACAGTTCCTAGCAACATTGTAACCATTTAATGCATCTTGGCTATTATTTTATCCTTGTGGCCAATTGGTAGCATACATTTTACTTACCTAATAACTTAATCTAATTTTAAGTTCACTAATATTCCATTATTTCCTATGACCTTCAGTGCTTCAAAAATGGTATTTGCAAAATGAAATGATCTTGCTCTTATTTTTCTAAGAGTTAAATTATCTCCAAGCCTCTTCAAAATTTTGATAACAAAAGGGTGGAAAAATGAAGGTTTTACATATGTTAGTTATTTGTTGTAGTAAGCAAGATTGATTTCCTAATAAACTTAAAAATACTCTAATTTTTCCTGGTGAGTAAAATGTTTATATAGAAAAAAAAAACTGTAATAAAGCACATTTGCATAATTATTGAAATTTGTGAACACTGTTTATTAAGTTAAATTATACAGATGAGATCATTTAATTTTATGTTGATTAATTACACCTTTATTTTCAGGTACATGACAGATGGAGGGCTCAACCTGTATACTAGAAGTCTGAACCGAATACCAGACACAGCCACTTGCAGAGATGTCATCCAGAGAGGAGTTCATGATGTGACAGTGGATGCAGACAGGTAATGCTATCAGCATGTACAATGGTGAGAACTGCATAAAGCAATTTCATAAATAAGATCTAAGGAGTTTTACAGTATATATCAAAGGACTTTTTATTTCAATATAACAATTATTTTGAAATATTTTTAAAACTAAGGTGGTTTTTCTTACAAGACATGTTTAGCTCTATATACTGCATTGGTAAGAATATTTAACAATTTCAGTTAAATGGAAGCCAATTTTAATATCTGTAAAAGCAAAATGATGCACATAGACTTATGTTCTTTCCTTGAAAAAAGCCCTGGCTGATTGGTTTGGATATTCTCAGATTTACCTGAAGGCTAATGATACAAAGATTTAAACATAATTCAAATTATCAGGTACAATAAACTTGATGCTTTTCTTGAAGGGTTTGTTGAAAGCGTAAAACTCTTGCTTTAGGTGAATTTCTGTTTTGTAATTATTTCAGATTGTTTAAAGGTGTGTGTGTGTGTATGCTTGCTTCATAGGTTAGTTATTAATTTGCTGGAAGTCATTTTGTCAATTTGATCAGAATCACTGCTGTTAGAAAATATTGTTCTTGTAAACTAATATTGTAAGATATACTTCTGATCTGATTTTGCCCTCTCTTCACTCAGAATTTTGACTTTATTCATCAGGAAGGGATTGCCATTTCCAAAACTATGACATATGAATACCTTTACTAAAGTCGGCATTGAGGAAGAGACAAAACGTAACTTAGTGTATCCACATTCTGAAGTAAGAACTGTGCACACCTCATTGTGCGTTTTAACATAGCCGACTCAAAAGGCTTGAATTCTGGTATTAGTCAGTTTCTCCTCACTCAAATGCTATTGATATATTTTGGTGGGGAGGGGAGAGGGATTTGGGGCTTAAATACTCTTGAAATAGATATTCAATTAGTCCTTCTGTTTTTATCTCTACCTTCACACCCATTCTCAGAAATACCACCAATTTTTACATGTTTGGGATCTTTTTCAGGATAAGTAGGCTGTTTCTCAATTTTTCTTATCATGTGTTCAGGAAGTCACTCTCTCAGATCTAGGGTGAGGGTATGTGCCTGGTATCCTATAGTTCAGAGACCTCTCCAGAGGGTTAGGGCTAGGGTTGGGGTTAGGAGTGAGGGGTTAAGGGTTTGGGTATGTGCCTGGTATCCTATAGTTCAGAGACCTCTCCAGAAAATGAAACCTCAGGCCTCTACTGGGGTGAGAAAGACGTGGCAGCCATCTACTGAGCTGAGGCAAGGAAGGCACTTGGGCTCTAAATGCTCTTTAAATAATGCTGTTGATATTTTAACTCCTGTTGGCCAGTGGACAGTTTCCACTAGGAGCCTAGGATAGACATATCCTAGTCTGTATAGACATATCCTAGTCTGTAGACCAGGGTGTGTGAGAGAAGCAGGTGGTTACAAAAGGATTATGAAAAATTTTGCCTCCCCACCACCAACTGGAACTCTTCAATCATTTTCCCTTCCTGACTCTTCCAACCATCCTGGACTTCTTTCTGCTCTTGCACTGATGCTTCCTCTGTCTGGAATGCCCTTTTCTATATTTGCTGCATTATTTCCTCCATCACAACATTTCAGTTTCAGCGGAATGCTGCCTTCTCAGAGAAGTGATTCCAGAGAGGCTAAGATACATTTGATTTGCAGTCACTTTCTTACCCGTTACCTTATATTATTTTCTTCAATGTACCCCATCACTCCTGGAAGAGATCATACTTACTTGTTTACATGTTGATCTTATGTCTCCCCCATTACAATGGAAGCCCACGAATGCCGAACCTTTGTCATATTCGTTATATTTTGAGCCTTTAGCAAATGCGTGTGGAGTGAAAGAACAAAGGAATGAATATAAGCTATATATTCATATATGGCCAGCAATAGAGTTCAACTGGGTAGAGAGGCAAATGAGGCCAGAGCCAACATTCTGCAAGGATATTACATAAGAGAGGGAAGGGGTTATGTGGAAAAGCAGAAAGCAGTGATTCGAGGGGAAGAAAGCCACAGTCTGGACTACATTTTGAAACTAAGGACCTACACATTCTTAGCTGATGGTGGAAAATATTAAAGGAGGGGGAAAGTCTGTTGGTCCTTAGGAAATGAGATTGTGGTGGCAGAACCTAGGAATCAATACAGAGGAGCCTTATTTTGGACCTAGTTGGGAGAACCAGCTCTCCTTGCTGCTGACTGAGGAACCTCAGACCAGTGGGAAAACCCAGAGATGTGTCTAATAAATTAGGACCCGTGAAAACAGTGGTTCTTAAAGTGTGGGAACTAAATCCGCAGCATCTGCATTGCTTAGGAACTTGATAGAAATGCAGATTAGCTCTATCCAAGATTTACTGAAGGGGAAATTCTGGGGTGGACCCAGCAATCTTCAACAGGCCTTCCAGGTGATTCTTACAGCTACTCAAGTTAGCAAATCACTGTCTTAAAATTAACAACTAGATGCCAGGTTCATGAAAACACGAACACTTAGCATAAACATTTAAACATTAAAAAAATGACATTTTAAAGTTTTTATTCATTTTTCTTAGCTGTGCTCTGTCAAGAGAAAGTGAATATCAAAATAACACTGGCACTAATCTTTAAATTAGATCAAATAATGACATGTTGTACCAGAAATAAATTGTTTCCCTTTGTTAGATTCAGCTTCTGAGAATTGCATTTTTGAAAGAATGGTAGAATTGAGAGAATACAAAAACCACTTTAATCACTTGTATATATTAAACACCAATAAGGTCATAGAGAAAATCCTGCTATCAGCAGAGATAGGAGTTTGTCTTCTATTACAGATAAGACTGAAGCTCTTTTAAAATCCTATATTCAGGAAGTGATTTGGGATGTACATAATTTTAAAATGCATAGTATTAAATATTATAGTTGTGGAAGTCCTTCTGTTAATTTAAAAATCTCCTCGTCCAGGATGTTGTTTCACAATGCTTTTTAAATTCTGATATCCATTCCAAAGAGGATAGGCAGGAGTAGCTCTAAGGTGATACCTCTTTGCTTAGTTTTACTCGAAAAAGATACTGAGAAGTCCTGTACTTTAAACTAAAAACTGTTCAACTTGATTTAATTCAGTGCTCCCTAAAAGCTTTTTTTTTTTAATCACTGATTTCCTCACTTTTTTCTCTGTAATAATTGGTTCCTGTGATATTTTAAGAAATGCTGATTTTGCCTTTAGTGGTTATGATAGTACAAGGACTTGGGCCCTTTACCTCCTGTACTTAACAGTTTCCCAGCTACCTTATTGGTTCCTGTGATATTTTATATTGGTTCCTGTGATATTTTATATTGGTTCCTGTGATATTTCCCAGCTACCTTATTGGTTCCTGTGATATTTTAAGAAATGCTGATTTTGCCATTTAGTGGTTATGATAGTACAAGGACTTGGGCCCTTTACCTCCTGTACTTAACAGTTTCCCAGCTACCTTAGTCAGAGGTCTTTTAAATAAAACGAATAATGTTAGTGCTTGGTTCATTTTAGTAAATTGGTAAATGTAAGGCTTGTAATAGCTCACTGATTTAAAAAAAAGCTTAAGAGCAAAAAAAAAAAAAAAAAAAACCCAGCGGTGTTTTATTAATTTTTCATATTTCATAGACATTTTTTCTATAAGCTGTGATCAGTGAAAATGCATTACATAAGAGCAAAGTAGCCAGCTGGCTAGGATAGCAATGGATTCGAATTGCTTGTGTTACTTTCATGAAGGTTATAATGTTCCCCTTTAATCAAAGTTTGGCTAAAATGTGATGGACAGTAGAGAACAGCTGAAATCTTCTTCTCAGCAGATTGAAATGGCCCCAAGGAAAAGAGGACGGCTTCCAACAGACAACCGTAGTGTATCTCAAGTATTTTATTACTCAAAGATATTGCAGTTCCTTCATTTTCCATATCAATCCAACACCATCCCCATTTCCTTACTATACTGACCAAAAAAAGATTACAGAATGGGACTAATCCTTGTAGACATGTTGGAGATGCTCTGGGAACTTCACAAATAAATTCATAACAGACAGTTAAAATGTGTGGGCTTTATCCATATGGCTCCAGTTATAATGAAGTCAATCCTAATTCATATACATTGATACAATTGGGCTACACTATATTTAGATGGTAATTTGGGGGGAGAAAGGTGGGGAATAGTTGTTGTTTTGGTTTTTATTAATTCCTATTACTGTCCTGACACTAGCTTCCCTGCTTGCATTAACAAATATTAACAAATATTTGAAAAATAAATATATAATTACCTCCTAAGTGCATGACAGCATAATAGCACCTCGGGTAAAAACAAAACAGAACAATAAAGATGAAAGATCCTGGGTTTAATGGTCAGACAGAATAAGGTAAGCAAAAAATAAAGAGATAATAAAATTAAGTCATAATAGATGTATATACATAGTGTCTTAGAAGCACCCCAAAGGGAAGTGATTATTCCTACCTGGGAGGGTAAGGAAAGACTTCAAAAAGCAGTCTGATTTAAGTGGAGCCATAAAGAAACCGTAATACTTTTTGACATATGGCCTGGGAGAAATCTGAAGAAATGTGGGAGGGGAGAGCATAGAAGCATAGAGGAGTTTAGTTTAAGGGGATGTTGCAGAAAACCAGAAGTAGGCAGTTATTAAAGCATTTAAAACAGATTTCATAAGGAGCTGTTGCAACTGGGGGAAAGAGACCTTAGTATACAACTGGGCTCAGTTCTGAATACAACAGGAACACGTGGGGATTCATAGCCAACAAGCAGAATGAGGGTATCGGTGGATGGAAAATTACTAAGAGGAGACATCAAGAGTATGTGGATTCTTGCAAAGCCCACTTAAGATTCTTGCCGAAAAGAGGCCAGGGTGATCAGATAATTCATGTGGGGGTTGAGGACTACAACCAGATATCCCAGGTGCTCACATATCAAGGTGGAGGAAGCTCTCTAAAATGCCCTAGCAGGCAGTATTCTTGCTCAGACTGGGCTCTGCAGGCCCAACAGTGGGTCAAAGTCAAGACCTAATCAAGAAGAGGCTGCAGAGGAGCCTGAGTAAAGTTTGGTCAAAGAGTCTTTGTCAGACCCATTAATAATGGGATTTTGCTAGTGCACTGGGAATGTGGGCAAGGATGACAACAAAGGACCTAGAGGGTTGTTCTAGAGTATTTGGACCTATAAGTGAAAAAGGGCTATTTTACTAATTTTAATTAGTTTTCTTTTTAAATTTCAAAGTAAGAGCATGTGTTATATGGATTGTATTTTAATAATAACTCACCCACAGCAAATAGCAAAGAGACATGGTGCAAAGACAGGAAGACTGCTCAGGAAGTGACTACAAAAGTCCAGGTGAAAACAGATGAGCTCCTAGCTGGAGAGTGGGAATGGAGACACCATTTCTCAAGGAACCTGGGTTTGGTCTGTGTATAGTACTCTGCTCAGGCTGCCTTGACAAAATACACAGTCTGGGTGGCTTAAACAACAGATATGCACTGAAGGCTACACATCCACGAGGACAGTGCTGGAAAAGTCATTATCCGGTGAGAGCTTTCTTCCTGGTTTGTAGACGGCCATCTTCTTGCTATGTCCTCACACAGCCTTTCCTCTGTGCTCCCTTGGGGAGAAAGAGGAAGCTCTCTCACATCTCTTCCTGTTGGTACAAGGACATCAGTTCTATCAGAGTAGGCACCACTATGACATCATCTAACTTTAATTACCTCTGTAAAGGCCCTTCTTCAAATATAGTCACATTGATAGTTAAGGCTTCGACATATGAATTTGGGGGGAGAGGGGCACCATTCAATCCATCCCACTGTGTAACTCCCAGGTGGTTTTATCCTTGGAGACATAGGTTAGTCCCTGTATAAATGCTGGATTGAAGTACTGACTATATATAATATGTGTGTTATTAAGCTCAAATCCTTCAGGGTCAGGAAGAACACATGAAATGAAAGAAACAGAGGGATATGTTAAACATGGCCAGTCTAAAGGGGGCAGCCACCGTTAGCTCTAGAGGTTGCTGTCTGTAGAAAGGCAGAAATGTGGAAAGGAGGGGCTAACGATTGCCAGACCATTTGATTTTTCAAGTAAAATCAGAGTCTGGAATTCCGTGAGAAATCTCCCAATTTTTACATATTGGTAACTGCGTTAATAGGTCTATAAGATCAATAGATAGTTAAAGATATACATTTTCTTCAATGGCAGATAATGTAGGAAATTACAGAGAAGCCTATATAAAGCAAGAGACAGTGTGCGTTCTCACGTATGGTTATGTGAACTTCCTAGTGCCTTAAATTTTCCCACAGAGATACGCTGGTGATGATATCAGCTGTACAGAAAGAAAATGCCACCAGTCATGAGAAGCCAGCCTAGTAATTTAGGCAAAACTATTCGAGCACATTTCCAAGTTTGCAATGCAAGACAGGATGATCTCAGGTCAGTTTCCCAGCCATAGCCTCCCTCAGTGATGCTGGCCTGATGTCTGTTATATAGATGGTAACTAATTAATTTTGCTTAAACCACTCTGTGAATCAGCACTGTGCAGGCTAAGGGCACATTTGTATCTGTGATGCAGAGTGGGGAAACAAGCTCTGAGAACGAACCCTTGACATTTAAAGAGTGAATAAAAGGAGAGTAACCACTGAAGAGGCAGAGAAAAGAGCTCCTACACAAAACTGAAGGAGAAATAGGGCTAACTGATATTTTTGAAATAGAGAGTAGAGGAATGAGGCAACACTGTCAAATTCCATGGACAAATAATTGAAGAAGGTTCATTCCAAAGAATGAAATAAAACAGTATGAAGTTTAACGTTTGAGAGGTAGTGCTCTCCTGCATGATCGAGCAAGGTACAAGGGATAGCCTGAGTTACTTGAGCAAAATGGTCATAGAAGTCAAAATTTGGTTATTAAGATGATTTGTCCACATGACCATCAAGTCAATATAATGACAGAATGAGTCTCAAAGGAGAGGAAGATAAACCTCCAGGTGACAAACTCTTCTTGGAAAATGAACAAAATTCCACAAATCCAGGCCCATTGTGGGTTATTATGTTGCTATCTAAAGCATATTCTTAAATCTATGATTGTTAATTTCAACTGTAAACTAATCAGTTTAACTATTCATATTTTTTACTGATTTTTGTGTGTTGAATCATGAACTTTTGAAAATATAAAAGCATAATACGTCTTAGAAATTGTTATTTTTGTATTGTACTAACTGACAGATTGGCTTGATTTGTGATACTGCAGTTCAGATGCTGAAATCACAGTTGATGGAAGAGTTTACAAAAGGCGTTAAGGGATTGTCATGATTTTTACATGGCCCTCAGGTTATCAGTCATTATAACTCAATATATCAAGGGAAGCCTAGGACGAAACACTAGTCATACTAAATCCCTTGTTGGGGGTGGTCCTTGACCACCTGTATATAACCTGAGTATATTTCTCTTGTTCAGGGATTGGGGACCTGCAAATAACACTGCAAAAGAACTTATCAAGGAATAAGACAGATTTTTATTCATGTATATATGTGAGAAGTGACAGAAAATGTGACTCAAGGAGGCAGTTCAAATTTGGACTTAAATACCATCTGTTTTCCCCCCAGGTTTATTGAAAAATAATTGGCATGCATCACTGTACAAGTTAAGGGATACAGCATGGTGATATGTATAGTGAAATGATGACCACAATACGTTCAGCTAGCATCCATCTTTTCGTAAAGATAGGATAACAAGTAAAGAAGAAAAAAAATATTCTCCTTGTGTTGAGAACTCTTAGGATTTACACTCTTAATAGGGGAAGGGAGTGGAAGAAGGACTTCTGGGAAACATAGGACTTCTGGGAAAAATAAAAGGACACTTAGAAGAAAAGATGGGAGGTATGATAGTTTTGTGACAATGTCTGTTTAGGTGATTTCCTGTCCTTACTTCTCATCTCCGGTGACAGGAGTCAATCTTCTCTGGTTACAGAACTCTCAGGGAGGGGATTTATAATTTATGAATTATTTTGGGAGGCTCTGCTTTTAGGCAAATAAGGGGAGTTCAGAAAAAATGAAACTCTTCACAGTGGTATATTTTGGATTCCTTTGCCCTAAATCTACAGTTAGTATCAGTGTGCAGAATCCTGTACTGCCTTTACAAAAGGGAGTCATGGCAAATTCACAAAATCACGTGAGGAGTCATTTCTAAGGATGGGAGGCCTTTGATACTTCCACAACTTCTCCAAAGAGAAGTGAAGGCAACAGAGATTTCTCTTAAGCCATCAAGCAAATATCTCGAGGGTCAGATTCGTGATGCTTGTCACTAGTGTGTGTACACTCTAATAATTCATCCTATTCCATGTTGATTTGTTCTGGTATAATCACAGAATCAGTATAGTCCCGTATCTTAAGTATTTCCTTCATTAGCTTACTGTCTTTCCATTGTAATTAAAAGCAAACACAGAAAAGATTAATAGACCGAGATGGAAATAGATAAAGTAAATTTAATTATTTCACTTCATAATAAAACGGCCTGCCTTTTTTGCTCTTGTTTCTTTACTCTAAGTAGAAAGAGACCCGTGCAAAATATTAGAGATGTAGAAAAAGTTTTATTTGCCCTTCTAACTTCCCTTTGACACCTTGCTCGCCATCACAGACTTACGAACTGCTGCCGAACTTCTCTCCCGGATTCTAGTTCTCAGAATTAACTGGCCTCATTGTGAATAATCTTTTAAACTTCCAGTACTTTTTGAAAAAAAGATTTTATTTTATTTATTTGACAGAGAAATAGAGAGCACAAGTAGCCAGAGCGGCAGGCAGAGGGAGAGGGAGAAGCAAACTCCCCGCTGAGCAGGGAGCCCGACATGGGGCTCGATCCCAGGACCCTGGGATCATGACCTGCACCGAAGGCAGACACTTAACCGACTGAGCCACCTAGGCGCCCCTAAACTTCCAGTACTTATAAGTAATACCCCTTCTAGAACTAATTCACACCAGAAACACTATTGAGAACCTACCCCCTACCAAGCACTGTGCTCAATCCTGGGGGACCCTGTGTTCAGAGGAATTAGAGATGATGAAAGTTTAAAAGGCCATTGAGATCGAAAGGGTACTTGGACAATCAACTAGCCCAAGTGGTAGATATTTCTGTTTGAGATACCTTTTAATATTTTTCAAAACATGCATCCAGGTAGCTCTGAGCTCTACCACCTCTTTGAAGGACTGCTCCTGACATTGAACTTGGCCAAAGCTAAACTTAGCCATTATAGGATATTCTTCTAACAGAAGAGGTGGTCCTCAGTACTCTTATTTATGCAGTAGTTTTACCTAAGCTCCTTCCAAAACAATTTACTATAATCTTATGAAGATGGTAAGGAGGAGGATGGAGAGGGAGAGTCAGGGTTGTTATAATAAAATTTAGCTATAATAGCTATCAGCATTGAGGACTAGTTATGTGCAGCCAACATGCCCTATTACTTAAATACATTGTTATATTTTATCTTTACAACAGCCCTATGAAGTGGGTTTTATTACTGCCATTTTATGAGGCGAAGAGTTCTTAGATTAAGAAACTTTCCTGTAAACACTTTCTTAATTAACTGTAATGGTAGGATTTGAATCCAGTTCCTGTGCTCTTACTATTATTCATAACATTATTAATTTAGATAAATGTTTTTATCGTGCCCGGATGTACATTGTCAGATTTTGTAAATTCTTTCTTTTTTCTATCTTAGTCTAAACATGTCTATAAAATATGAATATATATATTTTATTCAACTTCATAAAGGTTGATAAGTTCCCTCAATATATAAATCATATTCTATTCTATTGCAGATTGTTGATAAACCTAAAAACAAAAATTGACAACAATCTTTTCACATGTGTTAGAGATTCTCAAATGCTGGCTAGTTTGTTAATATGAGTTAAACAATTTAGCAGTGTTTTGTTCTAGATAGATAAGATATCTCTTGAAACCCTAATGTCTGTTGACATATTTATTTCTTACAGGCTCCAGGAAACATTAGAAAAATGGAACGGGGAAAAATATATTCAGGTTATATACAGAAAAATATTAAAAGAGTATTTATATGAAGGGAAAAGCAATGTGGGCCTTTTATAGTATGTGATTTTTTTTCCACAAAGAGCATCAAAATAGGAGAGACTGTATCAACTAATTTAATTGCTTAGTTTGATTTAAAAAGTTGCATCTATAACATGAAACACGTGTGTGTGTGTGTGTGTGTGTGTGTGTGTGTGTGTGTGTGTGTTTCTTTCCCTGCAAGAACTAGGGATGAATGCTTTTTTTAACAACAAATGGGGTAAGACATTCAATTTGGGATCATTAAACTGAGGGCTTCTGGCTGGCAGCTGATGAATTCTTCATCTTCCTCACTCCAGCTGTATAGAGTGGGTGGCATGGACTTGTTTAATGGAGTCACATGTGCTCTGTTTATATTCTTTTTCCTTGCTTGACTTAATTTGTGTTTGAAATTGTTACAGTTGTTTGCAATGAGCTGGATTTTTCAGCGTTAGAAGAACTTCCATATGTTTTTTCAGATAAGTTGCAAATATAAGTGTTTTCATTACAAATGAGTATTTGTTTTCTGAATTAAATAGTTATTTTGTTATTATATAAAGCTTTCCTGTGATTACTGAGGAAAATTCACAGAATACATATAATCATAAAGAAGAATCTAAAAATAATTTCCTGCCCAACCGCACACAACTAAGAATATGGCTTTGATGTGTTTCCTCCAAAGCATGCTCACCTCTCCATTTACACAGTTTGGATCATACCATCTAGATGAGATATTATCCTGCTTTCTTAACTTACACAATTGTATTAACTTACACACATAGTATTAAATATCACTTTAAATTATAACTTGTAATGATTGCACGCTATTCTGGGCTGTGGAATGAATTATATCTAAGGAGTTTGTATAATCAACCATTAAATTTAAGACAGTCATCAAATTTCTGATTGAATTGGCAAAGGCATTAGCAGAATCTTACCTATCTGGTTGTATGTCTATATCCATGTATTGTTTTCTAAAGGGATCAAATGTTGAGCTTATAGAAAAGGATGCCTCGTATGTCTACATGTGCATGTGTGTGTCTATGTGTGTACATATATGTACATTTGGAATTTAATTTTTACTTTTCCATGTAAATCTCATTCCTTAAGATTAAATTTTATAAATTATTTTTGCATTAGATTTTTCTTAAATTTCAAGTATATATTTAGGTTTTGTACATTCTTAGGATTCATGAATTTATTTTACTTTTACAATATTTTGTCAGCTAGATTTTGCTGCTGAGGTAAACACTTTTAACTGAAACTGTGTTTCTTCTTCAAACTTAATTAAATATCCAGAGATACCTTATTTCTTACAGAACAAAACTCTATTATTTATTTCTCTAACAGTATATTCTACTCTGATCCCAGATGCTTTGTACAATCCAGGTCTGCTCGACAACCCAAATATTTACTAGATAAAAGTAAAAATAGGGGCACCTGGGTGGCTCGGTTGGTTTAGCGCCCAACTCTTGATCTCAGCTCAGGTCTTGATCTCAGGGTCATGAGTTTAAACTGTGAATTGGGCTCCATGCTGGGTGTGGAGCCAACATAAAAAAAAAAAAAAAAGAGTAAAAATAATTTTGCACAGGTGAAGTAAAACAAATAAGTGGATTTAAAAATCATATTGATTTTTTAAAAATCTTTTCCAGCTTCAATTTTGACTTGGTGATTTAGTTGTCCCCTGATCTTCTTTTCTAAGCCAGTTTGATTGGCTAGTGGCTTGAACAGGCTGATCATCATAAAAACCAATAGAAAAGCTGTTCAGATTCTAATTAACTGCCAGATTCTTAGAATACTTTGGTGCTGCTGATTTTATAGCAGGAATATTTTCACATTCAAATATCATAGCAGCTCTAATGCTACAAAAAACTCTACAAATACATCAGTGAAAAGATTTTCTTAAATATATAAAGCCACAAGAACCAGAATACAGAGGACAACAATTAAAAAAAAACAAAAAAAAAAAACTGTGAATGAGGCAGAACAGAGGGACAACAGTGATTGATTTAGTAGCCGCAGGAAAGCACCGAGCGCACTATGAAAAGCTGTGGGTAAAGTCAAGAAGCAATACAGTTCACACTGTCGGCACCCCAAAAGGCTTGGGAATTTTAGGATTGGTTACCTTGGGATGTAAGGATATATGTGAAGTAAAAATGGGAGGAATTGGATCAAAGGGTATTTAAGAAATAATCATATCCCCAGATTCCCAGCCCAGCCCAACCCATGAATAACTGGGCAACTGTCCCTTTTCTAGCAGAGCAAAAGGCTGGAGATTATTCTCTGGAGAGGGAAAAATATGGCATCTTGTTAGGACACAGGGTACAGTTTAGGGCTGAACACAAAGTAATTAAATAAGGTTTGCATGGTAAACATAAAGATTCCCAGTTTTCCCCCTTACTTGATCCTATAATCCTGGCAACAAGGTGTGAGTCCATCTGATCAGGACCATCATTTACGCTCTCGTTCCCCATACGTCTGCCATGTGCTTACTGACCACAAGTCATTCAATCACTATTAGCAGTATACATTTGGAGAAAATATAATATTGTGAGATAGAAGTTAGCAAAATTGGTTAATAAAAAGGTTTTTTTGAGTTTGGATTCTTTGTTTTGATCCCAGCGAAGCCATTGGCCTCTCTTAGCCTCATTTTTATACTTACAAGTTGTATGAAATATTAATAATAACTAGTTACACTCTTAGGCCTTTTATGATTGTAAGTGACAGAAAATCTTATGAAAACTGACTTAAGAAAAAAAAGGCATGCATTGTTCCCATAACTGCGAAGTCCTTAAGTAGTTCTGAGTTTGGATGTCGTTGGATGTAGTATCCAGTTTTCTTTATCTTTTGTCCTAACTGCGATATTTTGCATAGGTAGGCTTAATGCTCCACTAATTAGGGCAGCTTATTCTCAGTCCAACATAATTCAAGGTTCAAGTCCAATGGGAGAGAAGTAAGCTTCTGCCAGGTTCCAAAGAGTTACTAGGATTGGACATATGATAACCTTATCAGATGTACATTCTTGAACCAATCACTACAGCCAAAAGCATATTAACTGCCTAAGTCTTTTACTTACATCTTAACATGCTTTATCTATAAAATTACCAGTACACCCGTATCCTCCCTCCCTTCTTCTATTCCAAACCTGGGCATCCTGCTTCTGCTCACAGCTTTACTTTGTCTCTTGCCTTGCCAGGACTCACGGTTTACACTTTGAAAATATGGAACTATTGATTGCCCCCCCCCCCACTAAGTCTGCTGATTCCTGCCTTTCCTTAGACCTGGAATCCCATACTCAACATGGAATACGCATTCTGTCCTCCTTCATAATTCTTGCTTGTTCTGGAAGATTCACTTCAGGTGTTGTCTCCTCTGTGAACTCCCCCCACAAACCTAGTAGGCTTATTGTACCATCTTTGTGCACTAGGTATATTTCAGTCTTACAGGTTACTGTAGTATTTTGAAGACTCTGTTTATGTGTCTGTCTCTCCCAGAAGCCTATGATGTATCCAAGGATAGGCACGATGTCCTAGTCAACACTATACCCCCAGTTTCAAATGCAGTTCTTGTCACAAAATATACATCTGTTGTCCTGAAACCCCATTTCATCTTGTGCATCTTGTATGATATAGTGCTCTACACATCATGTCAGGACGGTTTTTGCCATGTCCTATCCAATTTTATAGATTTCAGCATCTAGCACTGAGCCTAATACATTTCTAGTATGCAATAAATATTTACTTAAATGAATGAGTGAGTGAATGAATGAATTTATGCTTTATTTTGTGGAGAGGTTGTTTTTTGTTTTATTTTTTGTTGTTTTTTTTTAAGCACAGGTCTAAATAGAAGCATGTAGTGAAGGATGTTAACATTTGAAGGCTTTATGGAGAAGAATTGTCATATGTGAATGTCTTTCAAAACCATATCATCCAGAATATTGCTATTTGCCTCTTTTTAAAAAAAAAATTCAGATATAATTGACATATAACATTTTGTACATTTAATGTGTGCAATCTGTTGATTTTACTCTAGCTGGTGGTCTTTTTAAAAATATTTTGACCAAGTCACTCAAACCAGAAACTTAAAGATTTATTTATTTATTTGAGAAAGAGAGAGAGAGCACATAAGTGGGGGGGGGGGGTGTCAGAGGGAGAAGGAGAGAGAACTTCAAGCAAACTCCATGCTGAGCACAGAGCCCAACAAGGGGCTCAATCTCAGAACCCTGAGATCACGACCCTGAGATCATGACCTGAGCTGAAACCAAGAGTCGGATGTTTAATGCACTGTGCCACCCAGGTGCCCCTCAAACCAAAACTTAAACAGCAAAGTATAATACTAGGATATCCAAAGGTGATTTTCTTCAGAAGTTCTGAAGTACGGGATGTCTGGGTGGGTCAGTAAGTTAAGCATCTACCTTCGTCTCAGGTCTTGATCCCAGGGTCCTGGGATTGAGCCCTGCATCTGGCTCCCTACTCAGTGGGGTGTCTACTTCTCCCTCTCCCTCTGCCTCCAACTTATGCTCTCTCTCAAGTAAATAGGTAAGATCTTTAAAAAAAAAAAAAAAAAAGTTCTGAAGTCTGTTTTGATTTTGTCTAAAATAGCACAGAACTGATCTCTGAGTTTAGAAAATTTATAAAGTAAAAGTATGGACTTTTGAAATTTGGTGTATATATAGTTTATATTAATATTTCTGGGGAAAAAATATAATTATATGTGTATAGACCTTTCTACATTTCTTAAGTTATTCCACAATATCATTTTTGTTTACTCCATGACCCTAATTCTGTGAAATCAGGAGAATTGTTAAAAAGACTTATTCTATATTAAGAAAACTCTGTGAAGTTAACTGAACTTCCAATAATTAAATGATAAGGTTAAAAGTGAACTCAACTTGATTCTTATGTAGGCCAAAGGTCAGCAGATTTTTTTTCTGGAAAATGTCAGGCAGAAAATATTTTAAGATTTGCAGGATAAGAGACAAAATCAAGAAACTGGATCATGAGAGAGAAAAAAAAATTGTCACAAGCTTTTTCAACTCTGTAAAAATATAAAGGACATTCTTAGCTCACAGGGTCTATGACTTGGATTTGGTCCAGAGCCATGGTTTGCTGATTCTTAGGCCTGGCATTTATTCTCTGTTTGCGAGGGCTGCCATACAACCATAAGTTGGGGAGCTTACACAATAGAAAAGTATTGTCTCACAGTTGTGGAGGCTAGAAGGAGCAGATACAGGTGTTGGTCGGTTTAACTCTTGAGGGCCTGGAGAGAAGGACCTGTCTAGGCCTCCCACTTGGGATTAAATTTGCTGTCTTTGGGTTCACATTGTCTTCCTTTGTGTGTGCCTGTGTCCAGATTTCCCCTTCTTATAAGAACGTAAGTCATATCACATGAGCACATACCCTACTGACCTCACTTAATAACTCTGTAAAGACCCCATCTCTGAATCAGGTCATGTTCTGAAGTGCTGGGGGTTAGGACTGGGACGTCGGCTGGGTCGGGGAGCGCTACACCATTCAACCATAACACCCTCATTCTCTTTGTACTGCATCAAACCCCAGGGCTAGCAGGAGGTGAAATAAGAAGTATCGGCGTTGTGTCTCATTCTTTCTGTCCTTCTAAACTCAGAGCCATAGCTTCTCTCTCAGCACCCCTTGCCGCAAGATAACAGACAAATAGAACTGAACAGAGAAAATGGAAAGACGACCCTGTAAGACCTGCTGCCTCCACCTTACAAAACACCCAGAAGAAAATGAGGCAGAGTATCAATCATGTGAATGCTTCATCATTTTAGCAAATGGGCAATAATATTTACAGAAATCAGTTATAAGAGAAAATAGTCATTTTGGTCATATTTCTGGTAAATATGCTGCTGGTTAAGAGCCTTAGCCCTCTGGTTCCCTAAATATATGAAGAATAAGATTCACACATATCACATCCTCCTGTGTCCAAGCAGCAGACAGAATTGACTCTAAAATAAATCTGTCATTTGAAGTCCCCAGCTGTGAATGTGCCTTGTAGCGAGGAGATGCCAGGCCTTTGTAGCTAGAGCCGTCCCAGCACACACAGCCTACGTGTGATTGAGTCCTGCAGCCAGGGTGAGACAGGTTAGCACAGGAATTCTACGAGATTTCTGTAATGAAAATACTGTGTGAGGTTCTTACATATAATGACCTAGATTTATAGCTAACCTACCTGAGACTGTCTTGAGAAAAATTACTCCATAGTCACCAATTTTTAAAGGAATATGCATCAAAACAACACATGGTATCCTCTCTCTTTGAAGTCTTAATTAACCTGCCATTGATCAATGCGTTATTTTCAGGACTGATGACTTTTTTATCAGCAAAAGAAGGAAGTATTTTTTGTTATTTGTTGTTTGATATTTGTTACTTACTATCTGCTTCATCATTTCAAACCTATTTCAATAGGACTGCCATAGAAGATACTTAAGATAGCATACAAAAATATTCTATATAGTGCCAAGAACAATCCCCCCTTTTCTTTGTCTTCACAGAAGACAATGTTGAGTTGATTTTTATTTTGAGAGAGAGAGAGAGAGAGCAAGTGGGGAGGGGCAGTGGGAGAGGGAGAGAATCCCAGGCAGGTTCCATGCTCAGGGTGGAGCCCAACTTGGGGCTCAAATCCACGACCCTGAGATCATGACCTGAGCCAAAATCAAGAATCGGATGCTTAACTGACTGAGCCACCCAGGTGCCCCAAGTTGATTTTTAAAAACATTTACTTCTTTACAAATAAGGAAACAAACATGAGACTTCTTCAATTAGAGAATAGTTAGATACCCTCGTACACTGATCATACTTCTAGAAAAGAATCCTCTTCAAAGAGAACACTGGGGAAGTGATGAGGCCTGTCCACCAAATGTAGTCTCCATCATTTCCATGCAGGATAAGTGAGGGTTACTTGCTTCCCTACATATGGCAGAAATGGAAGGAGACTTATATTCACCTAACTATATGAGACGCTGTGCTAAGTGCTTTATATTAATAATCAAAGATATTGTATTCTGCATTTTGCAAATAAGGTAACTGAAGCATGGAGTGTGAACACATTTACAATATGAAATGTGTTCAGTTTATATTTTAATACCTCATGAACACGTTCCTCACTCCACACACACGCATATCCTGTTGACAATAGAATCTCAAACCGTACCCACATGGGCTTTCTTTTCTGACATTTCTTTTTTTTTTTTTTTTTAAGATTTTTTATTTATTTATTTGACAGAGATAGACAGCCAGCGAGAGAGGGGACACAAGCAAGGGGAGTGGGAGAGGAAGAAGCAGGCTCCCAGCGGAGGAGCCTGATGTGGGACTTGATCCCGGAACGCTGGGATCACGCCCTGAGCTGAAGGCAGCCGCTTAACCGCTGTGCCACCCAGGCGCCCCTTTTCTGACATTTCTGACTAGAGCAGTTTAGGGATAGGTTATAGTTCAGATTCTTCCCACTTAAAATTATCTTCTCCAGAGTAGATACTCACATGGTGTGGGTTGAGGTCTAAAAGTACAAAGGGCTAGTAGAAGGTGGAAATGGAGAATATCGCATCCCCTTGACAAGCAAGCAGCAGGAGGAGAACAGGCCTCTTTCTCTCATTTTCTAAAGATCAATAGGAACCCTTTTGTAAAATTAAGTTGTCTGTGTGATATATAGAGTGGGCCTAAAATTAGCTTTTAAATATTTTCTCTCTGGGAACATGTTTTTAAAATAAATTTTCACCTGCATAAATGTTCTCTTTGGATTAAACGCTTCATCACCACACTTTGAAGAGATACTTTCCTTAACCTTCTGACTCCATTGTTATTGTAATAACCGCAGCTCATTAACACAGTGGGTGTCAGTATTGATTATGATTTTAGATTTTACCTTTTCCCATTATAGTTTAGTTTTTATCTAAAATAGATCATAACCTTTGATCGGCTGCTGCCTCAGAGTTTTTCCAAGATATTGGAGTCGTGGTAAGATAATAGTGTTGAAATTGACACTGGTAGTCACTAGGGACCCTGGACTTTTTCTCCTACTGCGGTGCTGTGTTTCACAGAGGACAATATGTGTAGTCTCCAATACAGAATTAATCATGAAAGTCAAGTGCGTACTGCCGGTACAGTCAGCACCATCTAATTATCTCAAACTTGTTTGTCTTATGACTTTAGTTAGCAGAGCACATGCACAGGATAATAACAAATAGGCTAATTCAAAATCCTGTCACCCACTGGCAATTTAGCAATCATAAATGGAGTCCCGTGCGTTTTAGAGATTGTATGTATGTGACAAGCTAGCAGGTATGAAGAGAAAAAACAATAAGGCAGAAAGTAAAGAAGTCTGAATTTGATTTTTTTTCTTCCCTCAGGAAAAAAAAATCTATCAAGTTATAGGAATCTTTGTTTAATGTGTATATAAAACATTCAGTTATTTACATTGTTATAATATCTAATATCTGATGAGCTGTATAGCACTGTAATATGTTGAGAGAGAATGAGGTTTATTTTTCAGATTCAAAGGAATGTTCTTTTCTTGCAGGAATATCTATTGGTCAGAGTCAACAAACACTATTAAGCCTTTTATTATTGCCAATATAGGTCCAGCTAATGAGCCTGTCTGTTCAGCTCTGCAAGGCTCAGGGTAGGTCTAGCGCAGGCACAGTTCCCAGGGCTCAGCACAGCTGGAGGGCCCCAGGATGCTGATTGCAACCCTTTATGGGATGTGAATGGCAGGAGATGAATAAGGGAAGTGTAGTCTGTCATCAGCGTCCCTCTCAGCTGTCTAGCCTCCTGACAGTCTCTTGCTCACTGTCAACAATCATTCACTCTCCTGGTCTCTTGCTGTGTTCTCTTTGAACCTCCTGGCCTAGACCTGTTTACACACAGGGGAAATTTGATGGGGGCAGATCTTGGAGTGGGAAAGAGTTTTGTCTGAGGTGCTCTGCTTCCTGTGTGGAAATGACACTGTCTCTCCCTGTCCCAGGAGGAGGGCCTGGAGCTACTGGTTACCCTCCTGGGAGCCAGGCATCTCAGTGCCACGTCCTTCACATTTACCGGTCTTTGTAATCCACACTGTATTTCCACTTCGGACCACGCCACAAAGATATTTTTCTCTTCTCTTTTCTTCTCTTCCCTTCTCTTCTTTTCCTTTCCTTTCCTTTCTTTCTTTTCTTTCTTTTTTATTTTAGAGGTGGGGGGTACAGGGTGCGGGAGCAAATGGAGAGGGAGAGGAAAAGAATCTTAAGCAGACTCCCTGCTGTGTGGAGCCCAACTTAGGGCTCGATCTCATGACCCTGAGATCTTGACCTGCGCTGAAATCAAGAGTCGGATGCTTAACTGACTGAGCCACCCAGGTACCCCCACAAAGATAATTTTTCATTTAAAAATGCCAGACTTCCTAAAGACAAGAATGTTAATTAGTTTTTCCCTGGGCACTGTTTGATTTTGCTCATTCCCTGGCATATGCGTGTTTTCAAATATAAATGTATGGGCTAATGAATTATTTTAACTTAACTGTTTATCAAATTAATGATCTGTTTTGAAAATGTCTATGCACAAGTTTTAAGAAAAACATGTTCTTTTAGATGGAGTTAACTTTTTTTTTTTTCCAGGTAAGATTTAACTTGAGGGTAAACTTATGTGTTAAATACTTTGTTTCACACATGCTATGTGTGATTTCTGTTCATCTATTATTAAGTGAAAGCCTAGTGTGATATAGTTCCCCTACTGTTAACATTTTAACAGAAGGTATTTATTTTACAAACTTCGTGTTTATATGTATCAGACTTTCAAGACATACATTTAATGTGATAATTAAAAGGTTCTTCCTCATACCTATATCCCCGCGGTTGTATAGTTCTGTAAATCCTCCCTTTTAAAACTCCATTTTCCATGCCTCCCTAATACCTGAAATAATTTTACTGTGCTTCTTAGAATTCAAATCCACTGTCAGCTACATTGCCTTGATCAGTAATCTCTTCTTGAATCACGTCCTTCACCTTATCATTATTGCAAATTGTCTCTCCCGCCATGCCTGATTCCCATATAGTCCTTCGCGCACAACCCTCCTACCGCTGGGCCTGCATGCAGGGTAAATGTCTTCCTTTCTTGAATACGTTTTCATTCCTTCTCCTCCCTAAAAACCCAGTTTTAAAGCCCTCACCATTAGCTTACTCCACCTGTTACCTCTTCATGGTATTGTCATTCCAAGAACCTTAAGCCACTCGCCCTCAGTTATTCAAGATTTTCACTCTTCTTTCGTCACCTTCTCCAGTACTGCTCTTGTCATAATATGATGTCAGAATCTGCATGCACTTCACAACAGCCTTGTTTCTCAGAACCTTGACACCTTATCCTCCAATGATCTTGCCTTCCCCTCGAGCTTAGCCACACACTACCACTGTCACATCCTAGAACTGCTTGTTAATAGAAGTTTCACCCTCTCCATTGAAACAACTTTGAATATCATATTTTCAATGACCACTCCTACTTTTCTAGTTTACTCCTTTTATTATCCCAGCATCATGAATAGTATTCGACCAGCACCTGCAGTCCATTGGTTCCAAATTTGTCAGAATCCCATATTTTAATTGCATCCTCAAATTCTTCTTTGTACAGGTTAGAGTCCATGGTTCATTAAAAAAAAATCTCTTTATTGGATATAGATGCCTTCTACTCTACTGCCCCTTTCTCCTTTGCTTAACTGACTAGCCAAACTTCAACCTTTTGTTAAGCCCAGCACTTCCTCTGCTCTACACCTTCCCAGCTGAATGTAATGGGAAAGTTTGAAAAATCATGCAGACTGATTTCATAGTAAGTTGAGAACTAGTATTCTCAAATGGATTCCCAGTGTTTCCAGAAATCCTACATTTCCCTGGTCCACTCACTCTTCCATTCTCTTGACAAGTAATTCACACTTGTTCTTTCTCCTCAAGCCTTTGATCTCTTCTTTCCATTCTGATTCTCTGTTAGCATGTTTAAGGTTTCTCTGAGAAAACAGAAGCAATCCAAAGTAACTCTCCTCACCCTTGCTACCACCTTCCTTACAACGAAGTTATATTACCTACTGTTACTTTGTAGAAACTGTCTGAGCTACTACACAAGGCCACATTCACCAGTTAGGCACTGCGTCCCATCCCCTCTCTTCTGTTCAGTGTTATAGCTTCTTTATTTCTAAGCTGTCCTGTATCATCAATTTTCGTTTGTTTCTTTCCACTAGGTTATTCCCATCAGTGCACCAACATGTTGAGGTTTCTCTGTCACCACAAACAAAACACGACAAAGCAAAGCAAAAGCCCCCTCTTCAAATTCCATATTGCTCTTGAGCCTAACCTCTTTCTCTGTCCTTTTTTTTTAAACTAAAACTCTTGAAAAGAACTTTTTAAAATTATCTTGCCATCTTTAGTTTCTCTCTCTCTGTTTTCCCTTAAATATACTCTACTTTTCCCCAACTGTTCTTACTAAAGTAATAAATGACTTTCTTATTAAGGTTAGAATGATTTTCATTGATGTCAAACACAGTGCTAAATCCAGTGATTATTTCTCATAGTTCTTCTGACTGAACCTATAGCCTATTTGATAAGTTGATTTTTTAGTCTTCTATGAGACCTCCCCCCTGCCAACCTTGGATAATCATTTATGATATTTGAATAGGGAAGTAAAATGATCAAATTTCATTTGAGAAAAAGGTACCTTGATAGATCAGAAACTACAGGAAGAGACAGGATAAGGAATGGTGATCATCAAAGAGATAGGTAATGATCAACATAATGAGGATAGTAGTGGTATATAAATAGTTAGAAGATACATTACATATGTAGAATTAGCACAAATTGGAATGGATTTGATGTCAAGAGGAAAGTAAAACAAAAGTCTGTAATTGCAGTAACAAGAAATAATCCCCTAATATCAATGGCTTGCAATAACTATAACATTTACTCCTTGTTTTCAGTATATGTCAAATTGTGGGTTGGCTTCTATGGCTTGACTTGTTTTCTCACTTCTAGATCTAGACTGAAGGAGTAGCCCCCGTTTGGTCTATCTTTTCTTAAGACAGAAAGAACAAGAGAGCTGATAGAAACCGTGCACTACTCCCTAAAGGATGTAGGATCGGTTGATCTGCTTAAGGATGTAGGATCGGTTGTATCTGCTTACACCTCATTGGCTGAACACATCACGTGGCCAAGGTCAAAGTCCAAACTTACGCATGTATAAGCCGCAAAGGACTATAGTGGCGATTCATGCTGGTTTCTGTCCTAAGTGGTTGTCAGAATGATGGGTAGAAATAGAATATCTAGTAGAAAGGATGGATTTGGGAGGGAAGAAGATGAATTCAATGAAAAATACATTTTGTATTGGTTGAACATCCAGGAACTTCAAGCAGGCAGTTTGAAATGAAAATCTGGCACTTAGGGAAAGGTCAGGGCTGGGGATTTTGAATAGAGCCAAGAACAGATCATTTGGGAACACCTACATTTGGCAAAGAAGGATAAAGGGTGTAGCTATAGGACACAGAGTAGCCTGGTTCACAAATTTTAAAAATCCAAGCTCCAATGTGAAGTAAAAATGCATTCGGATAGAAATGTGGTTCGGTGATCCACTGTTAAGTCGCCTAGACTCACTCAGCGGTAGGTTCAGAATTACATGAATTCATCAGAGAGCCAATATGGCATAGAAATTAAAAACACAAGCTCACAGGTAAAGATATGAATTTACCTTCCCCACTTTGTAACTTGTTCAGATTGGGCAAATTACTTCACTCTCTAAACCTGTTTCCTGCTCTGCAAAATAGTAACAATATTTAGTTTACAGAATTGTTGAGAAGCTTAAATGAGATTATGCCTGTAAAATGTGAAGGCAGCTCCTGGCTTGTTTTGAATATTGAATAGGTATTAGTAGTATTGTTAACAGAATTACAGAAAAAAAAAACATTAACACTGGCTTTGTTTACCTTTGCTTTTTGTGAAGCCTTTCCATTAAGCATATGCTCTTTATTTACTAGTGTTAAAAATTCATTTGACAGTTTAACAAGAATGCCTGGGATTTGTATTATTAGCCAATTATGTGAAAAATGCAAATAATAATTAAATGCAGTTAGAAAATGTATGCAGCACTTTGCATAATAACATATTTATTTCTAGATTCATTACACCCAATGCTTACTTCTTGTTCCTTGCAGAAGTATGGCTGTACAGCATACGTATTTATTGCTACTGGAATTTTTATCACAGTGAAATTATGAAAGGCTTTTTGGGCAGTATTGGTACTGTTTACCTTCAACTTCTTAAGCTTTATGCTTCCTGAAAAGTCGTATGGTGATGAAAAAGTTTTAAAGGAATTAAACACCACCAAGGGACTATTCCATTTGACTTGAAGAAATAATGAAGGCAACTCTTGAAAATTGGCTAAAATTAGATACTTGAAAAGATATATCTATTTTTCTCTTAGTATTTCTGCAGCCCACTTTAGCCCAGATTCATTTTTGCATTTCGTTCTCTACCATCACTTCTTTCCATTGAAATATGGTTGCCATTGAAAGATATCTGCATTAAGGATATAGTGGTTTCTCTGACCATCTTTCATACTAGTAAAACATAAATAAATGATCTTTAGTGAAGAACATTCCTTTTGTGATGCCAACACTTTTTCCTGTTTTTGAGTTATATGCCTATAAGTCTTCAAAGTTGTCGATGAAACAATGTGTGTTCTAGAGCCTGTAGCCCATATTGTTCTTTTATGCTATCTTGTGGTTTTCCTGTGAAATGGTTTTTGGTGTTTATTTTCTTTAAGCACCACTAGCCATTTGTTAGACTGCAGGGCTGATTAAAACCCAGACTCCCATATGAGGCTTACAGATGTCGTAGAATTAGAGGAAATTAGCTGCAGGTCTGGCAGTGATTTTCTAAAAATGGTTCTCTTGATCTCACTGAAATCAGGGATTTCTTTGCTAAGCTGCCAAGATACATAAATCTTCTATGAGAGCTGATTTTGTAGCAGACCTTGACATGTATGATCTAATTCTAGAAATCAGACTTTTAGCTGAAAATCAACAGCCTCGGGGAGGATTAAAGATTTGTTGGTATCCACATGTGTATTCTGTCCTGTACTGCACAGATGAGTTTGGAAGATATTTGATATATTCAGAAGGAACCCTGGAGCATCTATATTTTACCAATGTAATGTCCCTCCAAACGGTGGTGCACAGCCAAGAAATGGGTATTTAGGAGGTGGGGTAGTGACCTGGGTGGGATTTAACATGTGGTTTTACATTTTTGATTTTTTTTTTTTCAATCTGATGAGAGCAGTATTAGTGGATGGTAATCTAGCAATGGTCGAGAAGATTCTTCATAAAATGGAAGGTCTCAACTACTTATCTGTTTCTAGAAATAATAGTTCATAAAGTACAAACACTAAAATGAATTGTCCTCTTGATTTTTTTCCTTACAAATTATGCAAAGCATTTTAGAATTACAATGACCAGCTGATTATTCTTTGTGGTCCTATAGATATTATTTATTTAATTAGGATATATTTATTTTCCCTAGTTTTACAAATGAACTCCTAATGAAGAATAAAAGAATAATTTGAATATTCACTTATGGATCAACATGATTAATACAAACTATTTTTATTGCAAAAGCAATTATATCATAGAAAGCTTCTACCCAATAGAAAAAACCCCACAGCTCCTCACAACACAATTGATGTTACCATTTTTCTTTTATTTTCTTTTTTATGATGATAGCAATAACAATATTTGTTGTTATAGACATATAATTCATGTAATATATATATATAATACATTAAAATCAATTAGTGGTTCTGAAATTATGTAAAGAAAAATATGTAGCATATTATAGACAAAATATAATAGGTTAAAATGTAAAATTCATTCACTCATTCTTTTCTTTCCAAATATCTGCCCAACAAAATAATAAAATGCTGTTATTATAGAACGTGTGAATGGATTAGCACTACAAACAATAGCATCTCGACTAGACAACAAAGAAGTGATCAGTGATCACATTAGTTTTGCAACCGGTCCTTTTACTCTTTTAGGAGTTTGTTGAAATGCACTAGAGTATAAACTCATAGGTAAGGCTAATAGTGTCAACTTTAGAAGAGAAAATCAAAAAGATATTTATCCCATTTCTTTCTCTTTTTGTCCTTCTTTCAAGAGGAGCTCAGGGAGCAACTAAAATCCTCTTACCCAGAACTTCATGTAAATACAACTGCCTTTGTGACTGCCAGACTCTCTAGGTCTTCCTTCTCTTAGGCAACAACGACTTGCTTTTACGGTGGTCCCTAGAGAATTTGAAAGTCACCCAGAATTTGACGACATGAGCTGGACCAAACCACTACATAGTGGGACCAAAGACAAACTATACCAGCAAAGATAGGATTCAAGAAAACATCTATGTGTATTACAATCTCTTAAACATCTCTTACTGGCATTTGGATTAGTACTTTTAGCTTTTGACCTTTCATAAGAAACTATACAGTTCATTGTTAGTAACTGCTTGTTGATCTCTTAGAATTCGGGATTATGAAAGGACTCCATCTCTATACATTTTAAGATCAGCATAGTAGACACATTTGAGCACCGTACTCTGCAGATATGACAGAAAAGGTCATTTATATTTGTGATTTAGTCAACCAACTCATCATTGTTCCCTACCCCCCCAAATACACAACTTTATAGAACTCAACCCATTATAAGCTCAGATTTCTTCCCCCTGAGGTTTCAAGTAGAGATAAAGCTAATACAGGCGAAACAAACAAAAAAGAGATAAATGGTAAGCCATACGGTGAGGTCATAATAATATTAAAACATTCAGATGAACAAAGAAGCATATTAAACTTCATCTTAACATATGAAAAGAACTAAGGCATACTGGTGTTTCTGATTATCAAAAAATAGTCCATAAGTCCCCTGAACACTTAGCTTTTTTCAAAGATATATAATATTTGTCTTTCCAAAGGTTTTCTTTATCTAGTTTCCTTCCTTTATTTCTGAGATGAAATAAACTTCATTTCAGTTATATTATCAGCTTGGATGAGTTTTTGGGTTTAGCATTATGAATGATTTTTTAATTCTAATTCAATATCCAAGTTGAATGCACCAGTTAGTAACAGAGGTAAGAGTGGAAATTATGGCTCTGAAGTTAGGATGAGATACTAGGTGTCATGAGAAGTTGGTTCCCTTCTCCCTCCTTACCATTTGTAGGTTGATACCTGCGATCCCAAGTATACATCTATCCTACTTGACCATTCTTCCTTAGCCACTACATCTACGTCATCTAATAAAAAATAATTTCAGATCCCAAATGCTCCAGTGTATCTATTCAACCTCATCTTCTTTTCTTTTTCAGCTTATGTCTTGATTTTTCAGCTGGGCTGGTATCTTCAATCCTTCTATGCCTTTGTTCTCCCTTCTACCTGTATTCAAAATTACCTATCTCTGGGGCACCTGGCTGGCCCAGTCAGTAGAGCATGCAACCCTTGAACTTGGGGTTATAAGTTTAAACCCCACATTAGGTGTAGAGATTACTTCAAAATAAAAAAAAAATTGAGATGGTTTGGGGAAGGGACAGAAGGAGAGAATCTTAAGCAAGCTCCCCACCCAGAGCAGAGCCTGACACGGGGCTCAATCTCATGACCCTGAGATAATGACCTGAGCTGAAATCGAGAGTTGGATGCTTAACCAACTGAGTTACCCAGGTGACCCAAAAAATAAAATCTTTAAAAAAAAAGATTTTTAAAAGATTATCCATCTCTCAAACTCTGGTATAAGCTCTCTTCCTACTCTGCACTGCCTGACTTTTATATGATTTTGTTTACTTGTTTTATTAATTCACCTCTATCACCTTTCTGTGAAATTAGAATCATTACATAAGTTTCTCCTTCTCTTGTATCTCCACTATACCCTGCATCAAGTGATGGCTACTTTACGTTGTATACAGAACTATCCAAAAAATAATTCAAAAGTTGAATTATTTTGCAAGTGTTTGTACAACCATGCTTCTTTGGTTCTTGTACTGAAAATGAATGTAGATGGTGTTATATTAAGCAATGGAAAATTCACAGGTGTTAAGAAATTTATCCAACATTCTAATTTAAACTTGTCTGAAATTAAAGCCTCTGCTACTAACGTTAACCACACTGCCTAAAGATGCCTGTGAAATCTCACTATAGGAATTTTGTCTTCAATGATTCCAAACTGTTAGATTAATATGAAGTATATGATGAATGAGCTTTTTGGGATATTTTCCCAATAATCATGATACTATTGACATTGAATAGAACTTTGTTGTCAGTATACTGTGAACTTTATTATAGTTACTCTGGGTATTCCTTTGTATGTTCTTGTTAAAATTAGGTAAAAACCATGTATGTTTTTAAATTTTCTCTAAAACAAAAACTGCTAAAGTTGACACATCATACGACTGTCTTTATGACCTATTTTTAAAGAGATGGAGAAGATCCTATAATGGTTGCTTTCATATTTCTAAAACCCATTGATTTTAGAGATAAAAGTTAAAAAGATGTGAAAACACCTAAGTCTTTTCAGGGGATCCATCTTTTCACTTTCTAACTCTAACAATAAAAGTGAAAGATGAATAGTATCTTGCAAAGTGTCTGAGCTATTTCTGCCCTGTGTGTGTGTGTGTGTGTGTGTGTGTGTGTGTGTGTGAATATATCTAAAGAGATTTGGGCTTTAACTCAAGTGACTATTATATTGGAAAATGGCATAATATAATTGAAAAGTGTGTAGTTTACATTTAAAAATGGCTTTTTGAAATACAACTGATTTACTAACCTACTTAATTAAGAAGACTCTGCTGGGGATATGTACTCGAAGTGATAAAGATCATAGAAGTAATACCTACTGATTTTTATTGATGTTTTGAGGTTTTTTTTGAAGGTTCTTTCAAGATAAAACCTTAGTTTTGTAAACTTAAAGTTGGCTTTGGAAGATGATTCTGATGGGTTCTTTAGAGGTGCATTATTGGCCCTTTCTTGCTAAAATAAATTGTTCTTTGATAAATGCTGACAATTTTTGAACTGTTGGAAATTAGTAATTCAGCAACTGATCCGATGATAAATCCCCATTACTCAGCAGGTTCAATCGACCAAAAATTTAACTCAAAATAAATGCTAAGTTGAAACAATGTATTAATCATAGTATAGCCAATAATTCATCTGTTAGTGGGCTACATTTCTCGTTCAGTTTCTCCTTTTCTTCCTTTTTGACTTTTCGTTTTAAACCTAGGCATCATATAAAAAAGCACTATCATGCTTGGTCCCTTCAGAGGTCAGCCTCATTTGAAATAGTTGGCTTATATTGAAGGAGCATTGTAGTATATAAAATAAATGCATCTTTAAACATGTGCTCGTGTTGGTATGACAGTATTTTTCTAACACAAAAAGGAAACTCAGAACTCACCCTTTGAAAGTATTCATTATTTTCCAAACTGTTTGATTCATATTCACTTGGTCCATAAACCAAATTCTAAGGCTATTTCTTTCTAAGGAGATGGAGGTATTTTGTTTCTCCCTCCTACATAGCACACAGAAGGTGTGTATTTGACTTTCATATATTGATTAAATATTAGCTGGTTAGTTGGTCAAATCCCCCAGAGAAACTTGCCAAAGCATGTCTAGTTCCTGCAATAATTTTCATTTGGTCACATTTTAGGTGGCTGGATTTTGTTCTGTTCATCTTTATAGGCAGAGCAAGCACCTAGCAAATCCTTGGAGGAGGAATGAATAAATGAAAGAAGCAATCATTTAACAGTAAACAGTGAATATAATACATTGAATAACATTTTCAAGTTTCTGTGGCTAAATCTGTTTTTTGTGAGAACAAGCAGATTCAGATACAGATACATGACGCATTCTTATTCTTCTGTTATTTGACTGAAAATAAGCTAAAATTCAGGTTCTCAGTTACAGAGATTTACCCATCTATCTTTTTCTCCATCCTCTATACTTACTGAGGACAAAATCCAATTTTTATTTATCCTTTTATAATCTCCAATTAGTACCGAGGCTGGAATATGGAAGGTGCTCAATAAAGCAAGAGTGGCATAAAAGAACAGAGGGGCATTTTAAGTTTGGGTTTGGAAATCTAAAGTACTCAAAGTCTAGTAGTACATGCAGTTGTGATGAAAGTAATTCAACGAATCCAGACACAGATCTGGAAATAAAACACACATCACTCTGGTATAAAGATCTGCAGAGCGTGGAAAAGCTGTAGGGATTAGAGGCCGTAAACTGTGCTTCAGTTTGGCAAAACAAAAGGACTCTAGGGATTAACAAAAACAAAACAAAAGGACAGCAGAGCATCAAGTGGAAAAGTAGACCAGCTTTTTCTTTCCCAGTAAACATTATTCCCTACCCGAAATCATCTTTACTTTTACATTAGGAGATATATTAATCGCAGAGCATATTCAAAGAAATGTTGTTTACTGACATGGGTCTTAAAAATAATAATCATTTGATTCCTATTTTATTTTTAAGAAGTTCTAAAGTACCAATTTGAATACAGAGGATTAGACGTTCATTCTGTCTCCCTTCATTGAAGAGTGTATTAAAAACTGTAGAGATAATTGTGAAGTCTTGAGCCAGCTGAGAATTTCCTTCTAACATGCAGCAATGAAGTTGGCTTGTCCTTGATCCCAAAAGTAATTCTAGAAAATATTAATTTCTAATGCTTACGTTTAACATTATGTCCAGGTTGTTAAGTAATGGAGTGTTTATTTTTATTTGAAATGATCCAGTGGATGTAATACTATAACATTTTAATGAGAAGAAACTAATTCCCAAATAAAAAATTTGTACCTGCTAAACTGCAATAATTACTGAGATGATTGCAAATTGCATATTTAAACTTTGAGGACTAGTTTAATTTTGCCATATCATTATGAACATCCTAAAGTATTTACTTCTTTGAAATCCTAATTATAACGCTTTGGAAATACATAATTATAAATGTGTCCTATTATATTCTTAAGAAAACTCAAGAATATGATGAAGATTGAATAAAAGGTTAAAATTGTTTTTAATTGCCAGATTATAAAGCAGAAGCATATAAGATATGAGAACATGGTTCTTCATATGATCGCATAATCGATATGATGGCAAAGTGTTTCATGCTATGCATTTACTTTATCAATACCTTGCACACCGTGTGAGACCTCAGTTCCCGAGAGTCTTACAAGTGATAACCGCTTCATAAGAAAATAATCCATTGGCTGGAAGTGGCTTTTGTAAACTTCCTCAACCAATTCAAACTCAAATCTTGATGGAAGAGTAAGGGGAAGCGAGAGAAAGAACATGAATGAACGTGGCTTTTGAAGATAAATGAAGTCTTCCTGGTGTTCATTTCAGCATTCCCCTCAAAGAGCCCATCCTCTAGAGTGAGCACAGATGGGAGAGTTATATTTGTAGTTCACTTAGTCGTCGTTTCTGCTTGTCTTCTGTAGAGTGAGTGAAGCAGTGATTCTAGTATTGGACATACTTTTCTTTCATGTATTTTAGCCACTCAGTAAAACTTGGATACTTCATAGAGGGCTGAACTGAGGGTTTTGCAGTATGTTGTAATGAGATTGAATGAGACCGTCTAGGGAGGAGGTAGGATAAAGAAAGGAAGATCAGTAGAATGACTTTGGCTTAAGAATGCCAAAATCTCTATCTTTTGCCTCGTTGGAATACTCACTGGACTCAAACCAGTCTTTCCTGTGTTAACATTTGAAGAAAAAATTAACAAAGTATTTTATATTCAGAAGCTTTGTCTAAAAGGCAAGCAGAGGTTAGAGCGCTTGTAATTGTTTAGCTTCCTGAGAATGAAATCCCCCAATCTTGTATAAACCTATTATTAATGTAACCTAAGACTTTTGTGTGTGTATGTATATATATATACATATATATATACATACACACACAAAAATACACATACATATAATATATACACACACAATATATATACACACACACAAATACACATACATATAATATATACACACACACAATATATATACACATACACAAATACACATACATATAAATGTTTACAGAATTTTTAATGTTATCAGAAATCTGTCCATAACTATCCTCAAGCAGATGAGATCCCAATGAAAAATATAGTTCTATAAAATAATCAATATCAATTTGGTGAGAAAATGCTATAATGAAAATTATAAATATGTGAACTAGACACTCTCAGAATACAGAGGAAGGTCATTTAAGAGCCTTAGGTGTTTGAAGAAGCTTTTGAGAAGGAAGACAATTTAACTGGGGACACATGACAGTCTGGGAAGAATGTGTGTGTAGAGAAATGCATTAACGAATGCATGAATTGATCAAACTGAGAAAACACTTTAAGTGCAAAGTAGCTCAACATGACTGTATGCAAGGAAGCGGTGGGGAACTAGGCTAAACCATAGACTGTAAAGAGTCTTTGTACCATGCTAAATTTTACCAACCATGCTAAGTAATTTATTCTGGCTCTTGGAGGATATGTTGGAAACCCAGACCTGAGGCAGACATAGCAATTATGAGATGGCAGTAGGCTACTGGGAAGTGGTGAGATCATTATATGACAGTGGCAGTGGGAATAAAGAGGTGTAAATGGAGGGAATACAAATCAGGTTGAGCTTGGTTACCAACTGAATATAGATTAAGGTTATGCAAGATGGAGAACTCGGAGTTTTTGTCTTGGGCAGATTCTTTCAGGCTAGTACCCAGGATGGTCATGCAGAATTGTCCAGCTGTATACTACTCAACTACGCATGGCTGAATGACTGTGTAGCCGAAATCTAGACCACACTACTTTCAAAACCATGCTTCCATGGAACAGATAAAGACACTTCCTGCGCAAGCTATGGGCAGCCCCAGAAGGAACCCATATGGAAAATAGGAGATGGAGTAGATTGGAATAAACCCTACTGATAAAATTCAGGGTTGATCCTAACATTTGAACTCATTTTGGCCTGAGAGGAGTATTTCATATATCTTCTGCCTGAAGCTAATACAAGGTGGTATTAAATTCACTATTTGGAAAAGACATAAAATTCTCAAGATGAATCCTATGAATCAGCACCACATAGGTAGTGCCCCAACCAATGATCTGACGTCCCCCATGCTTATAGAACAAAACCTGGTTCTCCTCCTTGGAGAAGACCAAGGAATAACATCATAACCTGCATCACAAACCACCAGGAAAGGAGCTGCTTTTCTTCCCATCTTTACATCATTCTGTCAGACCCTTCTGTTTGCCTTACCAAACCCTGAGAAGTTGATTTCTGCTCTAGTGATAGAAATGCTCCCTTTTTGAGATGAAAGACTGTTCCAGTTGTCAAAGTTTTTTTTTTTTTTTTAAATCACATGTGGATATCACATCTTTTCTCCTGTTTATGTTTTGAACCTTTTCAACTCCCATAAATCCCCTAATTCTGCACTGTGCTAGGACTCCGTGACCTCTCTCTGGCTTGCTTCTGTTCTACCTGACTTTCTTCTTGGGTGTGCCCTGACTCCACTCTGCTTGCCTGGGGTGAGAGATGTCTGTTGACCCACCAGTGCTTCATCTTTTAAGCATCACCTTTTCTGAATCCTCACTTCCTACTGGAAGGAACACAAATAAATCTGATCAGACGTTATGTCCCAGGATTAACAGCAAAAACCACTGGACTGAAATCTTCTGGAAGGAAGCAGAAATCAAATGAAAGTTACTAAGCAGAGCTCAGAAACACAAAGGAAAGTTGTGGGAAATATGACAATAGCCTGGGAGCCGCTGGCAACATTTCAGACCTGGGGAGATTTTAGGCAAAGTGTCAGCAAGGGGTTGATGCCTGGGAAAGCTCAGGAAACTAAGACACCTGCCCAGGGGCTTGTCATCACCTCAGCCTTGCTTTCAGGTTTACTCCTTTCCCTGTTAAAGCAATTCAAGTGTCATTATTGCATTTTTTTTCTTCTATATCCATGCATACAATATAAGGAGACAGCAGTTAGCTGTTTGTGATAGGAAATATAAATGACCATTTTGAAAGTGTGCCAGACGGGATCTGCTGCAAGTTTTCATTGTTACTGCTGCCATCTGTTGTTTTTCAGGGCTGCGATGTGAATTTCCTGGCAAACATCCCTCTAATTGTGAACTGTCTTTCACCCCCTTCTAGAGATCTTCACTCACTAGAGTGACGTTTTAAAGGAATGTTCTTTACCAAGGCAGTGTTCCCAATGTTTTAAGATGGAGAAATCTGGGATGTTTTTATATTACCTATTTTAGACATCTCAGAGCAAAAATATTTCTTTATTGTTAATATTTTTCTCTTAAAAATATTTTGGTGAATTCTTGTTACTTTAATGTAGGCTCTTTCAAGCAAGATAACACAGAACAGATTTGCATTTTCAACCTTGTTCACAGTTAGGTCTGTAGCTAAGTTGTTGAGCTTTATCTAAGCTCTTTTATTTCTACATAATGTTTCTCTTTTCATGCAACCTTGAAATTATAGTAATTTGGGTGCTTCTATTCTTCTGAAAGAAATAGCTAATGCCAAAAATATTTCAAGTGATAAAGAAGGTTTTTGAGAGGGGAGACAATTTAGCTGAGAATTAATAGCTATGATTGCTGTTTATTAAGTAAAATGCCTGTAGCTAAATGTTCAGATATCAAAAAAATAGTCTGTGAATTCTCAAGAGGAAGAATTACACATTTTCCACAATATAACAAAAGTCACATCTCATACTATCATACTGATTTCTATATTTCCAGTATCTGCCATAATGAAACCATTCAGTAAATGTTTCATGTACTACTGAGTAAAACTATGCATGGTAATAATGTTTTAGAATAATAACAAATTTTAGTAATTTTGAGAAGGTTTTTAAAAGGCTTGAATTCTTAGTTAGATTTATATTTTTAAGTTGTCTGCCTTAAAGAAAAACCTCTGAACATCATTATAAAAATTAGAGCAACATTGTATTACTAAAGAAATCCATAAATAGGTCAGTGGAACATATTGATAATCATTAAAAAATGCCCAAGTATGTCTTATATATTAAGACTTGATAAGTGAGCCATAATAATAAATAGAAATAGTTATCGGCGTTTCTCATCTTACCACAAAAATGGAATATCAGAGAAGGGAAAGGAAGAGAAGCAAATTATGTATGCAAAATTTCTTGGGAGAAGATATTATAGAACCAAGATGGATGGAGTTGGCTAAAATATTTTTGAACCTTATATGTTAAAATATCCAATAAAAAAATCAATAAATTATCACTAATAAAGTAAAAAGCCAGAAATAGAGGGGAAGATATTTGAAACAATTTATAATATGTAAAAATCTAATACAAATAACTTAAACTCTGTTGAAAAAATATACGAAGGACATAGATGATTTATGGATATAAAAATAGCCAATAAACCTATAGAATTTAATCTCACAATTCGATCGGTGTAGATTAAAACTACACCGAGCAATTTTCAAATTACTGAAGAAAACCACCTTACCTGAAACTACCTAGGATTTTGTAGGGTTAGTGCTGTTGTATGACTGGCAAGAATATAAGATGATGTGTTCTTCAGCTGTTATGCTGCATCTGCAGTGTTTCAAGTGTTTGTATCCTGTGAATCACTAATTCTCTTTCTAGGAATTCATGCTAGGAAAATAATCTTGAATGTAACCTTTTATGTAAACATAAATGTACAAAGGTATTCATTACAGTGTTACTTAGAAGAGTAAGAAAATTACAAAGTATTTCATATTTCCTAAAACAGAAATGGTTAAATATATAATAATTCATGTGATATCATTATGTCAGAAAGATTTTTAAGGACATTAAAAATCACAACAATGTCATATAAAATAAGTGAATAATGAATAATGGACATGTATTCTAATCAGCAGGGTCTCAACCAGGTAAATTTGTATCTGTTCATATAATGCATCCAGAAAATGAATGGACGGAAATCATCAAAATGTTAATGGTGGTTACTTCTGGGTGGAATTGGAGATTATTTGCTCTGTCTCTCTTTTTTTTTTTTAAAGATTTTATTTATTTATTCGACAGAGAGAGACAGCCAGCGAGAGAGGGAACACAAGCCGGGGGAGTGGGAGAGGAAGAAGCAGGCTCATAGCAGAAGAGCCTGATGTGGGACTCGATCCCGTAACGCCAGGATCACGCCCTGAGCTGAAGGCAGACGCTTAACCGCTGTGCCACCCAGGCGCCCCTGCTCTGTCTCTTTTATATATGTATGGAGTGCCTAGTTTTCCACAATGAGCACATAGTGGTTTTTAAATTAATATAAGATATAAAAGGATGACGATGGATCGTAATGAATCCTTGAGTTAACTTCTGTGTCATATGTTATATTCTCAGCTTATCGCTAACAGAAACTTTTAAGTAAACCTGTACCTATTCCAACCATATAACAGCATCATGAAAATGAACACTGGAAGAAGTTAGCAAATTACAATAAGCATTGTTCTAGTAACGTGTTTCGGCAAAGGAATTTTAAGTAAGATCATTTTATCTCTTGTGATTTCAGCTCATATTATAATAAAAACAAAAATAGATGTTTCTTATCTGCCTCAGGTATCATTAAAACATAAAAATCTGCCTGACTGCATAAATTCATTTCACGCTAACATCTTTCATTTAACCAAATCTACCTAGGGCTTTCTTTTATAAAGAACAAGGGCTTTTCATTTTTCATTTATCTTACCTTATCTGATGCTACAATAGAATAAATCTTCATTATCTGTTTTCTAGAGAAAAGGGAACGAAAATTTCAGTGCATAGAGTTTATCGATTGCTCTCCTTACCCAAAACCCAAATGGTATTAATGTAGTCTCTGTAAAGTTTTCATGGATAAATACATAGCATTTTGTGCATACTAAAGATAATGAAAATGGAAAGATTTTAACTTTATGTTTACATGAATCACCAGCTTATCAAGAGTTATACACTTAAATTATGATACAGTAAACTATCAGTTTCCCTTGGTATGTGAAACTAATGGTACTAAGTGCAAACTGAACTTGGGATTAAAATTATGTTTTGAATCCTGTCAATGGATTTTTTACTTTTCCAAAAATGCATTCATGCCTCTATTGCCAGTGGAAAGTATGCAAGAGATTTAAAGTCTTTTTTTTTTCTTCCTCTTTTACACATTCCAACTAAAAGAAAACTAAAAAATCTCTACTCATGGAATGCTTCTGACACCAAATGTTTGGGGCTTTTCCCACAGCAACCAATTCTCTCACCCCAGCTGCCTGTCCTCCGATTTAATTCAACTCAATTCTGGCACTGACTACCTGGAGCGAGCATCAGATCCCATAAGTGAAGGGCTCAGTTCCATATGACTTCCCCCACTTCACATATCAACTGCCAAGTCCAAGCCTCCTATATTTTTGACTTACTAGCTATAAATTGGGGGTTCCCATGACTCCCTCCACATTTGATAATTTGCTAGAATGCCTCACAAAACTCGGGGTAGCACCTATTTATATTTACTGGTTTATTACAAAGAATATGACAAAAGATACTGACCATCATCTGAACAGCCAACTGAGGAGGTACGTAGGTCAAAATATAGAGAAGAAGCACGGAACGACCATGCCCTCTCCCAGCACACCACGCTCCCAGCACCGCCATGTGTTTCCCATCCTGGAAGCTCTCCAAACCTTGTAATTTATGGATTTTTACGGAAGCTTCATCACAAAGGCATGATACATTATTCACTGAATCCTCTGCCTCTCTCCCATCCCTGAGGATAGAGGTGTGGGATAAATCGGTAAATGATCTAGTCATACAGTGACAAAGTAAGGCCTGAACTGTAATTCATTCACTCCTTCTAATACTTTAATGTGCAAATAGTTATGAATGGGGGTAAAAAAAAATCAGTGGGCTATCCAGAGCCAACCACGAGTTCCCCCGTTAGAACAAAAGATGCTCCTATCACTCAGGAAATTCTAAGAGATTTAGGAGCCCTATGTTAGGTACTGGAGTGGAAGACCAAATATTAAAATGAAAGATGATGCTAGTATCCTTATCACTTAAGAAATTACAAAAGTTCTAAGAGCTCTGTATTGGGAATCCAAGATAGAGGCCAAACATATATTTATTATTATGTCACACCAACCAAGAGCGCATCCTACCATTTATACCTCCAAATGTATCTTGAAAGTGCCTTCTTTTAATTTATGTGTATCCCCTGGTCAGAAACAAGAATGTCACCATAGCCCCCTCATCGAGCTTCCTGCTTCCATTCTTCCTTACCTCCAATATATTCATAATACTAAAATACTTTTTAAAATATTTATCTGCTCATGTCATTTTACCACTTAAAACTGTTTGATGAGTTTTTATTGTACTTCTAAAGAAGTCAAATTTCTCCGCACTGTCTGTAAAATCCTGCAAGGGCTAGCCCTGCCCACTTTCGCAGTCTCAGAACTTCCACATCGCCCCTTGCCTGCTGTATCCTGACCTTTGTTGTTCTGGGTCTTTACACTTGTTGTCTCCTCTTCCTTTAATGCTCTCTCTTCCACCACTTTCACAGAGGGTTTCTCTTCACCCTTTACTTGTCTACATAATGCTTATTTAAAATTACCTCTTCCAAGAGGTTGTTCTTTCCTCACCCAAACTTAGCGGGTCCCTCTCATTGGTTTTTCTCTCACTTTTTCCCATTGATTTTTTTTTACCACAATTCAAAATTATTTGCCCATTTAAGGGTTAGGATGTGTGAATGATTCAGATGAAGGATATAGATTGTGGCTATGTAAGACTAGATCATTTATTGATTTATTTCACAAATGTGGAGAACCTGTCATGGGTCAGATGCCAAGCTGGGCACTGAGACTCCAAGAGACAAGCCACTCTCCTTTCCCTTGACCATGATCCTGTGGCTAAAATAGCTTCGTGAGCAGATAAACTGCAGTGCAGCAGAAGTAGTAAACACAGACGTGGAAGAACTAGTTTCCTCGGATTTCAAGAGAGGATTCATAGAGAAAAGGACATTTCAACTGGATTCTAAATCTGCTACTCAAACTCTACTATATTGCATAGTTAATGAACACTGGCAGGATGAAACACTTCTGAAGGTGAGACGCTTGGATGGTTCAGTCAGTTAAGCATCTGCCTTCGGCTTGGGTCATGATCCCAGAGTCCTGGGATTGAGTCCCGCAATGGGCTCCTTGCTTGATGGGGAGCCTACTTCTCTCTCTGTCTGCTGTCCCCCCTGCTTGTGCGTGCTCTCCTCTCTGACAAATAAACGGATGAAATCTTAAAAACAAAACAAAACAAAAAACACTTTTGAAGGTATAAACTAGAACTAAAAAGAAAAATAATCCTGCAATTAAAAACCATATACATTTTATAATTTGAGGAGAGTATATATATTCCTCATGACCTGAGCCAAAATCAATGGTCGGACACTTAAGTAACTGAGCCACCCAGGCTCCCCAAAAACACTATTTTTAACATAAAATTATAAAACTTTTTTAACATGTTGATGTTATATACTTAGGTTTTTCCAATTCAGAAGTCTCTTTAGTGACTTGCTTTCTTTTTCTTGATAATAAAATATTTTTCCAGGGAAATGCTGAATAAATCTTTGTTGAAATACACTACATTACTTTCTGTCAATGACCCTGAAGTAATACAGAATTTACACTTCAGTGGTTGCAGTGCTCAAACTTGACAGGTGGTGCATTGTGTTTTCTTAGAAAAAAAAAAAAAAAGTATGGCATAGGTCTGAGTGGTTTTGTGTATATTGAGTTTCGATGAGAAATTAATTGATTTAACATATTGGTGCCTAAACAGTTGACTCTTCGTATTTTTTATATTATTATTGCAGATATCATTGTGTCTAAGCATATATTTTTAAAGGTGTCTGCATCCCCTATGTGTATTATTTAAATTGCCATAAATAATGGAAATAGAAAACAAAGCTATCCCGGAACAGAATATTTTTTAAAGTGGTGCTTTCATTTTGTTATGCCAGTGTTATTACTTTTCCCTTAGAAACAATGAGCAAATCCAGAACTTTTTACACAGTGTCATGGATAGCTAAGATTACTTCATTTTTCTCTTCATAAAAGTTATTAGTCTTAAGAATATTTAGTAAAATCCTTAGAATTTATACTGTATCATATATTGCTATGAGGTTTACCAATTTTTAGGTTGGAAGTGAATATGTCTGTCTCACGAGAATTTTGACAGTGCCTAAGTACATCTAGTGTGTCGTCCTGTATAATTGCTGAATGTCCAAAGGTCTCAGCACTGCAATGAACACTTTACATTACCTACATTATTTATAAATGGCAAACATGACTCTGGAATTTACATTTAAATAATATATAAAAATGTTTAATTTGCTTAATGTTTTTAAACTTTTTGTATTCTTGAGGTTTTTGAAAATGGGACCAAGGGTATATGAGATTTAATTTAGAATTCAGAGTGAGATTGTGGTGGGGGAAGGATTTAGGACTCGGTTTAAGACCTGTCTAATAAATCAAAATGATGTCTTAGGGAACTGAGACATAAGTGGGAGTGGCATCAAGGATCTAAAGCGTGTATAATGATCTATTCGTGGTGGGTGGTATAGAGTCCAAATGGATAATCAGCTGTCAGCGAAAGAACTGAGTAGATATCACAGGATCATAACGAATGAGGAAGTAGGACATGCTGGAGGAAGAATTTATGCTGTTGAAACACTATGGCATACCTCAGGCAATAGTTCCAACAGCAAAAGGCCTAGGAACTCAGATTCTGACAAAATATTATACTATCTATAGTTATGTTTTCTAAATAGCCACATAATATATAATTAAAGATTCAAGAAGATATACATTGCTTATATGGCTAGTTCTTATTTTAACTTTTCTAAAACAAGCTAACAAAAAAGTATGTTGTTAAAACATTAGGACTAACAAGGTGTTTTTACAGAAATCAAAAATAATGTCACCTTAGTAGGCAACACTCTTGGAATGAATTAGGGTTGGAACACAGTACTTCTAGAGGAATCGGTAGTAATATGCATGTTCATTTATTTCATTAATGGAATATTTAATGAGCTATCAAACTGAGATTGAGGTTACTATTGATGCCTGAAGTATAGGAATTATTTACTGAAAGGAAATCTCTGTTATACTTGTTCGTGTATAAGTAGGACAGCTGACCTGGCAATATGAACTGTTGTAGAGCCTGGCTGAATACCTGCTATATAAATTGCTATTATACCAAAAATAGTACTGCGTTGAAAAATAGCCTACAAATAGGACTAGCATTTTCCTCCGGAATTAGTTTTAAATCTGCAAACTTATTTTAATTTGTACTTAGTTAGGGGCACCTGGGTGGCTCAGTTGATTGGGCATCCAACTCTTGATTTCGGCTCAGGTCATGATCTCAGGGTTGTGAGACTGAGCCCCATGTTGGGCTCTGTACTGGGCATGGAGTTTGCCTAAGACTCACTTTCCCCTTCCCCTGCTCTCTCTCTAATTATAATAATAACAACAATAATAATAATTTAGTTAATATTTCAGAATTCTTCATTATAAAAAGCAGGAAGAAAAAAAAAGACCTAGAACATATGATATATTTGTTTTCAAGCAGTTCTGCTTCTAAGTGTGAATCCAGAGGTGCATTTGGGGGCCAGAGCTACAAATGCACGACCAGATAAATAAATTAGATCCCTAGCCCCATTGAGTTATTGAACATTTAAATATACACTGTAAAAGGCATGCCAAAAAATATCATTCTATTCTTGGAATAGTTAAGAATCCAGTGTATATCTGAACTGTAATTTGCCAACAGGCTAACTGACTACATTTTTGGTTTTTAATGAGAGTAATAATTTTTTCCCTGAAGTTCTGAGTTTTGACATATGCATCAAGCCATGTATGGCCACTACGAATCTTTGCATACTTCTGACCACTGGCCATCACTGATCATCCTACATTTCTGTCATTTTGCCTGTTCTAAAATAGGATATATGAGAATGTTCTCAACAGTTTTATTCATAGTATTTAAAAACTGGAAACAATCCAATGTGTAAATGAAATCTATGTGGAAAAGATCCACAGATTTGTAATGTATTGAGCCGCCCTAGATTGATAAGAAAAATTTAGCGGAGTGACAGATCTATAACTTGGAGGAGAAAAAGAGTTGCCCTTTTATAAAGAATATCATCAAGAATTCTTAGCACATCTTAATGAAATTAAAAATGAAAGGATGGAGAAAATATATTGATGAGGCTTGAGACCTCAGAGCTAATTATGTGAGTAAATTATCATTTTTTTTCAGTAAAAAACCCTATTTTGTGAAGCTTTTTCAACTTAATTAAATGTACCATAATAAACAAGATTAATTGCATCCTAGCCAGGGAGAATTCTGGTATCCACAAAATCAAAGATGAAAGTCAAAATCACAGGCTAGATTAGGAAAATGTTGTTATCAATCAAAATTTATCCCTTTAAGTTTGCTTAGCAAAGAAATATGTCAAACAAATTTTTTTCAAAATCCACATTTATTATTAGATTCAATCTAACTTAACATTACTGAATAGTAGCAGCATTTTCAAAAGTAAAATCGTTTCATTCATTTAACAAACATCTACTAGTCATCTATTCAGCAGTAGATACCATGGTATATGCTAGGATTACAAAGACTTCAGGTAATTCAGATTATGATCAAGTATATAGAAAGGCACAAAAAATGGATATAACAGGTGATATATGCTACGATACAGTGATTAACATAGATTTCCTCTGATCACTCTGCAATATTCCTATTGTGAAATAATTCTTCAACTCTTCAAATAGGTGATAGTAGCTTTGCCATATGCCATACATTTAACGCACTTCTAATTACAACAACGTGCCATGTTTTATTGTGTAATCATTTGTTTAAATTTTTTCTTCAACAGTAAACACTGAGTTCTTCAAGGAGAGGGGTTACAATTTATTCATTACTTAATGAATAAGAGCAGATACTTACTAATAATTTTTATGTAAGGAAGGACAAGCAGAGGCAGTGCATATGTGGAACAAAAGGGTGGCTGTGTTACCTGTAGCTGGGAAGGATTTTCAAAGATTAGAGATAACTAAGAATGGAGCCAAATGAGAGAAGAGAGGCAATAACACTTAGATTTTGTGGCAGAAAGATTAATAGGTAATGTCAGTAACTGAAAGGGAGAATACTTTTTAAAGAGAAATGATGTAGGCTAGGCAGAGTGATTTTGAGTGGTTGACAACACATCCCAGACACACTGTCCAGTAGAAGGCTGGAAATGATGATCTGGTAGTCAGGAACAAGTCTGGTTAAAGATGTGAATCTAAGTGTGATCATACAGGTGATACTGAAGCTACGGAAGACCAGGGAATTTCCAAGAAAGAATGTAAAAAGTGAGTTAAGATTAGTTTCTGAATATTGAGGAATTCAAAGGAATCCCAAAGAAGAGGAAAAAGTGAAGGATTTGGAGGACTCTGTGAACTTTGCAAAGAACCTGTAAAGACTCATCATTGATATATTTCAAGAGAGAAGGGGCAAAAAGATTGGAGGCAGGGGAGCATAATGCTAATCAAGCTGTGGGGCATCATTCCTGGGCTCAAATCCCAGGTCCATCGTGGATTCTTAGGCATGTCATTTAACCTACCTGAACCTCTGAATCTTTATAATGCCTGTCTCATAGATTTATTTGAGGATTATATAATATAAAGTAATTGGAAGAGTAGGACACATAGTAAGCACTCAATTTGTGGATTTATTGACCTTTGTAAAAGCAGTTTCAGATTTGGGGGGAAGATTTTGGAATCCAGAGGAAGAAGAGAGAAATAACACTATGCTTTAAAATTTGAGGAAAATTAAGTTTTTTGAAGTTTTAAATTCCAGTTAGTTATAGTGTTACATTAGTTTCAGGTGTACAATACAGTGATTCAGCACTTCCGTAAATCACCTGGTGCTCATCACAAGTGCCCTCATTAATCCCCATCACCTGTTTCATGCATTCCCCCCCCATCCACCTCCCCTCTAATAACCATCAGTTTGCTCTCTATAGTTAAATGTCTGTTTCTCAGTTTGTCTCTCTTTCACTCTTTCTCTCTTCCCCCTTTGCTCATTTGTTTTGTCTTTTAAAGTCCATGAATGAAACCATATGGTATTTGTCTTTCTCTGACTTATTTCGCTTGATGTAGGGTAGTTCTATTTTTAACTCTCTGAAGAATCTGCATACTGTTTTCCACAGTGGCTGCACCAGTTTGCATTCCCACCAACAGTGCATGAAGGCTCCTTTTTCTCTATATCCTCGCCAACACTTGTTGTTTCTTATGTTGTTGATTTTAGCCATTCTAACAAGTATGAGGTGATACGTCATTGTAGTTTTGATGTACATTTCCCTGATGATAAATGATGATGAGCATCTTTTCATGTGTCTGTTGGCCATCAGCATGTCTTCTTTGGAGAAATATCTGTTCATGTCTTCTGCCCATTTTTAATTGGGTTATGCTAACAGTAGCTAATATCACAAACAAAATATACAGCTAGGGAGGGATCATCATTAACATTATTTGCTATAAATTCGAATTTTATTTTCTTCTTGGTAATTGCATTTCTTGTTGGCTTCATATGTGATCTCAATATATCACTCTTATTTTGAATTTATGATATGACTCATAAAGCACACATACCAGAGTAGGAAAACTATCAGTTCACCGCCTTTCCTCTGTGGTTTGCTTATGCTTTCATTAAGGATAGTCTCTTTATGTATGGATTGTATGCACGAGCTTTTTAAAGGCACTTATCCATTTTATGAAACTTAACTTTTGTCTGTATCTAATATATGTACCCCATGTGCATGAATTTGTTTAGAGCACAGGTGAGCAGCAGTACATCACAATAGACTGAAACCAGACAGTAAACGAGAGAACTGTGTCCCACCCCTTTGAACTGTGCAGCTGCCATTCTCATTCAGGTTGCCCTGCTTATCCTACATTACTTCTGCATCATCTGACACATTGACTAAATGAGAGTGCACATGTTAGCCACACATGAATATTCACATAGCCTGTTCTATTTTTCTTCCTTAGAATAAAAACAAATATATTCAGAATTTCAAGTATTTTTTCTTAAGCCCCAGTGGATTGCGTTGTTCATCCTGTGACGCAGGTGCATTCTATTTTGGAATCTAGGGCTTTGATAAAGAGAAGTCTCTGAGGAAGGAAAGTGACATGGCCAGATGTGAATTTTTGATCATTTTGATCATAGACCCAAATTTAGCAATGAAGTTGTATTGAGAAAGACCAAAGGCAGGAAGGCCAAATAAGAGGTTATTGTTTATTGTCCAGACCAGAAACTGTGAGGTATAGCAAGAGTGATGATATGATAGACATGAAACTCAAAGATCAAGAGTTGGTGAATCATTAGTAGTTACTAAGGTGGGAGAAAGAATGAAGAATGACTTTCTGATTCCTAACTAAAGCACTGTTTTGTTTTTTTTTTAACTTTCAAAACAAAGAATGAATTCTTATATGCTATGTTGCTTTTTCCAGGGGGAAAAAAAGTCATTGGTGGTTTTATTCTTTCCTGATACCATGCAGTATTTGTAGCAGTGTGTTCATGCATTCTATAGATACTCCCTGGAGCCTGGATCTGCACTAGACACTGATTCTTTGCAAATATCAGATAAGGTTATTCTCAGGCCTGCATTCAATTCTTATTTAATATGATTCTCCTAAAATGGAAAGTCAATAATTTTTCATCACGAGATTTAAAAAATGAGGATTATCTTCCCAACGCACGATAAGTGTTATATGGAAATATAGCTGACTTGCCTTGGGCATCCTGTGTTTGGTTCATTGCTGCTGTGTGTCTTGCCTTTAGCTGGGATGACAGCAGCTCTGTGAGCAGTGGTCTCAGTGACACCCTTGATAACATCAGCACTGACGACTTGAACACCACGTCCTCAGTCAGCTCTTACTCCAACATCACCGTCCCCTCCAGGAAGAACACCCAGGTGAGAATTGCCTGCTTACTTTCTCCAGTGCTTCTGCCAGTTTTTCCCCCAAGTTATTTTATATTAGATTAAAATATAGCATGACCTCTGAATCTGATATAATTGTATAAACAGAAGCAGTTTGTGTATATGTATTTTTTCTATTGATTACAAACGAACCCAGAAAGACTTACTGTGTATCATATCTCTTTTGATAATATTGATATTATTAACCCTAAAAACTATTTTAATAGTCTCATTTTAGGTAGTTCTTGATTAATTTTATATTGATCTCTGAAACAAATTACTACATCTCTTGAGAATGGCAAATCAAGAATGGGTATTAGATAATTAAGTTTTATCTTGTCCTCCATTCCCTTGTTAAATTTGACATAGAAAATTCCTTTCTCTCTGGAGTATTTAATTGGGGTTTTCTGCACATATTTATTCTGACATTCTCTAATATGTGCAAGTGAGAATTATGTGGCTGAAATTAATGAAACTTAATGAAGACATAGATAAAAATAGGAGTCTTTGGAATTCTTTTGAAATATAAATCAGTGATGCTTTTTTTTTAACCAGTTAAAAGTTACATTCGAAGGCCTATTCACACTTTATAGATTTTTCTGCCCAAAGTTTCTTTGTAATATTTTCCTCGTAGCTGAAGACAGATTCAGAGAAACGTTCTACAACAGATGAGACATGGGATACTACTGAGGAGCTGAAAAAACCAGAAGAGGACTTTGACAGCCATGGCGATGGAGCTAGCAAGTGGAAGGGTGTTTCTTCAGGACTTCCTGAAGACCCTGAGAAGACAGGGCAGAAAGCCTCCCTGTCTATTTCACAGACAGGTTCTTGGAGAAGGGGCATGTCTGCCCAAGGAGGAGCGCCATCTAGGCAGAAAGCTGCAACGAGTGCACTCAAGACCGCTGGTAGGCTTGTCACTTCACAGCTGTTATGCAAAAATATTTTAATAATATGGTTTCCATTCAATCTTTGTTCTCTTTAATAATAGCTTTCTTTTTAATTAAATCATATTCTTCTCTGTATAGTTATTATTTTCCATGTAAGTTTCACATTTTTACCATATAAGTCCACATGAATATAACAATCTAGGCATTCTTGAGAGAGAGCACCATTATAATTTGGGGCTATTGAGTGTCTTTATTCTGCCATAGTCATTTCTGTTCATGTGGAAATAAAAGAAGTCTGCTTAATAAAAATAAGATTGCTTTCCTTCTGCCTTCCTTATGAAAGTTTGCAATATTTATGTTAAGTATACACTAATTTTCACTACCACCACTGAGAGGGAAGAACAATCACAGTAATATAATGGGTTGGCATGCTAGAGATTTGAAACATCATTTGTGAATTATACTTTATGAAAGAAAAGAGTGACAGACTTCTGCCAAAATGTACCATCTTTTACTTTTTTTTAAGATTCTTTCCCTATTTTTAAAATGGTGCCTAATTTTAAATAGTGTCACTTAAGTAGTGTTGTACCAGGGACACTAAATATAAACATCTTACAGATATTCAAATGAATTCTTTTTCTAGCACTTAGCTTGATAAGATTAAGTGCTATCCTGATAAAGGAAGAGAGTTGTGAGATATAAGACAATAATAAACTGTAAAAAAATGCATTTTCATTTTATCTCCTTCATCACTCGTCACATTTTCTGTAAGAGCCATATTTTTATTGCTTTTTAGGCAATCCTCTCAATATATTAAAGCACGTACCTATCGAGATCTAAATAAATGGTTAGGAACTGCAGTAATATAAAGATGTATTCACATTTTTACACGTCATTTGAAGAAAGATTAGTGTATTAATCAAAACGTGCAGGCATGTATATTTGTGTATTTCTCATTCATTAGGGAAAACTGATGATGCCAAAGCTTCTGAGAAAGGCAAAACTCCCCTGAAAGGATCGTCTCTACAGAGGTCTCCATCAGATGCAGGAAAAAGCAGCGGAGATGAGGGGAAAAAGCCCCCCTCCGGCATTGGAAGATCCACTGCTCCCAGCTCTTTTGGATTTAAGAAACCAAGCGGAGTAGGGTCATCTAGCATGATCACAAGCAGTGGAGCGACAATAACAAGTGGGTCAGCCACGCTGGGTAAAATCCCCAAATCTGCTGCCATTGGCGGGAAGTCAAACGCAGGGAGAAAAACCAGCCTGGACGGGTCCCAGAATCAGGATGACGGTGTGCTGCACGTGAGCTCCAAGACCTCCCTGCAGTACCGCAGTTTGCCCCGCCCTTCCAAATCCAGCGCCAGCGGCATCCCCGGCCGGGGCGGCCACAGGTCCAGCACCAGCAGTATCGACTCCAACGTCAGCAGCAAGTCGGCTGGTGCCTCCACCTCGAAACTCAGAGAGCCCACTAAGATTGGGTCAGGGCGCTCGAGCCCCGTCACTGTCAACCAAACAGACAAGGAAAAGGAGAAAGTAGCCGTGTCAGATTCGGAGAGTGTTTCTTTGTCAGGTTCCCCCAAATCCAGCCCCACCTCTGCCAGTGCCTGTGGGACACAAGGGCTCAGGCAGCCAGGATCCAAGTATCCTGACATTGCGTCACCTACATTTCGAAGGTAAGAATGTGTGAAACGATGCTGGGCAAATAGAAAACGCTATACTGTAAGATACACGGGAACCGTTTAGCAAATATAAATAATCCATGTGTGTCCTAAATCCTGTATCCTAAATATAGATAGAGATAGAGATACCCTAAATATATGCTGTAAGGTCCATATAGCTTAGCATCTTTTATTTAGTTTCCAAGTACAGTGCGTTTTAAAAAGCTGATCTTATAAATAGCTGGGGAAAAAATGGTGTTCATTTTGAGAAATGCTCAAACTTCTCAGTCCCACTATCATTCTAATATTAGCAACACAAACAGCATTTATAAGAAACCTAAAAGCAGATGGCAGTATCGGGGGGTAGTGATAAAATAAAGTAATCGCTTGTAAAATTTCCATTGATTTCCATCTCTGCTTTCCACAGTTGAAAATAGAACAAAATAGGTCTTCATGACTATTGGTATTCATTTCCAGTGTTTATGATCTTGCTGGCTCTTAATGAGTCAATAATCATGAATGCAGATGAAATTGTTTTCCTTGTAAGAGATGAGATTGGACAGATTTATGCAGTACCGTATCTTAACGTATTTATGAAAATCAAGGTATGATATCATGGACAGAATTTGGAAACATTTGGATGTTTCATATAGGATAACAACTCAGGAATGGATGAAGTTTTGAGGCTTCGTCAGCTTCTCTGATAGGACTCTGATAAGCAGCATACTTGGTTTCTGTGTAAGGACTCTCTTTGGTACTAAATATGTGGAGTTCTGCTGTGTGATATCATTGTTTTTAAATACTAATATATTTAAGTGGCAGGAAAATACATAGCGTTAAAGACTTGGGGCAAATGGTTAAACCTCTCTGGGTCTGTTTCCTCATCTATGAAATGATAGAGTATGATTTATAGTCCATTACGTACGCGTTAAGTATTTTTAATGTTTGTTTTTATTTCAATGAATAAACCAAGAACCTTGATAACTGGGAAATAAAGGGTCTTGAAACATTTACATTTCAAGCAATCTCAGATACATGATTGTTTGAAAACCTAGAGGTTATATTCCTCAGTAGAAATATTAATTCTGAAAAACTGGCTTTTTGAAATGTTGATTCTCATTGGAAAGAATAATGACTTGAAGTGGGAGTAATTATTTTGGTTGCTTAAATAAAAGCCAATAGTGCCCTCCAGTGGCCCATTACCTATGAAACAATTTCTCATATTCGTCATAAAATATTTCACGAATAGGAAATATGGATTTCATTGCAACTTAATTAGTTAGTAATCATTATGCCATTACTTCATATCACTTTATTTCCATATTTACATAAATTCGATTATATCATCTGCTTCATTTACAAAACTAAAATGTTTTCTGAACTGAACTCCAACATCTAAGTTAGCACCAACTATGTTTCAAATCACTATTATAAATATGTACTCGAATAGCACTGGCAACTGACATAAAACCTTTGGTCTTTCTTGAGGAAAATACACACAAACGAACATGTTGCCAACAGAGTCCAATCTTATTTCTAGCCAACTGCTCTCTGACCGTCACTCAGGCCTCCAGATACGTAACATAACCTCCTAAACCTTGCCTTAAGCATTCCTTTTAGTTTTCGAATAAACTGTTACATTGAAAAAAAAAAAAAGAAAGAAAAGAAAAAATTTTAAGTGCTCTATACCGAATGCGTAGAAGTTGTTTCATTATAATGGTTCTGTAAATAGGTAACAGCAAGTGCGCTCAAACTCTTTAATTTTCTCCAAAGATTCTCATGATCACTTAAACTGTGAAAGCCAAGGATTTTCATGTTCGATCTACTTTTGTTTTGCCCCTTTCCCCCCACCCCCTGGGTGGCAGCCCAGTACCGACTTACCTTTATAGTGATATGAGAGATTTTTTGGCACAAGATTAAGAAGTTCGAGCTTATAAAGTTCATTAACGTGGAGACGGGAAGTGCTTGGGAGCTCGGTACGCCAAAGCACGCTTGGCTCTGTGTACTGTAACCCTAAATATGAAATGTGGATATTAGTTTCTTGGAACAACTGAAGTTGTTATTTGTTTTTCTTTTAGGTTGTTTGGTGCCAAGGCAGGTGGCAAATCTGCCTCTGCACCTAATACTGAGGGTGTGAAATCCTCCTCAGTAATGCCCAGTCCTAGTACCACATTAGCGCGGCAAGGCAGTCTGGAGTCACCGTCGTCTGGTACGGGCAGCATGGGCAGTGCTGGTGGGCTAAGTGGCAGCAGCAGCCCTCTCTTCAATAAACCCTCAGACTTAACTACAGATGTTATAAGCTTAAGTCACTCGTTGGCTTCCAGCCCAGCGTCGGTCCACTCTTTCACATCAGGTGGTCTCGTGTGGGCTGCCAATCTGAGCAGTTCCTCTGCCGGCAGCAAGGACACTCCGAGTTACCAGTCCATGACTAGCCTCCATACGAGCTCTGAGTCTATTGACCTCCCCCTCAGCCATCATGGCTCCCTGTCTGGACTGACCACAGGCACTCACGAGGTGCAGAGCCTGCTCATGAGAACGGGTAGTGTGAGATCTACTCTCTCAGAAAGGTGAGCTTTCCTAGAGGCATCAATGAAGTCTTCACCCCCTCCTCCCCACACTGTGCCTACCCTCCTCCCCCACTAAATTCCCTTGATGTCAGTGGGAATGCCACTCTGCAAAGGGACATAAAATTGAAGGGATAAAAGATTAAGGAGACTGGGCCTTTTGTTTGCTCTTACTACCAAGTTCTTCGTAGAAGAAAAAAAAGGCCATGAAGAATAGGATAATTGTATAATTAAGTTTCTTAATATGAATGCATACATATGTACCAAACAAGCAATTTGAATAAAATTCAAAGCATGTGTTCATGTATTAAATGATGTCTTCTCAAGACATGTTAATGATTTGGCCTAAGCTCCAAGACCATGTAGCTCCTTATGATAATTTGAGCATTTTTAAAGACCAAATTTCAGTGGATTCTATAATTATGTTCTGAGCAATATGTTAAGTTTGCTTTATTAGCACTTCTCTAGGAAAATAGCAAAAAGATCACTGGGGAATCCTAGTTGAATTGGAAAAAAAGTCAATTGTCAGATATGAATTCTTACAGAAAATTAATAATACCAGTGATATTTTTAATAGGCCCCTTGAAAATAAATCATATTACTAGGTGTTTCCCATTGGTTTAAGCGTTTTTTTTTTTTTAACTTACAATGAAAAACATTCAGCATTCCTTACCGATTATATTTACCAGAAAGTGTCACTGTTAACCAAAGTGTCTTTAGATTCTCTCACCCCAAAAATCTTTTCTCAGGTATTTTGCTACTGACTCTTTCCCCCTGGAAAATGTCCTGAAATTGCCTCTTTTCCCAGATAAACTTAATGTTCTTTGTTTCTTGACACACCTAAAGCTTTTAAAAATGCTCTTGGCCACTTGTCTTAGTTGTGTTATTTGTGAAAGCACTACTGGCCACTGAAAATGCCTGATATCGTTCCCTAAGCTTTTGTTCAGCCTGTTACTGAGGATGACATCTCAGCTTTTTTCCAGACTTCCAAACTTACTCCCAGATTCACTTTTTAAAACACCGACTCTCACCACATTACACTAGTTGTTCCTTAACCCCAAATTTCCCATTGCTCTTCCGTTTCTCTTGCCTTTGTGAAATGTAAAACATGGCTTCCATCCCACTGTACCTCCCAGTCCCCTCATGGACATGAACAACCATGCCCATGAGACATCCCTCTGATAAAAGATTTTTGGAATGGAAATATTTATGCTTGATAGTTCCTATGGTGGGCTGCTAATTACAAAAAAACATTTTCCTTCATAAACAAAAAACTGGGCCAAGAGACACAAGACAAACAGCTGGGGGAGAGAGACAAAAATATAGGTGTTTGCATCTATGTCCCTTCTAGTTTTGTTATAGCTAGCGTACGTAAGACCAACTACATACATGAAAACTTTGGTTGTAAGTACTGTTTCATTTAACTTTTTTTATCTCAGAAGTTAGGCTTCCTACAGCATCTTGGATTTGATTTTCCACACTTTAAGGTAAATGGGCACCCTCATATGTCATTTTCAAGACTTGTAACAAGTAAATTAAATTATATTGAAAATCAGTTAACAACCTATAGTTTTAATAAATGTATCTTTGATTGTATACTGATATGTGAGGAATCCAAATACATTTTCATAAACACACTGCCAATAGGCCATTATTTATTAACCCAAGTCACCCTCCAAATTACTGATTTTTTAATCATAAATATAGCTGCAATAAGTTGACCATTTAGCCATCAACCTGTTTCTCTGGTCTTCAGATACTAAAAAATCAGAAAAGTAGACAAGTAACTATTTGTAACCAAGTAAACTTCAAATCAAACCAGAGGATAAAACCGAGTTTTATGGATACAAATGTAATGTTAATATTTTACTTTTTCTATATTTTAGTGGAAGTCAACATACATTTTCACTTAGAAATACCCTAGCAATTATGTAGTCACTTATTATCCTTAAGCAAATCTTCTTGTTGTTGTTGATCAGTTTTTGAAATAGACCAGCTTTACGAATGGGAATGTTTCAGTATTAAAAATAGCCAGATAAACAGTTTTTCTAAAATAAACCTGAGGCTAATTTAAAATAAATGCATATTTTGCCCTTGATTCTTGGTGAAATGTATTGATGAATATTAGAGTGAAAAATAAAATACTTTCATAGGTATAATATATGACATAAATATTAATTAGTTCCTCCCAGGAAATTACTGGATCAAAATAATTTTTGATATGAGAGGTTGTATTTTTTTTCTTGAGAACAAAACTGCAGGCAATAGCAATTTGTTCTAATCTTTTAAAGTACATTCAAGAAAGTTCATGATCTCCTGAAGAGAAAATAAGATCCTATCAGAGATCTGGCCTTAATTGGAATTAAGCGGTCAGCAGAATGTTGGGAATGCTAAGGAAACCAAAGAGCCATATCTGACAGAAAGTGTGCTGAAGTATAAATATTGCAAAGTAATTAGAGTGATATGATGGAGATGTATGTAAGTTCACAGCTTACCTGTTGTCTACAGTTTCAAAACATGTTACTGATGTATTCATATCTTAGTATTATTGAATCAATAGTTTTTCATCAAGATTTTAACTGTTCAAATTCCTTTTCCATTAAAATCTCATAAAATAATTAATAATCCCAAAAAGTTCTTCAGTAATTCTCCCTCTTGCTGCTCCAAATCAGTGGCGGCCCTTGAGCCATAACCAGTTCCCAGGTATTTAGTTTAGTTGATTTTGCTTTTTGTAACCTAACCAAACTTTACAAATAACCTAAAGTAGTAGCCAACTTTACAAATTGCTGGCTTGTTTGGAAATATCAGATGGAGCAACCCTGCCTTCACTGCAGAACATCTGTTGGCTTTAAACAGACAGGGCCTGACCTCCTCAGACTGTTGGCTAAAATCGCCCTTCCCTCATTGCCACTGCCTGCTGGCCTTGCAGGCATAGGAGTTTGTGACCTTTCAGGGTGTGAGGGAAGTGTCTTCATTATAAAACCATTAGTATCCAGATTCAAACAGATATTTCTACTTGGAGTTTTAACTTATATTGGTAAATTTAAATGTATTTTTCTGATTTTTCTTTCATTAAATTCTCTGCATGATATGAATAGATGCACTTTATACAATTGATAATTTTGGCAAACAATGCCTATTTTCAATCTCCTCTGCGATGCCAAGCTTTAATAAATCCGCACGCATGAAAAAGATAATCTTTAAAATGGCTTGTGACCATATTAATGCTTTAGCACAACTGTAGTTCATATTTACAGGTTTTTCATATTTGTTCAATCTTATTCCTTTTTGTTCGCTTATGCACACTACTAAAAACCCTTATGTAGTCAAAATATATACTAGAGCTGGCATCTACATACCAGAGTGATTCCCTTATGTGGACATTCCCAATAAATAAAGTCATATAATGTCTTTGGTTGCTTTCTACTGCAGTGCTAAATAATGGAGTACACATAGAAGAAAACATTTTAGCTTTGATTTTGAGTGATTGATTTTCAAGTCGATGTGTTTGCATTTGTGTTAGATCATCCCATTCTGCACATCCTGTGTATTTAATTTTGATCATTGGAAGTTCTACTGGAAGAGAGCTATCATTCTTCAAATTCAAATTAATTTTATTCTTTGGTTATTCACATGCCAGAGATTATAACAGAAATCCCTAGACTTGTCCCACTTAGCTGTTGACACCCTCTTCTATTTTTAGAGAGGCCATTTCTCTTTTCTCCAGACACATCCTTTCATCCCTTTCTATGACCAGTTGAGCATTCTTTAAAATAGAGACTGATAAAACGTATAGCCTTTTAAATACCTAACTTCGAATTTCCAAAAGATGACATAATTTAATTCTATTAAAATTTTAAATAAATGGCATAGAAACATTATGTTTCAAGCAGGTATTTATTGTATATTATTTTTCTTCTTGTCTATGCAAAAGGAATAGATCTGCCTCTGTTTTTATTAAAAATAATATGAATACAAAACTTAAGCATTAAAAGGTGTTTTATGTCTTCGCTGTCCATGAGAAGTTGTCACTTTAACTTAGGGAGAGCAGATCTATCTGATTCCCACCTATGCCTCTCCTGCATTTGAATCACAGTGAGAAGGTCTAGTCAGTTGCACAGGCAAAAACTACCATAGCAGCAGGTAATCTACAGGGGAATTATGTTAGCAAATGACTTACTCTACCTGCTCATAATCCTGTCACTAAATTATCACCCAATGTGTTACCACAGTAGACATCTGGTCACCTTTGGTTGGCCTTTTCCAGTAAGTTAAGCATTAAATATGTGTTACAAAAATTTTATTTTGTGAAGTTTAGAGAACCATTTTTGTTGGATGTGTAATGTGGAGGTTTTGTTTGCATTATGTCCTTAGGGGTTTTCTTTGTTTTAACAGCATGCAGCTTGACAGAAATACACTACCCAAAAAGGGACTAAGGTATATATTTCTCTCAGCACAATTGCTGCCTTTCTCTGTTGTTACGTAAACTTTGTGTGCTGTCTCTCTCCCTCTTTCTTTCTTTGTTTACAATGAAGTTTCTGCCATTGAGGATGGCATCACTTTTAATCCTGATGTTTTCTCTGGCCTGAGGAGTTGGTGAGATAAGCCTCCAATTAGAGATACTGGTAGAGGTCAAGACTAATTAAAGATACCAGTAGAGGTCAAGACTAGGTAAATTAAATCCTGTCTAATATTATTTGGGGAGCAGCAGTTTTTGGTAGATTTCAGAACTCACTTCTATAAAGTAAAATAAAATTAACTTCCCTAACTTTTGCATCTTGGAGGCATATGCCTGCAAAACCTCAGCCCATATAGTCTACAGATGTGGCCAGTTAATGTTGAAAGGTTGAAGGATGCTCTAATTTGAATCAAAGAAAATATATTTTCATCATCAGAAGACAAATACTATAATTAAGGTATGAATTTTTAAAGAATCCTTTTGGTAAAAACTCAAAAGAGTTTTCATTTCTGTTTTTAGGAGTGCTAGTCAATTTAGATATGAATTACATATAACATAATATCTCAAAATCATCATTCAGTTCATCATAAAAACTAAAATGAAAATTTAATCCCTGGCCTTCCTTTACTGTATACTTTTATCTGAGGAGAGGATATAAAATGAACTACTGATAGAGGTATAACACATATGAACTTAATGAGTTAACTGTTCTTTGATGTTAAGAATTTAATTACTCTGGTGAAAATGAGCACTGGCCAAATAGGTCTTTCCCTCTTATCCTTTTTCTCACCAGTCCCTTAGTAATAACAAACAGCTTGCAATTATTCCATTTCAAGATTTTGTTTCAGAGATTTATTTTCCACTAAAGTGAGCCCATTTTTTTCCTTAAAGAAAAAAAATCTAGACATGATATCAAGCAGCATTTTAACCAAATAAATGTGTTTTTTTTTATGTTTTCCTTTTTTTTTTTTTTTAAAGATCTGTCAATTTGCGTTCCATTTCCTATGCCTTTCTGTGGCCATCACACCAGTTCCCTTGGCTCCTGGCCTAGCACTGTCTACCATATTTAGTCTGTGCTTTCACCCTCTTCACATCCTTCCAAGCACTGTGCTTTTGAGTCCTTCTCAATTAACTTGGCTGTCTGCTCATTGCTTATGATTTTCAACTACATATCTCACAGAAGCATAATTTTCCTTTCAAAATCCTTTATTTTTTTTTTTTTCCTGTGAGATTCAAACAGATGGTGTCAGATCATCTGGAAGAACTAAGCAATTATAATTAGATTCAATCTGTTTGAGAATGTTGTTCAGTCTGAATAGTAAGCTCCTCTCAATTGTTTTCTTGTCCTGGTATTGCCTTGCCCTTGTAGATGTGTTTCAGTGTCTTAGCTGTGCTGTTTTGCAGATACACCCCATCGTCTCGGCAGGCCAGCCAAGAAGAGGGCAAGGAGTGGCTGCGCTCCCATTCCACCGGAGGGCTGCAGGATGCTGGCAACCAGTCCCCTCTGCTCTCCCCATCCGCCATGTCATCTTCCGCCACAGGAAAATACCACTTTTCCAACTTGGGTAAAGTATTCTAAACACAATTTCATCTTGTTCCTTTGACCACCTGCCCTCACGGGAGAGCTGGGATCTCTCCATAAAATGTGTTTACCTAAGGAAAAGATAGAGACACCTTAAGAGTACCTTTTATTTGTTTGATAACTGACTATTCACAAAACACTTTCTGAACAATATGCAGTTTATTGCTCATAATAACAACTTGACATAGGTACTACTGTTGTGATTTTACAGTCTGGGATCCAGAGGCACAGAGAGGTCATGTCACTCACAAAAAGGTCTCACTGAGGGGCAGAGGCAGTAAGTGATCCCAGAACACGTGACTTAAGCCTACGGGGTTTTCTCAGAGTCCTCTTATAAATAAAACAACTCCTTGTCCTTTGTTTAAAATGTTTTTTTAAAAATCCTTAACAAAATTTATCATACTTTTGTAGAAAAACAAAATATAAATAATTAAGAAGAAGGAAAAAGTATTCATTCAAAATGAATGCAATGCCATTTCAAAACTTTCCTCAAAATGAAGGTGAGTGTTCCCTGTGAGCATGTTGGATAAGTGGACAAGTGCAAGGAAAAACAAACGACAGGTTTAGCCATTGTGTTACTTTGTGCTTAGCCTCATTTGTATGAAATATAAAATCATTTGTATAAATGTCACAGAAAACATGGGGAAGAGTGACAAAATAATGAAAGAAGTCTAAACATGCCAGTTCTAATTTAATAGATCCAATGCTTTTAAAAATAGATTTCCGTTCTATAAAATCACATATAAAGTAGTCTCATTTTAATTTTTTTCGGTTCAAAAATTTTTCTAGTAACGGACCCATGGATTGTCCAAATTCGTCAATTGTTTGGACTTGTCAATTTTTTTTTTTTTTAAGATTTTATTTTTTTATGTGACAGAGAGACAGCCAGCGAGAGAGGGAACACAAGCAGGGGGAGTGGGAGAGGAAGAAGCAGGCTCCCAGCCGAGAAGCCCGATGTGGGACTCGATCCCGCAACGCCGGAATCACGCCCTGAGCCGAAGGCAGCCGCCTAACGACTGCGCTACCCAGGCGCCCCTAATTTTTTAATCTTATAGGACATTCACGACTCTTTCTCTTCTCTTATAACTCTTCCTGCTTTACAGAATAAACCTTTGGCAATGGAAAACAATTATTTTGGTCATGGTTCCATATGAGCTAGTGAATTCCTATCCAACACCAAGTTTTTGCTGCTACATCTACACAGTGAGAGACTTCTTTGCCTCATAATGGCAACTGATGGTAGGGTTTTTACTAACTTTGAATTGTAATTATAAAACATAGCAAGAAGCTTAAAATTTTAACTTCAAAAAATAAATTGAAAATATTTTTTATAGAGTCATAGGAATATGAAATAAACTCTAATTTTATGCAACGTCTGAAACAAACCCAAACCACCTGGAATAATGAGTTTGCTAGGTATCTTATGTTTCCTACCAATCTTTTCAATATTTGACATTAATTTGACTAATTGAATATTTACCCCATTATTTTCTCATTTATACTGTTCTGATTAAATCCATCTGTTCCATTATTATTTGGAAAAAAAAATGCTCGCCACTTACTGTGTCTGACCTTGACAAAGTCAGTTTCCTCATCTGTGAAACGGATCCAAAATTCCTAGGTTTTTTATGGAGGGACTGATTTATGTGTACCAAGACTCAAGAGAGTATAAGACTTAATAGACCTTGCTACCTCATCATTTTTATTGGAAAGCATGCCTTGCATTATCAGAGACAATAGGAGTGGATTTCAAATTGATCTTACTGCCTCTACCATCATTTTCAACATTTTCACCCACTGGGATTTATAAATACATTCTCATGTGCCCACCCAAATTTTATAAGCATACATGGCTTCAAATCAGGTGTTCTGAGGTCTCTATGCTGTGTTATTTTGAAGAAAAAAATGTCCAATTTTAAACACATGAAAATTTATTTTTTATAACTTTTTATTGTGGGGCACCTGGGTGGCTCAGTCGGTTAGGCATCAGACTCTTGGTTTCAGTTCAGGTCATGATCTCAGGGTTGTGAAATCGAACCCTGCATGGGGCTCTATGCTCAGCACAGAGTCCGCTTGTGATTCTCTCTTCCTCTCCCTCTGCCCCTCCCCTCGCTCATGTGCTAACTCTCTCTCTCAAATAAATCTTTAAAAAAAAATAACCTTTTTATTGATTTCCAGACCACCTGAATTTATATTTACTAGGCAAGACAGTGGTACTATCAAAATGTAATCATAACTAAAGATTATTTTATTATTAAATTTTAAAAGGTATACCAGATGGAATTTTTTAGCTTGAATATGGAGAGCGTTGTCCTGCACTTCACTCTGGTCATCATTTGTCTTCAACCCGATCATTATCTCTTCTGAATGATCAACCAGTGGTTATTACAAACGTTCAGCAATTGTAATACCTGTGTTTTTTCTCTATCCTTTCTACTTATTAAAATATGTTAATACGTAAAAGTTTTAGAAATATTACGGTAAGAAGTCACGTATAACAGAAATGTAAGATCACTTCAGTTACGTGGTTATCGGTGGAGTAGCATGAGCTGTTGCCGAAGTAATCCATGGTTTGTGTGTAGTTCCTGGTATGTGGGATACCTTTGGTAGAAACCATTCCACTCAAGAAAGCGAATCAGAGTATAACTTATGTCAACAAAATGCATCTTTGTTTGAACCTTGGTTTACTACTGGTCATAGTCCTTGTGAGGTATCACCTAACCTGTAAGACTCATTGTCATCTTCCCGTGAGGGGCAACAATTACTCGGCCTCATTTTTCACCTTGCTGCTAGGTTCGTATGTAGAAGTATTACTATCAGCTTCTCACCTACAAGTCCTGTATACTTGTTGGACACTTTTCATACAGAGTATTGTTGAAACAATGTTATAGGGGAAGTCTTCATGCTTTTGTGTCCAAGGGTTCCTCCACCTTGAATGCCCTCCTACTCCTCGCTCCATATTTACCTTTCAAGCTATTGAGAATTAACCTGCTTCTTCTATACTCATGAAAGCATAGAATCTCAGAGATGGGAGACACCTACCTCAGGTTCAATTATTCAACTATTAGTTAGATTCTTATGACACCTCTAGCTTCTTCTCTAAACCCACCCTGACAGAAACTACCTGAATCTAGATATATTACACTTTTGAAGTTCCTCTTTTAAAAAGTCAAATAATTTTTTCTTGAATTGCTACCTAGTTCCTAGTGATAGACAGATTCCACAAAATAAGTTAAAATAAGCTTCTATATGAATATTCTTATTTTAAAACAATATCATAAACTCACTAGCTAATATGTCTGGGTTTAGTAGCAAAGTCAAAGAGAAACCTTGAGGTATTTAAAAACCCACTCCATATTTCTATCAGGTCCATTCTCCTCAAATCCCACAAATCAACATTTAATTTAATAAAGACAGGGGCTTTGCTCTGAAATATGATTTAAGACAAAGTCAGCAACCCCCTTTTCCCTAATATATGGTCATATCTATATCTCTCCTTTTTAGAAATTTGGCTGTGTCTCTGAGCTTTGAATGAGTCCAGAGGTCATTTATTCTACCATTTTAAAAAATTGTAATTCATAAAGAAACTGAAGGGTGGAGATTGGGATATTTGTCTGAAGCAAATGGAAAGCAAAGCCAGTATAGAAGCCCTGTGTTAATTTGTGTACCATTGCAGCCATTCTCTGTCATATTTTTGTCCACTATTGTATAATTTCTCCTGGTTTATTTACATATTAACTTTTCTACCTTTCAGTCACCTCTGCTGGTAGCCATTGTTGAAGGCAGGGCCATGCCATATTTATCTTTCTATTCAACCACAGCCCCAAAAAAGCAGGCTTGTCATAGACATTAACGTAACTGAACATTCTTAAATAGTATGGGTATAGTTTCAATGGAGAAGCCTTCAAAAGTGTTTATAAATGCAAACTATTCACTTTAAAATTCACCCTAATCCTCGTTATTTCTTGGATGAGTTAAGTCACATGTTTTGAAATTATAGAAGGACAATTTACTTGGATAGCTCTGCAACGATTATGCAAAGCCAAATAGTGAGTGAAATGACCTTCTAACCTCGAGATACATATTAATATCATACATTTACAAATGTGTTGAATACTTCATTTAGGAAAGAGACAGTCCACACTGTGGACATAGAATAGGATGATTTACTGCAATCCAGGTACTCTAAACATAAACATTCAAGTCTAGAATGTCCTTCAGTTTATCTATTGGCAGTCAGTTAGCAATCAAATTGAATTATAGTCACTGCTGGCTGAAGGAAGGTGCCTAAAAGATCTCTCTCTCTCTCTCTCTCTCTCTCTCTCTCTCCCTCTCTATCCCCTTGCTCTCCCTCTCTCTCTCCTCACCCTCCCTTCTTTTCTTCTTTCTTTCCTTGTTTCAGGGCTTTTTTCCTTCCAACAGATTACATACTTTACAAATCCGTAGTTTCTTTCCCCCTTTATTATATTTCACATACGCACACAGAGATATAATTCTAAATCTTGTATTTCTTTCTTTTTTCTTATCCTTTTTCTCATTCCCATCCACAACCGCTCTATCAGAAGGTGGTTCTGTGTATTAGTTCATCAATACCTGTAAAATACCCAGCATGGTGCCTGGAAAATAGGGGACATTCCCTTTCATTTGCCCTCATAGAATACATGCCTCCTATTTACATTGTTTTGAAAGCCAGTCATTATATTAAAAAGAAATGTAGTGCCTGTGTCAAAGGAAAAAATAGCAAATTTTGAAATGATAATCAGACTCAATCTAAACCAATGACATAAATTCCCTAAGGTTTTGAAAGTATCCACAGCTTTTGTGATAGCTTACGAGGTTCCTGCCTGCTTCCTCACGTCTGTAACAACTTACTTTTCTTAAATATGAGCATTTGTGATAGATATATTTCTCAATGTCGTGCTTTGCTTTTATTCCAAATTTTAAGGCGGTATTGTTTCTGAAGCAGTTGTACATTCAGTCAACCATTTTTTTTCTTTCAATTCATGATTATCAGTTGGCCGAAAAAATTGAGTGTTATTAGAACTCTTTGACAGTAAGCACTAAGTAAATAAGTTCTTATTTCAAATTATGAGTGTGAGGTACTGCTTGGGAAACACAACAGGTTTGTGACATTTGACAGTGTCACTATGGAACTCTGGTCTTAGACACAGTAGGAAAGAGTTCTGTGTGATTAACCAGATCATGAGCTATAAGAAACCACGTATATTACATTTCATTTAAAGAAAAATTTCATTTTCTTCTTTTATAACTAACTCTGATAATAACAATGGTACTGACCACCAACTTATATAAATTCAGAACTCAAAACAATGAAAGTCTTTGCTTGGAAACTTCAAAAGGGTCTTCTTGGGACATTTAGATTTCTTGTGTTTTCTTTTTGGTTTTGTTTTTTCCATTAAAGTGATGTATTCTTCTCAAAAATAAACCTGCAGACTTTATGAAGGTAATCTTTTCTTCGTAATCGCCAGCAGAATATACCATGCTGTTGTATTTCTAGCATGAGCACTAGAGGTTGCTTGGGGCCTTTGTTTACTATTGCTTTAGAAATCGACATACTGCTGGCCATGAAAGTGTTAGGAGAAAAGAGGGACTCCCCTGAAACTGTTATTGAACATTTCAGAGGCAGACTGTCAGCCCGCCTTAATAGAGACACCCATTAAATTCACGTTTCTGTAGAATCGGGATCACATTCTCACTCTCCCGCAGCCTTCTATTTTCATCATCCAAGCCCCAGAATAATCAGGCTGTGTGTGCTTTGTTTTTCAGTGAGCCCAACCAATCTGTCTCAATTTAACCTTCCTGGGCCCAGCATGATGCGCTCAAATAGCATCCCAGCCCAAGACTCTTCCTTCGATCTCTACGATGACTCCCAGCTTTGTGGCAGTGCCACATCTCTGGAAGAAAGGCCACGTGCCATCAGTCATTCAGGCTCATTCCGAGACAGCATGGAAGAAGGTAGGCGTAGGGGGAAATAAAGATGGAGTTACTTTATTTAACTCAGAGATGGAAACTGTCGCATCAGTCGCCATCACAAGGATTCCTGAAGAATAAATAAATGAGTAAGTATAACTCTCTATTTAGGGAGCCCTGAAGCTTGAAGAAGTTTTAGTCTGCATTACCTCCTGTTTCTTTATGCATTTGGAAATATGCCAGAAGTTGTTTAGATTTATACTTGGCTTTGGAACTGTTCAGAACAAATCCAGTGTTCTCATACAGAAATCCTCATTATTTTGGAGACTATTTGCCCTGGTGTGTCCAGTATCAGAGCCAACATTTTGTTTGACTTCTCAGTTAAAGAATCATAAAGATACATACACCAGAAAAATCATCTTATGAAACTACCACACGTTACCAACTTGTATTCTCAGAAACTCCCTCTGGTGTTGGTTTCTGTTATCATATCATATTAGAATTCATGTCATGTCTACTTTTTGCCTTATAAGTTTCATTTCCTTATCCAAAGCAGTAAGTCTCTATGTGAATACTTTATTATAGTTCTATTTGAAAAACTCAGGAGGCTTAATTGATGTTCAAATGTATGTAATTTTTTTTAAAACTAACTACCACAGGTGTGAAATTTGATAATATTCGAAAGATTTTCCTCTTTGATTTAATGAATGATTTTTTAAAGTATCCATAAAGGAAAATTGTGGCACACGTATTATAAAACACATCAGCTAAGAATAAAATAAAGGTAAACATAAAAGTTTAAATTGATCAGAATAAAATCAGACATTTGTATCTTTGGGGTAAATACCTAGTAGTGCAGTTGCTTGGTATTTGCAAGGATGTGGATGGAACTAAAGGGTATTATGCTAATGAAATAAGTTAATCTGAGAAAGACAATTATCATATGATCTCACTCATACGTAGAATTTAAGAAACAAAACAGAGGAGCATAGAGGAAGGAAGGAAAAAATAAAACAAGATGAAATCAGAGAGGAAGACAAATCATAAGAGACTCTTAACCATAGGAAACAAACCCAGGGTTGCTGGAGGGGAGGAGGGTGGAGAGATGGGGTAACTGGGTGATGGGCATTAAGGAAGACAGGTGATGTGATGAGCACTGGATATTATATAAGACTGATGAATCATTGAACTCTACCTCTGAAAGCAATAATACACTATATGTTAATTAACTGGATTTAAATTAAATAAAATCAATTTTTTTAAAAAAGAATAAGATCAGACATGAAATCACCAACTATCCTAGTCTTTAATAATTATGTATAAAAAAAAGGACTCCAGATCTTGAAACATACCAAGTTTTAAGCTTCTGGTCATCCATTTATTTGTGGTATGAACTCGGGCAACTTCATCAGTCTGTGCTAATTCCTGTATCTGTAATTTCACAGGTTTGTCATGAGAATGAAATTAGGGAGTAGTTCTGTTCTTTTCTCTTTCTCCTTCCTACTTTCTTAAAGGCTCTTCTGACTAAAAGTTTAGATAGCTATGAAAATTGATTCCATGTTTTCAGGCTACTACTGTACGTTTCATCTGCTGCATGAAATCAGTTGACCATCATTGCCACTACCTTTTGGGACATTAACCGAACAACTCAGTGCATTGTGACAGATAGTGGATTAATTACAGCCCGAGAGTCTGCTGATTGTGGCAGAGTAGATAGACAAAATTGAACTAATTGGAAATGTAAAGTCGTTGCTTTTTTGAGATGGTTCTATCACTCTCTTCACAGACCGGCATCTTATAATACTGTAAAAATAAGTTGCTAAGCATACTGATGGCTCTTCCACAGTGCCTCATTTGCAGATGGAATGCTCTTCATATGCTTGGGAAAGTCTGGCCTTCTGTGTAGGACATTTAAATAATCTCAATTGCTGAACACCAGCTTGAGTGGGCAAGATGGCTTTTTGATGCCCGTACATTGAACACTGAACTATTATAATTGTTACGTTGTGGTCTGCAACCAAGGGATTATTGAACTAGCAAGATGGAAGGGGCTTTATTGATGCCCTCCCTGCTCAATGCTCACAGTGAAGATAAAGAAACGCCCACACACTAGGAAGCTATAGACTTGTAAATAGTTAAGTAGCAGCAACAGACCAGAAATGGGATCTCCCGATTCATTGTCCACCTGCTTTCGGTACACCAGGCTGAAAATCTTCGTGCATGCTGGTGCATACATAGTGCATACTGTTATTAGAGGTTGAAAAAATGTGGAATTTTGTTTGTTTGTTTTGTGTTCTTTAGATGACTAACGTTTTGCCCATCTTACAGAGTGGTGGTAGTTGCTTGAGCTAGAAATCTGGTAGCTGTCCTTCATTCCTCTTTTGACCCACATTTTTATATTCATTCCGTTTTAAAGAGGTTCTTCCTGGTGTCCCTCAAATTCATCCCTTTTTTTTGAGCCATACTGCCGCAATCCTACACAGCTTTCCCAATCTTCTCCAGCCCAGCTTGTGAGCATCTCCCATGTACTCTTGTAGTACCCCTTGCATTCCTCTAGAGAGTATTTTTATTACTCTCTTGTAATTATCTTCTGAATTGTATGCCTTTCTACTTTTTTTTGAGCTCCTAGGATTGTGTCTTCATTTTTATAGTCCCCGAATCTAGGAGGGGCCTGTCACATTGGGTGGATCCAACTAATGTTTATTGAATAGGTGAATATGCAGAAATAATTTTACATTACCCCACAGTGAAAAGAGGAAGGCTTTTCTACAAATATAATTAAGCACAACTTTACCACCTTTTGGGCTTAACATGTTAGATGTGTCAAAATATGAAACAGTCTATCAATTGTTTAAGATGGTATTTTGGTATACCTTGATAAAAGACAGTATGCAATTTCCGTTCTTAATTTCAGCGAGATACCACCTTGAAATAAGCATTTTTTCTATGACTAGAAGTACAAAAGAAACAATATTTTTTTGCATAATCAACTCATCACAGATAATGTTGAAATAGCAAGTTCAATAAAATGCTTATTTCCCTGAAAGTATATGGAGAAAAACAGTGAAAATGGATCTTTGTTGTATAAAAGTAAAATTAAATAAAACACATAAAACCTTTTTTTTAAGTTTAAAAGTTTATGGCAACTTTAGGTTTCCATGATTTTCTGATAATTTATTCTGTAGAAGTTTACTCTAGCTTTAGATAAGCCCACAGCACTCTCGAAGGGCTTGTGTTTGTCAAATCCTCTCTCTAACATGATGAAGGAGGTATTTTCGGGGGCAGGTATGGGACCTACCCATGTCTCAAAATTTGACCTCGAAAAAATAACAGCAGAATTGTCCCCCAATTCTTATATCCAGCTGTTATTATTTTACTTCCCTGCTTCCCTATGCTCTGCTCTCCAGCAAAGACCCACCGTTTCTGAGCAGACTTCATTATTTCACCTCTTGTTCTTTTTTGTTTTTTCCAGTTCACGGCTCTTCATTATCACTGGTCTCCAGCACTTCTTCTCTTTACTCAACAGTAAGTATCTGCTGTGAAGAGAAAGCTTCTGCCTTTGCCAAGCACACAGATGATTCAGTAGGTTGATATTTTTTTTTTTTAAGATTTTATTTATTCATTCGACAGAGATAGAGACAGCCAGCGAGAGAGGGAACACAAGCAGGGGGAGTGGGAGAGGAAGAAGCAGGCTCATAGCGGAGGAGCCTGATGTGGGGCTCGATCCCATAATGCCAGGATCACGCCCTGAGCCGAAGGCAGACGCTTAACCGCTGTGCCACCCAGGCGCCCCTCAGTAGGTTGATATTGACACAGAAGTTGCACAGTGAGATAAGGGCATGCACTAGGCTACCGCATACCCCATCAGCTGGCAGGTGCTGCGGGGCCAGCCCCTCTGTGGCCCACGTAGAGGTGCCTTCACTTGACTTTTGTACTTAAGAAAATCAGTGAGTGCCTGAAAAACTGAATTTCGTAAAGCCTGTTGCGGTATGACTGGGAATCCCTGAACCCATGTACTGGGCTGTACCATAAATTTATGATGTTGACTAGTTTTCCTCTTTCGGATCTCTGAGCCATGACTGGTAATTGTTCTATGGTATTTTCTCCATTTTATTATTTTAAATTTTCAAGTTCAGTTTTTGAGAAGATTGTGCCAAAGGGTAAGGGCCTAAAATTTTTTAAAAACATGTCTTCTGAAATATTTTTTAAAAATGTATCTTCTAAAAGATTTTTTTAAAAACATATTTTCTGAAATAGTGTGTTTTTTAAAACTAATTCGTTAAAGAGAAAAATGGCAGGGTTCAACTTATTTTCCCTATGTGTAAAAACAAAGATCTATAGGAAGTTGTATTTAATAAGAGAATTCCTTCATGCCTAGATAAGAGTGAGGTCTATTTAGTTTACTGAATTTCACTGGGACTCGAGCACTGTGAATAATCCTTAGTCCAGTACCGAAAGGTTCATAAAAAGTTCAGTCTTGGCTGTCACTGAGCACTTAAGCATGACGGGCAATACTAATTGTTTTACTCATTTCATTAGGTTTAAATGTTAGGGTCCTCCTTTTATAAGCTCATCTTGCATAGTTACTGCTTTGGATAGTACTCAAGATCAGACTACTATTGGGAAAGAGTATTTTTCTCATCTTTTCTCCTTTTAATGATTAAATTTGTCATTTACACTCTGTAAAAGAAGAAATCACTATTATTATTTAAATTTACTACTTTTGGCAAGTGGATAAGAAGTGAGAAAGGTGAAATATTTTCAGAAAAAAACACATAAAAGAAATGTGTTAACACTTAGTGTCCCTCCCCATTGGCCCTTTGCCTCTGCTTGTTGGGGGGATGTGCTCTGACTTAAACCATTATGGTTGAAGTCTCTGTGTAGCATCAAAAATGCAGCATGAGGGACTCCTGGGCGGCTCAAATGGGTAAGCATCTGCCTTTGGCTTAGGTCATGATCTCAGGGTCCTGGGATCCAGCCATGCGTCGGGCTCCCTGCTGAGTGGGGAGTCTGCTTATCTCTCTGCCTCTCCCCTTAGCTCATGCTCTCTCTCTCTCAAATGAATAAATAAAATTTAAAAAAAGATGCAGAATGATTAAAATATTTTAAATATATGCAAAAGCAGTATTTGGATAAAACTGCCTTCATTCAGCCTGAGAAAGACCAGGAAGAAAAGGAAAATGGGTTAAGGGAAAACAAATGGCCAATTAATATGTAACCAGAGTCCAGTAGAACTTTTTGTGTTAATAAAAATGTTCTGTGGCTGCACTGTCTAATACAGTAACCTCTGGCCACATGTGGCTATTGAGTATTTGTAGTGTGTCTGCTGTGACAGAGAAACTAAATTTGTTTTTTTTTTAAGATTTTATTTATTTGACAGAGAGAGAGACAGCCAGCAAGAGAGGGAACACAAGCAGGGGGAGAGGGAGAGGAAGAAGCAGGCTCACAGCGGAGGAGCCTGATGTGGGGCTCGATCCCATAACGCCGGGATCACGCTCTGAGCCGAAGGCAGACGCCTAACCGCTGTGCCACCCAGGCGCCCCCGGAGAAACTGAATTTTTAAGTTTCATTAATTTAAATTTAAATAGGCACGTGTGCCTAGTAGCTACTATATTGGATATTGCAGGTTTATAGGGAATAGAAGAGGTACATTTAAAAAATTGTAGATAGGCTTAGTCAGTTAAGCTTCTGACTCTTGATTTCCGCTCAGGTCATGATCTCAGGGTTGTGAGATTGAGCCCCACATTGGGCTCCATGCTGGGCATGGAGCCTGCTTAAGATTCTCTCTCTTCCTCTCCTTTGGCCCCTCCCCCCTCCAAATAAATTAATGAATTACTTAAGTAATAAATAAATAAGAGCAGATGTCAATAAGAAAGCATAAATGAGGGGCGCCTGGGTGGCTCAGTCATTAAGTGTCTGCCTTCGGCTCAGGACGTGATCCCAGCGTTCTGGGATCGAGCCCCACATCGGGCTCCTCCGCTATGAGCCTGCTTCTTCCTCTCCCACTCCCCCTGCTTGTGTTGCCTCTCTCACTGGCTGTCTCTCTCTCTGTCAAATACATGAAAAAAATAAAATAAGAAATAAAAGAAATAAAAAAGAAAGCATAAATGAGTATTGTAGTAGCAGTATGATATAAAATGGGAACAGAGATTAAAATAAAGTGAGTATACACACATACATATGTGCCAAAATTTAGAAATGAAATATACCCTTGTGTTATGTGTGAAAAGAATGGATTAGGTGATTGAGCCACGTGAGAAGGTGATATTATTAGGATATTAGGGAATTCAAATAGTTGTACAGAAAATGATGGAAATTATGTTCTTGAATTCATAAATAACCTAGAGTTAAACAATTCAAATAAATGCATATTTGGAGGATTGATAAAGATAAAAATCAGAGATGATGAGGAGTCATTCTGACTTCCGTCCCCTATTATCATGCCCTGAGATTCCACTGGCAATGAGAAAATGTCTGTGAAAGTGCTTTTCAAACCATGGAGTAAAAAGGCAATTTATCATTATTTTTCACGCCTTCTTAAGGACTGTGGATCAAGATTCAGTTGATTTGCATTCTTGCCTAACTCTATCAGCAGCTATTGTGTGACATCAGGCAAATTGCTAAGTTTCTTTGGACTATAGCTGTAAAATAAAATTGGAAGACAACAGCCAGATCTATCCCATCTGTCCCATGGGTTTTGTGTAATTATTAGAGAAGAACAGGAATGTTGTATACCAAAAATTACAAAAATTATGGTGTACTACCTGGTTCTAGGAGCACTGTTTATATCATAGTCTATGTGAATTGCATCTTTTAAAGTTATGCGGTATACAGCTAACACAGCTGTGCATGTGTTCCTTCATAAAATAATTTAAGTATCTATGGGGAGAAAAAGTTCTCCTCCTCCTCCTTCTCCTCCTCCTCCTCCTCCTCCTCCTCCTCCTCCTCCTCCTCCTCCTCTTCTTCTTCTCCTTCTCCTTCTCCTTCTTTTTCTTCTTTTTAAGAAGAATATTAGGCTTGGGATGCCTGGGTGGTTCAGTGGGTTAAGCATTTGCCTTTGACTCAGGTCATGATCCCAGAGTCTTGGGATCCAGTCCCACAACGGGCTCCTTGCTCAGCGGAGAACATACTTCTCCCTCTGCCTGCCAGTCCCCCTGCTTATTCTCTCTCTCTTTGATAAATAAATAAATAAATAAATAAATAAATAAATAAATAAAATCTTAAAAAAAACCAAAAACATTCTGAATTTAAAAAAAGGAAGAATATTAGGCTCTCTCTACTCTTATTGGGCAAAATACTGTACTTACGAACCAGGAGTATAAACCTTGTTTACTCTAACATTATCATATATACAACTTATAGAATTATATATTTTTATGTATTTTGCTGTATGTATTTCACTTAAAGATATTAAAACAAACTAGTAAAGATGGCTTGTTGCAAAGAACATTTACCTGTAAAATCACCATCTAACAAATGTCATTGGAAGGATTCTTCCCCTATAGATCTTTTAAATTTTAAATCAGTGAATTTTTCAAATGCGTGTTGTTGTAAAGTTGACTATATCACCTTATAGAATTTCTGAGTAGAAAGATTCCAGGAATTTGTATATTGGTTGGAAATCACAGGCCAAATTTCACCTGCCAAGTTGTTACCTTTGGCAAACTTAGAGTTTGTATGCCTGTGTTTAAATCCAAGCCAACACTGTGAAATCTGGAGCTTTTATCTAAAAATGCATATTGCTAAATTCTTTTTAATGTAATTGGAGTATCTAGCAACACTGAGATTAAATGCCTCCAGGTTTATCGTCCCTTGGCATCAACCCCTTTAGATGTTGGTGTGTGTTCTCAGGCTGGTTCCAGCCTCCACCACCTCTTCTTTTCTTCCTCAGTTTGGGTTCTTAGTTATTATTGTGCTGTCGCTTTTCTCATAGGAAAGACCTACCCCTTATTACCCATATCACTATGAAAAGTGAGGAAAATAAATAATAGCTAAGGAAGGATGTGTCATTTTTCTTTTTAATTCTAGTGCCTTTTTAAAATTCTTTATATTCTTGGCCCTTTGATAGTTGCAATAAATAGGTTCTTTCTGACTGATTGTATATTAAAAACTTTACTGAATCTGTTTTGTACTTGGAATCTAATTTATATTGATTTAATAAGAGCAGGGGCCATATTCGATTCATTAGCATATTTCCTAACACACAGCTACTACTAAAGGAAATTTTTTTTTCAGTAAGTTTAAATGGGCAAATGAATGGCCAATTAATGGTTTATGGAATAAAGAAACATCGGTTAGGTTTTTATTTAGGCAAAATGTTTTATACTGTCTACCATCCTTCAGGACATTGGGCTTGGTTCAAAACCATCGTTTAAAAATGGCAAGTAGGGGCGCCTGGATGGCTCAGTCGTTGAGCGTCTGCCTTCGGTTCAAGGTGTGATCCCGGAGTCCTGGGATCGGGCCCCACATCGGGCTCCTCTGCTGGGAGCCTGCTTCTTCCTCTCCCACGCCCCCTGCCTGTGTTCCCTCTCTCGCTGGCTGTCTCTCTCTCTGTCAAATAAATAAAATTTTAAAAAAATAAAATAAAATAAATAAAAATGGCAAGTAATCACATTCCCTCATTATTAATCCCAAGCCTAAATGGCTGAAAGAAATATATTATTAATATTCTGCCTCATTGCTTCAACCTGGTGATAATACCTTACCTAGTATTAATAGCCATGGGGTATGAAAGATTAAAGAAAAAGTTCTGAAAAAACAGCGTTGAGAAAAGTCATTATATACAATACCTATAGAATTAATATGTAATGGTTATGATTATGAGTAGTATATATAACTTATTAAGGCTTTTTTAATGAGAAAATATGATGGATATCTTTTTACTTTTTCGTTAAATGGAATACATTGCTTCTTTTTAAACATACAAATTATTTACTATCAGCTTTATATAATCCTAGCAAGCCTTGAAGCAAGACTTGGGCAGAATATAGTGGCAATAAACATGCAAAGTTCTAGGGAAAACAAATAGTCATAGTTATTGTATACATAATTGTACCATATGTCTTAAGGCAAACAACTTCCAGCTTCCTTTTGCTTTAAGATGAAATATCCACCTTAAAATTAGTTCACTACTTCCGATTCAAAAACAAACTGTATCTGAAACCTTAAAATTATAAGAATTAAAAAATAAAATCTTCTCTTACAAAATAAAGTTGAGATGTAAAATATTCAAGTTTTATGTTAGCATTTATTTTTAAAACAGTTTTCTTATAAAGGCTATTAGGATTCTACTTTTCAACCACTCTATTATTTAAACACTATATTACTAACTATACATTATTTTTAAGAGTAGAGAAAATACAGGAAAGAGAACACTCAAGAAATGCTTATGCATAAAAAATATCTTTATGTTTATTTTACTTGGCTTATTTTATGTTTTCTGGAGAAAAAAAAAAGGGATAAAAAGCAGTTCAGGTACTTCTGCATCAGTTAATCAGGAAATATCCCCAAAGGGAAAAAAGGAAATAAGAGACTTTTTTTCACTTTGAAATGGCTCAACGCAACAGGCAGATTTGTGCTGTTCAGCGGTATTACTCATTCTCCAACTTTTTTCCAGGGTAAGGGAGCTTCCCAGATGTAATGGTGCACATAACTCATTGTTTGGTGTTTTGCAGTCCAGTACAAAGAAGAGACACAGAGCTAGGAATTTTCTGCAACTGAGTCCAAACAGCCTGCAAGTTCCTCCAGCCGTCCTCATTTCCATAATGTCTATGACCCAAGATGTTTGTCAGTCACTTCTGTCACCCCCTGGACACGGCATTTTACTGTTTTGCTGACTTGCGGCTCCGTAAAGTTAATGAATGATCATTAGGGACAGTAAAAGAAGATAGAAACTAATAAACTGATTTTCTTTGGTTATCAGTAGAGGTCAATATGTTCCCTCCAGCTTTATTTGTCATTTTTTATGATCTGTAAATCACAGAATAAAATTCTGACTCCTAAGTCTTGGCTGAAGATCTCTATAATATCATGGAGTGCCTTTTCTATAATATGTATGAAAAAAATCTAATGTTTCCTTTTTTCCTACTCCCATCCTTTTTAGATAATTTTATAACTACTTTTGTTTTTGTTGCTTATGGTCTGAATCTTAGAGTAACATCATCTTTTAATTCCAACTTTGCTTTTAAGGCATATTATATAACCATGAATCAAATAACCTACATTTTCAATGTATCATTTACATATAAGGAAGTATTCATTTGCAATCTTAAAGTTATAATAATATAATATCATAATTATAATATAAAATACAATGTAAATATCAATAGCTTATAATAATATTATAAAATAACATGTATTTTACTATAATAATATGTATTTTACTAGTCTTACTGGATCATCTATTTTAAAAATACAGTATAATTATACAATGGAATTATTCATTTATACTTGTGGAGCAAAATGACGTTAGTTATTTATAGATTATTTTTGTGCCTTTTGTCTTTTACAGGCTGAAGAAAAAGCTCATTCAGAGGTAAAATTCGTAGCATTTTCATATTTGTTTACATTTGTGATGAAATGAATGTTTCTACCACTAGAGGGCTCTGTGATACAGTAGCATAGCTCTCCAGCGCTGCTGATGGAAGCGATCCTCTAGCTGATAAAATGGTCTTGGGTATTTCCTCATAAAGAAAATGAAAGGAAGTTTTTGAAAGCAAGCTCTCCTCTCACATTCTAGAAAGTTTTAGATCAACAACTAACAAATTGCCTGTAGTAGTAAGCACTCATTAAATCTGATGAATGAATGAATGTGTGGTCTTTCACATTTATTGTAGTCCCTTTACCCCAATGCCTGTGAGACTAACTGCATAGGATTAATGAAACTGTTGAGTCTTAGGCACCAGACCTCCACAACAGAAGCTACCAGCACCCCAGCCCATCTTCTCATGCCAGGACTTTGCTGCTCTAATCACCACTTTATGTCTAGTGTGGTATATTGTTCTAATCACACATAATTCACAAATACACACTTTGTCGCAATCAGGTACAAATCAGATTGCAACCTGGAGAGAACATTCTTTTTACTTCCCTTTGTAAAAGAATTGTCCTATCCAAGGAGAGCAGAACTTTAATTAGGCCTTTATTCAAGGTGTGGTCATGACTATTTGATTGGTTTACACTGAGGCAATCAGACCACAGAGAAAATCAATGTCTTGGCAGTAGTCTTTGCAAAGGAACTCCTTGCCCAACTTTGCTTTTCAAGTAAAATTTGTGCTATGTTTAAAAATACCAAAATAGTATTGATTATAGCAATTTGATCTTTATAATTATTAGATCGAAAAGTGAATGTATTTTTTTAAAAAAACCTAGACTATTTTATTTACATTACGGGGAGCAGATAACATTTCTAATTCAGTGATAATATGGCTACTGAAGTATACAAATGTTGCCTATTTGCCTAATTAGTACTTATCTGACTCCCCTTTGTATCATTCCTCCCCCTAATGGGTCGTGGTTTTTAAAAAATAATTTACATTATTTTAAGATTTCCTAGATTACATTGTAAAGGATCATGTAATAGAGACTACTGATTATGAGAAAAGCTCTTTGAATTTGTATCGGTTTAAGATGAAATAGATGGTCTGTTTTCTGGGACCATCTGTGGTCATCATTTAAATGCACGTCAAGTCCTATTTGGGGCTACTGTATCTCTTTTTTAAAAAAATGAGTGAAATGGAATCACATTAGCTGAAATTATATAAATGTTTCCACTGTCTCTGCTTCCAGCTTAAAGCTTACAACTTTTTCTGAGTTTCTTAATGTTGGCTACCATTTCTTTTCCACAAAAGAGGGGGAAAAAGACAGTTAATGAACTGTGTCAAGAATGCTCTTTCAAACTGAGACAGTATTCCAAAAGTCCAACCACAACAATAGAAGACTTCTTTTTGAAGAAATGAGAAGAATTAGAGTAGAATGTTTGACATCTAAGTAACTAAGATCCCTTGAGACCAGAAGTCTACTTGTAGACTTAGTCTCAGATGGTTGTAGATGTTTTACTCTTATTAATCAGTGTTTACGTGTCTTAGCAACATGAGACATGCAGATTAAACTGCAGAAAGTGCTTATATTAACAACTTAAATGTGATATGAAATATTCTCTTTTTCTGGTTCAGTTTTATTACAGTGTGATCTTAGCTAAAGAGGAAGACATCTAGTATATTTATCTTGTTCGCTTATCTAATTATTTATACAGTATTACTGATTTTCCCCCTTACTTTTAAATTGTAGATAATCTGTAAAGCATTTCTACTCTTAACTAATAGTAACTCAATAAATAAAAGGCCTTATAATAAAGATTGGGAAGGGAAGTTTGGGAAGGGAGTGTTAGCCACTGAAACTCCAGCTAAGAAAATTGTTTTCAAATATGGACTCAATATATGTGGAATTAGGGCCAACTTTCAGTGACTACAGGATATTCTATAGCTTCTGAGAAGTTGCCAAACTACAGAAAAATAAAATAAGCACACTCAAAAAACTGAGTATATTTGCTCAAGCTCCATGCTAAACGCCATGCTAGAACATTCAGTACTTTTTGCTAAAAGAAGACCGAGGAAAAATGTCTACATGTATATTTAATTTTTAAGGAGAAAAGATTTTACTGCCTGAGTGTTATTATCACAAATTCCCTGAGCTAGAAGAATCAATAGAGAAAGTAAACTGATTCCTGGGTCAGGCAGACAGGCAATTGAGCAAGCAGGCATCCTTTAATTTGCAAATTTGAGTCCTAACCTTGAACATAGTCGCTTACCTCTCCTTACACGTGGCATTTGACAGTGACTATATAGCTAGTGTTCACATTTCTTTGATTTTTCAGGAATTGGTGCTGATACACTAATTAAGGGGTTGCATGAGCGAGATATATATTTGCTTTCTTGGATTGAATTCTTAGTTTTAAGTAAAAATCTACTAGTGTATTGAATTGACTTTTTTAAATTACACTCAGCAAATCCACAAACTGCGACGAGAGTTGGTTGCGTCACAAGAAAAAGTTGCGACCCTCACATCTCAACTTTCTGCAAATGTAAGTCACTTTTGATTATTTTTTGATATATTGAAACAGATTGGTATGTAGTAAATGGGATAATTTTGGTGACAGATGTACAAACTCTAAATCCAAAAATAGTCTTCAGTCACTCATATAAAGGTAACCTTTCCTGCATACCGAGTAATAAAATGTAAACCCTAATGGATGTGGTTAAAAGGGCTTTTTGTTTCTTCTAAGGTTGGAAACAGTAACGGTTTCAAGGGTTATTTCTTTTCTTATGGCTTATTTTTATTGCTCTCCATAGATTTTTTTTTCCAAGCCTCAATACGGTTGGCGGTTGATAGTGATTAACTTTGGAAGATAAAAAATTCTGTGCGCCCTGCTTTCTTCAGCACAATTTACTGGGCAATTAGTTAAGCATCCAATTAATTCTAAAAAAAAATTAACTTAGGTCTAAATTTGGGTATCCAAGCTATATTGTAAACAAGAGACAGTTCTCTTAAAAACCTTGGCAGCCTCTTCTCACACCAGTTTGACCAGCTGAGAGTGGCAAAAATGATGTCAGTGAAGACCATCAATAATATTAACATTATTGACCATCTTTCAGTGTGCCAGGGAGTGCCTCAGAATAGGTGCGGAATACTGCAGGGGAACATATGGCATTGTCCTGGCCCTCAGGAACGGTAGTGTTAGGAGCACCGCTGAGGGGAAAGGATGCTTCTGCTGTTTTGCCATATGTCCTGCCACCTTCATCCAACGTTAAGTTGTTCAGTTGGACCGTGTAGCTCTGGGCCCCTCGTCTGCCTCACCAACCCCTGCTCTCCATGGAGGTTTTCTATGTCCTGGCCAAAGCAGGACATAGCAAGAGAGAGCAGGTGTAGACCCACAGGGTATGACTTGATTAAGAGAGATTTTAAGGATAAAAAATTATTGTGTAATATAACTTCCACAGCATGTAAGTAAGTCATTTCACTCACCATGGATTCATTTTAGCACTGTATTTGAATGTATTTTATCTTTTCAACTTTGGGAGAATCAAATTAATTTGAAATTGTCTGTATTTATTTTTATAGATGTTGTTGGGGATTGTTAAAAATAATAGCAGGTTTTAGAAAAAATTTAGGCAATACTAGAAGAGAACAGAATTATTTTAGCTATATTTCATGTCTAAGAATAGATGTTAAAGAAATAGTTCAGAAGCAACTCTAAATTGTATACTATAGTCTAGATAAATAATAGTATAAAACACTGTCTAGGTCCCTAAATCTGTACTCAGAGGACATATGACAATGTAAATGCCAAAAACACACTGAGTTGTATATATCTGCAATGAGGAAGGGTCAGTGACAGACCCTATGCATTGGATTATCAAGATATTTACAAATGTCTTTAATGATTAGTCAGGATTTTCTTTATTGTGTAAATGTTTCTTGCATGGACAGGTTGATAAATTCAGATATTAGGATAATAAACACCTGCTATACATTATGGAATTTGGGCTTTTACACAGTATTTTTTAGACTATTACCATTTAAAAAGCATTACATGCGTATCATATTAAAAAGGAAAACTGAAACTTAAAAAAAGTGTATAATAAAAAAAAATGTGTATTTGTTTTTCTCTCAGACACCCTTCCTAAATATGGCTGTTGGTTTCTTTTTTGGGGGAATTAGGGGAGAATAGTTGACACACAATGTGACATTAGTTCCAGGTGTGCAGCTGAGTGATTTGACAAATTTATACATTATGTTACAGTCACCGCAAGAGTTGATACCATCTGTTCCATTACATCACTATTACAGTATCATCGACTGTATTCCTTATGCTCTGTTTTTCATTCCTGTGACTTACTCGTTCTGTAACTGGAGGCCTGTGTCTCCCTCTCCCCTTTACCTATTTGCCCAACTCCCTATCCCCTTCCCCTCTGGCCCCCATCAATTTGTTTTCTGTATTTATAGTTCTGGTTCCACTTTTTGTTTGTTCATTTTTTCCGATTTCATTTATGAGCGGAATCATATGCCATTTGTCTTTCTCTTTTCTCTTATTTTTATTTCACTTAGCATAATACCTCAAGGTCCATCTATGTTGTCTCAAAAGGCACAATCTCATCCTTCTTTATGGCTGTGTAATGTTCGATTATTGGTTCCTTGTATTTCCTTTCAATGTTGATCTTTTTTATACCCATGAATACATATATACAAAACACACTTGCAAAGGCTTGTATACACACACGCACACACGCACACACACACACACATACAGAGGAGCAACCAAATTTTACCATAAGGAAGCAGTCCTGAAATTTGACGCTGTGCTATTGTTTGGAAAGGGAGCAAAAATTTTTTTAAAGGTGTCAGCCATTGGCTACCTACCACTTCTGCTCCAATCATTTCATTGATTTTTCACTGATGTGTTTTCATGACTTCGGCTCATGTATTTTCAGCTGAGCTTTGATATGACCACCAGAGGGTAAAAATTGTTTTCTGTGGTGAATAAACTTACTCTTTTTACGCCTAAAGCACAGTTATACATAAAGTACTTCAACAGGTATCCAGCATATCTATGGTATTAAAATGTCATGGAGGAAGGGGGCTATTAGGAAAAAAGCATTTGTAAGGTCTCCTCAAGGAACAATAATGAAAAAAAGGAATGAATACAGAATTAGAGGGAGTAGTGTCAAATAGATGATTTTGTTTAAAAAGTGCTGGTCTTAGAGAAAATGCCCAAATGTCTCCAGCTTCCCCTAGCCACATTTGTGTTATCCTTAGTAGTGCTTTTTGAACTCAGATGGGAGCTTAAATTATGTCCTATTTTGCGTGCTTTTTTTTTAAATTCATAATGCATTTTATAAGTCTTCTGAAATTACCTAAGAGCCACACAAAAAATTGTCCATAGCAACTTTATCTTTTAAAACTTTGCAAATAGCCAGAATATCCCTTCATAGGTCATTGTATAAAACAAACCGTGATCTATCTCTATCATGGATTAGTATCCAGCAGTCTTGTATATCTATGTCAATTTGTATTTTTAAACATATAATCTCCTTTATACATTTAGAAATTTGAATTACTCATAAGTTACCTATTAAGTGCAAATCATCTTGAACTTACTCTAACAATCGGTTTATAATGTCATTTTAGAGCCCACAGAGTGTATGAGTCATCAAAGGATTTTTTAGTTAATATTTTATTTTTTCTTAGCTCTAAAAAATACTGCACTTAAGTTTCATTCAGAGAATATGTTCAGATATTGAAATTAACAAATTCAGATATTTGTTAATATATGTTGATGTGTGTAATATATACATATATTGTAAATTGAATGTACAGAAATTAAATTAATCATGAGACTGAATAAAATTATATCTGTACAGAGCTCTTTAATATAAGTCAAAAGTCATTTTTAACCTTGTAATCCTTTTTGGAAGTAGAGATAAAACTTGTATTTTTTTTAGTTCATTTAGACCAAAAGTAAACCTTTGACCTTTTGGTTAAATAAGATCACTACAATGAGCATTGTTGTATAGAAGTGAAGAAGTAAAAGAGCCATGATTTTTTTAAAAAAAGATTTTATTATTTATTTGAGAGAGAGAGAGAGAGACAGCACAAGCAGGGGAAGTGGCAGGCAGAGGGAGAGGGAGAAACAAGCTTCCCGACGAGCAGGGAACCCGACATGGGGCTCAATTCCAGGACCGTGAGATCATGACCTGAGCTGAAGGCAGACGCTTAACTGACTGAGCCACCAAGGTGCCCCGAGCCATGATTTTTATGTGGATGAAGTACAATGGGTTTGGTTCTGTAGAAAATATCACTAACTGTTACTTTTTTAAATTTACTAATCATTTAAGTGTCTAGATATTCATTGTTTACTCAATATTTTAATCCTATCAGGACTAAAATGATTTTCCTTAATTTGGGTTTGTTTGGTTTTTTTGTTTTTGTAATAGATCTGTCAATTGATCTGTGTTTGGGCCTGGCATAATTGTATTTACATAGAGTCCACACAATAATCCATGTTTTAATTTTTTAATTTGAGATTTATCTGCTTCCCTACTAAAATGCTTTTTTCCCACTTTGTTAAAAGGAGCAGTTGGGGGGGGGTGTCTGGGTGGGGCAGTCAGTGTCCGATTCTTGGTTTTGGCTCAGGTCATGATCTCAGGGTCATGAGATCGAGCCCTGTGTTGGGCTCTGTACTCAGTGCAGAGTCTGCTTGAGATTCTCTCTTTCCCTCTTCCTCTGCCCCTCCCCCAGCTTTCTCTTTCTCTCTCTTTCTGTAATAAATAAATAAATCTTTAAAAAAAAGAGAGAAAGAAAGAAACAGTGGTTAGTTAGAAAGGTGCCCAGCCAACTCAGTTCTCATTTGACTGGCGGAGTAAATCTCCACTCAGTAGAATGTGCAGAGTCTTCCCATCCATTTGTGAAAGTCACTGATCAGAGCTACAGAAAGCCCTGGGTGGACTCTCTGTAAAGCACTTTCTCCTAGGATGTCTTTAGAAAGGAGGGTATGTTGGTAGATACGGCTGTCCAGCCTTCCCTGATCAGTACTCCACCCATGAACAGGAAGAAAAGAGGAGCCTCCCCAAGCAAGCATCTGCCAATGCATGGTCATATCAGACAGTCAGCCAGGTGCCCTCTGGCCTCTCACCCCCACCTTCCTACAGCTGAGTCAGGTGGGGAGCACTTGTCTGTGTTCTAATATATTTTCTTTACGAATCTCAGCTCTTACATATTTAGAAATGGGTACTAAGACTAGTTATTATTTCCATTTTTCAAAGATACTGCTGAATGAAAATGTCACAAAACAAAGGGTACTTTTTTTTTTTTTTTTTTGCCTTTCAGCACATAAGTCTTTTAGCCAAAAATCTCTGGGGTGTTATTTTGTTTAGGACTGTGTCCTAGTTTTTTGCTCCATTTAATATTTTTATGTATTCTGGCAGTTATTCTTACTTTTCTGCATCTCCTTTCACAGAAAACAATTTTGCACATATTAACCATGACAAACACTGAAGGAACAATTTTATAATGTGTAAAAGAAATGTGAAAGCTTATTTATGATTTCAGAATCATTTTCAGTTCGTCTATTGATTTTCAAATGTAAAGTCACATATATATACATCTCCATATAAATCTATGGGTTTTTTTTTGTTGTTGTTGTTGATGGACTGTCACTAAATTCTGGGTGAACGAATACAGTGTAGGCATTTTTCATAATCTTTCATGTTACTGTTTAGCAGCACAATAATTCATTTTATGTAAAGATTCAGATTCTATTCAGATTATATTATAGGATTCTAAAACTAGAGACAATATGTACTAGAAATACCTTCCCTTAACTATTATTCAGCTGTGTCTATTTTATTTCCTTGACAAACTTCACCTAACGCAAGTCAGGAAGTATTCATTATCATATTGATACAATTTTATTTTGGCTTGAAAATTTTGCAGCTGCTAAGAGAAAAGTCAGAACCAAGTAAACCATGATCAGTAGTCCCCCTAAAAATCCACAATTGTAAAAAAGTCATCATTTTATTGTTTTTCAGACAAGATCTATTGTCCTATACTCAATTGGTTTTACTTTCCATTTTCTCTCCGTTGAGATGACAAAGATCATCACTGGTAGGAATGGTTTCTGTTATTGGTTTCTTAGACTCCCTTTCCATTAATCCAATTGGTGAGAAATTTAACCTTGTATTACCTTCAAAGTAACAAAGTTAATCTGATAATCTAAGCCAAGGCCACATAAATTTAAAGAAGTATTTCACTAACATACTTCTAACATATTTTTCATGGAGAACAATGTGACTCAGAACGTTCTTTGGTAACCAGTTATACATTTTCTTATGAATAATTAATGAACAGCAATGTTCCAAAGATTGAGAACTGACATTCTCATAGTGAACATTTTGTATTAACTAATAGCTACAAAATACAGGCAGTATATTTATTCAGCATATTCACATTCCTACTTTCTTTGTCAAATTTTAACTCCTGTTTAACTGAGAAAATATGCATAGAAGGTAAAGTAAAATTTTCTTCCAAGTGTATACGTTCAAGTTTATATATCTGACAATTAAGCCTTACAGTTGTTTGGGAGAATTAAAATTGCAATATTGACTAGAATCTTGCATTACTTTTAATATATATTAACAGTGGTTTCCAGCCAGAATTTTCACTATTCTAAAAGAAAATGAGTAATTTTACTTTAGGATTTAGTAACCCATTGCATAGTCAATGCAGGATTATTGATAAGAACCTAAACTGCAGTCAGCACAATTGGTCAGTCCTGGGCAAATATATTATAAATCATAGAGCAGGGCATTCCAGCAAAACCCAACTCCTGCGACACACCACACGTTTGAATCTCAGAAACATAACATTAAGAAAAAGAAAACAGTCACGAAAAAGTTGTGCCATATGATTCTACTCTGATAGTTTTAAAAAATAGACAAAGTAAACCTTAGTGTTTAGGGATGCGAGCTTAGGAGTGTAACTATAAAGAGAAGCTAGAAAATAATTATCATAAATGTTACAATATTAGTGGTTATCTTTGGGGAAGGGAGAGGAGACAGTAATAGGAGAAAGGTAAGGGAAAACTTCTAGGATCTTCAGTTGTCCTATTTCTTGACTTGGTTGGTGAGTGTATGAATGTTCGCTACATGAGAAACCAGTGAGCTATGCATTTGCATTTTGTTCACTTTTAATACGGTTAATGTGGTTTTGTTCACTTAAGATTTTTTTTACAATAAAAAAGGTTACATATGAGAGAAAGTAGAACATAACCTTATGCGTATTTCTGATATATTAAGTCCGATGCAAGGATATTCCTTGTCATTAGAAACATTTTAAACTACCAGATACTATTCCTCTTTTTTAAAGAGTGTTATTTATCCTATTAAATCTGCTAACTAACCTTGGAGTATAATTCTCAAGGTTGCGTGTGTCTCTCTGTGTGTGTGTGTGTGTGTGTGTGTGAGAGAGAGAGAGAGAGAGAGAGAGAGTTGGTGGGGGAGGGAGATGGAGGCAAGAGAGAGTGGAAAAATAATAAAGATTTGTACTGGTGGACTGAAGATTAATAGAGGTATTCTCCACAAATTATCTTTACATTGTTGTGTCGGGAAAAGAAAGGGAGCGCAAGGTAGGCTCAGAGCTAGGAACAAAGACACCTTTATATTGTGATACTAATGAAATGGACTTGTACATTCTGGCTGCTACCGATAATGGAATAAACTCACTGTTATCACTAGTGGAATAAACTTCTAGCTGTTACAAATAATGGAATAAATTTCCAGTGCCCTAATTCTTTGGACTCCTGCCATCCATCTGATAATAGTTACCTCAGCCTTTCAGCTCTGCTAGAGTTACAAGGTGATGTATTTTAATAAGTCCTTTTACTCCCTTCTCTCAAAAAATTAATCTTTTGCCAAGGATTGCCAAATTCCCCCCCACACACATAATTTATTAGAGATGTAGGTTGTAAAATGTTCTATCATTGTATCTTTGGAAGGGCACACTAAAATTCAATCGGTTTAAGATAACATACCGGTAGTTCTCCTCAAGCAGCAATGAGAGATTGGAGCACCTCCCCATGCTTACTATTCTGTGGGCGAAGCTATTGGATGATGGCATGCCAACAGAAACTGGCCTCTTTTAGAGCTGTAAGATTGTCAAATACTTCTTAATCATAACAGTTAGGGTTTTATACTGCAATATGTATAATTCCCTGAGATTTAAAACAAAACCAGAAAGCCATGAAAACTTAAACAAAATATGACTGAGTATTATTTCTAGCTGGCCTCCCAGAACTTTCTTAGTTGAAGGGAATAAAGTAGAAATAAAAGCCCTTTTATTGAAAGGAGTTTGGAAAGTGAAGACAACTCTTTCTGATTCCATCCTTTGTATGCAGAAAAGAGGAAAGATAATGTGTTAGCTGTCAGCAAATGTCTGACACTTGAAGGAGAGTATCGTTACAATGAAGGAACTAACAATATCTCCAAAGGTCATCATGCAGGTAGAAAAATGAGAAACATTTGTCCACTGACTATGGCAGTGACCTCCTCTTGAGCTTTAAGTCTAAAAACTTGGCAACTCAGAACTTTCTTCAGTATTTTGGGTGTCAAATCCTCTGTGATATGCAAGTCAGAAGGTGTTATTATTTGCAAAATACCATCCCTTTTCAGAAGTTGAACTCACATTAAATGTCAAGAGAGAAACGCTGAATTTAAACTGAAATTTAGAAATGACATAAACAAAGATTTACATTAAAAGAGAGTCATCATGGAAAGCTAACCATGATGGTCATAGTATTTAAAGAGTTAGAATACCTGAAATTCAGCATTTGATAAAATCAAGAGTTTTCATCCATCCATATAATGTTCTGACATTTAAAATGTGTTCCTTCCATTTTTGTTCACAGGCTCACCTCGTAGCAGCTTTTGAAAAGAGTTTAGGGAATATGACTGGCCGACTGCAAAGTTTAACCATGACAGCAGAACAGAAGGTATGTCCAAGAATTACCATGGGGGCTTGAAATAAGACAGCTAGTGCATAGGATGTTTAAACAATGCATGAGATACAGCTCCTTCGACACACTACGGCAGAGGATCCATTGCATACTAAATTGGAAAATAAAGAGATAATAGTTTTTCTTTTCAGATTTTAATTTTTAAAGGCATATGATTCAGTTTAATCCATACTAGGACACACACACACACACACACACACACACACACACACACACATATGCAATTCTTTCCAGGCAGTCTATTATTTTCCTCCCGGTTGGACCTATTAAAAGAATACCAAATGTTGAGAAAGAGAAACAGTTGTATAGGAGAAGAGTTAGAATATTCTAGGAACAACTTGTTATGCAGTTGACAAGAATTGCACTCTGACAAGAATTTTCACAAACACATGGTCTGTAAGCCCAGATACAGACGATGGCTGTAAGCAGAGATACCCATGGAGAAAGTCTGGAGGAGATGTGAGGATTCTACGAAGTAAGGGGCTCACATTACAGCATCTGTGGGACAAGAGACCGAAACACCCATCCTGAACTGAAGTTTAGAAATACAGAATGCTAAATGAAGATTTGTGTCCTTTTGGAGTAATGAGGATTAGTTGGCATCTGGGGATATGGTCTTTGAAAAGTAAAGTTAACTTATATCAAAAACTTTAAAATAAACCCAAAGGGTTTTATGGAGGGGGAGAAGGAATTCTAAAAAGAAGGGAACAGAGAATTTAGTTCATGAGGTGAACATATCAAAAAGATTCGTGTTGCCGAGAAAGAATCCGGACACTTTCCGTGGGGTGACCAGTAACTTACCTTTCTGCCATTATTTTGGTGACCCTAACCTGAGTCCTTGGATGGGTGTTAGAGACAGATGAAGTCTCTAAAACTGTATGGAAACATTTGTAAAAACTGCATATGTGCATAATATGAGCAGATGTCCACAGTTTTCATCTAATTTCCAAAGAGATCCAAAATCTAAAAAGCTTTGGCTATTTTCAGAATTAGTACCTATATCTATCCTTAGAGATGGCTTCAGTTTTGTCTTCAGTTCTGTGAAGTATGTCATTAGCTTTAGAGAACTGGCATATGTTACCATTTTGTCAGTTTACCATTTTTTAAATTAAAAAAAAAAAACCTGAATGAATAGATGAATTAAACTCAAGAGAAAATCAAATATTCCTGTAATAGCTTGGTGTAATTAGCAAACTCTGTTTTATTCGCCCTTCTCTTTCATTCTCCTATTTCAGAGATTTCCCTTGTCCATGGAAGCACTATCCATCCTTGTCAGACCTGTTCTGTGAGGGGAGATGACAAATGCCTTTTGAGCAGAGGAATTTTATCTTCATCTTTTTTGAGGGAGAGAGAGGCAGTCCAGTTTACCACTTCACTATGTAACCTAAGAGCTCAGCAAACAGGATGACGAGGTCTTTTAGGGCAGCCAAGTGGGAAAGAATATGAATGTTGGAGCCCGGGGAAGCTTAGTGTGAATCTCGGGGAACCTCTTAAGAGCTTTGGAATCTTCTTTTGCTGACCCTCACATTCATCATTTTAAAAGTCAGGTTTATAATAACTACCTTGTAGAATCACTCTGAGGAATAAGTAAGATACTCTTTAAGGCCACATAGAGTGGATAGTCAAAAAAAAATGTTAACTTTCTTTACATTTCTCTCCCTTTCTCACTTAAAGAAATATAGGATAAACCAAATTCATCATTGGCCATATGCCGGGCATATTGCTAGAAATCATGATTAGTATTTAAGTCTCAATATCTTTAAGAAATCAAAATTAATGTTTTTTACCATCCCCTATTTCCTTCAATTCTTTTATATTTATGAGTAAAAATTCTCATAGAAATTAGAAAACTATGCATTTGTTAATTTATAATGCCTATGAATCATGCCTGAATGTTTTTTAAATACATCTGCATAATACACGGAATTTTATAATTGTGTGCACATTAACCATAAAGGAACATTGCCAAAATTACAGAATCTTCTCAGAAGCTATCATGATGTCTGAAATTGCCTTGCCATTTTTAACTGAAAATAAAGTGATTGCTTGTCTTATTGCAAGCCGTATGCACACAACAGTGTTAGTAAGTGGTTTATTTTATTAATCTGAGGTGTAAAACTTGCATATTTCCAAGGTGGCTTTGGGAATCATAAAATTAATTGCAATATGATATGGCACAATTCAATAATAGAACCTAGTGCAAACAAGTAGAGGAATGTATAGAACACGATGCCTGAGCCTATGTAATTACTGCCGCAAAGCACAGAATGGAATTGAACGTCAAGGCAGCTGAGGCACAAAGGGAGATTGCTTGGCATATCTAGTTCTCATTTTCTGACCGGAAGAGCATAATTTAGATCGAAGAGACAAACTTTTTGGCACTGAATTCAAGGACAAATTTATTGTAAAGTTTCTTAAATTGGGGTCATGGAATAACAAAAGACAAAATCGCTGTTCAAATAGACATTTCTCTGAAAGCTGAGGGCATAACATTTAATCATATTTCAGTAAAGTCGTTTCTTCAGGGAGCTGAGATAAAAGGGTATATTGCTCTCTGGTGATCCAACAATCCCCGGAAAAAGATTAGCGCATATAGAGCAGAGGTTTTGGAACTCTGTTCTTGGAGTTCCAAGGCTCATTTGTCCATTTAATCATTCACCAAAGTTATATTGAATTTCTACTGTGTATGAGAGCCTGTCCTAGCTACTGAGAATTCAGCAGTGAAATATATATATATATACATAACATATACTACATGTATGTATGTATTATACTCACACACACACACACACGTTGTTTATATCCTGGTTTATAACTGGTTATTTTATATATATATATATATATATATATATATATATATATATATATATATATAAAGATTTTATTTATTTATTTGACAGAGAGAGAGCCAATGAGAGAGGGAACACAAGCAGGGGGAGTGGGAGAGGAAGAAGCAGGCTCCCAGCAGAGGAGCCTGATGTGGGGCTCGATCCCAGAACACCGGGATTACGCCCGGTGAGCCAAATGTAGACGCTTAACGACTGAGCCACCCAGGCGCCCCAATATAACTGGTTATAATATAAAATAGAATTTATACTCTAGTAGGTGACAGATTAATGATAAAAATATAGGATTTCAGGTGAAGATAAGCACCACTGAAAACGTTGAGAGTGAGGATGTTGGGAAGCGAGGTGGGATACTAACACATGAAGCAAGAAAAGCCAAGGTGCTTACATGTCCTTGGCTACATACTTAAGAAATGTAAATGAAACTAGGATTCAAATCCAAGTCTTTGGGCTTCTTCTGGCTTCAAAGTATGATTTTCAACAATCATATGGCATTAATAGTCTAAAAACTATATCAAAATTTTAGTTTAACTTATAGACCAAGTCTACTTCCTTGAATAGTGTCTTAAAATCTTTCCTTGTTCCCAGATGCCATATCTGGAATCCTGGTTGTCTTGCCAGAATACTGCTTTTATACCCTTATAGCCTGGTGGGAAAGAAAAGTCATGTATGAATTACTCAGGGTGCCACTGGAAACATAATAGTATAGTGTCCTAAGCCCCTATACTCAGAGGAGACCACTGCATCTTCACATAGGTTCCAGAGTAGAGGTGGCACAGAAGAGCCCCTTTGGGCTCTAGGAAGATGAAAAAGATTAATTCCAGGAAGATGGGGGCTACGTGTCATAGAAGAAGGGGCACCATGAGCATGAGCAGCAAGGAGGGAAATTAAAGGAGATGTTAAGGGAAAAAGAAGGGATGTGGAGAGAAATGTGAAACTAAGGCTAGAAAGATGTCTAAGGAATCTGGTCCTTGAAAACAAGGAACCATTCCAAGGCTTTTGACTCTAACTAAATGATAAAAGTTAGTTAATAAAGATCAAACCAGCAGCATTTTCTGATAGCTTCAGTGCATCCTCGGTAGCCACTGGAAGGCTACATGTTACTTAATAGTAAGTCTGTAAGTAGGAAAACTTAAAATGATTGTCGTGACTGCTTGTTGGCTGGAGAGTGGAATTGTCTCTAGGTATTGCCTTATACCTAACCTAAGGCTTAACAGATTATGATGCTGACATAGTCCGATTAAGAATTTTACCTGGATTTATGGTCCTTGTCCCTTTATTAGCACTTCTCCACCAAGATTCTTTGAGAGAATTAAGACTTAACGGCCTGAGATATCTATTATATGTGATAAAAAATAACTTTTTTTCTCTGCATCTGGAGTGGTACAACCTTTGGACCATCCTTGTCATAACTGAAAAAAAAAGTGCCATTCAGATTATTGTTCAGTGCTTTATTTTCCTATAGAATGCCAGATGAAGAAGGCTGTAATACAGGTCATCAAAACAGCAAGAATTTTGCAAATCTGTATTTTTATGAATTAAAATTTTTCAGAACTGCTAAATTCCGGCAAAGTTACTAAGGCTATACTCACTGATAATTAGAAGACTTTCGAATTAGTTTCCTTTAGCAGTCATGCCAGAGGCCATTAGAACATATATTAAGGTGTACTAGGTTAGTCTTAGAATGTCAGAGCACAGGGGCACCTGGGTGGCTCATTTGGTTAAGCGTCTGACTCTTGATTTCAACTCAGGTCAGGATCTCAGGGTTGTGATATCGAGCCCCACATCCAGCTCCACAGACTGCTTAAGATTCTCTCTCTGCCCCTCCCTCTCTCTCTTTCTCTCTGCCTCTTTCTCTAACTAAATAAACAAACAAAAATGTCAGAGACAGCAGAGGAATACCTTTTTGTATAAGTGATAGAGCTCAGATATTGATCCTTATGCCAATTGAAAAGTCTGGGGTTTGCTCATTCTTACTTCTATGAAGCTACTTTCTTGGTGACTAGATGAATAGAAGCTTAAAAATTAAAACTGAGAAAATTCAAAGCCAATTTTCTGGAAATAGATAATGGAGAACTAGCTGAAAATTTTGTTGAATTGGGTCTTTACATTAACTCTTCCCAGTTCAGGTTAAAATATCTGTCATGTAGAATAGTTTTTAAAAATGTATCACTAGAGGGGCGCCTGGGTGGTGCAGTCATTAAGCGTCTGCCTTCGGCTCAGGGCGTGATCCCGGCGTTCTGGGATCGAGCCCCACATCAGGCTTCTCTGCTGGGAGCCTGCTTCTTCCTCTCCCACTCCCCCTGCTTGTGTTCCCTCTCTCACTGGCTGTCTCTATCAAATAAATAAATAAAATCTTTAAAAAAAAATGTATCACTAGAGTCAGAAAATACGTTCATTAGCCTTTTAGAGCATAGGATAATTTGAATCCATGTTATTCAGGAAATCAAGTTACTTGCACTACTGGGATTTGGGGAACTTAGCACACTTTGTTAGAATCAGGGCTGGTTGGGTTCTTTCAATAGAAAAATTTACAAGATTTCAAGGCACGCACATAGGCGTGGGGAGTAGGACATGTTCAAAGCAACTACAGCTAGATAGTGTAAGTTTAACTAAGCGTCAGTGTAAGGAAAGAAAAGCAGATTTAGTGTAAAATTTTTAAGAGTCTTGCCTAGAAGGTGAAGTTGGTTGATGAGTTTTATTACCAGGCTTGTAGGATTTTCAGCAAGGCTTGTGTCCAGGAGAAATTTAGAAAGAGGTCAGATGAAGTTAGGAAATGAGGTTGGAAAGGACACCAAGCAAAGCTAGTATTACGACAAAGTATGTGATCATCTCATTTTGAGGCATTCCAAGTCTGACCTTGATAACTAGTGTAGCTCCAGAGACATGTACAAAGCAGTTAGAAAAGATATTGACTCCATCCACCTTCTTTTACACGAGAAACTCTCATGGAAAACTGGAATCTTATATCATCAGCAGGTGTTTGGGGCATCATTATCTTGAATAGCTTATTGTAGGTGAATGAAATTTTAGTTTGGTTCCCACTTTTGAAAAGTGGGAAAATATCAGCAAAGTATGATCTGGTCATCTATTCCCAAGATCCTGTACATAATCATCCTAGCTCCTGTCTTTTCTTTGGCATATAAAGAAAAGAGTAGAAACTGGAAACTACTGAATTAGAAGAGGCTTTAAATCCATATCTTGATGGCATACACATGCTCCAGGGATTTTTTCTGAAAGTTGAATAGAGATTCTCGAAACTAAAGTATCTTCTATTTGGTCACCTTCAAAAAAAAAGAGACTAAATGAAAATATTTCAGAGTATTAAACAATTTTATATTTGGGTATTTCTAGAACTAGCTTCTAATTATATTTCTGATCCATACTCCCCACCATGGTAAAAAAAAAAAAAAGATTTCATATCTGTACTTGGAAGCAGCACTGTAATTTCTAAGCATTATACTCACTTTAGAAAAATATAGCTTAAGGGATACCTGGGTGGCACAGTCAGTTGAGGATCTGACTCTTGGTTTCGGCTCAGGTCGTGATCTCGAGATTGTGATCTTGGTGTCGTGAGATCAAGCCCCACCTGGGGCTCTGCTCAGCTGGGAGTCTGCTTGGGATTCTCTCTCCCTCTCCCTCTGCCCCTCGTGCTTGGGCTCTCTCTCTCTCAAATAAATAAACAAATCTTTTTTAAAAAAAGAAAAATATAGCTTAAAAATAAATGTGAACCACCAACTGTAATTATGAAGGAGAAAAAAAAAGGAAGACTAGAAACAAACTATTAAAAAACAATTTCTATGTCTCAGCCAAGTTTCATTTTAAAGTGCTTCTACTAATCTTTATATACTTACTACTGGAAAAGAGAGAAAGGAAAACCTGCCTTTGTTGCCGTCAAGGGAAATGATTTCACTGGTTTAGCCGTATCCAGACTTTCTGTTTACAATGAATAATAAAGTCCCTGATGTTTTTATATGGTACCGTAGGTGATCAAACACCTTCTTGTTAAAACATACGTAAAATTGAAGCTTTACATTATTCTTTGAACGGGAGAAACACCTGTTTAACATTGACCAGAACATTTGAACAAAATCATCCCAACATTTACCGAGATCATAAATCTCAGTGAAAAGACAAAGTCTACAACAACTAATAATGCATTAAATGGTCTGGAAGCACAGAGAAGGGACCTTTTTTCCTGAAAGGAAAGATAAGAGGTTTCAAGCGTATGGAGGCATTTCCCCAGGGCCTTTAATAGTGAGAAAAATACTTAAAAGCAAAGAGAGAAATCATATGGGAAGACTCAGTGAAAGGGATAGTTCTAGTTTGAGTGACATGGATCTCATTAACTGAAATAAGAAAGAAGGAAGGAATTTTTGCAGGTACAAAGAGATACCTAGTTCAGGTTTGGACAGATTATCAGCGTCAAATTTAACTCTCTTTTTAATTAAAGACACTGAAATATTTTATAGGCCCTTGCTTATACTTATAAAGTTTCCCTAAAGAACTACTAATATGAATTTGGCGAAACTAATTTTTTCATGCATGTGATTTTCCCAACTTACATAATGAACATATTTGTTACCTAGTTATTCTTCCTTTGGGTCTACAGTGCCATGCTGAATAACAACTAACCTGCTAATATCTCTTGTTTTTTTAAAGACTCTTAAATTTAGGGACACCTGGGTGGCTCAGTGGACTGAGCATCATCCTTTGACTCAGGTCATAATCCCCAGGGTCCTGGGATTGAGCCCTGCATTGGGCTCCCTGCTCAGCAGGAAGTCTGCTTCTCCCTCTGCCCCTCCCCCCCACTTGTGCCCTCTCTCTCCCTCTCTCAAATAAATAAATAAATAATCTTAAAAAACCAGATACTTGATTTTAAGTGATCGTTCTTCTATCTCATATTAAATGCAGTTTTCTGAAAAAGCAATATTCCCTGAGCATTCCACTTCTCATCTTTTTAAAAACAGTTTTGTGAAGAGATTGCTCTAGAAAAGATTAAAGTTTAGACATCAAAATAAGTCAGCTTACTCATAAAATTAAGCTGTATTTTTTAGAACTTGTATGAGATCTCATTTCCGTTTTTCTTCTTTCAACCTAAGACCACATGTTTCAGCAGATTTTTTAATCCACAGTACAGGCACTATTGATTTTAAATTCAAGGATGAAAATCTGATTTTAATTAGAATTTAACGTGTATTCTAGTCTATATGTTGTAAAATTACTATTTAAATTATGTGATTCGTTAAGTATGCACTATAGACCTCCTTTTGTGAATAGTTTTCTGGTAGAGGCAGAATGAATTTCATTAAACATTTTATCTAGTGGGAGGTTTATTTTAAATGGAAAATACATTAAATTTTGGAAAACTTACCTATTACTAATTGAACAAGGGACAAAATTATAGATATAACTTGGAGAGACCGAGATATTTTGATGAATTGGGTCTGAATTTTGTATTAGAGCAGTGGAAGTTTTCCACAAACATATTAGAAATATGTCAGCTATCCAATGAAAATAGTTATAGGACTTGCTAGGTATCTATTCCAAACTTGGCTATCATTTCAATTAGCATTGCCCATTTTTCGTTTTGGGGGTTTTTTCGGGTTTTTTTTTAAGTGTCTAAGGTTGAATAGACATTCTTATATCTGAAGCAGTTTCCTACAAAGGCAATTGTCATGATCTTACATTTTTACATATATTCTGGGAGATGGAGAAAGGAATAAACTATTTGCTATGGATTGAAGAATCGGAGCCTGATTCTTTGGATTTCTGCCAAAGTTGCTAGAAAAAATGATCAACGACAATTACCTTCCCTAGGAATTCTCCCTCTAAGAGGCTGACAAGAATTCTAATTTAGAGTCACCACCACTGCCACGAATTCTGGATGCCCCTTGTTTTTGAGCTCCTGATGGAAATACTGCCCGTGCTGAAACAATACTCTACTTCCTTTTTTGGAGAGCCACATACCCTCTCTTCCTCATTCTTCCTCATAGTCATTTCTGATAAAACAATTCACTTAGATAACTGTGAAAAATCATTTATATGTTCATTGGGACATATCTTAAAGTTACCTTGAGTTCGATAAGAAAATAAATGTTTCATAACAATAGATTTGTAAGCTACCTTTTTTGGGGACAAATTAGTATTATTTAAGGGCTGTAGATTGCATGTATTTCTATTCACTTAAAAAAAAAAATTCCTGTGTTGCTTTGGCTTGGTAAAATTGGGTCTCCATACCAGGAATCTTATTGGATGAAAGTATCAGAGTCTAAGATGACCTCGATTGATCCAGCAGAATTTAATAAGATGACATTTAGTAGGAGTGCGTTAGGGATGAGTTCCTGCTTTTATACATAAAGAATCAGTTCCCCACGTGCAAAATAAATGAGACAAAGTCTGAAGTCATTCATTCAACAAGAATTCAGGGCTTCTGTCTTACAATAAACGCAATGCGACGCACCTGTGCAATTCTGCTGGCTAACTCTGTGACCTCACCATGGTGCCTTCAGTAAGTTTGGTATACAATGAGCAATGTGCTATCTTGCTTTGTGTTGCACTGGTCAGCTTTAGGTGCCACCCTTTAGAAGGAATAAGACTCTTCAGATCACATTTATAAAAGAATAACCAAGACATTTTTAAAAAGTCCTCCTTTGCATTTAGGTAAATAAGAAGTTGTTAGATACGACTGGACAAGGTCAGTCAGGCATCCAAATCTCCCAGGATGTGTGCACTACATAAAATGAAACCCGTGTGATTGTGAATTATGAACAAGGACATTTTACTTTTCTCTCTAGGTATTAAAACTTCTCAATTCTATTTGTTTCACAGGAGTCTGAACTTATAGAACTAAGAGAAACCATTGAAATGCTGAAGGCCCAGAACTCTGCTGCCCAGGCTGCTATTCAGGGAGCGCTGAATGGTCCAGACCACCCTCCCAAAGGTATATTTAGAAATATTGCCATTTTTCATCCAATATGATAAGTTATTTTATTTTATTTTATTTTATTTTATTTTATTTTATTTTAGAGTGAAGCTGCTTTTGCTCAGTGGCACTACCTTTTATAATGAATAAGTTGGTATTAATGCAGTCAGAATCCCAGAATTTAAGAACAGTAGCTTTCCTTATCAATAATTTTTTAATCAACCTTAAGGAATTTGCTTCTATAGTCGTACACACATTCTTCTCCGTTTGAGTTGGTGAAAATGGGGATGGGGAGGTTGCTTAATACACTCATACCTGACTTCCAGCAAAACACACCCTGTAAGGAGTATGAAAATCTAGCTCTGTAAACAAAAATAAAATAATTGATATGGTAAAATATCAAGTAACAGGTATGGGGAACAGCTCATTCTGGGTGGAGGCAGTAAAAAGGTACACTTCTTACAGAAATGTTAAAAACAGTAAGAAAAAGGACTAAAAGTCTGCTGTTAATTATTACTATGCTTCATCAGTTCTAAACAATAATAAAATGATCTTATTTGCCACCACATCCTCCTTAGTTTCCCTCTGAAGAAATGCTTTGTACTCACATCATGTCATTTTTTTCCTTTGCATAGGTTCTGCTTATTCATGTCCTAACTATCTCAACAGCATTCAATATGCTCAACTCTTCACCAGCTAAAAAAAAATGCTTATCTAAATCCTGGATGCCCTATCATGTACTTTCCCATTTCCAGGTGAATCCTGGGAACATTTGATGGACTCTTTTAATGTCTCCAGCAGCCAGTCACGCTCCGGATCTCTGGAGTGTGGCTTCTCTTACCATCAAACCAAAACTGTTCTCTCCAGGATCCATAATGACTTACAGGACACGAAATCGAGTACAACATTTAAAATTCTTATTGTATTTGACGTGTCAATAGCATTTTTTAAATTATTATTATGTCATGTTAGTCACCACACAGTACATCATTAGTTTTTGATGTAGTGTTCCATGATTCATTGTTTGCGTATAACACCCAGTGCTCCATGCAATACGTGCCCTCCTTAATACCCATCACCGGCCTAGCCCATCCCCCACCTCCCTTCCTTCTGAAGCCTTCAGTTTGTTTCCCAGTGTCCATAGTCTCTCATGGTTCGTCTCCCCTTCTGTTTTCCTACCTTTCATTTTTCCCTTTCTTCTCCTAATGTCCTCCCTACTATTCCTTATGTTCCACAAATACGTGAAACCATATCATTGTCTTTCTCTGCCTGACTTATTTCGCTTAGATTATGTTAACTGAAACGTCAATAGCATTTGATACTGATGTCCATTCCATTGCCTGACACATTCATGTCTTCTGATGTTTGTAACATTCGCAGTCTTAGTTTTTCTCCTGCTCCTTTGAAATCTCTTTCCAAGTTTCTTTTGCAGGTTCACTCATTTGCATCCATCTGTTAAATGTTGGTATTTCTTAGAACCCAGTCCTCCACTCTCTTCCTTTATGATTTGGTGCATTGTGATTCTCTTCATCCTATCTAAAAGTCTGTACAAACTCATCCTCTAGCTATAATTATCATATATGTGTTGGTAACTGTCAAATATATCTCTCTCCAGGCCCGGCTTATCTCTTGAGTTACAGATCTATAAATCTAGCTGCCCCAGAGAAAGCTCCATTTGGTTATCTTTGGATGTCTGTCATGCTAAATTCAACATCTCCAAATTTGAACTTGTCGTCTTCCCTCGTAGACCTGCTTTGCTTTCAGTGTTCCTTGACTCAGTAAATGGCACCAGCATCCTTCCATATAGCCATAAATCTCGGTGTCATTCATAAATCTTCCCCTCCTCATTCATTAAACCATCAAGTTCTGTTGATTCCACTTATTAAATATCTCTTGGATCTGTTCCCTTTTCTCTCATCCTGCTATCACCATCCCTCATCTCTCCCATGAACTATGACCACAAATTCCCCAATCCTTCCTGCCTTTCATCTTGTACCACTTTATATCGTTCTTCGCACTGAAACCAAAGCAATCGTCAACAACCTATATATACAGGTATCCCATTGCCTTTAGGATGAAATACAAACTTCTTAACATGACACAATCTCTCTTCACCAGCTTTGTTCATTCAGCAAATAATTATTAACTGCCAGTTATTAGCTAGACACTGCTCTAGACCTTATGCTTTGCTTTTTTGTCACATTGTATATTTCAGCTGCCCTGAGCTTCATCTAATTCTCTGAAAGTTCTTTATGTGTTCTGGTTGTATCTACTTAAAATTTTCTGCCTTGTTTGTTCAGCATAAAAACTTGTTGAGACCTTATAAGAGTTGGCCTAAATATGCCTCCTTGACCCTTAAGCTGGATGAGGTCCCCTTGTGATATCTTTCTGGAAATAACTGTTCTTCTGTCCAAATGTGTAGTATACTTTGGTGCCTTAATTTATGTAAGATCTGCCTTTTCTGATCAATGGTAGGTTGGTTTGTTTTTTCAGTCCAAGTGGCTATGATGGTGCCTTATACACAAAGGGGGCTCATTTGAATTTTAATTTTAAAAATGTAATTTTTTAAATACTTGAATTTAAATTTGAGGAAACAAATTATATAAAGTGAGATATACTTGAAGGAAAAACTAGTTCTCTAGGGGCTACTTCTGTTAAGAATTTAGCAACTTTCCATGTGGGGGAGTTGATTTATATGCCACATGGAAAATTACTGCATATTTAAAGCTTATCTTAGAGCTATAATAAAGCAGCTTATGTTCTAAATCTTCATGTTGTAAATAGGTCCAGAAGGGATTTTAAAAGACTTAATCCTTTCTTTAACACAGTACAAGTCACTGAAGTAAAACTTTCTGGAAGGATTCCTTTTATCGTAGGCAACAGGTAGCCTCATAGACCTACTGGAATTGAAAAAAAAAAAAAGGAACTCCTCCGCTCAGAAATGTGGGAGGGTTACATAAAATGAGAAAAATGATAACAGTTAATATTCAAATTGGTCAGGAAAGATTAAAACATATTTTTACAAGATTTCAAACTGACAAAGAAAATAAGTGTATATAGGATATTTAGATTAGGTCTGTAATATTAAAACTTAATATTAAATTCAGTGAACACAAACTGATTTTTACTATCTTGACCATTGACATAACATGGAGAAAATAAAGTCTGTTGGACTAATTATGCATCTTTCTGTGGGTTATTAAGGTGATTGTATAAGCTATAAATGTATAGTCTGAAATCATATTGAGATTTGGCTTTTGAGACTTTTACATATTTATCTTAGGTAACTTTGGAACATGTAATCTTACAATATACATTTGGAGTGAGGCAACACTTTTATAGACAGGTCAAACTATGACAAATTCACATAATTAATTAATGTAGCTTTATATTTTCTATTTGTGCATCACATTTATTAACAAAGCCCAATAAATAATAGTCCATAATATAATAAATTTATTTATTCATGCACAAATGTTATTTGAACACATGATATATACTAGCCACTCTATTAGATCTTGAAATACAGATTTCAAAAAAAGTCCTCTGTACTCAGGGGCTCACACTCCACTGCCACAGAAATGTAAATATATCTCTGTATAACTCTATATAGAGATATGTATATAAATATATATGAAAAGTAAAGTAATGGAAAATTTTACTTTTCTTTTTCAAAATGTACTATTAAGTCACTACCTCTGTGTATAAACAGAATAGTTTTTCCTTGAGATGTGCCAAATACAGTTCAACAGATGATGTAGTCAGTTGCTATCAACAGTGAATACATTTTTAGGAATGTTAGGCAAATATAGTTACATCAAATGAATAAGAATAATATTACTCACAAGTGTTTATTGATCACCCACCACTTGCCATAGTCTCTACAGGGTCCTGGGTATACAATGGTAAACAAAACAGATAGAATCTTTGTTTCCATTAAGCTTTTAGTCTTGTGGGAGAGCAGAAAATAAACAATTGTGTGATCGCTGGCGTAGCTGAATATGTATGCCAAAAGAGTTATAAGTTATAAAATGGACAAGAATAGGTGCCATAGAAAGCAAGGCTGCCAGGGAACCTCCTAGAGGTTCATGGTCAGGAAAGGCCTTTCCCAGATAGCAACATTTAAGGGGAACTCCAAGGAATAATGATCAACTCATCTGGTAAATGTTGAGAGAGGAATAATCTTGAAGAGTCTTGAGATAGAAAATGGACTAGTGCCGTTGTGGAACTGATCCAGTGAGCAAAGGTACAACACGTAGAACCAGGTTAGAGGGTAACTGACCAGATTACTGCGGGACTTTTGGCCCTATTTAAGAGTTGAAATGTTTTCTTTCTTATTAAAATGGGAATCTATTGAAGAGTCTTAGGTAAGGCAGTGATTATGTTTTCCTTTTAAAGAGAATTCTCTAGCTACTGTCTATTGAATGGTTTGAAGGTAAGTTGGACAGCCATTCTTGCTGTCAAGCAGGTAAGTGGTAGTGATAGCTTGAATTGGGGCAGTGCTGGTATGAAGGGTAGGAAGAGGAAACGGATGGATGAACAAACTCCTAACTGAAATACAGACTTCTAAAATAAGCTTCTCCATTCACTCGCATTGTTGATATCCATTTGGTCAACCATTCTTTACTAAGCTCTATGATGCCACATGTACTGAATCAAATACTTACAAGCACTAGAAAGGAATTGTTAGAGATGGGTAAATGCGTTCCTTTCATTCCATGATATTATTGGAATCATTCCTTTGCTAATTTTTATTGGTAAATGCTATCATAATTGAAGGTACATAATACCTCTAAGGACTACTTTTGACTTATGATTATAAGAATTTACCCATCTTCTTAATTTTGAGGGTTAATCGAAGTCAAATGCAATTTATTATTTCTGGATATAATAAAAACTCTGGAGTACTTTAACACCTAGTGCAATAGCTTTTTCTGTGAAAGTCAGTTACTAGGGAAAAAACCTAACAAATAATATGTCTTGATCACAAAAGTTTATAGCCAATTGCAGCAGAAATTAAAACACAAGTATATACCAACATATTCTTCTTTTCTTTATTCATATAACTTCCATATTCATTGACTAAGGGATACTATGCTCCTTTATTGTTCAATCAAAATAGCACACATCAATGCCTTAAGTTTTGACATTGGTAATATTTTGGACATGTAAATACAGTAAATATTCTCATCATTATTTTTTAAAGTACTTTTACTTTTAAGAGGCCAAAATCTGTGGATTCTGAAAAATAGTTTTATTTTCTCCTTCCTATAAAATTTGTCAGCATACTTATTATCCTAATGGAAAAATTAAGGTACTTACTGATATATATGTATATGACTATAAGGTTAGAGATATGTATACATGTATTACATACCCACACATATACTCACTTATTGTATTTGAAAGTAACAGTTATAGTTTCGTTGTCATGGGGTGTTGCATTGTTCAATAAATCAGTCAACTGGAAGGTTTGATTTTATACTGTTGTTTCTATGGAACCTTTTTAAAAGCTATGTAGTAATTTCTGACATCTTAGAAGTTCCACTGAGATTTTTTGCTTGATACATCTTAATTGATGCCAATTAAATATAGTAATAAGTTTGGCCTTAAAGCAGATTTGATCTTAAAAACAATTTTATAATTTCTCAGTGTGTCCACTAACACTTAATATCAGTTCATTGTAAGTAGATAAAATTTCAATTTCAACAACTGTAAATAAATCTTATAGGCTGATTGTATGTAGTAAGTGGGTATCTTCAAAACACGATTAAATAGTAAATGTTGCTTTTTTAAAATTATCTTGTGTGATTAAAGAAGCACTACATGCTTTTGAGAAGTATGGCAAGCCCGTATCACATGGCAGTTAGCACAGTAGACGTTAGACCGTGTCTAGGTGTCAGATTGGCTCTTCTGTGTTTCAGCTATGTGACTGATGAAATCACTTTTAGTAATTAAACTTACTTCAATACTTTGCTTTAAGAATGAAATTAGATAAGGGGCGCCTGGGGGGCTCAGTCGGTTAAGCATCTGCCTTCAGCTCAGGTCATGATCTCAGGGTCCTGGGATGGAGCCCCACTGATCGTGCTCCCTGCTCAGCAGGGAGTCTCCTTCTCCCTCACCCTCTGCTTCTCCCCCTGCTTGCTCTCTCTCTCTCTCTCAAATACGTAAATAAAACCCTTAAAAGAAAAAAAAGAATGAAATTAGATATCCCAAAGTAGAATAAACACATGATAAAAGCTAGCTTTGTGATTACATGTTGTTATTATTATTACCATCATTACTATTACAAGTCATGGGCGGGATTCTGATGGAAGAATCGCACTGTCGTAAATATGTTTTCTGTTTAGTTTACACATGCAGTCTATGTAGTTTCTCTCTTGAGCACCTTCCCTCACTGGCTCTTTGACCTTGGTCAAGTTACTTCTTTGCACTTCCATTTCGTCCTCTGTGAATTGCATTGCTTAAATGACTTCCAAGGTTTGCTTTGGCTCTATCGTGGTATGAGTCTATGAAATGGAAAATTAATATGTTTGGCTTCGGTAGCTTTATTCAAAGCACTAATATTAAAAAGATACAATTAATTCTCATGCTATTATGAGTTTCCATTTACTCCATAGAAGTAATCATTTGGAATAAATCTCTTTGGAAGATATGCTTGATCCAGGTATTCAGTAGAAATCACTAGCATAGCATTTCATTTTTGGATAAAACTCAGAACTCATTAAACCGCCAGAGCTACAGACTTGTATGAGATACCCAATGAATCTGAATGCCGATAACCCAGTTAATTAAAGCAAATAAAGTGGTACTTAATTCAACTTATAAAAACCAAAACCGCACTGAACTGATCTGTACGAAGCCATGTTGACTTTTATTAGCAGCCTTCCTCTCAGAAAGCCTAGAGGCCTTATTTGTTCACAGTGAAAGTCTTTAGGAGCTAATGTGATGCTCTCTGTCTGTTGCTAGATCTCCGCATCAGAAGACAGCATTCCTCTGAAAGTGTTTCTAGTATCAACAGTGCCACAAGCCATTCCAGCATTGGTAGTGGTAATGATGCTGACTCCAAGAAAAAGAAAAAGAAAAACTGGGTAAGCCCTGGTCATTCATCTCATTCGAAAGCTTATTAGTGCACCATGAGTCAGGTTTTTTTTTTTTTTTTTTCTTTTGAGCTTTAGAAATCTGTAGCAGTTTACAAAGAGTCTCCTTCAAGTGACTGGCCCCTGGAATGCTGTCCTCGCCACCAAAATTAGGGGGCCATGGTGCTGAGGAGCATGTTTTAGTCAGGACTAGTCTTGGGTTTGAATCCCAACTCTCCCACTTACTACTTGGACCATAGGCAGGTTACTTCACCTTTTGAGGAGGCCTACTTTCTCTCATCTACAAAACCAGGATAATTAATACTGACTTTATAAAGTTGTTGTAAGGAAAAATAAGATGACATCTGTTAATAAATGACAGGGCAGGGGTTCACTGTGGAGATGAGGAAGAAGAAAAGATGGTGGTGTGGTGGTGATACCAATGGTGGGGTTGAAGAAAGAGGAGAAGAATTGTAAAGAAGGGAAACAAGAAACCTTGAAAGCTTCCGCACATCTCACGTCGAGCAGGGCACAGTGTGAATAAAGCTTCACCTCCTCAGAAATGAACTACATTAGTGTCTGCTTCTATTTTTTTTACAGGACAATATAGCAGAAACACAGAAATGCACTTTCCCAGAATAGTGCTTTACATTTGCTAGAGATAGAATTTATGATGATATTAAGCAATTGCTAAAAAATGGAGGGGAAGATGCTATCACAGCAAAATGTTGAAAAACCGTGCAGTAAAGGATTTCTTTTAATACCATGAACTAAAGGTAGTTTTTAAAATAAGGACAACTATTGATGAAATCCAAAACATATCTATCAGAGGGTTTTGCTGGAGTGCCTACTATAAATAATGAAAGAAATATCTTTTTTGTTTTAAAAAAAATGTTTATACAGGTAATATTTTAAAATACTGATCAGCCTTCATTCCCTTGATTTGTAATTCCACACTCTTTCATGTTTCTGCAAGGTGAACTCTAGAGGAAGTGAGGTGAATATAAACCGTGGACAATTTGGCATGCATCTATAAAAAATACCCTACCTTGGCATGAATGCTATTCATTTTGGCAGTAGGCTTTTTATACCTTTTAAAAACAGATTACCTTGTATGTCTTTTCTTTGTGTCTTTTCATTTTAATCTCAAATTTGAAAGAGAAGAGGTAAAAACCACTTTCTGAATAGAGCCGTAGGGGATACCAATTCTGGTTTTGAATAGTACGGGAATTGAAAATTTGAATAGAAAATCACAATTAATGAAGTGTTAGGTGAATTTGATTTCATTTTGCTTTTTAAGTTTATACTGTCAGCAGGACATGACTTGATTGTAGCGCTAAAGTGGCCATTTAAAACAAATTGCCTTGAAGAGAGAAGCATTGGGAGTGGAGATCCCTTCAAGGTACTTAGTTTTAAATGAGTGCTCTGACAGCCATGCCCTTGACCCTGCACTATTTCAAAGCCTCCCGTGTTTGCGCTGCGCTGGATTAATATAAGAATAAAACAAAACACAAAACGCGGTATCATTTTTTTCTAGAGATACCGTGCTGCACCTGTTAATACTCTGCTTGTACATACTGACCCCAGGCAGTGGCTAGGATGGCACCTGCAAACTAACGCCCCAAAGCCAAATTCTCCAAGTGCAAATAGACAAGAAAGGTAATTTCTGTCCTCTTTTCAGCTGAGAAGCTCATTCAAACAAGCCTTTGGGAAGAAAAAGTCCACCAAGCCTCCTTCCTCACATTCGGACATTGAAGAGCTTACTGACTCATCCCTCCCAGCATCACCGAAAGTGCCCCATAATGCAGGCGACTGCGGGTCCACGTCCATGAAGCCCTCACAGTCGGCCTCAGCGTAAGTCACTCCCTCCGCAGGATGCTGACGTCTTTTTAAAAAAACAACTTCAGGCCAAGCCCCTGTTTGTGTTATAAATGCAGTCGGGCTGTGCCTTCACAGCAGCAACACCATCTGTGCTGGTCGTTTTCAGATCTTCCTTATAACTGTGGACAGCCTGGTTTCTCCTTCCTTTTCCACATATTAGAATTTAAGTGCTTTGTGATCTCACTTTCCACTCTTCTGAGTCATCAGTCTCACTTCTCTTCCTGGCATTTGTCCATGTCTCTGTCTCACTGTGCATTCAATGCAGGTCACCCCTTGTCTGGCCACCAAAGAAACGGCAAAATGGCCCTGTGATCTACAAGCATAGATCCCGGTAAAATGGCGTGTGATGCATGCAACTTGCCAAGATTCCGGTTCTAACCTTAGCAGCGTTTGCCTTTGCTCTTTCTAAAATCACTCGCATGCATTTCAACAACAAAACCTCCTCTGTCTTTCTGGTTTTGAAGTCCAGCTTATTTTCCTAAAACCAAGCTGTAATCCTTTTGCCTTTAATTCCGTGAGATAGCCGAGCATAGCGTTTTTATAGTGGCTCACCATTTGATGTTACAAGAATGAATGGAACCTTGAGAATGTAGAGCATGTGCTCTGATGAGGTGATTCTCCGTTTTATATACTATTGAAATCAAATTTCCTCGTATGCCCATGACAATGACTAGCATAGAACTGTCATGGAGGACAGAGCCACGAATAGGACCATTTAAGACACTTGTATATCCCAGATAATTTCACCACTTACATAGGAAGGAGCAACCTAGCACTGTCATTTTGTAACCAATAACATAGTCCTCACATTTTAAATGGAAAAGGTACTAGTTAATAAAAAAACAAGTTCTTGCACCGTGTTTCCTGCAAAACTGCCCACAAAATAACAATAACAACAAAACAATAGGGATGTAATGTATATGACCTTCCAGCAGCCCTGGACTGGGCCCTCTTGCACGGGTGAGACCTGTGATTCAGCTTCATTAGCTTTGATGTCCTAAATCAGCTGAGCCTACCGGGAGGATTATATAACACTCATCCATTATTTAAATGTCCCAAACTAATCTCCCTGATTTATTTTCTACAATATTTATATTGGATTTTCATGGTAACTTGAAGACAGTGTTGTGGCAAATACTGTTATACTTTGCACAGTTTTGCAAAAAAACAAACCAGTGGTTTAAGAATGTCATAACTGCTTTAAAAGAAAGCTGCAAGTGGAGATTTAAGTCCCTTGAAAAATGGTAGAATGAGATGGTGTAATGCTATGCAGCCCCATGAATATCAGCCATGAGGATATTTGGAAGATTACTTGGTATTCAGAATAACGGATCGTTTTTAAACTTCAGAAAAATAGGAGGAAAGGATTAAAGGAAAAAGACAGCTCCTGTTTTCAGTTTTGAACCCATGAATATATTACTGTTTGTAAAACTCTTTCTCCTTCTCTTTAGGTTTTGCGGCAGCTGAGAACCTCTGTAGCTGCTGGATAATAGTGCAGTTGAGCCTTAAAAGCAACACTGCTTTTCCTGATCCTCTGGCTTCCCCACCACCACCACCACCACTGATTTTTTGTTTGTTTCCTTCTTCAGGATCTGTGAATGCACAGAGGCTGAGGCAGAGATAATTCTGCAGCTGAAGAGCGAGCTCAGAGAAAAGGAATTAAAATTAACAGATATTCGACTGGAGGCCCTCAGCTCTGCTCATCATCTTGACCAGATCCGGGAAGCTATGAACCGGATGCAGGTCAGTGCCGACCTGCCAGGAGCAAAGAGGAGCGATGCAAAATACTATTTTTTTGCCACTCTTGGTTATCATAAAAACAAATCTCCCTTTTAAACTCACCGTGGAAACGCACTCTGTTTATTCAGTCTTTGCACCTCATTTCCTAATGCTGAATGGAGCATTTGTCAAAGCCAGGGTTGGAAGTGAGAGTACCGACTGGCCAGTTGCTCTCAAGGGCCATTCAAGACACTTGTACCAATGACTGGATTCACTTGAGAGCTGAGTTTGTCAAGAAACTACTATAAGCCTCGCGTCTTCACTTTCCCATGATTTACCTTTATGTTGGCTTTTTTCCCTTCTTTTGAAATGTGACTTTCCATTGCCTTTACCTATTTTCTATTGAGAGGGAAAAAAAAAGTAATGAGGAAACTACAGAAATGTAACACAAGCTTTCTAAATATGAAAGTAAAAGTGATGTAGAATGCCATCTGTAAAAGTAAAGCTTTTGTATTTTGGGGAAGCATCTGAAGGCTAATTTCAGAGCCAGTCTGTGCTCAGACTAAGTTTTTGTTTTATTATTGTAAACTGGTAATCACTGGGTATCGCAGAGGACTGAAATAAGAAAAGCTCATTGCTGAGCAGATTTATCTGCCACTGTGTATATTCACCAAAAGGTTTTTGTGGTTTTTATGAGCCTAGTGCCCCCATTTTGAAGGAACAGAAACTTTTTCAGATATTAGCTGGGGTTTTGAAGTAATTTTAAATCACCTTATTTATATTGTTTCTGTTTGATTCTGGTTTTCAACTCTCCATGAGTTCAGAGTATTACAAATGGCATTATTTACCTGTAAAATTTTAACAGTACATTTAAAATGAGGAATTTTGGGATGCCTGGGTAGCTCAGTCGGTTAAGTATCTGCCTTCAGCTCAGGTCATGATCTCATGGTCCTGGGATTGAGTCCCACGTCGGACTCTACTCAGCGGGGAGCCTGCTTCTCCCTCTGCTGCTCCCCCTGCTTGTGCACATTCTCTCTGTCGAATAAATAAATAAAATCTTTTAAAAAATAAAATGAGAAATGTTATGAACACTTTAAATATTATTTTTGATTCAAATGGTAGCAGGTCCTAGAAGACTTCTCAAATATATGGTACGTTCAAAAAATACTTAAACAAATTCTAATGGTAAGGGCATCTACATATGTGAATACATGAATATATGCATGTTAGAAAGAGAATAGGTTAACTTTCCTTCTGTGGAGGAAATCCTGTTTTCATAATTTATATTTGTTTACTTATCACCACATGTTTTATTTCATAAACCAAATAATCAACTCTGGTAAAAGTGTTGGTACCATTTTCTCACTCAAACTAGCTGCATTTTTTTTTTTTTTCATGTTTCCCGTCCTCACAACAGAATGAAATTGAAATACTGAAGGCGGAAAATGACCGGCTGAAGGCAGAAACTGGAAACACCGCCAAGCCTGCTCGTCCACCGTCGGAGTCCTCCAGCAGCACGTCCTCCTCCTCTTCACGGCAGTCGTTAGGACTTTCTCTCAACAATCTGAACATCACGGAGTCTGTTACCTCAGGTAATTTTGTGCACACACGTGCCTGAATCAAATCATGCCTATGACTTAGTGAGTGGGGAGGGGGCTGGAATTTGGAGAATCTCGCCCACCACTGTTCTCACCTTACCATCCTAAAAATGTTAGCACTCTTTTTTTTTTTTTTTTAAAGATTTTATTTATTCGACAGAGATAGAGACAGCCAGCGAGAGAGGGAACACAAGCAGGGGGAGTGGGAGAGGAAGAAGCAGGCTCATAGCGGAGGAGCCCGATGTGGGGCTCGATCCCATAACGCCGGGATCACGCCCTGAGCCGAAGGCAGACGCTTAACCACTGTGCCTCCCAGGCGCCCCTAAAAATGTTAGCACTCTTAATTCTCGGAAATAGCCCCATTCTTCTTTTTAAAATTTCCTCTACTTTGTTACTACTTTAAAAGAACATTCTCTGTGAAAGAGTGAAAGACTGAAGAGATAATGGTTTTCTTATCATTTTAAAAAATTACTTGTGCCTGAGAAGTACTTCCTTAATGATTACAAACACAATAAAGAAATAATGTTCTCAGTGGTGATCATTAGCATTTATGAATATAGTACTAGTAATCCTGTGCAATTTTATAGTGTTTTAAGTGTACGAAGCCCATTTAGGAGTGCATGGGGACTTCTCCGTGAATTTGACCAGATGACCTTGCATGATGTTGCCTGGAGAGAACATAATGCTATGTCGTCACCCAGGGCACAGTTCTATTACATTTGCAACAAACAAAAAGAACTCACTGGATTTTGTTATCGTGTTCAGGGTACTGAGGATGGGACAGGGGTATAGTTTTATTTCATTGCAAATAGAATAGTCTGACATAATGTTGTCTTAGTATGTGACAAACTCTTCAGTTATAAAGTGTAACTGCTTCTATGGCAGTGAATCGTTTTAGGTATAGAAGATTTAGTTTAGATTTACATGAAGATCTGTGGTAATTGCAAAGTGCAGCCACCAGATGACGCTTGGAAACCAATGATATACATGTTCCTGGGTCAGTTCAGATTTCATTACACAACTATACAGTTCTTCCTGGCTGGCCTTGAATTGCCCTAAAATATAGAAGAAGAAGATGAAAAAGAGGAACAGAGACACAGCATGCTGATATTGATGAAATGGTTAATAAATCACATCTCTTCTACAACCTCAGAATTTTAACAATTCTGTCATAGCTGCTCTTCATAATGTAAAATGAGTGGCTCAAATGTGTAACTTGCTTTCTTCTTAGAAAGGACAAGTGAGGACTAAAAGGGCAAGTAGGAACTCCTTGAAATTCAAGAAAACACTGTATATCACATTTGGCAGGTTTGGGGGAAGGGAAATGAATTCTGAAAATAATCATCAAGTAAAACAAATATTAGTAGCCAAGAAGAAACAGAGAGATATAATTAAATGAACTTGTAAATCATATGGCAAATTAGAACTATGGCACTGTGAGAGTAACTTGCATGTGTAAATTGTAAGGTGTTATCACCCAGACTCTTCAAAAGATGCTAAAAAGGAAAAAACAAAAACTTAAATGTATAAATTCTGGGAGGCCTGAGCAATATCCTATATGTTGGCTTGTTGGTGATGAACCAAACGGAGAAGTGAAACAGTGTCCATAGCCAAAGGCAGTCAGTGACTTGTCCTGCCTGACTCCTAAGGGAAGACATGGGCTTGTACCTTACAGGATGGCATCGTGGCAGGATTTCATTGCTTGTTACATGATTTTGTTTGATCTCATGGAAATATAATAAGGTTTAAAGGAGGCATAGTAAATACTAAAGATAGTTTAGAAATAGAAGCCAAATAAAAATGAAACTAAAATTCATGTCCAGGAAAGGCTAAAATTCATAAAGATAAATATAAATTTAAAAAATCAAATATAGTTTCTATGTTCATCAGGCTGAAAATACTGATGTCCATGATTCAGAATTTGGGGCACATTTTTTTGAGGGGGGTTCAAAAATGTACTTTTTATTACTCATTTTATTATTTATTTGTAACTCAATATTACTTTATTTCCTTAATTATTTTTCATTAGTGATAATTATATCTGAACTAACAAATCACATGACTAGGATACTGTTTTCACTGTCTTCACTCTTGTTTACGGGGTTCAAAATTAGAAATTGGAAGTGCCTTTACATTGGGGTTTTTTAGCAAAAGACTTTCTAGGGTTCATGATTAATTTTTTTAAAAAGATGAGAAGTAGGCAGGAGAGTGGATAATTGACAAGTGCTTGGTTCCTGAAATAACTACTGCATATTCCATACATCCAGTAAAGACAGAAGTTTGAAAAGCCTTCATTTTTTTGGTCAGAATTTTAGTTGATAGTAACCAGAATGGCAGATCTTTTTATTCTTCCTTCAGAATATTGACAGAGGACCATAACTGATTTTCCGTAAAACAACAACAACAAAAAAAAAAAAGAAAAAAAAAAACAACCCATACACAGAAAACCCTTACCTCAAATTTGCTGTTTCTCATTTTTTCTTGGAGTTGTTTCTTCAGGTGATCATCTTATCAATATTTGGGAAAAGGGGGAGACACAGAGTGAGTCATGATGTGCTCCTCCCCCCACCGTGAAGAGAGGGAGTTACAATAAACACATGGTGAAAGGGGATAATGGTTAGAACAGCTGACCCTGTTAAACACTGAGGATAAAGTGCTATAAAAAGCATAATCTCTGATGGTCTCAGTCACCCTATTAAGTAGGTGATGTTTGAGCCCCATTTTACAGATGAGAAAACCAAGACTGAGGAAAGAAACGATAATAATTTGTTCAAGATTATGTGTCTAGTAGGAGGCAGAGCTAATATCTGAACCCAGCGGTCTGTATGAACACAGTGCCTGACTGAACTTTTTGCTATTATATTCATTTTGCTTTAAGTAGCCACGTATGAGAAGCTGAGGACAGTTGTTCATTTGTTTACTGGTAAATTTTTACTTCACTGCTGTCAGGAAAAATTCTGTATTTTAAGCACAGTTTTTAAAAGTAAGCATAACATGAAATGAATAGCATGTTCCAAAGCAAATCTGAGCAGAGAAGTAGATCACAAATCAGATTAAACGCCTTGTTGTGGAGTACTAGGCCTCTCACGATTGGCCCTTATCCACCTCAACTACTTTCCCCGCCCCTCAACTTGATCTCCACACCCCTGCCACCCAGAGCATTTGTCTGAGCCTTGAACACACCTAGCTCTTTCATCAAGGCTTTTGCATTGGTTCTTGTTTTCTGGACCCCTTTTCCTAGGTCTTTATTTGCTGGTCTTATCTCCAAACAGCACCTCCTCAAGGAAGCCTTCCAAGATGATCTCTCCATGTAGAGATGCCTCCCTTTGGTTACTGTTTCACTGCTTCATGACCATTATTTCTTGCACTTAACACATTCTGAAATTACCCTGTTGAGAATGTATACTCCAAAGGGGCAAGAAATGCATTTGCTTCTCTCACCTTGGTATTCATTCCTAATGCCCAGCACAGTTCCTGGTATCATTTAGGTTTAATAAATATTTTTGAATATTTGTAAACATTTATAACTGATTCAACAAAGCACTAAAGAGACAATTTGGTCACAGCCTACCGGAAATTCAGATGTAGGCAGCCTACAGTAAGCCACTCTAAACTTCTGGGGTGCCTGGGTGGCTCAGTTGGTTAAGTGACTCTCTTCGGCTTGAGTCATGATCCTGGAGACCCCGGGTCGAGTCCTGCATCAGGCTACCTGCTCAGCATGGCGTCTGCTTCTCCCTCTGACCCTCCCCTGTCTCATGCTTTCTCTCTCTCATTCTCTCTCAAATTAAAAAAAAATCTTTAAACCTCTAAGAAAAAGAGCAAGAGGATTAAAATGACACTTGGCGAAGAGGTTTATTTTTGACTGAGATAAGCAACAAGATGAGAGATTGTGAGCATATTAATCTGGTAAAATAATTAAATGTCTAGTAAGGAGATTATCTTTGAGGACTTAAAAATTTCTAGCAAAAATATCCATATTCCTCATATTTTGTTGATCTTTGTTACGGTCTTAGGGCATTTTTTTTTTACTCCTTTCTTTGTGGAATTGCATATTCTTAATTATTAAGGCAATAGGACCATTCTGTTTTCAGAAGCTGTTAGATTAAATTATCATTTCTCTGATAGAACACACATAAGCCGTTATTCCTATAAATTTATAGTCAGAGTAATTGAGGTCCCTCGTCACCAGACACATGTGCTCTTTAGCACGTAACTGAGTTTCTTTTGTCCACAGAGCACCATATTCATATTAACCATGGCTCTATAATAACATTATTGTCAAAGGAAAACATATGTGGGAGAGTTGACGTTAATATTTATCCAAATTGCGCATTAATCTCATATAATATATTTTGAAAATTAATCTTTAATTCCATTTAAAGGCTGGTGCTTTGAAGGTTAGCTAGCTTTACCATGCTTCTGTAAGTCTTAGCTGATTACTAGAAATACTATTTTGGTTTTAAAACTAGAAGCATAAAGGGTACAGGAGAGTGATAATTAATGTACTTCTGTAGGGAAGTATAATGCTGTGGTTGAAATTCAATAACAGTACCTAATAATTATAAATATAATATAAGCGGTAATATAGCTGGATATGTGCCAAATGCTTGAAAATAATTTCAGTTGACAGCCAATCTCAGCACCTTAGCATTCATAAATTACATGGGTATGGAGCTTGGATATTTTAGGGTGGATAGAAAAATCAAATTGCTTTTCCGTTTGTCACAGTTACAATGGTAACTGAATATTACTCAGGTATTCCTCAGTCCTGGGTATAATAGAAAAACAAACCCCTTATTTCCTCATCTGAAGGCAATGGCCCAGTATGTGGGTGCAGATCCATGAAGGCAGAAATAAATTCTTCGACTGAGCCTTCAGTCCATGCACACTAATTCATCTTCTTGAAAGCTGAGATTTTTCAAACCAGTTAGGCTAGAATGGGAAACAAAAAGGCCAAATATTCCCACTGGAAGATATAAAACTATGAGGGAGAAAACAATGACAATAAACAATTCCAAACTAATGTGACTCTATTGCGGTGTATGTGTATGTGTGTATGTTTACTTCTTTGAAAATTTGGTAGATATTTTGCTAGATGATCCTGGTGATACAACTGGACACAAAGATGGCCGCAGTGTGAAAATTATAGTCTCCATAAGCAAGGGCTACGGCCGAGCAAAGGTATGTTCTTAATCTTAAATCCTTTATTACTAAAGCATGAGCATGAATCAAATGTATTTTATATTTGAATATTTGTCCTGGTAAATATACTATCAGCAGTGTGTGTCTTGGCATTGGCTTAATATGTTATAAAAGCATGAAAGTTAGGGACTCAAAAGAAATGACACCATCCTATAGATAGAAATGTGTCTCAGTACATCATTCTCTTTCACTGAAGACAGTATTGGTTGTCAACCATTCTCATTTCTATAACTTCAAAAAAGAAACATTGCTTCCTTTGACATCAACATCTTGTCTAACATGCCTTTGGTGTCACCTATAAAATACAGGTGATATTTATAATGTGTACACATGTTACTAGAGCTGTCAATGTAGTCGTTGTACAAAGAGGAGACTATAAGCTATATGAATATGCTAGACACTGGAAAGATACGTTTACTGAACTTAGTATGATTACAATTCTATTGATGCTACTTGTGTGTATCATTTGTAAGCAAAGTCTAAGCTGATAAGGAAAGTATTTTAACTTTTCTGAAATCAAGTGCTGCTATCAAATCATGACTCAAGACCTTTTTTTAAAACTAAAACTATTATTTCAAGCTGGATTTGTACTTGAGTGGCCAAGGATACAAATTTGTAAGTCTCTGAATTTTTTTCCTATCAAACAGAAAAACAAAAACTCCTTCGGAACTTTAAAATAATTGAAGTATTGAAGTTTGAAAAGTAAGCACTTGTGAATTTTTACACTGAGCAAATATTCAAAGAATTCCAATGCCATAAACCTTCTGCTTGAGCTGCAGATTTGTGCCTGATTTTCCCAAGTGGGTCTTCATGCAAAAGACTATAATAGTCTCAGTGAAGCTTAAACTATTTCTCATTTAAAAGCAGCTACTTAGAAAGGATTGTATGAGCATTCATTTTGACTGGGTTACAATAATACTGGAAAACAAGTTTTCTTTTTAAAAATAATTCTAAAAAGCAATGTTTTTGAACATTGAAAGTAGTTATCTTAGCCTTCTTGGGCTGTCATAACAAAATACTATAGATTGGGTGCTTAACCATCAAAAATTTATTTTATCACAATTGTGAAGCCCAATGTCAAAGTACTGGCTGATTTGGTTCCTAGTGGGAAGTCTCTCATTGCACTGTAGATAGCCACCTTCTTGATACTGTCTTCACATGTCCTTTCCAAAGTATTGTATACTTGGAGAGAGAGAGAGATGGATGTCTCTCTCTCCTTCCCTGCATATAAGTCACTAATCCCACCATGAGAGCCCCATTCTACTGACCTAATCTAATTTCCTCCTAAAGGCTCCATTTCCAAAAATCATCACATTAAGGGTTATGGCTCTAACATATGGATTTTGGGGAGACATAAACATTCAGTCCTTAAGAATACTAAAAAAAAAAAAAAATCGCAATGGTTTGCTGTGAATTTCTTAACTTTTTCTGAAAAAGGTATTGGCTTCTAACTTGGATTATATCTAAATGATGGTAATAATCATTTACCCTTATAGAGGTAAATGTCACCGATGAAAAAATCGAGGCTCTGAGGTGGCTAAATGACTTACCTAAAATCACATTTTTTAAATTAAGTGGTAGATATTCTGTGTTGTAGAATCCATATCTGCTAATATTTGACTCAGTTATTATTCTGTCACCTCTTAAGGATGAATGCAGTTGGCGACAAGAATCAGGATTGTAACATATCAACTAGCTAATTATATCTACTGGCATCATGATCACTATGTTATGTAACCATTTCCAGTCATCCTAAAAGAGGCTCCACTTAGACTATAAATCTTGAATTGTTTATTTGTCCAATGTATGTACGAAGTCCTCAAAATCCCATCCTACAACAAAATTATAATAAATTTAGGACCACTCTTTGTACTGAAAAGGGATTCTTTGCTTGATAAAATGAGTCCTGTGGGACTTCCTGACATGCTCTTTTAGTGAATTTTCTAATAAATTCAAAATGGGAACTGTTTTGTAAATTCGTGAATGCTGTGCTACTGTGGATAACACATTTTTAAAAGATGGATTAGACTTTAGGGGTTTCTGGGTGGCACAGTCAGTTGTGTTCCTCTTGGTTTCTGCTTACTTTGTGATCTCAGGGTCATGAGATTGAGCCCCACGTCGGGCTCTGCACTCAGTGGAAAGTCTGCTTGAGAGTCTCCCTCTCCCTCTCCTTCTGCCCCCCGCCTCACGTGCTCTCTCTCTGTCTCTCTAAAATAGATAAATCTTAAAAAAGAAAGATTCGGTTTTAGATATAATCTAAATTAACAAATGAAAAAGCTGAATTTTAGGCTTAGCATAGAGAGGATCACAAAATGAGTAAGATGAAGTTCTAGGGCTCATATGAAATAGTTCCCTTCCATTTCTGTCCCCATTTCCCTTCTACCAAACTGCTTCTCTTCCAGAATGGACCCACCGCATTAAAGCAAAAGACTATTTTCCCTACTACCGAACTGGTCATAAATCAGTTTTCCATACAATTCCACTTCTTCTCATATCTCTCTTTCATGTTGTTGCTATTGATGTTACTTTGTTTATTTGTTTAGTTAGTTTGTTAGGATATGTTTTATTTTATATAATATACTGTATGTGTCTATTACAATAAAACCCATTGGCTTAATAAACATTTTAGTCTTAATTATTAGTACATTAGTATGTTTTAGTAGAAAATGTAGTAATAAAACAAGACATCTAATTGGGTTTTATCATGTTTTATTCTATTCTTATTTAGGATCAGAAGTCTCAGGCATATTTGATCGGATCCATTGGCGTTAGTGGGAAAACCAAGTGGGATGTCTTAGATGGTGTAATTAGACGTCTCTTTAAGGTAAGTTGTGCAAGATACCCCAATACTAATTTTTGAATATGTTTTATCTTAGGTGCTTTCCTTAGCTTTAATAATGTAGACATATCTGCTTTTCCTCGCCTCCATTTCAAGTAGTAAAGAAAGCTTTCTCTCTTTGTGCTGTGTGATATTAATAATTCTTTTATTACCCATTCCAAAATTCTTGACAGCTAGCTTCATACCCCCATGAGCTTTGTATTTGTTGTAGATGAGTTGAATCTCTGTTTTGACTTCCTTTTTGTATGTATCATTTTAGGAATATGTGTTCCGAATCGATACATCCACTAGCCTTGGTCTGAGCTCTGACTGCATTGCTAGCTACTGTATAGGAGATTTAATTAGATCCCATAGCCTAGAAGTGCCTGAACTGCTACCTTGTGGATACCTTGTTGGAGATAATAACATCATTACTGTGAACCTGAAAGGTAAAAACAAAAATGAAAAGAAAAACATAATGGTATTTTTCTAACCAGCATTTTTTTTTCTTTCGTCCATCCGTCCTTCCTTCCTTCCTCTCTTTCTTTCTCATTTCAGTTCCAATTTTCATATTTGAAAACTGTGTTAACTACATTGATAGTTTTAGTATGAAATGGGACATATTTATTTTTAAAACACTAAAATCTTACTAAAAACACTAAAATTCAAGTAAACGAAATTCTTTGACTTCTGGGATGTGAAACCTGGAATGTAATTTTGAAGATTCTCCAAGACTCAAGGAAGGGAATGTGATTTAGGGAATTACAAATTTCTAGGTTTTCTCCATTATCATCTTTCATTTAAGGAAGACTCAAAGAATTCCTTGCCTATCCCAAAGTAATATATTCATCACTGTATCTGATTTTAAAATATGTGTACTTAATAAATACCCACTGGGAATAGAGAAGAGATGTTAAGAATTGAGGCTAAGAAATTCTGTTTGCTTTGGATGATATGATTAATTATAGGCTAATGGAATGTCAAAAGTATACTTGTTCCATAATTCCTTGTTCATATATGTTAAAGAGTCAGAGCACATCTGTATAGACTGGATTAATAGAGGAATTTGCCAACATTTGATTTTGTGATTAAGGTGCTTAGGTTAGTAAAAGGAGATACTGTTGCTTTGCCTCTTAATTCCTTGCCAAATATCACAATTTTTATTCTCCAAAAGCTTAAGTGGTTGTACAGCTGGGGTTTGCAATGAGAGATAAAAGAGGATGAAGAGAAGGAGAAAATAGGAAGAAAATGGAAGAACACACACATATATTTAAATATTTACATTTATTCTTAACAAAACTGCCACCTTCAAAGGGAAGGAAGATATTATAATAGAATTTATAGTAATTCTTCCATTTCTCCCTGGAAACATAAGTGGTAAACCTGAACTAGACAGTGGAGGGAAGTCTGAACAAAAGGAAACAGCTTACTTTCATTTCATGTTCACTCTGCCTTATTACTAATGTTTTTTTGTCTTAAAATGGCAACACGTGGTTGTGAGATAGAAATATCAAGGAAAACATTTTACAAGGCTTGCATCCTTATGACTAATAAAACTCTGTTGTCGGTTAACGCTATATTTTAAATTCCAGCTTGTGTAGAACAATAAGGCGTGTTCTTCCCTTTGTTTCTTCCTTCAGGGGTAGAAGAAAACAGTGTGGACAGTTTTGTGTTTGATACACTGATTCCTAAACCAATTACCCAAAGGTACTTTAACTTGTTGATGGAGCATCACAGAATTATACTCTCAGGACCTAGTGGTACTGGAAAGACCTATTTAGCAAACAAACTTGCTGAATATGTAATAACCAAATCTGGGAGGAAAAAAACAGAGGATGCAATTGCTACTTTCAATGTGGACCACAAGTCAAGTAAGGTAAGTCACAAACTCCTAAGAGAACTGTTGCTATTTATCCGTAAGTGTTTTAAGCAATTAAGCGATAAGATGGTGTGAAACCCATTTTCAACATGGAAACATACCAACTCTTTGACTAAAACTAAAATCTGGTGGATGACTAAACCCTGTTTCATGAATTTAAGCAAGACTGCTATTCAGTAACATTCAGTTATCAGGTACTTCGCAAGCATTGGGAACATACAGAAGAAAATGACGGTCTCTATTGTCTGATTTCTCTTAGACATCCATTTGGAAAGTGTTGGAGTAGAAAAAGATCCATGCAAAGTTCTGTAGAAGCAAGAGGGGAAAATATAACTCTTCCTGGAAGAATTAGAGCTTTATAAAAAATTAATACTTGACCTGGCCTTAAAAAAATAGGTGGGAATTAACTGGGGTGTTACAGCAATGGGGATGTGGGTATGATTAGAATAGTCTAGGCAGAAATTCTGGGAGTAGCAATTTGCTTACATTTTATTTCTATAGGATTTCTGCTTAGGAACCTTAGGAAATTGAACCATATTTCATTTTGCCGTCAACTAGGGTCTAATGTACCATAATACTCAGCTTGAACACTCTCAGCTATTAAATAGGCATGAGGGGGCTATAAAACCTAGCCAGTACTTTAATATATTATGAGTAAAAACAAAGAATCCTAAAAAGAAAATAGTTAATGCCTAACATATTCCTAACACTAGAATATTTTTGCCTATAAGTACTCATTACATTCTCAATCAAGTGAAACTAAGCTTCTCTTAGGAAACTGTGTCTGTTATGTGCAATACCTTGATGGAATCCACAGGATACTGGGTCATGTTATTTTTCCAACGATAACCTGGTTAGATGATCTAAACTGACCCAGTCTCTCTGAAACTTCAGGCCTACAAATTTTCAGAAATAAATGCAAGTCACAAAATTTAGATTGGATTGTTGAAATAAAACAGACATATAGTTTAGTGAACAAAGCATTCTTGATATTATGAACAATAATATGCCAAAAAACTGGACAACCTAAGAGAAATGGGAAAGCTTTTAGAAACATACAACTTACCATGACTGAATCAGGAAGAAATAGAAAATCTGAATAGACCAATTACTAGTAAGGAGATTGAATCAGTAATCAAAAATCTCCCAAAGAAGAAAAGCTCAGGATCAGATAGCTTCACTGGTGAATTTTGTTCAGCATTTAAAGAATTAATACCAATCCTTCTCAAACTCTTCCAAAAATTTGAAGATGAAGGGACACCAAAACTCATGAGGCCAGCATCATCCTGATACCAAAACTAGAAAATGATACCACTAGAAAAGAAAACTATTAGCAGTATCCCAGATGAATATAGATGTACAAGTTTTCAATAAAAGTACAGCAAATCAAATTCAGCAGTACATTAAAAGGATTATTCACCATGATCAAGTGGGATGTATCCCTAGGATACAAAGATAGTTCAACATATAGAAATTAATCAATGTGATATAATACATTAATAGAATGGAAGAAAACAAATCATATGATCATCTCAATAGATGCAGAATACATCATTCATGATAAAAACTTAACACATTAGGTATAGAAGGAACATATCTTAACAAAGGCCATATATGACAAGCCCACAGCTAACATCATAGTGGTAAATGTTGGTAGCTTTTCCTTTAAGATCAAGAACAAGACAAAGATGCTACTCTCGTCACTTTTATTCAACGTAGTACTAGAATCAGGTGAAAGAGAAGAAGGAGGAGTGGGGGGGGGAGTATCAGAATTGGAAAGGAAGAAGTAAAATTCTCTATATGCAGATGACATGATTTTATATATAGAAAATCCTAAAGACTCCACAAAAAAACTATTAGATCTAGTTAATGAATTTAGTGAAGTTGCAAGATATAAAATTAATATACAGAAATCAGTTGTGTTTCTATACACTAAAATGGATTTTCTGAAAAAGAAGAATAAAGAAGTTGATCTCAATAATAGCATCAAAAACAGGGGCGCCTGGGTGGCACAGCAGTTAACCATCTGCCTTCGGCTCAGGGCGTGATCCCGGCGTTCCGGGATCAAGCCCCACATCAGGCTTCTCTGCTAGAGGCCTGCTTCTTCCTCTCCCACTCCCCCTGCTTGTGTTCCCTCTCTCTCTGGCTGTCTCTATCTCTGTCGAATAAATAAATAAAATCTTTAAAAATAATAATAAAATAATAAAATAAAAAATAATAAAAAAATAAATAAAATCTTTAAAAAAATAATAGCATCAAAAACAATAAAATACTCAGAAATAAATTTAACTAAAGAGATAAAAGATCTCTACACTGAGAACTATAATACATTGATGAAACAAACTGAAGAAGACAGAAATAAATAGATAGTTATCTCGTGTTCATGGCTTGGAAGAATTAATATTATTAAAATGTCAATACTAACAAAAGCTATCTATAGATTCAATGCAATCCCTATCAAAATTCCAATGGCATTTCTTATAGAAGTAAAAATAAAAATACTTGTAAAATGTATATGGAACCATGAGAGACTCTGAATAGCCAAAGAAATCTTGAGAAAGAAGAACAAAGCAGGAGACATCACACTTCCTAATTTCAACTATACTATAAAGGTATAGTCATCAAAACAGTATGGTGTTGGAATGACAACAGACATGTAGAATTGGCAGACATGATGAAACAGAATCAAAAGCCTGGAAATAAACCCAAGCCTATACCATCAACTAATATTGGACAAGGGAGCCAAAAATATTCAATGGAGTCTCTTCAGTAAATGATGCTGGAATAATTGGATATTCACATGCAAAAGAATAAAACTGGACACATATTTACATTACTCACAAAAATTAACTTGCAGTGGATTAAAGGCTTAAATGTAAGACCTGAAACCATGAACTCCTAGAAGAAAACATAGAAATAAAGCTCCTTGATATGGGTCTTGGTAATGATTTTTGAATATGACACAAAGTACAAGCAACAAAATAAAAGATAAACAAGTGGGAATGCATCAAGCTAAAAACTTCTGCACAACAAAAGAAACCATCAACAAAGTGAAAAGACAACATATAGAATAGGAGAAAATATTTACAAACCCATACATATCTGTGAAGGGGTTAATATCCTAAATATAGAAAAAACTCATACCACTCAATAGCAAGAAAACATATGACCCAATTAAAAAATGGACAACGGACTTGAATAGACATTCTCTAAAGAAGATATACAAAAGGTCAACAGACACATGAAAAGATGCTCAACGTCACTAGTCATTAGGGAAATGCAAATTAGAACCACAATGAGATGTCACCTCATGCCTGTTAGAATGGCCATCATCAAAAAGACAAGAGATGACAAATGCTAGTATGGATGTAGAGAAAAGGGGACCCTTGGACACTGTTGATGGGATTGCTAATTGATATAGTCACTATGGAAAACAGTATGAAGGATCGTCAAAAAATTAAAAATAGTACTGCCATATGATCCAGCAATTTCACTTTGGAGAATGTACCCAAAGGAAATGAAAACACCAATTCAAAAAAATATCTGCACCTGCATTCATAGTAGTATTATTTATAATAGCTAAGACATGGAAACAACTTAAGTGTCCTGAATGGATGAATGGATAAAGAAATTGGGGTATGTGTATACATACACACATGCACATATGCACATATATGTGCATATGTGTATGCATACACACGCAATGGAATATTATCCAGCCATTAAAAAATGAGGAAATCCTATCATTTGCTACAAAATGGATAGACTTTGAAGGTATTATGCTAAGTGAAATAAGTCAGAGAAAGACAAATACTGTATCATTTCACTTATATGTGGAATCTCAAAACAAACAAACGATCAAACAAAAAAACTACCTGAGGAAGAGGTTGGGAGGACGGGAATTGTAAGAAAATGGTTAAAAGGTACAAACCTCCAGTTACAGGATGAGTAAGTACTCGGAATATAATATACAACATGGATGACCATAGCTAACACTGCCCTATGATGTATAGGAACGTTGCTGAAGGAGTAAATACTAGGAGTTCCCATGACAAGAAAGTTTTTGTCCTTTTTTCTTCTTTCTTTTCTTTTTTATTGGATCTATATGAGAAGATGGATGTCAGCCGAACCTATTGTTTGGTAATAGTTTCACAATATGTGTAAATCAAATCATCATGCTATTCACTTTAAATTAATGCAGTGATATATGTCAATTATTTCTCAATAAAAAATGTTCTTAATGGAGTAGTTGATTAAGTGCCTGTCACTGACCAACAGTGGAATCTAAGGCAGACTGCTGAATTTCCTTTGCCTTGGTTTTCCCACCTGTAATATGGGAAATGTCGTAGGGGCATGGTAAGAGCTAAGAGTATGTGTATGTGTGTGTGTGAGAGAGAGAGAGAGAGTGAGGAGGAGAGAGAGAGATATATAATTAATGCATAATGGCTTTCAATAAAGATTGCTTTCACAAATACAGACCTGTGCAGACATCACTCTCCAAACTTTGTTCAACACTGTCTTATATGCAGTTTTCAAGAACAATGATGTACATGAAACATGCTGGGATCTCTTAAAGTTAAATAAGTATAGCACATGAATTCCAAGTATTTTGTTGGCACTCAGCCCCATTCAAACTGTTGTTGAACCACCCATTCTCATTTCAACGGAATAGAGACACATAACCTAAGGCCAAATATGTGCCTCTTCCCTAAGCAGAAATATGAAGAGCATAGCCATTTGTTTGCTTCAGCCTATGTGTTCAATGCCTCCTGTGAATGCTGCGTCTCCTCAGAATGTTATTTAAGAAGTGTTTTTACCACCATTCGTTTTCTTCTCAGCCAGAACGATGAGAGGATTAGGTGCCTCAGCCATCCTCAGTGTGTTACTTGGATTTCCCCCAATGTTGGTATGATGGAACTCTTTAGAAGTGACTTCCTTATGAAAAAAACAAGTGGTTGGTAAAAGAAGAAGAATAGATTTGTTACAGGAAACCATGCCGTTTTGACAAAGTTGGGGATCACTTAAAATCAAGTTTTGAATAAAACAGAGTGATTTGGGTTTCATTAGGATGTAGTTTAATGTGGTATAATACAGTTGGTTAATTTACACTAATAAAATTTACACTTATATAATCACTTACACTTATAAAATTTGCCTCACCCCCAAATCTATTGTTATAAATAGGTTCTTTTTATCTCAGTTAAAAAAAAAAACTGTTTAGTGTTTGGAGATGTTCTTAATCAATAATATTATATAAATCTTTTTTAAAAAATTGTGACCAAATATTATCAATGCTCTTATTTTCTTCTTTTTCTGAATAAAATTACTTGTGTCATTAATAGGTCAGCTTAATGTTGTTATTACAACAATAAAGAAAAATAGAAGCATTGCCAAGAGCGTTGGAACAGAATTAATGATGCTAGGGAGCAGTAATAGGAAAACTCCCTGGACAAATCATGTGGCATTCGGCGCCAAGAAAGCACAAAATACAACTAAACAGACATGTATTGTTTCTTTCTGTTTGTAAGATATGAACGAGCTGTCCGTAATGCTGGATACAGTACTTGCTAGAGAATTTAGCCAAATCTTGCCAAATTGTCAGAGAATCCAGAGGGGGTTTTGTTTGTTTGCTTTCCTTTGCTTTTATGTGAGGCGGGAGGTAAGTGAGAATCGTATAAAGGAGTAGGGATGACTAGTTGAGATTGTCTGAGGGACAGCTGCTAGCAGTGCAGGTTTACTCAAGTAAAGGGCGAACGAGGCATGAAATAATAATAAATCCCGTCCCTAAAAACTGAAGCTGTGTAATGGCTGACGTGCGTTATGCTGTGCCACAGATAGCACCGAAGAGACAAAGCCGAAAAAGCACTTACTGATGCAAAAAAGATCGAGCAATAAAACCATCAAATGAAAAAAATCTTTTCATGTGTGGCACCTCTGCATTTTATATTCTGTCCCTCTTCCTGCTCTTCAAGCCCTCCCTCAAGCCGCCAGCTGGAATATTTTGATCGAGAGCGGTACACATAAACAATTACACTTTGTGACATTTGATACAGCAGGCCCAGAAGGCTAGAGATGGATTTAGTAAATAATATGTGGCCAGCTGAAAACACTTGGAATGTTAGGTAGGAAAAGATCAGAAAACTGGTCTTGGCAGATTCATTTTTGATGTGTCTAGAGTCAAAACCAGAGAAGGCAGTGATCAACAGCTTTTGTAGTTCTCTGTATGTTTTCAAAGTATGGGATTCATCTCATTATCAATGTCCATCTGGTAGATATACCTGTTTTCTTTTGCCTAATTAGATATTGGGCATGAAACTTTTAATGCTAATGCATCAGCACTTCAATTTAATATTTAACCCCAATTAAGCTACAGTGGGGAGTATAAAGTGATTTCAAAGGGGTCTGAGAAAAACTCTTAAGTTATATGACGAAATTTTTTGTGTATGCCTATTTCCACTTGCAACTGGTCCATAGCTTTCATTAGATTCCCAAAGAGGTCTATTACCCTTCTCAAGACAAGAGAGAATCATAATAGAATCTAATGGCCCTACTTTTCCAAAATCACTCAGTGCGGATGGCTGGTGGCTCAACTGGTTAAACTTCTGCCTTCGGCTCAGGTCATGATCCCAGGGTCCTGGGATTGAGTCCTGCATCCGGCTCCTTGCTCAGCAGGAAGTCTGCTTTTCCCTCTGCCTGCCCCTCTCCCAGCTTGTGCTCTCTCTGTCTCACAAATAAACAAATAAAATATTAAAAAAACAACAACAACAAAAAACCCCCAAAAAACTAAAATCACTCAGTTATGTCTTAATTACCAAGTTCAATGCCCTTTGCTTATTTTCTCTCTCTTTTTTAAAACAATACTGCTTTATGTATAGCAAATTGCTATAGGTAATCTTCCCTTTCTAGAAATTCCTCTAATTTTCATGAGTATCATTCTGTTTTCTTCTTACCCTCCAGCAAGCTCCTTCTCAGTCTCTTCAGTGACTGTTTTTCCTTCACCTGCTGGTAAACGAAAATATGACCCAACATTCTGTTCTCTCTCACTTCTGTTCTCACCTGGATGACGCCCCTGATTTCAGTTTGTATTGACTCCAATCGGACACTGTTAGCCATGCCCACTCTCCTGAGTAGTAGGCCTTTGCTTTAGCATACACATATGTTTCTGTTAGCATGCTAAGTACACATGTTTAGAAAACCCAGTTTCAACTCTGAAAAAATATCCAATCCATCTTCTTCCATCCATCTCCGCTACCACCACCCTCCTACCCAAATTAACACTATCACTTGGGTGACAGCAACTGTTTTCTAACTGCTTGATTCACAACTTTTGTTAAATCTTCCTTCTCTCTCTTTCTGATTTATCCCCTCACCTTATGGAAAATAGAGTATCTTTTCATTATTAAAGTCTGACTGCGTTAAATCCTGAAATGATTTTCCATTGCTTTCCGTACTAAGTCAAAATCTTCCCACACCTCTGCCATCCCTATTGAGTCCCACAGTGTCTCTTGGCTTCAACAGTTTTGTTATTTTCTTGACTGGTTTCTCTTCCTCCTCTCCAATATACTTACCACACTTTGAAATCATGATTCTGACTACATTACTCAGAATCCCAGACAGAACATTCAGTGTTTCTTTGTTGCCAACAAGAAAAGTCCAGTAACCTTCCAAATCATTCCAGGTTGCAAACATTTCTTTCCAATTTAACATTATTTATATTCACAAAACATATACTACTACTTTCTTTCCTACCACATTTTTTTGTGTTTCTGCCTTTGATTATTCTTTTCCCTCTATTTGGAAAGCTCTTCTTCCATTTTTAAGCATCAAAATGTTACCTAATCCTAAAAATAAAAGGTTAATAACAAATAACACTACCACCAGAAAGTCTTTCCCAGCAGTACAAGTAAGGTTTGCACACTCTGAACAAAATCTTTGGTGTATGCTTTTTTGATAACATTATTTTTTTTAGGATTTTATTTATTTATTTGTTAAGAGAGAGTGTGCGGCAGAGGGAGAGGGAGAAGCAGGCTCCCAGCTGAGCAAGGACCCTGATGCGGGACTCCATCCCAGGACCCTAGAATCACTACCTGAGCCGAAGGCAGACCCTTAACCCACTGAGCCACCCAGGCATACCAGATACATTGCTTTTTTTTTTTTTTTTTTTTTTACTGTGAATTACAGTTTGGTTTTTTTATACACACACACACACGTAACCCACTATTCTGGGCAATAAGCTTCTTGAATGCTTTTTCCATTTCTAATTAATCATTATCTCCTTCATATTTATGTTTCCTTCGATAAATAAATTGTTCTTTCCCTACTGAAAAAAAAAACATGTCAGTGGTTCACATTTGTTTATATAGAAAGATCCAAATTTTTCTGCATGGATTCGAAGTCTATTTTCTTTTTCATTGCAAGCACCACTACCATGTGCAATTTCTCTTGTAACAACAGAGCACTTATTATTTTGCCAAGCACATCACACACTCATACCTTCTAGCTTTCTTTCACTCTTTATTATTCGTAGTTCATAGTTTGTCCCCACGTACCCTGTTCTCTGAACAACAAGTCTGGATTAGGTACCTCTCTTAAATTTCCCTCTAGTGTTTTGTGCATTTCACTTACCACACTGTTTCTGTGATTTACTTGTCGACTTGCCTTTCTGCTTATCAACTCTAAATTCCTGGAATGGAGAAGTAATCTCTGAATCCTTAGTGCCAAGAGTACCTGGAACATAATAAGTGCTTGTTAAGGTGTTCTGAAAGCATAAATAACTGCATACTTATCATTTGGAATTCTACTCATTATTCAGAATTCATCTCAAATTCCACCTTGAGATAAGTCCATCAGGTTCCCCCAGTTGGAATTAATCCTTCTTCCTCCTACGGAACACATCTCTCCTTCAACCTGTCTCATGGGATATTTTACATTGCATTTTGTACATTTACTAGTTATGTATGTACCTATCACCCTCCCAAGCTCCAACATTTCCTTCTCTAGAAAGCTTTCCTTGATACTTACCACTAGGCAAAATCTCCTCCCCTGACCTCTCACAGCTCCTAATATACTATGACATTGTATTAAAATGATTTATCATATCTAAATTTTAATACTTAATGTGACCATCTTAAAGCCTACAAGGAAGAGTTTTTAACCCCTATGCCCAGAAAAGTACTTGATTCATGTCATAATTAATGTTAAACTTACTAACTTGAATGATGCTTCATTATTTTTGTATACCTCAGGGGATTGTCTAGCATTACGAATGTAGAAGATAGGCAGTCAATGTTTTATAAATGAATGAATGACTTAATATGGGTAGATTATTGTTATAAATTCCATTTTTGTCTTTTAAGATAAGTGAAATTCTCCACACTATTCATTAGTGTAAACATATTTTTCTGTATTCTCTGATTTAGGCTATATTTTTTCAATGTGATTGGCTCAGTGCATTAGTTTTCTAATAAATTTTATATCTGAACTTAAATGAATATATTACTAAGTGCCTCAAAATCCTGACCACTGTTTTTTATCCTTTTTTGCTTTTAGTTCTAAAAGTCGTATTACAGACAGAGGGAGGTGGCCTCTAGGGTGATTGATTCAAGTGTTCACCTGGTTTCCAGAAATTGGAATCATGGAATTGTTTTTTAACCCTGAGCAAGATCTACAAATTGAAAATGTCATTGTAAATATGCAAATATTATGGAAATTCTCTTACTGATTAGGATAATTTTAAGAAACCTAATTATGTGCCTGGCCTACCCATCTGTGAGAGCAGTCAATCAGCGAACTGGTTATCATATTTAGACTAAAAGCTATTAGAAAGGAATAATACCTGTAAAAAAAAACCTCAAGAAGCTCAAGAAATGCTGAATGCTAATGTCAAGTGACCCAGGAAAATATAACAAATTTTGTCTTTGTTAAAAATCACAGAAGTGGCATGCAGATTATAAATAAGTAAATAACCACACTTCTGTCCAAGTCCTGGGGCTATGGTTTCATGCACCCTATTGAAATGAATTAGAATTAAAACATTTAAAATATTAGTGGAAACTTAGGTGTGCCATTTTGGACTTACAAGGTTTGCTAAAATCCACTTTTATCATTGTAATACCAAAAGCAAGAATGAAGTCTCAGTATTTATGGTTTTTTTATAAGAGCTTGTATCCAGAACTCATTCCCCCCCTTTTTTTTTCTTTTTTTAAGGGGAGATGACAACTGAGAAACATGCTTTTCTTTTCACAATTTTATATTTGCTGCCGATGTTCTGTGCTGGCTTTTCTCTTTGCTCTTTTCCTGAAAAAATATATCCTCTCTGTATTATATATTTTTTTGCTTTGTTTTATATCAGCAGAATGACCTATGGGTTTTATTCAAAGGTACTGGATGGCAGACAAATTGTGCTATTCCTAAACTATGAATTGCTTGCCACTGATATAAATTTATCATTGATGTATTTGTTTTCTTTATTTTTTTCAAGGAGTTGCAACAGTATCTAGCTAACCTGGCTGAACAGTGCAGTGCTGATAATAATGGTGTAGAACTCCCTGTTGTAATAATTCTTGATAATCTTCATCATGTGGGCTCTTTGAGTGATATCTTCAATGGTTTTCTCAACTGTAAATACAACAAATGGTATGCTTATGAAATATTTTGAGTGATGAAATATGAAAAAATGATCAGATTTGTTTCTTATGTCTTTATACCTTTTAAAACCAATGGTGGATGCCATTAATTTGAGAAACCTTCATTAATATTATAACATATTTCCAAAAAAAATCCCTGTACATCTCTTCAAACATTTATTTATTCATTCAACAATTATGTCCCAGGCAATTTTTATGGAAACATGATCGACTTATTGGCGTTAGCTTCTACAGATATGTGGAAGGTCTGGGAGACCAATGTCAATGACAGGATGTTTGGATCAAGGAAATTAAGAATTAAAATGAGCTCTAGAGCTCTGGTTTCATTTTTGCTCCATATCGAAGTTTAACTTCAATCTTCTTATAAAGATAAATGTAATGCATTCAGATTATCTCTCTCCATTAGTGAGTCTAATTTTTAACTATTTACAGTGAAAGTAAAGGTTGAAGTGGGGTATAAAAAAATCTGAAAACCTACTAAAGATTCACTAGAGTATGGCCTCTAAAGCAAGGACATAGAAGAGCAACCTAAATATTAGTTTTAATGGTGCAATATCCCAATTAATCTCTGCTAGAGATTTTTTTTAAATGTTAAAAGTAGATCATCATAAAATTGGCATTGAATCAAAAGTACAAATTTTCTCATGTTATGAAGAAACTTTAAAATATCTGTGAAATAATAAAAGAGGAAAAATTAATGAATTTGATTATAATCATAAGAGTCATAAGATATTAGAGTGAAATGAGATTACTGTGATTAGTCTATCTAACCTTTTTATTTTATAGATAAGTAAACTCAGGCTCAGAAAGGTGAAATGATTCTCCTAGGATGCCAGAGCTGAAATTAGAGCCCCAAATCTGAATTTCCAGCTCAATGACCTTTGTCATTTTTCAACCTAACATTACAAAATTACCCTTTTAAAGCCTAAGGTTAAAATGGAATAATCCATATTTATGTACATTGTTTTTTAAGGCAATTTTAATAGTCTAATCTCTTTTACCATCAGCATGTCTACATATTTTATTTTATTTTCCAGTCCATATATCATTGGAACAATGAATCAGGGAGTTTCTTCATCACCAAATCTAGAGCTGCATCACAATTTCAGGTAAAGATAAATTGAATGTTTTGTTTTGTTTTGTTGTATTGTCTCTTTCTGTTTGCTTTTGGTTAGTGGTTTTCCATTTGTACCTTGACAAATCCTGCCAGTGGTGACCTGTGGTGTGAAAATAATTCTCATTTCTTCTGACACTCTCTCAAGCAGACATTTCGTAATCCTCATCCTGTAATCAGAAGTGTTTCTTAAAGAAAGAAAGAAAGAAAGAAAGAAAGAAAGAAAGAAAGAAAGAAAGAAAGAAAGAAAGAAAGAAAAGAAAGAAAAGAAAGAAAGAAAAAAGAAAGGAAATGAAGGGAAGGAAGTGTTTGTCCTGCTCTGCTCACTATGTCACCAGCTAAAGTAGAGCACTTTTCTTCAAAGTGTGAGGAATGTGAAGAGATTTCCTATTTCAGGATTTGTGATTCTCCTACAGAAGGGTACTCAGCGTGTACACTCCCACTCCCTTCTGACGCACATGAGCTTCGCTTCAGCTTAAAAAGTTCTTTGTTTACCTCTAATGCTAACCACTTTGATCATTTTTTTTTAAAGATTTTATTTATTTATTTGACAGAGATAGAGACAGCCAGCAAAAGAGGGAACACAAGCAGGGGGAGTGGGAGAGGAAGAAGCAGGCTCATAGCAGAGGAGCCTGATGTGGGGCTCGATCCCATAACGCCAGGATCACGCCCTGAGCCGAAGGCAGATGGTTAACCGCTGTGCCACCCAGGCGCCCCATAACCCCTTTGATCATTAAAATGAGCCACCAATTGACATAGGAACATTCTTCATTTATACTAGAAAGAGAATACTGGGGACTTAAAAATTAATTTATTTAAAGATTTCTGATTTTTTTTTTCTGTCTTTTTGTAGGTGGGTGCTATGCGCAAACCACACAGAACCAGTGAAAGGCTTTTTAGGCAGATATCTTCGAAGGAAACTGATAGAGATAGAGATTGAAAAGAATATACGCAATAATGACTTAGTCAAAATTATAGATTGGATTCCTAAGACGTGGCATCATCTCAACAGTTTTTTGGAAACACACAGTTCTTCTGATGTTACCATTGGTGAGTTCCAAAACTGCAATATGCCATTTTCCAGGAACTAAGAGTACATGGTAAAGATGGCCAGATTGGATGCTAGAAAATAACAAGTAAAGCTAATTTTTTTCAGGCTTCCAGAGATTCAAGTTTTCTTTTTTCCTTCTGAAAGCTTGCCTTCTTCTAAGCTTTATATGTCTGATTAGATTCATTTTGCCTGACAATTATGGTTTACTAGGATTTGACTGAAATCACATGAGTTTAATATAGACAAATATTTAAAAATCAGATAACCATTTGAAATAACTTGTATCTGTTTAAAGTCCTCTTTTATGCTAAAAATAAATGTTAGCCAATGATCACATCAAATATTGTTGTGAGATAAGATACTAGTTAAAGATAGGTGTTTTATGGACAATTGAGGTGTTTCATATTTTTCATCAAGGCAAAACTGAATTACTTCTCTTTAGTTGGCATAAAGATGTTTATTTTTCTAATCCTTCTTAAATTGCATGTATAAAAAAGTGTCTTTCCCATTGTGATGGATTATAAAAATGCACTCACTAAAAATACAAAGTAAATGAAAAAGAAGAATTTTACATTTGAGATCAGAAGACTAAGGCTGAGTCCCACTCTGTAAATAATGACATATTTTATATTTGGCAGTTTACTGGGGTAGTTGGACTGAATTATGACCTTTAAGGTTTCTCCTAACCCAAATATGTTATATTCTAGATTAAGATTTTAGGGTAAAAGGAAGGAGAGTTCTGGAGTTTGAGTCTTCAGTAAAACATGCTTTGATAATAATCGAGCTGGTCAAGATTATAATTGTTTAAGAATCGTGCAAAACATTAATTCCCCCAAAATGATGCCTTGAATATTTATGTGTTTAGGTTGTCAAATATATTGGTTCTCAAAATAGTTTGCTTCTTCTTAGGCCCCCGACTTTTCCTTCCTTGCCCTATGGATGTAGAAGGTTCTAGAGTGTGGTTCATGGATCTCTGGAACTATTCTTTGGTACCTTACATTCTGGAGGCAGTGAGAGAAGGTCTTCAGGTATAGTACTCAATTTTCTCTACTGTTTAAAAACAAGCAAAATCATTCTTTGAAGCAAAAAACAGTCTTTTCTCTGGTTATTTATACAGAAAACGGAAGGCATGAACTATATAAATATACTGGTAAAGTTTTAAAGATCAACTAGTATGTAACACTTTATTTACTTGTGTATTCTGTTCTGAGAATAAATATGTAGGATAAGGAGAAAATCTTTTTTCCAACAACTACCCATTTAAGGCCAAACTCATTGGCATGGGTCATAGCAGTCAGTTGACAGTTCTATATATCAGACAGACATGTTAATATGGGCCTTGATCATTTGTTCCTTATCATATCGTTTGAACACGTAGTTTTTGCTTACGGGTTCCCTGTTTTTAGTATGGTTCATTGTTTGAAACCCTTTGTATCAGTTGCAAGATCCTTTACTATTTCGAGGGAGTGCTCTAAATTCTAATGCGGTTGACTTTTTAAATCTATGGGAGGTTTCTCTGCACTCATAATGAAAAAGTCAAAATACATCACTAATAAGAAAATTCTGTTTCTTCAACATAAAATACTATCTCCTTAAATTGGAGTTGAGAGTTCATGAAATTGTAGAATTGTAAAACTCAAGGTTGAATCTTTAAGATGTTTACTGTATAATCATCCAACTTACTGTAAAAGAATCTAATCTTCTCAACAACTTCTTAGCAACTCGGCCAAAGTTTAGGATGTTTTTGCTTAGATAATCTCTGATTATCACAACTGCTCCTAGAATTAAGATATAGTTCTTGCTTTTCACATTTTGTCATCTGCAATACTGTATTAAGTATTTTACCCTTTAAAAAAGCACTGGTTATCTGTACTCCTTCCTTTGCCTTCCTTTGACCGGCATACTCTCTTCACCTAGTAGAACAGAATGGCAGTAATTAGAACCATCATGATGGTTCTGGGGAACATGATGAATAAATATTATGGGGATGTGCTGAGGACGTTCAGAGATAATGATCCTAGAGCATTTTAGCCACTGGTTTTATTCCAGATTTAAGAAATACAATTTCATATTGTAAGGGTATGAGCCAATCTAGCCCCAGTTGTTGTGTGGTTCCAACAAAATAAAAGACTATACCAAAGGTTTTTATTTTTTAAGTATAACATTCACTTTTCTGGGTTCCTCTGAAACTTATGCTAAGATGTGAGTTAAGTCTCTCAATTTCAATCATTTTATACAAAAAAGAAATTTGTGTAAACATTTATATTCCAGAAATCGTAATTTTTAAAACTAATATTTAAATGAAAGTTCTCTTCATACAGTTTAAGGATTAATAAACTATCATCCAAGTCTTTATATATAAAATCCTCTTTATTTCATTTGTGTTAACTAATATACAGAAAAAGAAGATTTTACAAACTCAAAAACAATAATACCTAACAATGCTTAGCTTCCTTAAGTCTAATTTTTTAGAACTGCATTGTTTTTTTTTTAATATTTAAATCAATATTACATATAAAACATTATCCTGAGAATTATAATCTTATACAGCTTCCATTTAGGCAAAAGTATAACCATTAGAGTAATACCAGTTTCCCAAACTAAAACTGAGAGATATTTCAAAATTTTATTTTTGAAGAGGGATAAAAATGTCTTGTTTCTTGCTGTGGCTCCAGATGTTTAGTAGTGGATTAGCGCAAATGCTGAATCAACCATGATGTAGGGAGTATAGGGGGGAAATCCAGCACACGGAGAGATTAGAAAGGAAAACCCTTTGATGGGTAGACTGTTCTCATTGCTGCTGAAGGATAAACTCAGCCAGAAGTCCATTGGCAGGTGATATTCCTGGGGTGGTCCATATATGTTTTCTGTAAGAAAAGGAAGAAAAGGAATCATGTGTGTTTTGAACCATTCCCTCGGATCTAGTGGTAACAAAGAACCTTGAATTGGAGAAAGAGGTGAAAAAACAAAGCCTTATTGCAAAGAGGAAAATCTGAGTGGAGAGGAATAGAAGAATCTCTTGTCAAGTAAATGCTTTGATGAGGAACCATGTAGGGAATACTCTCTGCCAGATGTTCTAGTTGGAAAAAAACACTGGTGATACAATGGATTCTGATTTTTAGTCTGATGATTCTACCTTTATTGAAATCTCAACAAGCAATTTATAGTATTCTAAATATTTAAATATTTTATATTTTATAATTTTATAGTATTTTACAGTATTTTAATATTTAAATCTTTCTTCAATTACTTTTCTATAATATCTATTTTACACTGAAATTTAGAATTGGACCTATTTAGCATTTTATTGGTCACCTCCAATTTTGCTGTCCTTGATGATTCTTTAAAAGGCTGGCATCAGTTGATTCTAGACCTTCATGTTCTTTTTGTAACATTTACTTTCCAAGAATTACACATTTTCCTTCAATTAGCTTAAGTTGTATAGCAAGCTATGTCTTACAGCTCTATAAAGTGGGTTTTTAACTGAGAGAAAACTTCTGCTCCAAAACAAAATAACCATACAAAAAAAATCTAGTGATTGCTACTCCTGCCATCATCTCCCAAGGAATACACAGATGTCGGGACCTGGCTGGCTTGTTGGCTTTCTCTCTCTCTCTCTCTCTCTCTCTTTTTCTCAAGGCAAGGCTGACACAACCTCATACAGTTCCTCCAGGAGAAACTCAAAAGATAACTCCAAGGCAGTCCATGTGCCTTTTGTGGTGTCAGTATCCACCATTTTGCTTTTGTCTCACTGAACCACAATAAGCCATGTAGGACCCCTCATGATGTGCTCTCTGGGACCAAATATGCACTTGGTAACCAGGATTGCCCTCAATGGAGCAGGTCCAGGCAGGAAGGAGGTACATTAAAGAACTAGTTTGCCCATGTTACTGCCCTCTTCTCTTCATTTTAGTTTTTCTTTCTGTCCCCCTGCAGCCTTGTACTTGTTTTTACAAAGTCCATTTTGCCTCTGTCTCTGCAGTATGCCCTTCCTAATTTGGTTTCAATTTTGTTTCCAGCTTAAAAACTTTTAACATGTCTTATGTTCATCTTCTCCCCTCTCCTCCACTACCAGTACTTTAACTAGCCTTTATCATCTCTTTCTTACTGATTCTTTGTTCCATTTGAGTCCTGACAACATTAATGCTTCCATTTCCCATTTTCCTCTTCTTCTATTACTGGCCTTATAAATAACATCTAAAAAGAGTTTTTACAGGAAGCAATGAGATTATTAGAGGAAATTAATGCAGAGAAAGTATTTTTATTTTCAAAGAAAATTTCAGTAGAGTGAGGTTGACAGAGAAAAAGTCTCTTATTTTACTAGCATCTATGCAAAGTGCAGCTTAGTAGAGAACTCTATTTCATGTCTAGCATGGCTTTTTTCAATTCTCCATCACTGGAACTTTTCTTCTCAACTGTGATAAAGATAAATGTGGGCAGAGATTTCTATATACATTTAAAATAAACCCCCTTCATACTCTCTCCCAAATGCTGACCATCTATCCCAGATGTTCATCTTTGTTTTATTTCTCCTTCAAGTTTAAAGAGAGTTATGTGGACAGACAAGTATTTACAGTATATGGAAACAATCCCCTTGAAAGTCCCATAAGAACCGGATGTGCAAAAGAATCACTCAATTAGTGGTCACCTGTTTTACTGAATAGAAATGTATTTAATATGTATTAAATATGTGATCATTTTTTTAGATGTATGGGAAACGGGCACCTTGGGAAGACCCCTCAAAGTGGGTGCTTGACACATACCCATGGAGCTCAGCATCTCTGCCTCAGGATGGTCCAGCATTACTTCAGTTGCGACCAGAAGATGTTGGGTATGAGGGCTGTCTGTCCACTAAAGAAGCCACAACCTCAAAGCACATTCCACAAAGTGACACAGAAGGGGATCCTCTGGTAAGAAGCTGATGTGTGATTCTTCTAATATAATCTTGACACAGTGTGTGGTCATCAATATTTAGTCATTTGTATCAAAGATACTATTTATCTTAGGTAGTATTTGGGGCTGTTCTGATATAGGTATTCAGTTTTTAACTCTTTTGCCTTTGGCCTTCTTTCCTTGGGTGAATATTCTTAAAATGAAAGAGCAAAGTTGTATGTATTCCTATACCCACAACCCAACATATATACATTATCATCTCAGCTGACCAGTCTTAATATTTTGGGGGTTCCATGTGAACAAGCTGATAGATTTTTAAGATGTTTTCCATGGCAAAAGGCACACACACACACACACCAGAAAATTTTGCATACTATTTCAAAGGGTTCCATAGAGTCATGGAAATGTACATACAAGCCTGCTTAGAGTCCAGTAACTCCTATATAGGACTTCCTATATTGGAGTTTTGCTCTAGACCATAAAATCCTTAAGGGCCTGGACTTTTCTTTTTCTAACAGGTAATGAGCGCTTTAGTTCATACATAGCTAGAAATCAACAGTGGCGGAGGAATTGGTTTGGATGAAGCATAATTGTGAGCAAATACTAATTAACTGCTGATAGAATGGTTAATATTTAGCAGAGTAAATATAAACTTTAGGATACAAGGATGGGTTATTACGTCTGAATTTTATAAACTCTAGGCTTGCCTTTGCGTTGTTGATATACTGTGTCTGTTCCAGGTAAGGAGAGGTTTTATAGAGTTTGTTTTGAGAATTAAACTGTCAAGGGACCCTTAGGGGATGGCCTCAACCTCCCAATTTCCACAGTCCTGATCAGCTAAACCCATAGGCACTCTTCCCTGGCTTTGAATGTTCTTGTCTTTTATTATGGAAAAGAGATCCAGAGTCTCCCATGCTGAGTGAAAATTGGGGTTAAAAAATCTGACTCTTAAATGACTGCTCAACTAAACATCTTAAGAAACAGGATTATGACGCATTAAAAAGCAAAAGACTTACCATCTAAAAGTAAATGTTTGGATCAAGCACCTTCTGATGAGAAAATAAATATTCTCTCTATCTGCTTTTATTTTGTTATAGTTCTATAATTACTGGCATCAAGTAAGAATATATTTGCAGTCCAATCTATCTCAGAAATATTTGGAAAAAATCCACTATTTAATGTCAGAAATATGTTTTTGGATATGAACAAGGATACAGGTTTTTGGTGCATCTCATAGTATTTTATTCATCATCAACAAACTCATTCATTCTTTCAACAAGTATTAATAAGTATGTCCTCAGGGCTAAGGCCTGGTAGATAAGTAAAAATATAAATAAAATATCGTTTCTGATCTCAAGAAGCTCATAGTCCATTAGTGGAGAGAGACATCTGCCTATATAAATTACAGTAAAATAATGGTAAAGTCACATGTTAGATAAAGTTATGAGTCCATTGAGGAAGTGATGAGGAGAAAGCTTCATAGAGGAATTGATTCTTGAGCTGGGTCTAGAAAGAATACAAGTTCACGATGTGGTTGGATGGAGGACATCCAAAATTAAGGAAGCAGCAGGTGAAATGTAGAACAATGTAATAAAAATGAATATCAATAAAAATGCTATATGCAGATAGGTGGGATAGAACAAAAGGGGCAAGAAGAATTAGAGCTACAGAAGCCTGCAATTGCTAGATTGTGCCAAGGCTTGTTTATCTTTGTAGGAAATTAAAACTTTATCACACAGATAATGAGGAGCTATGAAAGGTGTTTGGACAGGGGACTTACCTGAGCTAGATTTGCAGGTTATAAAGATTGCTTGGGATAACAGAAGAGAAGACAGATGAAAGAACAAAGGATGGAGGCTGGGAGCCCAGCAGATTGGTAATAGCAGGGGTGAAAAAGACCTGACCAACATGTTAGACGTTGACCAAAGATAGACATTATATTTATGACTATGGGCGCGGGGGAGGCAGAGGAGAGAAGAGGAGGGATATCTTTTGCAGAGAATAATGATCTATCCCAGTGACAATTGGATCATATTTGTACCTTTGCCCCCTCCTGAAATCCCCTTTGACTTGAATGCACAAAGCAACACTATGAAAAGGCAAATTAAATCCCGTGTATACATTTATTATGAATCTAAGGCTTGAAACTTATTCTAATAAAGCATATTTACTATATGGCACAATTTTCAAAGATTAAGACTTTAATGACACTTCTGTTACACCATAAAACTTTTACAATATTCAGCATTCAAGTGATTTCAAACATTTGTGACTGAGGTTAGAATCATAACCCTTTAAACAGACCTCATTTACAATTTCTCCTCTTAGTAAATCAGGAGGACACTCAACACACAATTGTGTTTTACAAATTATCTTCACCCAAATGCTTGAACATACAGCCAGTGACTAATGATGGAGGAACTGACCTCAGAAAGGAGGGAGGCAATATGAACGTGCATGAGGGGAAGGGTGTATGGGTGAGAGACAGAGAGAGACAGAGAGCGACGGGGAGAGAGAGAAAGTACGTGTGATGGAGACATTTGCCTTTTTGGGTTTGAGAGGTTGTCACTAAATACTTTCATTTTATATCTGTATGTAGCTGATTTAATAAATTCAGAGAGTTAGACTAACAATTACGTTGAAAAATGTTGTCCTGAAGAATATCAAAATGACTTGAAAATATGTTATCACCGTAGCCTCTTTGTCAGAAAGGCATGCTTGCTAAAATTGGTGATTACCAGTTTATCAATTTCACAAGCATTTATTGCACACACATTTTACACTAAGCACACAGGCGTCCAGAGCCTAACGTATGCCTAAGGAATCCTTTTTTTAGATTTCTCTTTTTTATTGAATCAGATTCTCTAGTTCTCTATCTTGGGGAAAAAAAAAAAAGGAACAACTTGGGTTACTTTATAAAATAATAAAATTACTATGCATTAAACAATATAAAGATTAGGACAACTTCTAGAAACCCTTGACAAGAAAACAAGTCTGACTCCTTTCATGAAGACCTGTGCCAGTTTTCCTGCGCTTTCTAAAATCATTGAACAGTTTATCCACGATGTGCTCTTAAACAAGCTCGTTTTTCTCTAACATTGGATCTGCAGAGCTATCAAAAGCCGAGCAAGGTGGCTGCCTTCTATTTTGTAGTACATGGAAACGCTAGCTGTCTTTCTCCCCAGGTGCCTTCATGCATATGTCCCTTTTCTTGGAACAAACATTACCATTGTCCTATCAACTGGGAAACCCGAGACAGCTGCTATTGTTCCAGAAGGTGGCTTTTGTTTTCAGGGATATATCAATCATATTTTGGCCAGGAACTCAGCAACAGAAACTTGACAGTGATTCTCTCCCTCGGCCTCTGCAAACACTCATGGTCGGCTTCATTCAGTCACCTCCTTCGAGGTCAGCCCCTAACCAGCAGATGGTGAGCTTGTGTACAGCAGCTGGCTTCATTCCACTCCATCCCCTCCTTCCCTCGAGGGAGTGTGCGCACGCCTGCGTGCGCGTCTGTGTGTGTAGGAACATTCACGACTTTCACTTGCCATTCAATGCTTTCTGCTTCTCCCCGCCAAAAAGCGAGAAGCTTGGCGCGCTCTCCAGCAACGAGCCCAGATGTCCAGCTGTGATACACTTTCTTTCCCAGTCTCCCTGCTGGAGCGGTCTTCATTCACTACCCCAAATAAAAGAGCTATCTAGAGGCCCTGTTTTGTCCGTAGGGTTTGGTGGTGTAGCCACGTTGGGAGAACCGGGATGGGCGCCGGAGGCAGCTAATACAAATGTGAAATTGTTTCCCCGTTTCGCTTGGCCGGGATGAGGCTCAGGGCCGGGTGTTTGCGGGGCTGGCTCGCTCGCTGCATCCCTGCCTACACGATGTCTCTTTTTCTTTCTTCAGATGAATATGCTAATGAAACTCCAAGAAGCAGCCAGTTACTCGGGCACACAAAGCTGTGACAGCGATAGCACCAGCCACCACGAAGACATTTTAGATTCATCTCTTGAATCTACTCTCTAGAGGGTGAAAGAAGTTAGGGGAAAAGACTATGCATTTTCAAAAGGTTTCAAAAGTAAGGTATTTTCACTAAGCCACTGCCAGTATGAAAGCACCCTGTCCAGGGCCCTGACCCAGAGTCGTGGTCTCCGAGGAGGCAGCAGAACTAAGTCTGAACCGCCGAGATGCTCAACTGCAAGGGAAGCTTAACTTTATTTTATTTCTAGGCATTTTTATATCCGCGGAGTGATGTCCGGCTCCATTACTCAACTGTAAAGGACCCTAAGGACAGGGCAACTGAATAGACGGCACATGGGATAGCCAACCTGGACTTTCTGTTTTTTCCTCTTTAAAAGTTTACAATGCAGCCCTTTCTTTGTCCCTTCCTTTCGTTTCCTCTGAGGGGCCTCCTCCCCCAAGCAGGGCCCCTGCTTCTCCGTCCAGCCTCCTTTGTGCCACATGGTGCTGGTCACAGGGCTCCAGCAGCGTTTGTGCTGTGAGCTCACCCCGTTCCGAAACGAAGCCAAGAGGCCGGTCCTCTGTCCGCACGAGCGGAATTGTGCGACCGCCAGAAGACACGACCACGGCAAGCTGGAGACGTGCCAATGTCATTCTTAACTGCCACGTTCACTCGATGAGCTCCGCCAACTTTCTCGTGTATGAGTCACAGGTTTTATAAGGTTGTTTTTACCACAGGTTTTATAGCGTTGTTTTAAACCACCTGCCCACTCCCTTAACAAGAGTTTTATACCAATTATTAGTCAACACTGACAAAAGGCTTTCTTAGGGCTTTCTTCGTTGGAGCCTTTTCAGTGAAAGAAGGAACATTTCCTATGGTGCTGTCTCACTGCCTTAAAACAGATTTCTACGACAGTTTAACAGTTGGTTTAAATCCTAAACCATTGGTAATCTCCACTGTCTTTTCATTTATAACCAAGCAACACCAGTTAACACAGTAGCCTCATCTCTAGATATCTGTTTTGGTTTTTTTGGTTTGGGGGTTTTTTTGTTTATTTGGTTTGGTTTGGGTTTTGTTTTTTTTTTTTTTTTTGGAAGAATTGGATAGGAGAAAAATCCGGTTTTTTTACCTTGGGAATAGATCGCCTCGCCTCCAACATGTTCAAGTTAACCCAGAAACCCTCTTTGACCGTCACTTCAAAGCGAAGACATGTGGCTAACCTCCATCCAGTTAGGCAAAAGAGTGGTAGAAGGAGGGAGATCTGGAATTTTAACCCAGCAGAGCTGGAAGCACTAGATGCGACATGAGCACAACTATTTGGCTTTTCCTCCCCTGCTCTTTTTATTATGATTCTTACTATTACTCTTAGTTTTGAGCATGTTGTTTTGATTGCTATCGCTGTACATGAGAAATTCAGCATTAACAAACACTGAAGCAGTGAAGTCACTGTGGAAGAGGAAGCGTTTATACTGTAAAAGAAGGTTAGATTTGCACAGTCTACTGGGTAGGTATTGTAAATAATAATTCTAAAAATCTTGCACAAATCGAAACAAACACACACACACACACACACAAATTGTACTTTAATCCTGTTGGTGTTAAGAGGTGTTTCACTTGCTGAGATTTCCTGTACATTGCAAACAAATACAGAATGCAAACCCTCAAAGCTGTCATTCTCTGGTGTGTTTGTCCTGTATTTACAGTTGTTATGACGATGCAGGAGCTATCAGTGCTAGAGTGAGCATGCTTCAAAACTGTACATGAAGCCAATACATTTTTGGAAAAGTGAAAATGTCCGAAAGTGCGTCTGTTGTGGCAGGCTTTAAAGAACGTGCATGAAAACCGATTGGAATCATGGGAGAAGTTACCACCACGCACAGAGGACGGGGTTTCGAGTTTTCCGAACCCAAGGGCTAGGCCATGGGGTAGACTTGTTCTAGGCGCGGGAAGATGTGTTGCTTTCAGGATGTGCAATTGGTGCTACTCTCTGTGACCACCCATGGGTCAGTTGCTATAGAACAATAACAACACGAGACACCTGTGCCATTTTCAGAGTGTCGCTAAGTCGATCGGTCCTACACGGTGCTATTGCCCCAAGGGAAATCTGAACTGAATTTATGCACATAGAATTGTCACCCTGACTTTGAAGCCTCAAACATGGATCAGAGCTGTCGTAAAACATCAGTATGTGTAGCTGGATGAGTGACTATTGCCCTTGTATGATATGTGATCTAAAAGAAATTGCTAATCTTCCCCTGCCATTTTGAGAAACACAGTCCAAACATGATCATAAACACAAATTCCTGCAATACATCCCAGTAGGTTCACCTAGTTTACAACTTAAACTAGTTTGTGAAACATTTGTCTGTATACATTTTATATTTTGTACATTTTTGATGTAACATATCATGTAAATAGGCAGAAACAGTGAAATAAATCATCTGAAAAGTTTTGTAGTCTTTGTAAAGCCCCGATAATAAGTACTTGGTGTCAACGGACTTAACGGGATGATGTATTTTCTATTAGTTTATTGTTCCTCTAGCTTGTAAACCAGCTTGCATATATTTTTTTGCAAATGTGCACCCTGTATCTGTCTAAATTATTACTTTGCCATTAAAGTGGAATTATTTATTGACAACAAGGTGTGGTGTCTATATATGGAGAAAAATGGAATAATCATGCACCAAAAGTGTCAAGCCTTAAAATGTTGCTTGTACTATTACTGTGCCATCAATAGGGATGTGTTAAATGTTTATTTTATGTACCTTATAGAAAGGACCACGTAGCTTTTAGTAAATAAATAAACTGAAGGCCCAAGATAGATATATATATTTTTAAGATTTTTATTTATTTATTTGACAGAGGGAGAGACAGCCAGCGAGAGAGGGAACACAGGCAGGGGGAGTGGGAGAGGAAGAAGCAGGCTCCCAGCGGAGGAGCCTTATGTGGGGCTCGATCCCAGGACTCTGGGACCACGCCCTGAGCCGAAGGCAGACGCCCAACAACAGAGCCACCAAGGCGCCCCCAAGATATATTTTTTAGTGAAATTTACTCAGTGAGTATTTTTAGAAAACTAAATACTTATATCTAAATGCTTAATTATAAAGTAAGAATTAATATAGAATGTTGATATTCCTTAGTTAAATCAACTTATTGTTTCTTTGTTTATATTTTACTGAGTCCTCTATTAAACTTTTAGCTCTAAAAGATTATGTTAAAACAGAATAATTTTTTGGTGGTACTTAATTTTTTAATAGAGATTATAAAAAGAAAACTCCTTTTAAAATTAGACTTTAAAAAAAATACCTTGAGTTCCAAACCCAGTAATAAGAATGTATATTTGGATGATATAAGTAGGGTTTTGATTTTTAAAACAGGAAAACTTTTGAATTAGAACAGTTGTAGGGGGAGGGAGGCATTAGTTAAAATGGGCCAATCATCTAAAACTGATGCGTTTGTTTCTTCATTCACAATTTGGGAAATGAAGGAAATTTCCGTATTTCATTCTACCTGGAAAAGCACTGAATTAATACAAAACTTGAGTACAATTTTGACAGGTGCACTGTAGGAATCCCACCACTGTCATTCTTCTCTGCGTGACATTGGCCCATTTACCCACATTCTGGATGCCTCTGTTTTCTTACCTGTAAAATAGCCATAGTAATAGCGTCCCCCTCTCACAGATCACCATGATGATCAAGTAGGTTATTTCATGCAAATGTCTTGAACAGTGCCCAACACCTTCAAAGCTCTCCGTAGGTGGTAGCTGCTTTTACAACCATTATTACAAACTAATGATTATAAAATATGGATTAGACTATTTCCAAACATTCTTGAGAACAATGTGTGAGGCATTTCAACTTATTGAAAAAAATTTTTTTTTAAGAATTTATCTTTTAATTCCCTCATTTAAAAAATGGAGCTAGTAAGGATATCTATCTGTAGGGCTGTTGAGGGGTTAGGTTTGTATCTGTAAAGCATTTAAAAAATTGTCTAGCACTCAAGAAACTTTGAATAAATATTAGCTGCCGTAATGACACTCATTACAATAAGTTAATTATATCAGCAGTATAACAAATATTCTCAGGATTCAATTTGTAAATACATTCAAGGTAGTATTAGAGTCTTGCTAAAAGTTAAGTCTTTCATCCAGTTTCCTCATCTGTGAAATGGGGTAATTATTGTATCTCTTCCTAAGATTGTTTTCAGACACCGATAGAAGTAATGGTCAAATGAATTATATTTGAATTTGGAGAAAACTAAATGCCTTTATTTCAGCCTTTTGGATTTTCACATTTAAAAAACCATTACGTTTTTATAAGAAATAAGCCACCTTAAAAACTGTTAATTCCATGTCTTTGGTAAGTTAAGATGTTTTAAAAGAAGCTTCAATTGTGTTTTGCTTTTTGGATGGAGGGAGGCGCCAGCAGATAAAATACTGCGTTTCTGAATGCAATATTACTTTTAATTTGGTGGAAGTGGTCTGGATAATGATGTGGAGGATCTCCCCATGAAGATCCACTGTCTCTCATTTATGCAGAGTTTCATCAGTAGGAAAGCATAGTCATGGAAAATAAACATAGTACATTCTGAACTATCGTCTTTTAGAGGAAGATGAAAGTTCTCAAGTTGTTTTTCATAAAATTGTAAAAAAATAATAACAAACCTTTGTCATTGGAACTTTTCACAATTCACCTTATATTCTAGAATAGCACAGCGTTGAGTTGAAGATGATGAACAACTGAGTAAGTAATTTTTTACATTCATTACATGTTGAAATGAAAACACTGTCAATATATTGGGTCATATTAACTACAGTACTATAATTAATTCACCTGATTCTCTTTGCTTTTTTTACTGTGGTTGCTAGAAAATTTATAATTAAATCCGCTGCTTGTGTTTGTGACTCACATATTTATATTCCTGTCGGATAGCATATCCTAGAAAGACTGATCTTTATAAAATGTGAATGTGATCAACCCCTCATCTTTTTATATCTTGAGTTTGTGAATAAGATCCAAATATCAAAGGACAATTCCTTGCTCAATCTGGATTTTGCTAATCCCTTGGTTTCCTTTTTCACCACATCCAGTGCCCCCATTTTGGTTCTGTTCTCTGTGATATTAACATAATTATAGACCTAGCAGCAATTCTTGAGACAATAGCAACAACTTTCTAGACAATTTAGCTATGAGCATGTATCAGAGTTTTATTATGATCTTCTTGAATGGAAAAAACCTCTAGTGGGCCAATTTAAAAGTTTCTTTCCTAGTAGAGGCATTTATAGTCTATATAGATTAGACAAAACAGAATTTTTATTTCAAGTTTGCAGACTCTTCACTGTCAGGTGGATATATGAGTGATTGGTCTCCCAAGACCAATATTGATCTCATAAATAATTAACCAACTATCAGAGTTCTAATTTATTCAAATAAAGAGATTACTAATTATATCAAACAATAAGGTTTTATCCCAGACTGGGTTTGAAACAATATTTCTTTTACAGTAATTTACTTCCTTGTACCCCAGGGCCCTTACACATTCTCAAATGCTATTACCTTAGACAAGCTTTTCTGGTCCTTCAGATTAGGTCAAGAACCTGATTTATTTGTTTTTCTAGAAATTACATATAATTATCTTCTCTAATAATGTTATATGTTTATCTTATGCCACTTATTGTACAATTTCAGGGCTTAGAATATAGTATATTCTCAATACATATATATATTGAATAAAAATATTTCTGTATGTGGAGATAGCAACAGAACATTCGCTTCTGTAAAACAAAAGCATTAAATTCAAGAAAAACCACTTTTACAGGTGAGAAGCTTCCTGGGAAGCCAGATTAATTAGAAGTTATTTGGTGACCAAGGAAGGAAGTGGATAACCTGAGAGTTTGTGTAATTTAGTGCAGACAAAATACTGCCTCACACTTAGAATTTGTTTTCCCTTTAGATGTAATGTACTACATACTTTCTACCAAGTTTTCTTTTTCTTTCTGCTTTTCAAGTCCTTTGAACATGACTTAGTTATATATAGTGCAATTTAAATGTGTGGGGTTTTTGAAGAACAGATAAAACAGTTGGAAATGTAGCGCTAGAGCCTTGAAGACAAGTGGGGGCTGAAAAGATCAAAATAGGAATCCTTAGCATAGAAATGAGAAGCGAAGATGTGAATTTCATTTTGGGATGTTTTCCCACTGGAAAGATCTTGGCCAAGGGAAGAAGATGGAGACTAAAATTTGAGAGATGTGGTGGACATCTTTATAATTCATTTGGCTTTATTTTCAATTTGCATAATATATCTATGCCCATTTAATGTGATGTTTATAAAGGAGGAATATGATGGAAGGAAAAAACAACCGCATGGAATTTAGAGTCAGAAATCTGTACCCTTGTCATGTTTTGTGATTTTTCCAGAAATAATCAACTAACCCATCACCTGTGTGCATCTAGACTTTATACCCTAAAGACGGTGATAGATAACTAAATGCACCCAACGTAGTGGGAGTCATTCTAGACATTGTGATGCAAATGATGTGTGTTTACCAGTTCCCAGAAACCATATTCTCAGGGAATCGTAGAAAATCTACAAGTCTAGTCAGAGCCCATCCACGAACTCTCGAGTGCTTGTATTTTCAGTAGTTGTGTTCAGTTTGGTTTGGTCCTAATCCAGTGTGCTGATTCGAGGCAGCTGAGTTTAAGCTTGTTTTAGAGGGTGGTGTCCAAGGTGTAGAAACTGGACCAAATTCCCTATAAACTGCTTGAGTGCAGTGGAACGCTCATCAGCACCTCTCTGAAGGTGGGCTGGCTTGTTCCAAGGCAAATGGCTGTCCTGGTAAGCTGCGTTCATTCCCTAGTCTAGCCCTTCCTTGGGTTACCACTGGTGTAGGCACTGAACAGGCTCTTTAGCTGGTTGCTGGTGGTGCTAGAACCTCAGATAAGGATGGAGAAATGCTGCCCAGAAACCTGGCATTGGTTGAACTTTTGAGGCCAAAAGCAAGAACAGTGAACAGCCAGAGTCAGGCTCATGGTGATTGAAGATAAATCCTCCATTCTGGCCACTTTCAGAAGCTAGAGGAGGGTCTTTTCCAATACTAGTGGTTTCTCAGGGGAAGGAAATTCACGTGGATGATGTTCATGCTTCATATTCTGACCTATTGCAGAATTTATGGTAGAAATAAGAGAGTCCAGCGGGCGCCTGGGTAGCGCAGTCCTTATGCGTCTGCCTTCGGCTCAGGGCGTGATCCTGGCCTTCCACGATCGAGTCCCACATCAGGCTCCTCCTCTGGGAGCCTGCTTCTTCCTCTCCCACTCCCCTGCTGTGTTCCCTCTCTCGCTGGCTGTCTCTCTGTCAAATAAATAAAGTAAATCTTTAAAAAAAGAAAAAGAAAGAAAGAAGAGAGTCCAGAATTTTCAGTAGCCATATTAATAAAAGTAGAAAGAAACAGATGAAATTGATTATCATAATGTACTTCATTATCCCAACATATCAAAAATGTTATCATTTCACATATAATCAAGCTAAAATGCTTTTAATAGGGTTTTTTATATATTTTTGGATTTTATTTTTTGAAATCTTTAAAATCCAGCATGTATTTTACACTTCAAGCACATGTCAATTTGGACACAGTCTTCATCAGAAGAACTTAATCTGTACTCAGAATTAAAAATGGTTAGGGAGCCCCTGGGTGGCTCAGTCCGTTGAGCGTCCAGCTCTTGATTTCTGCTCAGCCATGGTCTCAGCGGGGAGTCTGCTTGTCTCCCGCTCCCTTTGCCCCTCCCCACCCCAGGCACCCATGCACACGCTCTCTCTCTCTGTCTCTAAAATAAATAAATCCCTTTTTAAAACCGAATAGTTAAAAGGTAGCTTCACATAGATAAATTGTTCCAAACATAGTTAATATAAATTGAATATGAGTTTTACGTTTAAATTTTGGATAATTGCCATTAAATTGAAAATTGAATTCCAATTTGCTGTACCACCCCAGGACAAAGGATGCCTACTCATCCTACATTTGGATAAAGAAGGAACTTACCTCAAATTGTGCTTTTGCCTGACAGGAAATGATTCTCTTCTCTAGATTAAAAAAAAGAAGAAGAAGAAGGAGAGAAAGAAAAAAAGTGTAACCATTCAAAGACATTTGGAATAGCAGAATGACTCCCAAGGCAAGATCAGAATTTCACTGCAAAGCTATCAATAATATTAACATATATATAAATATAAAGAGAGCATGTTTTAAGAGACTGGAGACAGAATAAGAGAGCAATATCTACCAATACACTAAAAATGGACTTGCATACTAAATGAGAGAGAAGAAGCAGATTAAAGCAGCGCTTTTCCTGATCTGCATAATATACCCCTGGGGCAATCCACTTTTCTTGCCCAGATTCCTTGTTCACCAAACAACATTGTAATTGCTAATCTGGTTTCCTAGAAACCCTGAAACCTGGATGGGTATATCTCAAATGTAATGTTTCTTTCTTTCTTTCTTTTCCTTATATATTAAAGTTCATGATTATTTCTTTCCAAGATCCGAAAAATCATATTTCCTTGACTACATTTTTTAAGCGCTGCTATTAGAAATGCAGTTCATCTGCAGAAGCCTCAGGGCTGACTATAAAGAACACAGGAGTCCCCTTGCCACAGTAGCACAGTAATTAGCCTTCTTTTTTTTTTTCAATACTGTGCTCTTTAGCTGTTTGCTTTTTTTCAGTATCAACCAAGCGTTTTACTAACTAGCTTGAGAAAAAGATGTCTGTCATGCTGGTAGCACACTCAGAAATTTGAAATTATTCATAGTCTAAACACACATTAGGGTTTAAGTGAAATGAATTAATTACCCTATTAAATGAAATTATAATTGATACTAATGTTATATGAATTGCCAGCCTGAAAATAAAATGTCATTAGCACAAAACAATAGCGGAGAGGAAAGTTTCTGGGTGACCAGCTGGTGTGGTAGCACCGTGAGGGTGACTCCTGCCTTGCTCCTGCAGGACACCATGGCTTTGCAGTCTGCTCTGGAAATTTCCTCCTCACGGAATGAATTGCAAAAGATATGCAGGACCTTCAGAGAACTAGAAAATAGATCATGTGCAAACAGATGAAAACATTTTTCTAGCCAAGCAAATATTGATACTGCTAGAGCTCGACCTACCGTTACTGTGTGACCATTAATTTCAAAGAAAGGTCAAGTTGCAGATTTTAACACCAATAAGGCAAAAGTGGAACAGGAGTTTGAACATACCATAGAAAACCGCTGTAAACAATTTTACATTCTTACCTTTCATTGAGAAACCAACCCAAGGGTTAATTTGAAGAAAAAAAAAAAGATTTTGTGGCTGAAGAATGATAACTTCTCACATGTTATGATGTGTGAATAATATCACAGAGATATCTCTACAAAGTAGTATAACCAATTTTTAGAAAGTAGCAAAAAAATCTCTTCTATAACTTCATATTACTCTTCATATAAGACATAGGACCTAAACTGAAGAAAAAGAGGAATCCCAAAGTAAACACTACTGTTCCATCAAAGGATAACAAGTTAGCTAAACGCATGCCTTATGTAATACGCATAGGACACTAACTGGAAAATTCCAAAAGAAACAACAATGCTAATGTGATAGTTATATTTCCTGTAAGTTTTAGCATTCCCAGACAGATGCTAAGGATCATCTGTGGTCTCTAAAGTTAAGACATTTGTTTTATTTCATGAACATCCATTATCTTACCACTCCACTGAGTAAACAAATGGCTGATTTTAAAGACATAATAAGTGCTAATGAAAGGGAAATTTTTCTCTTCTCCCCACGTCTTGGGCTTGCACCTAGGCAATAGAAATTTCACCCGGGAAGAACAGCCAAAGGACACTCACTCTCTCCATCTCCACCCCGAGGGTGAGGGGCTTGTACAAATAAAGGCCTAGGATTCTGGAAAGGAAGAGTGAGGTGCGGGGTGGGGTGGGGGGAGGGGGATGCTGAGCCAGAGCCCAAACAAATGGCATTTGTAAAAATCTCCTGTAAACATCATTAGCCAGGTTACCCTCAAAATTTCTCCAGGGCCCGCCCTAGCCTGCTCTTAAAAGCCCTACTTTTTACTTGAACTTGCCCAGAGCAAGAGTAACTTAAGTGAATAGTAAGATATGCAGCTGGTCACACTCATCTGCCAGAGAGGACAGAACAGTCTCTTAAATCCGCTCGTGTGCAAATCCAGCTGCTCGCGTGCAAATCCCGCTTATTATCAGCTCGTACGCAGTAAGCATCCCTGGGCAGGGTCTCTGCAAGCAGTTGGAGCAGATACTGGGGGGATGCTGAAGTTCCCCAGTCTTTTCACCTGCAACTGAGCAAATCCAACTGTCTTTTGTCTTCAAATTGATATTTGTGTGTACGGTGGGGAAAGGGTCAGGGTGCATACCAAGAAATTTTGGTAACATCTCTCACAGAAGCCACACATACTCACTTCTCACTATAACAGGAAGATTACAAAAGAAAAAGGAGACAGTAAGGTCCTTGAAGCTAGCTACTAGCATGTCTTTTCAGTCATCTTTGTCCTTAGTGTTCTATCCACAACACAGTGTCTGGAAAACCCAGGTGTTAACTATGCTGAATAGATAGGAGAGTCTTCCCAGGGCTACAAGAGAAGGTATTTGCTGATTTACCATTTTTATATTTAAGAAACACGTTAGCCAAAGAATGTTGTTATCTATGCAATGAGAACAAGTTTATTCCCAGCGCCACTTGGAATAATCTTCCAAAATTTGTTTGCCAAAACAGAAATTACCTCTCATGGAATTTCTGAACTTGCCATATTCACTACATGGTATTCAAGCTAGAGAACCTTTAGGGATGCGAATAGTCACCATCTATTTACAGACGCATCCTCAATCAAGAATAAATGAAGCAGATTTGTGTAGGCAGATGATAAAGAGTTTTAAAGAAACAATTATCCCCAATTCTTTCTTAGGAAAAAATGTAAAGGAAATTCCCCTTCTTCTTGATTTACCTCAATGACTTAACATTACTGAACACAGAAAATATCCACAAAGCCAATAAACTGTCTCTGTTAATGCATTCACACATGTCATCTTACGTTTTTACCCATTATCCAAAATGTGGCCATTTTTTAATTTGCATTTCAAATCAAAGGTTATTTCTTTTAAGATGCAATGACTATAAGATGCACGGTGTAGACTTTGTAACATCAGAAGATGGAGGAATGCTGGACCCCCCATCCATCTAAACTGACTCACCTCACATTAGCTATACCAGAGCTTGCAAAATGCCTCTTTGATGCATACTAATTGACCTGCTAACAATTTTTTACATAGTTTTAATTGCTTACAATATTACTTTTCTATCGCTGGGTGAAAAGTACTACATAGATAGCAACCTAAAACAACACCCACTTATTATCTCAGTGTCTATTGGTCATAAATCAGCTGGGCTCAGTTGGGTTCTCTGCTTAGGGTCTCACAAGACCAAAATGGAAGTGTTGGCTAGAATGAGCTCTCACTTGAAAACTCTGGGGAAGAATTCATTTCCAAGCTTATTCAGGTCATTGGCAGCATTCAGTTCCTTGGGGTCATGGGACCAAAGTCCCCATTTTCTTGCTGGCTGTCAGCCTGGGACTACTGTCAGTATCTACAAACTTCTCAGTCCTTGGGTGTGGCCCTCTATAGCTTCAAAGGCAGACTATCCCTCTGATGGTCTGTGATTATATTAGGCTTACCTAGACAATCAACCTTCTTCCACATAATGTACCAGTCGTGGGAGTAACAATGCCTCATTCTTGTAACAGATCCCATTCACATTCTAAGGGAAGATGATTACACATGGAAGAGGGTCATTAGGAGTCATTGTTAGAATCAAGCCTACCACACTTACTGGCATTTGAACATCAGGGTATTTCATATAGATATCCAGAAATCTGGTTCCTCTTCAAATCAAAGTTTCTAGCAACACTGGGCCACGTTCCACCACTAGAACCATTGGCTAGACTTGATAAATGACAGTCTCTTTCAGAGGAGCCCTCTTCAATGGACTGCACCAGACCCTACTGGTGTGTATTCACCCAGGTTCACTCTGTACATATTTCAGTTTTCCACAATCGCATTGCACAATAAGTAATACACAACACAACATTTCTGACAGAGTACATATTCACACCTCTTCAAACCTAAATTTATCTAGGAAACTAATCATCTCAGTGATATCTGCACTTTAAAGATAATGAGACAATCTCAAGCTACACACTAATGTTCCTTTTGCCTCTCAAGACTGATTCCTATAACAACATTTCAATAACTTAGTAATTCTGAGCATGTACTGTCTTTTGGGCTGATAAGTGAATAATATTGCACAAATTAAATGCTACCACTGAGTTAGCCCATGCAAAAGACACAAATGTACTCTCAGCGGACAAATGTATTCCCGTGTAATCATGCCAGCAGCAGAAAATGGAATCTGTCATAAAAAATAAATTATCCAAGAGTCAGACCATGTTCACACAGCCCGGCACTAAATTTCATTTCCTCGTTCTTCAGCTGAGAGTCTAAACAAACACTTATAAAACAGTCTGAAAGACCACAATGTTTGTCAAAGTTGGATTCCGCAGCCTCAGAATTCAGATGTAGGAAACCGTGGCAGTTGGGAGGCCTGCTGCTTCTCTTGTGCTGGTTTCTCTGTGATCACACCCTCATTCAACTAGATTTTCCAGGTTCAGAAGGCATAAAGGTGCAGACAGAGGTGGCAAATCGGGCCATGTACTTTGGGGGACTGTAGGAGGGGAGGCTGGAGTTGACGAGGGTTAAAGTAATGGGATTAGCTATAGGTTGTTGTGGGCCAGACTGTGGAGGCTACATGTCAGGGTAAGAAGTTTGGAAATTTTTCTGTGGTGAACAGGGATCTCATTTGGAGTAGCAGAAGAGTACAGCAGTTAGAAGCATAGCCCTTAGGGACACCTGGGAGGCTCAGTCAGTTAAGCATCTGCCTTTGGCTCAGTCATGATCCCAGGGTCCTGGGATCAAGTCCCTCATTGGACATCTTGCTCATTGGGGAGCCTGCTTGTCCCTCTGCCTGCCATTCCCCCTGCCTGTGCCCCCCGCCCCCGGCAAATAGATAAATAAAATCTAAAAAAAAAAAAAAGGAAGCATAGCCTTTGGAGCCAGACTGTGTGGATTCAAATCCCATATCTATCGCTGACCAGCTATGTGACTTGGCACAGACTAGTTTATATTTATATGAAACATTAATAAGAATATTAATATTATATGAATATAATTACTGTTATTATTATTAATTAATAATAATATTTCATATAGACATTCAGCTAAGCTACTCTCAAATTCCTGACTCATGGAAACTATGGGAGCAAATAAATCGTTGTTGTTTTAAGCTACTAAATTGCATGGGTAATTTGTTTAAAGAGTTGTTTTAGTAATATTTTGGAAAGCCAACATTTGACAGGTATTCAGAAAAAAGGTACAGCTGCTGGCCATTACAGCAGCTGCCAGCCACATATGGCTATTTAAATTTAAATTGGTTAAAATTAAATAAAATTTAATATCCAATTTACCAGTCCCCTTAGTTACCTTGTAAGTAACTCTATAGCCACATGCGGTCAGGGGCTGTCGTAAGGATAGTGTGGACATAGAATATTCTCACGATCTCAGAAGGTTCTACCAGACAGTGTTGCTCTGGAGCAATGAGACTCGAATGGGAACCTTCAAAGGCTTAGGAAAACAGGGATATATTTTGTTATTTTTATTTGGATTTAAATATTTGAGATGTTTGGCATAATGATTATTTTTGAAGAAACGGACACATTCTACATCATTTGGACAACCCTCTTAAAACCAAATACTGCTTATCAATTCATGTGCTTCATTTAAGACCTTGAATTTGGATGTTTATAATGGAGTTCCAAGAATGCTGCTCCAAATGATAAGAGCTGTTGATAAAAGAACCGAGTCAAAGTCATTTTATAACAAGGGGTGCATGAGATGTCTGTGACGTCAGCCCATCATGTCGAACACGCTATCTGAATTAAGGGCTGTCACAGGAAAATTGGTCCGTCATTTTAACACATTGAGCTTTCTGTGATTTGCTTTAGGCAAAACAGCATTCTCTTCGTATGACCTTTATTACCTTAATTTGACTATTATTGGTGGTATAATTTTGTTTATATCTGTAACTGTCTTTGATCTTATATAATGGATAGTGGTTATAAATACAGATATAGGGTTATTCTTATCCATGATTACGTCATATTATAAAAAATTTTATGATTGTATTGGAATTCCATGATATTTTCCTCATTTAAAAGTGGTGCTAGGTAACTCAAATTTGAGGGGAAAATCCTAGAGCTATTTCATTCATCTCAGTGTGCAATTCGTAATTTCTGTGTATCTCAGTTTAAATTCTTAAGCAAAAGATCCTGATGGGCCTAGCTGGAATCATGTATCCTCCCTTGTCCAGTGAGCTGTGATCAAGAGGGAAGGTTCACAGTAGTAAAATTTTTCTTTCCAGCCAACTCGTATTAATTGGGATTCTTTACAAAGAAGAAAAGCTGGGGAGATTGTGTTATTAGCCATTAGAGATGGCTACAGTGTTATTAGCCATTAGAGATGAAGATCTTGTCTAAAAAAGAAGTTTAGTTTTTCTTTCAGTTAACTAGCTGACTTACACTTTAACCTGGGACTTCAAAGAAAAGAATGCCTAAGCCAGGATGACGCTGCTAGCAGGGAATTTTTTTTTTTTTTTTTTGCACAGTATTAAGCCCACGAGGGGGAGGGATTTTTAAATGGGGAACCTCTCCTTGCACTTCACAGCATATCCAGTAGGTGGCCCTGCCTATGCTTTCCCTAATGCCTGTGAGTACAAGTGCTTCTCTGATGAGGCATTTCATCAGTCTGTGAGACAACTTACAACTTGTGGAGAACAGGCTTCTAAAGAGAGAAAGGCTTTTGATGAATGCAGTACAATTATATTAAGTAATCGGCACACCTTTTGTTATGTTGATTGTGTCTGGTTTTTATTGAACTAATGAAAAATAGAAAGGTCTGAATTTCTCCCTCAGCTATGCACACACGCTTCTTTCCGACAGCTCACAGAGCTAGGTCAACCCTTGCCATGTACTACAGATTGGCCCTGGGACATACTGTTTCCTCCAGTGTCCTCTTTCCCTACGCCATGGAATGGCCTTGAGAAATGCCTTCCCTTGTTATTGATGGGAGCCCACAAACCCGCTGGTGTGAATTGCACCCCTCCTGTTTCCTCTTTCTTCTTCTCCCTCAAACCCGTTTGCAGAAGTCTGTCATCTCCTTTCACTCTGCCCTGTCACTTCCCCACGTTCCCACATTTTTCATTCTTGTTTAGTTTATTTCTCTTTCTTTAAATGACACTTAACCCAAACCTGTTTTTCACTTAGCTTCTGAGAAGTATCTCCAGGTTTTTCCTCTTGAATGTGTTGCAATTAGCTTTTCTATTACGGGCTACTGATTTTCCATGGATGCCATCCATTGACATGGTAATGCTATCTTTGTGATACATTTACTCAGAGAAACAGGACCTGCTTCCCTAAGTCTGAGTAGAGGAAGTCCCCATGTTTTCTCTAAATTATTTGCTGATGCTCACAGAATAAATTAGATCTCCTTGAAATGTACTCTGTTTCCCATAGGGACAAATGACTGGGGAAGTCACATACGTGACAATGGACATTTAGTTATGTATAATACATTTTCATCACAGCCACTGTCAATTCCTGCCTATCCTATAACTTGACGCAAGTATACCTGATTCTTTGGGGACTCCAGTAGAAATGAAATCTTACTGTGCTTTATAGAGTAACTCTTGTATTTCAGGAGGTTTTTTTTTTGGGGGGGTGTAGTATTTGTGTGTGTGTGTGTGTGTGTCAATACAAAGAGGATAGAAATACTCAATGGGTCTGGTTAAAGTATTTAGCGTAATGCCTTCTTCCTGTATAATAATTTAAAATAGTGAAGTTAGGTGGCAGTTCTCTAAATGGATGCAATTGTATCATGCTTATTTCTAGTACAAAGGTGTCTCATATCCTTAAAACACTGTCAAAACCCAAACTCCGCACACTGAGTAAAACAAAGGCAAAAGATGAATTTATTGCAAGGGTTTCAACCTGCAATCCTGGCAACTCGAACCTACGGGAACAAGTTCTGAGTTGGGTTCTGGGTTACTTACAGATGGAGTTTTTTTACAAGGCACATGTGGAAGTTGTTTGGCTTTTTCAGCTGATTGGTTGCCTCACGGCTTCTTCCTTGCTTGGATCAGGATCGTTGAGTCAGGGAGACAAGGAAGTCCAGAGCTGGCATCAACAGACTTGGCGTTTGGGGATCGGCAGGGGTCCTCCGCTGATTTCTAAAAAGAGCTGTAAATTCCTGCATCTCATGTTAGGTAAGGTTAAATTTTATTTTCTTTCCTGTGCCTGCATTTGCCCGCTCCATTTTATTCCCAGTGTAAGTGACTCCGTCTTAGGTGGTTTTGACAATATTATAAATTAAAATTCAACTCATGTGTAGAATTGGGGCACTGGGTAAAGGAAGACCTATTGAAATTTTATATTGTTAAAAAACAAAACTTCAACTGAGTAAATTTTAAAGATTTTGTTGGCTTCGTTCGATGATTCATGAGTCGGGTAGCATCGAATCTAGCAAATAGGAAGGAGCTCCAAGGAACTGTACAAAATGAAAGACTTTTATAGGCAGAAGGAAGTGGGATCAAGGAAGCAACACTAGACAAAGAAGCAGGTTGGTTACTCTAAGGTCACTTTCCATTAGGGGATCGCAGGGTTCGAGGCAGGTGACCTAACTAGTGCTGATCAGGTGATTTGGATTTAACTGGTTAAAGATTCCAGTTCTGGGAGAGCTGAAACTGATTAAGTTTTGATTTGGTGATATGGGGCATAAAGGACATTTTTGGCCTGTTGTCTTGTTTTTAACAATATGCTTGCTAAAATAAATATAAATTAAAAATAGCAAATAGTATTTTAGAATACAGAAGGTTTACTTTAAAAGGCCATTAATTTTGATTGCTGATTTCTCTTTTTAAAAACTCTCCAAAGAAGTTTATACAGATGGGGTACCTTGGTGGCTCAGTCAGAGCGTCTGACTCTTGGTTTCGGCCCAGGTTATGATCTCAGGGTCCTTGGATCGAGCCCTGTGTCAGGCTCCATGCTCAGTGCCTTATTGGCTTGAGATTCTTCCCACTCCCCCCATCTCCCTTCCCCTCTGCTCCTCCTCTCTCTTTCTCTCTCTCTCTAAAATAACTAAATAAAATCTTTTAAAGAAGTTTATACGGATAATTTCCTCATAGTCAATATTCAGAATCCTTTTATTGACCTTTTAATGGCATTCAGATCTGCCATCATGCTTTTCAAAATAATCCCAGAAAGATTGGAATTATTAGTAAGGCATTTAAGTAATGTGAGTTTCTAGAATGCCTTTTGGCAATTAATATGCTTTTACAGTTTGCAGTTAAATTGACAATTTCTTAAAGCTACAAATTCAAAAACCACATTTTCTTTAGGTCTTTAAGCTATTTTTCACAAATTTTATCATGTCATTTATAAATCTAAAAATTGTATTTGGGAAAGACCAGTCCCCTTAACTGTTTTACTTATTCTTTAATTAATATTGATTAGCTCAAGTCTTTTAAACACTCAATTCCTTGAGCAACTTAATTAAATCTCCTTAAGTATTTTAACAGAATTTATAAGTTTAGTGTCTTCAATTTGTTGTAAGCACTGATCTGAAAAACAGCATTTGGAGGTGTCAGAAATGATCTACCTGCTCCGTGCCTGAGTTTGAAACTTATTTGTTTATATTTCGGTTGATTAATTTAACAAACACTTACATAATGCTTGCTTTACTCTCTCTCTCTCTCTCGGGCTGCACGGCCAAGTTGGCTTTATTGTCAGCAGATCTCTTATTCTCAAGGTTACCACGTGAATCGTTCATGCCTCACCCCTGGAGGGGAGGGGTGGGATAGGGGAGTCATCTATAGGAGCTCAGGCAGATGAGAAGGTGAAACCAAAGGAAAGATGATGTGTCCTAACTCACTCAGTCAACACACACACACACACACACCCCTCAAAACCTCCAGTTTTGTATTCTTGTTCCCTTGGGGGCTCACCCATTAAAACTACGCCTAAACAAGGCTGTGACTGTCTCCACCGGTGAAGAACATCAGCCTGTGACTTGTAGACAGTTGTACCTGATGGAGCTCCAGCGGCAAGGAAGACTTTATTCAAGACTATGAGTATAAGAATCAAAGTTATTGCAATAGAAGAAAGAATGAACTAAATTTCACTGAAACAAAAGGTGGGAGAGTTTTTAAGCACTGGAGTGAGCTAGGATGAAAGTAGGGGAGGAGCATGGATGTCCATGTGATTAACCCATCTGACTTTGTTAATTGGTGCTTATCATTAAGTAGGATCCAGTCCCACAGGGACTGGGAGACTGAGACCCCCTCTCTCCCTCCCTCACCTCCTTCCTTCCTCTCTTTCTCTCTCTCTTCCCCCTCTTCCCTCCCTCTCTCTCCATCTCTCTCTCCATCTCTCTCTCCATCTCTCTTTTTCTTTCTTTCTTTCTTTCTTTCTTTCTTTCTTTCTTTCTTTCTTCTTCTTTCTTTCTTCTTTCTTTCTGACTACATTTCAAAAAGGTGGCTCACAGGTCTGAGAAGGGCATTCATTCCTGGGTTGTAGAAAATTTATGTCTCAAATGGTCAGAGAAAGAATAAAGTAAATGCTCTAAGAAAAGGGATGTCAGAAAAAAAAAGTAAAGAAAAGGGCTGTCAGGAGCCTGTACTTAGGAAAAAAATGGTCTAAAATTCAGTTAAGCCGAGGGGTCAGACTTCAGGTGGGTGGTATTGGTTTTGCATCCAGAAGGCTCAGAAATGGATATAAAATAGGAGCCGAATAAATCAAATCTGAGTCACTCTGTATCCAAGGAGAAGGAATGCCGAACAGGCAGCTGTACTCTTGTCCAGGCTAATATTTGAAAGTGCCTAAGAGCTCTTTGTACAATAGATCACCTTAGATCTATTCTATTCTTTACTGTGCTTAAAATTATAACTATATCCTTCTGCTTCTCCCCTTTCTCAAATGCTACTTCATCCTCTTTTAGGAGGTACTTAGAGAAGGTAATAAGAACAGAAATGTATATTGATACTTACTATTCTGATATGTGTAGCGAGTATTATAAAGGGCAGAATGCTGTTTCTTGATTGTAATGTAATTACAAATTAAGTTACTAAGTTCTATATTTTGAGGAAGAAGAGAACAATTCACGTTAAGGAAAATTCATGCCTGGAGAGTTTAATTTTTTTGAAAAAAATTTATTTGGTCTTCTTCATGATATACCAAGCTTTTGTACCAACTTGCAATTTAATTTTTCAGTTCTTTTACAGCAGCTAAACCTACCAAGGGCAAAGTTACTGGTTTTGATTTAATGAAAGCAGTGGGTATCATGCAGAAGGTGAGAAAAGGTGGACTCTATTCATAAGGGAGGAAATTAAATTTTCAAATTCTGATTGATTCTGGAATTCACTTTTTGGTGATAAGTTGATAAGATACTTTAACTGAAGAAAAACTGAATTTAATAAAGTGTAAATATAAGTATGCTAATTGAAAAAAGTTAAAAAGTATTAGAAAATCAATTCATTTTGTAAGTGCGCTGATAGAGAAGGCGCTGCAAGGGTATTTATGTAAATGTAATGAATTAAAGCATTTATCTTGCAAACTTGATAAACAGCAGGAGACACTTTAGAAGGGGAAAATAATTAGTTCCTCAGTTCCCATGTGTACCCAAATCATTGTTACAATTATGTTTGTTTATTACTTCAAAATGACTTTTTATTTCAATGCAACACAGACTTAGAGGCCTATCATCACATCACTTTTTTCCTAATAATTTTTGTTTTTATTTAATGTAGGGGTGGATTCCCGCCTTTAATAATGTTGTTGGCCCTTTTGTGTCTCTCTCCTTAAGAAGACACAGTAACACTGAAAGCTTATTGTAGGCAAAATCATTTCAGGAACAACCACTCCTTTTCCTAGCCCTCTCTACTACATTGTCTAAATTGCAGTTTATGATTTTATTTTTTAGAGTAGAAATAAGGCCTTGTCGCTTCCTTTCTTAAAATGTCCAATGTCTCCCCATTATCTGGCTTAAAGTTCCCATAAGTCATTTTATAATCAGCTCCTGCAAACTAATTCACATTCATCCCATACTAATTGCCTCCACCTTGAACTTTGCATTTCAGTCAAGTAAATTCTTATGTCCTCTGATGTGGAAGTGTTGGGGTTCAGAGCAAATGGTCAAGAAAGAATTCTTGAGACATCTTCGGTGCGAAAAGGTGGTTTTATTAAAGCATGGGGATAGGACCCTTGGGCAGAAAGAGCAGCACTGGGGTTGTGATGGGTGACTGATTCTATACTTTCAAGTTGGGAGGGGGTTAAGGAGAGCGTAAGTCACTAAGGAATTTTGGAAACAAGGTTTCCAGGACCTTGAGGGGCCTAGCTATTGTTAGAAAAACGTCATTTATTACTATCTAATAAAGCCTTAGTCACGAGACCCTTCAGATGTATATCTGTGGGCCATATGCTTGGAGGACGACTGCTAACCTATATCTTGTGGGGTTTAGAGGTAAAGTAAGTTTCCAAAGGAATTTCTATGTGTTTAAACTAGACTCACAGGATCCTGGGGGGTCGGGATATTGTTAAGCCAAGATTGCCTTTTGCTCTTAGCAAATGTCAACATCGAAACAACTGAGTTCCTAGAGGAAGGTCACTCTACCTGTTTTAAGGGCTTGTCAATGGGCTGTAGGCAGGAAGGAAACTTATTTTTTTCTTTTGCCTTTGCTTCCCACACCATCCCCTTATATTTGTTTTCTATCCTATTGGTGCACTGCTTCTCCAGAGAATTCTGACTATGACAACTCCAAAGGTTTTGGCCATGTGAAGGTGAAATGATGGCAGCACATGCAAGAGATGTTGGTGGGTAGAAGCAGGAGCTCAGGTTTGACATGTTGGCTTTGGGATGTATATTTGACCTCTTAGCAGAGATGCCCAGTGAGAGGCTGTGTATATGAATCGGGAGTTCTGCAGAGTAAGCACATCTGGATATTGTGAAATGAGGCCCTTCCTTAATCCCGGACTCCACGTAACCAATTCAAAACACTGAAACAAACTAAAATAACAAAAAGATAGTCTGTTTTACTTACTTGGTCATCTTAAACTTTTAAATAATGTTCAGTTGCATATTTCTTTTGATCTTCTCAAAAAAATAAGTGATTTCTCCCCCTCATATCTTCAAATGCATGTTTAAATGCTTTTGAAATGACTGCTGACTGCTCCCTTTCAAATAGCCTTTTAAAGTTTGTTTATTTGTGAGTTCAAGGCCCTCCCTCTTCTGTGGATCACAAAGGAAGCCCTGGTGTGCTTGAGCGTGGGAGGTAGACAGGTAACAGGAGATCTTGTGCATGAAAGGAAACCTATAAAATTCTTGTGAAGTAGATGCCAGCTTCTAGATAACACAACATTTGAGATTTCGATCCGAATTGGTGAGTTGTCACAGTGTAGATGGTACGGGAAGCCATGCCACTAGATGAGATCACGTAGGGAGCAAGTAAGATAGAAAAGAGATGAGTCCAAGGACAGAGCTCTGGGGCACTCCCACATTTACAGTTCAGGAGAGGTAAATATACTTAATAAGAGATTATAGAAAGATAGGAAGAATACCAAGTAGATACCAAGAAACGGTATTTTAATGAAAACGTAATCAACGGTATCCAATACTGTTGACATTTCTTCTTGCACATCTCAGTGGTCACTCCTATTCATGCTCAGCTCTCCCAAATTGGGCATGAACAGTGCCAGAATATGCTACCTCAAAATATGCCCCTTTGGCATGTGGGTTGTTTTGAATTAAAGGCAATTGAGAACAGAGGCAGGAAAAACTCTTTACCTTCCCCTAACTGTCTAAAAATAGAGTATACCTTTCCCCTTTTAAAGTAATCTCCTTATCAGGAAAGGAGGTATTCCTGGAGACAACTTTTATTACCTGAGAGACTTACCCGCATACTATATTTTGTGACTCTTACTTATGATACATTTCCTCCTTTCCCTTTCCCATAACTTGCCTTCCTTGCCCAGAACCCTAAATCTCCTTTCCCTTTGTTTAGCCTAGATGGTATATAAACCTCAGTCATCTGGCTGCCTCCTTGAGGCACATGTTTCTTTGTGAAGCTTTGTGCATACTTCCATACTGAAGGCTATGTTTTCTCTTGCTAATCTGTCTTTTAGCAGTGTGATTCATGGGCCCCAGCCATAGAACTTAGGAGGATAGAGGGAAAGATTTTCCTCCCCTACAGGTGCTTTGTCGTTATTGCCATATTTCTGCGAAGGGAACCATAAGCAAAGCAGTTACTCAAGACTATAACCTAGGAACTATTCTTGACTCCTACTTCTTTCTATCTCGGATTCCTATTCATTACTGAGCCTTACTGATTTTATCTTTTAGATTTCTCATGAATCCACCATTTCTATTTCCATTTAGATGACTATAATAACCTCTGCTCTACCAGTAGCTGCTCAAATTGGTTCTCCACATGATTCTTTTGAAATACAAATCTAATCTCCATTACCCCCTCAAAAACTCTTCAATAGCTTCTGTGGTGCTTTGAAAATGAAGACAAAACTTTTTAACGTGGACTTCCTCTACCTCCAGCTTCATCTCATCACGCTTCATTCCTTGTTCGCTCAGCTCTTACCACCCTGGTCTTGTTTGAGGTCTTCCCACTCACCCTTTTCTTACTACGTCTTTGCACATGCTAATCCCTGTGCTCAGAACACTTCTCACATCCCCCTATCTTTTTAATTTGTTTTCATTATTCATATCTCAACATGCATCTAACTACTTCAGTTAGCCTTTCTGGAGTTCCCTAACCAGTTCGAATTTTCCCGTTTTGTGACTCTCTTCACCACACAACCATCAACTACTTCAGCAGCCTTGTAGGCTTCTCATAACACTTTATGGAGGCTCAATAAAGATAGGGCTGTAACTGCCTATTTGCTCTCCATCTTTCTCATTTGTACATAGTAGGCACTCGAATGCTCAGTGAATGAATAAAGACTGAATGCTTTCACCCAGGATGGAATGTTTCATTTTCTTTTCTGCCACCAGACCTTTAGCTCCTGGAGGGGAAATCATTGTGTTTACCATACTTAATCATGTATGTTCAGCAGTACACCCGTAAAGATAGGCTAGGTTTTGCTGCAGTAATAAATATCCCCAAATGATAGAAGCTTAATGCAATGAAAGTTTGTTTCTCTCTTATTTAGTGAATGGCACTAATAACTATAACATATTTAGTGAATAGCACTAATGAATATAACCTATGTTCTAGCATATACATGGACTAGAAACAAAGAGAGGAGTCGACTAGTAATTCATAGAAAAATCAGAGGAGAATTAATTCTTTACCTAGGTTATAACCTAGGGATGACTGTCATCAATGTGTTGCTCCGAAAGGTAATCACTTACGACCATGTCCCATAGATAACACACCGATGTGGGCAAGTGCACAGGAGTGCAAACCCAGCACTTAGGAAATTTTAGCTTTCAAGGAACTGCAACAATCCAAGGAAAGAACGTTGGGAGTTACTCTAGACCTTCGGACAGCTCTAGATTACATGTTGACAGCAATGTGAGTTATGTCGAGTAAAAACAAATAAAGGTCCTTGCTCTTCTTGCTCCTCTGTCCTTCATCACAGAAGCATGGGTTCTTAGAGAAAACTGGAAATTAAACACAGGAACCAACCCAATATTTTCACTTGACTAGATTCATCAAATCAAAGTGGTTTTACCAAATAAGATTTGAGGGTTTTTTTGTTTTGAAATATTTGCAGGCAATAAAAATTTTCAGTGTAGATGGCATATCCCTAAGTGCTAAGGGACAAGAAGAAATATGAAGCATAGCCCTCACTTTAAAATCCCACAGAAGGACTGGAGGAAATGGCTCTTTGAAGATAACCTGTAGACAAAGCAGAGTGCTGTGATTAGCACAAGAAAGGTAAAAAATTAGTGCCATGGGAAGTAAACAATTAAATTACAACAGGAGTTTAAATTAATGGTTGTTTGGTCTATACCATCATTTCTTTTGTTTTTATTGGTTCAAGCTAAGAAAAAAACAACCCCATACTTTTTATTTCAAAGCACATACTTCATTCACATTGTTGTTGCTGTTTAAATCAAAGAAGATTCATACAAATATTATAGCCCTTACATGATAGCATATTTGCTTGTTTATCTGTTTTCTTACCAAAGTATGAAACTCTATTGGATGTATTCTCATTTCTCTCTTTATAAAATTTTTAAATAAATAAATATATGTTTGTGTGAAAAAATGAGGAAGAAGGTAAGACGTAGATAAATTTCAGTTTCTTCACAATTTTGCCTAGTTCTGAACTAGTCCTAACTATCATTAAATATATTCACATTCTGATACAGACCCACATCAGAATCGGGGCATTTTTATTGCAAACTCACAGAGTTAGATCGTATTTTAACTCTTATTTTTTAAAATTAGTGGTGTTGTATCCTGGTGGAGACAGAGAGATTTGGGAGCCATGGTAGATGGCAAGAGGTGCAGAAATAGGAGTGAAGAGAGGCGTAAGCCAGAAAATGTGTTGAAGATTCACAATGAGGAAAAAGGTATTTCCTGGTGAGTAAGCACCTTCCACTCTGTTTGACATCACTCCTAGGTTTATATAACTTAGTACAGAAGAAGTTTCCAGGCATAGTCAGACAGGAAGTTGAGTTGTGGCATGTTAAAATTGAAAGCAGTAAAAATTATTATCTAAAGTCAACTTTGTCTTCTATTACCACTTCCTCTACCTGTATCCTTGAACTTGCCGTGAAGAATTTCTCTAAATTTCAAAGCTTGTTTTAACTCTTAAGGTTACAGGACGCGGGCATTTTATGTTAAAGAAAGGTTCTATCTCACGTAGAACCCACTTTAAGTTTTTTTCTTTCAATAAATTTCCCACTTGTATGTAGAGAAACTAAACCTTGAAAATAGATTTGAAAAGTCATTCTTATAAGCCAGTGTCAGCTATGTCTCTTTGATTACAAGCAAGCAGAGCTGGATTTTGGCTGAACTAACAACAACACAGGTGCTGGGGAGGTGTGGCAGCAGGGCGTATACTCAAAGGAGAAGCCAGACAACCAGGACTCTTAAAGCATATGTCATAGGAAAGTTCCAATACTTTGAGTTTCAAGAAGAAACAATTAAATGATTTGGACATTGCTGTTGTGATAAATCGGAGCCCAACAATTGTTAAAAATAATTTTTGAAGTAATTTTAGCCTTATAGAAAACTGGCAAAAATAGCACAGAATTGCCATATATCTCTTCTTTATAGCCCTGAACCATACTGCAACCATTAAAGCCAGGAAGGGAACATTGGTATAATCTTATTAACTGAACTAAAGACCTTATTTGACTTTGACCAATTTTTTCACTGATGTCGTCTGTCTATTGCAGAATTCCATTCAGAATCCCATTTTACTTTAAAATTTTATTTCTCCTTTAGTCTCTTGCATTTGGTAACAGTCCCTTAGTCTTTTCTTCTTTCATAAGTCACTCCTTGTCCTTCGTGATCTTGACACTTTCGAAGGTTATCAATCAGTGATTTGTGGAATGTTCTTCTGCAATTCATGGATGTCTGAAGTTTTCTCGTAATTGAATTGAGGTTTTACATTTTTGGCAAGTATACCGCAGAAATGATATGTGTCCTCCTCAATACTTCCTATCATGGGGTTCGTGATGTTGATATATTTGATTATTGGGGATGTCGACCTCGACAACTTGTTTAAGGTGGTTTCAGCTGGATTCCTTCACTATAAAGTTACCATCTTTTCCTTTGCAATTAATAAATTTCATTGGGAGTTACTTTGAGGATGTGCAAACTACTTTTTCTTCAAATGTTTGACCAATAATTTTAGCATCTATCTGTTTATCTTGTCTGCAAAAAGGTATTACTATGGTATTTGTCAATTGTGAGTTCATATTTCTCTCTATATTATTAATTAGAATTTTAAAGAGCTATCTTTTCTTCTTAATGTGTTTATTTAATTGATTATTTATTTGTATCAGTGGGTACTTGTGGATTTTTTATTATTCCACAACTATTTATTTGCTTGTTTTGTTGGAGTATAATTGATATATAATATCTTAGTAATTTCAGGTGTACATCATAGTGATTCAGTGTTTTTATACATTATGAAAGGATCTCCATGATAAGTCTGGACAGATGGATAAGACCATCTGTCACCATACAAAATATTGCAGTATTATTGATGATATTCCCTATGTTGTATGTTCTATCCCCATGACTTATTTATTGTGTAACTGAAAATTTGTACTTCTTAATCTTCTTCACCTACTTTGCCCACCTCCCCAGCCTCTCATCCTCTGTTTCTGTTTTGTTTAGTTTATTCATTTGTTTTATTTTACAGACTCAATATACAAATGAAATCACATAGCATTTGTCTTTCTCTGGCTGATGTATTTCACTTAAAATAATATCTTCTAGATTCATCCATGTTGTCACAAATGGCATGAATTCATTCTTTTTTAGAGGTAATATTCCAATTTTTGTATATACAACATTTTCTTTATTCATTCATCCATCAATGGACACTTAAGTTGCTTCCATATCTTGGCATTGTAAATAATGGTGCAATGAACATAAGGGTGCATATATCTCTTCCAATTGATGTTTTCATTTTCTTTGGATAAATATTCATAAGTGGAATCACATGGTAGTTTTTTAAATTTTTTTAGGATATTTTTATGGGTTACCATCTAATGCAATTTTTATTTTATTATTATTATTATTATTATTATTATTATTATTATTATTATTATTTTTAGTGAGGAGGGCCTCAAATTGTTTTGCCTTTGTCCATTAGAAACTTCTTTAGATTGGTGCCTATGTTTTTGACAAGTCTCCATCTATTTTTTTTTAACATTTTCATACTATCTGATACCACATAATTTTCAAGTTCATCTTGTATTTTCACTGCCCCAGTCCTCCAACAAACTATTTCTCCAAGGATCCCTGGTTCCTTTTATTGAAGGATAGTATTTAGAAACTGGATCTGGGCACTATGTGTGCTCATTGTTACTGAGATGTCCTTGCTTTTCACCTATCTTCTGACAGAGGGAAGGAATACATACATGTATACTAATTCAGTCATACTCAAATATCTGTATTTATGTATCTATTTACTTGCATATATATTAAAAACCATGAGTTTTCACTGAGATATTGAATTTCCAATCCAACAACCAGGGCTCATTTTTAGCTTTCTTCCTTTGCTTTTTAGCTTCGTACTCCAGCCTGGCTCTTCTTCTCTACCGCAGCTTTGCCTATTTGTTGAAATCTAGTATGCATATGAATTGTTTCTGAATTTCTCACCCGTATCACTGGAAGAAGCATTTTTATCTCTGGATCACAGCACTTATGCACAGTTCTTTTGGCCTTGCAGTGTCCAAAGTTATATATGTTAGTTCTTTTTTCCCTACGTCTTCCCTCCTGCAAATGAATGTGGTTGCTCTTCAAAGAATTCATGCAATAGAGTTCACTTGTCAGTGTTTATATTCTATTTTGGGTTCCTCCCCATTCTGGTTGGTTTCCTTTTTTTCTTTTTTGGGTATGTGAAACATCGCTGTGGGTCTATACATCAGAGCTATACCAAAAAATAGACTCAGAGAAGTGTGATTTCCTCCTGTTCCTGCTACCCCGTTCCTATTCCCCACGTCTTGCCACCCCTTTCCATCATTCTTTATAGGAAATCAGTTCTTTTCAGTTTCCGGTTCCTCCTTCCAGCACTTATTCTGTACAAATGAACAAATAAGTGTGTATTTTCTTATATCGCCTGGTAGCATAATCTTATGCTTTGTGTTTTTCACTTAACAGTATATCCTTGAAATCATTCCATATCAGTTTGTAGACGTCTTCCTAATGCTTATATTATAGCTGTGTAGGACTTGCATCATGGGGTTGTGCTAGAGTTTATTCAACCACTTTCCTACGCATGGATATTTAGGTTGTTTCCATAGTTTGCTATTACAAACAGGGCTGCAATGAATGACCTTATGCATATATGTTTATTCTCAGTGGCAGATTTTCAGAGTAGATTTCTAAAAGTATGATTGTTGGGTTGAAAGATACGTGGACATGTAGTTTTGTTAGGTATCACTAAATTTCCCTCCAGAAGGGCTGTACCTACTTTCATTCCTACCGGCAATTCCCCCCTCCCCCACAGTCTCACTAACAGAATGTTCTATTGTATTTTAAATTTTTTTTGCAGTATGATATACGAACGAGGGTATTTTAGCATTGTCTTAATTTGCATTTCTTCCATTAGGCGTGAACTTGAACTTTTCCCCCTTGGTTTGTGGAGAATTTTTTTCCTTTTTTTTTTCTTTTTGAGAATTGTCTGTTCATGTCTTTTTGACATTTTTATTGGGTTGTTGTAATTTTCCTCTTAATTTTAAAAATTATTTCTATGTTAATGATATTAGCCCTTTGTGATAGATGTCGTGACTAGTTTCTCCCAGTTGGTTAGTTTTCTTTACACTTTGTTTATGGTTTTATTTTCATGCAAATTGGGGGTGAAACCCTGCTGTTGTCAAGTTTACCTATCCTTTCTTACAGCCTCTGGATTTTGAGTCACAGTTAGAAAGCCTTTCCCTATAATGAGGTTAAAGAGGAATTCATCTTTGTTTTCTCTTATTATTTGTTTGGTTTCATTTTTCAATTAGATTCCTGATTCATTTGGAGTTTATTCTTGTTTATGGTGCGAGATAAGGATCTAATTTTATCTTTTCTTTCCAAATGACTCTTTAGTTGACCCAGCACCATTTATTTAAAAATGTCCAGCTTTACCCAGGGATTTGCAATGCTATCTTTGTCATATATTAAGTTTCCATTTGTTTTTGTGTCCAATTATGGACTTTCTATTCTAATCCACTGATCTATTTGTCTAGAAATGCACAGTAATACACTCTTAATTATAGCGACTCTATAACAGTATGTTTTAATATCTACTGGGCTAGTCCTCTCCTCATAAATTTCCTTCAGCCTTATTTTCCATGTTATTCATGCATGTTTGTTTTTCCATATGAATTTTAATAGCAAATTATCTAACTGCAAAAATAGCTTATTTGCATTTTTATTGGGATTGCATTAATTTTATAAATCAACTGACGTCTTTATATTGAGGCATTCTTTTTAAGAACAGGAAATGGCTTTCCATTTTTCAAATCTACTTTTGTGACTTGATAGTGTTGTACAGTTCCTCATAGAGATTTTATACATTTAGCGTTAGACCTATTCTTAAGTAGTCTATTTTATTTGATGCTATTTTAAATGGATTTTCCCTCTACCTTTATGTTCTTTAACTGCTTATTACATGTGTATATGAAGGCTATCGATTTTTTTATGTGAATTTAACATTTGGTTTTTTCCCTGAATTATTTTATTGCTTGAGTTAATTTTATCATTGACTCCCTGGGGATTTTCAAGTAGACTACCATATACCTGCAAGTAAAAATGGTATTACTTCTTTTTTTTCAGGTTTTATTTAAATTCAAGTAATTAACATATAGTGTTTCATTAGTTTCAGAGGTAGAGGTCAGTGATTCATCAGTTGTATATAACACCTAGTGCTCATTACATCATGTGCCCTCCTTAATGCCCATCACCCAGTTACCCCATCCAACCACCCCCGCCCCCTCCAGAGATGGTACTCCTTCTTTACTCTTAGTCTCTTGTTGACTTTTCTTGTGTAATTATTTTGACTAATATTTCTAGCACAATATCAAATAGCAAAAGAGATAGTAGAAATGGATGTGGTATTTCCCCTTTCAATAAGATACTACCTTAAGAAGTAAGCTATTACTTCTTACTTACACACACACACACACACACACACACAAATTTTAAGAAAGCATCTATGTCTCAATTCTTACTTTGAAGTTTGTTTGTTTTTTTAATAATGGGTGTTGAATGTTGTCAAAGGTATTTGTAGTACTTATGAAGGTAATCCTAATTTCCCCTAGATATAATAATACAATATATCAAATTAATAGATTTTGTAATATTTTTTTTAAAGATTTTATTTATTTATTTGAGAGAGAGAGACAGCCAGCGAGAGAGGGAACACAAGCAGGGGGAGTGGGAGAGGAAGAAACAGGCTCCCAGCGGAGGAGCCTGACGTGGGACTCGATCCCAGAACGCCAGGACCACGCCCTGAGCCAAAGGCAGACGCTTAACGACTGCGCCACCGAGGCACCCCAGATTTTGTAATATTAAACCAACCTTACATTCCTAGAATAAATCCTACTCAGTGATGGTGTATTATTTTCTTAGCCCTAAACTCTGGTATTTAGAATATGATTCTATTTGGAGATAGGGTCTTTAAGGAAAAGATTAAGTTAAAATGAGCTCACAAGGGTGATTGGCCTATCTCTTCTGTCACTAGACCATCTTCGTTATTTCTCTAACCTCACCTGCTACTCTGTGCTTGCTCACTTCACTCCAGCTATACTGGCTTCCTTCCTAGTCATTGAATACATGGGAATCTGCATTTCTCAGGACTTCTGTAATTGCCATTCTGTATTCCTGGAGAGAGCTCCCATATATTTGCATGGCTTGCTCCTTTACTATCTGTTGTAGGCTCATTGATGGCCCCCAAAGATATCCAGTTTCTAACCCTCGGACCTACAAATGTTATCTTATAAGGCCATAGAGTTTTTCAGATGTGATTAAATTCAGGATCTGGAGATGGAAGGATTATCCTAAATTATCCAAATGGGCCCTAAATACAATCATAAGTGCACTTATAAGGGGATACAGAGGGAAAGTAGAGGCAGAAAAGACAATGTGACAACCAGAGCCAGATACTTCTGGCTTGGAAGATGGAGGAAGGAGCTCTGAGCCAAGGAATGCAATCTAGAAACTGTAAAAGGTCAGGAAACAAATTCTTCCTTAGGGGCTCCAGAGTGAGTATGGCCCTACTAACACCGTGATTTCCTCCCAGTGAAACTGATTTTGAACTTGTGACTATCAGAAATATAACAGAATAAATGTATGTTGTTTTAAGCCACTAGATTTGTGATAATTCGTTACAGCAGCGATAGGAAACTAATGTACCAATATTTGCTTAAATGTCACCTTGTCATTGAGCCCTTCTCTGACAACCAGATTTAAAATTGCTGCTGCCATCCCCACTCTCTATTCATTTTCCCTGTTTTCCATTTTCTCCGTAGCACTTTACATCGTATTAAATAATTGACATGCTGTTTTTCTCGTTTCTGTCTTTGCCCAACGAATGTATGTTATATGAGGGAAGACTTTGGTCTGTTTGGTCACTGCTTTGTATACAGCACCCAAACAGTGCCTAGGAAATGGCAGTTTCCCATTCAGAAAATTACACCGAAAGAATGTATATCTCTTAGCACAGGGTGTGTGCAAAAGAAGAAGTTGTAGAAGAAACAAGAGACTCTGAACTTAAGAGTGTGGCTGTCCTAAAAAGCCTGTAATGAGAGAGAGGATTTGCCTACAGGAGGCTTGGATGGATAGATAGATAGATACAGACATAGATCCTATTCATTCTGTTTCTCTAATTTTACATATATATCAATTTGGGAGATCTATTATAAGGAACTGGATCATGTGACTGAGACTGAGAAGTCCCAAGGTTTATAGTTAACAAGCTGGAGACCCAGGTGACCAATAATGTGTTCCATCTGAGTCAAAGGCCTGAGAATCAGGAGAGCCAATGTCCCATCTCAGCAGTCAGGCCAAAGTAGTACCTTTTTCTATAGACTTTTTGTTCTATTCGGTCTTCAACTGATTGGATGAAGACCACCCACCTTAGGGAAAGCAATCTGTTTTACTCCAACTACTGACTCAAATGTTAATCTCATTAAAAAGCACACAGACATACTCAGAATAATGTTTGCCCAAATGTCCAGGCATCCGTGTTTGTTTGTGGGTTTCTTTGTCTTTTGTTTCTTAAAAAATATAAATTATGCATCATTTGCAGTGTTGGATATTGTGACCACAATCTTCCCAGTACTAAGAAATTGTAAAGACCTTAATGCAGCTTTACATGGGGTATAAGCTCTGGTTAGTTTAAAATGTGTGTTTCAGAAAACCTCTAATAGAAATATACTACTTTAAAAACAGATGCAAAATATAATCAGTATTTTTGTTTGGGTTGATAAAATTTGCTTACCTTAAAATGGATAAATTTAAATGTTAGTGAAAAGCTTTAACAAAAATGTTGACATATAAAATTAACCATCACAAACCCATCCCTTTTCAAGTTGGTGCACATACTTAAACCATACTTAATCTTCAAATAAAGACAATGACAAAGTCATAAATCTCACTAACATGATACAACTCTTTATGAACTGCATCTGCTTTACTCAGTCTACTGATTCAAATGCTAATCTCATTCAAGAACACTCTCGCAGACACACCAGAATTATGTTTGACCTAATGTCTGGGCATCCAGTGACCTTGGCAGGTTGACACATAAAATTAATCATCACAGGAGTATAATAAACCCCTTTAGATGTAGTGAACCAAGATGGGGGCTGGGGACTACAGGGAACACGAGCAAAACTAAAGGTTTCCACGTTTCCTTCTTTAAGTATTTTGTTGGTACTCCTTAAAGAAAGAGTTGCTCAAGAAGCTGGCGGGGTGGGGGGGGGGGCGGGAGATAAGAGTAAATTCTTTAGGGACAAAAGCAAAAGAGGCAAAATAAATCTTGTATCTCCATTTCTTTTATTTTTTATGAGACTGTGATGACGGAAGTACATAATTTCCATAACAGGAAGAGCCTCAGCATGCAAGCTCTATTTTGAAGTAGCAGAGAGAGGAAAAATTGCATTATTTTAAGGACTGATGCAGAACTCCTTCTAGGGAGAGAAGAGCCATGTTTGGTCATAAATAGGAGGATGAGGCAATTTGGGCATGAGCCGATGTTTTGCAATAAAACAGAGGGCTAGCTAAACTGTTGTGCAGCAAAAATTATCTAAAACCTCTTATTGGGAATTGTGGGCGAATGAGTTTGGTTTGGGGAGAAAAGGAGCAGCAACATGGGGCAGAGCAAAACTCCTAGCAGGAAACAATGGTTACCACGAATTCTCTGGGTGTGTTCAAGTACTTTTAATGCTGGAGGTGTCTAATAGTCAATGTGAAGTTGCTTGTCCTGCGCAGCTAAGTACATCTACCTCTCCCACTGTTGTCTCCAAATTCTCAAATAAAATCTGAAATATCTGTCATCTTGGGTTGGAGGAATTTGGCAGGATAAAACTATCCCTGCGTGACTCAGTGGGGCTGGGGAGTATAGAACAAAGGAGTGTACACGTAATAGACGTAGCTTGGAATTGAGATTGACAAGCAAGCTGAAATGATATGGAGAAAGGTAGCTCGCCTTCCACATCTCTACTCAGATAATCGTAGGAAATTTGAGGAATTCAAGCCAATGTCATGCAAATATTAAGGATGGGACCACCAGAGCCAGCTGGCCAAATTAAGCATTTCTAGATGTTTCTACATTCTACATAAGCATTTCTACAAGTATAACAAGAAACAGTCCTATCGCACTTCTTTATTTGGCTTTCAAAAAAAAAAAAATCGTTGGCCTATATAGGAAGCCACACCTGGGGTGAAAGTCAAAAGGATTACGAAATCTTGCATTGGATATTTTGGTCCACGTTTGTCCTTCGGTTCTTTCCTCTTAAAAACTAAGCTCTGGCACATTTGTTCTGGGTTGTTTTCTCTCCCTTTCTGTGGCTCTGTGCACATGCTGTTGCTTTTGTATTCATGCTCAGTGGTGTGTTCTCTGAAACTTCTATCAGAGCCTTCCTTTCAAAACAGCGCTGATGTGGAGAAGACCTGGAAGTCCACACCAGAGTCTCACTTTGAGATGTGCTTGCGAATCAAACAATCGGAGCAAACCGTGTTATTAATCAAAACAGACTCAAGGGATATTTGCCTGGCAGCACTGCAGAGAGCAGCAATGAAATTAAATAAGTGCCTGTGGGTAGTCACAGATGAAAAAATATTTCTTTACTTGTACCGCGACAGATAAATGGTAAAGCACGTTAGGGTCTGAAAGGCCCTTTTGGAGAAGACCTGTCAGAGTGGCCATTTACATAGCTCAGCGGGCTGTCAGAGCTTCCATGCATCCTAATAGCTCCTGTGCTCTGGCTGCAAGCGACTGTCAGTCACGTCTCAGAAAAGAAGCTAAAAGTTGGCAATCTCTTCATTGTTTCCGATCGGAGGCTAAATGTTCTAGGCAGTGGCACGTGGAAATGGGGACTATTATGTATTATGCCTGGGATTTGGAACACAGTTGGGTCTTAGCTCTTTGAGTCGTTCATTGGTTCATTCGTTTAGCCAACAGATTCTAACTGAATTCATCATAGGAGCACACACTTCTGCGTGATGCGTACAGGACGTAGATACATATCCTTCCATTAAGGAACTTCCAATTTAAAATGGAAGAAACAGTATCTACACATATAGCCCAAAGTGTCACAGGTCAGGAGTGTTAAATGTTATGAGAGTATCGTTAGGTCTGTTATTTTAACTACTGTTCTTATGTTGTCCTTCAGGGACTGCCGTGGATAAGGCACTATAGAAAAGAGGTATGCTTCCAGCCCCCAATTCTTCACCTCTTACTCATTCCTCAACCCACTGGAGCCTGACATTCACCCTCAGCAACCCATAAGAAATGTTCTTTGCAAACATCTACAATGACCTAATGCTAAAAACTTCAACAGATCTTTAGTCTTCGACCAGCTTGAGGTCTTATCTTCACTTTCTCTTTTATTTGCTTCCACCAAAAAACCGATTTCACCCTCCACTTCCAAGATGGGACTGCCCTGAGTTTTCCCCTGGCTTGCCAACTTCTCTTTTCTAGATCTCTCCACTGGCTCCTCTTCCTCGGCCACCACCAGCAGTGGAAGTGCCTTCCCAGATTTTATTCTGGCATCCTTTCCTCCTCTACTCTTTCCTACCCCCTTTTCTTTGAAAAACCTCACACATGAACACAACTTCTTCTGTCAGCTTTATGCAGTGGACTTCCAGATTTCTATCTTTAGTTGTAAAATTTTTGTGTGCTCTCTATTTCTAAATTTCCAGTGAGCAAATCCTCCTGGATAATTCTCAGGTATTCCAAACTCCTAGTTTTGAAATGAAACTCATTAAATTCTATCTGTATGCCCCATCTGCACCAATCTGCCCCCATCCTGTCTTCTTTACGTCTGCATGGTTCTACCATAATGACCATAATGGCAAAGCCAGAAACCTAGAGGTCCCCCTTCCTTCCTTCTGCTTGACACTTACCAGATTCTTAATATCATCTGAACCTACCACATCTTCATCTCCAGAGTTCATCATGGTTCTCATTACACTTTACTTACACTATTGAAATAGTTCCAAGTGGGTCTTTTCAGTTTTTAGCCTCTCTTCCAACCTGCCCTTTGCGCCAGTAGCAGAATTATCTGTGAGGAATTTCAGATAGTTGAAGACAAGGGTGGCTGTCTCTGTCCCTGTGTCCTAGTGTTTCTTCCTAAAACAATACAGATCAACAAGTAGGGAAGAATAAAACTATACCAAAACAACACCTTCAGCATAATTTACAGAGAATATTAAACTTCATATAAATTCAAAGACAGAAAGCCAAAACAGGAAAACCCAGTGCAGGGTCTCTAATACTGCCATCCTGCAGCACCTGCTACCCCAAGACCTTGCAGTAAGCGAGGGGGGCCACGAGCCGTTATGCAGGGAGGAGATGGGAGCTAGAATGAGCCTATAGTTGATCCAAACCTACCGTCAGATATATGAAACCTCCCTAGCAAGCGTACCTAATAGATCAGAATATGGACTGCAGGAAAAAGTTTGAGGGTTCATGAGATTTAAAGGGCCACTCTTTGAAAGGTGTAACTTCTGGGGAGAAAACAAATGCAAAAGAAAGGTAGAAATGCCACGTGGCAATTAAGTAATGTCTTAATTTGTTTGGGCTGCTATGACAAAATCCCATAAACTGAGTAGCTTATAAACAATAAACACTTAATTTTCACAGTTCTGGAAGCTGGAAGTCTGAGATCAGGGTACCAACATGGTTGGGTGAGGACCCTTTTCCAGGACACAGACTTCTTGTTTTATCCTCACATGATAGAAGGGGTAACACCTCTCTCTGGGGGTCTCTTTTATAAGGGCACTAATCCCATTGGTGAGGGCTCCACCCTCATGACCTAATCACCTCCCAAAGGCCCCACCTCTTAGTTCCATAACTTTGGGGTTTAACATTTTAACATATGTATTTTGTAGGGGGACACATTCAATCTATAGCAACATGTATGAATCCCCCACCCCAAACAGCAATCTTTTTCATCAGATTTTCAGAAACATCCATCAGCCAAAACAGTTTAAGAACCTTTGCTTTTGACAGAGGTCGGGAAAGTCTGTCAAGATCTGTCAGTGCCTTGGGAAAAGGATTATTAGAAAAACACCATATGTGCTTTGGAAGAAAGTGAATGAGTGGGAGCAGTTATTTCAGATGGTCAGGCAAAGGATAAACATATCCACACTAATTAGACTAAAGGTTTATCAATACGGACTGATACTGTATCGTTTGCTAGATGAGGTCTGGATTATTCTGTCTAGAGAATGATGAACAATGAGGAAATAATTTCAAGATACAAGAAAAAAAATTAAACCGAGAGATGATCTATTTCTGGGTTAGACTAAATGATGGAAGACCTAGAGTAGGCATCATATTTCATCATGCAGCAAGTGCATAACAACATCGGCTCTTGGACTGTAGCCACAAAGACAGACTTTGGACAATTTGTGGTATTCTACCAGGGAATGAAATCCACCCAAAAAATGAATCAAATATGGCATATTTGTTTTTGAGCTTTTATTTCTTTGTTTGGCTCCATGTGGTAAGTTCTCATTGACCTTTCTAATGGAGTAATAAAATAATTATTATTTAATAAAATAATTAGTATTTAATAACAATATTTTGTAGATACCAGAGCCTTAGCTGTAGAATTTCGATATCATCTTTCATTATTATCAGAGCTAACATTTATTTGTTCCACGTTTCTTACTGTGTTATGAATTACATACACTACCATATTCGATCCATAACATAAGTCCTTATGTGACATATGCTGTTATTAAATCAGTTTGAGGGAAAGGGAAACTGAGGCTGAGAACAAGGAACTCACTTCCCATATGGTAGCACACACCAAGGTCTGTGTGATGCAGAAACCCATTCTGCTATGTTTCTAGCAGTTTGTTTCCATTTTACTTTTGAGAGAGCATTGAACGAGAGAATAGCATTAAGAGAACTTGGCACCAGCTCTTGCCCGGAAACAGTGATTCATGATGATGTATACTCTAAAAAAGAATAAAAAACATTGATTATGATTTGCATCAAACCTCAAAAACATCGCAAAGTAGCACAACAGAACAGTCCCAGAGGAGAATGCAGAGGGGGCGGGGGGGGGGGGGGAAGGACTTGGAGAACTTGGAGAAAAAGGGAGAAATGGGAAGGCTGGAGAAAATAGGCGGAGGAGAGTCAGCAGAGCCTAAAGACATCTGAGGAAGAACAGGAACATGCTGCTTCCCCTCGGTTCTCCACCCACACAAGCACTTGTGCTGAACTGTGTGAAAATCTGTGAAGTATTGAGGAAAAACCCACATTCTATTATCATCTCTTCTGAGTTATTTATTGAGAAATAGTCTAGAAATCAAGGAAACCATTTCTTTTCCTATATATGTAGTTTTCTGCAGTTGCCTAACTTTTGTATCATTTATTTAATAAATTTTTGTTGATTTATGAACTCTCCAAAGTGCAGGTTTTTTTTTTTCCAGCATAATTTTTAACTCTTGGCTTAAACTTTTTCCTCCATATTCTGCCCGTGACTTTTTAAAGTCATTTCCTTTAAAATTTAATCAGTACAAATAGAATAAGGGAACTTACATATTGAAGCATAATAGATAATTTCCTTTTTAATGAGTTTTAAATAGTAGAATTTTATATACCTAGCAATTGGCCAGCAGTAATAACTGTAGCTTCTGAGTGCCGACAAAGTAGCAGGCACCGCGCTCAGAGTTTAATGTATATTAACTCATTTAATCTGCACACAATCCTTCGGAGAGCATGGTGGTAGAGAAGGCTGGTTGGCTACAGTCTAATTTCCCTGTTCTCCTTTGTACCCAGATTTTATCCAAGTGACAAAGCGCTAGCTATAGGACTCAATTTCCATGCCCACCTTGCAGCGTCATACAGCCACGTGACTGAGTACCGACCTAGAGCGTGTGCACGGATTTGCCGTGTGGAATTTACGGCCATTGGGAGATCCTTCTTTTTGAACCCACCCTCTACCCCCACTTTCTCTTTTTAACTCTCTGGAATGCAGACATGATTCCTAATGATTCAATGGCCAGCGTGGACCATAGTAGCTTGAGGATGGAAGCCCGTTCTGAGCATGAGGGAAACCAAAGAGAGAGGATCCCGGGTTCTGGATGACTTCCTGGAGCCACTATACCAGTTGTAAACTGCTTATATCTGTAATTCTTTGATGAGAGAGATGTAACCATCTGTGTTGAAGCCACTGTTATTTTGGTTAGTCTATTCCATGCTATCCCACAGAATTCTTCACTGCTATGCAGGCATTGTTATCTTAATTTCGGGACGAAAAATCTTACAGCACAACATGTTAGGTAACTTTTATAATATTTGGATTCAAGTTGGGGGTCTGTCTGACTCTAGAACCCAACAATTTACTACTAGATTAATCCTGGTAATTTTATTGTAAATATCCACATCCTATGGCACTCAACAGAATTCTATTCAAACCATAATAGTACTTTATACAGGTGTAGAGAACAGAGAGAATCAAGCCAAGGTCATGAATACCTTTCCCAAGGAAGCTGGCTTCATTTCGATGGCCACAATCTGTTCTTGCTTTTGGCCATTTCTCAGCTCCTGCCACACAGTGCCTAGTTAGTAATCCTAGAGGGAGCTGGATTAGTGTGTGCACAACTGCTCACAGCCAGTGAGAAACAAAATAGAGTACTGCCCATGAGGCCCTGCATCTGTGTGTATGCATGAAAAGATCTGTGTTCTAGACACATCAATTAGTTTATCAGCCGCAGTCTACTTTTCCTTCTTGCGTACCCTTGACTATAACCACAGCCATTTACTTCAAGACCCTCCCTGCCCTCATCCCCCTCCAGAAGTTACCTGGACTAGTGGCATCACCTACTATTAGCCAAATCCTCCATAGATCAGGCTAAGTTCATGAGATTGTCCACTCAAACAAGAGAGACCATAGTCTGCCTGTAACAGTTGAATGCTTGTGTGATTTCCAGATTTGAAGTCATCTATATTTTGGGTCTGTGCAAAACATATAAATAGCCAAAGAAACTGCATAGGCAGAAGAATAAAGCAGATGTATCAATTTAGACAACACACAATTGTACTAATTGAAAGTTCATAACCCCACTTGCCTGATTACCTTCTGTTTATTCTTAAGATTTCAACCTCAACTTCATTTCTAAGAAGACTTTACTATACTCTCAAGCTCAACTGAGCTCTGCATCTAGTATTTCTACTCTGCAAAGTTTTTCTATTTTTTAAAGTATTTTAAATAATTGGTTAATGTCCAATATCTCATTTCTGCTGCTTAGACAGTGCCTGGCACATAGAGGTTATTCAGTATATATGTGTTGCAGACACTGTGACCTGAGTGAAAGAGATAGTCATCTTAACCCATGACTTTCTTGTCATGGTCCCAGTTAGATAAAATGGTACTTTCGGTTCTATTTCTGAGTGTCCAATAAATTACAATGTTTATGATTAAAATAATAACCTTGTTTTTTCTTTCTGTTTTGGCTTAAGATATATTTGTTCCTTGAAAACAAAGGGAACATAATTAGAGAAAATGTGTACAAAGTAAATAGACAGTTAGGTAAACAAAGAAAGGAAAGGCCAAACATTTAGGAAATTAGAAATTGCATCACACGAACTAATAGAGATGTTTAGTTCATTCATTGCTACATGGTTAAAATGACTATAATTATGATTTCTACGATGACATCATATCAAACTTCTATTGTGACCAGCAGCTAAAGAATATCCTTTAACACCACACTATTTTTAATAAATGGTGGCATTCAAATTGAAGAATGGTGTAGATTTTCTTCATTAATTTTTTTTTTTACCCCAAAGAAGGAGAAGTAAAAGAATTAAGTGGAGAAAATTTATAGGAAATGATGTTTATTAGAAAGCTCAAGTGGCTGACTGGCATACCCAGGAGAACTTCCTGACTGAGGAAAATAATGGCTTAAAAGCCTTCTGTTCAACCTGTCGACTCAAAGGCAAATTTCCATCATATTTTATAAATTCATTTAGATATAAATTATAAATAATAACAAGTCATAAGCAAATCAGGGTGGCAGACAGGGAATAAACAGGTTTATGTCTAGCACTTTGGAAGAAGAGGTTGACTAGAACAATTTAAGCTAAGAGATGCCACACCATTGCTTTTCTTGAAATCATGCTTCATAGGTAACAGATGGCACCAAATCAATAGCTGATTAGAGAACAGCACTTGGCATTCTATCTGGTGGGTGGGAGGAAAAGGGTGTTTAAATTTTAAGGAAAAAACATAGCTCACAGTCAAGACTGGCGTGCAAAGACTGAGAAGAATGCTAAGGGAAAGAGTCACTTTCTTTCCATTTAATGTCCAGAAAGGCAGCGAGCAGAAATCTGTTCGTCACAGCTCATGGCAAAATGACAATTTCATATGGACTTAGAACTTACTGTTTAATTTCAAACTATTGGCACTACTAGGGACACATTCCCTCCTTCTTTAGGTAAACCTACACGACCATTTCTTTATGTGACTTCGTGTATGGGAGAAAACAAAAATCAAGGGTTGGGGAGATAATTGGTGCTCAAGCCCCATCAAGGGAACTTATTGTCATGTTACCGCCATCTTGTTACATTAAGATATATGTCATCAGGGACAAAGTCCATGATCTCTTTTCTGTCTTCCTCTTCTCATCTCAGGTTATTCATCCTGAGTTCATGTAGAACTGGTCTCTCAGGTGTGTCGTGCTAGTGGCACTTTTGTCATTGCCAGATATTAAATATAGAAGAAAACATTCAGAAATAGCGATTGTTGGCCTGTGGATTTGTGTGTGTGTGTGTGTGTGTGTGTGTGTGAGAGAGAGAGAGAGACAGAGACAGAGACAGAGACAGAGACAGAGACAGACAGAGACAGAGAAAGATTGAGTTACTTACAAGGATTGAAGTTGGTTGATACTAAGACAAAATTCAGCAAAACCCAGGACTTTGTATAAGACCTTGAGTTGATGAAGGTGCACGTGGTGAATTAGCACAGACTTTATAAAGGAAACATTCATTACCTTTGAAAAAGGCAAAATCGGGGTTCTAGTCTAAGGAATGTGGCAGGCAACCAGCCATTTGTCTGTAAACGTAGAAACGAGATATTCATCTTGAACCAAGATCAGGGAGAACAAATGGACAAGAAACATGTGTGTGTATTTGTCATCACTGCTACTCCTTTTCCCTCAGAAAAGAGTTTACAATGAAATTTCTAAAGCTGTTAATCCTACAGGCAGAAGACCAGAATGGGAAAAGTTCAGCTTGAGTTACTGGAGCTGGGAGTCAAAATAGGCATCTGGGGCCAGCCCCTCTGAAGATCTTCAGCTTTTGTTGGAGGGCCAAAAACAGTGTTTATCATTTGGGGGTTGAAATTGCCCTGCTTATAGGTCTTCTCTTAATGAGCTTAGTTATGAAATCTGAGCCCTGTAATTAGGAGGGGTGATAGAAACTCCCTAAAATGCCTGGAGTTGCATCTTAATGTGGGGTAGGTTCTAAAGGTGATTTTAAAGTGAAATTCTCATACATTCAAATTTAGGCAAAAGTCATTTTGGATTTCTGTGTCAGTCAATTTAGACTATGTTATCCTGCACTAATAAATGGCCCCCAAATTTCAGCAGTTGAAACATAAAGATTCGTTTCTTTTTCATGTTAGATGTTGGCTAGATTTACTTGAAGGTTGATACCACGAGTTTTCTTCTTTCTGGGATCCAGACTGTAGGAACAGTCCTTTTCTGGTACATACTATTTTTGTGGTAGGGGATAAAAGAGCCAAGGGGAAACCATTTGATGGCTCTTCAAGTTCAGTTATAAAAAGTTTCACCCCTGCTTTTGTCCTACTGTCCAAAGCAAGTCACATGGCTGAGGCTGAAGATGATGACAGTGGGAAGTATATCGCTTCCCCAGGGACAGACACTGACTGCAAGTCACATGCACTGAGTAGGGGTGTAGGATGCTATTACTGGGAGTTGCAGAGAAGAACAGAGAATAAAAATAAAATCTTCAGCACAAATGGGATCAACAACACAATCTAGCACAACGTCCCTCTAGAAGGTGTCACACTGGCAATATGTGATATCTTAGTATGGAATGCTGCAAGCTGCCTCAGTTCCTCCATATGCGTACCTGACGAAGCGGTTATATCTGGGGAGGTGGAGTATGAGCCTTAATGCAAGAATCGCACTCACCTCAAAGTGCTTGTTTGGGGAAGGCAATCGGGAACTGGGACTAACTGAATTTTCAGGAGATTCACCTTTCCCACTTTATACAGACTCCAGGGATAACCTCCGTTGAGTGGAACGGCAGCAGAAAACTTCCACACTATTGACTTTGTTTTTCCTTTCTACTCTTCCTCTTCGTGTCAATCACATATATTTGACTTTGCAAAAGTTACATGTTTGTATGATGAAACCACTGCAATTGGGAGACTAGGCAATTGTGTCTCCGTATGAGCGGCAACTGTAACATTTCTTAGCCCTTCCTGTTTGACCTAAACCTGGGGAGTGCAGAAAGGTGTTTGCTGTATCCAGTGGCTCAGTACACGCTTGTGCAATGCTACGTTCTGGTCTGTAGTACAGTACAGGGTTTAAAATCATCAACGCTCTGGGGTGCCTGGGGGGCTCAGCTGCCCTGTGACTCTTGGTTTCTGCTCAGGTTGTGATCTCAGGTTTTTGGGATGGAGCCCCGAGCTCAGTGGGGAGCCTGTTCCTCTCCCTCTGCCCCTCCCCCGACTCACATGCTCTTTCTCTCTGTCTCTCTGCCTCTCAAATAAATAAGTGAATCTGAAAAAAAAACACAACAAAACAAACAAAAACAAATAAAATCCTCAACTCTAGAGCCGGTTAGCCTAGTTTTGGTTCTGAATTTACTACTTACTATGCGTTTCTTAAACATTTTATGCCTCACTTTTCTTATCTGCAAAATGGAGAAAATAGCTCTTATTATATAACACTAATTAAGGGTGAAGTGAATATATATGTATTACAGTGCTCAGGACACATTAAAAACTCAGCAAATATCAGACATTATTACAATGTTGGATACCGTGGCTCTGTTTAGAATGGTGCTTAGCATGTAGCAAGTATTCAATAAACATTTTCTGAATAAACGCATACACCCCATTCTTTTTTTTTTTTTTTTTAAGATTTTATTTATTTATTTGACAGAGATAGAGACAGCCAGCGATAGAGGGAACACAAGCAGGGGAGTGGGAGAGGAAGAAGCAGGCTCATAGTGGAGGAGCCTGATGTGGGGCTCGATCCCATCACGCCGGGATCACTCCCTGAGCTGAAGGCAGACGCTTAACGACTGTGCCACCCAGGTGCCCCATACACCCCATTCTTGGTCCAGGTTATTGCTTCTCTATCTTACCATTTCTTAAGCCAGAAGTGTGGGATCATCACTGAGACCTCCTTCTTCCTTGTTCTTTAATTCCATCTATTTTCCTCTATAAATAAGCATTTTCTCCATCTCCACTCTCAAGCTCTCTCTACTTCTTTCTTCCTGGTCTTCACACCCAATATTCTCTATGGCTGGATCATGGTTTTTCTTATCCTCTCCACCTGCCCCTCCCTTAGCTAATTTGTAAAAATATAGATTAAAAGTCAGCCCCTCAGAAAAACCTTCCTTCCTTGCCAGCTAAGATGCCCTTATTTAACTCCATTGGATACTTCTTATGATTCTCTTCTCTAGTGCTTATGCAAGAAATATGCATATAAATAATTTTTGAAACTTACAGAATATATGACTGTGGCTATTTTTTTTTTTTTTTTGCCATGACTTAAAATAGCTCCATGGGCTCAAGGAGGCCCTCAAAATCTACCTCCAAATCTTTCCAGTCTTGGATAGGAAGCTCTTCTATGGACTCCCCAAGGAATCTATCCTGGATATCACAGGCTCCTCAAAACAAATATTTACTCGACTCCCAGATGTACACTTGTATCATTTTATTTATTTAAAAATGCATCTTTTAGCAGAACTGTTTAAAGACAATTAAGACATGGTAGTCAGCACAAATAATTTCTAAATAGGCATTTTCTCCTGTCCTGGTAGTGCTTATATGCTCAGTAAAAAGGGACAAATTCAAGCTGATTTAACATGTGGAATTACAGCATCTCATGGGCTTGTCACTGGGTTGTAAAAGGAATCATCTGGGTACGTTCTGAATTGTCTAAGGAATCCAGTGGAAGGACCCTTGACTGACAGTCTTCAGGTGTGTCGCTGCACTGTGCTCCTTTAACCATCAGCATTCGCTCTTTTGTAGGCTCCTTGTAAGGCATGCATTTCTGTTGATCAATATTAATATAATTTATGGGCATTTTGTATATGCTTACATTTTGTTTCCCAAAGAAAGAGCCTCGGGTTTAAGAGCTAACAAAAACATCTTAATAACACGCACTGGAAGTACAGCGTGAACCGGCAGGAAGTAATGCTTATGCGTCTTTCTCCACACCCCCCTTTATGTTTGTTTTTAATGCGCAGAAACATCAAAAAATGTTGTTTTTCACTGTTCCTGAAAATATGGGAAATGGGAGTTCAAAAGTTCTTTCTCAACACAGAAGTGGCAATATTTATGAACAAACTTTTTAACTTCTCAAGAAATCACTATGTACCAAGACACAGCCGTAAAACGAAGATAAAACATACCAGAAAATTGCATCTTTAAGACCTGAAACTTCAAGTGTTCGGGTAGAGTACTTTGCTGCAGGAAGGCTGACAAATTAGTCATTTTACGACTTACCCAGCAGACACTTGATAAAGAAGCTTCATAGCTGAACTATATTGCTACTGTATTTGAAAATTATTCCCCCCAGGGGCACCTGGGTGGCTCAGTTGGTTAAGTGTCTGCCTTTGGCTCAGGTCATGATCTCAGGGTCCTGGGATCAAGCCCCTCATCAGGCCCTGGTCAGGCTCCCTGCTCAGTGGAGAGTCTGCTTTTCCTTCTCTCTCTGTCCCCCGCACGTGTGTGTATGTATGTGCACTCTCGCTCTCTCTCAAATAAATAAATAAAATCTTTAAAAGAAAAAAGAAAAGTATTTCCCCCAATATTTACTTCTTACGGTAAAAGACTCACAGTATATGCTTTTGTCCCCCCTTAAACAGAATATTCCAGTGATTTACTTTCTAAGTACGCAAGTCAAATGTTCTTGTAAGAGAAAGTGACTAAAGCTTGTGAAATCTTTAACTGGTGCTTAAATTCAAGCAGCTGTCTTTCTGCAGATCGGCTGGGCCCCAGGAGAACCTGGCTAATGTAATGCTCAGGCTTTGTTCAGCGCGACCTCCCCCGCTCTATCTGTGGAGCTAAGATTTGCATGCTTTCCCCAAATTAGCTTCCTCTTTTAGAAACCAAATTGTGTGTGAGAAACTTCTTTTTTTTTTTTTTAATATTTTATTTATTTATTTGACAGAGATAGAGACAGCCAATGAGAGAGGGAACACAAGCAGGGGGAGTGGGAGAGGAAGAAGCAGGCTCACAGTGGAGGAGCCCGATGTGGGGCTCGATCCCAGAACGCCGGGATCACGCCCTGAGCCGAAGGCAGACGCTTAACCGCTGTGCCACCCAGGCGCCCCAAGAAACTTCTAATATAAAATGCCCATTTTGTTTCCTGAGCTAAAGTCAGTCTTGGCTGAAATATTAGTTCTTGAGTTTGTACCTGTAAGCAGATGGTGGACAGAGTTTAGCCCTTAAGCCTAACAGATTGGGAAGCTTACATGCTTATGGTCTTGTCACCCTCATCTTCACTGGAGAAGGCATTCCTAGGATGCATGCCTTTTCTCTCCATTTTGACAGGCAAAAAATGCTTTTTAAATTATTATGTAAACCACGTTTTGGTTGTCTTTGAGTTATAAACCACATTGATTTGGGAAAGGGTTTCATGTAATCATAGAATTGAAAGGGGTTTATTCCATCTTGATGTTGTGAAGTGAGATTGTAATTTCCTGTGCTCGGCTAATAAAGTTTCTCTTACTTTAAAGATAGTCAGCAAGCCAATTTTAACCCCTTAAGCAATAGACGAAGTATCAGAAGTATCAGAGCCACCTGGAAATTTTTTAGAAATGCAGACTGTCTGACCTCTGGAATCCCCAGTGGTGGGCTGCAGTGCGTTTTAACGAGTCTTCCAAGTGATTCTCCTATCTGTTCAAGTTTGGGATGGATGGAGCTGTACAACGGACCAGCTGTACATTGTGGATGGTTAAGAGTGTAGACGATGGAGTTTAGACGGCCTGAGTTCAAATCCCGTTTGGGTGTCTGAAGAGTTCCATGGTGCGCTAATGTTTTATGCATTGCCAAAATGTTCTGCTCTGATATATCTTTTCTTTTCATTGAATCTTGGTAACTAAAAGGGTCAGTTCTCTCCTTTGCAAAATTTTTCTTGATAAGTTGCTGCGATCAAAAGCCAAGCAAAATGAAAAGTGGCGATGATATATAATGTATCCTAAAGTGACCGTTATTAATATATTCTTTGCTGAGATACATGTTGTCTACTCACTATGCTCTTTTAAAAAGAAAATCATCCGAAAACTTGGAATCTATCGTTGGTTGTAGGCATATAACTTTCAACATCACTCACAACTAGTTGGGACAAACCAGTCAACCCACTGCAATTGATAATCACGAATCTTAGAGAGTGATTTTATAAATATTCATGCCGTGAGAGTATTTGTAATGTTATGACAAGTGGTGTGTTTGGGGAGGAAAAAAGGAATTTTGACATAATTTTGGTTAATTTGGTATACTGGTATTTGCATATTAACATTTTTTATTTCTTCAAATTTCATGTGGAAAAATGAAAATAAACAAAAAATCTATAACTTTGCCCTAGCCATTAAAAAAACAAGCAAAACAACAACATGTTAGTAGATCAAAGGAGAGAACTGCATTGTACAGCATTAAAAAAAAGGGGGGGATCCCTTAAAAAAAATAAATGGAATTAGCCTTAAATAAATAAAGTTAGCCTGGTATGACTTGTTCTATTTTGTCACAAGCCACCAGCACTTTAACCATTAGTTAAAAAATTTTTGAGTCAGAACCACATAAATCCTGTCTGTGGGTTATGTAATACTCCGATTATAATACCACGTAAGCAGTGAAGGCATCTTTCTTTTTCACTGCCGTTTCTCTAGCGCCTAGCACGGTGCCTGGCACCTAGTGAAATTACAACAAATGTTTCTTGAAAGATGAATGAAAAATCTGTCCCTGTTTTCTTTTTAAAAATAGGAGATCGTCATTTGCCAAATTTCAAATTTCCTGCATCATTTCCAATCTCTGTAATACTATTTTTTTAAAGATTTTTTAATTTATTCATTTGAGAGAGAGGGAGAGACAGAGAGAGCACAAGCAGGGGGAGAGGCAGAGGCAGAGGAAGAAGCAGACTCCCCACTGAGCTGGGAGCCCACTGTGGGCCTGAATCCCAGGACCTGGAGATCATGGCCTGAGTCAAAGGCAGACGCTTAACCATCAGAGCCATCCAGGCACCCCTATAATTCTATTTTTTAACATTTATACTATTTCAAGGGCATGCACACAAAAGTGTAGATAACAATATCAACATCCATAGGCTTACCATCAAGATTATGAAATAAAACATTACAGATATTTTTGAAATTGAATTAACTACTGTGTTGAATTTTTTTATCAAAATCATTTAGAAAATAGTCTTACTAGACATATAAACATATATAAGCATTATTTTGGTTGATTTGAATACTTTATAATTTTATATAATTGCTATCAAATTAATACAGCTCTCAAGCAACTTACTTTTGTTTTTTCCCTCTCAACATTGTATTTGTGAGATTTATCTGTGTTTATAAGATAGCTCTATTTTAGCGGTTTTTGCAGCTATCTGCTATTCCATTGTACGGGTATGCCAAACGTATTCATGCTTCTGCTTTGATAGGCTGGACTCCATTTTTCTGCTACTATAAACAATGCCAAAGAAACATTCTTGTTTATATATTCCGAGGGTAAATGTGTGAACGTTTGACTAGGCACTTTGAAGTTTACATTGCTAAATTACTCTCCAAAGAAATTGCACGAATCCATACTTCTATGAGCACGATACGAATGTCCCTACTCTCTTAAAAACTTGTGTAATCTTCAGATGGCTTAAAATGTACCAAATCATTTTTTATTTTCATTTGTCATTTTCAAATTTTTAATTTATTATTTAATTTAAAAGTCTTAAAAATATTTTTTGATAATAATGTATTATCAGATGTCGTTGCATATCCTTTCTCTTGTACTGTTGTTTGTCATTTCTATTTCTTATAGTGTCTTTGGATGTGCAGGAGCTTATAATTGTTAATGTAATCCAATTTATCTGTCTTTTATTTTATTCCTGGCGTTTTTTGCTTCCTGTTTACTCAGAGTCTTAAAAATATTTGTCCTGTCTTTTATCATAAGCATTTCAGTGTTTTACTTTATACAATTAAATATTTAATCTATTTTAAAGCTATATTCCCATGCAGTATGCGTTAGGAATAAAATTATATATTTTTTCCTATGGATGAGTAATTGCATCAAGATCATAACACTTTCTTTCCCTATTACTTACTAATCACACTTCTACCATTTGTAAATTTTGAAAATATGTATGTGTGTTTCTAGACTATCCTGTTTGTTTTCATTTGTCCCTATGACATATGCCTACAACAATGGTACATTGGCTTAATTAATATCTCTAATTAGGTCTTGATGGTAGTAGGGCAGGACTGCCAACTCTTGCTTGTCTTCCTTCTCAGATTTGTCTTGACCGTTCGTGGCTTTTCACTCTTTAACATTAATTGTGAAATTAGTTAATTAGGTTTCATGAAAAATCTTGTCGTAATTTTCATTAAAATTTCATTAAATTTATAGATTGATATTAGAAAAATTATTGGCTTTATGATACTGGGAATCCTCCATTTGCGATCTCTCTCCACTTACTGGGTATTCTTAAATGTTAGTCAATAAAGTATTTTCATTTTTCTCAAATAGGTCTTGAACATCTTTGCTGGATATTCTTATATACTTTATGCTGACTTTTTGCTAGTGTATATGTCTTTTAAAATAATTTGAAAGTTTTGTGTTTCTTTATGGTATGTAAAAATTATTTTTACATACTAATTTTATATTCAGATTATTGGCAGTAATGATTTTGTTCTTATATTTTTTTTGTTCATTCTCCTAGGTTTTCTGTATGTACAATCATTAAATCCTCAAATAAGTTTCCTCCCAGTCCTTAATATCATCATCATTATCATCTTTATCATGCTTCTCCCCCTTTTCATTTTAGTACGATGGATAAAATCTCTAATAAAACTTGAAATGAAATGGCTGTGATAGATGCCCAGTGAGCAAATTCTGCTCTGTACTCATACCTTCGTGTACTCTCCTCCCACACTGAATCTGGCCTAGTATTAGCTTATTTTAAGCTATAGGATATTGCAGAGATCGTGCTGAGTTCAAAAGCCTATAGGAAACCTTGCGGTTTCTGCTGTTTCCCTCTTGAGGTTCCTGAGTTACAATGTAAAGAAGCCTGAGCATTCCTACTGAAGAGGCCACATAGAGAGAAAGAGTCTAGGGAATGAAAGCCATTACAGGGAAAGAAGTCCTAGAGGAGAAAAGCCTACAGGTAGAGCGAGAGAGGACCCAACGAGCCCAGGTTAGGAACTGGGCATGTGACTGAGACCATCTTGAATTCTTCAGCCTGAACTAAAGCCATATCAGCAAGCCCAACAGAGACTTAATGGCTAGGCAAGTCCTCCCATCTGAGCCCAGTCAATTCACAGAATCACGAGAATTAGTAAATCATTGTTTTCATACAGCACAGTTTTGGGGGCAGTTTGTTTCACAGGAGTAGGTAAGTGTTAACAGTGGTAATGGTGAGATTCTTCTCTCCTAGTGACTTTAAAGGAAATGCTTCTCCTGTTTTACTTGAAGCATAATGTTTATGTAGTTTTTTGTCAGGTACCTTCTAACAGGTTAAGAAAGTTTCCATTTGACCATAGTTTTCAAATTTTCTTTTTTTTTTTTTTTAGATTCTTTCCCATATCTATTGCAATTCTGTTTTTTCTCTCATCTGTTAGCATAATTAGTTGGATTTTCAAATATAAAATAATCTTTGCATGTGTAAGATAAATCAAGTTGTATGATGTTTTTATGTACCTTGCTTCATTTTCTCTGACAGTATTTTATGTAGGATTATTATACCTATGCTCATGAATAAAATTCTTCTTTCCTCAGTTGTTTGTTTCTAGACTTGTATCAAGGTTTTATTGTCCTCATGCAATGATTGTTAATATGGGCATCCTTTGTTATCAATCTCTAATGCGTACCTGGAAATATGTTAGACTTACCACCCTTGCATATTCGATTCCAATTTTTAAATTCACAGGCCATCCAAGGCCCTCAGTCAAGTTTCTCCACATATCACTAAAACTTTAATACAGGGCTTTTTGTATACTAGAAAACATCTAAAACCATTTATTCTTTCATTTTCACTATTAAATAAGAATGCAATATCAGATGCAAATGACATTTGTAATGTATACATAGTGTATGTTCCATAATATAAATAATCAATGAAATAGTAGGTTAAAAATACGAATTTCAACTGGACCCGGGTTGGTACTATGCCAAATTTCCTGGTATAAGCAAACCATAGTGCCCAGGGAATATGTGGGAATATGTAGTGATTATGCAGTCTTTTAAAATAGCAGGAGATCAAAATACTATCCTAGGGAGGCAATCCAGTATAGACCGAAGCCACATTGCCTTCTATGGCCCCTGGTAGGGTGTAAATTCAACATGTTTCCTGGTATACAGATGTTGATTTTTTAATAGGGAGTTTTAACTCGGGTGGTAAATTTGGGCAAAAATTTGCAATACATCATTTTGAATATTCATATCATGAAAGGTTGTGTTTAATAAGTTTAAACTCGCATCATTTTTACATTTGGATATTTTAAATTTATTCCAATTTCTATTATTTTTTAAATCAGAGTTAAATGCTTTTTATACTTTGCAAATGTCTTTCTCCTTAAGTTATTTAAAAATCACGTGTACCTAAATGAAGTGCTTTATCGTTAAGAATGTGCTCTACATGACACCTAATTTTTGGTATTTCTTTGAAACTCATTTTATTGTTTGGTGCATGATAAATTTTTTGTAAAAATATCATGTAAGCTTGAAAAAATTGTGTAGTCTTAAATCTTGGTATGCATGGTTCTATATATGTATCATCAGACCAAATATATTAATAGATATGTTCAAATCTTTTATATTCTTATTATTTGTCTGCAGAATATTCCAATTACCAGAGGAGTTATGCAGATATTTTTTTTTAAAGATTTTATTTATTTATTTGACGGAGAGAGAGACAGCCAGCGAGAGAGGGAACACAAGCAGGAGGAGTGGGAGAGGAAGAAGCAGGCTCCTAGTAGAGAAGCCTGATGTGGGGCTCGATCCCAGAATGCTGGGATCACACCCTGAGCCGAAGGCAGATGCTTAATGACTGTGCCACCCAGGCGCCCCTATGCAGATATTTTTTAATTTCCCACTATGGTAGCAGAATTTCTAATTTCTCTAGATAGTCATATCAACTGTATTCTGAGATTTGTTCTTAGGTATATGCTGATTTTAAATTGTTATATTTTCCTGCTAAGTATTATTTTATTATTATGTAGAGACCATTTTTTATCTCCTAATTGTGCTTTCTATCTAAAAACATATTGTGCTTGCCATTAATACAGTCATGCCAGCTCTCTTCAGGCCAACATGTTCAGGGTATTTTAACATCTTTTTCCAAGTTTTGCATCTTACTCATTTTGCCATTCGATCCTCTTTATTGGTCATAATTAGGGTCTAAATAGTTTCCCTTGGGTAATTCCTCCTCTCTCTGGGAGTTTTAATTTTCAGCAAAGCTAATATAGAACTTGTAAGACACTCTGTTTTGAGTCAAATGATTCTTTCAACATACTACTAAGTCTTACTTCTGAGGAGGTTTCTTATTCCCCATTTGGTGGCCCTAATCTTCATTTTACTCCAAACTCCAACACTAACCCTGTGATCCAACCTCTAACCCCATAGCAAAATCTCACTGGGGCAATCATTGCTCTTTTATTTTTTTTACTTAAGATTTTATTTATCTGTCAGAGAGAGAGAGAAAGAGAGCACAAGCTGGGAGGGACAGGCAGAGGGAGAAGCAGGCTTCCTGCGGAGCAAGGAGCCCAATGCAGGGCTCCATCCTAGGACCCTGGGATCATGACCTGAGCTGAAGGCAGATGTTTGACCAACTGAGCCACGCAGGTGTCCCAACCATCTCCTAGATGTTCTTCAGTAATCTTTATCTCTTAAGATATTTGTTTTCTAGGTCTCTGTGTCCCTCTAACACCGCACTCCCCTCTTTGTAGAACTCTGCAAAGTCTACACATAGATTTTAATTTTTTTTCTTAAAATCTTAAATTCATATCACTTGGGACCTGCACAATAATATATATTTGCGTTTGAGGTTATAAGTGTAATTAATGATTTCTTGTCCAGTTGTTTTCTCAGATGACTTGCTGGCACCTCCCACAGTGTTTTCCTTCTTTGAGTATCTTAGCTACTTGTTTTCCTTGGGAAATTGATTTACATATTTATCTGAATGTTTTTCTCCTCCCTCATCACATTTAGTTTCAATTCCTCTTGATTAGTTTATCTAGCCTCTGGGCAAACACATTCTCCAAGGAAAAAACCAAGCTTGACAAAGCTTAGAAAATAAGATGAAAATAGGGAAGGCATCCTAGGTAAAAAGGATGGTGCAGAGCTAGAAACATAAATATGTGACTGGGGGACATTATGTGCATAATGGTAGGATTTCTGAAAGATAACAGAGAAAGCTTAGGTAGAAATGGTAGGGATAGGTTACAAAAATAGCCTTGAATTTCAACTTGAGAAGTTTAGACTTAGTGTACAGATTTTAAAATTTCATCTGAAGTTGAGTGGTATTGCTCAAAATGACATCTAATAGATGACTGTAGAAATGGCATGCAGAAGACAGAGGAGGTAGAAATCAGACACACAGGTTTGCATTAAAAAATCTGCACTGCTCTTCCAGAGAAAATGAATAGGAAGTGAGAAATGGAAGGGATAATGAGGAAACCCATAGGAAGTTACATGGGAAAAGAATTCGGGGGATAAAGGATGAATTTATTTGTGTTACACATGGTGAATTAGAGGCACATTCAAGTGTTCCTGAATGAGAAGTCTGTTAAGCAGAGGTGGTTTATACCACATAGAATTTGAGAAACACACTCCGGGTTTTCTGTATTAGGAGCACAGATGTGTGATCGTCTCGGAAGGGTGCTATATCACAGCATTTTCAGTTGTAAGTGATGGAAACCTAACACAAATCAGTTTAAGCAATAAAAAAGATTTACTGGAAGGGCACTGGAATAACTCACAACATAAAGGAGCAACCTCAGAACTTGGGCACTTCTGGGGGCGGGGGTTAAGGAGTGAGAACTGGAGCTTGGCCTCAATCAGAAATTTTCTTCTCTCTCTCTCTCTCTCTCTCCCATCTCTCTTTGCTTGTCTCTCTTTGATTCTCTTTCCATCTATGATAGACAAGTTTTTTTTTCCCTGTTGTAAAAATAGTGATTAGTGGACAACATTGGAAGCACATTATTAGAGAATTTTTCTAAAGAGGAAGGGTTAGCCTACTGGCAAAGGGCAAAATCTGATTGATTTTGTTTGGGTCATGAATCCATTCCTGGACCATTACTGTGGTCAGGGGCAAGTGAGGATGATTAACATCTAACTCTGTGGACAGGAAGGTGAAATGTATCACTACGCAAGGTGATGGAAGAGAATATGATGTCTACTGAGAAGAAACCCCACAGATGGCTCCACTTGCACCTTCCAATTTTATGTTGTAATAATGATTAAAACATATAGTTACAATAGTATCACTGCACAGCTTGTTAATCCCAATGCATGCTACCCTAGTCCCCTGGCAACATCATCAATAATGCTTAAAAGAAAGTACAATGAAAAACTGATGGACTGACACAGAAGTAGAAAAAATTTAAATGAAATGGCTACATACTGTGTCTTAGAGCAAATCTCTATGCCTCTTAAGCAAGTAAGGATATCATCAAAGGCATTGTCTTTCTTTGAAATAATTAGGATCAAACATGATGAGACATCAAAGAAGAGATTTCAGGATGAGCAAAAGAAAGTCGGCTTCAGGAAGAAAATTGCTTGTTATACAGCATTAGAGGAGGGTGAAGTCAAAAGCATGAAAACAGTAATCCATCAACCTATGATAGCTTGACTCTGAACAAGTCAGAAAGCCAATGATCTAAGTTGGGCTCATCTGTAACGAAAGCCATGGGGCTGTTGAGTCACCATTATGTCAGGGTGTAAGATGTTTGAGTTCATGGAGGTCCTGCGGAAGTTGTTTCGTCAAGATGCTGAACAGCATCTCAGTTCTGCATGAGGTTTGACGACTTGGCAGTTGGGACTGCTTCCTTTAGTTCTTACTTGCCCACATGTCCTGAGGATAGATCCCCAATTACAAAATGATCTCCCTGTATCTCTGTTCCTTAAAACCCCAAGAACCCTCATTTTGCATGTTATCTTTTAGGCAAATCTTTTGTTTAAGGACAATGGGTTTTTAATGAAATCTATGAATTTTGCAGTGCTGTGTTCTTGATTAATGCGTGGGTGTTTTTGCATATTGTTGAGATTTGAACAGCAGATATTTAGAGCACACAGACCTTGAGATCAAACAGACCTGGCTTTCAATCCTGAAAGAGCTCTGTGCCCTCCAATGGGTTTTCCATGCTTGAATTTTAGCATTTTTAAGTGGAAATGATAGTAGTGCTCCTAATAGAGCCGTTTCCAAGCTTAAATAAGATGTAATGTCTTCAGCAGGATTATTCTCACGTAGTGCTCAAAAGTGTTAGCTATTAATTATCATTTGACTATTACCTCATATGAACTTATTGCTCTGTAGTTAATAAAATTAACTTTTGCAAATACTAATGTCCTTGTATATATTTGAGCAGGTGATTCAGGTAATTGCCATATTATGCTAAAACACTTTTATGATACTCTGGTAGGTCAGGAAAAAAAATAAAACAACATGAGAAAAGAATGGGTATTTGCTAAGTCCCTTGACTACTCGAAACACACAGAAATGATCGTTGGATTATCCCTTCTAGTAGGTGGTATCATTACATTTTACATAATTTGTTGTGGTTCTTCAAACAATCTAGGGTTTGGGGAGCCTAAGAAACAAAAGTAAATTCCCTACCTGAGTTCTGAACACCGGAGATACAAGACAAAAGAGGAAAGCAGCGTTACTGATAACACTGACATTGCAGATGGTGGCTCATAGCTGAAGGAAGGCGGACTATTTAATACAGACCCAGAGAATTCGATAGACTTAGCCACAGGTGACCCTGGCTTTGGGGCCAGGCCTTCATGCTTAGGGTGTGAGGATACAGAAGCAAAACAAATACGTATATCCTGGAAACACCTGGCTCCAAGGAGAAAGGAGAAGTGACTGAAATCCCCAGGTTTTCATTGCAAAATAACCAATAATTTTAAGCTATTATTTTCACCTTGGGGGAAGTAAGTGATGGGACAGAGAAAGGCTAGAAATGTTACCCGGTTGGAGTCCCGTCCATGAGAAAAGGAACACCAGAAGAACAGAAAATACCCCCCCCTCAAGCCTCTCCCAAATAAAACATATTTATTTACTCTATTTTAATTAGTCTTATATTTTTTTTATAAATCCTACATCTGTCTTGTATTATTGACATGAGTAATTGCCAGAATATTTCATATTATTATTTTTTAGACAAGCCTGAAAGACTAAGTCTAACAAAAGATTAATTTCTTTTTCATCTCTTCAAAATATGCATAATTCACTATGTAGGTCATGAGTGGAAAAGTAGATCATTGTTTCGAAAGGAAAAAAAAAAGGATAGTGGTGTTACTAGCAGAATAGAAGAACTGCTTTTGCCATGTAGACTTGGAAATGTAAAGAAAAGAGCATCCAAGCCTAATGGCCTGGGGACTATGCATTATGAAGGGGAGGGCAAGCCCATGGGTGAGCAGATCAGACTGCACTCCAGGGTTCTGTTGTGCTCCTGCATGGGGGTATCAGAAGATAAGCTCAACCTAGATTATACGTAGTAAAATACAGCTGGGGGAGTTGGAGATATTCCCAGTTTTGAATTTTTCTTCCTCTGGAAAATTCATTTAAATGTGAGAGATTTGGGACCAGCTTTTTCTTACTAAAGCTGCCCAAATAGCCCTTTCCTCTAAGGCCAAGACTCAACCAGGTGATGGATACTCACAGATTTCTGAATGGGTAACAGTTTGTACACAAATGTGGTGTGGAAATTTATGAGAGACCCATTGAGAGGTAATGTTTTAGTACAGTGTGGTGTCCACAATGCCAAGTGACTACCAACTATAGATTGCCTCTTTGTGATAGTTTTAGATTGGGTGAAGCTCGGTGCTTCTTCCACCTAACCAACACTGTCTTTTTAATAACTTGTGAAAAATGTGAGTAGATGGTGAGATCATCGCTGAAGGAAGCCTGGCTTCAGTGGAATAACCTCAGTGATTGGTGTTTCCATTTCAGACGTTGTTGGAATTGTTAATAGGTGAGCCCGCGCGTGGGTGGTTAATACTGTAATCGCACCCGACCGTCATGGCTTAAGCTTCATTCCCTTCCAGTGTATTCAAATCAGAATGTTGAATTCATGAAGAGGAAATTGAAAAAGTTCTAAAGGGTGGAATACGTGAATTAAAATCTAAATTAATGTCCTGCAGGATATAAGACGGTGTGGAGTTGTATGCGGTGAAGATTTTATTTTAAAAATTTTTTTCAATGACAGGAAAACTGTTAGGTAATTGCCGTATTCTAACAGAATGATATTGGTACAATCTGCTTCCCAGAAATCATCTGGTACTTATTATAGAGGAAGGGATGGACACTCTAGAAAGAGAATTAGAAGAAAAGGTTTGAATGTCACTTTTTAAAACAAAACAAAGTGATTCTCACCTGTATTTTGCTTTGCTGATGGATTGAGGATTCTAGTTCTTTGGTGTGACTCATGGTCTTTATTTTAGAAATGTACTGTTTAGACATAGATGAGATGCTGGGAATTTTCTTGGAGGAGCTATTCCTAACAAGTGCATAGATATTAAGAATTATTGTATGTTTTCCTCAATAACTTTAATTTTGATGATGTTAGATATTTCTTAAAAGATTTTGCCCTCCAATAAGATCCAATAAGCTTTTCTTAATTAGTTAAAGTGTGGTACAGAAACGGGTTTCTCAAGAACCTCAAGGGTGGGGGGGTGCCTGGCTGGGTCAGTCAGTTAAGTGTCTGCCTTCGGCTCAGGTCATGATCCCAGAGTCCTGGGATCGAGTCCCACACTGGGCTCCCTGCTCCACAGGGGGTGGGGGGTTGTGGGGTGGTGGTGGGGGGTGTCTGCTTCTCCCTCTCCCTCTACCCCTCCCCCCTGCTCATTCTGTCTCTCTCTCTCTCTCTCAAATAAATAAATAAATAAATTTTTAAAAAATAAAAATAAAGAGAAATTACAAAATGGAACCTGCTCTACATCAGTTCTAGTTCACGTGAAAGAATATTAGATATTAGTCCCCTATGTAACAGTTGTTTAATCTGGAATACTTAGGGTTATTTCAGTGTTTCGAGAATTTAAAATTCCTAGCTTCTAAAATATCAGTCTTCAGGCACACCAGGTTGTATTGAAATAAATGAGGTTACTAGGCTGATTAGTAATGCATGAGACTTGCCTCTTGATGTATGTGAAGCATTCTCCCTGGTATAACTTCTCTGTAGAAGTTGCTAGATATTTAGCACTAGACCTCCATTCTTTAAAGTTGAGAAGTCTTTAGTTTGGAGGAAAAAAATCACAACATTCTTTGCCACATTGTTGTGTCTCTCTTGTCTGCCAGATGAGGCAATTCCACTAAGAGGATACTGCTTTAGATTCTTGTTTTATTTCCTCAATCTTCCAAGAGTAGCGACTTTTAATAAGCCCAAATAGAAGGCTGAGATAGAAGGGTGGGTCATCAGCTTGAACTTGGTATATACTCCTTCCTTCATTCATTCATCAAGCAGTCTTGAGTTCTGTTTTATCTTGTTTTTTTAAGAAAGAGCAAGAAAGAGACAGAGTCAAAAAACCACAGCCCTATTATTAATAGGTTGAAATAGAAAATGTGTTTCAGGTATGTGTCTACCATCGGGCCTCCTCAATGTTTTCCTTCGGAATAAAATCCATACACTCAGAATGCGGCATCTTCCCTTGGCAAAGGCAGAGCCTGCTTTCGGAAAGCAGGGAAAGTGTGTATCTTGAGGCAACACTGCTAGAAAGAACTATCAGGGCAGGGACTGACAGGCTTAGGTTCTTCCCCCTAATGAACCAATTAGATATGTCACTCTCGTCCTTGCCAAGGAGAGTACTCCATGTGCTTCCAAGTTTTTCTCTCCTAGTTGTGCACATCCTCTTCATTTGTCTGAAAAGTACGGGGTAGAGAACTGACTTCAACTCCTCATTTCTCTCCTCTTCACAAGTATTTGTTCCAAGCCGGCAATTTGCTAGGTGTCGTGAGATATGCACAGGTAGGAAATGCAGATTCCTTGCCCCTAAAGCAATCTGGTATAGAAGGGAACTTGATACCCAAAGTGCACAACTCAGATGATACTTTCTTAGAACATCCTTCCTTGAATACTCTGAAGTTGTTTCCCTCCTGTCTTAGACACTGAGTTACACTGTCAGGTTCTATTGTCAATCAGAGCACTTAGGAAATCATCATCTCTCTTTGTCCACTTAGGTATTTCCTGTCTTCTTCCTCTACATGGAAAGTCTCGGGGGGGTGCCTGGGGGCTTAGTTGGTTGGGCGGCTGCCTTTGGCTTGGGTCATGATCCTGGGGTCCTGGGATCGAGTTCCGTGTCGGGCTTCTGGCTCAGTGGGGAGCCTGCTTCTCCCTCTGCTGCTACACCCTGCTTCTGCTCTTTCCTCTCTGTCAAATGAAATTAAGGTAGGTAGATAGGTAGGTAGGTAGGTAGGTAGGTAGGTAGGAAGGAAGGAAGGAAGGAAGGAAGGAAGGAAGGAAGGAAGGAAGAAAAAGAAAGAAAGTCAGTCTTTGGGGTTAGGTGGTGTTTCTTTCCCTGTATACTACTTTATGCTCAGCACACAGAATTCCTATGAACCAAGATGTTATCAATAAATATTGTTGGATGAATGAATGAGTACTTGAAGGGGCCATCTATTTACAGAACTAACCGGTATAAATCTTACACCTTGATTAACTTGGTAGCAGTAAGTTAATCTTTGATACATCCTTATGGATAATATGAGTCCTTTGAGTAAATATCATATATGGTTCATTTTGTTTTCAAATAAGGATGTTGAAGTAAACAAAAGGGTGAAAAAAATAACGTATTTCTCTCGTTCTCACTCTTTTATAATTTCTCCGTTTTTGTCTGTCAGACCCTTGCTTTCGGCAGAGGTAGCTCCTAGTGTATATATAGAACCGATGGGTCGATGGCTGTATCAAGTACCCGGATAGAGAAAAAGCCAACCAATGGGCTGCTTTCTCAATGATGCCATGCAGCCAATGAGGAGAACGGTTGCTCCAGGGGCCACATCCCCTTGATTCATCAGAATACTCCTGCTGGTCTGTGCCCTTGCTGTGCCCATCCTCTGACAAAGGTACCAGAGAACGGATAAAAATCAAGGAAAACAGGAATAACAAACAGAAAGGTTGGGCGGAACTTTTGACCCCATGTTTCATCTCTTGCAACAATTGTGAAAAACTTGATACCTTTTAATTGAGCTTTTAGGCCTGTGGTATGTATCTGTGAGCGCCCGAACTCCTATGACAGTAAGGCCATATCCATGTGAAGAAAACATAGATTTGAAAAAACGGAGTAATCTAGCATTTTCTGCTATTTTTTTAGTCATTTTGAATCTTACAATGAGCATTCATTTGAGAGTCCAAACACCTGCACTAATCCTCAGTAGGTCAGCTCACAATCATATCCATTTTCTGTTGCTGTTTCCACTGACAAATTGAAGACAACTGTGATTCTGAAGCTACAAGTAAAAATCATTTGAAACTAAACTTTCATCAGGAAAGACCTTCTCATATGCGCAAAATGGAACATTTCTGTTTGAACAAAGCATATTTTTAGGAAACATAAATAGTAGTCATCTTAAAACATTTTCTAATGCCTTAAGTTTTTAGATTTTTTTTTTTTTTTTTGGCCACTATATCTCAAGATTATTGACTAAAGGTTATTGGGTAACTGATGTTTGTTCTAAATTCTCAAAAATAATGTTTGTGCTCTATCAAAATGTTGAGCTATCCTAACATATCATGATGTGAATTCACATATCTCAGAAAAAAAATACTATATATATAGTTATATGTATGATCTATAATATAGATATTGGTAAGGAAGAATTAAGGAAGATGAGTGTTGGAAGGAAAAGAAATAAATTTTAATGGAAGATGCTTGAAGAGTTTTGAATTTGATTTCCAGTGTAAAGATCACTAAAACATTTATTCTTGATATACAAGAAACAAGAATTCCACATGGAAATTTAAATGTTGCAAAAGCAATAAAGGGTAATACAAACAAAAAAATAAGAAATGTGTTTTTGGCCAATGCAATTTTATAAACCAGTGCTAGAATTAGAAGGGTTTATATTTGGGCATTATGTAGTATTTCACCCTTTGCCATTTTTCTATAATAAAAAGGAGGATGACAAAGCATGGTTTCAAAAGAGAATGAATTTATTTCATTCATAGAACTCAATTACAAAATGTTTGCTAAATCCAAGTACACAGAGAGCTAAAGTCTGCTTTTAGTTGTTTGTATTCAGTATCCATGATAATCTTTGAAATCAATGGGAATTGTGATTCTTAAGCAAGAAAGGTTTGCTGGGAAATGCAGTTTAGATGAGAGTCTAGAAATCGATATGCTAGCATTAAATCAGTCTCATCCTTCTTTCCTTAGATTATCTGTTTTCTCTTTACCTGAACTTGTGGTTTTCCCCTTCACTATGATCTCATTGTCTTTGCACTTTCTCTTCTTTGAGAAAACAATATTATTATTAGAAGAAACATTGCTATGCACACGGAGCAAGCATTTCTGATTCAATTATGCAAGCTTTAGAATGTCAGCCTGCTCTGGGCTCTAAAATTGCATTTGCTTCACTGCGTTCTTTCTCTTTCACAAAAGCCCTTGTGCCAACATCCAGCCCCAAGATGGAAGTTTTGAAAGAGCTAATCAGGAATCATCATGGTTGGAGGAGTTTAGAATAGATGGATGAAAACATATAGCAGCACCTCGTGTTATTATAGAACTCAGGAAGTGGTCTTGGAGTATCGGATTTGACGTCTGATTCCTACGTTGACTGGTAACAAAACAGTCATTAGAGCTAGAGGGTAGAAAAAGCAAAAAAAGTTTTGCCCATAAAATCTTGACAACTTCAGAGAAGAAGCTGCATTTCCTTTAGTATTCATGGGAAGGAATTCTGACTTGCTCTAAGACTGCTTGTTATTTTACAGTTCATTAATCACTGAGTGTAAAGGGCTCTGGAGGAGCAGAGCGAAGCTGGGGTCAGCCAGCCAGCAGACAGCCCATAATAATGACAGTGTGGCAGAGGTCTTCAGCCATGGGCAGCCAGCCCAGGCTCGGGAACTGTTAGGATTAGTCACCATAACCAGTCTGGCTTGACGTGCTCTCTACTTTCAAAGAAAACATTGCTTTAACTTTCAAGTCTCCCGATGTAATTATTCAATGCAAATAGCATATTTTTCTAAATCTCTCAAAGTCATAAAAGCTGAGAGGGATTGAAGAGATAATGAGTAAATCAGAATGTACAATAATGTTCCCTTTCCTTAAATAATTGCCAGTTGATCTGCAAAAACATTGCAAATTTGGCAGAATAATTATCACTCGTTCCATATTAAATATACAGTTATTGTACCACAGGTATGTTTTTTCAGTTGTCCTCCAATTCTTTCTTCTTTCTCTTACTCCCTCCCTAAACTCAATCTGCAGACCTCGGCAATAAATATTATAAAAACTTGATTTATAGAGCTCTTATGGTCAAAAACCCTGGGCGAAATGCAGGGCACTGAAATGCGCTGTAACTTGATCAATATAATAGCCGAGTATTGTTTAAAAACAATAGAAAAATATCTAGCACTTTCTTTGTAAAAGCCTTGTAAGAAACACATTTCTTCTTTCAGATAAAAATTATTTATAAATACCAGGAAAGTGCCCAGAATTGAAAGCCTTTCAAATAATAACAGACATTTTTCTGATATAGGACAGTTTTATTTAAAGGCTTTAGTGTTAGTTTTTATGTTATAAAATTTTGCCATCAATAATTTCTATTGTTTTGTGTCCTTACATAAAAAGCAGTATAATACATTGATAGAAAAGTCAGTATTACACGTATTTGAGATTTTAATTGAGAAAGTATTTTCTTTCATTTAGCACCTAGTATCAAGCTTAATTTTGCATTTCATTATTAGAAGTTTTGCTGAAGAAAATGGATTATTCAAAGTGAATTGTCAAGAAGATGTTTTAAAATGTTTAAATGTTTTATATCTAAAATATAATGAATATTGTGTTTGGACAAAAAAAAATATAGGAAGAACAAATTTACTTATGATTAATTGAATGCACCTGGGTGGCCCAGTTGGTTAAGCCCCTGACTTTTGGTTTTGGCTCAGGTCATGGTCTCTGGGTCATGAGCTCAAGCACCAGGTAGGGCTCCGCCCTCAGCATGGGTCTGAGATTGCTTCCTCTTCTTCTCCCTTTACTCCTCCCCCGACACATGCGTGCTCTTTCTCAGATAAATAAATGAATGACTCCTCCCCCCATGCATGCATGCTCTTTCTCAAATAAATGAATGAATAATTGAATTCCTAATTATAAACCTTTTAAAATGTATTTTAAGTATCTGTAATGGGCAATGTTAACCTTTTGCAGTCATTCATTATGCTTGAAAGATATAATTTTTTGATAAATGATAACATAGCATCCCTCTTTGGATTAATTTTTATCCTCATTGAGCATGCAATAAGTCTATTGAGAGCCACATTTAAAACTTATTTTGATGTTTATCTGCCCTAAAGGAATTAGTTTAACTATGACAACAATAGGATAGACCATCTTGTCTTTGCTTCCTTTTTTTTTTTTTTTAGATGTTCTAACTTTTATTCCTTCCATTTTAGAATAATGCTCTGTATTAGTCAGCTTAGCCTAGGTTAATAACAAAGAACTTGCGTATCTCAGAGGCTTACAACAATAAATATCTATTTTTTCCTTTTATCACATTTCATGTTATCTTCAGTTTGGCTGTGACTCTATTTCACATCTTCAATCCAGGACCAAGTTAGAAAAACAGACCTTGACCTCTTGGTACATGATGTTAGATAAAACATGTGACAGACAAAAACAGAAATGAGAAATGGCAGAGCCTCGTGAACGATCGTAATATTTTGCTCAAAAATGCTATGTGTCAGTTTCACTTACATTGAAAGCAAATCAAATGGCCTGATGTGGGGTAGAGAGCATCTTTTTTTTCTTTTTTAATTGAACTACAGCTGGCATATAATATTAGTTTCGGGTGTACAGTATAGTGATTAGACAATTATGTATATTACAAAATGCTCACCACGATAAGTGTAGTTACCCTCCCATCACCATACAAAGCGATTACAATATTATTATGTTCCTTGTACTGTACTTTTCATCCCCATGACTTACTTATTTTATTGGTCTTTGCTTTCTAATTATATAATACTCTACAGATTCTGGTGGACTCCGTCTTAGGCAACATCAAGCCTCCAAATCTTATATCTGCCAGAACTCTGATCACCCTCAAAGGCACATGGATCTGATAGAAGGGAATTTGTGAACTTCAAAATTTGAAGCTTTATAGATACAATGAGGGTCTTAGTAAACCAAGCGAGATACAGATTTACTTAGGAGATGAAAATTACAGAGACCATAAAGTAACACCTAGACCCACCCTCAGCAAAGCCAGTTGATAGAATCAAGCTGCTTCCAGATAAGATCACCTCGTTTAGTAGAACTCTTGATTGGAAGAGTTTTGATTTTTTTTTTTTCCCTGAGCTACCCTTTGCTTCTCCTCTATTTCCCTGACAACTATTTCAACTGTTTGCTGACATCCTAGCTAATGCTTATATAATGGACTATAGCAAATGTTGGTGTCTTCCAATTTCTACTTAGAGCAATATAAAAACCCAGCAGATAAATTATGGGTGAGGGAGACATTACATTTGTAAAAAGGTTTCACCACAGGACTTCTTAAATATTGTACTTCGCTAATGCAATTGAAATAATTCAATTAACTTTAAAAAAGACTTTCAGAAAGATAACCATATTTAGTTTTAGTTAATTCTTGTCACGTAGCTATTAGCACAGTGGTGATGTTTTGAAATGCCACTAAAACTGAAAGAGCTTTCCAAATCCTCTCAATGTTTATAATTTGTCAGAATTAGAAATTTCATGGAATTACTCAAAAATATTTATGGACTACTTACTGCATAGGCCCTGGCAGAATGAAAACATATATATATAGATACATACATACACACACACTGACATTAACATTCAGCTTCTTGTAAAGATATATATTTACTTTAATTTCATTTTTGAAAATAAGTATGAAAAATCCTTGAAAATCCACAGAACTGGGGATTTGTAAATGTGAAAATTTTTCAAGAAAAGTACAATGGGGATTTTAGGTATCTTAAGAAGAATAAATTAATGTTGATTTTTGGCAAAAAGTTTAGAGTAGATTATTAAATGTGTGTTTCTTATCAGTTAAGATTGTGTTTAACTGCAAGTAACAAAAATTGGACTACTAACAGCATTTTGTTTATTTTTGCAACAAGAAGTCTCAGTCTAGACGTTTATGGTGACTCAATGATGCCAAGTGATCTGGCTCCTTTTTTTTTTTTTTTAAGATTTTATTTATTTATTTGAGAGAGTGGGAGACAGAGAGCACAAGCAGGGGGAGTGGGAGAAGCAGGCTCCCAGCTGAGCAGGGAGTCCGACTAGGGGCTCACTCTGAGGACCCCGGGATCATGACCTGAGTGGAAGGCAGATGCTTAACTGACTGAGCCACCCAGATGCCACCGTCTCCTTCTGTCTCTCATCATTTGTAGTTTTCTTCCTCAGATTCCTTGGATTGCTACTCTACTAGGGCATGATGTCTACAAAAGATGTTTGTCAGCCAGGTGGGTCCCCTTTTATTCAATAACAAAAGCAGAAATAATCATCTGCTTGCATCTCAATAGCCAGGACAACATCACGAAAACACCTTCCGGATACAGGTTACTGTTTCTCAGCTAGTGATCACAATTGACCATTTCTAAATCTTTGCTGAGCTTCAGCCAAACTATAGTCAGGCTTCTCTCTTCTCCAGAGAATGTCAGCTTGCCCCTGTGCAAGCACTAAAACGCAGAACACTCCCGCCATCAGCTTAGGCTAAGTAGCTGACCAAGGCAACACATTCTCTGTCAAACCACGAAAGACGCAGTCTGCTCCTCTGTGTTCTTTGGCTAACTTTTACTACTTACTGCTTAGCCCTCCCTCTACAAGAAAACCTTTTTCTGTTTGATTTTGAGATGCTTCTAGATTTCTGAGATCAGTGAGTTCTTTTTAATGCTATAGTCTCTCTTCTAAATAAAGAAGTCTCTCCTTATCTAATCTGGATTTGCTTTTTATGACACTTTGCTTTCTGGGTTGGGTGAGTAAGGAGAAAGGGAGGTGGTAATGTTGGGTATTCAACTGGCCATGTGAAGTATCTGCCGAAGTTTCTTTCCTTTTTTTTAAGTGATTTTATTTCTTTATTTGTCAGAGAGAGAGAGAAAGAGAGTACAAGCAGGGGGAGCGGAAGGCGAAGGGAGAAGCGGGTTCCCAGCTGAGCCCGGGATCATGACCTGAGCCAAAGGCAGACACTTAAACAACTGAGCCACCCAGGTGTCCCTCTGCTGAAGTGTGTAAGCACTTAGCAGTGTTTCAGCAGAAGCTGGCCTATTTGCCACCATTGTTACGTAAAGAAATCATTTATTCATTGGAAAGAGGCTTGATCCAGACGATCGGAATGTTCCCCTCCAAATCCAGCTGAGTACTATGCTAAGCATGGTTTACACAAACCCACAAATCAGCTTTTGGGCAGAGATCATACCTAATTTTAATCAATTGGGAAAACATGGAGAAACAATAAAATTTAAATTGGATTTTAATCATGTGTAGAATTTATTTTTTTTTAATTTTTTAATTTTTTAAAAAGATTTTATTTATTTATTTGACAGAGATAGAGACAGCCAGCAAGAAAGGGAACAAGCAGGGGGAGTGGGAGAGGAAGAAGCAGACTCATAGTGGAGGAGCCTGATGTGGGGCTCGATCCCACAACGCCGGGATCACGCCCTGAGCCGAAGGCAGATGGTTAACCGCTGTGCCACCCAGGCGCCCCCCAATCATGTGTAGAATTTAAATAGTTGACACAATAGCAGTACATATTTGGGCAGGAAAATATTCAGGATTTATAATTCATTGCCATGAAGATGTCTGGATCTTCTATTTAACTATCAATGATTTCCCAAGCTCCCAGCTCTCATGAGGAGAACAACTAAATTCAAGGTTCCCATACATGCCAATATTTGACCCCACTATATATATTTTTTGGTTTAAAAAAATTGCTATTATTCCCATGTTAGTTTAGTCTAGTCTTGGTGAGAAGATAAAACTAATATGTGATTTTCTCTCCTCTTGGTTCAAGGAAGCAATGTGATAAAACTGTATCTTGAGCTCATCGGAAGTAATTTAAATCATCCAAAAGTGTCAAATATCTAATAATCGGAACTAGGATGAGAAAAATATCCTTCACTAATTCTCCTAGAAAAAATAATCCTGTTTTATAGATATGCTGAAAGGTGTTAATACAACTTTCAGACAGAAGATATGTATGATTTAGTGTCTTTGCAGAAATGAATGTAGTACTTATGAATAAAATCGATACTTAAAAAAAATACATTGGAAAAAACTTGAAAAATATTATTTTCCTCAAAACTTACCTCAATTTGCTTCATCAACACTTTTCAGTCACATTAACTTGTTCGATAGCTTCCTGAATGAGTGAAGAGTATCACAATTTTATCATATGCTTATCTTGAGACTCAATATAGACATAATCATTTTAATGAAAACAGGGGTAGAAAATCACTCTAGTAGTTTTTCTTTCAGATTTTAATCTTATCATACTACTTTTAATGTACTTTTGAATAGACTTTCATATTTCCTGGTTTCAGCAAATATTTTTAGGTGGACACTCTGTGGAACATTTCTGCCTTGGTTCTAGGAATAAAATACTTGGGTCAAACTTATAAAAAGCATTGGTAGGAAATTTATGTTATTAATTCATGTAGTAGAATATATTTTTCTCCTCAGAAACATCAAACTCCTTTTATTGATTTGTTTTTGTTTTGAAAAGTTAAAAAAAATGCAGGAAGGTACAATAAGTAATATAATAAATATCAGTGTGCCCGCCACCCAAAATGGGCCAAGATGGACCTGTTCTGCTTTCTGTATAAATATGAATCTGATCGATCTCTCCACTTATCCACCTTTGTGTACTTCAATATTTTATATTTTTTTCTTTGAATGTCTCACACAAGTTTCATTAAATTTACTCCTAAAAGCTACTAACGGTAGATATAATTTGCTTGCTACTGTGAATGCTTATGTCCTGCATAGCATTTTCTTTTTTTTTTTTTTTTTAAGATTTTATTTATTTATTTGACAGAGATAGAGACAGCCAGCAAAGGAGGGAACACAAGCAGGGGGAGTGGGAGAGGAAGAAGCAGGCTCATAGCGGAGGAGCCTGATGTGGGGCTCGATCCCATAACGCCAGGATCACGCCCTGAGCCGAAGGCAGACGCTTAACCGCTGTGCCACCCAGGCGCCCCTGCATAGCATTTTCTAATTCATCATTGCTTATTATAAGAATTCTAATGGTTTTAATATGTTGATTTTGTACCCAGAGAACTTACTAAACTCTCTATTTGATAAAAAGCTGTCTACGATTGTCTTGGATGTTCTATGTAAATAACACCTATTTTGTGACTTCTTTTTAAATTTGTATGCTTCATATTTATTTTTCTTGAGTTATAATACTGGTCAGGACATCCCATGCAATGTTCAATAACTGAATGATAATAAAATGCTTGTTGTTGCTTTTTTTAAGATTTTATTTATTTATCTGACAGAGAGTGAGACAGTGAGAAAGGGAACACAAACAAGGGGAGTGTGAAAGGGAGAAGCAGGCCTCCCGCTGAGCAGGGAGCCCGATGCGGGACTCGATCCCAGGACCCTGGAATCATGACCTGAGCTGAAGGCAGATGCTTAATGGCTGAGCCACCCGGCGTCCCTAAAATGCTTGTTTTATTTCTCACACCAGTAGGAAAGATTCTTACATTTTACTTTTAGAAATAATATTCCTATAGATTTTGGTAGCACTTTATCAGGTAAGGATGTTCCCATTGACTCCTAAATTGCTTTTTAAATAAACGGGTGCTGTATTTTTCAAACGATATTTTTCTGCACCTATTTTCTTCTCCATCATATGATCTTTGAGTTAATAGATCCGTGTTTTATATTGAATTGGTAATTTTTAAAAAATGCATTGTACCAACCTTGCATTCTTGGAATAAACATTTTTGGTATTTTTGACTTCTTTTTAAATACTATACTGGGTTGAATTTGATTTCTGTTTTCTTTTTATTTCTTCATGTTTTTTGAAAGGTGAGGTTTAACTATAATTTAATTTTTATACCATTGCCTAATTCCCGTATATTCTGTATTAGACTCATAAAATGAGTAAGGTAATGTTCCATAATTCTTTTTGTTTCTAAAATAATTTGGTAGTATAAGGATTACTAATAACTTTGCGTTATTTTTTTTTAAAGATTTTATTTATTTGAGAGAGAGAGAGAGAGCATGAGCAGGTGGGAAGGGCAGAGGGAGAGGGAGAAGCAGACTCCCTGCTGACCAGGGAGCCCGAAGCTGGGCTCGATCCCAGGATCCTGGGATCGATCCCAGGATCCTGGGATCATGACCTGAACTAAAAGCGGATGCTTAACTCACTGAGCCACCCAGGCCCCCATGGGTTCTAATAATTTTAACATCTAGTTAAACTTATGGGTGTAATGATCTGAATCTACTGCCTATTTTGGAGAAAGGCTTTTGGTTTTTTTCTCCCCCCTCCCCAACCAAGTCAGTTTTTTAATGGCTCCTTGTCTATTCAATTTTTCTACTTATTAAATCAATTTTAGTAATTTATTTTTTATATAAAATTTCCCATTTTATCTATCTTTTCAAACATTGGCATAAAGTTATTTGTAATATTCTCTTGTGATTAAAAAAAATCTCTAATGTTCTATTACTATTTTGTCCCCTGAAATTGCTAATACTATTTATTTTACCCTCTTTCTTTTTATTACTACTTTTTTTCCCCCTTAAGCTTGTTAGAGGAACCCATGCCTAAGCCTGTCACACATGCAATTTTCTATTAACAATAATTATTTCATGAATGGACATATGCCCTAATATACAGCAGTGATGAAGGGAGAGAAATTTTCTGGACCTCTTGGAAAATATGGACTTTCCCTGAAGAGATAGATACAAAAAGAGGTGGCCTGTTTCTTCCAAGCATTTTTGGGCACAGATTTGTGGCTCCAAACTGCTCTAATCCTATTCACACCTCCCAATAAGAAAAGGCGCAGAAACAGGACGAAACAGTCAAGCAAATATCCGGGAGATTTAACTTTAGCTATTAGATTAAATCAATAATCTTATCTCTGAACTCTCAGATAAATGAGTCAAAAAATTCCTTATTGTTTAAGTTATTTTGAAACAGGTTTTGCTTATTTAAATCCTAACTATTGCACCTCTAGTATTTCTTCCGCATATTTGTCTATATACCATAATGTGTATTCAGAATTTGGTCAGTAAATGTTTTCCATGGGAATGGAGAATGCCACCATTTTTCCTCCTCCCTAACTTCTTCATATTTAAAAGTTCTCCATCAGTGTCCCTCAAGGCCACTGGCTATTCTCCGTGCCCAGTGCCACCACTATGCGTGGCTATCGGCATCTCTAGTTTGGCCGATTGCAGACTCCCAGAACTAGACTGCTTGAGTAGTCACCCTCCTTCGTGTTATAAACTTCATAGCTAGACAAATTGTCCTAAACTGCAAACCTCCATTTGCCACTTTTTGCTTATAATCCTTTAAAGACTGAATTATCAGGGAATTAGGTTGCAAATAAGAGCAACCAACTGTGGCTAAGGCTATGTTACAGGCACAGTCTTCTCTGATTGACTGAGTTTGACCCCTTGTAGGACCCTAGCTCTCCAGGGTTTGTGGGAGGGAATATCTCTATGCCTTCCTTTTGGGAATTCTACCAAAAGGAAGGATGTTCATATAAGACACTGTCGGGGCACCTGGGTGGCTCAGTCCGCTAAGTGTCCAACTCCTGATTTTGGTTCAGGTCATGATCTCAGAATCATGTGATCGAGCCCTGCTTTGGGCTCTGCACTCCGCGGGGAGTCTGTTTGAGATTCTTTCCCTCTCCTTCTCTTGCTCACATGTGCTCTCTCTCTCTTTCAAATAAATCAATCAATCTTTAAGACATTGTCAAAATGACAAATGGAAACTAACAGTTGTCCAATTCTCCAATCCAAAGTGAACAACATGGCTTATAAAAGAAATACATTGAGCTGCCCATGTTTTTCTTTCTTTGGAAATATTCTTCTTCTTAATAACTCTCATTCATCCTCCAGTTCTCAGCCTAGAATCTCCTTCCTCCCCTGGAAGCTTTCCCATAGCCCTCATGTCCAGGTTGGGAGTCCTATGTTCTCACAGAACAAATTGTACTTAAAATGTCTTATTATTTTATATATAATTCTACATCTCCTTCACTGGACTTTATACCCTCCTCTATTTCTGCCTTGCACATAAAATCATGCATAATACAAGTAGACATTCGCCAAACATGTATTGAATAAATAAATAATGTATGTGCGAGCCTTCAGTGGAATGCCTGGAAAATAATATTCGGTAATGCCATCTTTCTTCCTTTTCTTTTTTTCCTTCCTAAGGTACAGTTGAAGTTGAAATCTGTTGCCAACATGAACTTAAACCCTGATGTACTGAAGGTGAACCTGGGGCAGGGTCTTTGACAGCCTTTAAAACTGACTGCTCTCTTTCTACAATAATTACTTCATCCCAGTAATGCCTCTTGGGATTGCATTTTTCCATCGAACCAGAAACAGTGGATGTGAGCTCTAGGGTACACCTTGGAAGCTTGATATTTTACATAGTATGGTAGCCTTTATCGTTTGGGATTAGAGTTGTTTCGTTGTGTGCTGGTGGAGGCGCATGCCCACTACATACAGTTCCTTGACTTTCCCATCTTGATCCCAACATGCCTTGCATGATAAATTTTTACATGCTGGTCGTTTTTCATCTTACTTGGTGATAATTTAAGTTTTTCACTTTGTCTATAAAAGATGTTAATTTGGGTATTTCCTGAGTCGAAAGCTATTATTTTCAAAATAGAACTTCACTCTATAACGTTGAGAGGCAGGCTATATGGTAAAAATGGCCTCATCTGTTTAGTCAGCCGATCTTTCTTTAATTTGCATATATTGGGTACCTACTAGGTTTTAGGCGCTGGAATGGGCACAAATAGTACTAGGCTATATCAGATTCAGCTCTTTCCTTGGGGAGACAGACACCTAAACCTTTCATTCTAAATCAAGCAAACTAAACAATGAATAAAATGGAAGCCCTGAGGAGAGGTATCCCTGGGTCAAGGCAAAGTGGCAACACTGTATCCTTGATAGCCAAAGAGTGATAAGGAATAACAGAGTCTAATTGAAACACTAAGTCTTTTGATGTTTCTTAAGTTCTCCAGTACGAAAGAGGTCAGCTGTGGAGAGTTAGTTAAAACAAACATCAGTTGTATTCTACCCATGGAAATCAGACTACAGTTGTGAAAGTTTTACTCAGAGGTATCTAGAAGACAAAATACATTTAAAATCATAGTAACTGTGGACGTAATTTCTAAAATAATTCAGTTATTATAGATACTACTTATGAGCCAATAGGCATTAAGTTGAGGAGTTATGCAAGTTTCCTGAGAATGACTCAAGATCCATGCTTGCCTTATTTAAAAAAGAAAATGGTATAAAAATAGAAAAGGATGGTTTGTGTTAATACATATACAGTGTTAACAAGAGAATGACTTGTAGGATAGGAAGCATCTTTTTCCTTTTTATAATTAAAGTAAAATGGGGCGCTGAAAGGCGTGTTCGCCTGTCTGCTGGTCCGCATGTCCCCCCCTTGCTCACGCCGCTCTGGCATGGCCTTGTGCAACACGCACAGGGAAAGCCCACCCCAGACTTGCAGCCACCTCTATAGTGGACGTAACCTTCGAGGAGGTGAAGCTTTCTGACCACAGAGCCAAATACTTCGGTCCTGTTTTCCTACCCACTGGACATCGCCTTTTGTCTGCCCCATGGACATCGCTTTCAGGGAATATGCTGAGGACTCTCACAAGCTAGGCTGGTAGCTGCTGGGGTCTCTGTCTACTCTCAGTTCGCCCACCTGGCTTGGATCAACACTCCCGAGAAGGAGGGAGGCTGGGACCCTCTGAACACGCCCCTGCTGGCTGGTGTAACCAGAAGCTTGTCCCAAGATTATGGAGTGCTGAAGGAAGATGAGGGCACTGCCTACAGGGACCTCTTCATTATCCATGGCAAGGGTGCCCTTCACCAGCTCACTGTCAATGATTTGCCAGTGGGTGCTCCATGCACACAGCTCTGCAGCTGGTCTGGGACTCCCAGTACACAGGTGCGCACGGGGAAATCCGTCCCACTGGATGCAAGCCAGGCAGCAACACAATCAAGCCCACTGTGCACGACCGCAAGGAATACTTCTCCAAACACAACTAGGCTGACAGGTGGAAAGCTTGGGTGCTAGGTCCCCACCTGTGCCCTTACCTGGATACCCCATGCTGGCCCAAGAAAGGCTACGCTGACCACTTCTATCCCTAACCCTGGAGGGCTAAGGGCAAGGCCTTCTCATTCTCCCAGGTGGAAGCTGGTGAATGGTGACCCCTTCTCTAGTAGCTGGGCACAAACCTAGAGGTGACCAATAAAAAAATTAGGACAGGCATGGTAGATACTTAGATAGATAGATAGACAGATAGATAGATAATGAACATGTAGAGTGATAATAGTTTCGGGTGTACAGTGTAACCGTTCAGCAATTCTTTACCTGTCTCAGTGCTCATCAAGATAAGTATACTCTTAATCCCCTTTATCTGTTCCACCCATCCCCCTACTCACTTTCCCTCTGGCAACCACCCGTTCTCATTATTTAGGAGACTATTTTCTTTTGTCTTTCTCTCTCTTTTTTTTGATTGATTGTTCATTTGTTTTTTTTCCCTTAAATTCCACATGAGTGAAATCATATGGATTTGTCTTTGATTTCACTTAGCATTAATAATAAATATATAATACATATACACACATACCACATCTTTATCCATTCGTCTATGGATGGACACTTGGGTGCCTTCCATATCTTGGTTATTGTAAATAATGCTGCAATAAACATAGGGGTGCATGTATGTTTTCAAATTAGTGTTTACATTTTCTTTGTGTAAGTACCCAGTAGTGGAATTACTGGATCACATGGTCATTCTATTCTTAATTTTTTGAGGAATCTCCATACTTTTTTCCATAGTGGCTGGGCCAATTTCCATTCCCACCAACAGTGCACAAGGGTTCTTTCTTTTCCACCTCTTTGCCAACACTTGCTATTTCTTGTCTTTTTGATTCTAGTGATTCTGACAGGTATACGGTGATCTTTCATTGTGGTTTTGATTTCCATTTCCCTGATGATGAATGATGTTGAGCATCTTTTCATGTATCTGTTGGTCATCTATATGTCTTCTTTGGAAAAATGTCTATTCAGGTCCTCCGCCCATTTTCTAGTTGAATTATTATTTTTGGTGTTGAGTTGTATAGTTCCTTATCTATTTTGAATATCAACCTCTTATCAGATATATCATTTCCAAACATCCCCTTTCAGTACGTTGCCTTTTTGTTTTATTGATGGTTTCCTTCACATAGAAATTAATTTTTATTAATTTTTTTAGAAAGCAATTTTTAAATTGTGCTTCAAGTATAGAATTTTAGTATATATAGAATTTAAACATTAAATATTCCAACTATGTAGTCAATATTTTATAACATTTCCATGAATGTTGCGGGAAACTGTATTATTTATCTGTAATTCTTCCTTCTTTCTCCTCCCTAGCAAGATTCATTGTGAGCGTAGTATACTTTCCTGTGTCATTGACTTCAGGGTTGCCATGTGACTTCACTTGGCAGTGGAATGAGGGTGCATTGAGAGTGTACCAGCTTTGAATTGAAGCCCCAAGAAACTTTAAATACTTTTGCTTACTTTTCTTGGATTTTCTTCCATCCAAAATGAAAAGCACTTGACCTGGGTATTTGGTGGAGTAGAATGAGAAACACATGGTCTTGAATATAATTTTCAGTGTGAAATAGAATTTTCCCAGCCAACCTATAGACCTATAAGCATGAAATAAGTGCTTGTTGTTTTAAACCATGGAAATTTGGAGATAGTTATACAACATATGTCAACAGAAACATGACAAATACAAATAGTTATCTCACTGCCTCTCAAATCTATATTTGCATGAGGATGATGAAAAGAAAGAAATTAAGCTGGTGCTTTCTCAGTGCTACATACTGTTTTAGATACATATCATAATCATCTTATTAATAGTATAGCCTAGTGATTAAAATTTCAGTTCATTACCCAGCTTCATCGCTTACTACCTGTGTGTCCTTGGGTAAGGTAACTTAATATTTCAGTGACTAGTTTCCCTGTTGATAAATAGAAAAATAATAACAGAATCTATCTCATTGGCTCTTTTATGTTTTATGTGAGATTTAACAGAAGGAAAAATAATTACTAGCTACATAATAATTATTCACCAAATGTTAGCTAGTATTATCATAACACTCTTCGTCATAGGCCAGTGAGGCAAGTTTTATTAAAGTTTTGAAGATTAAAAATTGAAGATTGGTAATAATAACTATTCTTGCATGGTTTTAAACTCAGGTTTACTTTATTATAAAGTCCATACTTACTGCGTGGACTTGTGAGTTAGAAATCTTTTTATCCTACAGATTCTACATTTAATAAAATCTCTTAAGGCTTTCTTTTTTATGTCAGGTTGCTTTTGGATAAGTGTAACTAATTACATCATTATACTTTAAAATATGTGGAAAAAACTAATTTAAAAATGAGGAATAATTTCTATGAGAAAATGTAAGAGGAAGAATATTTAATCTGAAGGGAAAAGGAGAAGGGGGAATGTAGATTCTCTTTCTGATTATATAAAGCATTTTAAGAAGCTTTTGTGTTTTTTTTCTTAAACACACAAAGGTAAAGAATGTCATAAACCCCAATATACTCATAACCCAATTTTAATAATTGTTAATATTTTCAAAACATTTTTATATTCAGAAGCTAATCACAAGACGTGGTAAGTTAATTCTACTTTTCTAGGAACATAAAAAAGTAACTGAGTTGTCTACTGCTATATAGCAAATTGCCCCAAACCTTAGTGGCTTAAAGCAATATTGTTATTATCTTAAAACTTCTCTGTTTCTAGAAACTGAGGACAGCTTTGCTGGGTGCCTCTGCTGAAGATTTCTCTTGATGTTTTAATCATGCTGTCAGTTGTGGTCTCATCCGAAGGCTCAAGTAGGATTTAGTTCTAAGCTCAGTAATATAGTTGGTAAGATTCATTTCCTCACAGGATTTAATTTTTGATGGCTTGTTGGTAGGAGAATCCCTTGATTGCTGTTGGCAGAATTTAGATCCTTAACATTTATTGGCCAGAGACCTTCTTCATTTCCTTTCTATGTGTTGCTCCATAGGGCAGCTCACAATGTGGCAAATGGCTTCTCTTAGAACAAATGAGTGCAAAAGCAAGAGAGAACAAGCAGCCAAACGGAGCCCATAGTCTTTTCTACAACCTAATCTCAGAAATGACATTCTGATCAATTTCCCTATATTCTCTTTGTTAGAAGTAAGTCATTTAAGTCTAGCCCACACTCAAGGGACACAAAGGTGTGAATACCAGGAAGTGGGATGTTGGCAGCCATCTTGGAGGCTGCCTTCCACAGGTTAGGTATAACTTTAAAGCAGAAGATGCCCCAAACACCAACTCTATAAATACAGGAAATGGAAATTAATGAAAATTCTTCTCTGACTTATACAACAGCTGTGTGTTTGGCAGGTGGCAACAGAACTTTGGGCCTGGTTGGGGAATCCACATTCACAAAGCTCTTTATGAAGATATTATTATTTATCTGAAATCAATTAGACCAGTGTTTTTCTAGTAGGGATCCTTGAAATCCTTGGATGTCGAGAAATACTTTCGGAATTCTCTGCTTTTATAAACATGAGGCTAGTACTATGGTTTATAAAATCTATCCTTCCTTTTAAGCAGTTGAATCTTAAAAAACAAATTTGTTAAATGAATCAATGAGTGAGTGAATAAGTGAATTAATAAAACTCATTTTCCTGTTAGGCATGCTAAGTGATGGATATCATTTAGGATTCTTAACTCTGACATTAATTATCTGAAGAAGGAGGTTCTTGAATGAAAACAAATTCTAGTTACTATGTACTTTCTTACAAATTTTCCATGGACTACAATATCTAGTAACTGACATTTTATTTAAAATTTTTTTGTAAAATAAACACTAATATTCTATTTGCATTCATATAAGTTCTCCTTAAAATTATATTGAGATTTTGGTTGCATTTGAAAGACACAAAGATTTTCTAAGAATTGTGAATGGATAAGTTTTGCATCCAGGCCTCAGTTACGTTCTCCCAGTGATTGATGACATTGTGGAGCTAGATTTTTACTTTCCTGTGCAAAATCAATTTTTCAACTAGAGTAACCTGCAACTGTAATGAGTTTGGAAAAAATCTTTCTGGTTTCATGCTGAGATTCCATCAGCTGCATTTAGAGATTGCTATACACACAGATGCATGGTACCGGTGGGACGCTGTTTTTCTGTAGTTGCCCCAAACCATTCAGAGGCATAAAGTTTGAATGAGTGTCCTAAAAGTACAGCCTTTGGAGAGCCCTAAAAGTCTGGAACAAATACTGTAGTGTCAATTAATGTAGTTGTCTTCAAATCTATAATCTTATTACTCCTGAGTAAATGTTTTACTTGGGGAACTTCCAGAAATAATAGGTTTCTGGTACCCAGTGAATTCTCCAACTAAAATGTCTCTAAAATGTCTATGTCGAGAGGAAGCTAATACTTCATTGTTTTTTGGAAGTTCAACAATGCCAAAACAAAATATATGTATTATATTTCATAAACTAAGTGGAAATTAGTGTTAAATTTTATTTGAAAGTTACAACATTTTAGCAGTAATAATTTATTCATATTGCCATATACTCTGGTGTGAATTTATTCATTTAAAAGAAATATGAAGTGGAGTCAATCAAAGATTTTACTAGTGGCATTAATAGTAACACTTATAATTCCCATGAAAGAAAATTTACTAAGTAAAAGCTCAAATCTCTGTAGTTACAATAAATCATCTTAAATTTTTTCACCTCTTTTCAAGACTGACTCTCTTTAGTTCCTCCCCACTTCACTAATATGTGTTTAAAAGCAAAATAATTTATTTGATCAATTGATCCCCTTCTTCACATAATGACAATGGTTCCACTAATTTTTTCCACAAAAGTTCTTGATATCACCAGTGTTCTCCATCCCATATATTCACAGATTTAGAAAGTTTAAAAAATTGTTCTGAAGATGGCAAAAGGGAAGTCAATTTAGTATATCTTGGGGGTGAAAGTAAGTCTAGTACAAAGCATGCAACAAAAAGGAAAACTTGTGAAGAAATAATGTTAAAATATCCAGAGGTGCGAGCAGAGGGAGAATGGTATATGACCTTGCATTATCTCTCCAATTGTAGCACGGCTGCGCAAAATGCCTTCGAGATTTCCCACTGGATACGACTCCATCATATTACCTATTAGCGTGGTGACAGGCTTTCTACTTATGCTGCCCTTGTGAGAAACCCCCTAGAGTATTAAATTCAGTCCTGGACAACACAATACTAGAGAAATGGAAAGACCGAAGGGGGTTTTAAGAAAACAACACATTGTAGGAAATATCATAGGATCATAGGGCTGAGAGGGACCCAGAAAGGTCATCTAATCTCTCAGCCTGCCTCTGGGCACGATTGCATTTAAACGACTGAGTCTCATTTGAGAAAGAAAATTGTACATTTCTACTGTTTTAGCACTTCAGATGTGTATTTGGGACATTTAGCCCAGGCTCATCAGACTTTTTTTTCTGTTAAACATTTAGAAAATTTGCAGTGCACAAATTTTAGTTTTAAAGCTCCATAAATTTTTATAATGAAAACATTGATGGGATTACAAACCAAAACATGCAACATTCTCAGCATTCCGGAAACCTCTGTCAATCCACTTCAAGTCAATATTTCCCCCTACAAACACACTGAAAGTAACCAGCGTTTTATTTCTATTCCTATCAATTAGTTTTCCTATTTTTGAACTTCATGTAAATATTATTATATATGTTGGTCTTTGTTTCTGGGCTGTTGTATTCAACATTATATAATTCTGCCTTGAATAAAGGAATTTGCTTTTTTGTTGTTGCCGTTCTACGACATTCTGTTATATGAATATAGCACAATTTATGTATCCACCCTAGTGTTGATAAATATTTTTCCCATTTTGTCTATTATGAATAGAGTTGTTTCGAGCATTCCTGTATATGTCATTTGGTGCAACTGTGTATGTGTTTCTATTGGGGAATAAGCAGGAGTGGGATTGCTAGATCCCAGATTATGTGTATGATTAACTTTAGCAGTATCACCAAACTCTTTCTCAATTTATACTTTCATTATCAGTGCATAAGAATTCCTGTTCTTTCATAGTCTTACCACTACTTGGCAATGTAAGTTATTCCTAAATCATAATCATTTTGGTAGTATGTATTGATATCTCATTGAGGCTCTAACCTGTGCTGTCTTGATAACTAATGAAGTTGAGTAACTTTTCATATCCTTATTGGATATTTTGCTATTCTCTTTAAAAATACCTATTTATGACTTCTGCCATTTCCAATTGTGCATTTTAAAATTATATATGTACACACACACGTATCTTTTTAGATTTGAGGGGTTTTTTTGATTCAGGGCATCCAAATTTGCCCTGGTGGTTACTCCACGATAGCTAATCTAAAAAAGAAGGAAAAACAGAATGTAGGATTTCATGAGGACGTATTTATAAGGAAGGCCTGAAATTGATGTATATCACTTCTATGCACATTTTATTGGTCAAAATTTAATTTAGCTACAGGAGTTCCATTAGTTACAAGAAAATGTAATCTTATTGATTAATCTTGATATAGAGACTATAAGTTGTCTGAGACCCTAGTCAGACTCTGACACATAATAAAAAATATTCTATAGACAAATTTGTAGCAAGCCATGTATCTCAGAATCATGGTTAAATCAACCTAACTTGCTAACATATGTTTGGCTTGTCTCTACTGGAATCCAAAACCATGTCCGTGGCTACCATTCATTGCTGATTTTAATCATATGGAATAGATATTTTTAATGAATTCATCTCATCTAGCGTTTTGTCATATTGAATTCATTCCATATAAATTCCTGTTATATTGATTTCTCAGTATTTTATAGAATCCCAGAGTTAAAAAAGACCACAGAGGTCATCTGGTCCAATCCTTATCCAATGCATAAATCCCCTCCAGCTGGTTAAACTCATTTTTAATTCCAAAGCTATTCTCCAAGCTTCTAGTCATTTCATCAGCAAACTTAATTAACAGGGACTCTATTCAATCTATTGACTCATGAGGCCAGCTTAACAAAATTAATAAATATATAATTTGGCTGACTGCACAGTGAGGTGAAAGATGTGGGAGTAATGTGCATTACTTCAATGCCTATAATTCCTTTCATAACATTATGAAGCAATATTAGATAATCTTAAATTCACTTTGCTGAAAAAAAATCTGTCTAGTTACAACAGCATGCTACTGGGAGATCAAAAATAAAATATTGTCTTGTAAGTTAAAATGTGCTAGATGGTGAATTAAGATTTCAGATGAACCATAGAAAGCAAAGAACACTTAATTCAGTAACATTATAACTTTTGAAAAATGTACCATTTTTGGAAAAGTTACTATGACTATAGATGATCGTGGCCAAGTTGCCAATTTAAGGTGACATTGTTTATACAAACTGCAGTATGAAAAGTATTTCCTGGGGTTGTACAGTTCACAGACACTTGTTTATTCATATTCAAATCTCAACAAGGAGTAAAAAAAATTCAAATATGTATCATGCAACCTTAGAAATTTAAATATGGTAACAAAGATACCATTGAAAATATCTGAACTCCAGTTATAAAATAGATTGAATAACTTTATTTCATATTAATGAGTATGTCTTATTATTTTTTTTAAGATTTATTTATTTATTTATTTATTTATGAGAGAGAGAGAGAAAGAGTGAGAGAGTGGGACGGGAGCAGAAAGAGAGGGAGAGAGAGAATCAAAAGCAGACTCCCTGCTGGGTGCAGAGCCTGACATGGGGCTCAATCCCAGGACCTTGAGATCATGACCTGAGCTGAAATCAAGAGTCAGTAGAATCCCACTTTACTGTGTCAGCCAATCTCATAGATATTTTTTAACAGTGAGTACTTTTGTGAGTACTTTTGTGATTAGGGAATTCTATGGTATTGTCGTATCAATGTGAACAGGGCCTATTAGCGTAAACAAAATGTACTAATATATAGCAGGGATGCACTGTAATGATTTCTTGTTGAAGTTAGAAAGTTAGGAGGATGACATTGAAAATCTCTTTTGAAAATTTTATTCATCACTTTATGAACTAGCTTAATTTTTGCTTTTAACTACTTAAAGAAACCAACAACTTGACTCTCAAAAATCCATTCATCTTCCAGCTGCAATTACTGTAGATCAGACCTTTTGGTTACATGTTGTATTGCTTGTTCTACTTTCTCAGTAAAAGTATCATATAGTCCAAGGATGTGATTCAGTCACATCCATAATTTTCCATTTATAACACTTCATTTAAAAAACATGTTAACTTAAAAATTCAGAAATTAAAAAAATTAAAGATTGAAGTATGAGAATGAACCTGCTAAATATGTAACAATACAGAAAATTTAAAGGAACGTTAAATTATTAAGACAACAGCAAAGAAGATACTATCATCACTCCAATCATAACAGGTGACTTGATGATAAGTAGCAATAAACAATCGAGAAAGAGTAGGATGTGTTTACGTGCTTATTTAAACTATAAATATCAAAGATGAAAATAAGTCAGCCTCCTGAGCAAAAATTATATAAATGTATGACTTTTTGTAGTATGTAAATGATAATCATGGACAATTTAAATGGAAAACATCAGAAGATTTTATAGATAAAAGGAGAAAAGTACAGTTTGTAAAACAATAAAATAACAAAATAGTAAGTACAAAAGTTGCTTAAGGTTTATTTCAAGGTTAGCTTTAGCACTTCCTAAGAAGGTCAAGTTCTAGACTGCTATGTGAGCTTACCTTCTTAGGTACTTATTGTAGTCATTATTAACCTATTGTAAAAACGGTAAAAAATGTCTGGGTCGAAAAGAGGCAGCAAAATTGAAAAAAAAAAAGCAAAAACAAACAAGTCCTTATTAAACAATGCCATTTACTTACAATCTGAATGTGGTGAAAGACGTGTATACAAATGGTTAAGAGACGATGATATTTTATTCTTTATTTCACAAGTGAATTATATCATTAATATGAATTGTCCTATTACTTTTGCCTTCAGTATATGTGTATCTTTATGCTGATGGCCGTGAAAACGTGACCATTTAAAGAATGATAGATGATAAATTACTTGGTGGAAAAATAGGGTATATAAAGATGATTTACTGATTTTTTAAAAAGGTTATTTATTGGGACACCTGGGTGGCTCATTGGTTAAGTGTCTGCCTTTGGCTCAGGTCATGATCCCAGGGTCCTGGGATCAAGCCCTGCATCGGGCACCCTGCTCAGAGGAAAGCCTGCTTCTCTCTCTCCCTCTGCCTGTCACTTCCCCTGCTTGTTCTCTCTCTTTCTTTCTCTGTCAAATAAATAAATAAAACCTTTAAAAATAGAAAAACAAAAACATTATTTATTGACAAAAAAATAGAACCAAATTTGTATGAGAAAAGATTGAGAATGGTCACCTCCATAGAGGTCATTGTATACCCTCTATTTTCTTCCCAATGATCTGGCTATCCTTGTCTCTTGGCATCTTCATATCATTTAAAAAATCAGTTTGTCAAATGCCATGAAAGAAACTGGATTTTTAATTGAGATTTTATTGATATTATATGTAAATTTGGAGAAAATTGATTCTTTACATTACTGACTCTACAAATCTATGACAATCTCTCCAAATATTGATGCATTCTTTAATGTTTCAGTAAGATTTTGTAGTTTTGTGTATAGACCTATATTCTGTATTTTCCTTTCTTTTTACTGTCCATGAATTAGTCTAGATAGGTTCTACTAACTTTTCCGTCTTCCAACTGGTCCTCTCTTCAACTGTGTCTAATCTTCTGTCAAATTCATCTATTGAGTTTTTTTTTTTTTTTTATGGTCTTCTCTAGCTCTAGGTTTTCCATGGTTTCCACAGTAATTCTTCCTAAATCCTGGTTTTATGCTGATATTAACCATATGTCCCCTGATTTTCTTTAATGTATTAACCATCGATATTCAAAGTCGATGCCTGATATCTCTAATATCAGAATCTCCTGTAGCTCTTTTTCTTTTTTGCCCTTATGTCAAGTATGGTGTGGTTTTTGCTGCATCGTGTAATTTTTGACTACATGCTGAATGTTCTACATGAAAAATTATAAACATACTTTGAGTTTTTCGACTCTGTTGTTTTTTTTCATTGACAATTTTCTCTTGTCTCTGGCAGGAGTTAGACTAGAAGAAGATTGTTTAAGCCAATCATAGATGAAATTAAGTTTCTGTCACTCTGAAGACTTGGTGATTCTCCATTAAATCTTTAGTAGACTTTCAAGCATCTTAATTGAAAATTTGGCAATTTTACCAGAATCCCTCTCATTGACAGGCTCTTACTACATTTTTTTTCTTTCTTTCTAGCCCTCTTTTGAAACTGCTAAAAACTACTCAGTTGCTCATCCATTACTAATGGACTGTCCAATGCTTCCCGGACAAAGATGTATTCAATGTAAGATTGGGCCTCTGCACTTCTCTTCAGAATCTTGGCCATCAGTCTAGGTATCTTAGTAGTTCCCCAAACAGATGTTTTAACATTTGTTATCCATCTTCTTATATTGTTATTGGTGAGAAGATTGGCCTGATACGAGCTAGTTCTTTATAGCCAGAGTTAAAAGTGGTACACTTACTTCTTTATTTGAAAAACAAACAAACAAACAAAAACCCCCCAAAACTTCAAGGGGTAGTTATATGAGACATTCAATACAACTAATCAATGAATTCTAGACACTTGTAGAAATTTCATGTAGCAAGAAGATACACATCAAAATTTCCAGGACAGGTTACCTGTGTTACACAATGTTTTTGATAGTACTCTGGGCATTCTCCTTTGAGATCACAGTAAATTGCTCATCAAGTGGTAAAAACCTTTGGCCATTTTCCTCCGTATACTAAATTTTATTGTGTTTAAGATGATATTGATTTTTAAAAAAGATTTTATTTATTTATTTATTTGACAGAGAGAGAGACCCCCAGTGAGAGAGGGAACACAAGCAAGGGGAGTGGGAGAGGAAGAAGCAGGCTCCCAGAGCAGAGCAGGGAGCCCAATGTGGGGCTCGATCCCAGGACCCTGGGATCACGCCCTGAGCCGAAGGCAGCCGCTTAACAACTGAGCCACCCAGGCGCCCCAAGATGATATTGATTTTAAGAAGTAACATGATATATATCATAATTTAAAGAAAAATTCCAACAATTATAATCACAAAATGTCAAAGATTTTAAAATGCTTCTTTATTTCAAAAATACCAATATATTAATAACAAAAACTATATATAGTTTCAAATAGTAAGAAAAACAGTCTTTAAAATTAAACATGGGATCTCAAAATATTGAAAAAGAAGAAAGAAAAAATTGCCTATTATAAAAATCTGATATATACTGTGGATTTTTCTCAATTCAGGTCTTATTTCTGGAGTTGATGTGCTTAAAAGCATCACTAATTACGGGCACCTGGATGGCTCAGTCAGTTGAGCAGTTGAGCGACCGACTCTTGATTTCAGGTCAAGTCATGATCTCAGGGTCCTGAGATTGAGCCCTGTGTTGGGCTCCAAGCCCAGCCCAGAGTGAGATTCTCCTGCTTCCAACCCACCCACCGCTCCTCCTCCTCTCTCTCTGAATGCTCTCTCTCTCAAAAAAAAAGGCATCATTAATTAATGAAATAGATAAGAAATTTATAAAATATTTTTAATGAAAATTTATATAAAATCTTTATGTTTTAAAATAAACACACAAAAGTATATTATGTAATAGGGTACACAAGATTTTAAACATGAACCCCCCAGAGTTCTTTTGTGGAGAGTTTCAGAATTACTGACTGTGAATAATGGGTAAATTTTGCATCATTTTAGAAATTATTTACAATAGTGATTCTTTAATATGTATTAAGTGGTAGCTACTTAAACATTATTATATTCCCTGATGAGTGAAAATTTTCTGAATGAGTGAGAGGAATAAGCATGCATATATCATTTTAGTTTCTGATTTTCATTAATTCAACAAGTAGTTAGCACCCCTGTGCCAAGTAGTATAATGAAACTAACATTACAGTTCTCACTCTTCTACCTAGTGCTGAAGGTACATTGATGCATGACTTTTGTTTCAAGGTATGTAACATATAACAGTGGGAGAACCAAGGGAGTAACTACATTTAAAAAAAAAATCAAATGATAAAGGGTATCATGCAAAAAGAGCAAGATGGTAAAGGTCTATTACATAGAAGATGCTCTGATTCTCCCCTGGAAGGTAAAATACCCTTGGCTTCCAGTGCTCTTAGTCTCTTAAAGGCATAGAGCAGTAAGAAAACATGGCCTATTTAGTCTGATACTTTGGTCTGGCTAAAGATGGAGAGCTAGAAAGTAGCATTAGAGGGATAATCACAAGCCGGGTTAAGTTTCATAACCACGTCGATGAATTGTGACTTTACCGTGTAGACCTAGCAGGGCTATTAAAGAAGTGTAGTAAGAGATGATCATGATTATGATAAGATATTGCAGGTGTTTCCAAGATCTATTAATAGAATTTGGACCATTTACTAATAGGTCTTTGTTCAAAGAACAGATGAAATATTCTTTTGTGAAGTAGGTCTCTCCTTCTTATTATTCCATTTAACAGATGAGGAAACAAGCTTCAAGAAATTAAATAACTTGTCCATATTCACATATTTATGAGAAGATGAATCTGGAATTCGGTGGCTTATAACTCCAGAACCTGAATCCAGAGCCTGTGCTCTAACTGCTACTCAATTGCACACCCTAACCAGCATCATTGACATCATCTGAAATTTTGTGGGAAATAAAAATTTTAAGCCACACCAAGACCTGTATTTTTACAACAGGTAAATTACATGCATTCAAAAGTTTGAGAAGCACTGTATGGGGCTTCTGTATCCAGAACTTTTTTGCGGGGAGGTCATTCTGGGTTAATAGAATGCCTTCTGTTCCTATGGCCTTTGTTATGATTTTTTAGTCCAAGTCAGAGATTATACCCAAACAATATCAGTAAATCTGGATGAAAATTGGAAAATTCAAGTTGGATATTTTACTTGCACACTAAAATGGTTGTCATGCTTCTGCTTTATCCTTTAAGTAGGAGCACCAGAATTGGAGGTTAAATAGTTCAAAAGACACATCATGGAAAAATATAGCATTGCTGTGTTTCCGAAGGATAAGTATCATCGGACGTAGAGAGATCTTTTAGGTGGTAACATGGACACAGTGTTACATAACAATGACTGAGAACATAACTCCATTTCCAGTTCTCTCTCAATCTTCTGATCAACTAAGATCAAACATTTTTGAGACTATTTCTCTTGACACTTTTCTACCACTGTCTTTAAAAAAGGGAGAAATAGCTTTTGACAGACCGTGATAACAAAGTAGTTTTTACCATTTTGTTTTTATTGCATTTTTATTTGTAATCATTTTATATGTGTAGTTTTAAAGTATGATAGATTTGAAACTCCTTTTAAAATAAATTTTAGGTAAAAATTTGTCAACTTTAAATAAAGTAAGATAAGAATAGTTGATACATGGATAGGGCAAAAACTGTGATGGACGTGTGTTAACAATGAGGATTAAGACTACGGACACACAGGATAATCGGTGTTAAAAACAAAAAACAAACTCAATGCACAAGTCAATGACAAAATTTAGTCTTAAAGAGTTTTAAGCAAGTTTAAGAATTCTTTCCAATGTCTTTATTTCCCTCTGTTTACAGTAGGGTATAAGCTGAATGCCCTTTTAAGAGGGCAAAGGGTCTGGGTCATCATATGACTCGCCACTCTTCCTTCCAACCAAGATGACACCTGGCGGGAAGAGGGACACTATGCAGTTGGTTGAGATCAGGACACATATTTCCTTTTGACAGGAGCACAGGTTTTTCCCTCTCTGGGAGGATCCCTGAAGACAGCAGCTAGTGACTGCTCAGTCTCACCTCCACCACATCCCTGACCTTGTCTTTTTTGGAGGAGGACTAAGAAATTCAGGGATAAGTCAAAGACATAGGATACATTGTAGGACAGATCCTTATAATAGAGAAAGAGCTATACAAATTTTGATAAGATATATTATTATTATTATTAAGGGGAGAAAATCATCTTCCCAACATTTAGGCACTTAATAGAATGAGGGGAAAAATTTGGACTCTAACTTACAATTTTTTTTTTAATCCAAAGCTTACTTAAATAACAACTAACTCCTATCTTAGAACTGCTGAGATCTATAAATCATTATATTTTTTAATGCTGAGGAAAAGAAAAGATTACCTCTAAGTGCTTCAAATCCCAGCAGTGTTTTTAATGAACCAAGCTTGATTTTGATCAATACTTAAGCTATGAGGGTTTTATTTTTTATTTTTTTATGGTGTTGCTTTTAGATTTGTGTGCTTGCGAAGAGATAATAGCAAATGTCATGCTTGGAAGAAGGAAGTGACTTTGTTGTTACAAATCAATAAGGAGCATTGTTCCGTTAAGTATAACAGATAAAAGTGAAAACAAATGCCACCCCCACCCCCATTTTATAAGAAATCGCCATGATGATGCATCACAGGTGGGCACCAGAACCCGTAGCCTCTGAGCCTGGAGCTTTAGAATGTTTGCAGAAATCTTTTCAGGTTAATATGAGTCGAGTGGAATGCATTCCAGAACATTAAACCTGTCTTTAATTGTTAATCTCTTTTATTTGTAGACCATTTTATTGTGTACAAAGCGCTTTTACCTCACATTACATTGTTTAAATCTCACAACAATCCTGACAAGCTGGTAAAGTGGGGTTTATTATACTCATCCCACTAACGGAAAATTGGAGACTCAAAGATGTGCGGTAATTAGCCAAAGGTCATACAAACTGGTAAGTAGCAGAGCACAATGGGTACATAATTCATGTGGAATGTGAGGAGAGAGAATTTATCCTTAAATTTCTTAGCTAAAATGTTCTCAATGGTCATGTTGGAGAAGAGGGGCTAAGAAGAGTTGGAGTCAGTTTCAAATATAAAACTAATCAGATGCAAATTAAAATTTTAAAAGTCAATCAAATCATTAATAATTTATTCAACTAATATTTATTGTGTGCTGAGTACATGCTAGAAATAGTTCCAACATTGAGAATAGGGCAAAAAACAAGACAATAGCAATCCCTGAGCTTGAGAAATTAATTTAACCAACTACAATTAAGCATTTTCCTTGAAAATTTATACCCAGTTTTTCTATTGAGTAGTTTGGCATAATACATTCAAATTTAAAATGAATAAATTTAATACAGTAACTCTACTTTTAAGAATTTCTCATAAAGAATATCAGACATACACATAAAGATGCATACATTAGACGTGCTCGGAATTTTATAGTAAAAAAGACTGGAAATATGTGCATCATATAGGATTAGTTAAATATGATACAATCACACAGGAAACATTATTTCACCATTATAAGTTGGTCTGTTGATTGATAGTTATGGATATTAAAAGTTGCCCATAAACAATTATTACTTTTACTAAATAAGTTGGAGAATGCAACTTGTTTTATCAAATTTGTGTAATGTCCTTAGTGTATAAGCATGATGGATTTTCTGAAAAGATAACCAAACGTTAGCTATTATCTCTGAATGGTTAGATTCCTCATTTTTACTTTTGTTTTTAAGCTTTTGGTACTATTTCATTTTTTATATAAACATGTTGTATTTTACAACTGAAAAATAGTACCATTTTATTTAAATATAATTCATTAAAGATCAATTATGTAAAGAACATTCAGTCTTGCAATGAAATATATTTTTAGGGGAATTTTGGAACATATTTTATGATATAAATAATGTAGGACTTTTTGCTTGCATTGCCTTGTGCAATTTTTCAGATTATTTTGTTACTTGAATTGCTCCGTTTGGAGCCTGTTAGATTATTCCATATATTTTATATGTTAGAAGATTATATTGGCATCATTTTTTTTATTTGAATTTGGTCATTCCATGGACTGTGATGTGGGGGACAAAGGCAAAATCATATGTAGATGAAATTAGATTTCCTTGTAATTTGCAGACCATTGACAAATACTTGAGGCAGGCAGAGTATGACATTCCTCCAGGAACTCCCAATGTCAATGTTAACGCCTTGCTAGAGGGAAAAACAACCTCAGCTTGCAAGGGAAACAAAGGCAAAAATGAACTATTGGGACTGTATCAGGATAAACAGCTTTTGCACAACAAAGGAAAGTCAACAAAACCAAAAGACAACAACAGAACGGGAGAAGATATTTGCAAATGTCTTATCAGATAAAGGGCTAGTGTCCAAAACCTACAAAGAATTTACCAAACTCAACACCCAAAGAACAAATAATCCAGTCAAGAAATGGGCAGAAGATAGGAAAAGAACACATACAAATGGCCAACAGACACGTGAAAAAATGCTCAAAAGCACTCATCAGGGAAATACAAACCAAAACCACGAGATACCACCTCACACCTATCAGAATGGCTAAAAATAATAAGTCAGGAAATGACAGGTGTTGGCGAGGATGCAGAGAAAGGGGAACCCTATTATACTGTTGGTGGAAATGCAAGCTGGTACAGCCACTCTGGAGAACCACATGGAGTTTCCTCAAAAAGCTGAAAATAGAACTAACCTACAACCCAGCAATCGCGCTACTAAGTATTTACTCCAAAGTTAAAAATGTAGTGATCTGAAGGGGCATCTGCATCCCAATATTTATGGCAGCAATGTCCACAATGGCCAAACTATGGAAAGAGCCCAGATGTCCATCAACAGATGAATGGATAAAGATGGATATATAATATATATATAATGGATATATATTGGATATATAGTGGATATACAATGGATAAAAGTGTATATATATATATATACTTTTATATATATATATATATACATATATATATAAAATGAAATACTACTCAGCCATCAAAATAAAAAATGAAATCTTGCCATTTGCAATGACGTGGATGGAACTAGAGGGTATTATGGTAAGTGAAATAAGTCAATCAGAGAAAGGCAATTATCATATGATCTCACTGACCTGTGGAATATAGAAACAAAACAGAGGATCATAGGGGAAGAAAGGAAAAAATAAAAAAGATGAAATCAGAAAGGGAAACAAACCATAAGAGACTCTTAATCATAGGAGACAACTAAGGGTTGCTGGAGAGGAAAGGGGTAACAGGATGGGTAATTGGGTGATGGACATTAAGGAGGGCATGTGATGTAATGAGCACTGGGTATTATATAAGACTGGTGAATCACTGACTTCTACTTCTGAAACTAATATACATTGTATGTTAATTAATTAAATTTAAAGAAAAAAAAAAAACCTTAGCTTGAATCTTCTTTAGAATACAAAAGTACTTTTGGAAACTTCCCTAGTTTCTACCTCTCCCAATTCCATAGTGTTTCGTCAGTCGCTTCTCACAATCCCAAGGCAGCTCTTTCTGCCTATGCCATGGCTCCTGTTCCTGTGCTTTAATAAAACCACCTTTTTGCACCAAAAACATCTTGAGGATTCTTTCTTGTTGGTGGGCTCTGAACCTCAACATTTCCATATCAGATTGCATTATATTCTCTTCTTTTGGTTAGTTTCTGACTATCAAAATTCTCTAAAAGTAATAAAAAGGACAGTTCCCTTTCCAACTACTATCAGAACCATGCTAAAATTTCTATGAAGACTTTTGACTCAGCATTTGGTTTATATTTCCTTGCAGGTAGGGTTTTCCCACAAACAAGCAATTATTCTTCCTAAATTCCATCTAAGAGGATACAATTTCTTCCACTTTTCTGAGGCCTGATGTCAATGTATGCAACAAAAATGTCAGTTTTGTTTTGTCTGAGATGAATGCAGAAAAGAAGGTAATCTGTTTATTTAATTTCTTGACTCATACAATGCAGAGCTCCTGAAGATTTTATTCATTCCTCCTTTGGGAATCTTTGAGTTTGGGAAAATTGTTCTAAACTTCCACTCAGTAGAAACTTCTGTAAATTCTTATGTACAGTGTTTAGGTTGCCAAAGATGAAGGCTGTGCCATTCTTGATATAAATGAACAGATTCTCTTACTGACATGGTACAATATATCACCAAAGATTGTCTACTCTATCAATGCCAGGGACTAGAAAAGGGGGACGTAAATAAAATTGGAGAAGTCATAACTTCAAGCTCCCAACTTCAGGACTCTGGTCAGTAAACCTCTTTAACCTCTGTGTTGAGAAGAGTCAGGAAAACGTGGAGGGGAAAATAAATGCGTGGTCTTAATTGCCAACTCCTAATATAGGGGATGATGCTCTTTTCATATTTTGACTCAGTCCAAAGGATCTCTGTTTTGAGGCCAGCTTTTCCACTCATTATATGTGCTTTAAATGGGACTGAGCAATCATTTTGTGTCTTGGTCAGATCCATTTAGCCTCATATATACATGTAATTACCTTTTTAGAATGACATTGCCAACATTTTCTACACCGGGATGATGACATTGACTTGTTAATGGTGGCCGCTGGAGCTTGCTGGGGAAGACTTTGAGGGCCAGCAGGAGCTCATTGGCAGAGTGCTCAAATCTATCAGTGATATCTGCCATCTGCAAAAACACTCCACATTTGCCCTCCGTTGAAGTTGCCAACTGGCAGTCTACATCCTGGAAAGTTACACAAACCAGGCTTCTTTGGCTGGGTTAGAAGAGAAGTCCTTAAGAATTAAAGTATTAGTGAAAATTCTTATTTTAGGGGGAAAAAAAGAGGCAGTTTGCTGTGGGGATGAAGAGGACTCCAGCCTAGGTCTGTCTAACCTGTGTGACCTGAACAAGTTATTAGAATTATCTGTGCTTCTTCGTTGGTAAATAGGGATATTAATTGTCTTTTGTCAGGAGGTCACTCTGAGGATATTTTCAACCTTTCACTCTGAGTCAAGCACTTTGTGCTACACATTATATTTGTCTTTAGTGAATAAACTAAGTTCTAGTGGATAAGATAGCTCTAATGGATTAAAAGTTTAGTGGTTGAACTCAGTTTTAGTGGAGTAACAAGGCTGGTAAATGATGAGGGAACAAAGGCAAAAAGGACATGTAGATAAATTTCCCTGTAACTTTTAGCCTGTTGACAAATACTTGAGGCAGGCAGAGTATGACATTCCTCCAGGAATGCCCAATCTTAAGGTTAATGCCTTTCTAGAGGGAAAAATAACCTTAGCCTCATGATGGCCAGGCCTCCAGGATCTGTTGAGTCTTCTGGAGCATACGAAAACCCCTTTGGAAACTTACCTTGTCTTTACCTTCCCCAACTCCATAATTTATAATCAGTTGCTCCTTACATCCTGGGGCAGCCCTTTCTGCCCACAGGTCCTGTCCCCGTGCTTTAAATAAAACCACCTTTTTGCACCAAAGGTGTCTCAAGAATTCTTTCTTGGTCATTGGCTCCAAACCCCAACATTTCCATATCAGTAAATGGTCTTTCAGCATGATAAGGCCAGGTTTGTTAGCCTTTGACAATTTTGGTCAAAATTATATTAATATCATCTCAGTAGCAATGAGCACAACTAGTGCATAGATTTTGCATATGAGGGCTCTTTGGAGAAATTCTTAGGCTGAGTCAATAAATATACAAGATGAGCTGAAGCATCTTGTAACTCTAGAGAGTAAGGCGGTATTACCATACACACAATGTGATGGAGGTACGTCAAAGTGACACAGGAGCCAACTGTTCTATGATTTTGGTGACTTTTTTTGTTCTGTGCCTGCTTCGAAGGTTCTGGGATCTAGAATTACTATTTTGTTATTCATCGCTCTGGCTTCTAATTTTTCATAGCTTTGGCTTTCTAAAGGTCTTTGCAAATATCATCAGAATCTCTGCCTGCCTCATCTGTAAAGGATAATCTGGTTGATTTGGAACTTCACCATCTGGTTCAAGGAATGCTTTTTGGGCTGGACTTCTTGCTGCATAGACCAGTGGCCATCCTTTAGTTTGGTAGTCAATGGTAGAGTCAACATGGTTATAGAAAACTGTATAGCTGAGGCTCCTGGGTGGCTCAGTTGGTTAAGTGTCTGACTTGGGTTGGGGTCATGATCCTGGGGTCCTGGGATTGAGGGGGCTCCCTGCTCAACCGGGAGTCTGCTTCTCCCTCTCCATCTGCCCCTCCTCCCCACTCATGTTCTCTTACTTGCTTGCTCTCTCTCTCTCTCTCTCAAGTAAATAAATAAAATCTAGAAAGAAAGAAAGAAAGAAAGAAAGAAAGAAAGAAAGAAAGAAAGAAAGAAAGAAAGAAAAAAAAAAAAAAAGAAAACTGTACAGTGAGGGCTATTCATGCCAAATAATTCTGAAGAAATTTCAGCTTGATTCCTGGCCCCTCAGAAACCATTTAGAGAGATCCCATGGGTCAGAAAATGAAGGAGCCTTTTAGGTGCAGTTATCTTTAGTTAAGGGTGAGGGCATAGCAGGCTGTTCTCCTGAACGCCACTTGCCAACGCGGCCGGCTTCCACAGAAGGCAGCAGCGGAAATGAACATTTTCATCAGAAGGCCCCGTGGGTATGGCAAGCACATGGGTTATTTTTTCTGTCCTTTAGCTGTTCCTTCCAAGACTAGAAAGAAGTTAATCATACAGTAATGAAGCGTTTGTGATGTTTGTTAAGAATGAGGGCCCACTATGCATACAAGGCAGTCTTGTGATAGTCGTGCAAGGACGCATGGAAACCACATATCCCTTAGAAAACGCTAGTGGCCCAAGAGCCGATAGGCTCTGAGCATGCGCGGGTCATATGGCTGGGGCGAGCCGCGCAGTAAGAGGCAGGTGCTTTTCTTCCTCTACCTGGATTTTTTGGAGGTCCTCTTGTTTGATCACATTCCTTTCATTCAGATTCTTTTCATCATGGGCAGTTCATCACCGGGCTCCCTTAACTCCAAAATACTCCCCCAGCAAGTCCTTAAGTCTTCTAAAAATAGCACTGTGTTTTGTCTTTATGATTTAATTTCAATAATTAATAAACTGCTATTTTCGTCATTGCAAATTTTTCTCTTAGTTCAAGGCCTTCAGTCTGAGTTTGATTGTCTCTGTTTACACGTGTAACTAATACTTTTTGGTGTCCACTGGGGGAATTTTATGATTTAATTAAAAACATAAAAATAATAAAATAATTTGACTCCATTATAAGATATTATAACTATTGGGATTGTATTAAACTGTGTTGTACAAATATGGCCTCTAAAGAATTCTGTATAATGGAGATTGGTTTCCCTCAGAATTTATATGAAAGAACATCCAAATCGAGTCTATTTGAAAGCAACTCACAAACGGAGGGCCAGAAATTGTAATTTTCTACCCATTCCATCTAAATTATACTCTGTTAAATAAAGCATAAAATTTACAGACAAATGGCTTGCTATAAGATTCTATATATACTCAAGGTATTTTTGACTAGTTTTTCAATTCTTATTTTTTATAGTTAAAATTCTAATGTTAAAAGTGTATTTGCAATTTTTTTATTTAAAAGTTATACTGGTTAAATTTTATATCCTGTAATGATAAAGTGTTACTTTTCACCTTGATCTGACCATGGAGACCTGAATATCTTCTTTTTATTTCTTCTTTAGGATGCATTCCATTTCATCACAGTTCAAAAATAATAAAGACCCCAGGCAGAGTAAAACCTATTTCTTTAAGTGTGGAATTGGCAACAATTCCAATTCCAGTTTGAAATATATGTGTGTGTGTATCTTAATCATATATATATATATATATGAAATATATGTGTGTATATATATCTCAATCATATATATATGAAATATATATATATGTGTGTGTATATATCTCAATCATGTAGTCTAGCAAGTTGTATCACATGTGAATTTACTCATGTGATTGTTTATTGAAAACAGGTAATAATTGCTCTTACTATTATTGTTAAAGTTGAGTACTTGGAACCATATTAATGATCTTTATTACATAAGGGCATTTTCAAAGTCTTAATGGATGTGTTTTATATTTTTAAATAAATAGAATATTTAAATGCATAAAATGCTACTTGAATGCTGTTCTTTCTAAAGCTGAATTCTTTCTAAAGCTGTTTCTGTTAGTCCCTCATTATCTCTGACAGCTAATATTTACTTTGTATCCTCAAGCACTTGGCCAAGAGATAGAAACTGTATTAGGCTCAACCCAACAAAAGGTCTAGTTCTAAACAGGAAACTGTGGCCGAGTTTTATCAGTTCCTACTTGGCCACCTGATTCATGTCCTCTTTTTGTTTCCAGTGCCACCAACCTAATTCAGATCCTTACACCCTTCTCCCCTGGTTTCAGTAACCTCCTAGCTGAACTATTCAAACTATCTTACTCAGAGGTTCTAAATTAATATATTCAAGGCACATTATCCCATCATGTCACTTTCTTACACATGAAAAGTACTACTAAATAGTAGTCATTTAAACTCAATAACTACTTAATAGTCTAAGAGATAATGTAAGTACTTACCAAGTTCAGGAATTGTGTTACACCCTGCTAATATAAAGATGAATGAAAGAGCATTCTTGCCTTTGAGATGTTTACAGATTCCTAGGGAAAAAAATTCTGTGGTATTTACTATGTATAATGTATTAGACATCAAGTCCATAATTGTATAGCTATATTGATATGTCTGTATGTGTATTTAAATACATATCAAGGAGTGACAATATGTAGAGCGGGTCTAAACCCAAGTCCATCAATTCAGGTGTGCAAAAAACTAACATTGCATTTCATAAAAATATTCCATTTCCAATCTAAGTTTTCATTCTACTCACATGACAGACATGTGCTAACAGTTTGAACCCTCTCCCCTTTATAGGATTGTGGCTAAATTCTGGAAGTTATATACTATCTCTGCTATAGACTCTGTGTTTCCCCCAAATCCCTATGTGGAACCTACTTCCCACTCTGATGGTATTCAAAGGTGGGGCCTTTGAAACGTGATTAGGTCATGAGGGTGTTACTCCCATGAATAGGATTAGTGGTTTTATAAACAGACCCCAGAGGAGAGAACTGGAAATCATGATTCCGAGACAGGCCCCAAGGACCATAAGGACAGGAGCGCCAGAAGGAATCTGATGGCAACCACCATTTCAGCCTCCTCATCAGTGGCGCAGTTCTGGAAAGCTCTGGCTCCAGGAATATGAGCTGGTTAGCTAGGGCAGGCCCTCTGCGACAGGCCAGGAGGGCTTGAGTGAGGGCAGGTGTGCGGGCGTAAACGGTCACAGGTGCGTGCCGCTGACTCAGCGTTCAGGCTCCGTGGGGTCCGTCCTGGGTCTGGGCCGGGGAGAAACAGGTCCTGTCACAAACAGGGGCTTTTGGGGGCCACACCCGGCTGCCGGGGCCCATTAAAAAAAAGTAATTAAAAATAGAGACCCCAGAGAGCCACTTGCTCTTTTTGTGAGAGGACACAGTGAGATAACAGCCCTCAGTGAACCAGGAAGCCGACTCTCCCCAGACGCTGAATCGGACTGCACGTTGATCTCGGACTCACCGGCCTCCAGAAATGTAAGAAATTTCTGTTGTTTAACAGTCACCAGTCTATGGTATTTTTGTTCCAGCAGTCTGAAGGGACTAGGACAATTCCTGAGGAGGGAGGGCCAACGGTCTTGCATGTTGTCTGAGTCTGCAGGTATCCGCTTAATTGACCGGTCTGGTCCACACAAATCTCTTTCAAAACGTGCTTTATTCCTGTTTATCTGACCACATCAGGCTTGATCTGACGGTCTTCTTTCATTTGTTACTCTTAATTCTGGGTCATGCCTATTCTCTTCCACCTGACTTTCTTCAAGAATTTGTTTATGCTTTAAATTCTCTCCTTTTCTCTAAAATGACTACTAAGCTTTTTCAAATCTCAGCTAAGGGACTTCTCTTTTGCTTTGCTTTCCACTCGCTTAGTAAGTACTGAACAACCCAGCCACAGGAACAGAAGGGCCGCGGGGGGAGGCAAAGCGCGAAGGAAGAGCAAGAGCTGAGCAGAGGGCAAAGGAGGAAATTAACAAGGGGGACATTATTTACTCTTGCAAAAATATTCTTCTACTCACAACCTGCATGATAGGCATTAGCAAGGGAACCATGTACTGGTCCTTGTGGTCTAGGGCAGGAGTTGTAACACTGTGGTGTTACTTACAACACTTTTCAGAACCCAAGGGCACGAGGGCACATGCCAGAACGCAGAGGCCCTCAGCTGTTTCCAGTAATGCTAGATAGTAACAGTATTCGCGTATTTCCACCTAATTGCATTAAACTCAGTGCTGTTTGTTGAGGGCTTATATCCTGGATACTGTTAAAGAAGCTTTTTCAGAAATCCATAATTGATATGAAACAGTAGCCTTTTATTTTTAAGCCAATATCCACCCTGATGTATTATCAAATATTGGTCAGTTAACCATGGGTGGAAATCCTACGATCTTGATGCTCAGTATTGGTTTCCAATCAGGGGCGCCTGGGTGGCTCACGTAAGCGTCGGCCTTCAGCTCAGATCATGATACCGGAGTCCTGGGATTGAGTCCCGCGTCGGGCTCCTTGCTCAGCAGGGAGTTGGCTTCTCTGTCTGTCCTTCACCCTGCTGTGCTCTCTCTCTCTCTCATAAATAAATAAAGCCTTTAAAAAAATATTGGTTTCTAATCAGCTAACACAAATGATGATGGTAAGGATAATAACTTTAAATTTATTTATTGTTTATTTTGTTCCAACTATAAATCAAATAATTTTATATGGATTATCTTATTTAATTCCAACAATGATACTGATACACTCACTTTTATTATATTTATTTTAAATATGAAGAATTAAGGCTTCAAGAGGGAAAATACCTTATGCAAGATTACAGTTAATTACCTGAACTCTACTTTTAGACTCTAGCATTTATGTCAGTTTTTGGGAGACCCTGGAGGGCCAAATGGAAAGGAACATGATGAGTTAAGCCCTGTGTTTTACAATTTCTTTAGCAGAAAGCTGCATAATAGCGTGTGATAATTGTGTGTGTACCTCGTGGAGATTTGCTTATTAAGAACAGATAATGTATCTTAGGCATTTAGCATGTTGGTTGACTGGACCTACAAACAACTCAGCGCTGTTATTATTAAATTTTTCATGAAATGGTTTAGGAGTAACTATAGTTGGAATAGTAGTTATGCGAAGATTGTATTTCAAGTATGGAAAATGTAGTGTCGGCAGAATAATGGCATTGTGTCTCACAACTTACTAGTGGCCTGTGAAGTGACAAACTAACGTGTTGGTGCCACTGACAAGAATACTGCCTGCTTATCTTTCTACCTCCTAATAAATCAGTGATCTCTTTCCCTCACAGTCTTTGTGATCCCTCTTACCACCTTTTCTTTCCTCTTATTCTTTATCTTTTCTCTCTCTAGCTCTGTGTTTCCCTGTCCTTCTTGCTTCAAATTGTCCAGCCATTTTCCTTTATGTTTCTCTTTCCCTGTATCGCTCGTCTCCCAGGCTCTTAGAATTGGTGGTGATGTTGCATTTAGGAGCATGCCCAGGATTTCTTTCTTTTTTTTTTTTTTTTTTTTTAATATAGGGCCTTAGGGACTGACCTCTTCCCCTGAAGTGTTGATTGAGCAGTATAAATCTTCACAGGGGTGGGATGCAAATAGACAGACACACTCTTCTGGCTCCAAAATTCTGAAAATTCAAGAGGAGATACTTCAGTTTATTTGTAGGAAAATTGTTTTTCAATATGGAATCATTTTTCTAAAAATTACATTCATGTAGAGATATGTTTAATAATGATAAGAACTTGCTATGATGATAATGATGATGATGCAGATGATGTTACTTCCTTGAGAACAGGCTATGATCCGCTTCCTTGTATTTCCAGCAGCCAGCAGAGTGATTGGCACGTAGTAGGTGCTTAAAAAACTGTTGAAGAAAAGAATAAAATTAACTATAACTGTGATAATTACATAAGTATTGTTAAAATATAATAATTATGGTGTATGAATATATTTTTGGTCAATACACTTGTTGACAGTGCTTAAACTCAGGTCTTATCAATTTCTGGGAGACTTATGGGTAGAAACATCCATACACGCACCTCATAAATGCATCCCAAACCTAATTTGATCAGTAACTTAAATAATTGCCTCACTCTGGAAGCCTAATACTGATGGCACGAGGCACAAATCCGTAGGACTCTCCAAAGAAGCCCAATACACTTTGCAGAACTGCTTCATTCCCTGAGAATGTCCCAGGATTAAAGCTTTGGGGACTTTCTTTTCTGTTTGCAGGCATGTTTTAGCTGGCCAACTTGAAATACTGTTAAGAGGCTTAGGAAATCCATAATTATTATCTGAGAATTCTGTGTTTATATTTTTGGTTATAGCAAAGAGACTTTAAAATTTGACTTGTAAAGGACTCTGAATACCAGATGATTAATATTTTACAAAAACAAAGATCAAATCGAGAAGCAAAGGAATTCATTACCCTTACTAAAATAAAATTACTAATGTGCAAATATGAGAAAGGTCATTGTATTTGATACTTGCATTATGCATAAAGAAATAAGGCTTCTTTTGAAGTGTTTATTATAATGATTTGCCATGGGACTGAGTTATGAAATCACTGTGTATAATTAAAATGCAGTCTGTATGTCCTGCGGTAACACACTAGGGGTTTAATGCAACCTAGGACACACCCTTGGCTATTTGTAAACATACTTTATGTTTAGAGGAGAAAAAGGAATTAGCTGCCCATGCAGCAGATGAGTAATCTCATAATAAAGCATAATTGCCATGAGACAGTTGACATCTCAATATGATGTGATTTCTTCCAATCTGGTAAAAGATTATTTCATGGGCTTTACCATGGGAGTGTTAGAGTAGAAGGTTATAGAAAAAAGCATAGAGTGGTATCGTGATCTGATATACAAACTTAGGAGAACACATGAATTCACATTCTGGCTTTCTTCCTTCTCTTTCTGATAAAACTGGGCAAATATGAGTAACCTCCCTGAGGCAACAATTCCTCATCCTTAAGTGGTGGAAACAGTATCTGCTCACCTAACACACAAAAAAAGATATTTAGACTGAAATAAAAGAAGGAAATTGTAAAGTGACATAAAATGCTGGTTAAGCTCCACGAGTACTAATTTTCATTTTTACAGAGATTAATAAGAGGGAGCTATTCTCTGTGACCACACTAGGATAAGGACGGCTCCTGTGATCCTTGCTGACTTCTCGATGACTCTTATAGAATCTGTTAGTGTTCTGAAAGGTGTTTGTGCAAGCGGGGCTTTAGTTTTAGTCCTTAATTGGATGTTTTCATTGTTTTTGGTGCCACTTTTTTGGGATGAGGCAGATTTCCCAAGCATTTTACCATTTACCCTTTAACATCTATACAAGAGACCTAGGTGTGCTACGTTTCTAAGGTAATCCTTGGAATAATGTTATCCTTTCTATTGATTATTTTCTTTGGTTCAGTTAATAGGTTGCCACATTACTTAGTGAATCTAAAACTGAGTATCCTGTTTGTGTATCCGAAACAGGTAATGGATAATAATTATCACCGCGAGACTGGCAGTATTCACTTGAGAGTAAAAATTACATCGATTCTCTGACGTGAGTAAAAATACCTTCTTCAGAAAATGTTATGACATTTTCTTCTGTTTTTCTTTCTTTCTCTTTATAACCGTCATATCTCAGTGTCACAAATTCAGGGTAAAAATGAGCTTAGAGTCCTACTGAGGACAATTATCTCCAAATACTCTTTGTTTTGTTATTTACATCACTTCTATACTTGAGAAGATGTAGAATGGTTTTAGTTAATGAAATAATTTTCTCTATACTTTCATGAAATAAACCTTTATGTGCAGTTCAGGCATAACTCGATTATCTAATGAAGTATCTGGAGAATATGGATTTCGCAGTCCTGGATTACCAACTGTGTAACCTGGGGGAGTTAGCTAACCTCTCTGACCTTTGGTTTTCTCTTCCATAAAACAAGAGGAATAATACCTAATCCAGTCACACAGATTTGTGGCAGAGATCAAATTATGCTTATACATTGTACAAGGATGTACCGTAAAGTGTCAAATAGGATATATATACCTTTTTCATATTAATGGGTATCTTTATCACATAGAAGTATTTAAATATATTTCAATGTGGCAGGCTCTCTTCTTGTAATGCCTTTGTTGAAGAAAGGCTACCAATTTCTGGCTATCTTTTTTCTTTGTCTACTTCTGTACAAGCATCATTAGGATTTGATATTCTCTCTTCACTTCTTATAGTCTTACTGGTTGGGGTTCTCTGTAATTCACTAATCCATCTGTCCATGTCTGTCTCCTGAATTGTATTTCTCATTGTGGAAAACTGTAACAACATTCACCCAATCACTCATGCCACAAATAGTTCCTCCTCTTTAGCTTCTATATTCGCTAGATTACCAAGGTTTGTTGATGTTACATTCAAAGATTTCCCAAATCCCTTTATAGACACTGTATTTGTTCAAGTCTGTCTCACTTGGACGGTGAAAGTAGCCTCCTGCCTTCAACCTCACCTCAACCCAAATGCATCCTCCACCATTCTGTTACAGTCATCCTTCTAAAACACTTTGACTTTGCGTTCCCATGCCTTGTTATTTTTTGATGGGTTCCTGTACTTTATAGGACAAAGTATGGATTCCATATTATGGTAAACATTTTTAATACTGTTTTCCCATCTGCACCTCACTCTAGGAATACAGACCTGGTAGGATTCCCAAAATAGGGTCTGAATCCCCAGGTTTTGTGTCTTTGTACATGTCCTTTGCTTGAAATAGTGCCTCTCCTTTTCATCCCTCATTGCCTGGAAAATTGCTTGCCTGAAACATAACCTCTCCTCTGGAGTTTTATCTGTGCCAAGAGGCTCTTTGAGTCCTACACTCCTTTGTGATTTTATGGAATCTTTTATGTTTCAGGACTACAGCCTTTAAGTAAATTGTAATATAATTATTTTTCTCACATTTGCCTTCCTCTCTAGGCTGAGCTTATTTTTCTCTGATCTTTTTTTCTACTAAAAAAATAAAAATGCTTGTTCTGTGTTTACTGGGAGAATGAAAAATGTAATGCAGTTTACCTTTTCATTTCTTATCACTTCCAAAGCAATAAGATAAGGACAAGGCAAGGAAAATCTGGGGAAGAAAGTGAGGGACTTGTGGTAGGCTGCCATCTGCCTTGGCAGAAAGAAAAACCTTTGTACCCTTTTTGTTTCATGCTTCAAAAGAGATTCTTTTTGACTCAGGGTGTTTGTGACAAGTTAGGGCCTGTCCTCTGTTCCTCTCTCTTTTTTAAAAAGCGTGTTTGTAGACATTATTGTGTAATGAATAATATATCACAATAAATATCTATGAGGTTTCAGATGAGTAAATGGCTTGTCATGGAAGCATTAAAAACTAGTGATTCTGACAAGTGACACTTATCATTTTTGAACAATGGGCTTTATTTGTCTAATTTAAAGATTTTGTGGTTAAGGTCACAGCATCAGATAAATCATTTTGAAAGAAATAATATGTGATACTTGTTTATACTAGATGATTTGTGACATTCTATTTTTTTAAGACTAAAAACAAACATCTGAGTAATAAATTAATAAGATTTAAAAGCAGCACATTGTTATCATAGAATGCTGAAGTACAGGGTGTGATCATATTCCAGAAGCCCACGATCCATGATGACAGAGAGCTAGTGTATCATGTCGCCATGGCAACAGGATGTCTTCTTAGGTTTAAATTTGTTTGTGTTGCGGATCCATAACTTTAAAAGCTTATCCAAAGCTTTTAAAGAACAACTTGTATCGCTTCCGTGGTTCATGCTGTATGCTAAAAATTCATGGCTATTTTGCAAATGGTAATTTGAGTGTTCTTTACTTTTGTTCTTTTTGTCTACAAAATGCACAGTTATCAGACTAAAATGGTTATGCTTGAGTGTTTTGTTTTTTTTGTCACATTGCATCAGTAGAGAACTGTGGGGGTAAAGATTCTGCTCCCCATATTTGCTATACAGACACTCTGGATTTATGTTTTTAGCTGTAAGTATATATATTTCTTCACTGAGACAAAAATGACAAAAAGCAAACAGCTACTTTAATGTGCTGAATATTCTGAACTTAATAAGCTTAATGCATTGTTTCAGAAAGCCAGAACCACGCAGCACTCCTGATTCTTTCTGCCTGGCAAAGACTCTTCTCTTGCCCAGAGATTCTCTGTAAACAGTGAAGTTAAACAACGATCAATGGTCCTGTTCATTGTCTAGCAAAACGTCCTTGACACCACTCCCACTGCGGCACAATGCTGACAGCTGGGTCCTCATTTGGAAGCTGGGAACAGAGAACCAGGGTAGTGGGAACCACAACGGGTGAGAGGGAGAGAGCAAGGGAGGATGGAAGGAGGAGAGAGAGAGACCAAAGCGAGAGAGCTATTTGTTGTTGTCTTTGCAATTGTTAACCCCTTAGAGTTAGGGATGGAAATTCCCCACATCAATGTGCATTGTATTATTCCCTCCAGTGAAGCAAATTGTTGTTGTAAGTTAGCTTTGTCTTTAAAGAGGCATACAGATGAAGGTTATTGAGCGAATGTGAAGTAGAGAGGTGCTCTGGGATGTTATTAATACTGAATTAAGAGGGAAGGCATCTGCAGATTAAAAAAACAACTACATTGGGAATGAAACTCTGCAACGTGCAGTTTCATTTTTCTATCGCCAGGGACTCGTCTCAGTGTGTGCGTCCGTGGTGATGAGAAAGACAAGGTGCAAGACATGCGGTGGGGGTTCGAAACCGATCTCCGGTGTTTTTATCACGTCACTATTTTTGTTGTTTGATTTTTATTTTCTGCTTCTTCCCGGGTATGACATGGATGACAATAGTTAAAATCTTGGAGTTCTTATGTCCTTTTACCTACTGCTACTTTGCCAAGAAACAGGATAACTTTTGTAAGGTCCATTCTGTTATTTATCACTTGATTTTAAAAACTCAATTAGTGGGTCTAATTGTAATTAATATTCAGAACTCCTTCTGAAGTCCTTAGCCATATGCTTTGGGAGAGAAAAGGTATCGTATTCCGGAAGCCCACGATCTCATTCTTATGTAATCAATTAAATAAGGGTAGAGAAGCAACCCTTGGTTTGGTCACCAAGAATTAGTCCTTCACTTGCAGTATTATTAGCGAACTGACTAAGCTTCTAGCATCCCTGGTGAGGATGCCTATTGTGGAAACATAGACAGTAACACTTTAATATCACTGAAGCCAGATGTTCAAGGGCAGGATTTACTCGGGTCCTGGGTGCAGATTAGAAATTTCTCTCTTAGATTGTTCAAACCTGGAATTTATGACTATTACAGTCATTTGGTAGACCCCTGGTGGCCTGAAAGAGTGAGGATTTGCTCTAAACTTGTGGCTTGTCCTAAGAAAATTGCTTTTGGTGATGGAAAGGGTGTTTTTTTTTTCTTCTTCATGTATTTTTGTTGGTAGTAAGTATCATAATATTAAGAAGCCATCCCTAGAACGTTTTTCAAAGATCCAGGATTTTATATGGGCTGGAGAAAAAGTCCAATCTTTGTAAAGAATGGCTGAACTCCATTCTCTTTGTTCTCTCTCCGCCACACACTTGCACTAAGGGAAGACTAAGCTCAAACTCATCCAAAGGAGGGAAATTATCCCCAGGAAAAAAGACGGTTTCACTTCGTCAGAGACTGAATTTATGAGAAATATTCAATCAAGGTGAAGTTGGTTGAATGGCACTCCCCGTCCATTGCCCAAAAGGTACACATTTGTCAAACCCTTGGAACCTGTTAATGTTACCTTATTTGGAAAAAGGATTTTTGCAGATGTGATTAAGGTGATGATCTTGAGATGAGATCATCCCAGATTATCCTGGTGAGCCCTAAATCCAATGATAAGTGTCTATAGAAGAGAAAGAGGGAGATTTGAGAGAAGCTAATGAAACAAAAAGTGATGTGACACCTAGGCAGAGACTGGGGTGATGCAGCCACAAGTCTAGAAATGCCAAGTGCCACCAGAAACTGCAAGAGGCTAGGAACTGGGAATCTTTGCTAGATAGAGTCTTTGGAGGGAACCCAGTCCTGCTGATACCTTGATTTCAGACTCCCAGCCTCCATCACCATGAGGCGATACCTTTCTGTCTTGTTCGATGACACAACGTTTGTGGTAATTTGCTGCAGCAGCCACGGGAAACTGATCCACAGAGGATCAGGGGATGGAATACACGATGGTTCCTGAAGATGTGGTGAATACGTGCTACTTAAATCTGCGATGGCTGTTGCTTCACTGGCATCCCTCCTCCCACCCCCACCCCCATCTCAGCCTGTGTGGGGACCTGGGAGAGAGCCAGCTGCTTGGAAATTGAGGAAGCCATCTCAGTAACTTTGAATTATTTCTCTTTCCTTCCGTAAACAGCCTCCCTTGGCTCTGTGCCTCCTCCTGTTCCGAACACACCAACTTCAGCATCAGTGGCTCTTGCTTCTCATGTATATCCTCCCTTCTGCCTTCCCCGCTTCGCCCTCACTATCAATCCCAGATTTTATGTGGGTGAAATGTCTTTTCTTCCCGGTAAAATATTGTGTCTCTTAAAACCTCTGAATTGTGTTTGTTTTTGTTTGATTGTTGTTTGTTTTTTTATTTTTATTTCCTTAAAGATTTCTTCATTTATTTTGGGGGGGTTGTAGAGGAAGAGGGAGTCTTAAGCAGACTCTGTGCTGAGCATGGAGTCCGACATGGGGCTTGATCTCCCGACCCTGAGATCATGATCTGAGCCAAAACCAAGAGTCATTCCCTTAACTGACTGTGCCACCCAGGCACCCCTGTTGTTGTTTTCTTGTAGCCAAAGCTCTTGCAACTTCTGGCCTTTGCTCTGGAAAATTCTAGTTTAAGAACTGATCATAGCATAGAGGAATGTCAATCAAATGGAATATATAGAAAAAAGATGACTGACAAATGTAATCTCTACTGTTTTTAGTGATCTGTGTATTTTGTCCCCTTGCGATTATCAATATACATTATAGCCAGCACCTGCCATCCTCCTAAAAATCATAGCAGTCTGACTGAATCGTAACTGGTAAGTTTGTTTCTTTCTAACATTTTTAGGTCGAAAGATGTTGAGAGATTCTGGTCATAAAAAATAGGAGTTTGGGGGCTTGTCTTAATAGCAACAAATATAATTTCCCAAGCATCAGATGAAATAATTGACTTAGAAGACATAGATTGCTTATGCACATTTGCTTTCACATCAGGAGACCAAGCTAGCACTGTAACTGCAGTGGTTTAAAAGGCTGGACAAAGCTGTAAGCTCTTCTGGCTTCATCCTTTATTGCTATCTGATATGTAAAAATGTAGTGACAAAGACTAGACTTTAATATGTGGTAGCTGATAAAATTAACTCTTTCTAACTACCTATTTCTGATTATGTGTATAGAGCATAGAGACTGATGGCTAAAGGTGGAGAAAAATTTGAGAAAAGAGTAAAGATGGTTAAAATGTCAGAATATAATGAGAATATGTCACTATTATACTTTCTTTGGTAGCAGAAAGTAAAAAACACATTTTTACCAATGACCCAATTCTTGTGGAATTGTTCTGTTACATAAGAGTTGGAAATTGTATTGATAATCCAAAACTATTCTAAGTTTACACAGGCGTCTGTGTTATAATTAAACTTATGATCTTTGGAATCAGATAGGATTAAAATTCTGACTCTGAAATGTGTTTAGAGATTTGTCTGTCATCTGAGTTATTTGTGTCTCATTTTACACGTTTTCATTGAAATGGTTATAATACCTCAAAGAACTGTGAAAATTAAAGGAGGCAGGAGCAAACAGAACAATGGTTGTCATGTAATAAGTGCTTAGGGGCGCCTGGGTGGCACAGCGGTTAGGCGTCTGCCTTCGGCTCAGGGCGTGATCCCAGCATTATGGGATCGAGCCCCACATCAGGCTCCTCCGCTATGAGCCTGCTTCTTCCTCTCCCACTCCCCCTGCTTGTGTTCCCTCTCTCGCTGGCTGTCTCTCTCTCTGTCGAATAAATAAATAAAATCTTAAAAAAAAAAATTAGTGCTCAAAAATGTGTATTATTGCCATATCCCTCTATCAAACCCTGGAAATTCTCAACTATATTTTCTAATATAAATGAAGAGAAGATGGAAAGGAACATGGAAATTAACGTGTTAAGCATTTTCTGCCCTGCTCAAGGTTTTAACAATAATTTAAGGAAGCATTAAGCTCTGGGAAAGGGATTGACTAAGATGCAAAGGAAGAGAGGATTTTTCTAATGGAGTGACATCTAATTTAAACACTAATAAATACAAATAGGAAATGAATTAAAGTCAACTTAGAAAGCTAACAGTGTGAAACAATGCTTAATCAACAGAGATCTTAACTTCATAACAATTATACTCTACTCCAAGATAAGACATACAAGTATGGTAAAGTGTAGTGTTTCCCCCATTATATCTGTTTTTAATCTTTATTTTTAATGAAATATTAGGATGATCAGAAGTAGGAGGAGGAAGAGAGGAAAGAGAAAAAGCAATCAGTAGAATTTCATGGCTCAGCGATGGGGATGTTAAGAGATTTATTCCCTATATAAATATGAGGAGGCAAATTCCATTACTCTTGCTTTAGGAATTGAGGCTTTGAGAGGTTAAATAACCTGTCTAATATCCTCATTTTTTAAGTGTTTTTTTTTTTTAAGTGTTGTCCACTGTATCAGAGTCTAAGGTTGACTTGATAATAATGAACAGGGAATCTGGGGGACAGTTTCCCTTGGAAGAACTGGCCTTTCTCTTTCTTTTAGGTCCTGAATTTAATTATCTCAATGTACTTTTTAATAAGTGTTCAAGATGGTGTTATGGGGGAGAAAACAAACAGAAGATTCGCTTCTACAGGAAAGGAAAGAAGATGGGGGGAGGAACTGTCTTCTCTCCCTTGGATTGATACTCCTACGCAAATAACTGAATGGATGGGACATTACCTCATCAAGGCTCGTCTCAGATGTCTGTTCGGATATCCTGTTATTTTGTATAATTCAAGGATTGAGGCAAGCAGGCCAACAGGTCTAGTTTTCACATGAAGCAGAAAATTTCAGGCTTTCAAAATTTATACTGTAGCAAAAATTATCATATTTGGGAGGCAGTAAAATAGTTTGCCATTAAAAATATACTGAAGACTGTGGAAAATAATACAAAACTTGGTTCTTGGTGATACCCTAAGGCAGTTGGGCTCTGGAATTGTGTTCCCCACGGCAGCAGGAGAAGCAGCACTTGGTACTTGATAGAATTGCAAATTCTCGGACGGGTCTTCAGAATCAGAAACTCTGGGGGTGGGGCCCAGCAATCTGTGCTTTAAAAACCTTCCAGGCGATTCTGATTCAAGTTCAGATTTGAGAACCACTGCCCTAGAATTGCAAATAAAGGAATGAGGTGGGGGGAGGTCTACAAATGCTACTGCAAAGGTTCTGCTTTTGAAGGAAGAAAGTGAACCAGTGATAGAAAAGCAAAGAGAAAGGTCCTCTTTTAAAAGTCTTTCAGGAATGATTTAGATACACGTTCAGGGCTCCAGACGTAGGCTTTTGTCTTCTCAGCACCTCCTTGCGGAGGAACTCAGAGGCCTGTCACAAAAGGACGGAAATCAAACTCAGAGAGAATATCAAGAGAGGCTTGTGCTCACATTCTGCTTCCCAGTACAACCAAGAACAGAAATCTTGTGAACTTCAGATCATCGGGAAGATGGGGGACATGCGTGGGAATTGCGCCCATCTCCGGACCCTGTCAGGGGGCCTCTGAGTCAGTGCTGCAGGTGTCTGTACTGTGATGGGGCTGCACTGTGCTCCCGAGGTCTGCCCTCTCTCCTTAGGATGAACCCGCAGGATGGCTGAGGAGCGAGGCAAACATTGTTGGGGTTCATTTGCCTTCAGCTCTTCCTCTCCTACTCTGCTGGATGTGGCTGTGCAACCGAGGCTCCTTTGTCTCTGCTTTGTGAGTTGTTCAGAGCCACCTCATTTCCATCAGTCAACACGCACCAGGCCCTTGGAGATAAATGCGGAGCAGTGGCGGCATCTGAGAAGATTTAGTGTTGGCTCTGGAGGTCACAGATGTCACTGCGGGTGTGATAGAATAGAATCATGGAACTAGCCAGAGTCCTTGAAGTCTTCTAATCTGAACTCCTCACACTTCAGGTGAGGAAGTGAAAGCATGGAGGAATTATCCTTTACCCCCTTAGTCTCTTTTGTCACATTTTTTCGAAAACAGAATATGATGTTCTCTTTTCCACCTTCAAAATATTGGTAGATATTTAAGAGCTATTAGAATGTAAGTGCCATGAATACAAAAATTGAGTCTGACTTAATTATAGCTGGGTCCACCGTCGCTAGCATCCTGTGCTGCATGCAACAAATACACGCTCAGAGCATATTTGTTGCATGCGTATATGTGTCCTGTAACTGATCTTTCTTACTATAACTAATAAAGTAGGTTTTTATAATCCCTTTGTTGCAGCCCTGATTGGAAAGGAGTTTCTCTCATGTAGTGTAGTGTGTGTGCATGGGACCAAATTATACTCTTACTTCCCCACCCTCCTCTGCAACATGCATCACTAGTTACCCCAGAAATACAAATTTCTTGTTCCTTCAATGAAGCTATGTTAGAGTGCTGGGGTTAGGACTTGGAAAGGAGACAGATTTTCCTATACTATGGCTAGCACCGATGTTGTTAGGAACTGAATTCTGTGATTCTCGCCTGACTCCACCCCCCGCCCCCATGCAATTCATTCATTGAAGCCCTAACCCTCGTTGTGACTGTTTTTGGAGATAGGGGGCCTTTAAAGGGAGAATTAAGTTTAAATGAGATCATAAGGGTGGGGCCCTAATCTAATATGACTGGGTCCTTATAAGAATAGTTGCACAGAGAAAAAGCCAAGTGAGGACCATGTCTGTGAGCCATAATGGCTTCCCCACATAACCAGAAATATTCAGCCCGCAGCCTCATCCTTTGCCTGCAGGTAGAGTTTGACCTAGCCCTTGTTTCTCACGGGGAAGATCATAGATTTTCTTCTCTGTTGCTTGATTATTGCACCTGCGTTAAAAGGGAAATACTGCATGCTAATTATTTAAAACGTGGTTTTCATTAAGAAGTAGCTATTTAACTGTGCATCCAAGGGTAAGTTTAAAACAGCATATAATCCATTATATGGAGGAATAGTTTTGTTTTGAAAAATGGCATTAAAATTCCTATAGTAAAACGTAAATTAAAAACTTTGAAAGATAGCCACAAGATAATGTGAATAAAGTATATCATCCTTACAGTAGAAGCTTTACAGAATTGTGAAATAATATCTCTTACGGCAAAACTTAGTAAACACCCAAAGTACACAAGCTTATATAATAAATATGGAGGCAGTGAGAATGTGAAAAACACCGTAAACAAAGAGGCAAAGTGGAAGACAAGCACATCCCTGAGGCAAAGAGATTCAAATGGAATTACGATGAGTAAGTGCTGGGCTTGTATCTTTTTAGCTGTCAGTGTTTCAACATTTAGTGCATTATTTTAGCAAAATAATACATATTTCAAAAATGACAGAAGCCACCGTTTTTTTTTTTTTTTAAAGATTTTTTATTTATTTATTCGACAGAGATAGAGACAGCCAGCGAGAGAGGGAACACAAGTAGGGGGAGTGGGAGAGGAAGAAGCAGGCTCATAGCAGAAGAGCCCGATGTGGGGCTCGATCCCATAACGCTGGGATCACGCCCTGAGCCGAAGGCAGACGCTTAACCGCTGTGCCACCCAGGCGCCCCAGAAGCCACCGTTTACCTACAGATCTATAATTCTGGAGACCAGAAGGAAAGAAAATAATAGGCTTTGTGTACCATTCCAAAGGTTGTCAACTTTCAGAGGTGCAGAGCATGCTAAAATGTCTTTTACTAAGTTCCTTGCAATGAAGTTTTTGGAAATAATTGCTGTGAAATCCTAATTCGGGTAAGGCATTCTGGGAAGGAATTATGAGGATTGGCTGTGATGGAGTGGGAGCATTGTAATTCCTATCTTGCAGGGAGATAGCATAAGCTCTGTTCCCAGATACGGATACAGGGTCTGAAAGTTCCAATGACTTGATGAGGATCACCCAAGAGTCAGTAGAGAATTCAATCCAAGGCATATCTAATCTCAAAGTCAAGATCTTTTCCTGTGATACTTGCCCTACGGCCAGAACATTCGTTCTGAGACTCCTGAGGGTTGATTAAATTGTCAAAGGGCTCCTGAGTGACAAATATGTAGTAAGTATTGTGATTCTCCCTTAATCCATTAGATTTGGGAACCGATTAAATAGCCACACACTAAAACATAGAAAATATGCACCATAAAAGCTCATTGTTCTCTCCAGAATGATGAATGTAAACCACCTGCCCAAAAAAACAAACGAACAAATATCAAGGGTATATGTCCAAATTCTTGTATACAGAAAGTACTCCACATTAAATAGGGCTGTTCTAAACTATTTAAATAGACACAACTGATCAGAGATTCAGTAAGTCCACTCATTAAGTTCCATTCTTTTCTCAAGACTTAACTTGGGGAAGGAAGAGCAACTTGAATTTTTTTTTTTTTCCAGAAGTGAGGGCCCAAATAGTTTAAAAACATCGGTTTTATTTATTTCTTGATGTTCCTTGGTGTCATGGGCCTCATATTCCCAGAGGGCTGGTTAAGGAGAAATACTGAAATGTTTTTCATGAGGAGTAAATCCAGGAATTTCAGAAAGTATAGCTTTACATAAGGACCAAAATCGATGATCAAACATTGTGCTATAATCTAGTTCAGTGTTACGTAGTAGCATGCTTAGTGAAGACGCAGTTATGCAGATTAGTGGGAAAGAAGAGATAATTACTGATTTTTGGGTTTTTTCTTCTTAATGAGAAATTCTTCTCCATAATCTAGGAATTATAATCTGGTCTCTCCCAGTGTAATACATGACATATACAGTACCCATTCCCTCATTCCTTTCCTGGGCTTATTGTTATGTGAGAGAAAGACAATCCATTTGATTAAAGCAAGTTTTATTATATGGAGTTCATTCACACGTTGATACCAAGCAAGATCACAGCACAGATAATTCTCAGTGGCTCTGGATCAACTTGACTAACATTTCAGGTGATAATTCACAGAGATATTCTCTAACTTATCTGATAGTTTTACGATAACCTGTCAAATGAATCAAAATCTGATTACTACATTTGTAGATATAAAAATGATGGAGTCCCCCAAAACAGAATGGAATTCAAAAGAAGAAGAAATATCAGTAAGTAGGTACTAATAGTAAAGATAATAATTTACAGTAGCAAAGAAATAGCTTAGAGAAAGAGGAGAGCATTTTTTAGATCCTGAGGTAAATATAGTTATTATTGTGGTTCTCTGGTGAACAACTAACCGTTCTTGCCAATCTACCAAAATATGCTTGAATATCACATGTAGCACTTGGAAAAGAATCTTTCCATTTTAATTTCCATTAGTCAAAATCTTCCTGTTGCAGAGGAAGCAAATTTTTACCTGGATCCTCTTAGGGTTTTTCGGCTGTGTCTGAGAATTAAGCTGACAAACAACAGATTAACAGGAGAACAGCACACACAATTATATTAAGTTTCACGTGACATGGGGACCCTCATAAAGAATGAAGACTCAAAGAAATGGCAAAACCTACTTGCTTTTATATTAGGTCGAATAAAGATAATTGTGGTGAAGCTAAAGGCAGATAAGAATTATTTTAACCAGGTCCATATAAAATTTTCTCAGTCTCAACTCCTTGTCCCTAGTAAGAATGTCCTTTTGCTTCTTGCTTTCATACTGGAGTTTTGTCTGCTTTTAAGGAAAAGAAGGGAGGTCAGAGTGATTTTCTTATAGTTGGTGTTTTTTAAGAGCTTTTAACTCACAGTAGTAAATGTGTAAAGCGGCATATTTTGGGGTGACATGATCTGAATGCCTTCACTGTACAGTTCATGTGCATATTTGATCATCACATTTTAAAGAAATGCTGAGAAACTGTACCGAATTTGTAGAAGAGTGACAGTGACATAATGATTAAAGGGCTGAAAAGTCAGTCTTGCATGGAAAGTTTAAAAGAATTGGCATTTAGCCTGGAGAGGAGTACTGTGATTGCTATCTTCAAATATATGAAGCTTGTGTGTCTCTGTGTGTGTCACACTGTGGTGGACTACCAAAACTGGTTACTCTGTGGAGAGAATTTATTATCTATTCAGTACATTTTTTTAGTACATAATTTGTTGAAACCTACTAGTAGTCAGGCTCTGGATTAGGTAAATAAGTCCTTTTCTTTCCTTTAAGAATTTCACAGTATAGGATGCTGTACTGATATAGGATGAGGATAGTTGTACTCCTTAGAGTAAAGGCCAAATTGCTTTATCAATGAGATCCTCAAATATAGCTATTCAAATATGCTGTAATTCAATTTTTTTTTTAATTTAATAATCCAGCCAGTCACAGGTAGATGAAGCAGACCAGCTTGAGAAGAAATTAGGGAACCTTTCCTTCCATTCTGTCCCTCCACCCTCAAAGGTAGTATGTGTGTTTGAAGCTGGGTCACCACCGATCTGTAGAAGGTGATAAAAACAGCAAACGGATTCACAGATGACACGATACTCTATGTAGAAAACCCGAAAGACTCCACCAAAAAAATTGCTAGAACTGGTACAGGAATTCAGTCAAGTCACAGGATATAAAATCAATGCAGGGAAGTTTGTTGCATTTCTATACACCAAAAATGAAGCAGCAGAAAGAGAAATCAAGGAATCGATCCTATTTACAATTGTACCAAAAAACCATAGATACCTAGGAATAAACCTAACCAAAGAGGTAAAAAGATCTGTACTCTGAAAACTACAGAACACTTATGAAAGAAATTGAGGAAGACACAAGAAATGTGAAAACATTCCGTGCTCATGGATTGGAAGAACAAATATCGTTAAAATATCTATACTACCTAAAGCAATCTACACATTCAATACAATTCCTATCAAAATAACACCAGCATTTTTCACAGAGCTGAAACAAATAATCCTAAAATTTGTATGGAACCAGAAAAGACCCCAAATAGAGTAATGTTGAAAATGAAAACCAGGGGCACCTGGATGGCTTAGTTGGTTAAGTGTCTGCCTTCAGCTCAGGTCATGATCCCGGGGTCCTGTAACCGAGCTTGCTCCCCCGGGAGCCTGCTTCTCCCTCTCCCTCTGTCTGCCACTCCCCCTGCTTGTGTGCGCTCTCTCTCTCTCTCTCTCTGTCAAATAAATAAATAAAATCTTTAAAAAAAAAAAAAAAAGAAAGAAAGAAAGAAAAAGAAAACCAAACTGGAGGCATCACAATTCCAGACTTTAAGCTATATTACAAAGCTGTTATTATCAAGACGGTATGGTACGGGCGCAAAAGCAGACACATAGATCCATGGAATAGAAAAGAGAACCCAGAACTAGACCCTCAACTATATGGTCAACTAATCTTTGACAAAGCAGGAAAGAATATCCAATGGAAAAAAGAAGTGTCTTCAATAAATGATATTCGGAAAATTGGACAGCCACATGCAGAAGAATGAAACTGGACCACTTTCTTACACCACACAAAAATAAACTCAAAATGTATGAAAGACCTAAATGTGAGACAGGAATCCATCAAAATCCTAGAGGAGTAAAGAAAGAAATTGAGGAAGACAGGCAGCAACGTCTTTGACCTCAGCCATAGCAACTTTTTACTAGACACGTCTCCAGAGGCAAGGGAAACGAAAGCAAACATGAACTATTGGGACTTCAGCAAGATAAAAAGCTTCAGCAAAGGAAACAGTTAACAAAACTAAAAGACAACCTATGGAATGGGAGAAGATATTTGCAAATGTCTTATCAGATAAAGGACTGGTATCCAAAATCTATAAAGGACTTATCAAACTCAACACCCAAAAATCAAAAAATCCAGTCAAGAACTGGGCAGAAGACATGAATAGACATTTCTTCAAAGAAAACATACAAATGGCCAACAGACATGAAAAAATGTTCAACGTTACTCATCATCAGGGAAATACAAACTAAAACCACAATGAGAAACCACCTCACACCCGTCAGAATGGCTAAAATTAACAACTCAGGAAACAACAGATGTTGGCGAGGATGTGGAGAAAGGGGAACACTGTTACATTGTTAGAGGGAATACAAACTGGTGTAGCCACTCTGGAAACTACGGACGTTCCTCAAAAAGTTAAAAATAAAAATTACCCTATGACCCAGCAATTGCACTATTAGGTATCTATCCAAAGGATACAAAGATAGTGATTCAAAGGGGTACATGCACTCCAGTGTTTATAGCAGCAATGTCCACAATAGCCAAAACATGGAAAGAGCCCAGATGTCCATTGACTAATGAATGTATAAAGAAGATGTAGTATGTATGTGTATACACACACACACACACACACACACACACACACATGCATACATACACACAATAAAATATTACTTGGCCATCAAAAAGAATGAAATCTTGCCATTTGCAATGACATGGATGGAACTAGAGTGTTTTATACTAAGCGAAATAAGTTTGTCAGAGAAAGACAAATATATGATTTCACTCATACGTAGTATTTAAGAAATAAAACAGATGAACATAGGGGGAGGGAAGGAAAAATAAGATAAAAACAGAGATGGAGGCCGACCATAAGAGACTCTTTTATATATAGGGAACAAACTGAGGGGTGCTGGAGGGGAGGTGGGTGGGGGGATGGGGTAATTGGGTGACGGGCATTAAGGAGGGCACTTGATGCAATGTACACTGGATGCAGCTGATGAATCACTAAATTCAACCCCTGAAACTAAACAACAACAACAAAAAATAAATTTAAAAACCCGCCACACACAAAAAACCAGCAAATGGATGGCATCAATTTCATTTAAAGTCAGTGAAAAGGTGGTTGCCTTTAAGTGCACATTCCATTGTTGTGACTTTGGTCATATGACCACACCTTACAAGGGGACTGAGAAATACTGTCTCTAGCTGGGTAGCCACATGCTGAGCTACAATCCTATTATTATGGAAGAAGGAGAAAAGGATGTTAGGAAACAACTAGCAGTTTTCCATAGAAAAGAAATATTAACATATATTAGCATATCAATATTTCCATTCTTAAAAATTATGTGGCGAGCAGCCAGCAATGCTGCTGGATAACTGAAGTCCAAAGGGTGAGTTGATTTTGTCCATACTATGTGTAAAAGTGTTGGGGTTATTTTTGACCACTTCTCAAAACTTGTTTTTCAAATCTTTTTGGCCTCCGAGGATTTCTATCTATAGAAATGTAGAGAATACCTGAAATTTCTTAAATGCTATGAATGAAGGATATGACCAGAGTGAATTTGGTCTGGGGTTTCCATCTGTTTGCTATGAGGCTTCTTGTCCTAGAGAAACCTCTTTCCCCAGCCAATGAAGGGTACTATAACCAACTTATGTTCTATTTTTCTACTTTTGTAGACAAAGCCCTTGGGTTGCCATATTCTCTTAACATCTACTAAAACTCAAGCACAGAATTTTATTGAAATCTCCTTACAATGGATATCCTCATCTACGTTTTTTTGTATTTAGTTTAAATGGGCATTTTCTTCAAAAGCCTATCTGATCCTGACATCATAGACAGTACATTGACAAGGTCTCACATGATTTAATAACATTGCCAGGGTCAGAATTAATTTAGTTCAATTCTTACAGCTCAAATTCCATAAGCACTGTAACAAACAATTTTATAATACATGGCAAGATTATTAAAATAATCAATCCAAAAAACCAGACTCTCAAAAACCCTTCTAATGAAATTGTTTGCAATTTATTTACAAGAAGATATTATTCCAAACAGAATAAATCATATCCTGCATCACCCTGTAAGTGCTGCACGTTTTGCAGAATGATATATATGTCCTAACAGTGGTTCCATCCTATAACAATAATTAGAGATAGGAATTCTTAGAAAAAAATTTGAAATGTTATTAGATTAGATAAATGGACAAATATATATTAGATCGAATTGTTAACTCTCATTTGTCCATCTCTAAAAGATAGTGATTAAAAATATTTGCTATTTACTTAATAGACTCTTTCGCATGAAATGTCCAGTTAATTTAAATAATCAATTTTCTTTAAAAAAAAGTCCAGTAAACTCAAAATTAGCTTGACTACTTTTTGAACTGACTAATCAACTAGTCATTTGAGTCAAAATGTTCCTTTGGTTGTGTGTATAATTAAAAGTCAATGTATTTTAAAGTCTCAGTTCCACTAACTCCCAACTAATAAAGTTGTGATTTATATAAGCTTGAGATATTGAAACTTAAATTATATATTACAAAATGATTTCATCAATTAGATTTCGGTAGCTAAATTATGGCCTCCTGAAACTTTACATATTCAGAAATTATAGCCTTAGCACTTGCAAGGCTATTTTAAATAATCACAGAGGAAAAGAAAACTTAATGTTCTAGATACAGCTTGACCTACGCACATAGAAAAATGCCTCCTGCCTTTTTATGCACAACTGAAGTGATGCTTTTCAAATTTGTTTGGCTATTGTTTAATGCACCTATAGCACATTTCTGAGTAACTGACTCATACCTGTTACTACAGCATCTAGAATATCTCATTGCTGCTCGATTTTTCCCCATCTTTTTGATTTCCTTTTTTTTTTTTTTTAAAGATTTTATTTATTTATTTATTTGACAGAGAGAGAGACAGCCAGTGAGAGAGGGAACACAAGCAGGGGGAGTGGGAGAGGAAGAAGCAGGCTCCCAGCAGAGGAGCCTGATGTGGGGCTCGATCCCAGAACTCCGGGATCACGCCCTGAGCCGAAGGCAGACGCTTAACCGCTGTGCCACCCAGGCGCCCCCATCTTTTTGATTTCCTGACGATTGCCTGGATTATTGCCAATATGACTAAAATAAGATTCAGCATTTTAATGGTGGGCTTTGTTGCTATGAGTATTATAAGTAATTACTTCCTTGTACTTATGATAGTGTAGATAGTGGAAATATGGAAAAGCTAGCACATCCGGACTACAGCAAGACATTTAAGAGGATTTATCATGAAAATGTCAAGTTTAAGCTTTGGGTATCAGCAAAAAGAGGAGGTAGCCTACTAAGTGAGAAAACAAATTATAACCATTGCTAGTCAGAAAGGAGTTATCTACTCGTAGGCTGGAAGGGCCTCTATGATCCAGTATTGTACCCACGCATAGGGGACTTAGGTAGGTATATGCATAAAATTTGTGGTGATACAAGATGTAGAGTTACAAATGCAATGTATTTTTATATCAAGATGTGAAATGCCATGACAGTTTTTTGGACTGAATCCAATAAATCAAATCCAGGACTTCACCTTTTCCCCTAAAATCACCCCTTTTCACCAGTGAAAAAAAAGGACAATGAGATATTGAGATATGGCTCAGAACCAAAAATTGACCAAAAAGACTTTGAAATCTAAGCAGAAATTTCCAAATTTATAGAAGTACAATATCTGAAATCATCATGGGCAAAATAACTCTATTTTCATTAGTCAGTTTATGACTGGAATTTTGGTTTTCCTATGTTTAAGCTTATGGTAAGTCACATGGTGAAAAGACATAAAAAGAAGGATTGATGGCACTAAGGGTGATCACTAAGGGACAGAAGATGTAGGGGAGACAAAAACATTTTCCTTCATTGTCACAGGAATAAGAAGCTAAGCTTGCTCTACATGGACCCAAGAGTAGAAACAGGAAACTAAGGGTTAAACAGATTTAGCTTTAACTTAAAGGAGATTTTTGGAAAAGAGTTGTCCTTTGCCAAGATAGAATGAGTCACTCAAGAATAATGAATTCCTAATTTGGGGGTATTCAAGAATAGGCTAGAGCATTGTTGGATAAATATATCATTTCAGGAATTCAACTATTAAATAGATGATAAGATAAAATGATAGGTGATAGCCTTTCTAAGACTCTAACATCTATCCTACATATTTTACTGGATTTTTCTGGAGATTGACTGAAGTAATATACACAGAAGTACTTTGAAAAACATATGTTTATTTTAAGTCTTTACTTTTAATAATTCAACATCCAGGTTATATAGAAACAACTTAATATAAACTTAAATTTTCTAAAAAAGTAGCTGAAATTAAAATTTAATAACTACCAATCCTGTGAGGTAATTTTTATATTTTTGAGGTAGTAGGAAAAAATAGTGAAAGTGTTGATGGAGCCTTCCACAATAAAACAAAAGAAACCTTCTAAATTCGTTTTATAAGAAATAGTAAAACGAAAATAAAACAAAATGGAAAGCCATTTTACTACATACAATTAATATCTATATTTGATAAAGAAATATACAATATACATTTTAAAATACTGAGAGAAACATGCAAGTAATAAACAATTTTCACAGAAAGATATACAAATATTAAATATAATTGCATAGAAATCATTACTTTATAGTAGAACAAATGCCAATTCAACCTTGAGAATAATTCTACATCTTAATTATTAAATTACTAATATTATAAAGATGATTGTATCTAGGTACAGATGAATTTATTCGGCAAGTTATACACATAAGCTCTTCAGAAGGAGTTGCAAATTGTTATACATTCTTTGTGAAGCAATATTACAACATGACCCTTCATTTGGTAATGGGAGACAGTTCTTCACAGGTCTCTCTCATTTCTCAGCATCTTGTGAACAGAAGCACAGATGGCTTTTTTTGTGGATAATCTTTTCAAGGATGTTTCATAGCAAATGGCCTTGGATGATAGGGATAGTGCCTTTTTACTATTCAGTGTAATAGAAATGACGTCTCCCCCTGGGGCAAAAGGCAATTATACTTATCACCCATTATAAGAAATTTGGATTATTAAAAAAACTGAGGTCTCTTCTTCTGTAACACAGCCCACTGCGTGAGCACGTGTCACCTGGGCTTCTTTATGTCACCTTGGGGGAGGTGGGCCTTGAGGAACTGATACATGAAAAATTATGATATTCTGGCTATTTCTATTTCTATGAGTAATAAAGTATCCTCTGTCTCTGATCCAGGAGTCTCGTGTGTTCTGCCAGCATCCGTGAAAACTGTGGCAGATTAACCTGTTCGTTTGCAAATTCCAGTTCTTGGCTTTTGGCATAGAGACAATGCAGTGTAATTTAAAAGGAGCATAAACTTTAGAATCAGACCGTTCGTATTCACTTTCGATCTCTGCAACTAGAGTAGTCTTAAAACCCATCAAAATCCGAATTTCCTCATCTCCAAAATAGAGAATAATAATGCTTAATTTTTAATGTTTAGGTAACCTTAAGTAAGAAAATGAAAGGTATGTGCTGACATTTTGCCTGCCACATGCAAGATACATAATTAATGCCATTCTTTCATCTCTCCCTTCCCCCCCAATTCATCATAATTGCTATCCAACATTTCAATGCCATTCCTGAAATAATTGCTCTATCAATAGAAAATAATTGGTCACTGTCTTCGTAATTGTAATTCAACTTAAGGATATCAATCAGCAGAAGATAAACTTGGAATTTATTAATAAAATATATTTATTGCGTGTTAGTCTCCTTTTTACCTGACATGATGGTAAACCCAAGATCTGGAGCTATGCTGCTTGGCAAGTGAGAATATATCTTGGTCATATAATATGTTAAAAGCTTTCTTACCATTAATGAATTAAGTTCTGAAATGTTCCCGTACTGCGTTAAGACCAACTGCAAAAGTTTCTGGAGAGAAACATGAAGCTTGGAAATCCTGCGATTCTGTCAGGCAACATCTTAGTAAATGACCAGGTTGGGGATAGGAAAGAAGGTAGTATTTGCTTATTTGCTTTTTTTTTTTTTTTTTTTTGCCTGCAGTATTTCTTATCTCCTCAGGTCTCTGATATTACTCCCAAATTATGAGGCAAACTTCACAGCAAAATATCCAAAATATTTTTTTTTCTTTCTCACCATTCCTGAAAGACCTGAGTACCTTTCAAATGACTCTTCCATCTGTTTCTTCTTTTAATGTCATGACCTCGGTCTTCTTCCTTAGAGTTACACTTTCCTTTGAGCACTAATTACTGCCTGGGATCTAGCTCAGATTTGCCTCCCTCCTTCTGACCTGGCCACTGCGCCGTGCCAGGTTCTCTCCAAAGCAGGGAGGTCATGTTTCCTCAGCAAACTTTAATTTGGCTCCATCTGGGTCTCGCTTACTCCCAGAATTCCGGGTAGTTGCAGCCCAACTTATGTCATTTCCCTTCTAGGCTGGGACATATAATATTGGGGGAGAAAAGTAAAAAAGGGCAAACAATTCAACCAAAGGATAGTGGTTAAGTCAATTACGGCACGTGTACCTATTGATAGATCCTGTTGTTGCTTTGCTTTCTCATTCTTTGGCTATTACAGAAAACTATTACAATGACTAACCCTGTAGACATGCAGTATTGCACATATGCATGTAAACTGGCAGAGTAGATTCTCAGAAGTAGGGATGGCTGGATTGAACAGTAAATGCATTTTTGTTTTGAGTCATTGTCAAACTGTCTCCACAGGGGTTGCACCTTTTTACTCCCGCTGGCGGTATATTAGAGGGATTATTTCCTCACAACTGGCCAAAAGAGTTTGCTATAAATTTTAGATTTTTGCTGTATCCATATAGGTTAAAATTAAATCTTGGTATGGTTTTTAGTTTGCTGGTTTTTTTATTCTGAGAGGGGTTGATTATGCTTTCATATGTTTGAGACTTTGTTTTTCTTTTAACCTGTAAACATTAGGTACACTTTCTTTGCCCATTTTTCTACTGAGTGTTTTTTTGTTTGTTTTGTTTTTTGTTTTTTGTTTTACTTTTTAATCCACGAGGAGCATCTTATCCATTCTTTCTGTGAGATATATAATTTGAAGGTTTGCTTGTAATTTGCTTTCGCTTATAGTGTTTTTCATGTAAAAGTTGAATTTATACAGCTTTTAATGACTTCTGGAATTGAGGTCATAATTTAAAAGGTTTTCTCTACTTTAAGACTATAAAAAATGTGCCCATATTTTCTTCCACTATTTACATGGTCTTGTTTTCCCTTCTAGACTTAGGTTACCACCTGTTCTGTTGCTCTGTAACAACGTGATAATTTACTTTTGACTCAATTTGGGTTCTCAATAAGGAGTCCATTCACAGTGCAGAATAAAAACATAACACAATGGATTTGAGTTCATAAAGTTACGATTTTAAATTCATTTAATATTGGAAAAATAAAGAAGACTCCACAGTGTTATAAAAGTGAAAGGAATGATTTCTGTTGACCATTTCTGGCCAACTTGTGGAAAAAGTAAGGATTGCTTTGGAGTATATTAAATGACTACATTTTCTGTCTTTTTTCGAAGTACGTTTCTTCCGTGAAAGAAATAGCAGCCTATTTTCAGACACAAAGGACTAGAACACTTAATTATCTCCAGGTACATTCCTAGCTAGACATAGAGGAGAATGGTCAAGAGCGTGGCACACTAGGCTTACCTCCCCACTAGCTGTGTTACTTTGGAGAAGTCATTTACCTCTTACCTTCGGTTTCCTTATGGGGCAAACTACATAGCCCTGAAAGGATTAAATGAGGTGAAACAAGCACATATGTATCATATATATTATTCAAAAATAGCTATTATTCGATTTGAAGTTGGACTTTATTTTAGAGGATGCCACATGTTTTTAAAGATTGAAATATTAATAAGAACATATATTTTTACATTAACCCGAAGTAAAGGCTGCAATGAAGATATGTGATGACATGAATCTTCAAATGTATTGTCTCATTTCACTGATTGAAAATGGCAGCTTTAGTCTATTAGATGAGGCCTTAGAGATATTCATCTTCAAGGTATTCGGAGAATAACCTGGCAAGAACTCACTGGTTGGTGACAGTAATTCAGTTAGTTCTACATCTTTCTAGTGGAATCTAGAGTAAAATATACAAAACCAGGTGATAAATTTTGAAAAAGTCCCCGATGTGGTAGTGCCGTGCGTTGTAAGCGCACGTCAAGCTTTTGGGAGACAGCTTGCGATGGATGCTCAGGGTGCTGGTGTCCCATTTTTAGACATGTTAGCAAGGTCTCATTTGTTTTGGTCTCTTCGTTCTTGCATTTCAGCAGCTAGAAATGGCTTTGCTGCTTCAAAACCCTGTGATATCTCTTTACTATAAATTTAGATTTTCAATGCCATTGTCACTTGCTGAATGCATTTGTAAGAAACGCGCAAATCAGCAAGTCTTTTTGAAGTGTATGTTGGCTAAATTATCTTTACTTAATGAATAGTTCCAGGACAAGTGGCATGGGTGATAGTCATTCCCCTCCTTTTGTTTTTGCTACCTTGGCAAAACTACAGGAGCCAATTGGAAGCAAACAATTGTTCTCATTTATGAATAGTAATGAATTCTTGTTACTGTGGCTTCTAGAATTTGGCTTTGTTCAAGCTACTGTTGGAGAGCTAGCGCTGTAGAAATGAAGTGGTATAGTAGCAAAATGAAAATGCGTTCACAAATACACACAAATAATACCTTGTCAGGCAGTAAGCGATTATTTTCTGTTGATAGAGCGTTTATTTCAGTAGCGGTATTGAAATGTTGAATAGCAATAGAATTAACATTGTTAAATATTCTTATGTAATTATAAAAACATTTGTCAATTGTTACTATGATAAAGACAGAACGCAGCATTCAGCTGTAACATTCACGAATTGGGTGAATTTTTAAAAATTATGAAGTGCTATGATGCTTCATTTATTCATGTGTTTAATATGGATGATAGTACCTACCTCAGTAGGTGATTATGAGAATAAAATGAGAATTGGCAGCATGCCTGGGTGGCTCAGTTGGTTAAGCGGCTGCCTTCGGCTCAGGTCATGATCCCAGGTCCTAGGATCGAGCCCCACATGGGGCTCCTTGCTCAGCGGGGAGCCTGCTTCTCCCCGGCCTGCCACTCCCCCCTGCTTGTGCTTGCTCTCTTCTTCTCTCCCTGTATCAAATAAATAAAATCTTAAAAAAAAAAAAAAGAGAAGAGGCATCTAAAGCTATAAGCACAGTGTCTAGTTTATAGTAAGCACACAATTCTAGTTATTCAAGTAAAGATGGAAAAAAATGCATGTTTGTTTTATTGGCACAGATACTTAGTTTATATCTCTATACCTGTGCCTTCATATGAATTTATTTTAGACATGATGCTCATTGCTGCACTTTTATTTATATAAAGTGGTTAATTTAATAAAAATCATCAAAATAAAAACCATACATAAATTCATACTTACAACCAGATTTTTGTTTTGAAGATCTACTTATAAATCTATTTGTACAGCAGTTCAAGATTTACAGAGGATGGTTTAAGCTTATAGTTCTTTCTGCAGTTATAAGAATATTACTATATTCTTTGGAACTTTAAAAAAATTCGGTGGTTTTTTTCCCATGCAAATATATGCCCTGTACAACAACTTTATTAAAATAGGCCATCCATTTTTATCAATATTGACAATCTGTGAAATCAGATTGTGTTCCAACTTGATGTTCTTTGAGTTTATCTTAGAGCTGTGCTATCCAGTAAGACAGCCACTTGCCACTTACGGCTATTTAAATTTAGATATAAATTAATTAAAATTTAATTATAATATTAATTTTAAGATATTAGCAAAATGATTTTCAAAATTTAAAACTCTATCAAAATTAGTAATTTCTTCAGCCCTAATTGCTCCTTTCCAATCCTCAGTAATCACATGTGGCAAGTGGTTATTAGACAACGAAGATAGAGAACTTTTCCATCATTGCAGAAAGTTCTATTGGCCAGTGTTACCTATAGAGTCTAAGGATCTAGTTCCCTATATATGGAGTAAGAGGCTTTGACCTTCTGTGGCTTGAGATATTTTTATAATAGGACCCTTCTGCAATCTTAAATTTAAGGTTTTAAATGAATTCCCAAACTTCTCCTGCCTTAATATTAGTTGGCGTCTGGCATAGATGCTAGTGCCTTAATTCAGTGATCCTCAGTCTTGGCTGTACATTAGAGCTATTCGGGGAGATTTAAAAGATCTGGATATCCAGGCCACATGCTCCATCACAGACTAATTAAATTAGAGTCTCGGGAGGGGTGAGCAGAAATCAGTCAATATTTTTAATGCCCTCGCAATGAGTTCAACATCTGGCGAAGTTTGTGAACTATGGATCCAGCCACACAGATCTCCCATTTTGTAACTCATTTTTCTTATTACCTGGTGACTACTTACTGGAAAGGCCCATAGCTCTTTCCACACATTGCATGATTTACTCTTTGTCTTTAAGATAATACTTCCTACTACGACTTCTTCAGGTACATGCAACATGTTTTTCTCACAAATTGTTTATTGTCACCATTACGATTTTCCTTCCAAATCAGAAGTCTTCTTTTCCAAGAACTTTCCACATTCTCTCATTCTTTTGCATTTTACCAGTGTTGGTAAGCATAAGTTCATAAAATATGTAAAACCAACCTGAAACAGACAACAAAAAAAGCGCCAAAACATAGGTGGAGGAAAAGAAAATAACCTTATATTACCCTTCTTCCATACGCTTACAAAAAGGTATGGTACGTTTGCTCTAGAACGCCGCTTTTTAACATGCACGAAACTTGTTCCTTTAAAAGTTCGTGAATATGGGACCTTCTGTATTGACATTCTTCCAACCAACATGATTTTCTAGGAACAAGTTTTAAACTACCTGATTATTTTTGGGAAGGCTCATGGTGCAAAAAAGTTTATATTGAGAACTTTAGGCAAATGCTAACATTTTCTTAAAATAACAGGTGAGGAAAATCTGTGGATGGTGATAATTGAGAAATACATTTGTTAAATAATATTTTAAGCCCATGCACCACTAAAAATTGTATTTTGTTCATTTACTAAAATAATCTAACATGACAGAAACTGCTAGATGTTGCCCAATAGCTATTCATTTTTGCATAATAATAATACTTTTAGTTGAGCACATTAAGATTTTTTTTAAATGAGAAAATGGAAAAAATAAATGAAAACTTTATGTATATAAATGACCAAATGTAAGATACATAGAGAGACGATGAATGCCGAATCATTATGGAGGTGAATGAATATAATAGTTTAAATATTGGTTCAGCTCAGTAGTAGAGAACAAAGATTATAGTGGCTTGATCAAAAAGGAATTTTTTCTCTTTCATGTGCAAGCCTAGGACCTCGGTCCTGGCTAGCATGATAATTCCTTAAATATCAAAAATCCAGGCTCCTTCTATTCTGTTGCCCTTTCATCTTTCACAAACAACTTCCATCTCATGGTACAATATTTTTGCTGGTCAGAGGAAAGAAGAATAAAAATGGAAAACAGGGCATATTTCCTTCCTTTATGGCCATGATTTGGAAATTGGACACGACAACCCCATTTACCTTTCACTGGCCAGAACTTAGTCATGAGTCCACACATAGCTGTGAGGGAAGTGGGGGTATGTTGTCTTACACTAAACAGCTTTGCGCCCAACCAAAATTCCTATTATTATGTAAGAAGGAAAGAGTGGATTTGAGAACAAAATATTAGTTTCCACAATAAGACATTCAAATATCCAGACACATACACCTTCCTCTACCTTAAGCATGCTCCCCCATAGCCCTCCTCAAACAAAACAATCATTTACTGAACTCAGCTCAAATCCAGGATTTCTCTAGAGTGTATAGTCTTTCTCTTCAATCTCATACCACAATTTCAAATAAAAATTTTATCTGTATAACGAATCATGGAACACTACATCAAAAACTAAGGATGTACTGTTTGGTGACTAACATAACATAATAAAAAATTATTATTAAAAAAAATTTTATCTGTGGCCAATTTCAGAGTCTGGCTTTTTGTTAGGAAGAACCCATACAGAATTAATTAGAGGGAAGAAAACATCAAATGTTGCTGTTCAGATGTCTTCTGAAAATATTATTGTCCTGCTTGAGTTGCTATGTTATAATTCTCATAAAAAATGAAAGTTCTAGAGACTGACAGATACCACTAAGGGTTCAATTGTCAAATTACATTGACAAAATCCAGAGATATTACCCTGTATCAAACTTTTCTAATAACTCAAAGGAGATTGAGGTGAAATATGGTAAAGTCCCGGACTAGTAACACAGTTTTCTATGCCTTTCGTTAAAACATTAGTATGCACCCTGCCCCAGATTTAGTATAATTCTAAATCTCTAAGTGATGCAGGCAGGGCATTGCTGACACAAAGAGAGAAATGACGGTCATAAAACTCTTCATTTTATATTTTGTTAATTATGTAGCTGCCATGGCATTTTGTAGCTGGTCATGCCTCATTAATTCATAAATTCCAGGTTTGTTTACCATTGACAATCTGAATGATCAAGATAGATTCTGTTAAAAACATCTAGAGATAAGAACTCTCCATTACCTTCCTATTTGTAAGTACTACTAAGATGTTTAGTTAACATGTTTGTTTAGATACTTAATCAGATCATTTTTCCCAAATAAAGATGGCTTACACAAAGGGAAAAAGTAATATCTCATGAATATGTACAAGTGTAGAATGGCTCCAGGTTGGCTCAGAGACTTCTTTATGACATTAGGGACTCAAGTGCTTTCCCCCTTTCTGCTCTCTAATTTCAGAGTGTTGGCTTGTATCCATAGGTTTGTTTCCTCATGGTCACTAGAAGGCTGCCACAGCTCCAGGCAGCATATCCTCTTTTTATGAAGAACAAAAGTGTTTCTTAGGGACCTAGCAGCAAACTTAACCTTGGGTTTCATTAAAGGAAATTGAGTCATATGCCCATGCTCTACTTTAGACACTATGTGGCATTTTTCACCTCTATTATGTGGAAAGTAGGATCTTCCAGCAAAGGACAGGGCAGAGAAGGGAATGTCTGTTGTTTAAACAACTGAAAGTGTCCTCCTCCACACCTTACAAATGTAATTTCTAAAGTAAAATATAAAGAGCAAGACTGCTGTTTGTTTTATTATGTGTATCTATGCAAGTCTTCCTAGCCCAAAGCTCATCTTGTATACTGAACTTTGATGAAATTTCATTTCAAATTGCGATTGACTGGAAAAATTGAAGGTTACCCATGAGAACTCGCTTGTGGAATTAACTCAGGAGATCCTTAAATCAAATTAATCTCTAAGCAGAGAGAGAAAGCAAGGCTCAAAGATGGCTCAGAGGGATTTTTGAGTTAGTGCTATTATATTGTTCCTATTAGTAATTCACTATCACTATGGAAAGGTCTATAATTTAAAAATCATGCTGATGTGTGTAAGCCTACACATATTGTGTGAAAAATGTACAGTCTAGGTGGTGGTATTGTCATTATTGAACAAATTAATCTGAAAACACTTTAAAACTCCTAAGACCAATTATGCTTTAGGATAATATGTAATTTTAAGTTGGCCATATAAAAACATTTATTCACTTGTTTAAAAAATATTTTAACCTTTTGTTTCCTTCTTCATTAGTGTTTATGGTGCCCCTTAACAACTCGATCGGTGCTCATCAAACCCAGCAACTTTTGCTCGTATTAAAAAACTGTATCACCCTCTCTCCTCTGTAATTGGGCCTCTCAACTATACGGGGGAATTTGGATCAATATAATCAATATGATGTCGACATATAGCTGAAACCCAGCATCTAGTGTAATAGTAATTCTTCAGCACACTGTTATTTTGATAAAATTCTCAAATTGGTCAAATTATCAACCTAATTAATTCTATTTGGTTGCTTTAAAGTAAATGATTGCTTAGTCTTGGGCAACAATTTCATTTCATCATTGGATCTTGCCCTAAGATTGAGGGTTTCTTACCGTTAGAGGAAGAGACAGCTCTAGTGCATGGGCTGTGAGTGATTTATTGGAAGTGAGAAAGTACAATCACCTTAATGTAGCGATAGTGGTGGGAACTCAGAAGCATGAAATAGTACGGAGGAGGGAAAGGTGTGCTGTAAGCAAGTATGAGTTCTGAGCATATGGAGTCTTTGGGAAAGCTGGAGAGAAGATAGTTGTTAAGATTCAGTGATAAGAGATCAGTACTGGATTCAGGAAAAATAGAGTAAGGGAAGATTTGGAAAGAAACTTACTGGTGAGACATATTGAGATGGTTAAAGTCTATGAGATATAGAACTGCATGATAGAAGAATTAAATAATGGAATATATCAATCTTCCCAGCTTTGTTTCATATGTTCATTCTTTCGTCCTTTAAATACCTATAGCATTTGCTCATGCATGCTGATTCTCTGCATCTCCACCACACCTACACTTGGGGCTCACTGCATGAAAAGGAAAACCAATCTCTCATCTTTTGCTGCCTTAGATCTGAACTGCTTTTGCAAGGCAAATCTGATCATGTTATATCTTTGAATAACTGACTTCATTGGCTTTCCACTGGTCTTTTAATAAAGACCAAAATTCAGAAAATGACCCAGAAGATTCTGCATGACCTAATTCTTCCTATGTCCCCAACCTTATCACTCCCTGTTTTCATCACTCTTCCCCTTTCTGTGCTCCTGGTTCACTGGCCTCTTAACAGTTTCTCCAAGGCCCATTTCAGGGTCTTTGTGCATACTTTTTCTTCTCTTCCTTTTTGCCTCTTCTCTCTTTCAGACTTGAGCTCAGCATTTACTTCCTCGTTTCACAGCACTTAACAGAATTGGTAAATACATATTTGTGTAACGTCAATATCCATCTCATTTGGAACCAGGCTTGAATATATTTCTAGGAATCACAAAAGCCTGGACATGTCAACCAAGTAGTATGACAGATTTAGTGGAAACATATTGGCAAGGCGCACAGAGTATCCTTAGAGAAAACTCATCCTAAGCAATAAATTCCTAATGGAGTTGGCCTAAAACAACACTTCTCCAAAGAGTCACAGCTGAATTGCATGGAAGGGGGTATCCTTAGCTGTGGTGTATACTGACACAGCTTTCTCCAGGGATGTGGCCCAGTGAATGCACACACTAAAGTAGGTTAGCTGGTGTTTGTCCATGATGGGAAGATGGTAGATATTTAAGGGATGTGACATGGAAAAGATCCAATACCCCCTCTCCATTCTGCAATCTGAGTTTCTTATACTGAAGAAAACAAACAATCAGGAAATAACTTCCATCGCATCTCCCATTACATATCTACTCTTACCATGGATTAATGCACTTGCTCTTATCTAAGACTAACTCTCTTGTTTGCGCACTTGATTCTCCCCTCTTACGTCAGAACATTTCTCCATTAATTTCCCCTTCTCTATCCAGTATCTTTATTTCTTCCCACTTTACTGACTCAGTCCCACAGACATATAAACCACATTGTGATAGCAACCATGTTAAAAACAAAACAACTTCTTTGACCCAGAATTTATCTGTAGCTGCCTAGCCTCTACCCTGCCATTCTCCAAAATCCTATGCAATAAAACTCCACAAAAGGGCCTACACTCTCTCAAATTTCTCTCCTCACATTTTTTTCTTGAATCTTCTCTAGTATCTCACCCATGCTTCTCCACCAAAACACATCAGTGTTACCAAAGACCTCAAATTGCTCAATCCAGTCAACCTCATCTTACAAAAATTTGAGGAGAATTTGACACTTGATGATCCCTTCCTTCTCAAAACAGGTTTTTCACATAGCTTTCAAAACAGTCTACTTCTCTTTTCTTGCTGACTATCCCTCTGAGTCTTTTTTATTGGTTTCTTCTCATTACTCTGACCCCACAATGTTGCGATGCCACAGAGCTCAGTTGTACTTCTATGACTATGCCCACTTTCTAAAAGGATCTTATTTGGCTTCGTGGCCTTAAAACAATCTGAAATACACCAAGGATTTCCAAATATAAAATTAGGGACATGTTCATATAGCCTACTTGCCTTTCAGCATCTGGATATCTAATAGATACCTCCAACTTAATAAATAAAAAACCAAACTACTGATGTTCTTCTCCCTTCCCTCAACCTGTTTCTACCATAGCAACACAGCAATTGCAGAGACCCCTTTAAAATGTAGGTCAGGTCATATCTCCCCCTGCTCAAGACTTTTCAACTGCTTTCTTACCTAGAGTAAGATCCAAAGTACTTACAGTGGGTTATAGACACCTGTATCAATCATCTGCTGCCGTTTACTTCTCTGCCCTTGTTTCCTACCACCATGTTCTGTGTTTCTCTAAAGCCTTTATTTGTCTATTTGGCATCTACTAATCATGGGGCCAAATTAATGGCCAAATCGGTTTACCTCCCCCTGTGATCCAGTTTTTACAGGCACGTGAAAATCACTTTACAAACCTCCAGCCAATCCTGAGTCCACATTTCCAACCACATCCTATATCTAACTCCCATAGCAAGCCGGTATGTCTCCTGCCCTAAACCAAGCAAGGGCCCGATATTAGAAAACTACAGATAGCCCCAGTGTTCCCAACGCTGAAAATTATTGAAACTAGCCAATCCTAAGCTATTTACCCTGCCCTGCCTTGCTTTTCCCACAGAAACCCCAATAAAAACGACATCCTACGCTTTCCCTGACTCATGCTTCTGCCTCCTGACAAAGCCTACTGCTTCCCTTTGTGGCTCTGTGTGGTATGGCATGTCATTTTCTCTCTGGAACGGTCATCAATACACTCCTTCATTGATACTTTCCAACCTGTGTCGTAATTCAGTCAGCTTTATAAATTAAGACAAATCACACTGTTATCCTCCCTTACTCCCCTTCAGTCTTACTGGTCAATCTTCTTACTCTTCGTCAAATAAACCAAGCACTCTCCCTCCTCAGTTCCTTTGTCTTGCTCTTTCATTTGCCTGGAATTTTCTTCACACATATATCTACATGGTTCAATACTTCTTTTCCTTTAGGATTTGCTCAAACGTCATCTTGCTAGCAAGGCCTTCACTGAGTCCCCTTTAAAGGTAGCACTTTCCCTTCACCCCACCCTAACCCTAAGTTGACATTATTCTCCCTAATATTCTTTGTTTTCCCATAGAATGTATCACCACCTAAAATATTACCCATTTGCTTTTCTGGAAACATAACTAATACATAAGTTCCATGAAGAAAAGAGGTTTGTTCACTGTGTATCTCTGATGTCTAGGACAGTATTTGGAATAAAATAGGTATTCAGGAAATATTTATTGGTTGGATGAAGAAATGAATGAATGAAGAGTACAGCCACTTCCAGGTTAGTTTAAGAGGCTATGGACAAGTAAGTGATCAGATCATTACAATTCCTGTTGTAATGATCCCACCTTGCCCGTATTCCTCATCAGCCATAGACAAATGCATGCTTCAATCTGTTTTGGAAGGGGACTGAATGCATTTAAATGTGAAAGAGAAAAGCTAATTTATATAGAAAAACATCCCCATTATAGAGGAATAACTAAAAGCAACAAAATAAAACATAAAAGGGAGACAGTCCACTGGGGCTACCCTAGGCTGGCTGATGGAGGGGCAGTAGCATCGAGTGAGACCCCATGGATCTAGGTGACAGGAAAACACTAGAAATTAACTGGCATTCTATTTGTTCCAATACCTTGCAACAGATTGTTGATTTAAATTGCGTTCAGAAATTTACATAAGATGGAAACAAAAATCTGATTCAAGTCCTGACATTACGTAGTTTGTTGAGGGCTGTCCTCTCACCAGTGATGTTGGTCTCTTTGCCATCTAGAGAAATATAAATTACTCAGATATTTTCTTTCTAATAATCATACACACTGATTTGTATATGATGTTGTACTTCCTACTCTTTCTAGATGGTAGCAAACTGATCGTTACATGATTTTTAAAATTTTTCACCCAGATATAAAATTTAATTTCTGGATTAATTCTCCCTCCATTTCTCATTCAAATCTTTTCCAAGTTTAAGAAGTTATTCTGGCCGCAAAGATATACATTTTCACATATTATTTCCAACCATATATTTTATATAGAAACTTTGAGCGATTCTATAAATGAATATGCAGGTAGGCTTTATAATGATTGTGGGCTTCAATTGTGTTTACAGAGTACAATTTTTTCATACTTGACCTTTAAAAAATTCCTTAAATGAAAATTTATTAAATGTTGTGCTTGGCATTGTTAGATACCACTTTATGGCAGAAAGAATGAAACTATGTACATTCATACTGTTTGTTATCCAGTTGATATGGTTGTTGGTATTATAAAACTACATTATTTAGATACTCAAATAGAAGTGTACACACAAAAGCCTGACTGACTGACATCAAATTGATGTGACAGGTGGCTTTAGCCATGATATAGTCATGGCCACACTATTTCTTTCTTCAACTTACTTGTTTTTCATACCCTACTTTCAATTCTTAATTTAGAGATTGGTTGGCTCTCTCCTCAACCATCTCTACCCTTTTTCTTTTTTTTCTTATAGTTTATTTATTTATTTTATTTTAAATTCAATTAGCCAACATACAGTACATCATTAATTTCAGATCTAGAGTTCAGTAATTCATCAGTTGTGTATAACACCCAGTTCTCATCACATTACTTGCCCTCCTTAATGCCCATCACCCAATTACCCTATCCCCCCACCTCCTCCCCTCCGGCAACCCTCAGTTTGTTTCCTATAGTTAAAAGTCTCTCATGGTTTTTCTCCCTCTCTGATGACTTCCCATTCAGTTTTCCTTCCCTTCCCCTATAATCCTCTGCACTATTTCTTATATTCCACATATGAGTGAAGCCATGTGATAATTGTCTTTCTCTGTTTGACTTATTTTGCTCAGCATAATACCCTCCAGTTCCATCCATGTTGATGTAAATGGTAAGTATTCATCCTTTCCGATGGCTGAGTACTATTCCATTGTGTGTATGTGTCTGTGTGTGTGTGTGTGTGTGTGTGTGTGTGTGTATACCATATCTTCTTTAACCATTCATCTGTTGATGGACATTTCCTTTTATTTATTTACTTATTTATTTTTTAAAGATTTTATTTAGTTGAGAGATAAAAAGAATGTGCACAAGTGGGGGGAGGGACAGAGGGAGAGAGAGAAGCAGACTCCCCACTGAGCAGGGAGCCCCATGCTGGGCTTGATCCCAGGACCCAAAGGCAGATGCTTAACCAGCTGAGCCATCCAGATGCCCCTACCCTTTTTCCTTTTAAATTATTCTTTTATATAGCTGATAGAAGAATGTTTCTACATCAGTGAATTAAACATGTGTGTCCATGCTAAAAATACTTTGAAGCTGTCCCATTATCAGTAAAATAAAGCCCATTCCCTAATATGGAATCCAAGCCCTCCCAATTTCACCCCCCCCCCCCCGCCCCGAGCTTTTATCTCTTCCCTTTTTCCTTCCTCTGTGTTACTCTTTCCTCAAGCCATGATGTTTATTGTTCTCTCTACATGACCTGAACTGTTTTAAAACCTCTGTGTTTTGGTCAAGCTGTTTTCTCTGCCCAGAAGTCCTGAAAGCTATTCTCTCTTTAAAATTGCCACCTCTTTCATGTGGTCTTTCTAACTACCTCTCGTTGGAATTAGCTTTCTGTAGTCTTTACCTGTAATACTTAATAGCACTTGCAACAGTCATCTTTCATTTTAATTGGTTATTTCAATTGCGTATCACATTTCACATTAACCTACATGCTTGAGGTCAGACTCTTTCCAATCCACAGCTATGTTTCTATAACACCAGTTTTAGATCCTTGAATATACAAGACCCTTAAATATTTATCAAACCAGAAAGGATATAGTTATATTTAATATAATGAAGTTAAATAATCTTTTCTGTCTTCATGAACATCCATATGTTTGATTTATTTTTTACTCTTTTCCCGTCTTTGAAACAGCCTGGCTAGGAACTAGTACATACATCTCGCTGACAGGCCTTCTGTCAACATTTTCTCTGGGAGATCTAATTTTGAATTTTTAATGTCTCAGTCTAGTGTAGTATTGGGTGAAACTACATTTTTATGCACAGATAATAAGAATCAGTAATTAATAATAATTACTTAGTAAATTGCTAGGTAAATTAATAAATGTAAACACAACATCCACAGATGATTGCCTCATTTTTATGTTTCCTACTTTTGGCTTCAGCTTCCTCGTCCAAAATATGATATAGATGATCCCTTCTAGCCTGTGTGTCCTGATTTAATAGTATTATCTGTCAAGACCCAGTTCAATATTGCCACTTTTGTTTCCTTATTTTAAAGTTGATTATTAAAATTGAGTAAGCAATCACTGGTAGAAACATTGTATTCATTAAAAAAAGTGTTTGTTAACCTTCAAGCCCCTTCTGCTGGAGGACAACAGATGGACCCTCAGGTAGGCACACAGCTCCATTAGCCTGAATGCAGAAGCCAGCTCCCCAGCATTGCCTCTCATCTGTCTTGAGAATTGAGTGAAATTATGGATGTGAAACTGCTTAGTAAGGTCTAAAGCACTAGTCACATCTAGGGGATCATGATTATTAGTGTTGTCACCAGCTTTATAGTGTGATTATAAGGCCATGACATTTTTGTTTTAAACAAATTTACTAGCAATTATACATTTGAATGAGTTTTAGCCTCTTCAAATAATATTTGGGAAGTTATGCTGTTATTGCAATGGTGCTATTATTGCTCAAGCATGATTTAGAATCCATTCAAAAATAGAGAGTCGTTCATAATGGTCCCACTGTGACTTTTAAACAAAACTAGTTGTCAATACGGCATCATCGCGCACATTAAAGCTACATAATGCTAAATACATAATTTTGGACAAATAAGACATTTAATAAAGAACGAAGTAAAGACAGGAACTTAACGTCACAAAAAAGAGACTATTTGACATTTTTTGTCTTCTGATATGATGCATTAAGAACTATTAGAGTACAACCTATGAAATATTCTTGCCAAAAATTTGAACCTGAGTCTGGTCAGCATCTAGCTCTAAATACCATATTAAAGGATAGACACAGGAGAAGGGAATATTAAATGTTAAAGAGATATAGTTAGCAAATGCCTTAATTTAGTAAATTCTATAAGACAATCCAGTTTCTTTGACTGAAGGGACTAGGGGAAAAAAAAGGGAGGACCTAAGAATTGTTATAGATTGAAACAGATCTAAGTGACAGATCAAACAAGTGATAAATGTTGAACTTGTTTGGACACTAGTTTAAACAAATCAACGATTAAAAGACATTTAAGAGACAATCAACGACAGTTGAACACTGATGGGATATTTGATAGTATCAACAATTAATTTTATTTTGAATTCTCATGTAATAATGGCTTATGGTTATATTACAAAATGGTGCACATCTTTCAGAAGTATGTAGAGAAATATTTATTAAAGAAATGTTACAACGTTTAGAATATGCTTTTGTATGCTTCAGTAGTGTAGAATGAAAAAAGAAAGTCAAAGATGAGACAAGAATACAGATTATTGTAATTGAAGAAGTTAAGTTATGGGTGAATTTGGTGTTAATTATACTCTTCCCTAGAATTTTGTATATAATTGAAAATTTTCATGGTAAAATGTTTAAAATAAAAACATAACGTAAGCATATAAAGAGAAGAGGAGTAAGAATATTTCTGGGCTTCACAATATGCCAGATAGCCTCCTGCCTTTGGATTGCATGAGATATCCTCAAACTCCTCTTTCTTTAAATTAAATTTGCACTGAGGTCCTATTTGCAACTGAGATCCCTAACTAATACATCGAGCCAGCCACAAAGAATGCTCATGAGCTTCCTTAGTAATCATATTAGAGAACTAAAAATGTTTCAATCTACTTAAAAAATACCCTATGAAAGATGTGCTTTATATAAATATCACTGCTTCCATTCAAGTGTCAATCATTGTCTTAGATACATATTTAAAATCTAAAATGAAATTAAATAAAATTGAGACTATGGAAGCATCACTAAGAAAAAAAAAAAGAAAAAGCTAGAAATATTCAAATCAGCGATTCTTAACCAGGGATGACAGCTCCACAGGAGACATGTTGCAGTTTTCTTTTAAAGATTTTATTTATTTATTTGAGAGAGAGAGAGAGTGTGAGCAGGAGTGGGGGAAGAGGCAGAGGGAGAAGCAGACTCCTCACTGAGCAGGGAGCCCAATATGGGGCTGGATACCAGGATCCCGTGATCGTGACCTGAGCCAAAGGCAGAGTCTTAACCGACTGAGCCACCCAGGCGCCCTCTGTGGACGTTTTTGATCATTACAACTTTGGGGAAGGAGTGGGAAGAAGCAGGGAGGTGCTGCCTAACGTCTAACGGGTAAAGACCAGGGATGCTGCTCAACATCCTGGAACGCACAGGACCACCTCCTCCCCTCTCCCCTGCATACAACCAAGAATTACCGAGTTCAAACTCTCGTCAGTGCTAAGGCCATTACTTTAAATGTGAAGCAGCCAGACACTCCTAGAATTTCTTCATTTGTTTTACATACATTATGTACATCATACATGAAGATATAGAAAAAAAGCTGTTTTTTTTTGTTGTTGTTGTTTTTAATTAAGTTTGGGAAACAGATATACTGTAACCCTGGAAAAAAATCAAAAATGATTGTTTTTCTAGCAAATCAAAAAATGTTATTTTCTATCTCTGCAATGATCTCTTTTCACATATTTGGAGTCACTAATTCTTTGCTTGCTTATGAGCTATAAGTAGTAATTTTTTTATCTGTCCAATTATAGGTAATTACTATATTAATTTTCAGGTGACCTAGTATATGATTTATCAAAGAAGTGAGGACATAAACTTTAGATGTTTCTAGTTGAAACTTTATTTCATTTTGCAATCTTTAGACAAGTACTATACTAATCATTTAATAACTATCAAAGTTGCTTCAAAAGTTCTCTCTTACAGCATATGGTATTCATTTATACTTAGTGCAGAAAGGGTACTGTTAAGAGAGCAGTTTCTCGTTTTTGTGGAACCTTAATGTTTTAATTTAGGAAAGTAAATTTTTTATTAAAAAACAATATATTTTTCAGATATTCAAATGAAAAGAAGAATTAATAGTTTCTACCTAATTTTCTATGGTTATATAAATAATATATGCCACCTTTTAGTGGGGATGGGAAATACTGTTACTTAAGACCTTTTAAAAAATAATTTATAATACTACGCCATGCATTTTATTTTTATTTATTTATTTTTACAGAGAGAGAGCACACCTGGGAAACGAGGGTGGAGGATGAGGGGAGGAGCATTGGGAGAGAGAGAGAGAGAATTTTAGGTAGGCTCTAGTACCCTGCAAAGAGCCTGCTGTGTTGTGGGGCTTGTTCTCAGGACCCTGAGATCTCTCTAAGATCTCGACCTGAGCTAAAATCAAGAGTTGGTGGCTTAACCGACTGAGCCACCAGGCCCATCTGCCATGCATTTTATACCCAAAGGACATTTTACTCTTCTAAATCGCTCCTACGATTTTCGTATAATTCTCTTCTCAAACTGCTTCTCAGATATTCTTGTAGATACCTGGTTATATGTGAGGATGCTCTTATGTTTTAGATGTATCGTTTGTAAATGATATTGCTAGATTTTATTTTTTAATCCTATCTTTTTCTTCCAACTGTTGATTTTAGTTTATTTTAAAATAAATGCCATATTAATATCTGCAGTCACCTCTATCGTCTCACTGTGTACTTTCTTTTTGTGTGTTCTCCCTGTGTTTAGGTAGTTCTTTCTTAGTTATTGCCTTCTTTTTTAAAACTAAGCTTTTGTTTTAAATTCTGTTCCCCTTTTCAATTGAATTTGAATTGTTTTGAATTGAATTTGAATTTTGAATTGAATTGTTTTGAATTGAATCTGTTCCCCTATTTCCGTTATTTATGCACCACAATTTTCACATGCATGCTTATAATCTGATACCTCCAATCATATTCTTGGGCCTTAGAAAATTTTATAGCCACCCCAGTCCTACATGTCATTAATTACAAAATTATAATTCTAACTCCCATTTTTAACCGCAATGTAGGCAGCTTAAATCACAGAAATTTGTTGTCTCAAAGTTTTGGAGTCTAGATATCCAGAATCAAGGAGTTGGCAGGATTGGATTTTTTCTGAGGGCTGGGAGAGAAGGATCTCTTTCAGCTGCTCTTTTTGGCTTGTAGAAGGTCATCTTTTCCCTATGTTTCTTTGTATCAGCTTCCTTCTATGCATGTCACTGTGTCCAAATTTCCCCTTTTTATAAAGACTCCAGTCAGGTTAGGACCCACCCGCATGATGTCATTATGCCCTTGATTATCTCTGTAAAGACTCTACCTCAAAGTAGTGTCACATTCCAAACTACTAGGGGTTAAGGACTTTAACACTGAATGCTGGTGGACACAGTTCAACCCATAACACTCCCCAAATTTGACATTATCATGATGATAATGATCAACTTTTACTGTTAATGTTTCTTTTAATTTATTAATGTTTACCATTTTCTTTGCTCTAAAATGAAATGTTCGATTCTAAGATGTTTCTGGATTTGTTTCCTTACTTTCCCCAAACAAGTTTTTTTAATGAGGTTTTATTTGTAATAAAATATTCACCTTTATCTGAAAATGACTTCATTGTGCCCTAGCTCTCGAATGAGAGTTTATTTGTGCACTCGATTTTGTGTTGACGGTTATTTTATTTTAGAAGTTTGAAGGTATTGTTCTTCTGGCTTTTGGCTTCCTTTGTTCCTTTATTCCTATGTGCATATTACATCTTTCCCTCATCATTGCTTTGAAGTCCTCCCTTTTTTAAAATGAATTTTTACTGTTATAAGTTTAGGTTTTGATTTTATGTATTCAGTTTGGGGTGGATCAAGCTCCCTGTACCTGAAGAATCATATCTCTTTAAATCCTAAAAGTTTTCAGACATTATTTCTTTGAGAATTTTGTTTCCCCTCTTTTCCTTTCATTTTCCTCTTTGATCTGGAAGACATTTCTCATCATCTGTCTCATATTATTTTTTCTCCTTTGTTTTATTTCTATCTCTGTTTTTCTGTGATTTTGGAAATATTTCTCAGTTTCTTGTGGAAGCATTTCTGTTATTTGTAAGTATTTATTGAAATTTATTTAAGATAAGAATTTTGTCTGCTAAGTTTTTTCAAGAAAATTCAGTTTTACATGAACTTTCATCCCTAATTTTTGCAGGGCTCAGGACAAATAGAGTGTGTGCAAATAGAGGACTATATATGATATCTCTACATATTTAAACATTATAAATTAAGTCACCAAATAAAGCAAGTTCTGTCTTCCGATCTTAACAAATAAACCTTCATAATGATTTGAAAGGCCAAGTTTTGAATTAGAATGCTTGGATTCTTCGTGTATCTGTGCTACAAAGAATGCCATCTTCTAGCCCTAGGGCCCCTGGTCTGTGGCCTGCTGCCGGCTCCCCTTCTCTGTCCACCATTGCATCCATCCCATAATATAGGGGACTCCCCGACTTGCATGCAGACATGGCGTCTATGCATCCAGGCTCCATCCCTGATCCCACCCGCAGTTTTCCTTTAGTCCTCCCCCTCCAGCCTAGTGATGTGAGTACCAGCGGCTAAGTTTGCTCTTAGGATGAGAGACACAAGGAAGAGATGCTAGCAAAATGGGGGGCAGGCTAAGGTCACATGGACATGGAATCTGGGTTCCTGTGTACCAGAGGATAATATAGAAGGGGAGGACTAGAGACTCTGGGCAGGTCTCCTTGAATCTATATTCCTTACCCTTTGAAGATGGGTGTGGCCATATAAGAAACATTTCAGGCTCTCCACGGTGCTGTACTCAGAGGCCTGTCAAGCTTAGATCTAGGGCCATTATTGCTCTTGTATTGCTAGAAATGGAAGGATCCTTATCAATACCTTAATTAATCAGGAGCTTTTTCTGAGCCCACTACTTCACTAAAAGTAATCTGCTTGTGGATAATAAATACATCATGTATAGCCAATACATATTTAGTAATTTCTGTTTGTCAGGCAACAAGCTAGTGTTTATATATATTTTCTCATTAACATTTCTTGGTTTAACCACTTCTTATCTCTTTTTACCATCACTGATTCATTCAGGCCTTTATTATTTTTCTCCCGGACTACTGGAAGAGTTCCCTGAGGGGGCTCCCTGTTGCACCTATTTGCAATTTATTTTCAGGCTCTTTGTTGACTTCCAGATGATATTCAAACACCTAGTGTGATTTGCAGAGGCATTCGTGATATCAGCCTTCACCATCTTTCCTACCTTTACTCCTTAGTAGCCTTTCCTTACATCTCCCGGGCATGTCAACGGATTTGTAGTTCCTCAGATGTCCTTTTCTATTTCCTGCCCCCATCTCTTTCACTTCTCTGCCTTTTTTTACATTTCTCGATGTTATTTGCTCTATGAAGACTTTCCTTGATGAGCTGATAGAATTCTTTGTGTTCCGACTGTGTGCTGAGAGACTGCTCTCTGTGTTTGAAAATGGAGGACGTACATCGCCTCACCTGTGTGTCTCCCCCTACTGGACCCTGAGCAACTCGTCTTGATTGACTGCGGCCTCAGGTGCTAGTACTCTGTGAGCACACACCAAACAGTTAATATTTTCTGAACGAGTAAATAAATAAGCAATCCAGTTCTGTCTTGCTGCCTGGCTAATCTTACGGTAGGACATGACAGCCTGTTTCTTTTCCTTTCTGTTAGAGTCGACCTTGCAAGATAGTGTAGGGACATGCGCACCTGTTCAGGAAAAGCACCTGTTGATGAGGAGGGTTGAGTTTCTTAGGGCTTCTCATACCGCCATGGTTTGTAGCTGGGCCAGTTATGCAGGTACCCTTGGGAAACCACTTTAAAATCCAGGTTCTTTCTCAAGTGATTGTGGTTTCTTTGTTTGTCCCAAGTTTTCTCTAATATTAAGAAAAAAAATCAGACATGCTATAGCAGAAGACAGGAATGCTACTTCTTATCAGTCTGGCTCACAGAAGGCCTTAGGCAAATCTTCCCAAGAACGAAACAGTTTCAACTGCTTTCCACTATGGTTCCTTATTACGACTATTACCATTGGTGTATACTTTATAACTGTGTGAGTGACTTTTGTTATGTGCTATGGTCCATGTCATTTCAGTGTAAATGCTGGAAGTCTGGGGCACCTGGGTGGCTCAGTCGTTAAGTGTCTGCCTTCGGCTCAGGGCGTGATCCCAGGACCCTGGGATCAAACCCTGCATTGGGCTCCCTGCTCAGCGGGAAGCCTGCTTCTCCCTCTCCCACTCCCCCTGCTTGTGTTCCCTCTCTCGCTGTGTCTCTCTCTGTCAAATAAATAAAAAATCTTAAAAAAAAAAAATGCTGGAAGTCTTAGCTCTTAACGATTAAACCCTATCGAGGAAGAAACAGTGTATAAATGATAGTTGGAACTGAAGAAGCTGTAGAAATAAATTTAAAAATGTATTGAAAATTTAAAAAATAATTCTTTATCTATTGTTTTCCTCCATTATGTATTATATTAGTAAACTCAGTACTCATCCTAATATTATCTTGTTACATTCTTGTCAAGACACAAAGGACCATTCTGATGTTTTCTCCACATCGCTTTATAATGGCCAATTCTGGACTCCTCTGGAAGGTTTTTTGATGTCTTAGTAGATGCTTGTCACCAGAAGACTTCCATTTTGAGCTATCACAGGAGCTCTAGGTGCTAGCCCAGAGAAGTCAGATGATAAAACTTGGTTTAGAGTCAAAATCTGATATTTAAGGATGCCTGTTATTTGGCTTGGACAAAATCTCAGTCTTTGCAAATTAAGAGAATAAAAATGTTTACCCACTTCAATACTTTTGTATTTTACAAATATGGTTGTAATTGCATCCAAACCAACTTTAAGTTTGGAAAATGCCCACGAGTCAGAAATATGAGATGTGAATGTTTAATGGTGACTTTCCTGTAACAGTTTGTTAAACATTCTCCCTCTTCATCCTCCTTACCCTCCCGCTCCTTCCACTCCCTCTTCTTGGCACTGCGTGTTCTGGCTGTTCCGAGCACTTTCATATTCTTATGTTTATGAGCTCATTAGAGAAGGCTTCCTTAGGGTGGTTTTGTGTATGGTGCTGCTGTAGATGCTGCCATAAACAAGATGAACTAGGTACAGGCAACATTCGTAACTTATTCATGGTCGGAAAAAAAGGGCAGTTGTGAACACAGGCAATTACAGTGTGTTAAATACAAGCTCCAGGTAAGCATGAGATTTTAAGGGCGCATACAGGAGGGAGGTAGCAGTGGGATTACTAAAGGCAGGAAAGTAATCACAAATAAAGCAGATGCCATGAACAACAGCACTTGGAGCTCGAGCTATATAATGTTTAGGTCGATTGCACAGTGCTCAAGGCTCAAGTATGAGATAAAGAGGGATGGGATTTGAAGCTAGCATTTGTGTGCGTAGATGGAACTAATGTGGGTCACTGTGCAGGTTGTATGAGCCAAATAATACAGATAGGTCGGCCTGACTCCTCTCTGTGCTGGTCAAAGGGAAGCTCGGTTAGGGGTAAAGGACAGAGGGAATATAAAAGAGTAGTGATTCTGAAATATAATTACTTAAATGCCAACTGTTTGGAATTATCACTTGTATATGTTAGTAGAAAAATTGGCACTAATGAAATAGTATCTTCTAATGGTCAATGGAAAATTAGTTTCTAGATATTATACCTTATTATGTCAAAATACTGGGAATATCAGAGCAGTGGAAATCAATTCAGAGTATGGTTGAACTGAAGAAGAATGAAAAGTGATAAATATGTTAGATGTAGTCCCCATCGCAGTGGGGGCTGCTGGAGAAGGAGCTGAGATTCTTCGTTAGCTTGGCCTGATAGACAAAATAATACCTAAATACTCAGACATGGATTTGCTTTTTATATCTGCCTTGGAAATACTTATGAGATATTGAATTCATTATTTCTGTGACTAAAAATCTTAATGGCATATGCTATTTTAAAAGCATTTTTATTTAAATAACAATAACAACAATAATAAAAAAAACCCAGAAGCATCAGAGTTCAGCACTACCACCTTCTCTGAAGAGTCAATATATTGCGTCAAACCACATTTTTTAAAATAAAGCGTTGTCTAAAATTCATTCGTGTTCGAACACTTGCAAAACCTTGTTCACTGTTGAAATTTTTATCTACTGAGAATTAGTGTGTATTTTCCTCCGGTTTCCATGTAATTCTAAAACTGAAATTTTAAAAAAAGTTAAAAAGGAAAATAATTACTTTTTAAAAATGTACATTTATATATTTTTTTCTATTGTGAAGCCATATGGAGTACACCCTCAGGCCTGTTCTAAGAAAAAGACAGCTGCTTTTTCCTGTCCTAGTCATGTGCTGAGGATAAATGCAGTCTGAAAAGGATGTGATTGTGAGCTCAGAGGGATCCTAAGAATTTGAGGTATGGTAACAGGGGTATTATTATTTATTTTGAATAGCAAATGGAGTAGACTGTAGTTACCCTGCAGGGTGTGAAATTCACAGAAACTCATTCACAGTCATGTGTCTATACCTCCAGGTACTTGCATTTCCAAGCTTTTTATATCTAAATGTAGGACTTTGTTTTCAGTTAAAGGCTGATGGGAGAGATTTACTTTCCCTTTCTTCTCTTTTGTCCTTGTTGCTTTGTCTTGTGTCTGGGAGTAGGCTTGTTTTTTTGTTCCTAAAATCATCCTGCACCTGAGATTATCATTAAATGTAAGCTTCTTTTAATAATCAAGGATGTAGAATTTGAAGCTTAAATTTGCCTTCTAGACCCATAGACTGCAAACTGATGGTTTTGGTGAGATAACGAATGGAGAAATTAAGTTTGCGGGTTTGACTAGCACTTTTACTAGAATCGACTGTTGTAGAAAATATCGGAGAGTAATCCAAATGCTAGAGTAGGCGGTTAGGTTCTAACAGGATGTCTGGAGGCCAGCAAAGAGGAAGCCATGGCCCACTAGGAGAAAATCAGAGGACTGTCCTGGCAGCATACCCAAGCAAAACCACAAGAAACTGGATCAAACTAGACAGGCCCAAGATGGCTGACAAAGTAGGCCACAGTTGACATTATTCCTTCATTACACTACGTTCATATACTAAGATTGACATTCTAAGGGGCCCATGACAGGAAACCCCTGACCAAATAAGGAAGAAAAAGTCTGTAACCCTGCTTCCAAGAAATCCCCGCCTCAGGTAACGAATTTTCCATTCCCTTGTTACAACTGTCAATAAAAGATAGAAACCTAAACCACAGGGGGCACAGCTCTTTCTTCAGCTCACCCACTCACTTCTTGGGAGTATACTTTCTCTTTAATGAACTTGCCTGCTTGTGTTATGTCTGCCCTTGAGTTCTTTCTTGTGATTCGACCAAGAACCTCCATCCACATGTTTTGGATGGGCTGAGTAGAGGCCTCAGATCCCGAGGTCTCCCCGGTTCACACGGCAACACAAATGGGTGGGCGTTCATGTTCAATTTCTGTTTCAGTTATACAGACAAAGGAACGGAAAAGGCTGTTAGATTTTCCCCAGATATCTATTCTTCTCTTCTTAAATAATAAATAACTACATTTCAACTACATTTCCCTGGCACCGTGTAGCTGTACGGGCTTACCATTTTGAAGGGCACTGTAATATGCCACCCCAAAATTGCCTCTTTGGCATATGGATTTATTTTGAGCTAACAGTCATTCAAAATCAGCATAGGCAGGAAAAGCTCTAAAAATAGGGCACATATTTTCCCTTTGTAAGGGAAATTTACATTTGTAAAAGATGTCTCCCTCTACCATACCAGGAAGTAGAGGACTCTTAACAACTTATCAATGGAAAAGATGCCCCATTAAATGTGCATAACAAATTTCAATAAATAATTTGTTTATCATGCTTATCTGGTTGCCTTCCCATAACCTAAACTTCCCACCCAGAAGCCCCAACCTCTTTTCCTGTTTAGCCTAAAGTGGTATATAAGCCCAAGTTCTAACCAGCCCTTTGGGGTGTGCTTTGATGGGTGCTCCCATGTGCACATGCACAATGTACATGTTAATAAACTCCTGCTTATTATTTATCTTTATTATTATTTATATTTCTCTTGTTAATCCGTCTTTGGCCAGTCTAATTTATTGGTTTTCAGTTGGAAAATCCAAGATGGATGGGTAAAAAAGATTATTTTCCTCCCCTACAACCTACTTCTGGCTAAAGGGGTATGGACAGAAGTGAGGTATGCTACTTTTATGTTGTGCCTTTGAGGGAGGGAAATGCAACATCTTCCTTTCTGTGACCTCCTCTCTAGCTACAATGCGCACATACTGATGATAGCTGGAGTAGCCAAACCGCTAAATAGAAATCACATACTGAAAATAACCAGACAAGAAGATCTGGTGAGCTTGGATCCCTGATTATTACGGAGCCTTTACATCAGCCCATGACTCTCTAGCTGACTTCTAATTAAGACATAAACAACTCTCTTGTTTAAGCTTTTATTATTTTGGATTCTCTCTAACCGTTGTTGAATTGATATTCCAATTAATACAGACCATGGTATCTGGGAGTGGAGCTGTAGAAACAACACTTAAAAATATTATAGTGGCTTAGTGATTAGGACGCATGGAATGAAGACATAAATGTTGGACTGGAAAGCTGTTGACAATAGGTATGTTCTAACAAAACATTTGCCAAATGACTTGGAGAGCTCTTGGACGTAAGAACATTATGCCAACCAAACCGTTAATACTTTTGTTATCTCTAGGCTGTGTAGAGGCCAAGGGCAGCCTGCCCCAAGATGGGTCACTCTGGCAGGAACATTATTTTGAGCTAAAAGTAATCAAAACCCAGTAGGTGTAGGAAAAGCTCTCTTCCTGGTCCTCAGCTGCCTAGATTTACATTGGAGAGCACAGTGTGTACCAGCCAATTAACAAACACTCCCCTTCACCTAAGAAGCTTATCTGCATAATAGGGCAACCTTTGTTTTTCAAAACACCTCCTTCCACTTTCCTGTTAATGGCCTTTCTTCCCTTTGTATCCTCAGACCTTTCCCCCCTCTTCAGCTCATATAAGCTTCCTGTTGCCTCATTGTCTTTGGAGTTTCATGTCTGTGTGTATTCCATGTATGTATGCCTATTAAATTTGATTTTCTCCTGTTAATCTGTCTCATGTCAATTTGATTATAAGTCCAGCTAGAAGGACCTTGTAGGGCAGAGGAAGATCTTCCTCCCTGACGCTGTTTATTTTTTTAAATAATAAAAAAAAAAATTCCCCCCAGTACCTAACAAGTTGTATCAGAGAGGTGAACTCAAGTTAGAACTGGCCACTTGCAAGGAGAAAGAGAAGAGAATGAAGTTCTGGCAAGGTAGACTTTCTGCTTCTTCTGCCTGCAATCTAAATTGAGAGTCTTACAATACAGGGCCTTGTAAATCAGTTCTGACAGGAAACAATGCCATTTGTGCCCAAACGGAGGCAGTGATAAAATGAGTCTCTAAATCAAGAAACAGTATTTGCAGGAGATAAGACTGGACAAACCATTAAGACTATCAGACAGTAGGAGCCAGCCCAGTGGGAAACATTAGATTAAAGATGTTGCCTTCCTACTGAAGCCAATTGTTTTATTTGGCCTGAAGGTAGTCACTATTAAATTGAGCAAGAGAGTGATTGACAGGGCACAGAAGCAAGTAAACAAAAGACCAGAATTTCCAGGCTAAAAAGCAATGTACGGATGAGAACTTTGTCTTTATTTACTTGCAACCAGAACTAATGGAAATAAAGAGTCCATTGACCTTCTAAAGTTTTTTGTTGCCTGGTGTTACCAGAGAACTTGTGGGCCAGACTTGCAAAATTCTATTATAGTTTATCCCTTCAAAGAAACTTTGTCTCCCTAAACCTGTCCAACCAGCAGGAAGCAGCCTGCCAACTTTGTGAAGCTCCCGAGTTGGGAATAAGCTCTCATGTGTACTTCTTACGTGGCCGCGAAAATAATGCACATGCCAGAGGCATGCTCAAGGCAAAGTCACACATTGGTAAGATAATGACCAAGGAGGTTATGCCCCAGAAAAGGGAACCAGAGTCTGCCAGATCGCTTAACATGGGAAATTACTGCCATGATAGGGAGTTCGTTACTGTGGTGCTGTTCTTAACTCTTTCTGTTTTAGAACTGAGTTCGTTATGTTGATCCGGTTCCTATTTACTACTGTATATTAGTCTGGCCAGATAACTCAATTTTGAGGTATAGATCTTCAGTTCATGCAAAGCCACTTCCAGTTTTGGTAGAAACGCACATCACCCAGCGATGCCAGACCTAGAACTGGATGCGGGACCTGGATGATACTTCGGGCTTGTCTGTCTCAGCGAGTGGGAGGGAAGGAGCGTGTTCTAACTATGACTGAGAAGGGAAATGGGGCCTGGATGGACAACAATGGCAAAGACTGAGGTAGACCTCAATATCTGTTCTCCTTTCCTGTTGCAGAGAAAACACTTTCCACCAGAATTCATGTTCCCATTCATAGTACAGAGTCGATCTCGGGATTCAGGGACTGCATTTTCTAGCCCCTCTAGTCCCCAGATCGGATCACATAGCTACTTGGCAAAGAATACAAGTCCCTGTGACATGTGGAGTCTGTCATTTCTTGACCAAGTTGTTTAAGAAACGGAATACCTTCTTTATCCTCTTTCCTCACTCTCTCTTGACTGGAAAGGACAGGACAATCTCTCCCTCATCCCCAGTGATGGAATCCATATATTGAAGATGACAGAGCCAGCATCAGCCTGGGCTTCTGAACAAATGCCAAACATAAATGAGAAAGAAACTTTTATTGTGTTTGAACTGTTTTGCATTTGAAGGGGACTCTCTCTCTTTTTTGTAGAGAGAGAGCGAGAATGAGAGCACGCATGAAGTGGGGGAGGGGCAGAGGGAGAGGGAAAGAGAATATTAAGCAGGCTGCATGTCCAGCAGGGATCCTGACAGGGAGCTTGATCTCACAGCCCTGAGATCATGACCTAAGCCCAAACCAAGAGTTCGAGGCTTAACCAACTGAGCCACCCAGGCTCCCCTCTTTTTCTGTTTTTAAATAGCAGCTAGTGTTACCGTATCTAATATACCTTTTTGCATGTAGTAGGATATTAATTTGGCACATGGCCACCCAGCACAAGCCTGTATTTTCCAGTTTCTTTTGCATCTGGATGTGGCTACAGGACTAAGTCTGCCAGTGGGATATGAATAAAGTGATCTGTATAACTTCTGCAGCGTCCCCTGTAAGAGAGAGGTATGTCACCTTTTTCTGTTCTCTTCTTCCCACTAATTGGCTGTGGGCATGGTGATCAGAAGTGAAACACCCATCTTACACAAAAAGTGGTCTGATCAGGAAGGCAGGACACCAAGACAAGAGGAGCCTAGGTCAGCATTTCAGGCCTGGCCCACCCATTTGGAATTTTACATGAGAGCAATGAACTTTTCTCTTGTTTAAATCATTGTTTTATAAGAAGTCTCTCTGTGACAGCATATGAACAGATGCTTACCTTATGCATACACGTGTGTGTGACTGACAATAAAATTTATTTTTGCTGTGTGTTGTAGTTTTTAAAAGTTTAGACTGTTCTGTTGTATTAATTTCATTAATATTCTTTTAATCTGATGTCCCCTAAACTTCACTTCTTTTTGGCACCTCAGTAGATTTTATCTACTAAGGGCTCATAAACTCAGTGCCTTTCTATGGTATTTATGCTGTCAACTTCCCCTAGAAATGACATCTGTAGTCATGTAGGGGAGGTCAAATAATTTCTCCTTAAACCTTCTAGGTTCTTGGCTGAGACCCCCTGTAATAAAAAAACAGATTAGGGATGCCTGGGTGGCTCAGTTGGTTAAGTGTCTGACTTTGGCTCAGGTCATGATTTCAGGGTCCTGGGATCGAGTCCTGCATCAGGCTCCTTGCTCAACGGGAAGCCTGCTTCTCTCTCTGCCCCTCACCACCAGCTTGTGCGTGTGCTCTCTCTCTCTCAAAAATAAAAAAAAAGTGAAAAGAAAAAAAAAAAAAGAAAAGTTTTTCTAGAGATTTGGTCCTCCTCCTTTTTCTGGTATAGAGAGGGAGACACCCTTACAAATGGAAATTTCCCTTGAAAACATAAATGTCTCTTACAAAAAGATAACGTAGTTTTCAGAGCTTTTCCTGTATCTGCAGTTCCTCAAAAATAACCAGCTCAAGCTAATCCTTGTGCCTAAGTGGCATATTTTGGCAGGGTGAGTTTTGCTTCCTTTTACCAATTACTCCAAACGCAAAATGCTTTGAGCTGTCTGGTATACAGGCTTCCAGAAGTTTGGCTAAGGGAGGAAGGTAGCCTGTCTATTCTGCCTAAAGGATTGGACAGATAAAGGAAGCCCTGCGGGGATTCACAGGATGACTCAGCTGTTTCCTACCCGTTAGACCCTTGGGAATTCAGTCCACTGAAGAATAAGATTCAGGACTTTTGAATTTTAATGCAAGTAAGGATGAATTAGTTTTAGCTCATATTAGTAAGTAGCCCAGTCCTTTTTGAATAGGAATGTTATAAAAACCGATGAACAAATTAAATGAGCAGTGTTACTAATGCATATATAGAGCAAGTAAGTTAAAAATTAATGGAAAAAAAAACCCCAAAATATGTGACTACGTGAAGCCATGTTTCTTGGTAATTTATGATTCATTTCTGCTTCTCATATAACCCAATGATTAGCTGTCTAAACAGAGGTCAAATTAAGGTGGTTTAGGGTTTTTTGTTTTTATTTTTGTTTTTGTTTTTAATTTATAATGTTGGGTGCCTAGGTGACTCAGTCCATTAAGCATCTGCCTTTGGCCCAAATTATGATCCCAGGGTCCTGGGATCGGGTCCCACATTGGGCTCCCTGCTTATCGGGGAGTCTGTTCTCCCTCTGCCCCTCACCAGGCTCAGGCTCTCTCTCTCTCTCTCAAATAAATAAATAAAATCTTAAAAAAAAATAAATTTATAATGTTAACTACATATGAACCAATTCTTTTAAAAAAAATTCTTTTTAAAAATGCAACAACAACAACAAAATAATAATAAAAATAAAATGTAGCAACAGCTCAGGACCTTATTGGAGATAGATATCAAAGACTAATAAAGGATAACTTTACTAGTTTATCAGATAAGCACAAAAATCAGTCCATTCACTCTTCTACCTTAAGATTACATTTATTTGCCTTCCAACAACAAAAATGTATGTGGAAGCTTGAAGTCAACACTGTTGACTCACTTGTTTTTTACTCTTGGAAGACTGGCTGAATGACTATTTATAAGGTTGGAAATTATCTCTGTTCTGATATTGGAACAGGGTCTTGCAAAAATGGAAGATAGGGACTTGGGTCTCTTGGATTTATCACTAATAAGTTATAATGGCAGGGCAAATTGTAGCAATATTTGACTTCCATTTCATTATCTCTGCAATAAGGAGTTTATGCTAGACAAGTCCAACAATTCATTTGGGTTGGTTCAAATTATGACTTAAAGGAAATAAAATGTAATTTAAAAAAGTGGCACATCATAATAACAACCCGATTTTGAAGGAAGGGAATGGATTTAGATGCATATATTTCCTTTTGGTAAACAATCCAAAGCAGAGTACAGGTCTTCACATTGTATCTTAGAAACATTCTCGTTGCTCCGGATTTCTTCAGATTGTTGGGGAATCTCGCCCCTCCATCTCAGCTCAACAGCCAATGACTGTTAAAATTTTATCCCCCAGGTGGCAGTGCAGCATTCCAAGTTTAGAATGGTCTGGTCCAGTGCTCTGGCAAAAGGTGATACAAGCTTGCCTCTGGCACATTTATGTGCCACGTTTCTTCCTTTTGGAGGAAATATGCTACAATTCTAACGTAACAAGACTTGAGTAATCAGAGACAAATAGCTCATTTCGAAGCAAACACAGCAGCTATCCACTTTCGAGTTTGTGTAGCTCTATGTCCAATAAAAAACATACAATCACACAAAGTAATCTCATGAAATAATGGGAGTTTAAAAAAATTATTAGGTTGAAGAAATCACCTGAATTTTTAATTTTTATTTTACATATTATTTTATCAGAGGTTGAAAACATTTACTAAAATGTAATAGGATTAAGTTAACAGCTCAGTGATTACTTATCAAAGACAACATTGAAATGGATAGTATCGACCATAACCTTCATTTAAAGGACTGCAAGCTGCTTATGCTGTTATGGTTGCTGAGACTTGCTCATGAGACAGATAAAAACAAACGATATAGCTTCACAGGGTGAGCATGAAAGAAGTCGGGGAAGGAGCCACATCTCTGTTTTATGATTAAAAAGCCAGTGGAATCAATTGGATCGAAACAATATCTGGTCATTTGTGATGTGGAGAACAAAAGCAAAAGAAATTTAGAAAAAAAATTAAATTTCCTTACAACTTACAGTCCATTGACTAGTCCTTGAGACAGGCTGAGTGACCTTCCTCTAGGAATTCAACTGCCTCAATGTTAATACCTTGCTAAGGGGAAAAGGCAACCTTAGCTTATCATTAGCCCAAACTCCAGGACCCTGTAAGTCTCCTTTGACGAATAAAAATTCCTTTGGAAGCTTCCTTTATCTTTACCTCGCTAAGATACACATTAGCAATCATCCCCCAAGCATATGGCTCACTGATAGACATCTGAAAAGTCTCATGGCTAAGGATTTACTAGACAGTAATAAATGACCTTTCCCAACAATAGCAGCCCCTCAAGGTCCTGAAAACCTTGCTTCCAAATTCCTTAGAGACTTAAGCTATCCCTAACCCCCTCCCAACTTGAAAATATATAATGGGCCACTCCTCGTGACCCCAGTGCTGCTCCTTCTGCCCATGGGTCCTGCCCCGTGCTTTAATAAAACCACCCTTTTTGCGCCAAGGACACCTCAAGAATTCTTTCTTTACTGTTGGCTGCCAAATCCCAACATTTTCACATCAATCTGTATGATGGCCAAAGGGATTAGAACGAATCCTTTAAGTTTCCACTATATATTGGGAAATATTATTACATATAATATTATTATATAAATATCATACATTCACAATACTAAAGCAGTATTCATTGGTAATGCCACAAAAGTAGCACAAATAAAGGTAGGAAAACAAAGTGTAAAAAGGCTATGCAGGACTATCTTGAAAATAAGAAATATTTCATTTTGATGGGTTGTGGAATGTGGTCCTATTTCTATGTTCTGGAGATTCCTTTACCGTTAGGTTCAACGAAGTCTTCTTTCCAAATAGATGGGAAGTGAGGAAAAAGGAAAATGTAAGCCCAAACATAGATGTTAAGGACATCTTGCATTGCACTAATTAGGAAATACTGCTTAATTTAAAAATATGGGATGACAGCGAGGAGGTTTTACACAAGACATGGATAGTCAGATTTATGGTATAAACATTTGATTCAGGCAGCACTGTGAAAGAGAAATTGAGTGTAGAAGAAACTAGCGACAGGAGAGATGAGCAAGGCAATACAATCCAGCACAACAGAAGCAGGCATCATCATTGCTGAAAATAATGATTGGTTGGCTTGCGAACCAATTTAAAAATTACTTTATCTACATAAAGACCCTTTAGTAGCCTGCACATTTTTACTTGCTTTTCCCATCAGGATGCAGATTCCCACTCCTTCTCTCATCTGCATAACATTCAGATGCATAGTTTAACAATTCTACAGAGAAATTGCTACATTTATTAACAGCCGCGCCCCCCTCCCCCACATTTGAGACCCGAACACAGGAGGATCCTTATCTTTTCCTCATAACAGCAGTTTGTTTCCAGGAAGATTGAACTGGTTGAGGCTTGTCAAAGCAAACTTTTTTTTTTTTTTCTTTTTCCATTTAGTTGCTTTTGATGTCCCATTAGTGATAAACTAGACCAGCCAGCAGGGGGCGCACTAGATGGCGAGAGTGCAGTGTCTGCTTTCCCCACTTTTCTCTTTTTTTTTTCTGCATTGTTTTTCCTTTCCATCTGCCTCTGATGTTTCTTATCCACCATCACCCCCTCTTTTTCCTTCTCTTTCTTCTTCCTAGATTGAATCAAAATATTTGAACACATTTCTCTCCTTTCCTCTTCTCACCCTCAAGGCCAGAGGGGTCTTCATTTAGCTAATGGGCCTCACCGTTCTGAACAAACAGTGTGATTTGAAGTAAAGCAACAGGCAGTCCAGATGGGATAGTGGTTCCTGCTCCCCATTGCAATTGTGGAAGAATAACCTGAATTACTGAATAGAAACAGTATAATTTGAACTCTTGAATCTTCACTTGAATGAGTTCAATTATAGGTCTCAGGAGAAAAAAGTAATAAATGGACTTGATAGGAAGCCTTCTGTAGGAATTTTTCCAACTCCCAGCTTCGCTCAGAAGGCTACAGTTAAAAGAAAAGGTTGATTTAATGAGAAGAGAGAACCAGGAAATAGCAGATTTTCAAGAAACGGAGCTGTTGCATCACATCTCACGTTATACCTCTGTGGTCTCCTGGTCACTCTCCTGGGCAGTCTGCCTGCTTACCCGCTTTCACAGACTGATTTTATTTACTTCCACCTGCATGCGACGAAAGGAGGCTGCTCCAAGCTCCCAAATTGCCATGTCCTCAGTTCCAGAGGTCAGCAGCGAGGGATGGGAAGTTGGCCCAACAAGAGTGAGCTACTCACTCTTGGGCCAATTAACTTGGATCCTGGGTTGTAAGACATGGCACATAGAGACTATATACGGTACAGTATGATACTGCCGTGATAAAGGAATAGATAAAAATGAACCAGGGGATTTTGTGACTTCAGCTTTTTTTATGATATCAGAACTCTCCATTGGATCTTCTGTAATGGGGAGGCCAATAGCTTGAGAGAGAGAGCAGGTGGAGCAGCTCCTGGAAGGGTTTTTAGACCCCAGGCTTGGAAGTAACATTCATCGCTTCCACCCACTTGCCACGGCGGATCTCAGTCACAGGACCCACCTACATGCAGGGGAGTCTGGGAAATTCTGTCTACCCATGAGCCAAGGAGTAAAGGAAATAGAATTATCTTTGCCACGGGGACCCATCCTCGTTGGTCAGGAGGGAAGTGGTCAGAAAAACAGTGCTGGGAAGCTATCCCAAAGATGTCTTCTGTTCTGAAACGACTGTCTGTCTGGCTTTTCCTGGGAGTGACTTCAGCAATGTCTCGGTCTCTACAGGCTAGTTTGAATTACTTGTTTCAACTGAATGATGTGATTTTCTGACAGCATTCAAGAGAATTAAAGAAATGACTTGACTTCCTTTCACGGCTACTTATCTAGGTTCTCAGATTGTTTATTGGTAATCTCTATTTCTTTTTAATGTCATCTCTAGGGGAGAAAATCCTATTTCAGCCTAGAGATTTCATTCTGTAATTACATCACAAAGGATCACTTTATAAGGAAGGCATTGACTTTGAATTTCTGTCAGCTTCAATTTAAGTAGATGGAAAACTATGGAATATATACCATAAACAACAATCTTTTTTCAGCTTTGCCACCAGGAATATTTTGGCTCTCCAAGTCAGCTGACACGCCTAGGACCTGCTTGTCAATCCTAAGCCTGAATAGTTCAACAAACACTTTGTTCATAGAACACAAAATGGATATGAGTTGTCTCTCAAAATGAGGTTTCGTTGTTTCAATATATCAGATTCCCTCCCCAACCCCCAACTATTCTAGCAAGGTTGGCTGCAATTGCTATGTGTGCTAAACTTCAAGAAATCTATAATAATCAAACCTTTAAATTACCTCTTCTGTTTAACAGAAATCTGCCAGAGACTGCTCTGTGGGAGTGTAGAAGGAATCCGAGCTGTTAAGAACCGTGTTGCAGAAATGTGGTCTTCACTATTACTACCGCACCAGTAGTAAAAATTTAGGAAATGAGCCTTTTCATCTCTACTTACCCATTTCTGCTGCTAAAGCCAAAAAGGGACCCCATTGGTATGCAGTCCCTTGAAGTCCAAGTTCACTGTAGAAGTAGATAGATCTGCACACTTGAAAGACTAAAGATACTGAATATGCATGTTGCTATGTAGACAGAAAGCCAATCCCTAGACTGTTTGTCTTTAAAGAACCCAAATACCGTATCAAGGCAATATGCCTAAGCTTATGCGTTTTCTAAGCCACTTAGCACATTTTAGAATAAATATATCAGATTTTATAGACCAGAGACAACTGACTGGAGAAAACTTGTTATATTTATGAGAGGCTGAAAATTATTAAGAGTTTTGTTTTGAATTATAAACAATATGTTTAAAGACACCACAAATCCTACATCCCCATTTGCTAAGCCAGAAGCCCGGGAGGCATCCTTTTCTCACCTCCCACACCAGTCAATTGTGAAGACCTACTGAAGTCAGCTTTCTAAAACTCACCTGAACCCATCTACTTCTCTTCCAACTGCCCTGCTATCACCTCATCCATTGGCCATCAGTTCTCACCCAATAGCCTTCTACTTAGTACTCAAAGTGAGGATCTTAGTCCATTAGCATCAGCATCACCCAGGAGCTTGTTAGAAATATGGAATCCCAGCTCCCACCCAAACCTACTTATTATCTGACATTTTGACATTATCCCAAGATAATTTACATGCATGCTACATTTTGAGAAACATTGACATGTCCCCCTTCCTCTAGCTTTATTTATCTTCATTCCATTCTGAACACCAAAGCTAGAGCAACCATTACAGAATTCAAATCCGATCATGTCAGTATCTTGTTAAAACCCTTCAATTTCTTCTCCTTGTCCTTTGGCTAAAATACAAAACCTCCAGATTAAATTACAAAGTCCTTCACGACCTGGATCCTGATCACCCTCCCACCCCAGCTTCATCTCACTAACACTTTCCCTTCACATCCTATGCCCTAGCCATCTCTGTTCAAATGTGGCCTCCCCTTCTCAAATGGGAGGTTTGCACCAGCTGTTCCCTAGTCTGGGATATTCTTTCTACCACACTGGTAAACTCAGTCCTTTAGATTTCAATTTAAATGTTAGTTTGTTAGGAACCCTCTGACCACCCAGATCTCAGAGCATCATTTCTAGCTTTGTCATAATACTCAATATTGTATCAACTTGTTGAATGCATATACTTTCAGATAAACTTTAATTTCCACGGGGACCATGTCTGTCTTGTGCAGAGCAATATCCGCAGTGCTTAGGCCAGCAGCTGGCACATGGCAGTTGTGAAAGAGCGACCAAATAAAATACCTTCTCATAAAGATGAATGGGCAGCTTTCCACATCTTTAAGAATAACTGTCTTCCAAAATTATGAGATGCTGTCACAGGGAAGATAGATCAGATGTATTCTGATGGGCTCCAGAGGGCAGAATGATATAAGCAGGGCCCATGCATGACTATACTGCTGTATCTTAGCAATTTTGTTGGAGCCAAGGTATCTGTTGACTAGATGAACCAGAACCAGTACATAAAAGTTTTAGGAAGAGAGAAATCATGCAAGGAGTAACTCGGTATCATTTGCCAGGTACTAGTCATGGAATGGATTGCTTTGTAAGGAAGCTCAGATTGTGTGACTGTTCAAAGGCAGGATATGGAATAAAAAGTTCTTAAGAAAGTATTTGAACTACATGATCTCTCAGATCCTTTGCAACATTAACAGTCTATTATTTTGTCAATTCTTCTGTAATAGGAAATGTTAATCATTACTGCTAGCCTTAATTTTTGAAGAAAATGTGATTCATGTCTGTTAATGATTGTATCACTAGTTTGACAGAGACTGGTAGTAAGTTGTATTGTTTGGTGTAATCAAAAGGACACTGACAAAAGGACAAACACTTCTCTATTCAGTTGGTGTTCGTCATCAAACTCCACCATTAGAGAGTCATTCCCTAGAAAATGTTCCTTCTCCCAGCACCAACATTAGGAATGCAAATGTCATAGGAGAGGCACCATATTTGACTATTATCCATAATTTTTATCTTTATTTGAATTATTTTATGATGACCCATTCTTATAGTTGAGAATAAGCAATGGAGGGGGTAGGAACACTGTGGTGACATTCAGAAAGGAAGCAGGCTCTGGATATCGTTATTTATTCATCTTCAGCTAAAATATTTCTCCATCGGAGACCTTTTTAGATACCTCAATCTAAATGATCTGTCTCTCCATGTGATTTTCTCTTGTATCAACTTCCATTCATTTAAAAACGTATTTATTGAGTATTTACTGAGTGCCTGTTATGTGCTAAGTGCTGTTCCCGGTACTTGGGATACATCAGTGAATCAAGGAGACAAGAGTAGACACAAATGACCACCCTTGTGAACTCTGCATTTTAGTGAAGTGCATTCCAAGCACCAAGAATACCAGCCTCACCTAGAAGCTTGCATGAAATGCAGAATGTGGGTATCACCCAGACCCACCAGATTAAGTTCTGCCTTTTAACAAGATCCTCAGACTACATAAACATCTGGATGTTTAAGTTTGACAAACACTCGTCTAGTGTACTCACCCTTTATTTTGTAGTATTTTCATATTTTAAAGTAACAGATTTGTTTATTTGCTTTAAAGCCTGCTTGGTCCACTAGGCTATAAACTGTCTGAAGTCAGGGCCTAATGGGCAAAGATGGAAGAGATGGGTGAAAAGCTTCATCTGTTATTCAGCTCTACCAAGACACAGACTTCCCTCTGCACAGACTTCTCTTTTCAACCTCCCTGCCTAATTCACCTACTGCCCAGCAGGCAGGGCAACTGAAACTTACGCAGAAGAATTAGCTAACATCTGTGAGTTCTTTTCTACTGTCTGTCTCAGCTTCATCATCTCTTGCATTTTTAAAACTTGCCTGAGAAAAATTTACTAGCAGGGCGCCTGGCTGGCTCAGTTGGAAGAGCATGTGGCTTTTGATTTTGGGGTTGTGATCTCCACACCAGTGTGGAGATGACTAAAATATAAACTTGAAAAAAATTTACTAGCATAAGAATATTTGTAATAAAAATTGATGGTATTAATTGCTGTGGATAAAAAAAAAAAAAGGATTTCTGTGGTTTGTGACACATGCAAAGTCAATCTGGTAACCTTGACTCTTTTTTCATCCCCGTATATCTCATTTAAGATTTTCTTTTCTATCCTACTTTTGTTACATAACCCGGTCTTCTTTAGCATGGGCAGTAGGCTTTGGTGGATGCTAGAGTTGACCCTACATTGTACTTTCTATAACCCATGCATAGGAGTTGGCAAACTTTGTCCCATGGGCAAATTCTGACAGACCGTCCCCCATCCATTCTTATGGGACCTGTGAAGACTCTTTTTCATATTTTTTAATTGTTGGGAGAAAATCAAAAGAAGAATAATATTTCATGACACATGAAAATTACATGAAATTCAAATTTCAGTGTCCATAAATAAAGTTTTATTGGAACACAGCCATGCTCATTCATCTGTGTATTGTCTATGGCTGCTTTCATGCTATCATGACACAGATGAGTAACTGAAACAGAGACCATATGGCTGCAAAACCTAAAATATTTACTATCTGGGCCTTCACAAGAAAAAATTGCCAACTTCTGCTCTATAGTACTCTTGTCCAGTGGAAATAGAATAAGTTGCATGTGTAGTTTTAAATTTTCTGATAGGTACACTGAGAAATGTTTTAAAAAAGGTAAAATTAATTTTAAAGATATATTTTAGCCACAACTACTCCAATGATTATTTCAATATATAATTGATATTACACATATTGAGACATTTTGCATTCCTTTTTTGTATTAAGTCTTCAAAATCCAGTGTGTATTTTACACTTACATTGCAGCTCAATTTGAACTCACCACATTTCAAGGGCTAATGGGACCCTATGGCTAGAGGCTACCATATTGGTGTCACTTGAGTATGTAGCTAAAAGTTGAATAGTTTATCTTAATTGTAGATGGAAACAAAAATATTATAATATTCATATTAAATATCATTGATATGCATGTGGTAGAAAAATGTAATATACCTCATAGCTTAAAGCAACACTACCCTAATGTATCAAGGAGACAAAACATCGTGGGCACGTGGAAAATAACCTCATAAAAGCAAAGTATCCAGATTTCCTGGTCCTCAAGTTTGTATTACAGAAGGCATTTTTTCCCCTAAAGTTTTGGTATTGAGAAGCTAAATCTTGATAGGGTAGAATCTGTTTGTCAGGGGAAAAAGGGATAGACTTAATCTGTGTATTAGAATTGTCTGAATGCTCTGCAGAAATGAATGGCAAAGAGAGAAACAGGGAGAGAGAAATCATCTGAGAGATTGTAGCCTGTTGCTTAGGGTAATCCATTTTAGACCACTGAGAAGACTACCCGCTATTAGAGAAAAACCCAAAACACCTGTTTGAGTTGAACCCCCTGAAAATAGGACACTATTTTAAATATAGGCCACCCTTTACAAAGAAAACTATTTTTACAGCCTCCTATAAGGCAACATGGCTTGCTTTCAATGTCTGGAATTTCTTTGCTATTTAGCATGCAGAATAGCACCCGACAGCCTTCCCAGTTACTAAAGGAAGGACTCCGTCTTCGTCCTCCCTTCACTCACCATCTGTTCTTTTTCAAAACCACAGTGCCTCAGCAGTGCTGTGGAAATTGACAAAGTTAATGACTTCTAGCGCTGGCTTCTGTTTCCTAGCACTAGGTAGCTCCAATTATCTTTCACGATCTCAATTTCCCCACCTGTTAAATGGGGATAAGGATGATCAAATGATGGATACGCACCTTGTAAACAGGGCTTAGAAGTGTTCTGTTTGCTGAGATGAAAAGAACATGGTGTCAGTGCTGTAGAAAACCACAGAAAATGCCCTTTGCTATTTAGCAACTCATATGCTTTCCTGCTCTCAAAGATCCAACTTCCCTTAATTAAGTTTGGCAACAAATGGGCATCTCCTTCAGGTAAAACCTGCTTCATAACAAAAATAAAAGGATTTGACAAGGCGCTGGGACAGTTCCCAGTTCAGTGCAGGGCATTAGAAGATAATTCAATGAGAGACATGTGAGGCCTGAGAAGGGAAAGGATGACTCCTAATTTTACAGAGCAACAAAGCATGTTTGCAGCAGGCAAAAGTGGGCATCAAACAAGAGAATTTTCGTAAGGAAAATATACTTACACCTGAAGAGGATTTGAAGGTTTTGTTTGTTTGGTGTGGCCCTATTCTGTGCTGACAAAACACATTCTTTCGTGTATTACTCTTTGTGGTTCTTTGCTCTTATGGCCCTGAGCCCTGTAATGATGTATTATTTCTACTGAGGACAGGGCGTGCCTTATGATGGATGAGAGGTCCCACAGTGAAGGAGATCCATCATCTGCTGCAGTTGAGTTAATTGAAGTGACTCTGCCTGTGGCCAGTTGTCTGAAAGCACACTTTAAAAAAGAACCTAGATATGGCATGCCATGTATTTTATTTCTGGAATGTGGTGGACTCTCAGTAAAGGACCCAAGTCAACCTGAGTAAAACCCTAACACAAGTGGCAAACTAAATGAGAAGCAAAATCATGAGACGGTGACCTGTGATGATTTTTGGACATTTGACTGACCTCAGGAAAAGAGGAAAATGTGAGCCCTAAAAGCGTCCCTTTCTCCTAACCACGCTGTAGAGCCCCTGCATATGTCACGAAGAGCCCCATTTGGAAACTCCGGAGTTTTATAGCATAATCACTGAATTTGTTTTCATATATCTGAACTATTAAATAATAAAAACTAGAGATAGTCCTCAAAGTTTTCTATTTTGGGATGCAAAATGTAAGCTTAGCTCTTTGGAGTTCAACAAAACTTTACATAGAAGAAACATAAGCCCCCACACACAAAAAGGTTCTAATTGAAGTTGCATTACTCTCTAGCTGGGTAGCCTTGAGAAGTTCACTTTCTTCCACGTGAGCCTCCGTTTCCTCAACTTTTCCATGAGGGTGTATTGAACCTGATGTGTTGCCAGGTTGTGTGGTACGGTATTGGAGCCGCTGGACGCGTGTGGCTGTTAAGCGCTTGAAATGTAGCTATTGCAACTAAGAGACTGCCTTTCAATTTTATTTAATTTTAATTCATTTAAATTCAAATTTCAAAACAAATGCAGTATACATTTGTTTTAGTATTGATTATTAAAATAAAACTAGTTTAAATATTATATTAAAATTCATTTCTCCTGTTTCTTTTTACTTTTTCATCAAGATGGCTACTGGAGAATTTAAAATTGCATATGATGGCTCTCCTAAAATTTCTTTTGGACAGGGTTGTTCTAGAGGAATAATTTCCATTTGCTATCCTACTTTCATGGACATTTATAAAAATGGCTATCGATGTTCAGTGAAGAAGATGAGCTGTATTTGTCCGCCTTTCTAGAAATATATATTTTCTTATTCCCACTTTATTTTTTTTTAAAGATTTTATTTATTCATTCGACAGAGATAGAGACAGCCAGTGAGAGAGGGAACACAAGCAGGGGAAGTGGGAGAGGGAGAAGCAGGCTCCCAGCGGAGGAGCCTGATGTGGGGCTCGATCCCAGAACGCTGGGATCACGCTCTGAGCCGAAGGCAGACGCTTAACGACTGAGCCACCCAGGCGCCCCTCTTATTCCCACTTTAAACATTAAAACAATTTTCATGGAAGGGAACCCATATGCTAGACAATCAGGGGTAAAAATATCCCTTTCCTTAGGAGTAGAAGCTCTTCACATTTACTGTTAATCAGTGTCTGCTCTGGAGGGCCACTTATCTTAGATTTAACTTTTCTCCTTTTGAGAAGGTGCTTCAGACACATCTTTTGGAGATTAAAGACCACCTTTACGAGAGTCACTAAGTGTAATAGTTCTCTCTTAGTTGAAAGACAAAAGAGACAAAGGTTGACCTATGCTTGCAATTTGAGGAGCATAAATTTTCTAGATTTTGAAAAAAATGAGATACCTACTTTTTATTCATCATCAGGGAGGATCGTGGTGCTGCTGGATCTTTAAGAGGAGTGTATCGACCTTTTCTGTGCAGCCTCTGACATTTAAAGGCCAGGGCCATCAAGCCTATCTGAGAGGTGAAAGCTCCAGTTCAAGGTTTCATTGGCCAACTTCTTCTGGATTCATGGCTAGGGATTAAGATCAGCATGTCCTAATGCCCTAAAGATAGCACAGAAGCAAACACACTGAGACAGATGGCTCCACGTGGGCTGTAGCTTTCCCGAACAGCTAAGATTGATACTGAGGCTGAGATCGGGCATGCTTATCAAATGGTTACACTTATCAATTCAGATATTACTGAAAATAATGTTGCCGTAAGAAAATACTTTCTCGGCTACATAGTGGTTTGCCTTAGGAAAACATCTTTATTCCTAACATCTTATAATTGATCATACAAATCTGAAGCTTTGCCCCTTTAGTTCAGAATAGCATACTCTATTTTTGAAGGTCGAGACTACTTTCTTATTTTAATTTTTTTGGAATCATTTTCCTGCCTTAAAAAACTGGGACTTTTAGGTTTCTCTGGCTGCCCCTGAAGAGTATCTAATCAGCATCATTCAAAGTTCTCTCTTTTGTCTTTTCTCTGGTTTTTGAGTGAGAGAAGCCTAGCTTCCTTTCTGCATATATTTCTTATCTCTAATCATTGTCATTTCAACTAATTTCTTCAAAGACCAAGAGATTCCCTTCACCCTAACTGCTTTCGAAGAGCTTCTGAAGGCTCATCACTCAACAGTGACACAGCATTGCTGTACCTGACGACTTTTGTATCTTTCATTCATGTATATTTCATTTTTCTGGAAGGAGAAAAGGTAGGAAATGGTTCATTGAACTGAGAGTGTTTTCTAACTTTTATCACCCCCCCTTTCTCAGAATGATAATTATTAAAAATATCTTTTTCTAGGACAAGACGTTTGTGTATTCTGGACGTTAGAAGTCTCCTCCATTTGCTGCTGACTTCTGTCTGAGGGAGATGAGCATGGACTACCTCTTGAAGAGGAAATCATTTTTCACAGGCAAGTCAGAATGACAGACCTTGCAAATAAAGACGTTGTGTTGATACGGATATGAAAACAAAAGCATATGCGTAGTCAGACTGTAGGTGCCTGGTGTAGCAGGGTACCTACCAGTCTTCTTGAAGACTGATCGTCTTTCAGCTGAAGGTAGAATATGAAAATTATTGGTGGGACAGACCATCTTTTTAAGCACAGCATACAATTAAGTCCTCCACAATGTAGCTCAAATTGAGAAAATATTTTGAGGTTTTTATTTTCTTAATCTGGTACAATTGCTGTTTCATTGGCTGACATTTTATAATGTCTGTTGAGTTGGAAAATCTATCCATATTTTATTATAAAAGAAGACTTTCTTAACTCCAAATCATTCTCAGAAAGTGTATTCTGAAGTTCTTCTTAAGATAGATAGATAGATAGATAGATAGATAGATAGATTTTTTTTTTTTTTGAGAGACACAGAGAGAGAGACAGCCAGCGAGAAAGGGAACACAAGCAGGGGGAGTGGGAGAGGAAGAAGCAGGCTCCCAGTGGAGCAGGGAGCGGGATGCGGGGCTCGATCCCATAACGCCGGTATCACGCCCTGAGCCGAAGGCAGACGCTTAACGACTGAGCCACCCAGGCACCCCTTTTCATAATATTTTTAACAGAAAAGGTGATAGAGTAAAACATGTCCATTCCCTTCAGAGGCCACCGTGCGTCTCATTGCTCTACCGCTCACCCTTCCTCTCCTCTGTCCCTCTCTCCCTTTTTCTTTCTTCCTCTATCCCTCTCCCTTTCTCCTCTCTCCCTCCCACTCTTTCAGCATTACTGATGCTAATATTATTTCTTTCCCACACTGCATAATTGTGCATATGCACCTGGTCACCTCCTTTTAGTTTTGATACGATCTATCAGACATGTTATGTGGCAATAAATAAAACAAATAATCCTCAAAAGTCACAATAAAAGCCCATTAGCAACAACTAGAAATGAAAGGAATACTGAGCTGTTTACACTGTAAAATCACTCCTCAGTACCAGCACTTCAAGTACAAAATGAGAAGCGAAGTGGGAAAATTTGGGCTTTGAACCAAAGAACATTTTCCCCTGCATTTAATGTTTCTCATTGGACCAGGGAGCAGTGCTTTTTTTGTTGTTGTTAGAAAAAAAAAAAATTAAATGTACGTGCTTCTTACAGAAAGTGGAATAATTATATGTGGTTTCACCAATTATGTTCTTCACTCTTGGTTCTGTATATGAAAATATTCTAAAAGGAGAAAGCTCACATTATTACAAAGTCATGGCTTAAACTTGGGTGTGATAATTTTATTTAACAGACTTGGATAAAATCTGGCTAACAAAGAGAATTTTTAAAGCAAAATGATTTCTATGTCCTGTTATATGACCACAGCAACAACAATTTGTCCATTGTTTATAATTAATTGCTTATAATAAGTGAGCTTATTGAATATATTCTTCTAGAGGTTCTGATGTGTGAATAATGGCTAGTTACTCCCTCGAAACAAATCATCAACTATTTTCAAGGCATACTGATGGAGGGTATATCCGACAGGATAGGTTAGGCAATTCTGTGGTAACAACTACAAAATAGTGACTTACTGGAAAAAAAAATCATTTTCATACCACATGTCCGTTGTAGGGCAGCTGTGGCTTTACTCCATATTATCTTTACTATGGGATCCATGATCAAGTAGCCATTCCTTGGAACACTGCCCAGTGATTGAGTTGACAAAGACATTAGAGAACATGCAAACCATGCACTCGGTCTTTAAGTTTGGTTCAGAAGTGACACCCATCACCCCACTCACATTTCATTGGCCTGAACGAGTCACATGGCCAATTTATTAAACAGGGTGGAGATGTAACATCCTTCTGCAAGACGGAGCTCTGAAAGGAGGCACCAGATATGTGTGAACAGAAATAAAATCTACCTCAGAGATTATATATCTCCCTCAGAGAAGGAGATGAGAATTTAAAAAATAGCTGGTTCTTTATAGTTTTACAAGCTAACTTCTCTTATAATTTTTCACCCTAAATACCTAATTGCCTCAATTGCATATACCAAAAAGGAATCAGCATGTTTATATTACTAAAACCTAAATTAGAACAAAAGTATATATAATATCCAACTGCTTAGAACAGGAAAAAGGCAAGTTGACATGTGAAGGGAGGGATGGAATCTGACTGTCCCTCCATTAGGATTAAAATTAAAATAAAATTGTTATTCGCCAGTTTACCAAATAAAAACTTGGCGCATTTCTGTGCCAGAGAAACCAAAAGTGAAGCACAATTATTCATTATGCTGGAACTTTACGGTCGTAGTTCAATATACTTTTGCGTTAAAATATGGATTATTTATTTAATAACATTTATTTTGAAGACATCTAAGTCAGGAGGCAATTTCATAGGAGTTTCTAATCCTTTCCCCTAAATATTTGGTTTAATAATTGTGAAAGGGGCTATGTAGAATTTATCCACTTGTATAGACTTTTCTTAATAAATCACCACTATGTTTTTACACAGCAGTAACCAACATTGGAAACTTTTAGAGGAACTTACTCTCATTTGGAGGCACATATTCATATGCTCTCTGTTTCTGCATCTGGAGATCATTTTATATAATTTGGCATTAATATTTTTATCCCAAGCAATCTGTCTGAGAGTTCTCCTGGTAAATTCCCTCCCTAGTTCTGGATTCGTTAAATCTTCACTGGTTTCCTTATCTTCTTGGAATCGGAGCATAATGTTAAAGTCGATGGGTTTAACTATAGTAATTTTTTCTACTACTTGATAAAGTAGGGACCTTTGTTGTACTTCATAAATTCAGCACTAGTAAGAGCTAAATTCAAAATTACTTGGTAAGAATTAGCCAACGTTTATAAGTGCTAGGCTTGAAGGTTAAGGTCAGTCCTTAGGTAAATGGAAAGAACAACTCATTGAGGAGAAGCTCAGAGGTCCTGAGAATTTGAATCAGAGCCAAAAGAAATGGAAGGACACACATAAATTGAGAAGTTGTGTCACCGTGGACTTCATTCTCTTGCTGTAATGTTTGTGTTCCTGTGTATCTTATTATATATTTATGGAGCATGGCCAGGTTGCTTGGTGATTCATAACAGCATAGATGAAACACAAGTCTTTACTCTCAAGAGCTTAGAAACCAAAAAATAAAAATAACAAAACCCCTCAAAACAAAACAGAACAAAAACCCAAAAATCAAACCAGCAAATATACAATGTTACTAGTATGACGGAAAGGGTGTCCCTTTTTATTTACTTTTCATTTTAAAATCTCTGTTAAATCATCTCCGTGCAAAATATACACTGTCATGCTTTCTTTCTGGCTTATCTTCACTACAGAATTGTGGCAAGGGCAGATAACTGTTTCCTTTCTTCAAAATGTTCAAGGTTATCAAAGCAGGACCTCGCCTTGTTATCCTCAATTTTAGATTTAGAAGTTAACTTTCATTAGAATGGTTACCGCTTATCTTATTTTGCATGAAATAAAACTCTGATTTTTTAAACCATCAAACCCATTCACAGACATCTAATCTGCGGTAGTTAATTTGTCTTTAATATAATGGGTGAATATTTTGCTATCTTGAATGTTTTGATTTGAATTATATTATTTTATTTATGCTGTAGGATCAAATGAGATGCCACAGTTGAGGTTTACATTTGAATATTCAAAACAGGCTAAGTAAAGTGGGAGGCCTCATGGATGAGGATGAAGTATGGATTTCAGATGGCGAAGTCCAACAAGTGTTGTGGATACTGCCCGAAATCTTTACACCAGAGGGAATTGGGACTTTGTATCTTAGGCATATTAGCATTTTGTTTATCTGTTTGAAACCAAATATTTACTATCAGATTCAAGAAATTAAAATAAATCTCACTGAATATATGAAGCATTATGCAGTATGGACACTGGAGTTTGACTTTTGAGGTTCAAATCCTTCCTTAGTTCTTTGAGAAGTTAATAAATATAAAGCACTCGGCACATAGTATGTAGTCATTTTCTAGTCTTCTGACCTTGGGCAACTGTTTCAGCATTTCAGAGCTTCCTTTTTATATTTGTGAAATTGGAATAATAACAGTTATCTCTCAGGATTGTTAGGAGGATTAAGTGAGTATTGACAATGCCTAGTGATGTTTCTCACAGTTTGTGGGTGATATGTTAAGTCCCTTGTCTTTGGTTATAAATTTTTGAATATTCAATTCAGTGATGTCACTTTCAAAACTAGATTTAAGGTCAGAAGTTCTGGTTTTGAATTTTAACCCAGTCACTTGCCAGTTTCATCTTCTTGGGAAAAAGATGTAACCACCTCATTTAAAATTGAAATAATAATAGCATATCTAAAAGCTTTGTTGTGAAGTCTAAACAAGGTCATGATGTATGAATAATGACCAAAGAATTGTCCATAAATGTTTGTTGAATATTCACTGTATGATGTCACTCTTTTAAGTTTAGGAGACAAAAGAGTAAATAAGATGTGATTGTTGGCCTTAAGTTATGCTATAATAGGTGGTCGTCAGTGTGCGTCAGATCTGACGTTACTAATTTATTCACTCTTTCATCAAACAACTAGTATTCTAGTACTTCTGATTTGTACTTCTAATCCTGGGTTTAAGCTCAAAGAAACTTTTAGTAGTTCATGGCCAGGTCTACCTAGCAAAAAGGCCATAGGCTAGAAAGATTTTATGCAATGTGGAAAAACCTTCGTGTTGTTTGGAAAACTCTGGGATGCAAAATCCTATTTTCTGTGATATTGATAAAAATTGCACATGGAGGCATGCCTGGGTGCCTCAGTTGGTTAAGCATCTGCCTTTGGCTCAGGTCATGATCCCAGGGTCCTAGAATCGAGTTCTGCATTGGGCTCCTTGCTCAGTGGGGAGCCTGCTTTTCCCTCTGCCTGCTCTGCTAAAATTAACAAGTCAGAAAACAACAGATGTTGGGGCACCTGGGTGGCGCAGTTGTTAGGCGGCTGCCTTTGGCTCAGGGCGTGATCCTGGCGTTCTAGGATCGAGTCCCACATCAGGCTCTTCCGCTATGAGCCTGCTTCTTCCTCTCCCACTCCCCCTGCTGTGTTTCCTCTCTCGCTGGCTGTCTCTCTGTCACATAAATAAATAAAATCTTTAAAAAAAAAAGAAAAAAGAAAAAAAAAGAAAACAACAGATGTTGGCAAGGATGCGGAGAAAGGAGAATCCTCTTATGCTGTTGGTGGGAATGCAAGCTGGTGCAACCACTCTGGAAAGCAGTGTGGAGGTTCCTCCAAAAGTTAAAGAGAGAAATACCCTATGACCCAGCAATGGCACTACTGGGTATTTACCCAAAGGATACAGAAGTGCTGATTCAAAGGGGCACATATACCCCAATGTTTATAACAGCACTATTCAACAATAGCCAAATTATGGAAAGAACCCAAATGCCCATTTACTGATGAACTGATTCAAAAAGAATAAAATCTTGTCATTTGCAGCAACATGGATGAAACTAGTGTATGCCAAGTGAAATAAGTCAGAGAAAGACAAATATGATTTCAGTAACATGTGGAATTTAAGAAACAAAACAGATGGACATAGGGGAGGGAAAGGAAAAATAAAATAAGGTAAAAACAGAGGGAGGCAAACCGTAAGAGACTCTACAATTAAGAGAACAAACTGAGGGTTGCTGGAGGGGAGCTGGGTGGGGGGACGGGCCAAATGGGTGATGGGTATTAAAAGGGCACTTGTTGCGATGAGCACTGGGTGTTATACAGAAGTGATGAATCACTAAATTCTACTCCTGAGACCAATACCACACTGTATGTTAACTAACTTGAATTTAAATAAAACAAAAAAAAAATAAAATCTAATCCTTTTTTCTAACTAGCAAAAGTGCCTTTTCTTTTCTGCTGGATAAACAATTATTTACCAGCTTAGTATAGGATTGAGGGTGTTATTTCTGCTGATTTATTTATTAATCAAGGACAGTGTGGGCTTCCATAGAAATATGTAGAACTTGGATTGGATCCCTTGTATATGCCTTGCTCTTTTACCAGTAGGCATTCAAGGATTTATCTCCTGGATAAAAACTGGAAATGTAGTATACCCTTCATTCAAATTCCAGTTCTCTTCTTAAACCAGGTGAGTGACTTTGGACAAATCTCTTAATTTCTGTTCACCTTGGATTTTTTCATCTGTAAAATGGGAGAAAATAGTAGTAAAAGTTTACAGAATGCTTAGCACAGTGACTAGAATAGATTAAAATTCAATAAATGTTGGCTATACAGTCCTGTTTTCAGGCAAAGTAGGAAAAGTCATTTGAGTGGGAGTTGCGTATTCCTGGTCGGAATATATATTTAGAAATAATGGCATTTGTATGGTTTAGTGTTAATCATGGTAGGTCATAAGAATTTTCAAACTGCTGACACATAATGTACTTTGTCTCCCAAATTGTGCCTGTGCCAGAGCATTAGCTCTGTGTGATTTCAGGAGATATCATTCATGTTCTAGTGCGAGCACATGGTGCCCTCCCAGAGCTGGTAGGACTCTGGGTGGTTGTGCATTGCAGACCTGCCCATTGTAGCACTGAGTACAGATTTTCACAATGGTCAACCCCACACTTATCTGCAGAAACTTACAAAAATGTTTTGACTGATTCAAGAAAATATTGCTAGAAAGATATTAGTTTATGCAGACTCAAATACTTTCTATCCCACAGAAATATCCACATGTGAGAATACAGGCATATACATTTATATTTCCAATAGAGAATACAAATTGTCTTTGAATGTACTAAAAAATGCAATCACTTCATGATAAACAAGAGAAAACACATTTCCCCAAAGATAATAAAAAACAAAATTACCTAAAAATTATATTTTAATCCAGAAAAGAAAATTAATTAATATAAGTTGATGAGTTGTCAGGAACTGTTGACTTTTCCCTTATATTATGAATAAGGGAATTTCAAATTCTCGGGAAAAACTTGAGTTCACCTTTGTTTTGTTGTTTTATGAACATCATTTATATGATCTGTCTTTTTCTGCTCCCTGAATTTCATATAAGCAATGTATTTCCCCATGTAACTGAAAAGGTATTGTGCATTTACAATCATAATATATGGATGAGTAAGTAGCATTTAAGCTTAGATGTAGCATTTCTCTCTTGCTTACATAATATTTTCATTCTGAAGCATAAGCCCTATTCCATGGACTAGTGTGTTATGTGAGAATAGAAGCTGCCATTTTACATTGAGATTTGTTTCCGGTGCCTGGGTGGCTCAGTGGGTTAATTCTCTGCTTTTGCTCAGGTCATGATCCCAGGGTTCTGGGATCAAACCCTGCATTAGGCTCCTTGCTCGGAGGGAGTCTGCTTCTCCCTCTCCCCTTGCCCCTGCACCGTGGCTTTTGCACTCTCGCATGCTCTCTCTCTCTCTATAGTGTGCTCTTTCTCAAATAAATAAATAAAATCTTTAAAAAAGAAAAAGAGAGAGAATTGTTCCAACAAAAAGCTAGATCAACCTAGAAAACCCCTCCTGAAAGTCTCCATTCAAACATTCAAATGTCATTATACCACTGCAGCCATCATTTATTGTTTCTTCGCCTGTGTTCTGGCATTTTGTGTATACCTTTTTAATATACTCTATACTGTTTATTACTTATGTGTCTTTCTCTTTTAGTGTGCTGTGAGCTTGGTCTTATTTTTAACTTTTTCCTTTTTAAAATTCTTTATTCCCAAATTTAGTGCTGTTACACCAACTAGGTTCTTTAAAACATGGTTGTTGAATTGAATTAGTAAAGGATCGTTCTGTTGTTTCTATCATTTAGAAATTTTCTGGATATCATAGCCTTTCAAGGAAAAAGTATAATTCTTATCTCCATTTTATGGAAGAGGAATATGAGGTATTTTTATGGGCTTAACCAAGGCATACTGTGTCCAGGTTCATATGGCTAGGAAGTACAGATTTGGGACTCAGATTTAAACATTCTGTCCTTGAGGACTTGTCCTCTGAACAACTGAAATATGAGAATTCTCAATTGATAAAAATGTTGATATTTGAATTGGAAAATACGGGTAAAGTAGAAATGATATTTAGTTTCTTTAAAATGAGAGAGCATTAGATAAAATATTAAGATTAATAGAACAGTAGCTAGTAAAACATTAAAGAAATTTAAATGGTGGTGTGGTTCAACCTGTTTTTTATTTAGACCAGTCTGTTGTTTTTACTTTATAAGAGGAACATTTCTAAATTTGGAGTGAAATTATTACATCGTTTTAGTTAATCATTTAATTCATATACTCCATTTCCGTAGAATAAGAAAAAATAATGACCTACTTAACAACTTACTTCCTACATTTTCTGTTATGTCCGCACATTGAAATATTACTGGATCATAGAATTAGAAGGCAATATATTCCTTCACTAGGTGATATCTTTGGATAGTTTGAGAGTTTCTGCAGGTAATGAAAATGAGTATTAGTGAATACCCTGAAAGTGAAGAAAGATTTTTGCGTGCATATGTGCATATGCATTTTTCTGGGAAGAAGTTTGTAGCTTTTTTGAGATTCTCAAAGATGTTCATGACCATGAAGAGGTCATGTAGGGGAAAGAGCTTTGGCATAAGAATTGCTTAAATCCCATTTACAGATTCCTGCATGTAAGTTGTTTACTTTGTGGGGCTGATGTGGAAATTAAATGATAGAGCGTAAGTACAGAATTGGTTTTAGAAGGTGTACAACGCATGCAATCTAGAGTAGTTCTCTTTGTCATTCATTGCTTGAGAGATAAAGTCCCAATTCCTCAGCTTGGTATTCAAGAACATGGAGGACGTTTATCAAATTCCCTTTTCTAGTTTGCTTTTCCCACACTCTGTTCTCTAGTCAGACTGGATCGTTCAGTCTCAAGGACCATATCCATCTTCTCATGCCTCTTTGTTCATGTTATGTATCCACTGTGTCCAACATCCGTCCTGCCAATTTTTCTTACTTATATTTTGCCTAAGCGTTAAGGCCCAATTCAAGGGCTCCTACTTCAATAAAACCTTTGCTATTTTCTCTGTGAAGAACTATTTTTTTTCTTTTTTTTATTCCTCTCAATTTCATAGCACTTTGTGACCTCTCATGATTTTGAATATGTTTTATTTAGCCAAAAGGATATGTGTGTATCCTTTAGCTTCTCTTAGGCTATATGATCCTTGGGTCAAAGATGACATTTTCCTTGACTTTGTGTTTGCTTAAAACACAGAAAAAGCTGAATATACATTTGTGGGATTACTGAATGATTCCAGTCAGCTCCCTTCCTGCAAACAGAAATAAATCTCTAATTTCCTAAGCGTGTGTACATCTATATTATCCTATACTGAGCAGTTACAATAAGCTGTCTGGCATGAAGGACATAAAATTCAAATTCAAGAAATAAAATATTTCCCTTTCCTTCAGAAAAAAATATGATGGAATTCATGTAGCACCTAAGTCAACATCTGAGCCTACAGGTGCATAGAGTCCTAAGATAATTGAGATTTGCATGCTTAAAAAAAAGGAAAAAAAAAGACATCAAAGTTTGTTTTATAAAGTTAGTTAACCTTGCCTTCAAAGTAATAAGACTCCCCATTAATATTAACTACAGAACCTATAATTGTTTTCCTCCTTTTACTTTTAGTCCATTTCAGTGAGTCTTTTGTGAAATACCTTTTGTTTCAGAACTGGCTGTCCTGACTTCCTAATCAAATTACCACCCACTCCCTTCCTTACAAGCTACATCTCCCTGATCTACTTCGATTCCCAACTCTCTTTGTTTGCATTAGCTGAATATTTCAAGAGAAAATGTTCCAGGCAACACTATTGTAGAATATTACGAAGAAATATCTTGCCAGTGGGAAGCCATTGCTATTTTAACCTCTCATATTTCCACAAGGAAAGGACAAAAGTTCAGGAGTTTTCTTTCAGTAAAATAAAAGCCTGTGAAAGTATGACCTGTTTCTAATCAGTTTTAATGGTGTGTATTGATTATTTGACACTCAATAGAAGTGATAATTTAGGTGTTGACCTTTCACTTTTATAAAAGGTCTTCACTTTTGTGTAGCCAGAAACTCAACTTTAACTATATCCCTACTTTCCAGAGGTCAACGTTTGGCAAAGAATTACCTGTCAGAGTTCCTACTCACTTTTAGTTTAGGTTTTTCCCCTTTCCACCAAAATGTTTTATGAAAAAGAGAGAGAGATATAGACAGAGTGGGGCATGGGGAAGACAGCAAAAATTGTGTTGGGGATAGCACTCAGTGAACTTAGGCGGAATAAATTTCTTGCCTGTGATGAAACCAATCAATCTCAGGAACATTGAAAAACGTATTTATTGATCATAAAGCACATTGCAAGGAAAAATATATTAGGAGAGATTAAAGTTATCACAAAATGGATCTAGAAATTGGCTTCCCTCTCGCGGTGACTTGCTGCACATTGTCTTTATCCGTTTATCAAAACACTGTGCTTCCAACAACAGCTGAGATTGTAGGAAATAGAAAAAAAAAAAAACACGCAAATCCCCAACAACCTTTTAATGGGAAATAAAACATTTTGATAAGAATTCCTCCAAATCTTTATATTAAAACAATGGTTTGCTTAAAAGAAGATGAGATTTTGATAAACCTTGATAAACCTTGATTCCACCTGCATTAATCAAGTAGCCTCTCTCTGAAAATGTGAGGGCTGTACTTAGGATATTTTTAGAACCGTTTTATCATACATTTCATGCCTTTACAGCATGTAGTTGCTAATTTTCCTAATAAGGTCACCTTTCAGTAAGTGGCATGTGTTCTCAAATTCACGTGGGGTACTAGCCTAAAAATAAGGCCAGTCTGTGTGAGCTAAGGATCCTTATTTTATCTCACCTGTCTTTCTCATTACAGTATGCCCAAATCTGTGTCTTTCTCTGTATAGTCCAATAAAAGAAATAAGTGATGTAGGAATTAACTTCCCTAGGTTTCTCATGTTTGGAGATCTTCAAAGGCAAAGATAATTTCCTCCCACACCCCAGTTCTTCTGTGCTGATAAACAGTGTGGCAGCACAGCCGCTCCCTGGAAAAGGAGCTCAATAAACCTTGTTGGCTGGTGGTTGGAGGCACATAGTCAAATGGGGAAAGATTAAAGAAATGTTCTTACCTTCTCAACTCAAGGGCAGGCAGACTGGGAAAGTAGGTTTTGTAATCTAGCTGATGAGGAAGATGGTTTGGGAATCAAAGTCCGTCTCATTTGGAGAGCTGGCAAAATGTGTTCCTAGCATGTTAACCTCAGCTATGCCCTAATATATGGCCTTGGTTATTTTGCTAAGCAGCAGGAGGGACTAGCGATCACTTTCTCTGAATGTCTCATCTAAGGTCTTCCACCACTTGCAATTTTCATCCCTATGTGAGTCCCTTAATAAAAACCCTAAACCTTCTACCTCTGAACAGTCAAAAAACATATTTCATGCTGAAGGGTGTTACGGTTTCAAAGATAGTTTCTGCTAAAGATAATGAGTGTTCTAGAGTGCTAATTGAAACAGCAGGGGAGAATGGTTACTTTCCAAATATCCCAGGGGAGTCCTGTGTGCCAAGGTGATGACATAAATAAAGCTAGACTAATGGACTTTGGTTTCTTAAGCCATAGACCAAATACAGAAATTTTAAGGAAGAATACTTTTTCATGCCATAAAAATTTAATTAACACCATTCATAAATTAGTATTAAAGATCTGTTTAACACAGATGAAAGCACTTGATCATATGTTAGTGTTTCATTTGTTTAGAATCTAAGGTATAAATACTCTTATTTTGATGTACAAGTTTCCTTTGATCTGAAATAATTACTTAGTGGATTATTCTGACTTAGTCCATATTTTAAATATCGGAGTGATATACAGAAAACGGTTTTGGTTTGAATTGACTCATTTGTGAATCAGTACTTACTGAACACATACTATACAGAAAACAGCGAGGTTGCAAAGTTGAATTAAACATGAATCTTGATCTCAAGAATTTATAAATCAGTAGAGGATAAAACATGTACGTACAAACTATAGTGAATGTACAAAGTGATAATGCCATATAAAAACACACAGTGCTATTTATTCCAATGTTTTTGGTTAAAACTTTAATGAAAACAGATTATTTAGTTTTTTTGGCTTGTAAAGAAACTTGCTAGGTGTAATTGGCTATCTGATGTTAGAAAATTTACAATTCCCTCTTCCTAAACATCTCTTCTCATTACACAACAATATAGAAAATAACAAAAAAGAAAGGAATCATTTGTAACCCCATAACAATAAATGTAGCAGTAATCATGCTGAGAGTAACTGAGTTCTGCTTAGATAATTGAGGTATTTCTGTATTATATCTTAGGTACTCTAAAATAGTGAATAACACATTTTGCCATTTAATTTTAAGACACAGATTATAAGCCTACAAGTTTGAGTGGGTCTAAGTGTTTTGAGGAGCTGAATTAGTTGTCATTAGAAGAACAAAGTAATTAATAATTTGAAATTTTTGGCAATTGAAAAGAACTTACTTAATACATATACTGATTGCTAGTATTGCCAGTGCTTATAAGGAACGTGGTACAAAGGTATAAAAAAATTTTTCTTTGAACTTCTTTCACTAAGGACAATTAACATAAAAGAAATTAAGATCAGGGATGCCTGGGTGGCTCAGTTGGTTAAGCATCTGCCTTTGGTTCCGGTCATGATCCTAGAGTCCTGGAATCGAGAACTGCATCGGGCTCCCTGCTCAGCGGGCAGTCTGCTTCTCCCTCTGCCTGCTGCTTCCCCTGCTTGTGCTGTCTCTCTCTCTTACACACACATACATACAAATAAATACATAAAATCTTTAAAAAAATTAAGCCCAAATAAAAATAGGACATGGAAGTGGCATTGTGATAGAATAGGGATTAAAGTTAAAGCACTTGGGTTCAAGTCCCAGCTGTGTGTACTGAACAAGCCAACTTGCAGACTGAAGTCTACAAACCTCCTTCACAAGGTTAATAGCATTAAACAAAAGAGGGCTGGGAAAGTACATGGCAAACATTGGTTGTTTGGCATTTATCATTATTATTTATCTGAAATTATTGTACATTTAATATTATGTTTATCTTTATCCCTAAATGGCCTTTTTTTCAAATAGGTAATGGCCTCTGATTTTTGTCTTCTTTACAGGAACAGAAATCACCTGCCCTCCATTAATTTGCTAGTTATTCTCAATTAACTCCAGAAGAGACAGTGTTTAGATTCTTGTGTATTGTTTTTTTTTTTTTTAAAGATTTTATTTATTTATTCGACAGAGATAGAGACAGCCAGCGAGAGAGGGAACACAAGCAGGGGGAGTGGGAGAGGAAGAAGCAGGCTCATTGCGGAGGAGCCCGATGTGGGGCTTGATCCCATAACACCGGGATCATGCCCTGAGCCGAAGGCAGACGCTCAACCGCTGTGCCACCCAGGCGCCCCTGATTCTTGTGTATTGTATTAGTTTGTTAAGGCTGTCATAAGAGAGTACCACAGAGTAGGTAATAAAAACATCAGCAATTTTATTATCTTATGATCAAAATGTCTGCAGGTTTGGTTCCTTCTGAGGGCTTGAAAGAAAGAATCTGTTTGAGGAGTCTTTATGGCTTGTAGATGGCCATCTTTTCCCTTTGTCTTCACACGGTCTTTCCTCTTTACATGTCCGTGTCCACATTTTCTCTTCTTACAAGGATACTAGATTGAATTAGAGCCTTCACAATGACCACAATGACCTCATCTTAATTAATTAATTAATTTTAAAAAACTTTATTTACTTTAGAATGAGTGTGTGTGTGTGCGTGTGTGTGTGTGCAAGTAAGGGGAGGGGCAGAGGGAGAGGGAGAGAGAGAATCTCAAGGAGACTCCATGCTAAGCATGGAGCCCAACATGGGGCTTGATCTCACAACCCTGAGATTATGACTGGAGCTAAAACCAAAAGTTGTGCGCTTCACCAACTGAGCTACCCAGGCACCCCTCCATTTCTTTGAATAAAGAACAAATAAAATAAGAAAATGGGGATAAATTAGTAGGCTATATCATTTTGCATTGGTTTAATGGATCAGCAGAATAAAATATTTATTAAAACGTTAAAAAATTATATATAAAATTCAACCCCACAGATTTAGAAAGAGCTTGTGTCTCATTGTAAAGTTCTGAAGTTCAATATAAGAAATAGCAAATTTCTGTTTAGAAAATGATTCTTTGTGACATTTCAGTGAGTTGTCATATCTATAACCTCCAATTTCTGAACTGTTGCTGGAGGACAGATGCCTTTCCTGTGGGGGTTACACCTCTGTGAGTGGTTAAAAAAGGAAGGGCGAGCTTTCTGCACACGGTACCACTATTCACTGAAGAAGGTTATTTTCGTGCTAAATCATCTGCACAAAACCATATGGTTAGAAGAAAATAGACTGCAAGCCAATATAGAGCGTCTCCAGAGGGCGCTAGACTGGCATTAGATGCCTGCTGATATGTCTGCTATTTGAATAGACACCTTCTTTTCCTTGGCACATTGAAGGAAACTGTTTTGGAACATTAATTCCACTTTAAAAGATAGAATAGAACAGACTGTTTTCAAGTAAAAAATACATACACACACATTCATATTTTATTCTGATTTCTATATCTTATCTAACGCTTTTTTGCTGATCTTTGCCACAGAAATTATATAAATCTCTCTCAATGCATCCTAGTTCATGTTATGAATTCATGTTTTGTTCCCTCCCTCAAAATTTAAAAGTTGAAGACCTAATTCCAGTGCTTCAGAATGTAACTATATTTGCAGATAATGTCTTTAAAATAGTGATTAAATTAAAATGAAGTCTAGGGCACCTGGGTGGCTCAGTCGGTTGAGTGTCCAGCTCTTGATTTCAGCTCAGGTTATGATCTCTGGGTTGTGAGATCAAGCCCCGTGTTGGGCTCTGTGTTCAGTGCAGAATCTGCTTGAATTCTTTCCCTCTCTCTATCCCTTCCCCCTTGGCTCCTACCCCCACACCTGCTTGCACGTGCGTGCACCCTCTCTCTCTAAATAAATAAAGTCTTAAAAAAAATAAAAGAATGGAGACTTGCGGGTGAATAAATACTTTTGGTATTTAACACTGTGTTGCCACAAGAAATTATACATAATAGTGCTGTATGGTCCTAAATCTGTTTCTGGCTTTATTGCATAATTCCTTAGAGACTAGAAGAAAATGCAATATTTTTCAAACCATAAAATTTATGTTTGAAAAATGAAGACAAATAGCTAATACAGAGACAAAAGGTTAGCGCCAACAATGAAAACTAAGCTCCCAGTGGGCTTATTTCTATCTGGTAGAAAAAAAAGTTCCTGGTTAATACATATCATAGTACTTTTCATTCAGTTGTTCACCAAATATGTTGTGTAGGTATTATTCAACACTCTTGGGACACACCAATGAATAAAACAAAGACCTTTGCCCTTATAGATTTTATATTTTCGTAGGAAAAGATCTGCAATAAGCAATAAACACAAAAGATATGTAAATTACATAGTTATTTTAGAAAGTATTTTAGAAAGTTACTTTAGAAAGTACAAGAAGGAAAAAGTAGAGCAAGTTGATCAGAATGCCCTGTTGGAGATAAGGTGTTAGGTTTCGAATGAGTGGTCAGGGCCTCAAGGCTGCTGTAGGTCATACCATTTTATAACAGAAAACATAGTGTCTGAAATGAATCATTTTCCTATTAAGTCTTCTCCCTTAAAGATAAAATAAACTTTCAGAGTAGGGTATGAAAAATTTTGCAAAGTACATCTACTTTTAAGATATTTTATTAAATAGCACGTTTCTTCGTCCATCTGTTTAATAAGTGGTAATGCCTTACTTCTGTAGTTTTCCATTGTCCCTAAGAAACCCGATGTGAACTAGCTAGCTAGTTTCCCATTTCCTTCTTCTGACTGTAAACCTGTGCCTCACATTTCAGTTCTATATCTTTCGACATGAGAATGTCACCAATACTGCAACATCACAAGGCATTTGTTTCTTTTAGGCAACTCTCTGTAGTCTTTATTCATCTTTGTCTAGATGCCATGTGGCATAAAATGGAAAGAAGGCCAAACTTCAAAATAAAGGTTATCAATGGTCAGGTGTTATCGAATGACCCCAAGGTGCATATTCTCCCGGGTTAATTTGGTGTTAGCAGTGCTGATTCTACCAATTCATGGTTTTGTTGTTAGGTGTTAAAAGACAGTCCCTAAACCCATGAAATGTTAGCGAAAGGGCAAAATAGTATTTTTAACGAGAGGGGCAAACGAAGATAAAGGAGCACAAAGGCAGAGAGGGTACCTTTAAAATATACAATGCTCTGTGAAGTTGCCAAACATTATGAGACATCTAATTTCCGCTGTCAAAGAGGCTCACATTGATTTTTAGGCTCATTATAGGCACTCTTAGGGTCCTCTAAAGGAAGTCTTATTTATTTGGCTCTTATATAACCTAGCTTTCTCAGGGGAAAGTTAATAGTACTTTCTAGTAGGAAAATAGCACCTTAGTTTGGATTGGAATGGTTGAGAGTCCATTTTATGTCTGTTTAGATTCAAGAAAATGAAAAGGCTTTGACTTTTTCAAGGTAGAGAAGTCAACAGGAATCCAGGAGCCCCGAATCACTACTCTAAATGCTAGCCGTCTTTGTCCTCCTGTACACGCTTTTGTTAGTGAGTATCTGATCCATTTATTTTTAGCCTTTCCTACCCCGATCCCACAAAACTATTTCTGAGAATGAGAATATCATGATTCAGCTAAAAATAGTTCTTTCATACAAAAGCATTTAGAAGTTGGCCAAAAATTAAACCCAGACCCTGATCAAAAGAATCTGTTTAGAAAATATGATGTGTACTTATGCATGACTCAGTTTCATTGTTGCAAAATATTCTTTTCCTGAAATACCTTGGCAGTAGCTTATTAAAACAAGCTATTTTACTATCTTACTTTCACAATATGACATAGTTATTCTAATGGTACTCATAAATGGAAAATGTAATTGTTTTCCTTTAGGCATTATATATTCTTTTGTCATTTTATATTAAGTCTATTTATTACAGAACGAAGGGTTTTGTCTTTAGAGCTTTTGTAATGAGTTCAGTGGGTTATTTCAACTTCTGATGTGGTGTGCAGTGTAATCCCAAATGTTAGACTCTAGAATCTAATCATGCTTTCACTGGCCTAATTGTCTAAAGATAAAATAACAGGTCAAGTAATATTTTAGAGTCTAATTAACTACACCAGAGAGAGAATAATTTTGTAAAGTTCCAAAAATGATCGATTTTCTACAATCAACCAAGCCCTCAGATTTGTAGGACTGTGAGTAACCCTTGTGTTTACTAAGTCAAAATGTGGAATCTGTGAGTCCTGATACGTAGCCGAACAGGGCAGTTCTGGGGTTTGCATTACATGTCTCAGGTCCCCAGAAGTCTCGTTCGCATGTTCTATGATATCACTCACTTGTGTGGATTCTGAACAAATTTCACGAGTTTAGAAGAAAAGACAGTGCAGAGAAATGTTTGAGAATTCCTCCATTGCATATCCTGGAAATCTTTCAAGACAGCTAACTTTGGGGAGACAGTCCCAAATTCACAAATGCAACAGGACCTTTTATTTATTTATTTATTTATTTATTTATTTATTTATTTATTTATTTATTTATTTATTTATTTAAAGATTTTACTTATTTATTTGAGAGAGAGAGAGAATATGAGCCGGTGGCAGGGGGAGGGAAGAAAGCAGAGGGAGAGGGAGAAGCAGACTTCCCACTGAGCAGGGAGCCCAACCCCAGGCTTGATCCCAGGACCCCGAGATCATGACTTGAGCCAAAGGCTCAACCGACTGAGCCACCCAGGCACCCTTTTATTTGTGCTTTGTAGAGACATTTAAGAAAGAAGTTGTGGGAACTAACACACTTGCAATGTGTGCAGTGCTTTTATATTTGTTATCTCATTTCACCGTACATAAACTCCATGAGTTAAGTACAGTTTCCTTCAGCTTAGAAATGAGGACACTGAGGCTCACAGGTCTTGCGACTCCATCAGTGACAGACCTAGGAAGCGGTGCAGGTAATCCTGCACCTGGTTAACAAAGCTTGTGCTTCGGCAGCTTCAAAATGCTCGTACTGTGCTTGGAACCTGAGTTAGGTTATTCATGCCGTGTAGCGAGTTGTGACTCCGACATCATCGTCTGATTATTATCCCGTCATAATCATCATTTTACAGAGGCAGAGACAATTTTAGAGAGGTCTAGAGGCGTTTTTCCCAAAACTCACTGACTCATCAGAATTGCGCGACAAATTTTTAAAATTCTTGACTCAAGGGATCCATGCCTAGATATTCTTATTTAATCACTCTTTCCTGAGGTATTTATAATTTTTTAAACTTTCCCAGGTAACTGTAACATGCCACTAGAGCTTGGAAGCACTAATCAGTGGACACTTTTACTAGTTGGAAGAGCAGGCATTTGAATGCTTATCTATCTATGCTCTGCCATGATGTGAAGCCAGGGTATAGGGGATATTTGTATGCTATTATCAATTGACTGACATTATGTAATTTAATGCTTACAATGATGCTTTGTGATAACTATTTACCCCTTGGTGCTTAATGGACACAAATACCATTACATGTTATATTATTTATTGTTGCATAACAATCTTACTACAAATTTATCAGCTTAATATAACATACGCTGGGGAATTCTCCCTTCAGGGAGGTAGAGAGGATGTAACTTTTCCTATCCCTTCTGATAAGTAAGATCTTGATAAAAGTAAGATCCCTGGTAATTATATGAAAGCAAACAGAAGAAAACTGAAAGGTGGAGAGAAGAAGGTAGACTGGCTAGGGGCCTTGGGACCTAGAAATTGGCATGGTTGTGAGTTTTCTTTGTTTTTTTGTTTTTGTTTTGTTTTTTAAGATGCCATTATTTGCTTTTCAATAGGATAATTTATAATTTAATCACACTCATATTTCTATTATTTGTTTATTTTTAGGATTTTGTTCATTTATTTGACTGAGCAGCAGAGGGAGAGGGAGAAGCAGACTCCCTGCTGAGCAGGGTGCCTAATACGGGGCTGGATCTCAGGACCCTGGGATCATGACCCGAGCTGAAGGCAGACACTTAACTGACTAAGCCATCCAGACATCCCACATTCATATTTTTAAAAGCAGCCTTATTGAGATATAATTTACTTACTGTACAATTCATCCATTTCAAATGTAAAATTCAGTGGCTTTTACTATACCCACAGTTATATGCAATACTCACCACAATTTCAGAACCCTTTCATTGCCATAAAGAGGAACCCTATATCATTTAGCTCTCATCCCTACTTCCTTATCCCCTAAGTTCTAAGTAAACCTCTATTATACTTTCTTTCTCCACAGACTTACCTACCCTGGATATTTCATATAAATGAAATCATATATTATGTGGCCTTTTGCCACTAGCTTCTTTCACTTAGCATTGTATTATCAAGGTTCATTCATGTTGTGGCATGTATCAGTACTTCATTTTTATGGTTGAATTATATTCCCTCATATGTTTATATTTATCTATGCATTTGTTGACTACTATTTGGATTGTTTCCACTTTGGCTTGTGTAAACAGTGCTGCTAAGAACATTCATGTATTAGTTTTTGCTTGAACACGTTTTCAATTCCTTTGGGTATATACCTAGGAGTGGAATTGCTGGGTCATAGGGTAATTGGATGTTTACTTTTCTGAGCAGCTGCCAAATGTTTGTCATAGCTGCACACTTTACCTTCTCACTGACAACTTAGGATGGTTCTCCTTTCCACATCATCACCAACACTTGTTTTTGTCTATTATTAGTAGTATTATTATTACTACAACTACTACAACTATCCTAGTTGGTGTGAAGTGCTATCTCATTGTGGGTTTGATTTGTATTTCCGTAAAGATTAATGAAGAGCACTTTTTATGTGCTCGATGGCCATTACTATATATATGGGAAACTTCTTATTCAAGTCCTTTGTCTATTTTTTAAATTTGGTTGTCTGTATTTGTTGTTGAGTTGTAAGAGTTCTTCATGTGATCTCAGTACTGGACTCTTACCCGATATATTATTAGGAATCAAACTGGAAATTGATAATAGAAAAATTTCCAACACCTGGAAAACTAAACAGCACATTTCTAAATAATTCATTGATCAAAGAGAATATCTCAAGGAAAATTTAGAAGTACACATTGAGCTGAGTGAAATGAAAATGCAACATATTAAAATTTGTGGAGTACAGTTACATCAGTGCCAACAGGGAAATTTATAGCATTAAAGGAATATATTAGAAAAGAGTAAAAGTCTCAAACCAATAATGTAAAGTTTCCTCCTAAAGAATCTGAAAAAGAAAAGACAAATAAATCCAAAAGTAAGCATGAGGGAGAAATCAATAAAATTCATTCACTACATCAAAAACTTATGATGTACTATATGCTGGCTAACTGAACATAATAAAAAAATAATTTGTACTAATAAAAAACCCAATAAAATTGAAAACAGCAAAACAGTAGTAAAAATCAGCAACATAAAGGGCTGGTTCTTTAAAAAGATTGGTAAGATTGGCAAATCTTCAAAACTGACCAAAAAACCCCAAACAAGACAGAAATTACTGATATCAGGAATGAAACAGGGCATATCACTACAGATCCTAAAGACTTTAAAAACAATGAGGGAATGCCATGAACAACGCTACTCATGTAAATTTGACAACAGACACATTTCTCAAAAAACACAGACTACCCCGATTCACTCAATATGAAATATAGAACTAGATCAGCCCCATAAATATTAACGAAATTGAATTCATAATTTAAAATAAAAAATAATCTAGTTCTAGATGGTTTCACCAGGGAATTATATACCAAACTTTTATTTTTATTTATTTTTATTTTTTTTAAAGGTTTTATTTTATTTATTTGACAGAGAGAGAGACAGCCAGCAAGAGAGGGAACACAAGCAGGGGGAGTGAGAGAGGAACAAGCAGGCTCCCAGCAGAGCAGGGAGCCCGACACGGGGCTCGATCCCAGGACCCTGGGATCAGGCCCTGAGCTGAAGGCAGACACTTAACAACTGAGCCACCCACGTGCCCCTATACCAAACTTTTAAAGAAGAATTAACACCAGTTCAAAACAGCTTCTTCCAGAAAATAGAAAAAGAGTAATCATTCCCAATTCATTTTATGAGCTAGTATTACTGTGATACAAACACTAGACAAAGACAGTACAAGAGAACTACAGACTGATATCCCTCATGAATTAAATACGTAATTCCTTAAGAAAATATTAGCAAGTAGAATTCAGTCAGAAATAATTATATATCATGATCAAGTATGCTTTATTACAGGATGCAAGGCTGTTTCAATATTTGAAAATAAATAAATATAATCCACCATACTGACAAGGTAAAGGAAAATCCATGTGATCACATAAGTCAGGCCAGAAAAAGAATTTGACAAAACTCACCACTCTTTTATGATAAAATCTTTCAGAAAACTAGTAATAAAGGAAAACTTCCTCAATGGATAAAGATCATCTATAAAAATCCTACAGTCAAAATTATAGTTCATCAAGAAAGATTGAGTGCTTCCTTCTTAATTTCAAGAACAAAGCAAAGATGTCTGTTCTCGTCATTTTTTATTTAGCACAGTACTGGAAATTTTAACCAGTACAATAAGAAAAGGATATTTTAAAAAATGCAGATTAAAAGAAAGGTCTAAAATTGTCTTTCCTTATAAATGACATGATAGTCTACATAGATTATTCCAAGAATTCTTAAACAAACAAAAACAAGTTTAAGCAACGTCACAGGATTCAGAATAAATGTACAGAAATCAGTTTTATTTCTAAATGCTTGCAAACACGTGGACAGAATTACTAAAACAAAAGGAATGACTTGGGCATAAATCTAACAAAAAACAGGTACAGGACTCATGATGAAAATGACAAATGCTGATTAAAAAATCATAGAATCTATGCCTAAGAATCTAAATAAATGGAGAAATATGTTGTCTTCATAGATTGAAAGGTTCACATAGTAAAGATGTCAATTCTCTCCAAATTGATATACAGATTTAACGTGATCATTATAAAAATCCCATCATGATATTTTGTAGAAATAGACAAGATTATTCTAAATTTATGTAACAGGCAAAGGAACTAAGAAAGGTGATCCTTTTTGTAAAAGAGGAATAATGAAGAGGAATCAGACTACCAGATTTTAAGACTGATTATGTTATTTCAAGATAAAAGGGCGATGTGAGGCTCCTTATACTCATGGGAATTTTTTGTGTGTTGAGTGTTTCTATATCAATATCCTGGTTGAGATATTATGCTGTACATAACATTTTGCAAAAATGTTTCCATTAGGGAAACTGAGTGAAGGGTGCAGAATATCTCTCTGTAGTATTTCATACAACTGCATGGGAATCCACAACTATCTCAAAATTAAAAATTTAATAAAAACATTTGCATTCATTATCTCACATTTTCTGTGTGCATAGCTCCACTGGGTCCTCTACAGAGCAAGGGTCAAATGGTCAGGCACGACTGGGTTCTTATCTAAAAGCTTGATAAATGTGCTTTCAAACTAAGGAAGTTACTAGCAGCATTCACTTTTTGTGGATTGTTAAGGCTGAAGGCTTCAGTTTCTTGCTGGTTGTTAGTTAGAGGACACTTTCAGTTCATTGCTGTGTGGCTTTCCCAATATTGCTTTACCAAAGCCAGTAAGAGAGGTGGACGCTTACCTGGACAGATGTCATAACTTTGTGTAAGATTATCATAGAAGTGACACTCTATCACCTTTGCTGTGTTCTATTGGTTAGAAACAAGTTAGAGTGTCATCACACTCAAGGACAGGGGATTGTACAAGGTCATGAGTACCAGAAGACAGGGATGATTGGAGCTATCTTAGAGTCTCTCCTGCACATATGTTTATAGACAATCCTTTCAAAAATCATTGGTTTTGATATACTTGAAGATGTCTACCTTATTTTACAGTATGATTTAAAGTATTACTATGGGGATGCCTGGGTGGCTCCGTGGGTTGGGCAGCGGACTCTTGATTTCAGCTTGGGTTATGACCTCAGGGTCACGGGATCGAGCCCTGCACTGGGCTCTGTGCTCTGTGGGGAGTCTGCTTGGGATTCTTTCTCTCCCTCCGCCCTTCCCTGACCTCTAAAATAAATAAATAAATCTTAAAAAAAAATAAACTATACCACCTATGTTCTGCATTTAGAACATCTACAGTAGATTGTAGAACGGAAGGAGGAGGTTAGAATCTTTTTCTCATAGGAAATAAGATATATAAAAGCAGATTGGGAAATACTGCATCTTATTTACATTAGATATTTTTAGATTATGATACATCTTTTAGACTTACAGAGAACTTGTTATGTTGTTATGTTTGTAATTTAGTAATCTGGAGAGGTTAAGATAATATCCCCAAAAACAATATTATTATTTGGAAAAAGTTTATCGTTTGGAAGAAACTCTTCTACTGCCTACTGCATCTTATCTTTGTGGCAAAAATTATCTTTTTAGAGGCTCCTGGCTGGCTAATTCAGTAGAACATGTGACTCTTGATCTTGGGATTGTAAATTCAAGCTCCTTGTTGGGTATAGAGATTACTTAAAAATAAAATCTTAAAAACTTGTCTTTTTAGAACACTCAGTTGCCTTATAAAGCTTAGAAATCTCTTCGAAATAGAAAAAATATTCCACGTGATATTTTTTGTAGAGTGACTCTATTCAAGTTCATAGTGACCTAGTAAATGTATTCAAAGTACAATTCACCAGTTAATAAATTTTAGGTTTTTGTGAAGATTTGCATTGTTAACCTATCTTTATATATTAGAACCTAAAATATTCCCCTTTTTAGATAATTGTGACATGACACTTCATTCTTATGCTTCTTGGGTACTCCAGGATTTCTTAAATATTCCTTACGATGCCTCTGAGAAAAATTTTCAAACATTTCTTTTCTTTTTTAAGACTTTTTAAATTTATTTGCCAGAAAGAGAGAGAGGGAAAACAGGCAGGGAGAAACAGGCTCCTCACTGAGCAAGGAGGCCAATCCAGGACTCCATCCCAGGATCATGACCTGAGCTAAAGGCAGATGCTTAACCAACTGAGCCAGCCAGGTGTCCCTCAGATATTTCTTAATGTTGAAATAATGTAGATCACCTGGAAATAATAACAAAAACTACCATCATCATCATAACATGAATAATTCACAAAAATAATAACTGGTATCTGGATAATGCTAATTTCTGTAACAGAAAATGCGTGAGATGAGAAATGAACAACTCCCTCTGCTTTCTTTTTCAAAAAAGAAAAGAAAAAAAAACCCACAGTTTTCCTTCCTTTAGTACATTTGGAAAAAAAGTGATTTGTCTCATATCCCTGATGAGTCACTCTCCATATGGCCCTTGCTTCTCTGTGTGCCTGATCTAACCATGCACACCGCGTGCTCGGGCTGCTTTGTACCCAGCTGCTCACTGGCCCCTTTGCCTATTCCGCGGGCCACGAAAGCAAGAGTGCTGATGGAAACCACCTTCTACTAAAATTTTAGCAGGTAATAGAGTGGTTTGTGGCACAGTACTGAACAAAGAACCACATATCCATTGTTATAATTAGGATTTTTACAAGCTTATTAGCTTTCTCTGTGTTGGAGACTATTTCGCTGACCAGTATTCTTATCTGGCCTCTGCTCTTTGTCAGGATGCTGGGCCTCCACTCCATGGCCTTGTTCATCTCTACAAAATTACCTCCTGTATCCAAATGTGTGGGGTTTTTTTAATTATGCAGAGCACTCAGCTGTCCTCCTACATCACATCCATAAGGCCTTAGCTTTCACAATCCTAAAAGCACCTATCTAGATGTTTTCTAGAGAAGAGTAGATCTTTGCCTAAAACTAATTCTGATATTTTCCAAAGGCATCTAACTCAAATTCTTGGTAGGTTTAAAAGGAATACTTCTCTTCTAGCTTTGTAATGATAACCACAACCATTCACAGAGACATAAAATGCTGATAAATATTATTTATTGAGCTCTTTCATCATGTTATGGACCATTTTATGTATTTCACACTTTCTATATTTTAAGTCATTTAAGTCTCAAAATAACTCACTTATTCCATTTTACAATATATTGATTGTAAGAAGAGGCTTTATGCTTTAAAAGCATGTATATCCCAACAATACCTCTGGAGAAAAAGTAATTTTCTCCAGATTCAAGACTAGGGCGCTCCTATAAAGGGAGTTTTGATAATTTTTCTGTTAAGGAGAACCAGGTATTTCTGGCTATAGAATCTCCCAACTTAATCATGAGACCTCACTACAAACAAACCTGGATTCCTTTAAAAAAAGATGTCTACTTTTATTTTATGATGATCTGTTGTGGTTCCTAGAATAATGTCTCCCTACTCCACCCCCAAAATGTCTACATCCTAGTTTTAGGAAACTACGGGTGTGAATACATGACAAAGGGAAATTAAGATCATAGAAGGAATTAAGTTTGTGAATCAGCTGACCTTAAAATAGGTTATCCTTGATTATTCAATAGGCTCAATGCAATTAGAAGGGTCTTTTGAGAAGATGGAGAGATAAGAGTCAATATCAGAGTGATTCTATGTAAACAAGACTTGACTGACTATTACTGGCTTTGAAAATGGGAGAAGGATATGAGCCAAGGAATGAAGGCAGCCTCAAGAAGATGGAAAACATGAGAAAATAGAATCTTCCCTAGAGTCTCCAGAAAGGAACACAGCCCTGCTGACACTTTGATTTAGCTCAATGAGACCCATTTTTGCACTTGCAACCTCCAGAATTATAAGATCATGCATTTGTATTACTTTAGCCACGGAGCTTGTGGTACCTTGTTATAGCAGCAGTGGGAAACTATTAAATCTGTTTTGACTTTTTATTATCTCTTATTTCCTGTTTCCAGTTTGAAAATTATTTTGCTTGATTGATGTGTCAATTGACACATGATATTGGCACTATTTCTGTTTCACTATTTTCCCTCTTCTTGACACTCCAAGTAGCAGAACTTGCATTTTTTTTTTCTTGATCCTAACAAATTTCAATGCTCATTTTATTTGTCATGAAAAAGAAAAACAAAAAGTGAAAAATTCAGTCTTCCTTGGAATTTAGGCTTCCAAAACTTTATTTTAGCCAAAGCCAATAGAAGGTATGGCAACAAAGTGTTCTTTAGATGGCATGAAGGTTAGAGAAGGTGAAACATAAGAATTGTGTGGAAGATTTTAAGGTATAAGTTGTCTAGTTATAAAGGAGATGGAGTAGGAGTGTGGTCAAGGCAGCCAGGTGCAACAACATAACCCAATACATGAAATGCTCAAACTATAAGATCACTGGTCAGGTATAAGAGATGAGGAAAGTTCCTAATATTCCAGATTGTATAGAGGTATGATGGCCCTTCTAGGAAATTTGGATTTTTATCTTGGAAGATATGGGGAATCTGGGGAATATTTAACCTAAGAGGAACTTGATCATAGTTGAGTTTGGAAAGGAAATATTGGAGGCAATGCAGTGAATGGAATTATGCAGTAAGCCTAGAGTCAGGGAAAAGAGTCAAGAAGCTTTTGAAATACATCAAGGAAAGGATAACAGTAGTTACAACATACACTGATCACCTTGGGCGGGTGGAAAGAAGTAGGGAGATTTGAAAAATGTCAAGAAGACAGAGTCAATAGTGTTTATTGACTAAATGTGGAGTGTGAGAAGGCAAAAGAAATCATGTTGCTGTTGTGGACAATAGAATGTATGGTGTGTTCACCAATCTGCAAAATACAACAGATTTAAGATAGAAAATGCAATGTTTGGTTTTGGTTGAGTTTGAGTTACTCTGGATAATTCTATTGGAAACGTGAATCTCTATCACTTTCTTCTGGATTTTTACTCTATGTTCCTATTGAGTATCTCTAAGTTTCAGGACCTACTTCTTGCAAACTGATAAATGAACTAAGTCTTCCTTTGGCATGTGTTGTGTGAGCCTCTGCCAAGTAATCTGTGATCATGTGAAGACCTCTTCCATTAATTCAGTTCCACTTTGTGTGTGTGTGTGTGTGTGTGTGTGTTTTAGCAAATTAACAAAATAATTAAACATTGGAATATCAGGAAGACATAGTGGGAGACCACATGGAGGTCCGATATTTAATAAGGAAGTAGTGGTACAAATTAAAGCTTAGGATATAAAAAAATGATACAGCTGAAGGAAATGTAAGAGACAATGACATCACAAAGCCTGTAAGAGGTCAATATGACATTTGGGACAATTGGTGAAAAGGTTTTATTGACTGTTTAATATTGTAGTTTGGCCATACGAAAAACTGTGAATGATTATTATAATTATAAACCATTATTATTACAAAAAAAACTAAATAAAATCATTATATACCTTATATGTGAGGAATTCAATAAATGCTAGAAAAATTCACCTCTAATATTTTATTATGACAATTCTATAGAGCAAACTATTATTTGCTTTATGGAATTGGTACAACTACTTGAAAGAAAAATCTCTTATATGTATTATTTGAAAAATTCCAAAAAGTAAAGATAATGTGCTGTTTAGCTAACCAACCAAAGTATCGAAAAGGCACATCTACTAATTGCTGATTGCTATATTTTTAGCAAGAAACTTTTGTATAATTCAAGAATATCCTGTAATAAATGAGAGCATGTACTTAGCTAATGTGATTTTAATTGAGGCTTGGGGGCCTTTGCAAATATGCCTCTATAAACAGCCCCAGGAACAATGACTTCCTGCAAGGGGAAAAGACAGATATTTTGAAAGTCTAGAAGAGCCTGTCTAGCATATTAGTCTCTGCTCTGCAGAGCAAATCCCTTGCATGCTTTAAAAAAGATTGATTTTTGATGTAAAGGCACATTTAATCATAGCTTTGAAAGTCTAAAAAGTGTCTGTGAGGGTTTGCTTCTCCGTGGATTGGAAATCTATTAGTATATAGTCAAGAGGTCACTGAATAACAGAAATCAAACTTTTCAAGTGTTCTGATGCAAACTTTGATGGGACATACCAAAGTACTACATTTCTAAAAGCATAGCATTGAAGGTCCACCAAACAGAAATAAGACTAACAAAATAATTTCTTATGAGGTATTATTAAGGTCGTGGTTCCTCCATCTTGTTGTAAAAGTTAACCAACCTTGTAGGCATTTCAAAAAAACCTGAGCTTAGGGGCGCCTGGGTGGCACAGGGGTTAAGCGTCTACCTTGGGCTCAGGGCATGATCCTGGCATTATGGGATCGAGCCCCACATCAGGCTCCTCCGCTATGAGCCTGCTTCTTCCTCTCCCACTCCCCCTGCTTGTGTTCCCTCTCTCGCTGGCTGTCTCTATCTCTGTCAAATAAGTAAATAAAATCTTAAAAAAAAAAAAAAACCTGAGCTTATAAAAAATATTACCATCTAGAAAAAAAATTAGTGGGATTAGCTATAATATTCAAAGATTCTGGGTTCTTCCAAACCCATTGTAAAACAAGGTGTATGCTTTATTCCCTATAATTTAGGTTGTATTTCTGTACATTTAGAGTATATTGATAAGCTGTGTTCATAATACATAATCCTACTGGCCCACAAGACAGACTAATTCCTTCTGTATCTTCTCTCATTTGGTTTTATGGTGCTAATTTCTAAATGTTCTCCCTATTTTTTAGTTTGATTCCGTTTTCATTAATTTTCCTCTCTGCCAACACAGTAAACTCTTTAAAACGCAATCCAAGTCATGCCACCTACTACTTAAAATCCTTCCATTGTTACTATTACCAGAAGAATAAATCCAACACCAGAAGCTGTGAATTGACTAGGGCAAATTGGACTAGCAGGCAGCAAATATATGCCAGCTGCCCCACTGGCCTTCATGTTGGTCCCCCAACACGGGAGGTGTGGTGCAATCAACCAAGTGGGATAGACCTTGGGGGATGGCCGTTTCTGAGTCCAGATTAATCTGGTTAGTTTTAGAAACTCACACTGTAATTGAAATTTTGCTCAATTTGTTATTTTTATGTCTCATGCACTTATATTTATTTATAATTTCTACTCAAATTCAGGAAGAGTTAAGTTTGCTCATAATAATTTCCAAAGAACTGTTCTAATGTAAATAAAATGAAAGATAAGAAACATATGTGAAAAAAGAGGATATTGTTTCAGTTACCTTTTTGTCAATGTATACTGACCCCTCCCTGTTTCTCTTATCCTGGATATAGACAAGTTTTCTCCAAAAACATTTTTTCCTTCTCATTTTCCCTAATTTTTCTCTCTAGAATTGGCATCCCTTTGTACTTAGTTATTCCTGTTTACTTCTAATGTCCTCTGTGCTAACATCTTCCTTTTAAAACTTGGGGTCCACATTCTTCCATGAATATGCAAATAAGTGTCATACTCTCCGAAGATACTATACTCTTTAGTTTTCCTCGTCTCAAAGGCACTAAAACTAACAATCTCAGAAAAAGAGTTCAATTTCCTCAAAGAAGAACCTAGGATCTTTTCTTTAATAAAATATATGCACTCTACCCATAGCACTTCCTTTGCCGTCTTGAAGGCACCTGCCTACTGCCCAGAGAAGATTTTAATTCTTTCTTCACCGGTTTCAACATTTGTTTCACAGTCTTTTGTTCTATCCTGTATTTTGACTTTGTTTCTGAAACTACCAATTACCTTACATTTATGCAGGCTTCCAATATTCAGTCTTCATTTCTTCTTCTAATAAAAGAACCCCGTTATATTTATCAGAACATTGCCAACCAGCCAGAGACTATCTAAACCTACTTTGCAACTGTTCCTTTCTTCCATGTTCCTCAGATGTGCCGTGTGACTAAACTCTGGCCAATGGGCTAGGAGCTAAGAGCTGTACCACTTCCAGATCAGCCGCTTGCCTTAAGCTTCCCCTTTGTGTCTTGCAGACTGTTTAGAAAAGGAAAGCAGCCTGGGGGATGGTGAAGGAACGAAACAGAGAGAACCTGATTTTCTGGATTACTTTGTGGAGCTAACCACCTACCCACACCTGCCTACATTGGAACTGGAACTTTAGGGAACAGTATACTTATTTATGCAAGTATCATTTGGGATGTGTTGTAAAAGCAGCTTAGTCTATACACAACCCAACAAGGCATCTTGATGATACTACTGAAATCTCTGAGGGCATATTCCCTCTATCCAAATACTACCATTTCTTTTTCTGTCTCAGCCACCTACATATCTTAGTAATCTCTCTACTCCAAGAAGTAAAATATCAAAATCTTCTTTCTGGTTATGATCTTTTATGCACCTTAATCTTTGTATACTTTAACTCTCTTCTAAGCACCATCTGCTCAGACTTGCTAAGTCTAGACTTGCTTCTTTATCTACCTGGATGCCAATTGAGGAGGAACATCAAGAGAATAGTCAAGGAGGAAAAATTAAGCATCTGTTTGAAAAAAAGAGGGAGGAGGTATTTACCAATGTCACATCCTACTAAAAAAAAATCAAATAACATGAAATGTGCCTCTGATGGGAAGGTTAGATGGATGTAGAAAGTTCAGGGATGTGGTGAATATACTCTGAAGATGTACTTGGAGGAATAAGTAGACACAAATGATGTCATTAATTCTAGAGAGCTGGAAATCTAGAGGGAGAGAAAGCAAAAGATAATAGATCTTACTTAATCATATTTCAGGCATGGAATTCCCTCACTCTCATTACTCTCTAACCCCATTTTTGTTTCCTCTGCTTTCCCCCAACTTTGTCTTGCTGTTCCACAGTGCCATATGATCTGGCATCTTTTCCAACATTCCCTCGGAAAAATTGCAAATGATCTAGTCATCAAGCAATTTGGTCTGTATTGTTATCATCTGCCTCAGCCATTCCACATTTTTCTTTCCTTTTTCTTTTTGTCTAGATTTTTAAAAGGTAGGCTTAATTTCCCTATTGATAGAAATAATATCTACTAACTATAACTTTGGAATGTACATGAAGTCATTAATGTGACTCATAACTTTAAAAATAACCACTGATAAGATTATTTTGAATTGTTTAGGTTTTCTTTGTAATCTCTTCTATGATCTATTTTTGGAAATGTTTCCATGGATATAAAAATTTTTATTATTTTTTTAAGGTAAAAATATATAAACTCAGTCCTACCAAGTACATTGTTAAAATACTTTATCGTATTTTATTTAATGTATGTTAAATCTGCCAGTGATATGGTCAGTTAACTTTGGTTTACTACAGATATTATTTTATGCACTCTGTTGCCATTTAAAAAGGGCATAATAGGGGCGCCTAGATGGCTCAGTGAGGTAAGTATACGACTCTTGGTTTCAGCTCAGGTCATGATCTCATGGGTTGTGGGATCAAGTCCCACATTGGGCTCTTTGCTCAAGTGGGGAGTCTGCTTGGTACTGTCTCCCTCCGTCCTCCTACCCAACAACCCCTCTGCCCCCAGACACATGGTCTTTTTCTATTTCTCTCTAAAATAAATAAATTAATTAAATAAATAAATAAGGCATAATATTCTTTTTTTAAAAAAGATTTATTTATTTGGGGGGGGAGGGCTGAGGGGGAGGGAGAGAGAGAATCTCAAGTAGACTCCCCGCTGAGCACAGAGCCTGAGTTGGGGTCAATGAGGGGCTTGATTCCATGACCCTGAGATCATGACCTGAGCTGAAATCAAGAGTGAACAGTAGACAGTTTGAGATAACCCTTTCAATTGTATGGAAAAGCTTGGGCTTTATCTTAAGGACAAAGAAACCATGAATCAAAGGATTCATTCAAAAAAATGAAATGATGAAAATAGCACTTTAGAAAAGATCGTTCTGGTTGCAGTGTGGAGAATGACTTGGAGAAATGCAAGACTGGGTGTCAGGAAAACTAGAGGAGGCTATTTAAGTAATCTAGGACGGAAGTCATTATGACCTAGGCTAGGTGGTAGCTCTGGGAATGGAGAGAATTGAGAATTGAAGCATTCCAGAGATATCTAGGGTAGAGAATTTCATCTAAATGAGGATTCTGTTAGTAGTTAAATATATGAGTCTGGAGCTCAGGAAACACATCTAAGTAGGAGATCAAGATCTGACAGTCATAAGCATGTGTGATAGATAGTAACTGGATGGATAGATAAAGGTTTTATTTTTTATTTAAATTCAATTAGCCAACATATAATACATCATTTGTTTCAGATGTAGTGTTCAATAATTTATTAGTTGTGTATAACACTCAGTGCTCATCACATCATAATGGTCTATTTTATGAGACTTTGTCCAGCTATTGCCTTCACATTTGAACAGCAGCTAGGCAGAATGTGGAAATCAGGGGTCACACTCTTTCCTTTCAACCTCTAGGGGCACTGTTCCCTTGTGCTCTGGCATTTGGGGTTTGAAAGGAATGTTGGGTCAGTCTTACATTTTGTTTTTTCTTTGTGTGAAGCATTCTTTATACTTAGAATTCACTAATGTCGCCAAGCTATTTTTTGTTGTGTAAATTTTGTTATTAATTTGCTTGGAAGATGACTAGTTTCTCAATCTCAAAATACAGATTATTTTTAAAAACTGGGTAATTTTCTAGAATTCCTCTTTGATTATCGTTACAATGTCCTTATTCTGCTTTCTTCTGGAAATCTCGTATATTAGCTGCATTTCCATGTGACTTGCCATTTTTCTCATTTTCTTTGCCCTTTTCTTCTGGATTCCTCAGTTCCTTCTCAGTCTTGTCCTGTAAATCACTAATTAAATTTTCTGTGATGTCAAGTCTGCTAATTATTGATTCAGACTGAAGTGTTTTTTTAATTCAATAAGTATACTGTTTATCAACAGTTTTTCCTCATCTTTGTCATCTGTTTCTATTTCATAGGGGCGGTGTTTCACTGATTTGGGGTTTTTTCTTCTTTTCCTTAGGGAGAATGTGAATCTACTGGATCAGGCACTATTCTCCTTTTCTTACACTGAAATACTTTCTTAGATGCTTTTTATTGTTTTTCTTATTTTTTTCCTTTTTTTTTTGTTAGTTATCTCTTACAAATAAATGTGCATTTCATTTAGTTTTATAATTATACGTTGCTCTGGGTTTCATTACAAATTGTCACAATTCTCTATCCAAATCCTTCATAAAGGACCCCACCAAGTAGCCAGTGCTTCAATCTGCCTCCTGAAAATCTTAATAGAGTGTCTCACTTTTCACACAAAATTAACATGTCCAAACTAGACTAAGAACCACGTTCTTCCCCTTCTGAACTCGCACAACAATTATGTTATCATTCCGCCAATCATTCAGGATTAATTGGAGTATCTTTTACTTTTCTTTTTGACCCTTTCTTAAAGACAGTTTCTTGTATCACAATGATTCATGTAGCGTTTCCTTCACATTTGTGCTGTCCCTTTTCATGTTACAAATTAATAACTATTTTAATAACTATTTGGTCTTATCCTTCCTCAAAGCAACCTGGGTAATATTGTCAGATTATTCAACTCTGATAATGCCTTTCTTTGAAGTGTTTATAACTTTTTTGCTTGCTGAATTAAGTACACATTTATTCCTCCCAATGGCATTCAAGACCTGTCAGAATATCACCTAAAAGCCTTGTCTTCCATCAGTTCATGCATACTACCTTCTAGATTGATCTACTGGTCTGCAAGTACGTCTGTGGCTACCTACCTACAGCTCCATAGAAGACGTTCCCTTCCCAGTTCATTTTTATTCTATTAGAGACAACAATGCCTAGTTAAGTTATTAGAAATTAAATCAATAAAGATAATGTTTCTTCTTAACTAATGGATGATTCTGACACATATAGCTCAAAATATAACATAGTGATGTGCTGGCACAAATCAATAAAGCACAGTGGGACCGCCAAATAAAAGGAGGAATGTTGCCAGGGAATTCAGGGTCAGCTCCACAGAGAAGGTGATTTGAGAGTAGTAAAGGATGAATTTGAGCTTACTATTCAGAAAAGAGTGAAATGGTATTCCATAAAGTGGAGATGACATGAGAAGAGTAAAAAAAAATGTATAGTTCATGATATATTTGAGAAAAGATAACTAGTCTAGCATATTCATCTTTGATATGCATACAAGGTCTAGAACCTGATCTGGAATGTTGTATGTGCTTAAATAGGTATTTGTTGAATAAATGAATTAAAGACTATAACACTTGAAAGTATTAATGGAAGACAATATTGGGAAGCAAGTATGAAGCTATATTGTAAATGTGTGAATGCTAGTTCAGAAGTTTAGACTTTATCTTATGGGTAATTGGGAAACAGAGAAGATTTTTGCATATGGAGTTGGTTGTTAGAATGAAAGTTTCAGCCAAAATTTTAAGAATACAGGCACCATACCAGGTACTGAACTAAGCAGTGAGACAGACCATCCTATAGAATTTTCACAAGCAAGAACTGGCCACAAGCCAGGTTTGCCACTTTTATTGGTCAAAAGGTTATCAAGTGCGTATAAGGTTCATTGAGAGGAGACTGAGAGACAGTAGAGAACGCTGTTGTGTGTCTCAGTTCCATCCATAATAGGGAGTTGGGGTGCTTTTTCTTCACCTGAAATAAAAAAGGTGTGTTTTAAGACCACTCCAATATCTTAATAGGCACTTTCTGCAATTTTTGTGGGGGTGGGGGGCAGAGATAGAGTGGGCAATAGTTGACTCCTACTTTCAAATTCTAAAAGCAGAAAAACAACTGGATAACTAATCTAATAGCTAAGGTAAAGGAGAAGCTGTTTTCATTGTAGCAGATGATTGAATGCTTGAGTGTTTTCCATGGGCCCCAGGTAGGTCAGGAACTAAAGGAAGTCTATCTCTTTCTTAGATCTTGTGTAAAAGGCTGCCTGCAGGAGCAAACAGACATCACTTTCTGGAATTTGGATTATGTGGGATGTAGAAGGAATAATTGGGCACTCAGAATAAAGATACTTTTGTTTGGATTTAGGGAACTGCCAGTGAGAGATCATCAGTGATTGGGCAATCTCCAGAGAGCCCGTGAAAGCGCTAATGAGGGAGAGTCTCCTCTGAACAGCTGCCAGACCCACTGACTGCAGCTCAAGACAATAAGGTCTGTTATGTCCTCCATTCTGCTCTGTCCTTCCTGGATTTAACTCTGTAGTGTTCAGAAACTAATATTTTCAAGCTGGGAAGAGGTAGGGAGAAGCTCACCCGTGCCCCTTTCTTTATTGTGAGCTCCCTTCTCTCTGCCACACCCCCTACCCACCCACCCACCACAGTGGAAAGGACGCATGTCTGTATTGAATAAAGTTGGGCTTACTATTTTACTTATAAAAGTGAGATAGTAACTTTGATTAAAAGTGGCCATTTCCTTAGAATGACCAAAAGAATCATAAGAATTTCATCCAGTGGAAAGAAAACAGGTAAATACATGACAAGGACAACGGGAAACAAAAATAAAGTTGTTTTATGATCATATCTTGTGAGTTGGGCTTATCCACTATATCATTACATAGAGAAATTTTATGAACTTATCTGTGTTTGAGAAATATCCTCTACATGCTGAAAGAGTAATAATCTGAAGATGGATGGATGAATCAGGAAGACCATCTCTTCCTGTCAAAGTTCTTCTTTATCAACCACCTCACACATTAAATCATGAGTGCTTTTCCTCCACTGCCTTTTCCCTCCAATCAAAACTGCTCATTCATTAATTTGTTCAGTAGTTATTTATTGAGCACCTACTAGTTTCAGGTATTGATCTGATGCTTAGAATGAATCAAGGAATGAAACAGATGAAAATCCCTATCCCCGTGGGGTTTATATTCTATTTGGCAGGGATGGACAATAAACACACATGATAGCTGAGTAATTGTCACAGTACACTAGAAGAGAAGAGGCATAATAGAATAAAAACAAGAGAGTAGGATAAAGGAATTTGAGAAAAGGTGCGGTGGAGATAGTATCTTAATTTTAAATAAAGGAGCCATTAGGCCTCTTCTAATTTAGAAGGTAAGATCTGAGACAAGTCTTGAGAGAGGTGAGAGAGTTAGCCATGTGGCTCGATGGAGGAAAGAACCAGTTGCAAAGGCTTAATGTGGGGTGGAGTCTGGTGATTTGTGTACAGCACACACCCTGTGTGGTTGAACAGAGTAAGCTGGGCTATAGTAGACGATGAGGTCAAAGATGTAAAAGCAGGCAGATTGTGTAGGGCCTTGAAGCTCTTTGCAAGGACTTTGACATTTAGATTCAGTGAGGCAGGAAGCCATTAGAAAAGCTCAGCGGAGGAGTGTCATAATCTGACTCATGTTGTAAAAGAATTGTTCCTTTGATCTTTGGTAGCCTTTTTTTTATTGTTCATATGGCATTTACCATAGCTGATTTTTTTTTTTTTGTAATGTGATTATTTGTGTGTAAGTCTTTTCTTCCAAATTATGAACTCACAAGCCAAAGAGTCTAGGTCTTACTGAGCTCTGTATCACTTTTGGTGGATAGTCAGTACTTTGCATATAAATGCTACTCAATCCACATTTGTCAGAACATACTTTTACATTCCTTTAGGCAAGTGATATTGATATTGTCTGACATTCAAAGAATTACTTCATTAACTATAGTATTTAATTATTCTGGACTCATTATTCTCTTATGCCAAATAGCATAAAATTGACTATAAAATTGCACTTTCTATAGTTTGACTATAGTATACAAATCAGGTTATTCTACTCCATCTCATTATTCTATGTAATAGTGAACTGTTTCTTTCTCTATCATAGCAAACTGTTTAACCATAACTGGATCTGATTTTTTAATTTGTTGTTTTCCTTCTTTATTTTCTGGGTCCCCTGTAGAACCTGAGCTCCCTGAATATCTTGTTTACTGTTGAATCCCTCGTGTCTAATTCCTGTTTGACACATAGTGAGTAGTCATAGACATTACTGAATGCATAAAAGAATGAAAGGTGTCCTGTTATCATAACACTCTTACAACTATAAAGATTCATCCATTTGAATGTGAATCATCCAAGTTTATTTTCGTACATCTCATGGCTAGAGTCAGACGTGTGAAGTAAATCATGGCATTTCCAAACTTTGAAAGAAAGAGAAAAGCATGAATGAATGAATGAGAAGCAGAAAGAAAGAGAAAAGTGGAAGAAAGAAGACAAGAAGGGAGAATGGAAGGAAGGGAGGGAGAGAGGTTGGGAGAGAAAAAATGAAGGAGAAAGGGAGGGAGGTGCAGGAGAGCAGAATTTCCAAATGTATCTCTGTGGTATATAGGGGTTATTTTTAACTGGGACATGGGAGAAGCTCTGAAAACCAGGTAGAAGTTACCCTCTTGTAGGAGACATTTGCATTTATAAGAGACATCTTCCTTTGTAAGTGTTCCCTATCTGCACCAGGAGGAAAAGAACACTAAATCTCTAGAAACTCTATCAATGGAGAAGGCACTTACTTATATGTGCATAACAGTCATACCATTGTTTGATCAGGCTCCCCACCCTCACCAACATCTTTTGTCATTAGCTGAGGTTAGTATTTAAGTTTGTGGCTTGGCCATTTTGGGGAGTTACTCAGTTTTCCTGAGTATCTCTCATGTATATAGGAGGTGTAAATGTTATTAAACTTCTGTTTGTTTTTCTCTGTTACTCTCTCTTTTTATTACAGAGGGCAAGATAGGGGTGGGTCTTAGCCAAGAACCTAGAAGGATAGAGGGAAAATTATTTCTTCTCCCTCACCAAGGAAAAGAGGGAGAAAGGAAAGAAAGCAAATTCTTCATTCCTTTTGAGGCTAATTTTCTCCCCAAATCCTTTTAGTCCCCCACCTTATCCTCTGCACACAATTTGTTCCATATTGCTTTGTACCTCACCATTTTTAATGTTTAAACACTGAAAAGTACATTATGAACTAATACTTTCTGACTTGCTTGACATTGAGTGATCAAAAAAAATTTCATTTTTCAGTGGGATTCTTATTCTGTAATAAAGAATAAAAAACTATATAGCTGCTTGTCAAAGAACTGGTAAGATTTACCCAGCCTCTTTTACATATTAGGCAGCAAACGTGCCGAACATAACAGCTGAGAACCTAGTGATTAATGTAGCCGACTGTGGAAATCAACTCCAGTGAACTCATTTCATTGTAGAATGCTTCTAGACCAGAACTTAATAGGCACTTTCTGTGTTTTCATCCAGTCAGCCTGCTGTGTGCAAGATGAATGCAGGTTTAGATAGATTCATTATATCATTTGGAAGGTTCTAATCCAGAGAGGTCCAAATTTAAGATTTGGACAATTCGGGTTCGTAAAACCTTATACCAGAGATGGTAAGGCACTATTTCTAGGGAGATAAAAGACATACTTCACAAAATCAGGTATTCTGGGTCCCTGACCATTAAAACTCCTTACATAAAGGAAGGCACCGTGGTCATTATTTCGATTGCAGTGGAGAATGCAGGATTTCCGAAAACATCAAAGAACTGAAATCTTATCCTGCCAACATCTTACACGGTCTTGTAAGATGTCAAATACATGTTATCTGTGGTTCTTTTCAGAATCTCACACGATAAATATAGCATCAGCTTTGTCTAGGAGGTAAGGAAGGAATCCTGCAGCAAGGCGTAACAGAGAGGCAGAAATATAGAGGTCAACAGACCTACTTTTCCCTGAGAAAGTAGAATCCAATCTTCAAGAACTGAATTATCCAGATGCTGATCATTTGCTCTATTATGTATACACTAAAATTAAAAAGAAAAAAGAAGGAAAATAATAAAATAAGCCTGTTACTGAGACTTTATCAACAGTTTTATTGTTATGAATCAACATTTCCTTTTTATAATATTGTTTAGTTACTGGTCTGTATGATTTTTGTCTATGTAGCTCAAACTCTATTACTGGCAGCACCTACCTGACTATTTGATTTATTAAGACACCAGCTTCTTTTTAAGTCTTGTCTTCATCAGATGGTAAGGAGAAAAGTTCTCAATGGATTAGAGCAGTAAATTTATCCTGGAATCAGGCAACCTGGGTTTCAAAGTTGAGCTAAAATCTGACATGTCCCAACATCCTCTCTTGATTTGATGTTGATAAATTAGTAATTGTTCTGAGCTTTGTCATCTACAACTGAGAATAAGGATAGAACTATCTTTAATAATTGTTATAAATATTGAAAAGAAAGTAAATGTGAGACCCCTTTTTAAACCATAAAAAAAGAGAGAGAGAGAGAGAAAGAAAGCCCTATAGATGTGTAGGGTGATATTACCAAATGGCCAAACCTTAAGCCCATATTATTTGTGATCGTATGGAAGTTATCATTTTTCTTGTGTATTTTTAAAATAAATCATTGCTGTGGTGGGTTGAATAAGACTTCCCAAAAGAGAGATGTCCAAGGCCTAATCTTTAAAATTTGTGAATGTGACCTTATTTGGAAAAGGGTCTTCTTAGATGTAGTTAAGGATCTTGAGATGAAATCATCCTGAATTGAATTGGGCTCTACATCCAGTGACGGGTGTCTCTATAATAGAAAGATAGAGGAAGACGGAAGATACAGATACGAACAAGGAGAAAGTGAAATGTGGAAGCAGAGGTTGGAGTTACATAGTGCTAAACCAAGACACAGGAAGGATTGCTGCCAGATACCCGAAGCTAGACCAGGAGCACGGGATGGATTTTCTTCTCAGAGCCTCAGAAGGAGCTCTTCACTCACCTTATTTTTGAGTTTCTAGCATCCAGAACTGTGACAGAATAAATTCCTGTTGTTTTAAACAAATTACCCAGTTTGAGGTCATTTGTTATGGTGGCCCTAGCAAACGAATACAGTTGCATTAGGGCATTGCTAGAGTAGTCAGCCCGGACTCTTTCTGCACTTACTAGAGGTACTCTCTGCATTCAACAGTAATGCTAATTAGGAGGGAAAAAAAGTTCCAAGATGCTCTTCAAAGTACGTTCCACACTTGCTCTAATGGGTATGAAACTGTTTGACTAGAATGACTGTATTGTGGAGATAGTAAAATTTGTTCTCTTTCTTTCAAAAATCAGCTTCAGTTCTACAAGTAACATTTCATATTTGATGTGCAAAGTTATGTCCCATTGTGGCTGTTTAGGCACAAATTATCTGAAGAAATTTAAGTACTTTTTCAACCTCTTCTAACGTAAGCAGTCAGCATGTTCATGGTTTCATTTTGACACGCGTAGATATTCCAAACATTGCATTTGTTTTATTTATTTGAAACTATACTATTGACAAAGATAATTTTGAAAAATAGATTCTTTGGGTCAATTATCTTAGTAATAGCTTAATTATTAAATGTAATTTGTTAGAGATTTAACATTTAATTTTTTAAATATTTGATACATATTAATGGTAAAATATATAACCTGCTAATTTAAAAATATAATACTTATATTTTCTCATAAAATGGAAGAAAAGTACTTCTTACATCTTCCATAATAAGCTGTGCTCCTGGTTGTGTCTTTTTACATTTGCAATAAATAAATAAATAAATAAATAAATAAATAAATAAATAAATAAATAAATAAATAAAGTGGAATAAGTAAAAGGGGATCAGCTGTTTCACAAATCACACTTTTTGTTTTCTCTTTCTTTTTAGCGTGGATTGATAGCTCTTGCTGACCTGGTCACATTTGTTTTTAGCCCCTTGCCGAATTAGAGAGGGAAGTAGGGGAGAGGTCCAAAATGTTAGCATGGAGGTACTCAGCAAAAACACTGTAAAAGTTCACTTGCTTCTGGATCAGAGGTGGCATTGGGAGTGAACCATTGAACAAGTGAAGAAACAAAGATTCTCAAGGATTCCTGAAAATAGATCTCTTTGAATCTTGTCAACTGGAAGGAGCTCTACAGAGGATGCCTGGGCCTGTCGTTGGGCCTGTCCTCTTTTTGTGGTTACCAAGGATTAGGTCAGGGGTTCTTGACCTTTTTTTGTGCCATGTGCTCCTTTGGCAGCCTGAGGAGGCCTATGGACCCCTCTTCTGAATTATGTTCTTTTTGGTTTTGTATTTTGTCTGTTTTTAACTGTTCATTTTTTTTTTTAAGAGGTATTTTTATTTTTTATTTTTTTTAAAGATTTTTTATTTATTTATTTAACAGAGATAGAGACAGCCAGCGAGAGAGGGAACACAAGCAGGGGGAGTGGGAGAGGAAGAAGCAGGCTCATAGCGGAGGAGCCTGATGTGGGGCTCGATCCCAGAACGCCGGGATCACTCCCTGAGCCGAAGGCAGACGCTTAACCGCTGTGCCACCCAGGCGCCCCTTAACTGTTCATTTTGAAGTAATTATAGACTCAGGAAGTTGCAAAAATAATACATATAATCTGTATATCTTCATCCAGCTTTCCATAGTGGTGACAATTTGTGGAATCGTAGCACAGTATATAAACCAGGAAACCGACTTTGCTACAATAATGTTTAACTAGATTATAGAACTTCCTCAGTTGTCATAGGCTTGGTGCCTGCAGTCATTTTTGTGTGTGTATGTGTGTGTCTCTCTGTAGATGTATCATATTTTTGTCAGGATTGTTGCCTTTGAATTTATTTTCTACTACATTTCTCATATCAGATCAAAATTTGTGATACACTGCATATACTGTCATAGTATCTTTCTAACATCATCGCTATAATTATCTCAGATCTGATAAAAAATTTATTGATGATAAAATGATAGGGAAAGTAAAAAAAAAGATAAAAAATAGATCAACTATTTAGCTCACTGAATCTATGGAACACTTGGTAGGTACAAAGAGTTTTTTTAATAGGAACTGGGAGTTTCTCTTCCAAAAAAGGAAAATTCAGCTCCCATGGCAAAAGTCATTAGAAATAATCCCCCGAAAAAGAGAGGAGAGTATCATAAGTTTATTGTAAGAATCTTCCATTTTTTAAATGATATTTGGAGGTTTAGAAGTCAAAGATTATTACTTTGATTGAAGACTTGAATTTAGGACCCAATCTCAGCTCTATGGCCTGAGGTAAATCACTTGATCTCTTGGAGCCCCAGCTTCTACAGCTCTAAAAGAGGAAACCAGTTACTCTAAAAATACTATGAACACAAAGTAATTTTTTTCAGAAGCTGTGACAGGTGTGTATTCAGCAAAAGTATAAAGTAAGAAACTTTCTCTTTGGGATTCCATGTCGCTTTGCATTGTGGGTCTCACTGGATTTCTAGCAGTTCCTATAGCCCTCCTTCAGAGTGCTCTACCATTTTAACCTATTTAGTTTGCCTTTTTTAGAAGCATGATATGCTCTTGGCAAGTATTTCCCAAATTGATTTGACTACAGATCCCACCACCCCTTTCAGCAAAATCTGTTAGCAAATCACTTTGGGAAGTGATTTCTTTAGTCTTTATCCACTGGCGTCTTGGCCTTTCTATTTTATGTATCTATCCTTCTAGATCTTTTAGGAAAAGATATTTGATAAACCTATTCATTTTATTCTTATGGAGGAACTATGTTTCTACATACAGTTAACTTATTAGATTTTTAAAATCATAAATCAAAAAGCCATTTTTTTAACATCTCTAAATCATAGAGTAAATATCTTACTGGAGCAAAATTGTTTTCCATAAACTGTATTCTGTGTAAGATGACCTAAAGGATTTTATCTGCTTTTACATTATACAAGAGAGTCTAGTGTTATTCTACCATTTTTATTTATACCTATTGATATATTTTTCCTATGTAGTTATGTCTCAGGAAACATTTCACTTACATTTTTGACATTAAAAAATATCTGATTCCATTTCATTTTTCAACTCACAAAATCTACTTTCCTGCCTGAGCAGGGATGGAAAAAGACAAGTCAGACATTTTCATAATGGCAAATATCATTTTCTTTCTTAGCTTTCCCAGTAGCAGGCATTGTCACTTAACATTGGTGACAGGCTTGACTTGGGATTGAGCTTCTCCTCCTATATTTTACATTCACTTCTGAGTTTTCCATCTGATGGGTTGATCTGCCATCTAGCATCGTGGCCTCCTGTCAGCACCTCTACTGCATTATTCCTGTAAAGCTCTTATACATACTTTATATCCTATCATTCTCACAACTCTAACGATCTTCTAAAATTTTGACTTTCTAGCCTCAGCGTAGACACTTTCACTCATGATAGAAAGGACTATAATCACTGTGACAACCAAAATGTACACAAGATCGTCATCAACTCGCGCTATAAGACACCCCATATTGATCTGACATTTTATCTTTCTTCCATCATCTCCCCAGTTCCTCAAACCATTCTGAGAGCGACACATGGCAGGTAACATTATTCTTTACAACTTTTTGGAGGCATAGAGAAATTAAATGACTCACTTATCACACAGGAAACCTGCCACTAGTCAGTTCTCTTGTGTTCTAAGCAAGGGGTTTTAATGTTATCCTTGTAGTGCCCCATCTCATATGAGACGAGTCATGCTTCACGTATGAGAATAAACTTCAGTTTCTAAAATGTCATGCCGTCTCAAGGCAACATGCATTACAACATCAACATCACAATATGCCTCTGCCTGAAACCTGCCAGTGAGTCCTCATATTTTTTTTCAGGTTATTACTCTAAACACTTACATGATCTGCTCCCTTCTCCCTTAATTTGTACATTGCCTACTATGTTTACTCTCACTCATTTTGTGCCTAACCCCCACTGGTCTCCTTGATATTTTTCAAATTCACTGGGCACATGCTAACCTCAAGGCTATTGTACTGGCTGTTCCCTCTCACTGAATCATTCTTCTCCAAGATACAAGCCACTTAGATATTCAAATGTTTCCTTTTCAATGAGGCCAGCCTTGTTTACCATTTCTTTTAAAATTGTAATTCCCCAACTTCAGTCCTTCTTAGCTTGCTTTATTTTTTTCTGTTGTGCTGAACATTTTTAATATACTATGCAATTTACTTATTTGATACACTTATTGTCTGTCATCTGTATCCCTCAATGAGAAGGTGAGCTCCACTTTGGTGGGGACTTTTGTCTGTTTTTTTCTGCTGATGTATCTTTTGGAGAGGGAAGATTTTCATCTATTCTTCAAGATTCTTCTAGCTGGCCTAACAATAATATTGATCTAATACAGATTAGCAAGAGGGAAACAAAAGTTTACGAATGTACACATGGAGTCCTGATAGTGAAATTGAGACCCCAAAAAATGACCAAGGCAGGCATTTTTATACTTTTATACAAAGAAACATAAATCTGTGAGGAATTGACAAGACAAAGAAAATATACGTTTGGAAGCTTCAGTTAGGAAGGAATTCTAAACAGAATTTGGGCTGAGGTAGTAAATTAGTAAAAAAAAAAAAAAGAAAGAAAGAAAAGAGAAAGAGAAAGAAAAAGAATGAAAGAAAAGGAAAGAAAGAAAAGGAAGAAAACCAACAAGTTTGTTTTTACAGTTTTTAGCCCTGAATTTCCTATGTCTGACAGCAAGGATGTCTGTCTACCCCCTGTTACAAGGAAGCCACCTTTCCCATGGGAGATTTATTTTCTGCTTTCTGGAGACAGAAGGGGGTCAGAGCATTATTTTTTGCACTGGCTTCTTCTTAAGTGATTTTAATTTAAAATAATTCATATGGCAGAGTGGCACATTCGGGGAAAGCCTACCCTTGGCCCCCACAGCATCTATGGGCTCAATAAATAAGTTGAATTAGTGAACACACACCCTGCCAATCTCTCTATATGTTCACAGATGCCAACTCCTCTCAGAACTAAGCTTTGGGATGTTGTCTGCATTTCTCAAGTTAGAGGGTTAATAACCCTGGAGCTCCCTCAAAGGAGATTGTAGCTGAACAACAAGCTTACCTTTGCAGCTTGAGGGAAATCCAATTTAAAAAGCCGCCATATTCCATAATAGAATATAGCCTGATGAAGGATTTTGAAAATAATTTAAAAGCTTCCTGGTCAGCATTACTTTTATCAGCTGATATATCTCTATACTGTCACTCTTCTTTTCAGCTTTGAAATTGTAAAATGCTTTTTTCTCTGGCTACAAGTCTGAGGAAAACAGGATCTAAATGCTGTTTCTCTTAAGATAGAGTGAGCAAGCTATGGAGAAACCCACATGCAGCATTCCAATTTTTACATTTTCCAGTAACTAAAATGATTGTCTTAATTCATGGGACTAGTTGGCAAGTATCTAGCTTTGTCCGGTTAGATATTTATGTGTGAATGCTTTTGGCGCACGTGTATGCATGTGTGTGTGTGTGTGTGTGTGTGTGTGTGTGTGTGTGTGTGTGTTTGGTGAATTTGTTGTTTAAGACCTTAGTGATTGTTTCAGTGCCTGGATGAACATTTTGATTGTTTTCCCCCTGAAAGCATACAAACTGTGTTCAGAGAGGTGTGCTTCGCTTCTTATACAGAATGCAGTGTGCAAGGTCTGCTAGCCATCACAGAGCAGTGTTTCCAACCAACCTGGACAATGATTACTTCAAAATAAATGGGAAATGTTTTAAGGACTCTGCTTCTTCTTTTAAGGGTTGACTAGGAGAAAAAAAAGATAGCCACTTAGATGTTATCCTAACAAACCCAATCTGAAAGATTCCTCTCTCTTTCATCAATTTACACCTGTTTCCTTAAGATGTTGACTAGAGACAAAGGGAACTTTATTTCAGTGTGGATTGCCCAGAGGAAATGTTAATTGAGGGCAATGATATTGTGTAGCAATTCTCTGGCTCTGTCATCTGTTCAAATTTGTTGATTTACCTGGAAAATGAGAAATGGAAAGGTGTCTTTGTGGCTAAGTGCTTGCACTTTTTCAGATTTGTGTTGGGCACCAAAAATAGAGGTTAGGAAGTCAAAGAATTTAAAAAAATAAGGCACAGTCATGTCTCAGAAGGACTATCTGGTACAATAAGTGACATGCTAATTTTCTCTCTATTACATTTTTATTCTCCTTGAAGTTTATCATTGAGTAAATGAAATGGTGACTTACTCATTCCAGTGTTTCATGAAGCCTAGGAACAAATACATCTCTCTCTTAGCAAAGCAAAAAAGAAAATTGACTTTATTTCAACATTATATGAAGCAGAGTAATGGTGCGTTGTCTGGGACGAACATTAGGTGCGCTCTTTCAAGCTATTTCACAATATAGGCCATTTCTTGAAAAGTCAGGATAAATTAGTTAAATAACAGTAAAGAGAATGTCCTCAGTTTTGAAGTCAATTATAGTGAATCTGAGGCAGTTTTTACAAGTATAGTAAATTAGGAGAGTATTGGATTTGGCCCCTAAAACATGACATTACTTGGGAGAGCAAGACTGATGTGCTGAGCTAACAAATTCACGTGCCTGTAGGAGTGCCTGTGTGAGCATACAGAGTGAACACCCACTCACGGAGGTTGGCGGCATAGGGTGGAGCTGGTGAAGAAGTTTTGGAGAGAGCAATCCTTTCTCCCAGCGCACGAAAATAAAGACAATCCTTGGTTTTTCAAGTGTTCTAAAACTTTTTTTTTTTTTTTTTTTTTTTTTTTTTAGCTAGAGGGTCAGATAGTAAATATTTCAAGCTTTGCTGGCTATGGATTCTCTCATAATTACTTAACTGTATCAACACTGTTCTGTGAAGACTGTTTCAACAGAACGTTATTTATGGACATTGAAACTTGTATTTTATATCTAACTCTCAGGTTATCTTGAAAAAGCCTCCCTTTTCATTTTTTTCAGCCATTCGAAATTGTACAACCCATTCTTAGCTCATGGGTTGTGTAAAACTCAAGATTAGATCACAAGCTGAGCCATGGGTTGTTGACTCCTGTTTCAGGAAAACAACCGATACGGATCTGAATACATTTTCAAACCCAACTGGACGTTTGTTGAGTTTTACAAAAGTCAAATTCAGTATGGATAGCCTATCTTATTGCCAGTTAACCTGAAAAAGTTAAAACTTTCAGTTGTCCAATAAAAACAGTAGTAAGAAAAAGTTCACCTTTTGTGGATTAATTTAATCCCTGATGACCATGAAATCAGCTCTTAATACACAGAGGAACATTCCTCCTCAATACATATCACAACTTTTAGTTCCACATGTTTCTTACAGGAAGTAAAGAGAATTACGTGCAGTTTCTTGTATTCATGCCCCTCATTTCAACCGTAAGCTCCTTCATCACCTCTAACAGTTGTCTTCTCTATTTAGTGCTTGCTATGTCCTAGGCACTATGGTAAACTTTTCAGAAATGTCATCTTACTGAATCCTCATAAAAACTCTTTAGAAATGTCTTACAATTCTCTGTCTTCCATGGGTTGCATGAAGTGCTCAAAGTCACACTGTTAGCAAGGGGTGGATCTGAAATATAAAACTAGGGCTTTCTACTTTCCAACTCCAAATTTATGCTATATTTTTTCCTACAGACATTAGTACAGTATTAACAAATCTGGAGGTCTCTAAGAACTCTGAAGAGCCTCAGACTGACTGACTATATGCATTCATTAAAATGTTTGGTTTCTACTATGTAATAGGCATTGGGGCTAGACAGGCAAATAAATATGATTCCTGTATCAAAGGATTTTTAGTTTAGCAGAAGAGACAGATACCTAAACAGTTAAATAGAATTCTGCACTCTAGCAAAGGTAGGTATAAAAAGTGGATATAGAAATTTAGATTCAGTAGTGATTAATTTAACTGAGAAGCATGGAGGGCTCTGGGATGCTTCACACAGTTTTATGAGATTGAGCAGGACCTTGCAGGATTGGAGCATGAATGAGTGATTTCTGCCCCCTAGATTGATTTGTTTATAGCTGTAGTTCCTAATATTCCCTAGTTAAGACAGTGTTTGGAGCTGTAATATTTGTTTCAATTCTTCTGTAAGAATTTGATTGTTTTCTGAGTGTGTGTTTTAGAGAATAAGCTAATGTTTTCTGCCCAAATAAGATGAAACACCAAAGGCTTTCCAAACCAAATAAAGTATTAACTCTCTTTGGCAGAAATCAATTAGAACACCAAATGAGTAATAGCTTATACTTCTGAAAAACATCATAAACTATAATGGAAAGAACGAAAGGGCAAAAATAAAATCACAGAGGCAGTTTCTTCATCCATTTGATCATTTATTCAGCCAAATATTGTAAGTTTCCATGAGGTGCCAGTGACAGTTTTGAATGATGGAGATATAGCAGCAAATAATTGAAAAAATCTCTGATTACTGGAGCTTATATCTAGCATAAGACAAATAATAACCTGTAAACACAAAATAAGAATTTAAAGGATAAAAGTGCTCTTAGAATTAAGAAAAAAAGCTCTTGTGATGGAACAGCAAGTGAACTAGGAGAGGAACACCTTTAAAAGAACAGCCAGAGAGGCTTTTCTGAGAAAATGATATTTCAACTGAGATTTCAATGGATGTTAGAAGTCAGCTATGAGAAGACCTGGAACCAGAGAATTCTGGGCCAAGGTCCTGTCAAATACAAGGGAAGGAGCTTGGTGATATGTTCTAGGAAGTCTAGAATCACGGTTATGAAGAAGGAAGGTAATATCAATCTTTAACCTTAAATAGTTTTAAGTTTTATTCTAATTGTACTGGGAAGTTATTAAAGAGTTTCATGCAGTGAAGTGATATTTGATTTGTAATTTGTAAACTCGGCTGTTGTGTGGACATGAAATATAGTTGAGCAAAGGTAAAAGCCTATTGCAGTTGATGATTCATTCCCATTATAGATAGAAGATTTGTACCAAGTAAGAATGTTAATGATTTTTAATGCTTCTAAATGGTTTCTTGAATTTTGGGGTAGAGAGAATAGGTCAGTTTGCAAATAAATTTGTCTATTGGCAAATGGGCCAATTTGCACATATGGGCCATTAACATTTATGAGAAGGTGGACTTACATCTGTCGTAACTGAAACCTCACTGAAATGTTTATTGACGTCTATCACCAAGATTCTAGTCAAAATCTGATTTAAAAACATTAAAAGGTAGTCTAAAATATTTTAAAATATTTAAAGTAGTCTCATTTTGGAGAAATGTCCATGTCATCTGAGGTTCACATGATTTACTGGAGATGTTTACCTAAACACTTGAAGGTCTTTTAAAGAATCAAATTTTCGCAATGCTTGTGTAACCCATATGAACGCGCTGCTATTGTTCATGTTGCGGACAAATCCCCCAATTTCTTTCCTGATAAATGAAACATTTGGCCAGTTGTAATTAATGATCCATTTCCAATAGCGTCTTTGCTGTGATGAACGTCACTGGAGTGTGCTTTTTTAAGATCCTTCTCTTGCCACGATTAAAGTTGCTCTGATAGACCTTTATTGCCATGATACAGGTTTCTATATAAGTCCTGTTCTTACAATGTCGATTAGCTGAGCCCCTGGCGAATGACTTGTGATCAGTAAGTGACTGATTCTCGAGGTTATGTAATAACACCTAACATGTATTGTGTGCTTACTAAAGGCCCACCACTGTACTAAATGCTTTTGCAACTCTTATTTTATGCTTCTTATAAATGAGGAAACTGAGACACAGAGATTATAAGTAATTTTCCCAAGGTCTCGTTTGGAGTAGACATTGAACCCTGGCAGCCTAACTCAGAACCTGCCCTGAGCTGGGTCCGCAGACCTGAACTGGGAGAATTTCCTGTGTCCCCACAGACCTGAATTGGGAAAATGTCCTAAGCAAAAGGCAGAGAGAAAGCTGATCCTGTCTACCTCTCTGGCCACAACTTCACTTCTACTCCCTTCACACTCCAGGCTCCCTCATAGCAGGACCGTGCCAGGTTCCCTGAACACACCACTGGCTCATGCTTCTGTGCCTTTGAACGAGGGCGTGGTTCCTCAGCATGCAACCTGTGTGGCTGCACAGGGTTCCAGACGTACAAGGGCCTCATGCTTCAGTGAAAGCTGTGCTGTAGTGGTCTGAAAAGTCTAAATAATTTTAACTTTGAACTTGTGTTTATTTAGTGACGTTCCAAAGATCAAGGAAGCATGAACATGAAGAGAGAAATTTTTTTTTTAAATTTTATTTTGTTATGTTAGTCACCATACAGTACATCCCCAGTTTTGATGCAATGTTCCATGATTCATTACTTGTGTATAACACCCAGTGCTCCATGCAATACGTGCCCTCCTTACTACCCATCACCGGCCTATCCCAATCCCCCAACCCCCTCCCCTCTGAAGCCCTCAGTTTGTTTCCCAGAGTCCACAGTCTCTCATGGTTCATTCCCCCTCCTGTTTACCCCCCCTTCATTCTTCCCTTCCTTCTCCTACTGATCTTCCTATTTCTTATGTTCCATAAATGAGTGAAACCATATGATAATTAGTACAGTGTGTATCTGACTTTGCTTGTTGCTTATTTACCCATGAGATGCCCCATGACTACAGAAGTATGGTGGAAGTTCCGTGTTGAAATTCAGTGGAACTCCAAACAAGGTACATGTATTAAGTCTACAATTGAGGCAGCAGGGGCACAGGCAGCCTGAGACGCCACACTCTCCTGTGGAATCTGAACTGGCTTCAAATGCAAAAGAAAGACAATGGCATTGTCAGAAACACAAAATACCAAGGAATCCAATATATCCTTTGTCACTTGTATTACTTCCCTATATTAGCCAACTACTTATACTGGAAATGATGACATAGGAAAAAAGGGAAAGTTAGGGACAGCCCGTAGGTCCTTTTTTGTTCAGTCTTTCCCTTCTCTTTGGTAAGCCTGAAAGTAGAGAGTGGTAGAATGTGTGTGTCAAAAGGTGAACTAGAATCGATAGGCTTTCGTAGTACTTCTATTGTTTGGTGCACACATATGAGCTATGAAATACAAATTGTGTGATTCAGTGATTCCACACACAAATTAAATGCTTTTATGTTTTCATTTAAAACTGATTTGCAAAAATATATAAAGATGAATGGCACAATTTATGCTCATATTTTAAAATTTTAATTTTTTTCTACTTAGAAGAATATTAAATAGCAAATAATAAACATGATATGAAGTGGGAGAAAGCCCATGGAAGACAGGAAAAGCCTTATATTTTAGTACTTTTGACACCACCTTCCCCCCTACTTCTTACACAAGGGCGCTGATCTCATGTTTTCATTTTGCACAGCGCCCCATATGCAGCTCAGCTTAGCACTTACTGTCCCTATAGTCAACAAACCAACCTTCCCTGACACACCTGGCAAATAGCTAAGCGAACTTCAGATCTATCTCGGATGATACCTGTGCAGTGATTCCTTCTGTATGTCTTAGAGCGATAGAGATTAGGTGTTTCATTTTCTGTCAACTCTGAATAATTAGTATCTCCTTACTCAATGAATATTCATTCATTCCACAAATATTTGTGTCTCCTGTATCATAGGCACAGTTCTAGGTGCATTTTATAGCTTCCTTAATAGCAGTGTCCTTCTATTGTGTTTGCCTTCCTGTCTTTTCTGCTAAACAGAATGTCCTTGGAGATAGATACTGTGTTTGTCCGTCATCAATTTTTTTTATTATTATTTAAAAACACTGTTGAATGCCTACTACATATCAACCACTGTGCTTCATTCATGTTTTTTTTTCATCCCCAGACACAAGCAATATGTGAACAGAAATTGGTAATAAATATTTTATAGACAACCAAATGGACAAAATAAATAGGAGCCATAAATGTAGCTGAGTAAAACCTAAGCATCAGCAAGAACTCGAGTAGAAAGAATAAACCTAGAGTAAAGAATATATTCATCCATGATGACTTTATCAGTTATCTTGCGTCTACATTTCTTAGTTGACTGCCAGATAATGCAAATAGGCTTCTGGATGAGTTACATCAGCGTTATCTCTGATTCATCGTATGGCAAACCTGAACCAGCAATGGTAGTCTCCTGGATGGCAATGTCTGCCGGCAGGGAAGCCAGTCTGCTGCCCTTAAACTCCACTGAACTAGGTATGGGCAATGGACAGATGACAGGAAGAAGTTACTAATACATAAGAAGGGGGAAACAACAGTCCATAGGACATCTGGGGGTATAACTTCAGCAATAGAGCATAGCTGTGAAATGTTGTGGGGAGAACAACAGTGCACTCAGTAAGTCAATATACATGATCAGAATGAGCACAATTTTTCCTTATTTTTTTATCAAAGTGTCCAACAATGAATGAAAAGAGGCAGAACCATAGGCATCAAGTTACCTTCAATTCAGACATTTTAATTACAACCCAGAAGAATTTCTTGCAGTCGTCATAGGAAAACTATCATAGGGAGAAAAAAAACAACGTAGAGGGAGATGAATAGTGGAGGGGAGTCTAAAGAGTTATGTCAGCGTTAGACTACAAAGTCTCTTGTAGGGTGATCCTAAAAGATTTACCTGTATTCTGAAGTCAGGGAAGGACATAGCAGAGGGTTTTAAATAGTAGAATTCAGCGATGATGCTGGCAAAAGGACAAAGTAATGGAGTGCAGTTTGAGCTGAATGAGTTGGAATAAGCCAAGTGGATATTTTGGGAATAGCATTTCAAGCAGAGGAAACAGTAAGTACAATTAAGAAATTGCAGGGTGGGTGAAGAGGCTGAAATGGAATGATTAAAGAGAAAATTTGTGGGAGATAAAAAATTACCGAGGTGATCCAGAGGGGCCATATCACAGAAGAGCTCATAAGTTATGGTTGGGATTTTGATTTTGATTTTAATTGTGATGGGAAACCACTGGAATGCTTTGAATAGGTGAGTGGCATATCTGTTTTCTATTTGAGAAGGATCACTTTGTCTACTCCCCATAGACTAAAAAGTAGAAGCACAGAGGTTGGTGAGATGACGAGATACAATAAGAGCTTATATCAAGATTTTCATCACGGAAAGTGGTGGTGAGTAGTAAGATTCTGATATATTTTGAAAGTAAATCTGACAGCATATATTGATAATTAAATGTGGCATCTCAGAGAAAAAGAGATGAGTATAATTTCAAAGTTAGGTGAATTTGGGGGCCAGGATGGGAAACGGGGGAGCTGTGGGGTAGGGGTGACGTGATGGTAGTGAGATAATTCTAAAGTTCAGTTTTTTTAATGTTAAGTTTGAAATGCATATTAGATAACCCTACAGAGATGTCAGCTATGCAGTTGTATATGATTTGGAGATGAAATTATAGACAAAGGAGGTCAATTAGTGTTATAAGAGAAAAGAGCCCCCCCCCCCGGAAGATAGTGTGTTTTAAGTCTATTAGGTACCAGAATGGACTCATATTTAAATTATATTATTTAATCCGCTTCATAACCCTATAAAGGAAAGTAGTATCCCCATGTTACAGACAGGGAAACTGAGATGCAGCAATTAAAAACTGTCAAATGGTGAATTTGTTATTCTAAAACCTGTGTTTCTATCATGACGCCTAATAATCTTTTCAAAATGAAGGAAAGTGGCAATTATGGTGTACAGCTGGGGATAAAATGAAACGTGACAACCAAAAAGAACACACAAGTTACAAGTTTGGGCTACTCTCACCTTTTCTCATGGGAATGTATTCAGAATGGGAGTCCACGCAGGGGTATACAGAATAAAGATGGGTCATTCCTGGGTTTTCCGTATACATGTGTCCCTGGACTGAAGTCAGTGCTTTCCAACTTCTCAATGGCTCTTCGCTTTCAAGAATAAAGCAATAATCAGTGTAGACAAAAACTGAAGGGCATAGTATGGGTTATGCAGTTCAAAATTAGGTCCCTCATCTCTTCATATAAGTCTTCCCATGTTATAAATGAATATTTGCAATGTTATTTGATTAATTCCTGCCTCTTCCTCCAGAACTTAAGATGTCTGAGGACACGCTCTTTTTCTGCTTTAACTACAATTATAATCTCAGCCTGCAACACAGCGACTGATATATTTTAAGTACTTATGTGGTATTTACTGACTGAATGAGTGAGTAAACAAAAGACCATGGCAAAATTCACTTAGGTTTCATGAGGCAATCTGACTCTTTCAATGGTATTGTCCTTCCTTACAAAGGAAGACCATGTATGGTTCCCTTTCAGATGTTCTGTTATATTCAAGGCAGTGGCCAGAAGAAAATAGACAGTAAATTTTAATTTGAGAACTATGAATGATAGTCTCTCTAGAAACAAATTTAACAGACTCTTTATGCATATTCTTTATTCTTTCAATAAATATTCAATGAGCAGCATGAGCTTGACTCCTTCATTTCATATGCCCCTTTCTTAAAAAAAAGGCTTGGTTCCAGCCTCACAGGATAGTCTTGGTAAACATTTGTTAAATGGATGAGTAAATTGTGATAGGGTTATGCATTGATTTAAAACTCTGAAAAAGCAAAAAGCTGTAAAGTGATATAACAGGTTAAAAAAACGCAGCCGCTATCATGGGGTATATGTTAGTTTTTATATTGTTCTTTGCCTTGTAGGGACAATCTTAGCACTTGTTCAGGTACTTCTTTCCACCTGCCTGAACCTTCTTTGATGTGTGAAATTCTCTTAGCCATAAAATAAGGCAAAAGTTTGAATATAAGTTATTCAAAGAAAGACCATAACTGTGATAAGACAGCATGGGCCTTGCAGAATTTTTTAGTAAAGTGAAAAAAGGCTTTTCAAAGCCCAGCAGTTGCTATCATGTGTTTGACCCACTGTTTCGGTCTGCAATTTCAGATGTTGTACAAACTTGGATGGAATATAACACCACCAAAAGAGCAGCGTTCTCTTCCTGAACCTTGCCTCTTGCTGATAGAATATAAAGTGTAATAGCAAAGAAAATTTTAGGCTGAGACTTGAGCTTCAAAAGACAAAACATGTGGGTTGCTTCTTAGCGGGAATGAAACATATACATTTCAATGGGAAAAATGGGAAGTCAGAGGTTACAATTGCTGTGGAACACATCTCAAGATGGAATCAACATCAAAATGATCATTAAAGGTACTATGGAGGGCACAGAGGGCCAAAGCAATAATGCTTCAGGACTCTGAAAAAAGAGGTGAGGGAGGGAAAGCTTTCTGTCTGTCAAGTAAATGTGTTTTTATTTTATTTTATTAAAAAAAATCCTCAAATGTAAAGCATCATGCTTTAACAGTTGCAAAAGTGTTTTTTTAAACAAAAAATTGCTAAAATGGATATAGAATACAAATATTCTTTTTCCTCTCAATATGTTCCTAACAAACAGTCATTAGGAAACAGTCTGCTATTTTATTTTATTATTTTATTTATTTTATTTTATTTAAAAAACAACCTTAATTTCAATATGGTTAACAGTGTTATATTAGTTTCAGGTATATAATATAGTGATTCACCAATTCTGTACATTACTCAGTGCTCATCATGATAAGCGCGCTCTTAATCCTCTTGGCTTTTTTCACCCATCCCCCAACCCACCTCCCTGTGGTAACCATTGGTTTGTTCACTGTATTTAAGAGTCTGGCTTTTTGTTTCTTTGTTTGTTTATATGTTTTTGATTTTTTGAAGGGTTTGTCTCTTTTTTCTTTCTTTGTTTCTTAAATTCCACAAATGTGTGAAATCATATGGTATTTGTCTCTCTGACTGACTTAATTCATCTAGCATTATATCCTCTAGATCCATCTATGTTCTCGCAAGTGCCAAGATTCTATCCTTTTTTTATGACTAATATTCTGCTGCATGTGTGTGTGTATACATACATATTTGTATGTGTATATACCACACCTTCTTTATCCATTCATCTATCAATGGACACTTGAGCTGCTTCCATAATTTGGCTATTGTAAATAATGCTGCAATAAACACAGGGGTCCATATATCTTTCTAAATTGGTGTTTTGTATTCTTTGGGCAAATACCCAGCAGTGAAACTACAGGATCATATAATATTTCTATTTTTAATTTTTTGAAAAAATTCCATATTGTTTTCCACAGTGGCTGTGCCAGTTTACATTCCCATCAATAGTGCATGAGGGTTCCTTTTTCTCTACATCCTTGCCAACACTTGTTTCTTGTGTTGTTTATTTTAGCCATTCTGACAGGTGTGAGGTGCCATCTCATTGTGGTTTTGATTTCCATTTCCCTGATGATGAGTGATGTTGAACATCTTTTCATGTGTCTGTTGGTCATCTGTATGTCTTCTTTGGAGAAATGTCTGTTCATGTCTTCTGCCCATTTTTAATTGGATTGTTTGTGGGTTTTCTTTTTTTTTTTTGATGTTTAGTTGTATAAGTTCTTTATATATTTTGGATACTAATCCTTTATCAGATATGTCATTTACAAATATCTTCTCCCATTCAGTAGGTTGCCTTTTAGTTTTGTTGATGGTTTCCTTTACTGTGCAGAAACTTTTTATTTCATTGTAGTCCCACTAGTTTATTTTTACTTATGTTTCCTTTGCCTCAGGAGACAAATCTAGAAAAATTGCTGTGGCCAATGTCAGAGAAATTATTGCCCATGCTTTCTTCTAGGATTTTTATGGTTTCAGGTTTCACATTTAGGTCTTTAATCCATTTTGAGTTTATTTTTGTTTATGGTGTAAGAAAATAGTACAGTTTCATTCTTTTGCATATAGCTGTCCAGTTGTCCAAACACCATTTGTTGAAGAGGCTGTCATTTTTCCATTGCATATTCTTTCCTTCTTTGTAAAAAAGTTAATTGTATAAATGCAGATTTATTTTTGGGCTTTCTATTCTGTTCCATTGACCTATGTGTCTGTTTTTGTGTCAGTACCATACTGTTTTGGTTACTACAGCTTTATAGTACATGGAAACAGTCTGTTTTAGAGAATCAGCTTTCGTGATTGATGAGGTTGACTTTGTGTGGGGTATTGGAGAGTAAGGAGGAGGAATTAAGTATGTCAGGCAAGACTCTGACTTCGCTAATTAGTTAATTGGTGATGCCATTCACTGAATTAGGAAAGATGGGGAAAATGAATTGATTCTGGTGAAAGATTTGACTTTTTGGGGGGACATGTTCTGGTTGGGATATCTATTTTGTTCACTACTTAATAATCAATGCTTAGCAGAGACTTAGCATCTAGCAGTTGTTAAATAAATATTTGCTGAATGAATGAATGAATGAATGAATGAAATAGAACTGTTAAAGATACCGTTGGAGAGATTTGGGTTGGAGACATAGAATTGGGAATGATCAGTACTAGGTGGTAAATTGAAGGGATTTAAAAAGAATGAGGATAGAAAGAAATTACAAGAGTAAATGACAGACTTTTGAACTAACATATTTTTTTTATAGAAAACAAATTATTTATCTGTAGCTCCTAGAGTTGGGCAAACCCTTTCGAGGCCCTCATCTAAGTGTAGAACTTTCTGTAAATGGTGCCCTTGTGAACAAAAGATCGTACATGGAGTCAGTCTTGTGCACTGAGTCAATGGCAAGTTATAGAAAGAAGCAGGAAAACAAGATAAATAATTTGAGCTCCTATTTAGATATTATGCTGTTATAGCTTTTACAGCCCTATCATTGAATCACCATATCAGCTTTGTGGGAAGAGGGAGGGCAGATATTAAACTGTAATTCACTATCTATATCTATTTCCATTGGGCACAATTCTGTGCTGATTGATTGGAACTTGTGCCTTACTAATTGTTAACTGTTTTGAATATCACCTTTGAAGTTAGGCATTATGGGCAATATTTAATAAGCAAGGAAAACGAGGCTCAGGGACTGAAAGCCCAAGGTCACAGCACTTATAATTATTTCAACCAAATGTGAGCTGGCTGGACATTTATGTAATTAATGTCCAAAAGCTTCCCTTAACTGCTCTCCTGGAGCTTCCTTCTCTCTGTTTCTCCCATCCCAAATGGCAGAGAAGACGCTGAGGGTCAAGAACACTTTGTCTCTGTAGATTGTGGCCTCCATCATTTTCACCTCCTGGATGAATGTCCATTTAATAGACCAATGTTTTTTCTAGTTGGAATTCCCCATGAAAATATCGTGGGTATTGCCTGTTTCTGTGCAGAGTCTTACAGAGTCTTCTGCATCCTTGCTGGTTCGTGTTCGTACTTTAGTTTTTAAGTCGCTGAATCTGAAGAATGTGACTAAAACTCGCCTTCTTTGGTCTCCCTTCTTCTACCTCTTCACACTTGCCCTCAAACCAGCCTAAAACACATTTTAAACACACGGTCTCCTTATGAGAATATATTTTATGTAATAAGTACAAAGCAGGCATTTGTTGTCTATGCTCTTTGAGTGAAGTCTAGATGTAATAAGTTTTAAGTGTGTAGACAATCATGAAAGTGGTGTGTCTGTAGAAGACTGACTAGCATAGTTACATGGGATCTGGAATTACTCTGTCAAGGAATGTTCAGATACAGATGACAGCTACTTAAAGGGGTTCATTTAGGTAATTTAAATTGCCTGCATATTGTATATAAAACATTCTATCTTCTTTAATAATGAGCAACAAGTTGAAAGACTAATGGAGTGGGCAAGACTGAAAACAATTCATTTCCAATGGATGCTTTGATTAGCTTCATCTAAAATTTACCTTTTGTATTTAGCATCCTTGTAAGTAAACAAAGCGTTTTTGAATTAGCTCTATTGTAACAATTCCAATTTGGTTAAAATACCTTTTGCTGAAACGGTTTTCAAGCTGTAATTAAGGATATTTTTGAACAGTTCAAATCAAATAACAGAAACATTTCAGAGTTATGTTTCTTTTCAAGGACTCATAGGGATACCTTTTTAAAAGTTTCTGCTGAAGTCAGCTGCAAAAACAATAACAGTATCACAAACTCACAATTTTAATTAACATTGCATTAATTAGCAGCACATAGATTAAAATCCAAGAAAATGTAGGCCCATGTGTTTATGTGAGGGTATATTAGCACAAATTTCTCAGTGTGTTCATAGTCTTAATTATTTCAGAGAGATTTAGCATCTACTTATTTGGATCTTATGAGCACAGAGACTATATGGAGAAAGTGTGAAGGTATCTCTAACATTGGGCTCAGTCGTGCATATAAATGGTGATGTTAATGGCAGTGAAACCTAGAAACTGGAGTTGGCATCAACTCCTCTGCCTCCACCCCTCCCCCATCACTCAGAGGCCTAATAGATTCTACTAAATAAATGATTGCATATTTTGTTTCTCCTCCCGAACTCTATCTAATTTAATTTAAGCTATTATCTTTTGTTCTGACTGCTGTCAGTTTCTCTTCACCCAATTCTTCAGTCTCCTACCAGAATTATTTATTATAATATATTTTGTTTGTTTCTGATACTCAGCATTCAATTCCCCCCCGCCCCCCCCCCTTTTTTTTTTTTTGCCTTTTCAATGAGGGCACCAAATTCCCCTAATTACAGGGTTGCTTTAGATGGCTGTTTGGCCAGTCCTGACCAATCACCTTCCCCCTGCCATCCCCTCTCACCCCCCAGCACAGTGATTTGTTCAGTGGTGGGGCTGTAAGCCAAATTGATACAATTGGGTTGGTTCTTAGAATGCGTGGTAGAGCTACAGAAGGAACACTCTCATTCTGCCTGGAGTAGAGCTTGCGAGGATGAGGCCCTGGTGCAGTTGATAACTGTTTGGACACTTGAAAGAACCGCTGGAGATTCAGGAGAGAGCTATGGAAAATTGACATTGTTTTCTTTTGGATTAGTACATGGGAGGAATGTAGCTCTAACTCTCTAGCAGTTTTTTTTTTTAAGATTTTATTTATTTTTATGAGAAAGAGAGAGCACACAAGCATGGGGAGGGGCAGAGGGAGAAGCAGACTCCCCGCTGAGTGGAGAGCTGATGTGGGGACTCGATCCCAGGCCCATGGGATCAGGACTTGAGCCGAAGGCAGACGCTTAACCGACTGAGCCACCCAGACGCCCATCTCTGGCAGTTTTGTTGCCACCAGGAGAAGCCTGAGATAAAAGCAGCATGGAGGAAAGCTGAGATGTCAGTGAGGGAGTCCTGGGGATGGGGTTTGTACTCCTGGTTCGACCAGCAACCGAAGCTACTTCTGAGATAGTTTATTTGAGGTTTCTGTCCCTTGCAAACAAATGGATCCTCACTGATGTGTGTGGACTAAGGTGTAAACAACTTAGCAGGGTATTCAAATTCCTTCACAGTGGGACTTCTTCAATCACACTTGCAGTATCCTCTCTCTGTCCAATAGCTGTACAGTCCAGAGCCCAAGAAGACTTCACTGTTTACCATTTTCCCATCTTGTAATAATGTTTGTGTACTTGTTAAGCTACTCATCTTTTAACCTGTTTAAACCTCACTTCTTCCAATAACATTTTCCCTAACTCCCCAAGGAGGAATTATCTACTCTCTTTGATCCCCAAAGGTCTTTGCTCATATTTCTATTGTGCTTAAAATTCATCTATTTCTTGTTATTCTTCCCTACTTATAGCTCCATTATTGCAAAAGCAATACCTCAGTCATTTTTCTGTCTCTACTGCCTGATAGAGTAACTGGGAAAGCCCAGTATGGTTCTCTGTAAGTATTTGATGAATATGTAAGTAAATGCCCAAAATATCCAAAATTACCACTTTTGCCATCGAATGTCCTGTTAACATGCAAACAAGATCCTGAAGAATATAAATTTAACAATCCATAGTTTCTTGGATTTATTTTTTTTAAATTTGTCAGCTATCTCAGCTGGTTGACTAGAGCCCTGGTCCTCCCCAAACCTGATTATCAGAATCAGCAGGAAAGCAAATTTAAACACTGAACCTAAATCTCAGTATTCTGGATTCGTTTATCTTGGGTGGAGCCCAGATATGTGCATATTTTTAAAGATACCTAGATGATTCTGATTCTCAGACATGTGGGGGAAATACTGTACTAACACATGTAGAAAATGGCACTTTAAATTGAGAAGCTTAGATGATGGAGTAGAGAGGATGAAGAAAATCTTGAGATATAAATTGATTTGGAGTTGGGGAGGGTTGCAGAGAATCAGCATTTGGCACTTATAGGGAAAGAAGGAGCAAAGTGGAGCCAGGGCAGAGAGAACAAAGCGGCATTGGTGTCAAAGATAGACTGACTTCTCATTTTTCATCCTTAAATTGTTTTTTATTTTACCAAGAATGGTCTTTTTTTCATGTATCTTCAAAATATAACATTATTATTGTGTGATTGTCTTTAGAGAGGTAGCTTATTTATAACTTTATTTAACTTGCTTACCAGTGTTTCTTACACAGTATAAACTAAGCTGATCACATATTTCATCAATAGACAGAACATCTGAAGTTGTTTTTGTTTGGCTTTGTTTTGTTTTCACTTTATTTATAAAATAGAATCTCTGTTATAAAAGACACCAGAGGTTACAGGAATGCTATCAGAGTGGCAAGAAGAAAAGTCACTGAATCTCTGATAATCTGTTGATGGCTTCAGACCTGAGAACATTTCATGAATTAGGTTAAATGTTCTAACATTTGGAAGAAACTGGAGGATTAACTTTTAAGCTCATTAGTTCTTCAAATGGCTAAGAAATAACGCCCAGCTGCTAAAAATAGATCAATTTCTTCCCCCCTCCAAGGCTTTCAATGGCATGTTTATTACTTTTGCACTTAGTATGTTTCTTCCTTTGATTTTCATTTATGTGTATCTGGTGTTTTTTGTCTCTTTAAAACATTTCTGAAATTGCCTGAATACAACTCTGATATAGAAATACTGTCAAAAGCAAATGTGAATTCTCCCATTTGTAGTTCTCTATCTTTGCAAGCAATATCATGGTTGACTTAGTTACCTTTCGAGGGGAAAATAAGTATTCTTTCCAAATTCATAAAAGTTTTTCATCAGTATGAGGATTTAATTTGAGGAATTAAAAGACAAAATTCTAAGCAGTTAATTTGTATTGCTAATTATGAAGGGTAAGAGACTGTGCACTATGACTTACGAAGATAACAAGTGAGAACAAAAGGGCATATTAAATAAACATATACTGAAAAAATACAGGCTATTCAGGGACAGAGATACCATATACAAACTTCTTTTCATTTATATTCATGGTTATACCCATTTATTTGATTTTGAATTAATATTTTGTTATAAAAGTGTTAGCATAATTGAAAACTGTGCCCATGGGTTTTTGTTTTTTGTTTTTTTTTAAGATTTTATTTATTTATTTGACAGAGAGAGACAGCAAGAGAGGGAACACAAGCAAGGGGAGTGTGAGAGGGAGAAGCAGGCTTCCCGCTAAGGAGGGAGCCCGATGCGGGGCTCGATGCAGGGCTCCATCCCAGGACCCTGGGATCATGACCTGAGAGCCGAAGGCAGACGCTTAATGGCTGAGCCACACAGGCTCCCTCAAAAACTGACTACCTAATAAGGTTGCTGACGTAATACTATCTGAAGCCAGAAGTATTGATTTATGATATATATTTAAGTAGTAACAAAACTAAGTTTCAGATTAAGCAGTTTTAACCCAGTATTCATTTATTCCAAATTATAGTTGTTTAGTGTAACTTTCCTTTTCCCCCAAACTTTATTGAGATGTAATTGACATGTGGCATTGTGTAAGTTTAAAGTATACAACATGATGATTTGAGATACAAATATACTATGAAATGATTAGTTCAATAAGGGCAGTTACATCCATCACGTCACATAAATACTTTGTGTGTATGTGGTAAGAACATTTGAGATTTACTCTCCTAGCAAACTCTAACTATTGTTATATAGTATTGTTAACTGTAGTTGCCGTGCTGTACATTAGATCTCCAGAAAATATTCATCTTATAGCTGAAGGTTAATACTCTTAGACCAACATCTCCCCATTTTCCTCAGCCCTTAGCTCCTGGCAACTACCATTCTACTCTTTGTTTCCATGAGTTTAGCTTTTTGAGATTCCACGTATAAGTAAGATCATATAACTTTGTCTGTCTCACTTATTACACTCAGCATAATGTGCTCAATGTCCACCCATTTTGTTGCAAACAGCAGGATTTCCTTCCTTTTAATAACCAAGTGATATTCCTTTATATATATATATATATCTCCGCATATTCTTTATCCATTCATTCATTCAACACTTAGGTTGTTTCCATGTCTTGGCTGTTATGAATACTGATGCAGTAAACATGGGGGTGCCAGTATCTCTTTGATATAGTGATTTCATTTCTTTTGGAAATAATCCCATAAGTGAAATTGCTGAATCATAGGGTAGTTCTATTTTTATGTTTTGAGGAATCTCCATTCTTTTCCATATGGCTGTACCAATTTACATTCCATTCTATAGTACCCAAGTATTTCCTTTTTTCTGCATCCTTGCCAACACTTGTTATCTCTTGTATCTTTGATGATAGCCATCTAACAGGTGTGAGGCAATATCTCATTGTGGTTTTGATTTGTGTTTCCCTGATGATTAGTGCTGTCAAGCACCTTTTTATGTACCTCTTGGCTATTTGTATGTCTTATTTGGAAAAATGTCTATTTGGGTCCTTTGCTCTTTTTTTTTTTCTTTTTGCTCTTGAGTATGAGTTCTTTATATATTTTGGATATTAACCATATATATATGATTTGCAAATATTTTTGTGGCATCAATTATAATGTCTTTTCTTTCATTATAATTTTTCTTGGGTCCTCTCTGTTTTTTGTTGGTTTCTAGTTTAGCTAAAGTTTTGTCAATTTTGTTTATCTTTTCAAAAAAACCCCCAACTTTTAGTTTGACTGATTATTTAAAATTGTCTTTCTTGTCTCTATTTCATTTATTTTGCTTTGATTTTTGCTGTTTTCTTTCTTCTGCTATTTTTAGTTTAGTTTGCTCCTTTTCTAGTTCTTTGAGTTATAAGGTTAGGTTTTTTGAGATTTTCTTTTCTTTTTTTAATGTAGGTATTCATTGCTATAAACTTTTGCTGTTCTCATAAATTTTGATATGTTGTGTGTCTGTTTTTGTATGTCTCAATATACTTTCTGACTTACTTCATTATTTCTTCTTTGACCCCATTGATTATTCAGCAGTGTGTTGTTTAATTTCCACATATTTGTGAAATTTCTAATTTTCTTCCTGTTCTTGATTTCTGGTTTCATGCCATTGTGCTCAGAGAAGATACTTGATATGAAGTCAGTTTTCTTAAATCTGTTAAGACTTTCTTTGTGGCCCAACATCTGATTTGTCCTGGAAAATGTTCCATGTGCACTTGAGAAGAATGTGTATTCTGAGGCTTTTGAATGAAATGTTCTGTGTATGTCCATTTGATGTGTAGTGTTAGTCAAGTCTGCTATTTCTGTTGGATGATCTCTCTAATTTTAAAGTAGGGTAATAAATTCCCTTATTATTACTATATTGCTATTTATTTCTCCCTTCAGTTCTATTAATATTTACCTTAAATAAATCTGTTGTTGGGTCTGCAGTGAGGTCAGTGGTTACCAGGCTTATTACTAGGGTCTTGGGCATACATGGATCCTGTTTGGCCCCTAAGTAGAAGGTACTGCCTCTAGGACCTAGTTCAGTAGGTGGTGTTAGGACAAGGATCCGCTTCAGGGTCTGCAGTTGGGTCCTTAAAGAGCAGGCTTGTTACCAGGTACAGACATGTGACTCCTGTCGGGTATCTGAGAGGGGGGGGGGGGGCTCCTGCCAGGACACTCAGTATGTCCTTGGGTAGAGAGGACTAAATCCAGACATTGGCTGGGAAGGGCTACAGCTGAGTTCCAGGGCTACTTCTGGTCCACAGCCAAGGAAGGCTGAGGCTTCCAGAGCTCGCTCTGGAGGTACAGATGGGTTAGTCTCCCACCACTTCTGGGGATTGTTAGGACCACTCCATGACCAAGGCTGAGACAGGCTGAAGCTGAGTTACAAGACCATTTCGGGCTCTGCAGTCAGACTGAGGTTGACAGGCTTACCTCCAGGAGCACAGGGTGGGTATGTCTCCCATTGTGTCTCTAAGTGGACTGAAGTGCTCATGGACCATAACTGGGAGAAACTGCAGCTCATCCAAGTCCATTTTAGGACCTTCTGTTCAATTGAGGTTTGGCCTGCCTCTGTGGCTAGCAGAAAGGTTCCTAACCTGAGGCTGGGAGGGGCTGGAGCAGAGTACAGGGTCCTTTCAGGATCTTTAGGGGCCCAGAGAGAGTGTCTCCCACCAGTCCTGCTCATAGACTGTGGTGATTTAGTATAACTCAACCATATTCTTTATTTCCACAAAATAACACTTCACTGGACTAAATATAGCATTAATGAAATAGTATTTGGCTCTAATTGCTGCAAGTTTTGCTTGAGAGCCAATGCCAAAAAAGAGACTGAATTCTCCCTCTCTCCTTTCCTTTGTTTTCCCTAAGCATTCACCATGCTATCCCCTGGCCTATATAATCCAGTTCAGTTTAAAGAAGGAGCATACATCTTTAGTTTTTAGTTAAGTGGGGGGCATATCTAGTTAAGTGGATGAATAAATAAGGTTATAAATACATGAATGAAGTGAAGGTTACACAGCAATAATGGAAATATTGCTGGATATTCTTTTTTGACAGTCAATAAAAGCACTACAGTGCTGATCAATGGAGCTCTTGAATTGCTCTTTCGGTAAGAGAAAAATTTAACCCTGGTGCTGAGAGCCTGACTGAAGATGTTTCCCTTGAACCCTGCCTTTGATATTGAGCCCACGTGATGGACTTACATTGATTAAATCTAAGATGCTGTGTGTCAAATCATGAAAACACTGGCTTTCAGAGAAGATAATATATTATTTTTAGAATAGAAATTAGGTTGAGAGAAACTGGGGGTGGGGTGGGAAGAAGACGCTTCAGTTGAGTGTACCTATAGGACCAAAACAGGGGTTATATCTGGATTTCATATAGGTTTATATACTTATTTTTTGTTTTCATATTTTAGTTTTCTATGTTTTGCTTTTACAATCAGTGAAAAATAAAATTGAATAAAAATATTTGAATAAAAACTATCTGCCATTTGGTAGATAGAGAAGAATAAAGGCCTGATGATTAACAAGTTCTTTTCTGTAATTCAGATACTCTCTCTTTTAATTTTAACTACAGAAATGACAACAGACAGGCTTAGAAAGGAAAAAAAAACATATTTGGGGCATTTCACCTGAAAAATGATTGAGTACCCCTTCCTCTTTATAGAAATTAAATATAAATGGCTAAAGTATTCCCCATTTAGTAATGACTTGAGGAAATAAACGTTTAGGGCAGCATTTCCTAAACTTGTTCAATGGAACATTAACATCCTGAAAATTTGCTAATAGGCATTCCTTAGAACAAGAGTTTTATAATCAAATCAGTTTGGGAAATGAAGTTAAACAAAATTAAACAGCCTTATTTTACAGCTAGTTTCTCAGAGCCATTTCATGTAATAATGTGCCTTATGATTTTCCATGAGGAGATACAATTTGTAATGTTTCCTAAACTTTCATCAAGAATTTCCGTTAACATGTGGCATAATACAGTGTGGGGAAAAACATGATGGCAGATGGCAGTACTGCGTTCAAGTAAGACATAATGCTCTGCAATGGTTGGTTATCTAATTTTACTTTTACACTGTTTTGTTCGCCTTACAAAATGGATCTCTATCCTCAAACATAAAATTATCTTCTATTGCTTTTTATTTTCGAGAGATTGAACCATTTATCTTTTTTTTACAAGAAAATTGTTATGAATTGTATTCTGTCATAATAAGAGATATATAGAGAATATCTTTTTATTTGTTTGTTTATTTTTGATTATAAAATTTCCAGGCATACAAAAAGGCCTAGAGAATGATATAATGAGTATTTGTGTAGCCGCCCCAAGAAATAAAACATTACAAGAAATGGTTCTCTGTCTGGAGCCATCTATTCCTTATCTACTGTCTCTAAGAGGTGGGCATCTTGAATTTCAAAACTTAAAATACAGGTCTTTATATTTTTACTGTGAATGGTATGATGCTCCATGTGTTTATCTGTCCTACAATTTTCCCTGTCAGTAGTGTGCTTGTAAGTTCTGTATGAATTTTTTTCAGGGCCACCATGATAAACAAGCAAACAAAAACTTGGGGTGAGTGGCAAACTCAGCTTCCTGATGTGGAAGTCTTTGATTGAATAAGGCTTGATTGTTTAAGCTACTTTATTGTTAATTAGCATAAAGGTCCCATTTGTTCCTGAAACACTTTATTCTCTAGTTTTTGAATGCTGCTTTGTACATGCATATGAAACATGGGCATATTTTTATCCTATTGGTTCAATCTTCTATAAACTCACACATTTATTTTGTTTGCTGATCTATCAACTAAGAAGGATGTTTTAAAATTTTCTGCATCCAAGTAATACAATTTCCTCACTTTAACTTAGCTTCATTAATTTCTTCTTGTAATTCCTTCATTTTTTGTTTTATGTCCTTCAAAGTTTGTGTTATTAGGTGTAAAGTAATTTAGAATTATTGTATTATGACTTCCTGGTGAATTTAACTACTTAGTTATTATATTGTGTCCCCCTTTATCTTTAGCATGTTTTTCTTTTTTTTAACCTTCGGGTTTATTATATTCAATAGTTATAAGGCTATACATAATTTTCACAAACTTTCATTTTTAATATATTTCTGGGTCTTTATGTTTTAGATACGTTTCTTTAAACAATGGAGCTGGAATATTTTAACACAATCTGAAAATACCCATTTTTTAACAGATAAATTGAATTACTTTATATTTATTTTATTTATGAAAATACTTGCCCTTATTTCTAATAGCTACTTTTAGCTTTCAATTTGTCCTGCTTTTTCTTCTTTTTTTAAATGCACAGTGCCTTCTTTTGGAATGTTTCAGATACTTTTACATTATATGTTTTCTTCTGATGATTCAGAAGTTACACCTCGATTCTTTTCTTTAGCAGTCACCCTTAAACATTGAATTTAACATGCATATTTAACAAAATCTAAAGTTAATAAATATCTCTAGGCTGCTTCTAAACAATTCGGTATGCTTTGACTTCCATTACCTCCTTCCAATTTAGATAGCATTGCTTTCCAGTATTTTATTTCCATCCGAACAATCTTGCTTTTAGATTCACCCACACATTTATAATTTCCTTTGATCACCATTACTTCTTTCATTCTGCTTTTTCCTTTTTGGTTCAGTTTCCTTCCAGAAGTTCCTTTATTGAATCTCTGTTGGTGATAAATGCTCGGTTTTTGTTTTTCTGAAATGTCATTATTTCACTTCCTTTCCAGGTGAAAGTTTATGTTAGTCCATGATTCTAGATTAAGAATTCTGAACAGTTCAGAATTGTGTATCACTATCCCATTGTCTTCTGTCTTCTCTTCTTATTGTTGAAAAGTCTGCGTTAGTTTGTTTGTCCTTCCTATGATGTGTCCAGATTGTGACGGAGACAGTTAACTATCGGGTTCCTGAGTCATCTCATACTAAAGAAGCTTCAACTTAATGCCCCCTCCTCTATCCATTTACAGACAAATCACTGCTACCTAATCCCTCTGAAATCCTGTAGTTTTATGAGTGATTTAACCCCAAGATCCCTGGAAAGTTTTGCTAATAACCCTTTCCTCCTTCAGCTCCACCTGTTGCCTCCCACAACAACCCCCCTTCTTTGACAATGAGTGAGTTGAAAGATCTTTAGATCAAAAGTCTCAGAGAAGGTCAAGTATAGTCTCTCCATTGAACATTAGACTGGGAATGAGCATCCCTCTGAAAATGTGTCAGGCCACCAAGATGCCTTGACCCTTTGGCTATTAGAGAAGCCTGGAAAATAACTCATCTTTTTTACTTAGGGCATGATTCAGCAGCTGGCATGATTCAGCAGCTGCATCGAGAAAGGACCAAGTTAGACCGAAATCCCTCTTGAAGACTTTATTATTTTATTTTACTTTATTTTATTTTATTTTATTATTGTATTTTAAAGTAGGCTCCATGCCCAGTGCAGAGCCCAATGTGGGGCTTGAACTCAGGACCCTGAGATCATGACCTGAGCTGAAATCAAGAGTCAGTCATTTAGCCGACTGAGCCACCCAGGCACTCCACCCTTGAACACTTTAAAAGACGTGGGTATGCAACCAGGAGTTTGGGAACCATAGAAAGGAACTGACAGGGCTTCTGTGTGTGTAATATATAGAGAACTTAGGCATTTGCTTTCTGAGTCACGTTAGATTCTGTGTAGGTGGAGAAACGAGTAATGCTGCAATTTCTCACGAGTGCTCAACTGGGAGGAACAGTACATACCTAAATTGATAACACAAAATTATTTTGAACCTGGACTCTTCAAAATTCCTCCTGTTGTTTCCAGAACAGTGTGTTTAAACTGTGTGTGGGTGGAGGTGTATAGAGATGACTGGGGGCATCTCACAACTTCCATCTCCTTTCAGTCTGTCCTTTATGATCTCTAGCTCTCAAGTGACTAAACTGGCTGTTCCTGCCTTTCCTCAATAACTCATGTGCCATTCAGGGACTCCATAAAGCCTCCAAGATGCCTATATATTGCCTGAGCTCCGGCGGTGCTATTTTTACCACTGCAACGATATTCAGGCCAGGGTAACACCACCTCATAGAGAAAGAAGCCTCCCCTCCTTGGAAGGGGATCTAGACTCCAGAAATGAGCCTCAACAAATTGACGAGCTTTATGTCAGTTGGGAGCAGAATGCGTCCTCCCCCCATATATTTCCCCTCAGGGAAGTGGTAGCTCTGATCCAACTTACTGCCTGCCGGTCGTGCCGTCCTAACAAGACTTCTCAGCATCACCCCCCCCCCCCCACCCGGCCAACCACAGTCTGTTGCATGTCTTGTCCCTTCTCCTCACTGGCACAAATGACACCAGCTTTACATTTCTGGGTGGGGCCTTCACCTGTTTCTTGGAGTCCCTCCGCACTGCTTCTCTTTAACTTGAGCCTTTGTCTAAACTGAGCAATCATTTCCTTCCCTATCTGGATCAGATTTTACCATTTGCCCGCAGGTCTTCTCCCCCCCCCCCCCCCCCCCCCCCGAGCATCTGTCGTTTCCACCTGTCCACTCCCACACTGCCAATCTCCATCGGCTCATTTGTTTAAATTGTTTGCCTCTGTTTATTTGTATCACATTGTTTGGGGAGCAGGAATAAGGAATGATTTATTAATTTCCATAAAAATGTGTTTTTGTTCATTCTCCTTGATATTTACTCTTTGTATTGTTATCTGAAACGCGTGAGTCTTTGGGGTTTTTTCAGTAAATAAACAGCATCATTCTTGGGGTGAAAGACTTCTTTAACACAAAGCTGCATGAAATGATATTGAAAAATGACCTGTCAGCTCTCTGCGTAGGGCCAATGCGTGAGAGTTTTATCATGCACATCAAGAAAGAGAAGTGGAAGTTAGGCCTAAAGTCAAATCAGTGTCAAAGTCAACCAAAGCATTGGACTGAATGGGGGCATTTTATAGGACCTGCGTTAATAAATAAAGTAGATATTGTTGTAGATTTAAGAGATCTGAAATGGAATTCTTTGAAAATTAAAAATATAGCTTGAAACATTTTTTCTTTTCTTTTTCTTTTTTCCCTCCTCTCCCAGGCTAATGAGTACCCAACTGGACTTTTGTAGCACGCTTACAAAGTAAAAATGGAATTCCATGAATTATGTGCAGTGTTCTTAACTGCACATAGTCTCTGTCTCTACAACCATTGTCACCCACCCTCATATCTTGTCTCTCTATCCAAAAAAGAGAACATCCATGCTGTTAGACATGTTGTATCGAATTACAGGGAAGAACTATGAAGAACATCCAGCTTTCTACATCTGAAACTGAAGCACTAAAATTGCATGTTGAATGTATTGTTCAGATGAAAAACACTAAATTTCCTTTGATTTTTACCATAGTTTATGCTGCTTGGAAATTACGGGCTGGCATTTCAAAGTAACGTTTTAGAAGAGGAGAATGGATGTTTGGAAGAATATTTCTTTTGGCATACACTGTGTCAGAATGGATTTTTTTTTTCAAACGGTGAAAATCTTTATAAGGCTGGATTCTGTCTTTGAAGGCAGAGGAGACAGGATGGAAGATATTTTGTGACTTAAATACATCTTTCTATATCTTACCTCCCAATTGTTTCTTTATAGAATGGCCTCAGAAAGACTGATTTTACTGCTACCAAAAACCGTCTGAAGGTGAGCAACAGTTTCAGTAAGAAAAGCAGAGAGGAAATAAAGCTAAGATACCAAAGTGAACATGAATCCTGAATAGAAGGTGGTGTGGATAAACTGATTGGTCCCACTTCATTAAGTGACATTGAAGTACAAGTTTGTGAGATTCTACTGCACGTAGAAGTCAAAGTGGCATGTGTTTTTATCAAAATGAATTCTAATTGCTCAGAAGTATGAAGATGAATGATGGCAATATAGCACAGTGGGTAGAAGAGCATGAGCTTTGTGGTCAGACCGAAACTGGCTTCAAATCCCAACTCTTATCAATTGCTAGGGAAGTGAGGGCAAGTTACTTAATCTCAGTCTTATGTCCCACATTTGTCTATGTCACAGGGTAATTGTTTATTATATGAAGAGTAAGAAGTATATAAATTATCATCAAAATGAAGTAAAACAAAAGAACTCAGCACAATACCTGGCATGCATATATTAAGTTCTTATTAGATGCTACTTCTTATTTTTTTCCATTTATTATTATTGTAAGATAAAAAGGTTGTCATACAAGAAGGAGCCAAATTCTGATTTTAAACTTTTCCAAATTTTTTTAAAAGTTTATTTATCTGAGAAAGAGAGAGAGGCAGAAGGAGAATCAGACTCCTCCTGCTGAGCAGGGAGCCTGATGAGGGGCTCAATCCCGGGACCCTGAGATCATGACCTGAGCCCAAGGCAGGTGCTTCACCCTCTGAGCCACCAAGGTACCCCTAAACCTTTCCATATTTTATAGTAAATTACAGCAGTCCCCTCTTATCTACAGGGGATATGTTCCAAGACCCCCTAGTGGATGCCTGAAACCATGGATAGTACCAAACGCTATATATACTATGGTTTTTCCTATATATACATACCTATGATCAGTTTAATTTATAAATTAGGGAAAGTCAGCAATTAACAGCAATAATAAAATAGAACAATGATAACATACTGTAATAAAAGTTATGTGAATGTCTCTTTTCTTATTGTGCTGTACTTAACTCTTCTTCTTGTGATGCTATGGGATGATAAAGTGCCTGTGTGATGAGATGAAGTGAGATGAGTAACATAGGCATTGTACATTGCATTAGGCTACTATTGCCCTTCTGATGATCTGTCACAAGGAGGATCATGTGCTTCTGGACCATGGTTGGCAGCGAGTAACTGAAACCATGGCAAGCAAAGCTGTGGGTAAGGGAGGACTACTGTAATACTATTAATAACTTCATAGATGAGAATTACCATAAACCGTAAGGAACTACGGCAAAAAAATTTTAAACACATTTTTCTATTATCTCAACTCTACCTTACCCACTTCCCTGATTATTCATAAGCTTTGAACGCTTCTTCCAAAAGTAAGTACTTGTCAGTACTCTTAATGGCCTCCAAGGAGAGAGATGTCAAGAAATTCATGTGAAGCTTATCTTGGTGTTTAAGCCTGCTGAGCCTACGTCTCTACGGTTTGACGTTCAGTGGAGGCAATAAATGGTGATCATATCATCAAGAAATCAGATTCACCCTTCAAAACATATGAGTGACCCATTCCTTTTATATTTCTATGTGAAGAGATTCATACTCAGAATGGTTTTGTGTGCGTGTGTGTGTGTGTGCTCATGTGCATTCAGAATGCCAGGTCTGGATCTTTCAGTGGTCTCAGGTGGAAGCTTCTCATGGTGTAGCCATATGTTTGTAGAATTGTACTAACTTTACCATTTAGTCAAACAATGTAATGCATTTTATCTATGTGCTACCACATTAAACAAATCTATAATCATATAATCATATAAATCATATAAATCTAAAATCTATAAATCAATGAGTACTTTATTTGATTGCATATACATATGGAGAGACTTATCTGAAAGGCGTATCTTCAATTGGGTAAAAAGTTCTACTATTCTAGATTTTTCAGCTCTCCCTACATTGGCCAGAACTGTTGATTACAAGTATGAGAAATGAACTTCAACAAGATTAAGAGTGGAGGAAATTTATTATAAGAAAGTATAGGACAGAGACATTTCATGAAACCCAAGAGAAACATACTAAAGTCTCAAAAAGAGGGATTGCAATCACAAATTGGATAACCTTTAGAAATATTGTAGCCTACCTCTCTATACTTATTGTATTATTGTACCTTTAAAGGTTGACTATTTCCTTTTTTTTTTTTTTAAGATTTTACTTATTTGAGAGTGAGAGAGTGGGGGAGGGGCAGAAAGAGAGGGACAAGTAGACTCCTCACTGAGTGGGGAAGCTGAACGAGGGGCTGTATCCCAGGACTCTGAGATCATGAACTGAGCTGAAGTCAGACGCTTAACCAACTGAGCCACCCAGGCATGCAGGGTTGACTGTTTCTTTTTCTTGGAAAGAAAAAAATCAGTTTACTTGAACTAGAATTCTTTACTTTTTAAATTCCAGATTTTCAGGGGAGAGAAACTAAGGGGAAAGAAGCTTGGGTCAAGTATACAATAAGAGTTCAATAAATAACCTCTATGTGGACATAGAGGGAAGGTTATGTACTTTAAACATGATTCCCTAGTTGCTTCCCTTCTATGTTTTTGAGGAAGTAAATTACAGGGTCATAATGAGCTAGGCTGATACTGTAAAGGAAGTCTACTACTCTCTTATTCCAGTGTCTTCTCTGTGTCTCAGAATATTATAGGAGGTGTAATATTTGTCTCACATCTACTTTGACCCTTTCCCCCTATGTTTTCTTTGCTGTATTTGTGGCAATCTTTCTTCATATTGTTTCTTCTGAAAAATCTTTTTTTTAACGTGGCTACTTCCAAAATTAACCATGATTACATTGAATCATATTTCTTCATTCTATTGGTGGTATATTTATCCTGAATGAGACATTCGTAATTTTGCTAAGATATTATCAGTTCTAATATCTATGACATTCATAAACACTATCCTTGGTTCAGCTTTTAGAGTATTACTAAATATGTTGTCCTGAATAGATATACATATACTCAACCATAAGTCACCAGGGTTTTGCATTTAAATTTATCGAACAAAAGCCAAGCTATAATAGATAATCAGTGTGTGTGTGTGTGTGTGTGTGTGTGTGCATGTGTGTTTGGTAGAAGATAATGTTGCATAGTGGAATGTGGGAGCTGTCAAACATGGGAGAAATGTAGTCTCTTTCTTGACAGAAATAGGGGGAAATAGAACTATACCCACATCTCTTAGGATCTTGAGGAACCTGTATAGGTTTTAAAACCCTTAAGAATCAACTGAAATGAGTGTAATTGTCTATTGCAATGTCTGTTTGAGCACAGTTTCACAAGTTTGGGGTTTTCATGCCTAGACTTCTATTAATTTGCTTGGCACACTATTTTCCTAGACTATAAAAAGGTTCCTACTGTCTACTTCAATCAGCTCTCTAGTTAACAGAGCTGGCAGTCAACACGCAGCTGAGCTAGTGAAACTCCCAAGAGGACTCTTAAGGACATCTGTTGCTAGTCTCCATTCCCTCAATTTTCCGAAGATTCGCTCCATTTCCCCATGTCTCTCACTCTTAGCAAATAATGTTACTTACAGCTTTCCTGAGAAATGAAGCTCATCTGACATGGATTGCCTCATCTTTAGTCTATGTGCTTGCTCTTATCACTTCCTACATCTGACGAGATATTACTCCAAAAAAATCTATCCTTCTCTGTTTTTTTCCTGTTGCCTAATAATATGAACATACTCCTCTTTTCTTTTTTTTTTCTTTCCTTTCCTTTCCTTTTCTTTTCTTTTCTTTTCTTTTCTTTTCTTTTCTTTTCTTTTTTCTTTTCTTTTCTTTTCTGTTTATTTAGAAAGAGAGAGTGGGGAGGGTAGAGGAAGAGGGAGAGAAGGAATCTTAAGCAGGCTCCTTGCCCAGTGTGGAGCCCAATGTGGAATGCAGAGCTCAATCTTACGACTCTGAGATCAGGACCTGAGCCGAAATCAAGAGTTGGGAGCTTAACCAACTGAGCCACCCAGGTGCCCCTGAACTCCTCTCTTCTAAAAGACATTCCCATTTGATCCCTTATGTTCTTGCTCTTTTTCCTTTCTTTCTCCACCAGACACCTTAACATAAGTATCTACTTACTGACTCCATTTCCTCACTACTCACATTTTATTTATTTTCTTAAGTAGGCTCTGTGCCTAACGTGGGGCCTGAACTCACAACGCTGAGATCAAGGGTCGCATGCCCTACTGACTGAGCCAGGCAGGCACTACTCACTACCCACATTTTAATCAAGCCCTTACAATCCAGTTTCTACACACACTACTCTTAAGTTGTTTTTACCAGGTGACTAACTGCTATCATAATTTTCTAATTCTTAGGACATAGATATATGCATCTCCATTTTATAAGAATATAGTTTTTTGAGGAAAAAAATAACTAGTTTCCTTCAAAGTTATTTAAAAATGTGTTTAGAATGAAATTATTATTTTATTAATTTAATTACAATATACCGTAAAAATAAAATCCAATAAGAAATCAAAATTTCTGCCTAGATTACGATAGTCTATTATAGAAAAGAGTTAAAGACAAAAATATAACTGAAAACAAATATACTGGAAGCAATGAATATTGGTACTTAACAGGGTTATAAGTATTAAGTACTTAACAGGTCATACATTGAAAGAGACCTGGGAGGATTAAAATTGTCCCACTATGTTCCCTGCATGCCCTCAGTACCCACAGCTGTTTCTCTCAACCCCCTCTTGAACTTGACCACTAACTCTCCCTTCCAATAAAAATAAGTAAAAATACAATATTATATTAGGGGGTAGGTACAATGTTATGATCGTAAATAGAGGTTTGTGTAGTTTGTTATTTTTTAAAATCACTTTATTAAGATTTGACTGACACACAAAAAGGCATGCATATTTAATGTATACAACTTAATGAGTTTGGAGATAAGTGCATGCCTGCAAAACCATCAGTACGATCTATACCATTACCATATTCATCACCATTACAAGTTTCCACCCATCCTCTTTATTTAATTATCCTCATCATCATCATCATCATCATCACTATCACTTAGCATAAGACCTGTCTTCTAGCAAATTTTTAAGTATATGATACAGTAGTTTTGCATAGTAGATCTCTAGGACTATCTATGTTGCATAACTAAAATTTTGTACTCCACCTAATATCTCCCCATTCCCATCTTCCTCCAGCCCCTGGCAGGAACCATTCTAATTTGCTTCTGTATGACTAGTTTAGATTCTTCCTGTAAGTGGTGTCATATGGCATTTGTCCTTCTGTGTCTGGCTTGTTGCACTTACCATAAAGTCCTTCAGGTTCGTCTATGTGTCACAAATGACGGAATTTCCCTTTTTTTTTTTTAAACTGAATAATATTCCATTGCATGTCAGTACCACAACTTATTTATCCATTCATCCACTGGTGGGCATTTACGTGGCTTTCATATGGGGCTGTTATGAACACTGCTGTGACAAACATGGGAGTGCAGATACCCATTCAAGATTCTGGTTTCAATTCCTTCGGAGGTAACACTTAGAAGTGGAGTTGCTGGATCACATGGTAGTTCTATTTTTAATTTTGGGGGGGGAACCTCCATACTGTTTGTCATGGTAGTAGCATGAATTTACGTTCCTGGCAGGAGTGTACAGGAATTTCTTTTTCTCCATGTCCTTGCCAGTACTTCTTATCTCTGGTGGTGTTTTGTTTTGTTTTGTTTTTTGATAATAGCCATCCTAACAGGTGTGAGGTGATATCTTATTGTGGTTTTGAATTGCGAGGATGATTAGTGATATTGAGTAGCTTTTCATATACCTGTCAGCCATTTATTTGTCTTTGGAGAGATGTCTGTTCATTTCCTTTGATCACTTTACATTAGAATGAGGATGATGATGGTGGTGATGATTGCTATTGAGTTGTATGAGTTCCTTATATTTTGGATATAAACTCTTTTTTTTAAAGATTTATTTATTTATTTTAGAGTGAGCAAGTGGGGGGAGGGGCAGAAGGAGAGGGAGACAGAATCCTCCAGCAGACTCCCCGCTGAGCATGGAGCCCGACATGGGGCTCAATCCCAAGACCTGGGGCTCAGTCCCAGGACCCTGAGACCATGACCTGAGCCAAAATCAAGAGTTGGCTGCTTTACTGGCGGAGCCACCCAGGCGCCCCTTGGATACTAACTTTTTATTAGATATATGGTTTGAAGTATTTTCTCCCATTCCATAGGGTCCCTTTTCATTTTGTTGATTGTTTCCTTTGCTGTGCAGATGTTTATTTTGATGTAGTTTCACTTGTCTATTTTTGTTTCTGTTGCCTGTGGTTCTGGTGTCATATCCAAGAAGTCATTGCCCAGACCAATGTTCAGAAGATTTGCTCCTATGTTTTTTTCTAGGTGTTTTATGGTTTTCTTTTATTTTACTCTACTACTTGGTTTGGGGTCCCTTCTTGAGAGTATGAAGTATCTGTAACATTTCTCTACATGAAGACTGTGGAAGTAGAATGTAATTTATTTATTCTTGATTTTTAAAAGCTATGTCCTGTTTGATACATACAAAAATCTATGCTAAAAAGAGATTATCTACTTAGATGTAGGGAGACTAAACCATGTTGGACCATTTGATTCCAACCTCACACATGTTACTTCATGGAGCTTCCTTATGGGCTCATACACATCTGGGTTCTGAGAATCGGCCACATCAAAAAATAGATTTCACTAAGTCAGACTGAGAAAGTCAAATACCATATGATTTTACTGATACGTGGAATCTAAAACAAAAAAGAAAGGAAAAAACAGACAAAAAACAGAATCAGACCTATAAATACTGAGAACAAACCGATGGTTGCTGGAGGGAAAGGGGGTAGGGTGATGGGTGAAATTGTTGAAGGGGAGTGAGATACAGGCTTTCAGTTATGGAATGAATAAGTCATGGGAATAAAAGGTACAACGTAGGGAATACAGTCAGTGATATTGTAATCGCATTGTACGTTGACAGATGGTAGCTATACATGTGGTGAGGGTAGCATAACATATAGAGATGTTGAATCACTATGTTGTGCACCTGAAACTAATGTAACATTTTGTGTCAATGATACGCAAATAAAAAAATTTAAAATAAGCAAATAATAAAATAAAATAGATTTCATGAATCTTGGCTACTTTTGACCCTGTGAACTTATAAAGCAAAACAAATGGTCAGAAATTTTGTGTATTACTGAATTCATATAATTTTTTGAATACAGCAGCTCTAACTATTAATTTATATGAGCAACTCATGATTTTTCTTGGCATACAGCAGACTATTTTTGAATTCCTATTCCAAAGTGTTCTGAAAAATACTCAGTGACCTCATGGGCCAGCGGCATGGAGTATGTATTAGAATAGGTTTTTGCCTGGACTTGTTTTTAATAAAATCTTCAAGAGATGTCCCTTGCATCTCAGAAAAACTCAGAGGAATATTTTGGTTTGTGGTGTAATGATAAAATGAAACACTGTCCCCTGTACGCTGTAGGGAACAATAATACATTGGTCATAAAATATAGTTTCTCTTCCTTTATAAATATGTTTTTAATTTAACTTCTTTGTTGATTTTCATTATACTTCTGTGTAAGTTGTTAAGGCATTCTTTCTAAGCCTATTTTTATACAGTTAGAGCTTTACAAGAAAAGCAATTCCAATGTAAACTACTTTAACATCAGTTTGTAATCTGTAACCTTAGTAACATTTTTCTTTTGTTGCAAAGTTACTCAGATATAATTCAATAACATAAATATTTTATCCAGATAACTAAAAATGTCTGTATTAGTAATGTTGTCATCTCACACTCCGGAGTAATATATTGGGAATGTTTTTAATCTACTTTTAACGTTGGTTGTCAGTCAGGTGGGGCAATGAGAATCTTTGGGCAACTCCTATAAGCTAAAGAAGAAAGAGGACAAAAAAATGCCATAAAATTTCTGGCTTCCATTTTTCCTCCTCTAACACTTTTGAACACCCAGCTCCAATTATTATATATTTGAGAAAGACCAATCAAGATTCAGCTTCCTCATTTTTAGGGTGAGGATAAAGGGGCCCTGAATACCATTAGGAAGTTTACCCATCTTCCAACTAATCATTTTACTCCCTTTGTTTTAGATAGCCTGTGCGTATTGTAGGTATTAAGGAAGTAAATGTTGATTTGATTTTGAGAGAGTTGAATGTATTTATTATATTCTCCTTCTTAAATTGTATGAAAAAATAATTAGAAGTTTCCTTTTTTTGCTCCCTAAAGCATCTTTATCTTGTAAGCCTTGGGACCCTCTTGAAGTTCACCACTTTTGCTTCCTTATCATTTGTGTCCAATTGAGAAAAACCTTACATTTTGTCACTGCTTGCTGCCTAGTTAAATTTTGAGACAATCTGACCATTCATGCTTTATTGATAATTTCAAAAGAAGTTATCTCTTCAACACACTGGTACTGTCATTTAAAAAAATCAGGTAACATTAGGGTGAAATTCAAACATTAAATGCCATGAATCATGTATTCCAGGCTTCGCCTCCAATTTTAAAAACTATGTGCTTCTCTTGGGTTTGCTGGGAATAATTATTTCATGTGAATCTTCTTCATATGTCAGACAAGACATGGAACAGTTTGTTTTTCTCAGTATAGAACTTCACAAAGTTTTTGTTTCTCCAACAGGAAGGAAAGAGGTCATTAAAATTTTCATAATAAATTGCTTCAATTTAATTGATTAATATTGTTTACAACTTAACTTTTATCCTTGTTATATTAATCATAAAGCTCTTATTAAACTCCACAAGGGAACAGTATAAATTTTAATATTTATATGAAACATGAACTTAATAAACAAGGTTTCAGCTTTTCTGCAGTCAAGTAATCATTTTCTTAATGTAAATAAATGACAAGCACTTCTGTAGATCTTAAGGAGAAAAAGTCATTAAGAGTCATCCCTGATATAAAATTTTCCAAGCTGCTTTCCCAAAATATTTCCCACAGAAGGATTTTTCTTTCACATCCTGATCTCAGGTCAATCCAACATAGTTTGCTTTTGAATAAAGACAAGGATTTCTTGGAAATTTGGAGAATTGTTATTAAGATAAATATACCGTTGATGTAGAGGAAACAATAAACAATTTTCTATAATTATATAAGAATGAATGCTGCATTGGACTTTAACAGGATGCACGAATTGGTTTAGCTTTTTGAAAAGTATATAAATAAGGGAGGCAGTTGAGTGAAAATAGTCGCCTTGACTGTGCGGGCAGCTCTAACCCAAGGGGAAATTAAATAGGGCACATGTACAAAGGCTTACATTTTATGTAAGAAGAAGGAGAAAATTCCTTCCTTTTTAGCACATTAAACATGTTTGGCCCAGGGCAAGGCAAGAGGATTATACACTTGGTCTTTTCCCTCATAAACAAGAGGTCTCGCTATTTCACCCCATAGCAGTTTTCTAGGCTATGTCTTTTACAATTTTTGAAATGGATAGAAAAGATTTCTGATGTGCCCCTGAAAGCAGAATTGTTTTTTTGCCAGGAGTATAGTGTATTATCCATTTGGCGCGAGGGTTAGAGAAACCAAAAGGGTCACTTCTTAGGGCAGAGGGAGCAAGTGCTGCTAAGTCTACAAATAAGCTCTGTTTTCAACACCGAGAGAGATGATCAGTAACTTATAAACCTTCAGAAAAGATTTCAACCGGAAATGAGTATTTCCTCTTCCTCTATTTTGTTACTTCAGCTGAATATTCTCAGAATGGTCCATGTTATTAACTCTCTGCTCATCAAGTCATTGTCTTTATGAAGCTTTCCTCTAATAGAAATCTCATTTTGTTTTTCCATTCAGCCGGACGAAGAGGCATCCAAGCTCGTCAGCAAGCAACTGCCGGGTGTCTGTTCTGCACCAGAGGAAGTCTAGGTATGATTCCTAAACAGTACATGTTACTGTGTGAGGGAGACAGTACCAAAGATCCTGAAGACGTTGGCAAACATTTAAGATAGTCTGTGCAAATTATGCAAGTTCTATCTATTTTTAACTGTTGTACTGTGTGATATAAATATATGACCATATGTTACAAAACCAAAAATCAGTACCCTCGTTCCAATAAATTATTTTTGTTTCGTTACGGGGTGTAAGAAACTGTCTGGAAAAGGTAGTTTAAGTGTTTCAAGATGCTTTAAGAGTTTTTGGGGGGAGAGCAAACATATTTGAAATTAGATTTGTCCCACAAAACCTGAGATATAAATATAGTTTGGAAATTCACATATAACAAAGAATGATGAAAACTAGAACCTTACTACTCAGGATTTTATATTCATGGGCCAACATAAAAGTTTTTTTTTTTCATTTGTCCCTGTGTTAGTGAAAAATTTATTATGGATAACACTTGAGAAATGGTGTTGTAGGTAATGCAAAATGACTTTATAGGCACAACGAACTGGATTTCTTCAGCAAAGTGGATTTTGGTGAACCGGAGGGATTAGAAAACATTTTAGGTCAGGGGAATGAAATGTTTGAAGAAATAGAATCCAGCACATTTGTAGAACTATGATGAAGGTCGAACCATTGAAGTAAAAAGTACATGTTGGTTAGTGGACATGAGGAATAGTCCGCAAAATGAAGCCAGGGTTATGGAAGGCTTGAAAACCAGACAGAGTCTGGGCATGATGGATTATCCGGATTATTTATAAACTCGGATTGCAGTAAGGCATAGAGTCAATTATAAGATGATTATGATGACTGTATTCCTTTACAAGTTTATACTGATAGATGACTGTAGTTCATGGTGACTACATTTGGACACTCTTCTAAAATTTGAGTTTCCCTTTTTCCCGAATCATTTAAAATACATAAAATAACTTCTCCTTCTTCTCTTCCTTGTCCTCCTCCTTTACTCTCTCCTAGTCTTTGTTTCTCTCTTTCTCTTTCTCTCCACATACACATATACAGACTATATGCATATCCGTACACACACATATTGTAATCAAATGACTGAATATACGGAAATCAATTGATTACTTTTGCAGTGTTCCTTTTATTTTCCCTGTGATACTGTAGTTTTTCCCTTGTTCTTATGCCCTAAAAATATTTTTGAATGATAAAAACAAATCCCGCCCTAATTTATTGGGAGGTAGTGGAAAAAAAACTAATATGTATTAAGCAAAACTACTTGATAATCACTCTTTTGGTGCTAACATACACACATCCCTTTAATGTTCTGAGAAACCACAGTACAGGATAATTGCCATGTTACAGATGACAATATTGAAAATCAGAGAAGTCAATCAACTTGCCGAAGAGCATACAGCATGCTAATGTGAGAGGCTAGATTTGAACCTAGGTTTTTGTTTTTCTGGCTATTTTTCGCACCTCTGTATAACTCTTCACTCAGACAAAATATTGCCACTGTAGAGTTAGTGATCTAGAAGATTCAAATTAAATTGATCTTTTCAACACCACATTTGTTTGACATAATTTAGTGAAGTGTGCGTTTCTGTTTTACCTTTCAATTAGGGACCATGAAACAGTCACTTTCAATTGCTTTAATGGGAAAAAAGCCAAAACAACTGATTAGAGTCTTTATTTGTCTATAAGAAGCTGTAAGAAAAGTTAGGAATCATGGATCTCATGACAATTGTTTGTAGTCAACAGAGAAAATAAACTACAGGCAGTTTTCCTGACGGGAAAAAGTGAAAACACTGATTCTGGTAGGAAAAAAAAAAAGTTAGCAAAATGGAATTAGCCTTTTTTCTTTATGACTCTCTGCTTTCTATATTCTTATTGCTAATTCTGTTCTGTTATCTGAATAGTGGAAGGTACTGAAGGAAAATCACAATTTAATCACAGGCTAATCTTACAACCTGGTCCGTGCTCTGTGAATTTTCTGAATCATAAATGCTTCCCTCATCTACTTTGTCCCTGTCTATGTATCAGCCACTCCTACTACCTGCTAGTTTATTAAGGAAAAGAAAAAGCAAAGCTTTGTGTAGCTCTTTGGTTCTATGCAGTAGTTCTCATTCTTGCCTGATTCACCTGCCCCAGGTACTTCCATTGCTTTTGTTGAAGAAATGATATTACATAGTATTTGTTCAGCCCTTGCTATAGGGGAGCTTGAAGCTCATTGCAGGTGATGGTTTACTTATTCCCATACTTCTACCTAAGAGGCCACTTCTCTTTCAGATGTAGACACTGAAGCAGACACTGGTTATGGAGAAGGGATTGGAACCCGGGTGCTCTGACTATAAGGGTCAAATTCTTAAACCCACCATTGTAGCGCTCAATGTCAACAAGAGGCTTAAGTCTCATTTTCATTCTTCTTAACAGGTAGATAATATTTCCTAACTTTCTGAATTGTCGAGATTAAATTAGATAAATTATGATTACCATAGTGCTTGACACAAAGCGTTTTCTCAGTAACTAGTAGTTGCTATTGATTATATTTTATTTAATGATGCATTAAGCTAAGTTATATATTAAACATAAATGAAATATGAATTCTATATTATTTTCTTCATTATCTTCATTTTCATTCTGACATGCCTGTCTCCTCTTATAGGTATAGGACAGGATTGGTTCTTATTTATTTTTGCATTCACGATGAATAGTGTCCAAAACTTAGCAACTAGTTAATATATATTTGTTGAACCAATTAGAAATGTACAAATTGCTTAAGTAAAGTCATGTGTTTTGAAAGCTAGTTTTGAAATTAACTTTATACTTTCCATGTTATAGTTAAACCCTTGTAGAATGGAAGTATTTAAAGCCTATTAAAATTCCTTCAGATGAGATATACCACGTATTTTATAATGAGGGAGGAAGAAAGGTAAATTTGGATTATTAACTAAGAAATGCTAAAAAACTGATAAATATATAAAAATGTTTCTGGTGACATTTTCTCTAATAGATCTGCCTCAAAGTGAAGCCTTCAGAAGCTCACAGACAAAGCCTACATATTTATTTCACAGTGGTTGCAAAGGAAGATCTGTTTTGTCCAATTATAACATAAACAGCACTAACGTGTTTTCTGGGAGTGTTGTCATTTAGGGAAGGTACCATCAAATGATGGAACATATTTAAAAAACTCTGGTGCACTGGTATCTTAATGTTTAATATATATAAATACAAATGCCATATAACTACAGTATCATAAGTATCATATAATAACATGTATTAGTGACAATTGTTTAAAGAAGAGACAGCTTTATCAACTTACAGGTGTAGAGTGAAATCAGTGAGGAAGGTCTAGAGCCTTGGAAGGACATTGGGATACTGACACAACCTTGAAACTACTAAGTAAATTCAGAAGTCCCTGATATCTTTTTTCTTTTCTGTTTTTTTTTTTTAATTGTAGTTTGTTTTTCCTCATTCACGGTCTCATTCAAGTGTGGAATTTCTCCCTAATTCATCCTCCTCTTCCATCCCATCTTTCATGCATTTCATTAATTCTCTCCTCTCTCCAGTGTTTCTATAGTGGAAATGACATTTGCTCATTTGCACAGTCATTTAACAAATACTTACTGTGTGCCCTCTAAGTGGATGGACTTTGGAATGAGACACTTATGGGTTCAAATCCTGATTTGGCCACATAGTAGCTGTATGATTTTTCTTTTCTAATGATCAATTTTCAAACCCCGAAGAAATCTTGCCACATGTGAAGAAAGGCCACTTGAAATAAATCTCAGAAATAGATTTTCACCCAGATAAACACAAATGTAAGAATGCATTCTGTAAATGGTACAACACAGTATGGATGTTTGCAGGGAGAGAAGTAGAGAGATATTTACCCATTTTTCAGGGATATGTGACGTTTCCTACTTCAAACCACTATTGACAGTCTGGGTCAAAGTTTGCACTAAGAAGGTGAGTACTCTAAGAAATGAAGTTAGGGAACAATTTCCTATGGGAAATTAGGGTACTTCTAGCATTTACAGTATGTTAGTCAGGATTTGGGAAAGGAGACATCGTGAAACATTAATTAGAGAACACAGCACCGAAGTCAGTATAGAGTAAGTTCCTGTGTTCCCATTTCTTTTTGTTTTTTTTTTTAAAGATTTTATTTATTTATTTAACACAGATAGAGACAGCCAGCGAGAGAGGGAACACAAGCAGGGGGAGTGGGAGAGGAAGAAGCAGGTTCATAGCAGAGGAGCCTGATGTGGGGCTCGATCCCATAACGCCGGGATCACACCCTGAGCCGAAGGCAGATGCTTAACTGCTGTGCCACCCAGGCGCCCCTGTGTTTCCATTTCTAAATCTCATGATTCCTCTTGATTTAAATCAATGAATCCAATTCATATAAATGGGCATTAGTGGGAAAGGTAGACTCCCACTGGATTTTAACGGGGATGGAAGGAGAAGGGTGGCTTTGTTTGGAAAGTGCATGAGTACATCCAGGAATGGAAGAACTCAACAAACCCAAGAAATGAATATTGAACTTGACTGCTTTACATTGTGAAATAATATTCAGTGTCCATTTTAAAATGGACCTCACAGAGACCTCTTTTGAAAAAACAATTATTACAAATAAGCCCAACTCTCTTCCCTTCTTTACCCTTCTGCCCTCTCTCCCTCCCTCTCAAATATTTTGTCATGAGCACAGACATGTGCAACAATCATTAATTTTACAAAGGCTGTTTGAACAATGCTAGTACTTTGAACAAAATAGCATGGTCTAGACTCATCTTTTTAAAAGCAAACTTTAAAGAACTTTCTGAAACCCAGGAAAACACAATGACTCAATTTCACAGCTAATGAACATGTATTTATAGTTAGTCACATCTTTTCATGTGAATCCCTCTATTTGCCTGAAGGCAACAGAACCTGTCGAGAAGGGCCTACTGAGAAATCCTTGATACCCTGAGACAATCTTGTATTTTTATTTTGTTTTGGTTCTGTGTTCAGACTGATCAGGAATGTATGATTCATTGTATTATAATAATTACATAAGCCTCCACATCTATACCTTGACTCAAAGTGAAACAGAAACATATAGGCTGAATAGAAAACTAAACAGGTGATGGGGATTAAGGAGCGCACTTGTCATGATGCGCACCGAGTGATGTATGGAAATGTTGAATCGCTATATTGTACACCTGAAACTAATATTACACTCTATGTTAACTAACTGGAATTTAAATAAAACTAAAAAAAAGAAAAAAGGAATATATAATTCCTACATCCTTACCATGCTCTGTATACGAACAGAGACAACACCTTTGCACATGTAGAGAAAATATATTCTTTAAAAATACATCAGAGTAGATACCACAAAAACAGTGTTATGGGAACAGTGGAGGAGATTATAACTCGGCAACATAACTTTGGTTTTTATAGCTTCTAGTGCAAGAACTGGTTTTTCTGTACAATTTAGTCTTTTCAAAGAATGAAATATAAGAATTCTGGATGACCCTTAGAGGAAAATACCACAGATCAGATGGCTTAATCCGAACGTGAAAGGCACTGCCTTCAGCGAGATAAGAACTGATATTATTTAGAAAGATCTAGAAATATCTAGAAAAAGAAGGAGTAGAAACAAATTACCATATACTAGCAAGACTAGCAAGTCTACGTCAAGTGGGGAAGATGAGATATTGGATCTATGGGATCAGTGGAAGCATGTGGCACGAATCCTAGCAATAGTTTTAGTAAGTTGATGTATATGATAAAGATATGAATTATGTTCAAAGACAAATATACTGGGAGAAAATAATATTTGTGATATACATACCAAAATATGAACATGTATAATATAAAGAACTTTGCATATAATATGGTAGTAGGACACAAACTCTGGAACCACCTCCAACTCCTGCTGAGGTTTGAATTCTAGTCTGGTTACTTACCAGCTCTGTGATCTTGAAAAAGTGTTTCAATCTCTCTGGGCCCAGTCAGTGTTCCCAGCGATAACAATATATTCATATACGAATAGCTTGCAAATATTCTAATAATTTATTCAAATAGAGTTTTGAAACTTATTTATTTATTTATTTTTATTTATTTATTTTTTGAGAGAGTGGTGGGGCAGAGGGGGAGAATCTTTTTTTTTTTTCCCCTTGGCAGGGAGGGGTGGAGGGAGAGGGAGAGAGAGAATCTTAACCAGGCTCCACACTCAGTGTGGAACCGACGTGGGGCTCCATCTCACAACCTTGAGATCAAGACCTGAGCCAAAATAAAGAGCTGGAGGCTTAACTGACTGAGCCACCCATGTGCCCTGAAACTTACTTATTTATTATGTATAAAACCCAAGTTTCTCTAGAATGAAGTTGGTGGTGGCAGATGACTTACTTATAGTTCACTAAGATGGTTATAGTTTACTTAAGATCATATGAAATATTTTAAAATTAACCTTCAGGGAAAGAGACCTACCTCCTACCAGTTTCCTTTTATTTAAAATAAACAAACAAAATACCACCCAAACAAACAACAGTTGTTGTCTGTTTCATTTTTAATGCCAAAGTCAATATTTGGTAATTTGTGATATATGTAATAGGTTCTAATTCTTTTGATTAGTCAAAAACTAGTTTAGGGACATGGGGTGCCTGAGTGGCTCAGTTAATTAAGCATCCAACTCGATTTTGGCTCAGGTCATGATTTCAGGTCTTGGGATTGAGCCCTAAGTGGGGTTCCATATGGTCTACTTGAGATTCTCTCACTGTCTCCCTCTGCCCCTCCCCCTGTGCACTCTCTCTCTCAAATAAATAAATAAATCTTTTTAAAAAAGGTTAGTTTATTTCCTGGAGTCCAGAGTCTCTCCTGGTTTGTCTCCTTCTCTGATTTCTTCCCATTCAATTAAAAAAAAAAAAATTAGGGGGAGTTCATTGGGCTTTGGTAATATGTTCAGTCTCAGTATCTGGGTCGTTCTCTTGGTTTTGAAACATAAGTAACACATTTTGATCTCTCAGTTAGTTGCAGAAAAATTCTCCACATTGAATGCTCTTCAACTACCCTTTTGTATGATTGTTTTTTAGACAAAAATGCTTTAAACTTATGCACAAAACATTCTTAAAACCCTTAGATTTGTATAGTGGAGTATATTTCCCATTTTGATGATGTATTTATTGGAATATATAAAATTTTTTAATGGAACATGTCCTATGATGTAAGAATATTCTTTAAATAATAACTTTAATATTCTCTTAAAGTTTTCGTGGAAATGTGCCATAATATGTGGTTTTATTGATATTAATTACATTTGCAAACATTCATTTATAATTTTTTTCTCATGAAAGTCAAATTTTGAGTGTCACAAATTGATGCAGTTTGATTGGTCTCTTTGGGACCAACGGAGTATATCTGGGGCTTCGGTTGTGCTGGAACCAGAACTTTCTCTGGGGAGAAAATTAGTTTGACTTATGTAGGAAATTTCATAAAGAAGAACTTGTTATTCAAAAGAAGGTTTTGTTTAGAAGCAGTGCTTCATAAAACCAGGGAGAGAGTTGTTTACCAAGAAATGGAATTTGGGCAGCTAGTTTATGTTTATGAAGAAAACAAAGATATGTACTTTCTCTCTCCATTCTTTCACTCTATTTCTTTGCCATGTTATTTGATTTTCTACTTATGTTAATAAAACAATCAAGTTCAACAATGCAAATTAGATTACCAGGGACAAAATGTGATTTTAATTAAATTTGAACTTTTGGTATTTTGATTCTCTTAGGATTTGAATAATTAGCATTCCTTTTATTATGGCAATTCTCTTGTGCCATGACAGCTGACGTGTCTCAACCTTGCCAGTCATTTTCTCCAAGTCCTTTGAGAGTTTTCAAGTTTATGTAAGAGATGATTTCACTCATCATCAACGAGAGGCAAGGGGGGTCCTAATGGCAACTTCCCATTAGCCTTATCTTTAGTGTGTCAGTAGAGTGCAATTCAAACAACAGCTTTAACATCAGATTTTTCTAAGTGTCCCATTTACTAGCTGCATGGACTTAAGACAATTCCCAAAGACTCAGTTTTCTCAGTCAACAATAATGAAAATACCTCTTAGAGTGAGGAGGAAGATGACGTGAAAAGACATACGTAAAAGAACATACATATATAAAGACCTAGCCCAGCAACTGACCCGTAGTGATATTCAACAAATGTATTTATATTCCTCTTTTTCCATTTCTTTTCCTTTCTTGCTCTCAAACTCAAGAAGTTTTTATTAAAATAAATTGTGTTAATAGTCAATATTTTCTATTTGGTAGAAAATGTCATACATGCCTTCTCCAGCTACTTTCAATGGAAAATATATTGAGAGAGAAAAGAGACTTGATCTAATTGTGAATCAAGTTAAATTATTTCATGTTCATGTGAGTGAGGAGAAATTTGTGTATTTGCTCAAAATGCATTTGTTGTATTTCTGAGCATAATTTTAAAATATTTAATAGCGTTCCATTTTCAGTCAATTTTATTGAGTAAATGCCTCCTAGTTGTTTTGATGTCAACTCACTTTCAATTTCTTTCCTGCCACTTATTTTGACTCAACAGTGGGCTTGTCTCAATAATGTGTTTATTTGGAATACTTACTTTATAATACTATTTTAATGATAATGATACATTTTCATAGAGACCTTTGGTAGGTAGGCATGAGGAAATTCAGGAACACATATGTAGAATAGCAAAGTATTTTAGTAAAGAAAAAGCAGGATAATGATATAGATTTTTTTTTTTAAGATTTTATGTATTTATTTGACAGAGAGAAACAGCCAGCGAGAGAGGGAACACAAGCAGGGGGAGTGGGAGAGGAAGAAGCAGGCTCCCAGTGGAGGATCCCGATGCGGGGCTCAATCCCAGGACTCTGGGATCACGCCCCGAGCCGAAGGCAGATGCTTAACAACTGAGCCACCCAGGCGCCCCGATATAGATTTTTTCTGATGAGGGCAAGTTAGTGGGAGGGGAAGAGATCTCCTTCATTCATATTTAAGATTCACTTGATCTAAGTTCCCAGCTTCACTTAAGGGCCAAGAAAGTGGGGAGAAATAAGTAAACTATCTCTAGCATACTTCTATTTAAAATGCCGTCAGGACCCATCTCTCCATAGGTCTTCTAAAAACACAAAGGTGAACTGATGTACTCTTTGTTAATTCATTCACTCAGTATTTGCTGAGGCCCCATGAGATGCCTGACTATTTTGGGATACTTTGGTACAGGAGTATCCCAAACAGAATGTTATCCCTGGCTTTATGGAGCTCACATTTTACAGGAAGCTTTGGTTAGACGAGCAGTAGCTATTAAACATAATAAATAAAGTATATACTTTGCTTGTAGGTGATAAATGCTTGAAAAAAAAAAGATCAAGTAAGAGGGCACTCAAAATACTGTGAAAGAGGGTTTGTTGCATTTGCTCTACTGATGTGAATTTAAAATTATACCAAACAGTACACCAAAAGGTCAGAAAATTGGACTGGAACTAAGAGAACACTATTAAAATACAACAAGAAAATGGCCACTTAGTGTATCAGTTAATGTTCTTAGGTGAAAACAGGTAGAAATTTATTAAAGTTCATTAGGTAGTTCAAAGTATCTTCTGGGAGAGCCAGTGACTAAGCATGAACAATCCCCAACAAGGCCATGTGAACTGTTGTAGAGAAGAAATCACTCTCATCCCCAACCTGCACAAATAGCATAGTTCTGAGTCAACACGGTTTGTACCAACAATGCCAATAATGGTCACACAGCAAACTTCCACCACAGCTGCCCTCAAAGGGTCTTACCCCTTCACGAACATGATACTCACTGAAAGATGGATTCTGCACATGCCTACTCCTTGTTTTTCTTATAGAGATTCTTCTTGTTCCTTCTAGTTGCCTCCCCTAGGTACGTCTGATCGGCAGACTCTAAGGTCCCTGATGCTCTAGCAGTGGGGAAAGCTGGCACAATGAGTTCTGGGATCGACTTCAGAAGGATAGGACTCACAGTGTGGGAAATTCCCCAAATACCCAAAAGATATTCAAATGATTTGGGACAACCCAAGCCCAACGAATACAGATTGCAGCTAAGAATCATTGATTAGCTTCTGAGCCATATAATCTTATTTTTATGCTTTACCTTACTTTTAATTATTGATTTTTTTCTCAAACAGATTTTCATAAGAGTGTAGCTCTATGTCTCTCAATAGCAGGGTTTTGGAGCATTTTAGTGTTTCAAGCAACATGGATTTCTCTTTTGAATAGGTTAGAAAATCAGTTGATGTTTTTGGTAATGGTTTTCATGGTGATTATATCTGAATATCTACTAAAAGGCGAGAGAAGCTTTCTTACAGACTCCAAGCCAGTTGTAGTTTTAAACACAACGCTCTAAATTTTGGCGTGCTGTGGGAAGTTGACACACTCGGATTCAGCAGTCTCTCTTTTAATACATTTATTCCTTCCTAGAAACAGGCTAAAAAATATATTCCTCTCTCCCTTACAACTGGTAAGGTTAGATGATTATTGACTTAAATATTATCTTTGACAAAGTATATGCAGCTATTGTGAAAATCACAGTTGCAGAATTATACACATGTGTAGTGTAGGTATTTCAGTTTTGATTTATGAACTATATATTTTAACTTTTAGATGAAATATTTTTCTGCTTAGCTTTCCCCCCTCCTTCCTTAACTTAAATCTAATTTTAATAGTTCTCATCTATATTTATCAAGAATTCCTAAATATATGCATTACTCATTTAACTACTTTGTGTATTTTTAAAGAAGTCAAGTGCACATAAATAACGGGTTGTTTCACCATGTTTTTTTCTTCTTACCTCATTTAAGCAAAACAGAACTGAGCCAAAACTGTAGTGAAGTATCTTTCCTGAAGAAAGATGTTTCAGAGCACAGTTTTTGCTCTTTCAGTCATTAAAGCAAGGTAGGAGATGAGGCTGGGGTCATGTCAGAATTGGAAGGGGGGCATATAGAAGCAGGTGGAAGAACTGCTGGAAGTCATACTAGAGGCAGGAAGGAACTGGCATAAACTGAACATACTGACGGATGGAGGGCATGGGCTTCTTGGAGACACCTTCCTCCTTTCAGGATCAATTCCAGACTCAAGCCATCGAAGGGTGCTTACATTCCCTTCACTCTCTGGATTATTCCATCCATACACCTGACTGCAGGAAGAATTCTGATTGCGGCCTCTGTGAGATTATAAAGCAAATGTTACTTACTTCCATGGGCTTATTACTGGGTGTTTCTATGCAAAGCTGGCAGAAAATTCGGCCACGTATGAGCTCCTTTTGAATTCGTCAGCCAGACTACAACTTACCGCAATTGAAGAGGCTTTGTTACCATTGCCAAGGATGTTTGGACAAGCCAGATTTCCACAGCTTCCCACAGGGGAATCCTGACACATTTGTCACTTCCTAAATCAATCAACGGCCTTGTTATTTTGCTAACGTTACCAATGGCAGGTCTACTCTCCCTAGAGATACTGAGAGCCTGGCGAGGAGGCTGGGCAGTCTGTAGAAATAGGTACCACAGCCAGGATTGTCAAGCTGCGTGGGTTCTCCCTTGAGCTGAGAAACTTCAAACACTATCATGATGCAATTCCTTGGACTATCAGCAGAGGAATTTTCAAAATAAAGCCTTCTTGAATGCTTGGCAATATAACAGATGCAATATGCAGAGAGATTAATGTGATCATTATCGAAAGAATAGAACAGAAGGGAGAGCCTGGCCTCGCACACCTTTAACTATGTCAAACACAACAGCAAAATAAAACAACAATCTATTTGGAACACACGTCATCTTTTTTACTGCTTTCTCACATGTATTAGCTCACTTGACTATAATAGCCCCTTGCGACAAGACAATGTAGCGTGTGGCTGAACACAGGATTGGAAATCCTCAAATGTGGATCCAAGCCCTAATTAAATATGCGTGTCATTTGCACCCGAGTGCCATTGTGTACAAGATAATGTGAGCATAAATGAGATGAAGAGTGAGCAGGGGCTTTGCAAAGGGCCTGCAGACATAGAGCAATTATATTATTATTCAAGTGGACAAAACCCTCATAAGCAGGGTTGTATAGTATTATTTAGATGACCTAGAACAGCTGTAAAGATTCCCAGAAATAGATGAAGAAGGAAACCCAGTAAAACCTAGACCCCTGTGGGCAAGCAAATTGAGGATTTGGACTTTTCTTATTTGGGCTTTATAGGAAAAGATGACCCTTAAAACCTACAGAAATCTAGGACATCTGGATTACGTAAGCAATTCTTTGAAAGGCAGCTGTTACTTTGGGTCAGATAACACTAGAGGGAAGTTTTTCGAATTCCGTCGTATGCGGAACAAACAGCACCTGTCCAGGTGCTGGGAATTGAGTGATGTCCCCGATCTGCAGGAGCCGCAGCTGTGAGGTAGCCGTTTTGACATGATTCTGAAGCTGTGGACATGAGTAGAAAGAGAGAGACATTATTATCCAACAGACAATAATTTTATTTTCAGACTCTAGAGCAGTTTGTCTCAGTTTCCCATGAAAATATTAAATGTGTATGCGTGCATATGCGCACACATCACAAATGCAAAAAAAAATGCTTACTATAGGGCAAGGCTCAGGAATTTGGATGAAATTGTGAACAACGCTATGGAAGCTGCTCTAATTTTAAATTCCCTCTCGCAGCTGCAGCATCCTGCCCTATTCTCTATGAATACAACACATTGATTTAAATAAAAATAGTTGTCTGCATCATGCTTCCCTTCACCAGCTGCAGGACTTTCATAAGCCTTTGATTTACTCTCTATTAGAGGTATAGAAATAAAGTCATTTAAGATTAAAATAGTAATGTCTCTTAGTCCAGTCCCTAGATCCTGTCAAATTTAACCTAACATCAATTAGTGTGACTGGTTTTATATTTAACAAAGGAACAAATCTGGTTCTTTCTGTAAAGTAGAGAGGAAACCTTTTTGAACATGGGCCTTTTTCTCTGTTGCCCACAGGTTTTGTGCTAAAGTTGGTGATATAGTTGGCATCTTTTGTAGTAGTTCCTGAAAACCCCATGGTCTTTCTTCTCTTTTTGTACTTGCAAAGCTTCTCCCTCTTCCTCCTATACATTATTGGAAAACCTGTCTTGATGATACTTTTTATCTCTTACCTGCCCCCTTACCCAGATGGTACACAGAGACAGAAGCCATTTTAGATGCCCCTTCTTGGTGCTTTCAAAGCCCTATGAGCCTCACTCTGTGGTAACGTGCATTAGATCTCGGGAGGAGCAGAGGCCCCATCTGTATTTCTCTATCATTGTATCCCCAGCACAGATAGCACGGTAGATGCTTAATAAAAATAATTGCAAAAATGGAAGATGGAAATGAGTCTGTTGCCTGCTTTCTGACATGTCTTTCTCGTGCCTAATGCTGTGTTCACACAACATAGGTGCTTCGTAAGAAATACCTATTGCAGAAGCAAACCCAGTGTACCATTGTGGTTTTTACTTGTTTGTGTTGACCACAAGAGGAAGACAGCTGTGAGGGCAGGAGAGAGGATACTCCCTTCACTATTATCATTGCCCTTAGAATAAACCTAACAGTCCCTATGGTGGCTACAGCCCATCTTGATTCAAAGCTTGCTTACCTATCCAGTTTCATCTCTTGCCTTTTGCCAGACTTCTGCCCTCCACCCCGAAGCACTCCCCACTGCCTAACTGCAGACCTCGTGCGTCCAGCCCTCTCTTTGCCAGGCCATTGCATGTCTTCCTTCTATCAGAAATATCTTTCATAACTTCTTCACCTTGCTTCCTCAACCTTCGGGTCTTGGGATCGACATCACTCTCCCAGAAGACTCTTTCCTAACATACCAGGCTGGTATGAGGTGAGTTTTTATGGGTTCTTATTGCCCACTGAGCTCACCCTGTTTTAATAGCAACATTTTTGTTATAAATTATGAGATTTCTGGTCCTTTAGGTCCTTTTCTACTGTATGATTTTGAAGGTCATTTCATTTAAGATGAAGCTCAAGTTTCTTAAATATGGAACACGAGGTCCTAGGGGATCAAAGCACTATTTACCATTCCAGTCTCACCTCAGCCTTACGATCTTTCACCGTAATGTTTCTTGCAGTTAAAAAAATTCTTCTACCTTCCCTGAAAATTCCTTCTCATCTTTTAGTTCTGTCTCGGAGCACAGAACCTCTTCAGTTCACCCACTCACTAATTAATTCCTAATTCAAAATATTTGTTGTACAAGTGAATGACCCATCCCTGTACAGCTACGTATAATGACCAACGCAAATAAGATATCGGCATATAATACTCAGTTAAATCTGTAAATGCTTCGTCAAAATATTCAGCAACTATATGCTCTTGAAACCAGCTCTGATACTCTGAAGGTGCATCATAGATCTAGGTGCATGTGTATGACTTCTCTCTTCCTTCTCATTAGGCTCTAACAGGTAAGACCCAAGGGTTCGTTGTGTTGTTCGTGTCTTGCTTATATCAGTTAAACCCTTCAACAAGGAAATCGAGGTATTCAAAAGGGAAAATGTTGTTTAGCCTACTACCGTTGAGAGTGCAGGAATTTAATCCTCACAGCAATAAATAATCACTGCTGGGTTATATTATTCACCTGTACAGATTGTGCAAACTAGATGCTCATTGTTCTAATTAAACTCCAGAGCTATTCCAATTAAGACAGCTAGAGAAAGATGTGAAGGGAGAGAAAAGTGAAAGTAGGGCATTTGAGTGTGAGCGAGAAAGAAAGTGATGGGGAGCCTGAACAATCAATTCTATATTACATAACAAAATCAATTTGAGAAGTCGGATCGCAGAGCTGGTTTCCTCACATTTCTATGCAGCATCTAGCGTGCCACGTCTAAGCCTTAATGGACTGAGTCTTTCTTGTGCCCAGGGAACCTATGCAGGAAGGACTAAGCGCTGCCTCATAAGCCTGCTGTGCAGATACATGAAATATTAGGAGGAGAAAATAAAATGTTACGCAGAAGGCAATGGTGAGTCAGTGAAGGGATTTAAAAGAAGAGATGAATGATGTGTGATTATTTCATTTGAGTTTTAAGCTGATTGAAGTCAGAGGTAATTAATAATGCCAAAAAAAAAAGATTTGGAAATATCATGGACTCTGTCTCCTACAGATATAAAAAATTGATAATGTGAAATAGATCAATCACATATTAAACTCTTGCTGTATGTCAGTTCAACTACAAGCTTTCTAGATTTTCTCTCTCAGCTTCCCATAAATCTATGAGACTCAGATTGGTATCATTGCAGAGGTGAGGAAATTAGTAACTGTCCCCATATCACATGCATGCCAGATGTCAGAGCTAGAATTTGGACCCAGGGTACAGCTGTACCCCAAAGACCAGGAAATCCCCTTTCCACTTGGCACATATTATTTAATTCCTTTATTGCTGACAATAATCCTATCGAGATAATGTCATTATTCTCATTTTGTAGATAAGAAAATTGAAACCCAGAAGAGGTCACTAACTAACAAAAGGTCATACTCCCAGTCAGTGGTAGAGCCAGGACTTGAACCCTTCCTTGTCTTTAATCCTGCTCATAGTCTTTTTTTCCTACTATTTTTGCTTTCATGTGGTAATCCTATGCCATACTCTGGTAACTCTGTGGGAAAGGAGGCAAAAGATCATTTCACTTTTACATAATTAAGAGAGTTATTTTCAAACGGGTAAGTAAGGTACTTGGAAATTATGACTACACATAATAAATATTTCTTAATATAAAGCTCACTGACACAAGCTCATATTTCAATTTGATTTTGCTGTTTGGAAATTATTTCTATCTATTATCAATGCATTTGAAATAACTTCGTGCCAAGAACTATTGAATCAAGGTGTTGAAATTCTGAATTGATTTATTGATTAATTTATGACAGCAGAATCCAGCCTATCCCGACTGAAAAAATCTGGCTTCTTCCCAGCTCGGCCACATTCTAGCTGGGTAACATTGGGTAAATTCCTTAATCTTCTCTGTACTTCAGCATTCTTGCCTGCAAAATGGGGGTGATAATAATGCTGATCCTATAGGAGAATTGTGGAGTGAAACTAGTTAATATATTTATGGTTCTTAGACCAGTGTCAGTACAAAGCAAAAGCTCTTCTTTTGCTTCAGTCCCCCATTATCTCAGCTGCTTATAGATAAAAAAGATGGAACACTTTGTATGGTCTAAGAAGTCAACCAGGCTCTTCAAAGTCGTCATTTCAAAGCTTCTGCTGAATTTTTGGACATGTAAAGGGAAGCCCTGACCTGAGTTGACAGCAGGGGCAATGGAGAGCCAAACTGCTCTGCATTAGGAAATGGGAAGGATTGTTGGTAGTGTCATTACTGGGTTTACGTCTGTATGTTTTTGTTTTTATCATGAAAAAGGTGAGAAAGGAGGAATGAGTTACGTGGACTCACTGAACCTCATAATGGACAAGGACAAGAAATAATAGCAATCAATTTAAAGCTGTTTTTGTTCCTTTGGTGTAATACTATTTCACCTCCTCCAAAACTTCCAGTCACATAGACACCTTTGTAAATAATGTTTTCTTTATTTCTTCGTTTCGGTGTTTGCCTTTGATTTTTATTTTATGATTGCAATTGGTTTTTGGAAGTCACAGAATGGAGTTGAAGACAATGCCGTAGCAGAGATAAAAGAACATAAATGGAAGAGTCAGAAATAGGAGCCAGGGAAAAATGTTGTAGATCATCCTCTATGGCCTAACTGTAATATAGTCATAGTTGATGCCAGTGTTAGCCACTGCGATCCCATGATATCATTATCAGAACCTATTAAGTTTCTTATTCTAAAGAGATTTTAAAAATGAAAAAAAAGGGAAATGATACCAGTGGCATCAAACACCTGGACTCTCTGTTCCCCCATCCTTCACCCAAGGGTGGACAACTCTCGTTGAGTCTGGCATTCTTCCCACAGGACTGGATGAAGCTTCTGATCATGGTTAAATCTTGGAAGTTTACGTCTTTCTACTCTAGAAATAGCAGACTCCCAGTGCATGATAATAAAGGAATGAATATTTGGTCAATTCAAATAGCCCCTGTCTGTAATTGTTCACAATTTTTATTGATCCCCCTTACCACCTGCAACACAAATACCACCTTTCTCTCCTCCCACTGGAAAATAATGCATTTCTCTTAGGCTGTTTCTCTAAAAACAAGAAAACTAATGTTTCCCACTGACTGATGGCCTCCACAGTTCTGACAGAGGCGAGGAGGTCTGACATCTATTGGTTCAACATTTTTATTTTTTACATAAGGAAATAAGTTCGTTGAAGTAAAATATTTTCCAATTGGAGTGTCTTTGATCAGAAATAAAAATTTTTTAAATTCATAAAACTTTTGATCCAAATATACCTTTTCTAAAGGGAGAAAAGTTACCTGCAAAAGAAAATGTGCAAGCTCAGGGGAAAACTTGCTTCACCCATTTTAGGGAAATACTCGATAACAAAAGCATGACTTCTTTATGACCCTCTTATCTCGTTTTCTCTCCCCCTTTCCAAAATATAGTACATGTTTTGGTGAAGGTGTTGGATTGTTCATAGGACATCGCATAGTTATTCTAACCAATTTCATCTAACTTTCAAGAGTGCAATTGGTAAGTGCATGAAATACACATTATTTTATTTAATCTTCACATGGACCCTGTACAGATGATGATATTGAGGCTGAATGTAGATTTAGGTATTTTTCTCGAGTCAGAAGCTAATGAGGACAGAACTACGATCTCCACTTGGGTCTGCATCTGCATGAGTGCAGTGACGCCTCCTACAATAAGAGCTTCCGATGCATTAAGCACTGATTATATAATGGTTACTATATTAGGTAACTATCTCATTTGATCTTTAGAACATCTTTGGAGTAGAAATCATTATTCTCGCTTTAGTGTACTAGGTAGGTATTTACCTTATTTGAAACTTATAGCTAAGGAAATTTGGGGTTAGACAGCCATGATCACTAAGTGGTAGAGCTGTGATTTGAACCTATATATCTGGGTTCCCGAAATTTTCCTTTCCGTGCAATCTACATCTTTCTGTCTATCTCCCATTCTTATCCCTTTAACTCCTAAAATCCTCCTTGGAAACTATTGCTGCTTGCTCTTGTTTTCTGTTCCTTCCTTCCTATTTGTTCTTGGCACCATCTTCAAAGTCCTTGTCCTAGTAATAATGCTCAAGTGTTAGGAAGGGTGGTTCCACTGAGAAATTCCAGTTTTATCAGACTATCATAACATTTCTGGCCCTTATTTGATTACCTCTGTTTTAAGCCAGTACAAAGTGGCATTTATAGTCTTTCGTAGAAGAAATTAGCTTATTTTACCATAGTGAGAGTGGAAAGAATTTAACATCAAACAACTCAGAGTTGAACACAGTGGATTCTCTTGGCCCACCCAAACGTTGCAAGTCTCATTCTCTGAAATTATGAGGTATTACCGCACATTTCAGGAATGCCTCCCCTCAAAAGTTAGAGTTCTGATTACCTTCCTTTTTTTACTCATAAATCTTGATGCTACTAAGACCCTAAATGTGCTAATATTCATGTCATCTTGCTTCGTGACTATGCTTGTGCTGCTAGATGTGATACAAAAGTCCACTTTAAAATAGGAAGCAGGACAAAGTCATCTACCTGCACGTCATTTTGTATTTAATAAAGAAATACTTACTAGGTATCCCCCATTGTAAGGATGAGTCAAGTGCCCTGTCTTAAAGGAACTTTCATTATTATAGGTGAGATAGGTATACACATAAGTGTAAGATAAGGTAAAAAGGATGAGTGTAATTTAGAAATGAAAAAAAGTGCTATTGGAATTCAGAGAATTTAGAGAAGACTTCTAAAGGGGTGGAATGTGATGAAGAGTAGGAAGAACTATTTTGAGGAGATCGTATTTCAACTGGTGATATAGGATTTGGATTAATAGTAGGTATGCAGGAAGGGCATTACTGTCACAAGCTATGAGATGATCAGTAGAAGCAATAAGTCAAAGGGTATACATAGGAAGCAGTATTTTGCTGTTAGTGGGAACTGAGGTGCATGAAAAGAAGCAAAGGGGATAAAGTTGGAAAAAATTGGGGGGAAATATTGCATAAGATCCAAAGGCATTGGGGTTTGTTCACAATTCACCGGAAAGCCATTGAGGATTTCAAACAAAGGACTTACAGGATCAGATTGAGCTTCAAAAATATTTTTTTAAGATTTATTTATTTGAGAGAGACAGAGTCAGGGGAAAGGCAGAAGGAGAGGAAGAGAGAAAATCCCAAGCAGACTCCACACTGAGCATGGAGCCTGACACGGGGCTCAATCTCATGACCCTGAGATGATGATCTGAGCCAAAACCAAGAGTTGGACACTTAACCAACTGAGCCACCCAGGCACCCCATGAGCTTCAAAAATGTTAATCTGACAATAAATCTAGAAGGGAATGGAATGAGGAAAGTCCAAATAAGGCAAGTTAGGAAACTAGGACGATGCTTTGAGAATCTGAATAAGTAGAGGTTGTAAGAAGAAAATGAGGATCCGCATGAGATCTGGTAGGACTTGGTTACCTAGTAGAAATCGAAGGTAAAGAGAAGAAGGAGTCAAATATGACTTAATCCTAGAATCGGTAATAGAATTAAGGAAACCAGAAAAGTGAGCAGGATTAAGGAAAAGAATTTGAACTTGGCATATACTGAATCTGAGGCTTGAGTAGAACATCCGGGTAGGAAAAATCTAAGAGAAATTGGAAATGTGGTTTGAACTATAATTTCTTCAGGGAAGAACACAGAGAATGGTCTCTTTTTAGAGTTTTTTAAAATTTATTTTTAGATAAGCATGCACTTGCAGTTCATTGTATTCTGGGAACAGAAATGTTTGGAAGGAGAAGGGACAGAATTGCTTTAAAATTTTATTAGATAGCTGATAAATCTGATTGGAAAATATTTTAGAGATTCTTACAATGCATGTTTTCTCTTCTTAACCAAAGACATCTGTTCTTCAAAATAGCTCTTGGGAGACAATTCCAACTCATGTTTAAAATTGGAATGGTCAAGAAATGACCATTATAACTCTTACAAGCTATATATAATCCATTGTAATTTAAAACTATTTACATTCATTTCTAGAGACATTTTCTATTATTAAATTGCATTTTTTACTCAAATCTTATTCATTACTATGATCTGCAGACGCACTTTCGTATTAATCATCTTTATATTTGTATTTTACTCTTGAATTCAAAGTCACTGAGATGTAGTGCCAGGAATTTCCCATTATTCCTGACATGTTTAAAAGATTTTTAATTCTTTTCTGTTCCATTGTATTTATAGTATACTTCAGTATAACATTCCCTTGATGTCTGGTTGAAATAATTTGATGGTTCAGTAATTTAATAAAGATATTCATGACAGAACACAGAAAAAGTTATTTCAACTTTTTTGTGGCCTCAAAGGTTTGAAGGCAGAAAGTAAGAATTACTTGGGAACAACGGAAGTGGCATTTGGGGAATGTTTTTCTTCTTATTTAGATGTGGTTTTGGGCATAGATAGGAAACTATTGGGGTTATTTAAGTCTTTAAGATACCAGGCTCCTCTTCCTCTATATGTAGTTTTATAGCATAAGTTTTTTCCTGCATTAGACAAAACAAGTAGCAATTTTATCTGGAAATTAAATATAAAAATATATCTACATATAAGGGAAATCTAGCCCTTTCTAAAATCTATTAATAATTTACTTTAACCATAGACATAATTCTACTTTATCATGGATCATATTTGTTCTCTTGACATCATTTGAAGCAATGTTGTGCAGCCTTTCCCTTTTTTAGACGTTCTTGTCACCTAACTTCAGTAATACTGAATGCTGATGGTTTTGCCTCTGTGACTCTAAATCACCTTGTGAACATTTGGATGACTTTCTACTTTTACCTTATCATTTCCCATGGTTTCATCTACTCTGCTAGTGACTCCCTAATTTTCTACCTTGGGTAGAGATTTAGCCATCTTTGACTCCTTTTATATTTAAGTTGTAACCACATCCTGTCTAATCTATATCATAAATAATCTCTGTGTACTCTTCACTGACTCCATTGGTACAATCATCATTTTCTGGATTGCTGAAATCAACTTCTAATTGACCCTCTTACTCTTTCATTATCTCCCTTGCTATGTCATGGTCTAAGACACACATCTGTAGCATGCACCCACTTCTTACAAGCTTCCTTAGCATACCAGCCAAGGCCTCGTATATGCTTGCCATAAAATCCTTTTCAAAGCAAACGCAAATCCTCTCCCCCTAGCAATATGTATTCTTTGTTGATGAAAGTATATCTTGGTCCTTTTGTTCCTATTTCTTTTCTCATGATCTTCCATATTTCCAGGGCACATTTCCACTCCCTTCTCTACTTCGTAAAATCTTCCCATTTTAAAAGCTTAGTACATATCACCTCCTGTAGTTTTTCTTGATTCTTCTTCCAGAATCACTTTTCATCCTCATCCGTGTTTCCACAGACACCTCCATTATAGAACACATCATGTTGTACTGGAGAGAATTGTTTATGTACTTGACTGCTTGTAAAAGCCTGAAAGCATCTCGTGGAGGATGTGCCTTATCTCCTATGTCCCCAATGCCAAGATAGTACCAGAAATTAACTGGCTCCAAATAATTGTTTGAATCACTATGTTATCATATTCAGAAGCATAGAAAAACCAACTGTCCTTAAGGGAGAAAGGAGAATGAGATCTAAGAGTATTAAAATCTACTGAACTTTATTCCCCCTGCCCCACAGAATTATTATAGTAATCAAGACAGATGTCATTAGTAGGGTATGCAGAATAGAGCCACAGCCCTTCTGAAGTGCAGGCTACACTTGCTCAGGTTGTCCTGTTGATATGTGATAGGGGAAATAGGTTTGTTAAGCAGCTAACCAGACCAGACAGACAAGGGTAGGGGTGAGAGCAGCACATGGGTATTAGCAACAGAGGATGGTCACTAAGGTTCGGGACATACAGAGTGCCCTTAGCTACCCATTGGACAAGGTCAGGCCTCTTTGTACTCACATATCTCCTTCCTCTGTACTATCTTCACTCTTATTTCTTCCTTATTCTTCCTTTTTTGTTCACATTCTTCTTCTAGATTAAAAAAGAAATGTGTATGGGGCAGGAGCGGCGTACGAACGATTAAGAACAACGAACAAGAATTTCTTGGAATTTACACATGTTCATTCTCAGATGCATGTTTACTCTATAGCAGAGAAAGTGGTGCTAGCTATACTACCAAGTAAATCCCCAAATCTCAGTGGTTGAACATAATGGAAGTCTACTCCTTGCCCACATAAATTCCAATTGGCAGTTTGTGTGTCAGGGTGAGAGTGGGGTGAATATGGGGTGGGTATGTGGGAGAGTAAATGTGTGAAGTATGTGTAGATGAGGGGATTTCTGCTCCAAACAGTCATTCAGGAATCCAAGCTGATAGAGACTCTACTTTCTTCAGCATAGAACTCGATGAAGTGGACATTTCTAGCTCTAATGCAGTCTAAAAAAAGAACTCTAGGATGTGCCAAGGAGAAAATGGAATTGAGTCATTGAGCAAGTAGCCAGTCCTAGCCGTACTAAATGCAAATAATGCAACCTAGAGTTAGCAAGAAGAAAGTTTTAGCTCTTATATTTATATTCATATGCACACATACATATGTGTGTGTAGTCACATAACAAGCCACAAAACAAATTCTGTTAGAATATTCTTTAAAAGCATAACAATAACTAATCCCATACTTTTCAAATGTCTCCATATGACATCAATACACTGTGCTTCAGTAAATTCATTTTATAGTTTGGAGGCAGTACTAGAATATTACATGTATATTTTTTTGCTCATTTTTCTAAAAACAGAGCAGTGAGAACTTTAAATCACAGTTGCCTAAGCATTCAAAAGTAGAGATTTGTGGATGGAAGAGATTTATGTGTCATATAAATAATCTTATTTCTGTTTTGAGACAACTGGATGCACCATAAAAAAACAATACAAACTTTCGATTGAGTGAACATAGGAAACCTGACGGTGGAGACATGCTGGAGAATTGAAGAGTCAATAACGTCTGCTTAGTTTGAGCTATACGTCTATAATAATGAGACTTATTTTACAGAAAAATTAAGTAAAATTTTGAAATAAAAAAGGTACTTATGCCTAATAATGAATTATAGGTCAGATTAAGCCATTTCTGTCTACTACAAAGCGTTTTTTTTTTTTTTTTTTTTTTTGAGAGAGAGAGAGAATATATGAGCAGGGGAGGGACGGGGGAGAGAGAGAGAGAGAGAGAGAGAGAAGAGAATCTCAAACAGCTTCCGTGCTCAGTGCAGAAACTGATGCGGGGCTTAATCTCAGTACCCTGAGATTATGACCTGAGCAGAAATCAAGAGTCAGACACTCAACTGACTGAGCCACCCCGGCACCCCTACAAAACATTTTCAAATGCAACATCTTCATAATTACTAAACCTCAACCCTGGGCAATTAACAAACTCTAGTTAGGAAAATCCAAGTTTGCAGTTGATAAAACAGGCCCCAAATTATTTTTCTTAGGGTTAAGAAATAACACTAATAAATAAGACCTTCATTTTTTGGTTTTGTTTCGTTTTATTTTGTTTAGTATGTTCCCAGAACTAATTTCATTGTAAGCTACTTCCCCACATTGCACACTTACTTATCCATGGTTTTATAGGATTTGGGGTTCATTTTTTCACCTCTGTGACAGCAGCATGATTCAGGCGTCATGTCAGCGAGCCAGTGTCCTCTGCCCTCCAGTACTGAATGAAAGATGCTCTCCCTTGAAGTGGACTTCTTCATGCCTTTACTGTTCATGATTCTCTCTACGTTCAGTATGTCAAACTCAAGTTAAATTGTGCCCCAAGTAAAACAGTAATTGCATTTGATGCCTGGAAGGGTGAACATCAATTAGTTACAAGTGTTCAAAGGCTTCTGACTGGCAGGTTACATTATTCTTGTATGATGATTTCCAATCGCTTTGAAGGCATTTTTAATAATGTCAACAGGTAGCAAAACTTTTAAACAATTTTGCCACTTATCTTTGCCACCATTCCATTAAAACCTTCGATTTATCTACCTTGTCTAACAAAGCTTGATACTGGCCTCTCTGGATTCAAAATTTGATTTCTTTCTTATTCCTCTCCTCTTATTTTCACTGAAATTAATAACGTAACTTTGTAGGGGAAAGAACTTTAATCACTTACAAGGAAGGGCTCAAAGAGTCAAAGTGATTTACAACAGCTTCTCAAATTTTCATGTACATACAAATCACCTGAGGATTTTGTGAAAATGCATATTATGATTTAGTAGGTCTGGGGATCACCACAGAGTCTACATCTCTAATAAATCCCAGATAATGCCGATATTGCAGGTCTGTGGATCAAAATTTGAGTGACAAGGAGGAATATTGCAGTAGTACGCAAAGCTGAAGGTTAGCCACGAGGCTAACACATAGACACAAATTTAGGTCTTTCATTTTCTGGTTAGTAGAATAAAGTCTAATATATTATTTTAAAATATATATTTTAGATGTCTTTGGGTCCACTAGTAGCTACTCATAATTCCTGAACCTTAACCCCTGGCAATGAAAAAATTCTAGTAGGAAGAGCCAGCAGTCTCAGGAATCTGGCCCAAGGAGCCCTCCTCCTAAATTCTGGAGAACAAATGGAGCAAATAAGAAATTTGCCATCATAACTTGCTTTGTAGTTGTCTGAGTGCAGAGCTACAAAAAAAGTGGGTCTAGCTGAATGTCCCTAGAATTTAGCAGAATGTATGGTACTTATTTATTTCTCAGTAAATGTTGAAAGAATAAAATTGTGCAATAATCTCTAATTGTTGAGATGTTGTTAACTGATGGCCTATATAAGTTTGAGAGGTTAATTTTCCTGTTAAATATCTTCTCCCCTATATACCTGTATTAAATAAAAGCTGCGCTCTTCCTTCAAGAATATGAGTGGGTTTGTTGAAAGGCCCTCACTATACAAACTTATTAGTAATGACATCTGTTCAGGAAATAATTCAAGAAAGAAATCACCAAAGGGAAGGTAGAGAGGATAACTCAATTAGTGATAAGAAATCAATAAGTAGAACAAGGCACAGTAGAGAATGAGACAATAAGAAAAATTCCAACTAATTAAAAAATAGGAAAAAGGCATTGTGTCTGGCATCTATTACATACGGAATGCATTAAAGAGTAAATGAATGAACAGTTATTATCCTTCTCCCAAAAAAGTTGAACCCATGTTTATAGAGAAAAAAATGAATTTGTTCTATAATAGAAAAGGCAAAAATTTTAACCCTAGGAATAATATATGTATAGTGTACCATTTGTTGTCTCAGTGCTGAAAATTAGGTAGACAGCCACAGGTAGTATGAAAGAAAAATGTTTCGCTCCCAGCTGCATTTGTGAAGGGCTAGAGTAAAAACTAGGTGTGTGTCTCATCATAACAGGTTCAAATCAACTGAAGTTGATAAAGGACAGTGAACTTAGAGAGACTGTGGGATATTAGACCCTTAATAAAACCAAATGAAGGCTTTCCTGAACAATGAACAATGGAACCTATTTTAATTAACTGTGTTCAAACAGATAAACTCATTGGAGTCATAACTGCAATGCAAATGTTCACTCCTTAATTGGCATAACCACCATGAACTCTCTCCTTCTAACGATTAAAAGCCCATGAAATTTCCCTTTATCCAGGAAGTTGTTAAACTCTTGCTGTAGACTGAAGGTTTGTTCCCCCCACCCCCCCAAATTCATATGTCCAAATCCTAACCTCCAACATGATGGTATTAGGGCCTTTGGGAGGTGGTTAGATCATGAGAATGGAACCCTTATGAATGGGATTAGTTCCCTTGTAAAGGACACCACTGCAGAGGTCTCCTCATGCCTTCCACCAGGTGAGGACATAGGGAGAAGCGAACAATCTGCAAGCAGAAGAGAGCTCTCACCACAACCTGTCTGTGCTGGCACTCTGATCTTGGACCGCTTAGCTTCTGAAACTGTAAGGAGCACATTTCTGTTGTATGTAAGCCATCCAGTTCATCAGCTTCTGTGCTAGCAGACTAAGACACTGGCTACTTTTAAAACTCTGGAGATCTTTGTTTTATTTTTAACCAGTCTCTGAATTGGCCAATTTTCAGAAGGCTGTACATTTGTTAGGGAAGAAAACCTGTTTAAAGTATCAGTTAAGCTGACAGTGGTCACATAGTCCTGTACTACCCCTGACACAAGGTGAATGATGCTATTAGGACAAATCTAGGAGATATTTTAAGGATTGTAAAGATGCGCACTCAACTTGAGTGACAGGAATGCATGGCAGATATTTCCCTCTCTCCTTCCGGTTTAACTATGGTACTCTGGTAGAAAAGGGACATGGGAAATAAATAGCAAATGATATTCATAGTGCCAGATAACGTGACTACATATTTTGGGTAAGATGGGATTTGTCTCAACTATGTTATATCTATCTATACATATATCTATATAAATATATATGCTTCCAGATAAAACTGAGACATCATACACAGAGATGTTAGATAAGATATTTTCATTCATTCAACAAACACTTATTGAATGCCTAATATGTACCAGGCAGCATTCTATATTCTTAGGAAATAGCAGTGAACAAAAGTGAAAATCCCTACACTCTTTGTGTGTGTAAATACACATTTATAAAAATAAATTATATTGTATAATACAGTATAATGTATTAAATAGAATGTAGAGAAAATTTAATCAGAAAAGGGGGATGAGTGAGTGGCTGCCCGGGCCCTGGGTGCACAGCCCTGTGGGAGAGCTGGAGCGGGTGCTGTGTGGCCGGGAGAGAAAAGGGGGATGAGAAGTGCTGGGAATATGGGTTGGAGAGAATTGCAATTATAAATCAGGCAGTTGAAGAAGGTCTGGTTGAGAAGGTGATGTTTGAACAAAGACTAAAGAAGGTAATACAGTATAATGTATTAAATAGAGTGTGGAGAAAATTTAATCAGAAAAGGGGGATGAGAAGTGCTGGGAATGTGGGTTAGAGAGAATTGCAGTTACAAATCAGGCAGTTGAAGAAAGTCTGGTTGAGAAGGTGATATTTGAGCAAAGACTAAAGATGGTGAAGGGATGAGCCGTGTGTAAACCCAAGATCAGAGGGTCCAAGTACATGAAACTGCAGGGACTTAGGTGGGCGCCCTGGGTATTGTGGAAATGGGCAGTGTGGCTGTAGCAGAGTGAGCTATGGGGAAACAATTGGGCATGGGGTCCGAGGGGTAAGGTTGGAAGGTGAGGAGCAGATCCCGAAGAAAAATAAATCAGAGAAGGGAGATGGGCAGTGCTGTGTGTGTGTATGTTTGTGCGTGTGTAAGGGGGTGCACTTATAAATTAGGTGGTAATTATATGTAATTTAAATGGCTTGGCTTTAAATTTGAGTAAAATGGGAAGTTTAGGAAGAGTTTTAAGCAGAAGGAAAAACATGACCTCATGTCTTGATGATACCACAGAATCAATCTGGCCATTGTGTTAAGAACAAATTGAAATAGAGAGATGTGAAAACAGAGGCCAGTTGGGGTACTATTAAAATACCTGGGCAAGAGAAACCGTGACTTCACTAAGAGGATAGCAGTGGAGATGGTAAGATGCAGTTGGATTCTGGATATATTTTGAAGTCGTAATGGAAATATTTACTGGTGGATCTAATGTGAGATATGAAAAAGAAAGGAGAGAAGTTAATTATAACTCCAGGATTTGGGGGCTTAGCAAATGGAAGGTCCGGAACCGAGCTACAAATCGGCTTATAGACAGTATTTAAAGCCAGGAGACTGGATAAGCTAATCTTGATATAAAAGAGAAGAGGCTCAAACACTGAGTCTTGTGATGCTTCAATATCAAGAAGTTCAGGGTATCTGAGCAGGAACCAGCAAAGGAATCTGAGACGGACCAGCTAGGAAGGTAGAAGAGCAAATAATTAATTCTCAGAAAGTAATTCTCAGATAAATTACTTCCAGTCATACACGAGAGAAACCTTTAGTAATTCAAAAGTGAAAATAAGTGAGAAGAAAGAAGGTAATGTTTTCAGAACTCTATGTATCAATATACAGAATATGAGAGGGTTACTTAGAAGTGTGAAGGGATATCATCATCATTATTATTAACAATGTAATGACAAAAGAAGCAGCATTTAAGTTACATATTTTATTTAATCTTCACAAAAGTGATATTATTATTCATTTTTTAATGGAAATGAAGAGGAGAAAGGTAAGTAACATTATCAAGGTCATTCAGTCACAAAGGAACGGAAGAGAGGGATTTACAACTGGAACTCAGGCATCAGATGGAATACAAAGATATCACTTTGGGGGCGCCTGGGTGGCTCAGTCGTTAAGCGTCTGCCTTCGGCTCAGGGCGTGATTCCGGGGTCCTGGGATCGAGCCCCACATCAGGCTCCCTGCTCCACTGGGAGCCTGCTTCTTCCTCTCCCACTCCCCCTGCTTGTGTTCCCTCTTTTGCTGGCTGTCTCTCTCTGTCAAATAAATAAATGAATAAAATCTAAAAAAAAAAAAAAAGAGATAACTTTGAATTTAGAACATGCATTTTAATGAATTTAAAATTGTTAGGATACATTCAGCAGAGTGTGTTACATATAAACACAGTTTCAAGAATTGTTAAAAAGCAAATATTAGTAAAATTACCACCAAGGGCATGAAATTGAATATTGTCAGAACTCTAGAAACTTTTCAAGGGCACCTTTTATTTTTTATTTTTTTGTTTTTATTTTTTAAAGATTTTATTTATTTGTCAGAGAGAACACACAGGTAGGGGGAGCAACAGAGGCAGAGGGAGAAGCAGGCCCCCCCCACTGAGCAAGGAGCCTGATGCGGGACTTGATCCCAAGGCAGACGCTTAACCGACTGAGCCACCCAGGCGTCCCTCAAGTGCCCATTTTAGGTCAACACCTTCCAATTCATTCCAGAGGTAACCATTACCCTGCTTTCTTTGTTGTTCTGACTAATTCTTTATTGTTCTAAGTAATTCTGCCACCTACGTATGAACCTGTAAGCTGTATAATTATTTTGTTTCCTTTTGAACATTTCATAAACAGTCCCATATTCCTTTTAGTATTTGGAGATAAGAACTATAGTTGCATCAAGCATAGCTATTAGGACTAAGAACTTTGTGTTGTCAACATGATTTAGTTGTTTGTTCCAGGAAATCTTTGCTCAGGCAAAACAAAACTATGAACAGATGAATGACACCACTGCTTGCTTCAGAAAATTAATGCAAAAAATTCTATGAGATAACTGCCGGAGACAATTGTAGATTATCACTTTGCTATGTAGATTAAGCTAGAAATATGGTATCACAGACTTTGCAAAATCCAGTTAGTTCCCTGATTTGAAAGCCTCACCTTAAACTACTTGTGCCAAAACCCCAAGATCTTATAAATAGCCCTCTTCTAACTTCCACCTTCTGAATCACTGTTAAGACATTGCTAAGATGGGGTTTTCCTTTACTGTAGTGACTCTAGTAAATTTAGCTTTTCTTTATTAACAAGTGGTCTGCTGCTGTTTTGAGGGTATTCACCAAACCTGGAGAACTTCTGGGGAGTTCCACTGAGATCCACTCAAGACTTCCTCACTGCCACTGTCAGAAAGACTTAACTCAGAAATTGTGTGTTCCACAGAGGTCCTTGGCCTCTCGCTCAGTGGTCAGTGGAATGAGTTTCAGTGGGTCTCAGCACCGATTTCTCTGAGCTCCAAATATTGTTTACTTTGCATCCCAGAAAGTAGGATATTTTAGGGGAGTGTTTCGGTTTTCGGATCAGATGTGAAATCTCTAATTTTTGGTGGAGATTTGTTTTGCGACGGCAAACACTACTGGTTTGTGTTATCTCTCCTTTTAAATTTACATTGTAAATCTGTAGAAGAGATTTCATTGGGAGAAGGTGAGCGTTAGCTCTGCCTCAGTAACTATGCCTCAAAACAAGTTCTAAAAGTCTCTTCACAAATCCCTTGGGCACACTTTGCTTTCGGCCATATTTTCGAAACCCTGCGAGAAATTTCCTCAGTTGCTTTTATTAACTGATCTGTTTAGTTCTGTCTATCGGGTTTGAGAAATTTGTTGGGCTCTTGGTTGGTGGTAGGTAGTCTGTTGGCTAATTTCTGAGGACATTATTTAGTATGGGCACCACACTTAATGACTGTTGAAACTCTCATAGGCCATTCACATTTAGCTCTTAAGTCCACATGGAACTAGTTTTTATGTAAAGTGTGAAGTAAATATTTAATATCATTCTTCTTCCATGTGTATATACAATTTCCCAGAACATTGATAGAAAAGGCTGCCTTTTCCTACCCATCTGCAATGCCATTTCTGGCATGTATTATGTCTCTATGTGTGTGGATCTGCCGGGAATGGCCAGCAATCCCTGTACCGACGGATGAAAGATTACTCCAGACTTTGCCGTGTAGAGAGGAGAAGGCAAGGGGGTCAATGCTCAGAGGCGAAGACCCTTTGCTCTTCTTTGTTCCCACTTTTATTGTTCCTTCAGGATAATCACAAATGCTTATCACTGTTCTCAAGCACCTGTGTGTGACAAGGGGTCTTACTGAAACTGGGAGGATCTGTTTACAGGGAAGATAGGAGATGCTAATTTGGGCGTATTCTACGAGTGCCTCTACACGTAACCTAAGGGACAATGCCTGTATCTCTTAGCTCACAGGGCTACTGTGTGAGCTAGGAAAGCTTCCGGTAGGCAACTCCCCGCGGCACTCCAGCAGCAGAGTGGTCACGTAGCCGTAGGTCGTGGCATTCCAAAGGCCTCCGCCCTTCTGGGAAACTTCCCTGCCCTCAGCGGCCTCTGTGTTACATTGTAGCGAGCCAGGTATTATGGCTGATTTCATGCTCTAGGTGAACCCCAACAGGGATCAATTTCCTGGCCTCCTACCGTGTTCCTTTTTGTCTATTTGTCTAGCCGAAGACCATCATCACACTGTTTGAATTACTGTATTTTTATAACAAGCCTTGATATATGTTAGTGCAATGCATCCCACTTTGTTCTTCTTTATGAATGTCTTGACTATTTAGACCTTTTTCGCTGTTTTATAGTATAAGGAATAAGGCTGTCAAGGTTAACTGCCCCCCCCAAAAAGGATTTTGTTTAGGATAGCATTGAATCCATAAACTAATACGCAGAAAAATGACAGTTTTCAATATTCCCAGGTTTTCCTATCACAAACATGGTCTGTCTAGGTCTTCTTTAATGCCTCCGAATTAGATTTTACAGTTTTATTTACGGAAGTATTATCTATGCTTGTAGATACATCAGAGGAGTTTGCATTTCTGATTACATTATAAATGGTATATTTTTAAAATTTCGTATTCTAACTTGTTTCCGATGGTTTATAGAAAAGCAATAGGTGTTTATATTTTTATTTTCCTCTGGTCGTCCTGCTAATCTCTTTTAAATTCTAATAATTTACTTGTGTATTCTTTTGATAATACAGATAGCAATGATGAAATGCAGATACCATCACTGAACAGTGAGAGTTTTGTCTTTTCCATCCAATCTTGAGTCTATTTATTTATCTTTTAAGCTCCGCTGTGTGATGAAGACCTCCTAGCTAAATGTCGAGTAGAAATGTTGATGATAGAATTCATTGCTAGTCCTCTCATAAAGGGAAGGCTCTCAGTATTTCATTGTTAAGTCTTATATTTGCTCTAATTATAGTGGGGATACCATTTAGCAGGTTAAGGGAGGTCCTTTCTAAGCAAGTTTTCTAAGAGTATTATTTTTTAAATCATGAATGTAAACTTTTATCAACTTTTCTGTTCAGAAACCCACAAAGAAACTTGGTACCATCCTCCCTGCTCTTTTTTCTTAGATTCCTACCATTATTCTGTCTGTTGGTCTCTGTCTTCAAAATATCCATCATTTGCCCACTTCTCACCATCCCTAATGCTACTACCATCGCTGAGGTCATCATCGTCTGTCACCATCCTTACTGTACTTTCTGCCTCACTCTTATGCAATCAGGGCAATTTTTTAAATATCTAAATTAGTCAGACCCTATGATTTTTTAAAACCCTCTAATTGTTAGCCCCTCACTCAGGATAACAGTCCTTAATGAACAAGACTGTTCATTAAGACTCTTCAGGATCTCCGTTTCCTACCTCTGCCCATGTGTAGGCTCTCCTGCTTCATTTTCTTAGTTGTCCCCTGGCTCTCAGGATGCCAGCACAGTAGCATTTGTTCTCGTCCATGGATACACCAGGCTTGTTCTTAGGTCAGCACTGTGCACTCTCTGATCTACTATTGAGAATGCCCCTTTATCTATGTGCATGACTGATGTTCTCATTTCCTGATGTTTTATTTGTTATAATTAATCTACACATCATAATAACAACCCACTTATTTATAATTATTTTTAATACTGCTTTATTTTGGATTATTTTAAATTGCTTTGACTAACATAAATAATACTGTGATGTGTATCAATGAATATCACTTTTCTCCATATTTCGATTATTTCCTGAGAAAAATCTCAAAACAGAGTTATTACCCCACTACATGCATATATTTTTGTTTTGATACATCATGCCAAATACAAATTCAAAAGGATTATGCCAATGTACAATAAAGGCTCTACCTAGCTTAAATTTTATAATGTTTAATTATTGCTAATGGACAGATGTGTTTTCTGTTGTTATTTTGATTTGTGTCTGATTACTTGTATGAATGAACATTTCCCATATGATTGCTCTTATTTGTATTTCTGCTTTTGAAAGGCATGCATGTTCATTTGCCCATTTGTCTTTTGAGATACGTTTTCTTCTACTAATTTTAAGAACTTTTCCATATAATAAAGAGCTTGACCTTTGGTCTATCATATTTGCTGCCACTGTTTCTCCTACTGTCTTTGGTTTTTAATTCTAGTTTTTGTTTTTACATGTATAAACTTACACTTTTTATACCTTTGAATCTGTAGACACCTTCCTTTGAGATTTCTTCTCTTGCTTCTAGATTAAGAAAATTCTTATCTAGAAGATGTTTAATAGGTAGTATTTTTTTATTGTTTGGCTAAAGTTTACTGTTTACCTTTAGGTATTTAGTTAAAATCCAATCTCTTTGGTATATGATACTGTAAGAACCACACTGAATCTTTTCTATTTTGCTAACTGTGTATTCCAAATCCATTTATTACCTGCCTTTCCATTGATCTGAGATGCCTTTTTTATATGTAAGTATTTATTAACTGTGTTAAGATTTTAAATGTGATTTTAATTATTTTCTTCAAAGTAAACCAATATATTTATGGTCCCTGGCCTACCTTTACAATAAGGTATATTATATTTTGAGATAGAGACTCCTTTCCTATTAAATAACAAATTCATATTAAACAGATTTTGAGGTTATCATATATGTACCTTTGTTCTGAAGGATAGATATCCTTATTCATTAATAGCCGCTGAATGGAAAAGAGATCAAATCACTTAGTTTGTCTTAAAAACTACAGTAAATTCTATTGGAACATAAAGAACTCTTTCACAATTAGAGCTTTTCAAATGGAATTGACCATCTCAGGAAGCCCTGAGTTCTCCTTCACCAAAGGTCATTAAAGAAAGTAGTTAAATAAGAGCTCATTACCAATTGGACAATTTTGAAGAGTCCTTGTTTTATACTAGAGGACTCCTAGGTCCATTATAGCTTTGAGAATCCACGTTTCTTTAATCTACCTGTGAATAGTTCCCCCCCCCACCCCCAATGTAAGAAGACTTAGAGGACAGGAGTATTTTGGTTTATTTTTGGGTAGCTCCTAAACCATAGAGCAAATCAATTGTTTCATTTAACTCTATTTGAATGACCAAATTTGTGTAGATTCTCTTCAAGTTTAATGTCTATACTAACTCTTTCTCAGTAGACAACAGAGTCCTAGGGAATAGGTCCACACCTAAGAGAAACACAGGCTTATTTAGAGGTTCCACAGGTGGCTTTAGAAGTTGAATAAAATAGTGAACTGGACTTACCCAACAGGGGCTTCATGCTCTTACTGAGAGAGTATGTATGTATATCCTCTTAGGAGGATAATGGTGACGAATCCATAAAACCATGGGTAAGTTGCATTGAAAGCAAAGTTGTGTCTCATCTATTTAGATAATTGAGGAAAAAAATCTAATATTGAATTATATAATATTTTAAATAAAAATGTATAAAGCAGTAAATAAAACAATTAAATATGATTTTGATGAAGAAAAAGTACATTTATTCTCCAAGATAAATTGCCTTAACAAATAGATGATCATAAATTACAATTAATGTAGTTATTAAATTTAAGTGGATGCATTTAGGATTGAAATGTTTTATTTCCTTCATAGTTTGAAAAATATTGATGGGATTATAACCTATTAATATGCCCATTAGTGTCTTTTCAGTGATAACCTAGACGTTAGTCTGAGCACTAAATGATAAAAAAAAAATAATAAGTAGGCGTTTCTCATCGATGAAATTGTAACATGCTGGGACGTTTCCTGTAAAGCAAAGAGAACACCATAGAAATACACATCACAGAAGAGGGAAGAACCTATGGCATTTAAGATGACTCAGAGGAGAGGCTCAACCCTGAAATTCCTGCATCCCTGACTCCAAGAAACTCTGTAGACAGGTCACAACAAATTACACAGCTTGGTACCTCCTATTCTGCTATGTCTGCAGACACAACCTGCAACCGTTGACATGACACAGATGGTTCCTTGTTCCTGCAACAGACACAGAGGAATTTGTAATGTAAGATCATCATTTCAAAAATGTTGCATTTATTTCCTTCTCTGGAGGAATCATTTAGTATAATGTGTCTAGTAAAGATGATTTTCACTGTAAAACACACAAACACATACACAAATGCAAAGCAGTTCCCCACACATGAAAAAGAAGCATCCTATTTTCAAATAAATTGGCATCAGAATGTAGGTTAAAAAAATAAAAGTAATAGTGTTTTAACATGATTAAGTATTTCAGAAGAAACAAGATGAAGATTTTCCTGTTTTGCAGTATTGTGAGAATGATAATAATACCCACGTCAGTGGGTATTTAAAAAGTTTTTAAGTATAAAGCATAAATGCTATGTTCCATTGTAATGCATATGTTTATCACTGTTCCTTAGCGTTTAATGAAAAGAGTTCATTTCATCTCATCTGTTCAGTTCGACAGGTTTATAAAGCCATGCTAGGCAATATAGAGAGGGCAGGATAGATGAGACTGCCTGCGTGCAAGAGACAGATATGAGGTTAAGCAGTTATTAGGCTGGTGATGGTGCTGGAACACGTGTTCAGAGGAGACACATGCCAGGCTGGAGGAGGGGATGGCTGAGGAAGAAGAGCTGGGGGGACAGGTTTAAGCAGTAATCCATGTTGTGGGTTCCCTTAGACCGAAAATAGTCCTTATACACATAATCCAAACTTCCCGATTGTATTCTCTTAAGTAGCCAAATACTCTACCACTGGAGACATTCTCAGTTGAGTTCAGGAGCTTATAAAACATACTCATTTTCCAGCTATCTTCTAACTCTATTATGTCCTATCTCTAGGACTTTGAAAATGCAGCTCTTTCTGCCTGGAATGCACATGTTCTCTTCCTTCCTGCCCACTATGGACTTTATTGGACAACTTGTAAGCCCCCTCCAAAGCCCACCTGAAAATAATTTCTTCTGAGGCTCTGTCCTCAAGTGCTCCCATATGGTGAGCCGCTCTTTTCTTGGGAGTTTTCACTGTGCTTTGCTCTTTCATATTGCATTTATCTGACCATATATCATAATTTGTCTATACTCCTTAAAACAGTGTTGAGCTACCTAGAAACAAGAACTCTATCTTACCCATACCAGATTTCCTAAAATCTAGCATGTATGATATTTCTAAGAGATGTTTTTCCTTGAGTTGATGGTTATAATAGTTTTTGTATCATAACTTGCTAAAAATAACATGGAGACAGAGACTGAGTGAGTACGAGGGGGCAGTCAGAGGTAATGAAAAATCTTTAGGGACGCCAGTTCAAGGTAGACATCTGAAGCAAGACCCCAGTAACCTCCAAATGAGAGGAAGGGTTTCCAGGGGGTGAAAGGGACTGCAGACTTGGAGGCCAAACAGAAAAAACAAACTGCCTGCTTCTCAATTCTGCCCAGGTCAAACTCTGAGAAGAGGGTCCTCAAATTCAAATTGCTGTCTTTTTGAATTGTGCCCCTTCCAAAAAAGCCATCAAAGACACACTGTAGTAGACATGATTGACTTTTACTATTTCTGTGCTCTTAGTCTTTTTTACTCTCCAGGCGTTTAATTAATGTGCTAAGTTTAGTTTTTAAGTTTTCATGCTTCTCTGCATTTTCCCTTTCCAGGGAAATTCTGTAGAAAAAAATTCTCCACAAATTTTAAAGCAAAGGATTACTTCTCTATTAGTTAAAAAAAAAAAAAAAAACCCAACGTGTATTTTATCAAATCTGAACTGGATACCAGATCAGTACTAAGCTGTGTGTGACTGTGAAGAGGGAAAAAAAATCATACAAAGCTATCAAAAAATGGGCTCTGCTCCGAAGGAGCTTGTAGGGGCATGGGAAAGTAAGACATTCATAGCATCTCATAGCATCTTATAGGTAAAAAGATACTTTCCTATGTTGAGTCTCATTTCACCTTTCTACAACTTACTTCTCGTCATATCATTTGCTTCTTAACAGATCAGGCAACTTCAGATAAGAGCTTAAATGACAGTTGTGGTCACAGCTATTAAGTGAAAGAGTGTGGACTTTGAAAATGGGTTTTCTGACTACAGCTCACATTCCTTTGAAACACACCCTACTTTGTTCTCTTGTAAGACTCACAATCGGATTGATCAAGCCTGACCTGGGGAAGGTCAGTTTATCACTGGGGACAGGCACATTTCCAGTGTTTTTATAGAAGTCATGCATGGTATGTGTGTACGCACAAAGTGACACAAGACCCAAAAGGGTTGAGCAGTAATATTGGGAAGTGAGATGAGAATGAGACTTCTTAAAGTAACTGATTCTTAAGCTGAGTTTTAAAGAGCAAGTAAATGCTGGTTTAAGAAAGCCTGGGGAGATTACCTTCATGCAGAGAGGACAAGGAGTATGTGTGTACAGAGGTGGGAAGGGCCAGGTTGCATTTGGAGGATTAGAAGGGGGAAAATGAAGGGGGGAAATCTGAGGGGGGGATGAACCATGAGAGACTATGAACTACGGGAAACAAACTGAGGGTTTCAGAGGGGAGGGGGGTGGGGGATGGGATAGGCCGGTGATGGGTATTGAGGAGGGCACGTATTGCATGGAGTGCTGGGTGTTATACGCAAACAATGAATCATAGAACGTTACATCAAAAACTAGGGATATACTGTATGGTGACTAACATATAATAAAAAAATATTTAAAAAAAAGAAAACAAAACAAGAAGTACTGCAGAGAGACTGAAATAGAGAATAAAGGCGTGGAAGGAACTGAGCGAAAGGCAGACAAACATTAGCTCCTAAAGAGGTTGATAGAATCTGAAAATAAATCTTTTGTTTAGGGAGTGGGGACTGTACAGAAGTGTGACATGCTGGAGTTTATATTTCGAGAAGTTTGTTCAGTGGGCACAGTAGATGATTGTTCGGAGGGAGGACAGGAATTATTTAAAGGCACAGATACAAGGAAGCTATCACAATCACTCGGGGGAAAAGGAAAGTTTAAAACACAGAACGGCAGTACAAATGAAGAGGAAGGGATGCGAAAGATTTAGGCAGGTAAATATCTAGAAAACTTGAGAAGTGATTTTATGGTTGAGATGGGAGAGAAAGCAGGATCTGCGATAATTATCAGATTTATGGTTTGGAAAAACAAAATAGTTGATGCTGCTATCTGCTGAGAGAGAAATTTTGGGCAGTTCTGAAGAAAAGATACAGTGAGTTTAGGCTGCCCTACGTTGGATGTGATGTGTCTTTGAGCACTAAGCCGCATAAGCCAGGATTAAGGATTGCAGTCTGTGAGGCTGAGGTGGCTTGCATTTCAAGCCCTGCTCACCACCTGCCACCTGCAGGACTTTAAGCAATGTATTCATTCATTTAATTAGTTAGTTAGTTAGTTAGTTAGTTAGTTAGTTAGTTAGTTCAGTTAGCCAACATATAGCACATCATTAGTTTTTGATGTAGTGTTCAAGGATTCCTTAGTTGTGTGTCTTAAAATCTTATGTTCAGAACTGGTAAAAATGGGTTTAAGATAACTACCTCAAAATTTGTTTTGAAGATTAAATATGATCACACATGCCATTATTTATGGTCTATCTGCCCAACTGAATTGCCTCCTATTTGAGAATAGGGACTCTGTCTCCTTTGTTTAATTCTGTGTTTCAGTATTTAGACCTGTGTCTGGAGCAGAGTAGGTGCTCCGTAAATACTGAGTCAGTGATGGACCAAATGCAGAGAGACTCTTGTGCGGGAGGTGCTCAGTAAAATGTTGGTATAAGTATCAGACGTGAGATTTGAGCTTAGCAAAGAGGGTTGGGAAAGAAGAGATAATCTGTGCAATTGATTCTAGCCATGGGTTGAGAGTAGGCCACTCTGGAGTATGTCCACACTATTTCCCTAAGGAATGGAAAGTTGAAGGAGCCGCCGAAGGAAAAGGAACCCGTGCTGCCAGGACTCGCAACTTTGCTCAGCTATTCTTTCTCTAAGCTCATCAATCTAACACTCTGAATATCGGAATGGTTCCTGCAGGCATTCCTTTGTCTGGTAACACAAGTTCCAGCTTGGTGGGTTCTCCAGTGATGCGCATTGGTCAATCAAGTGTAGGACCAACTCGAGCTCTTCCTTTGGGCAGCCTATCACCCGTCCGTCTTCTGAGCTGGGGAGTTCCAGCAACATTCAGGGGTGCCAGTGGCTTTAATGGGGGCATTTAGAGAGCATGCGGGAGCAGCTGTTCCTTCCATGCACTCCTGTATATAGCAAGCTGTAGGTGTTCGCTTGATCTGGATATAGCTCACAACTAACTTGTGTGCTGCTGCTCTGAAAACATGAAACAACTCCACCATCTTTAGATGGGAAGATCTAATTTGTTCCATGCTATTCTGGATTTAAGGTTCTAATTAGACTCGGAGAGGTGACAACATTGTGGGTGTGCGAAGTTGCCTTCCTGCCAGCTGAGTGTCTCTCCTTTTCCTTGTGTGGCAGAGAAGGTTGTACTTTGCTTCGTTAACGCTGCATGACAGATGCTTTCTCAGGCTTTCCGTCAACAGCTGGCCATTTGGTGTACGCTCAACTGTTCTTCAATCAGATGACTGAATGTCTTAGGATGTTCTCTAATCACAACCAAAAGCTTTTGTCTGCATATCTGCATGATAGCCATAATAACAATGGTTTTCCAAGTTTTTATTACATTTTAGGACAGGAAGAAGGCAAGGAGGGTAAGAATGGAAGGCTGTTAAGGGGTTGTTTGTTGTGATTTAAGTGCAAGGTGATAGTGGCCTGAACTATGATGGGGACTGTGGAATTAGAGGGAAATGAGGGGATTTAAATATATAAGGAGCTATACGTTACATGCCTTGGTGCTAGATTGGAGGTAATAAGCAAGAGGGAGAATCAGTGATGACCCACTGCCACCCCTAGTAATTTTAAGTACCCCATTTATATGTTCTATGTACTTCACCTTTTCCAACAGTCTTACTATCTGCTCTTGTTAAAATTTATTCTTCACTATTGGATTGAAGCTGAAGGGAGGCAGGGGCCACATCTGTCTTGTGCACCAGGGGGTCTTTAGCAACCAGTAGAGTGAATAGATGTTATTTTTTAAGATGTGAACTGAAGAGAAAAGAGCAAATTGGAGTTGGGTGAAGAAATGATCGTTTTGGGGCACATGTGAAATACTTAGATGGAGCTGCGTCGTAACAAGTCTGGGATGGCAGTCTGGGCTGAGGAGAGAGTTCTCTGGTGAACATTTCAATTAGGGAGCCATCAACGCTCAAACGGGAATTTCAACCATTAAAGGGTTTTCAATCCATGAAGAATTTACAGGGTGATAGTAAACATATAGAACTCTCAGAACACAAGGACTTAAGAGGACAGAAAAAAACCCTCTTCTCTTTAAAGGAATTAAGTAAACTGAAGAATTAAAAGTAACCTTTAGGTTAAGTACCCAAGATCTCATTGATTACCCTGCTAAGAGCAGATTCCATGGAGTTTTGGCAATAAAACGGTGCGTAACAGATAATCTAGCTTCTGTCACTATTACTTTGGAATGGCTATTTCCTTTTGTGCTAATTGAGAATACTTGTCTTTCTCTCTCCGCAAATGCTCAGTGTGTTCACTTACAGGACAAAGCTGTGACTCTTTTTTCTCCTGCTCTGTACATTCCCTTTATATTGGTTCTGTCAGGCTTGTGTGAGGCACTGAAATGGTGAGACACACCTTCTCTAAGTTTCTGGTAAGTTTGGTAGGAAGAGAGAAGTGTCCAAGCTGACCTGCAAATGAGTTTTATAGCTGTCATGGAACTTTGGGTTACAATATTGTAGATAGCCTTGACTTTAGAAGCTCAGTGTTTTTCTACCTTAATTTTCATGCTCCCATAGGTGAAAGCCATACAAATCTGGCCAAAATTGTGTAGACTAGAGACAGAGGAGTGGGCAGAAGTAATAATCCACTACCATGCCCGTCACACGTGAACTAAAATAAAACACTTCTTAGTAATCTTGACCTTTAAAATATCCATCATCTCCACAACCATGTTCAAAACAAACTCCTCACCAAATGTCCTGTGTATGCAGTTGGAGAAGCCGATGCAGGGAACAATGGAATCCATAGCAAAGAGCCCACGAAACAAGGCTAAAGAGTCAAGGCAAAGATTTACTGGCGAAGACGTCCGAAGAGAAATCATCTTTGCCTTGAGATGCGACAGGTGTGCGCCTTGGCCAGGACAGGAATTGAGTCATCTTCTGATGCCAGCGAAGAGCCTCGTCCCTACACGCCTGGGCAAGAGCACTTGAGTTCCCTTAGCTCCCTGAGATATTGCCAAATTGAATCCTGGTGCCATTATAACAGATAGAGCCTGAATTATTTGTAGGTCTTCAATTATCATGGGCATACCATGGGGCTCAAGAAAGAGATTATTTGACTCCTAATGTTGTAAATTTAATTTTCTTTCTGAACACCTGCTAAAGAACTAACTAAATCATTTGCCAGTTTGAAATACAGGTATACCTCTGAGATACTGTGGGTTTGGTTGCAGACTAATGACTATCACAATAAAGGGAGTCAAATGAATTTCTTGGTTTCCCAGTGGATATAAAAGTTATGTTTACCCTCTACTGTACTCTATTAAGTGTGCAATAGCATTATGTATAAGAAAAGTACACATCCTCATTAAAAATACTTTATTATAAAAATGCTAGCTATCACCTAAGCTTTCAGTGAGTCATAATCACTGATTACGGATCACCATAACAAATAGAATAATAATGAAAAAGTGTGAAATCTTGCGAGAATTAGCAAACTGTGGCACAGAGACACGAAATGAGCAAATGCTGTTGGAAAATGCTTGACATGGGGTTGCTACGAACCTTCAGTTTGTAAGAAGCACAATAAAGCAAAGCACAGTAAAACAAGGAATGCCTGTATATCACATTGGAAGCTGATAGTGGCTATATTTATTCTCCTGGAGCCCTATTTCCCAAGAAGTCGGCCTCAGTATGTACAGGCAGAAATGAATTTCCTTTTTTCTTTTTAAAGATTGATTTATTTATTTGAGAGAGAGAGAGAGAGACAGTGAGCCAGGAAGCAGAGGAAGAGAATCTCAAGCAGATTCCCCGCAAGCCTGGAGCCTGACCCCAGGCTTGATCCCACGACCCTGAGATCATGACCTGAGCTGAAACCAAGAGTTGGTTGCTCAACTGCCTGAGCCACTCAGGCACCCCTGAATTTCTTTTTCATTCCTTTTTTTTTTTTTAAAGAATTATTTATTTGTTTTAGAGAGAGACTAAACCAAGAATGGGACACGTAACCAACTGACGCCACCTAGGTGCCCTGTGAATTTCTTTTTTTTTTTTTTTTGAGTTTTAATTTAAATTCCAGTTAGTTAACATCCAGTGTAATATTAGTTTCAAGTATGGAATTTAGTTATTCATCACTTGTATACAACACCCAGTGCCCCTCACAAGTGCCCTCCTTAATACCCATCACCATTTAGCCCATGCCCCACACCCCTCTCCAATGGTAACCATCAGTTTATTCTCTATAGTTAAGAGTCTGTTTCTTGGTTTGCCTCTCTTTTTTCCCCCTTATATTCATTTGTTTTGTTTCTTAAATTCCACCTATGAGTGAAATCATATGACATTTTCTTTCTCTGAATGACTTATGTCATTTAGCATGACACTCTCTAGCTCCATCCATGTTGTTGAAAATGGCAAGGTTTCATTTTTTTTTATCGCTGAGTAATATTCCACTGTATAAATGTACCACATCTTTATCCATTCATCAATTAATGGACATTTGTGCCGTTTCCGTACCTTGGCTTGTCTTTCTCTCTCCACAAATGCTCAGTGTGTACACTTACAGGACAAGGCTGTGACTGTAAATAATGCTGCTATAAACATCAGGGTGCATGTATCCCTTTGATTTAGTATTTTGTGTTCTTTGGGTAAATACCCAGTAGTGCAATTGCGGGATCATAGGGTAGTTCTATTTTTAACTTTTTGAAGAAACTTCATATTGTTTTCCACAATGGCTGTGCCAGTTTGCACTCCCGCCAACAGTGCAAGGGAGTTCCATTTTCTCCACATCCTCGCCAACACCTCTTCTTTCTTGTGTTGTTGATTTTAGCCACAGAAATGAATTTCTTAATGAAGGTTTTACAGTAGTTAAATCTTTCCAGGCTAAAGGTTGAGTATTCGTAGGTTACACCTACTAGTCAGAGTATTGATTACGATGTAGAAGGACTTCAGATTTTTTTTATGGTACATTTGTCTCACATATTCAGTCTCTTAGTTGTGAAACTGTCACATGCAGTCATCACACTTTTACCCAAAGAAATTCTGACTGCATTTTCACTATACTCTCACTGAGAGTCTCCACTAACAAGCCAAGTAATTAATAGGAAAACCAAACTGTCCTCCTACTACAAAAAGTAGGACAGAATTAGGGCAGACAGTTTTGGGAGGAAACTTAGGAACTTCATCTTGCCTTTTGAAAGAAAAGTAAAGTTTCCATATAACATCTTCTTGATACTTTCCTAAAGTAAAAAATGAGCTACTCAGGTTAGAATTAGGGAAGTAAGTTAATAATGTGTACATTAATTAATATTTGCCTTAGATTTACAGAAAAGAAAAAAAAATTGATTTCATATGTCTGGTATCCTCAACAGTATAAGTGAACTTGAGAACAAAATATACTTTATAATGGAATACCCCATGATATATAGAAATGAATATACATTGGATGTTGTATAATATGAAGATAGTGAATATAAATTTAATGTTGGATCATCACCAGCATTTACTTATTTACTTTGGGATATAGAATAATAAAATCATGTGTGTGGGGAAAAAAAAGGAAATGTATTTCTAAATTGAAAATGATCTTTAGGAAAACAGACAGTTTGGTAAGTTCCTCTTTGGGAGCACTTTCAGAATCAGACTCACACGTGAAATTCAGATTTCTATATTATAGTAATATATTTGGGACCCTACATTCCATAATTTTTCTCTTAAGACTTTATTTACCTATTCCATTAATTGTGTGCATATCTGTCTTCACAAGTAGATTATAAGCTCCTTTAAGGGTACAAACCATGGTTCATTGAAATTTACATCCGTCACATAATCTAAGGGAGTGTTTTCTATTTGATCATTTTTATTTTTAAAATCTGTAGGGCATATGAGAATTCATGTGGGTATAAGGACAAAACCAAAAAGAAAGAAAAATGTGGGAAGGTTGGGTCACACCCTAGAGTTCCACACAGGCTGTTTTCCTAGGCAACCCAAATAAGCAACAGTTGTTTTCCTCAAAGAGCTATGCTACTTATAGTTGCTGCTGTGAGTTTAACAAGGAGTGGGAGCGCTTAGGAGATGCTCTAAAATTATTGTAGTGAAGTAGCAGAAAGCTACCTTATAAAGTCCGTTTGCTATAGCTGATGTAAAAAACTGACCAACAACCAAAATGAATGATCGTTAAAATGAGAACCAGTAATCAGTAGAAGGACCAATAATCAATAGGAGTTGATGAGCTGAGAATGTACGTGCCGGAGAAGGGAGGGGGCAAGAGAGCTGCTGACCTACACATTGCTGGACAAAATTAGGAGCTCTTGAAAGAACATGGAGCCACCCCCCACCTTCATCAGGTTAGAGCTTTTCGTACCATGCAGCTTGTGCTGAGATGCAGGTAGGAGCACGAACTGTTGATGTTTTAAGTACCTGCAAGCAGAAAGCAGAGATTATTTAAAATGTTCACACAGAGCAAGAAATAGAAACCCTTACTAGAAGGTTTAAGTGACACTGGCATTGTACTACGACCAGGTCTTCAGTTTTCAGGTGGAGAAAGAGGCAGGAAATAAACAGGAAACAAGAGAAAAGAAAGGAAAGAAAGAAAAACACGACTCCTTTAGAAATGTTTGGCAATGAAGTAAGTGCTAGGGTTTCATCATTACAGTTTGTCACCTAACTCCTTCATAGAATTAGAGTACTTATGGGTTTCAGTGTGTATTTTTAATTTTAATTTAATTTATTCTTATTTTTAATGTTTGTTAATTTTAATTTCAATCTGTTCTATTTTAAAAATCACTAAACTTATTTATTTTTAAAGAAGACAAACTATCTGGGCTTGTATCAGTTTTCTTAGCTCTGTTAAAGCAGATTGAAAATGGATTATGAAGTTGTTCATTCATGAACAGCCAAATAGCCTATTCTTTGCTGAAATGACAGCTTCGGTTAATTCCGTCTATCGCAGGCATTTCCGCCTCTGTGGGCAGAGCTCCATGGCCCATGTTGCTCACGGAAGCAGCTTCAAGGGTGTCCTACTCGCAATACTCACATATTATAAGGACTGAAGCTCACAAAAAAAGTGTTTCTTTTCATTAATGATCATTTCCTCTCTCTCTCTTGCTTCCCTCTCCTAACTCTCTGCTGATGTAAACCTAAATGACCAATAGTTCTCACCACGGGTCTTGAATGAATGGTTCTGTCTGAAATTGTCATTGTTTCCTAAGCTTTCAATTTCCAGTAGATCCCGGAATTCTTCACCCTCTACCCTTGAAACGTTCCCTCGTCTCAGTTTATATGTCAACAGCTCAACCTGCCTCATCAATCTCTCTTGTCTCTGCTGTTGTAGAAACCGCAGTAGTCGGACTGGAGGATGTAAGATTCGAGCTTTAATTTTCAATTCCATATGCTCTTTGACCGTGTCCTGAGGAAGCCGTGAGATTGCAGGATCCCATTTTTTTAAGCAAGCGTTTGTTGTAAATAAGTCTGGCAGACGGCCACAACACCTGGGACAATTAAGCCCCAGGGACGGATGAGTAGTTTCTAAGGTGAGCAGAATTTTCCATCTGCTCAAATGGCACTTTAGGGGTTTAAGCAAGTCAGTGTGGGCAGGCCGGGGTGTGTGCCTCATACAAGCCCACCTTTTGGTCCCCCAGAGACTTCCTGGCTGTCCCTCTAAAAAGTGGGAAAGACTGGAAAATAAATATTTAGTCTATTTTACAGCTGTCTGGCTGCTGGAAATGGATTACTTTGCTCCTTTGGGTTTATCTTTAAGAAGCAAGCTCAAACAGTTTTCATGAAATTCCACTTATATCTTAAATGCATGTCTTATTTTGGTTTATTATGTTGTAGAATATTCTGAAGTCAGAATTAAATGCCAAAGAATAAATTAGCCCATTTAAAAGACATCCGTGTGCCACGTAGAGATGCGACTACCAATATTCTAAGTCAGGCCCTTCCCTCCAAATTCCCCACTAGCCCCTTCGTCTATACAACCCACTAATTAATGTTGTATGATGGAATCATACCAAATCGGTATTAAGAATATGTTATTTAGAACCTAGGTTATTGTTTTGAAGATGTGTTTCTTAGGACAAAGCCACAGGAAACGTTCAGTGAATTGGGCAGGTTGTTTGTTTGTTTTCTGTGTGAGGGTGTACCGTAAGTCGGCTTGTCCAAGGAAGCTCTTACATCCCTGCAAACTTGAGTCACACTGCCATGTGAAGTCATTGCCAAGTTTTCAAAAATGAGTCTGGACTGCTATTCCAATTCACCAGCGTTCCGCCTCCGTGGCAGATGGCATTCGCTGATGCAGGGGACGCAGCTGAAACTGCGCAGTGAAGGCGAGGTGCCAGCGCGAAGGCTTGTGAATTTGCTGCTCTGAAGAACTCCTAGCCGAGGAGGCAGAGCTTCTCAGTCTTCTTCGCTCTGCATCCCTGGCTGGTGCTCATCCTGGACCATCCGCCCCAGCATCGTTCCTGGACCGCAGCTCTTCCCTTTCAGAACATTTTTTTTTTGTAAGCACATTCAGTTATATGATTTACTGGTAATTCCTGAGTATGCATTTCAGCCCTGAATGTCAGCGCCTTTCTGGTAACTATCTGGACGATCTTGTGGCAGGACTTGGAGAATCCTCTAAATGCTGAGACCCAACCTGTCACAAAGTTGAGCTAGCACGAAGGACAAAAAGAGCATGGCTCTTGAATTCAGGCAGACCAGATTTGAACTTGGCTATGCCACTTGCTATCAGTTTCGCTTTAGAGCCTATACGTGGCCTGTGCTATTTATAAAATGGAAATAATTCTTTAGAAACCTCACGGGGTTTGGAGGATTAAATGAAATTGAATCTTTATGTTTGATACAATAAACGATAAATGATTATAGGTTTCTCCCTGCCAATTTGTTAATAGTAAACTTCCAACATTGGAATTATCTTTTTCAATCCTTTACCTTCTAAATCAAATCTATTGCCATATTTTATTAATGATGGTGCCTCTCTTTTTCTGTGTCCATGGCTACATTTTTTTTTAATTATTAGTTCAGACCATCATTGCTGATGAATACTGCTTCTAATACTGCTTCGAATACAGGAATAATTTTAATTATTAGTTCAGACCATCCTTGCTTACCAGGAATACTGCTAATTTTATATTCAAAATTCTTTACCTTTTTCTATTCCATTTAATATATTAAATTTTCCTTCAATTTAGCAAACATGATTTTGAACCTACTATGTTCCATAGAGATTACTAGGCTATCTCATAAATGGAGTTGCTAGACTCCTTTGGAAGTCGCTATTAGCTAAGGCTTGGGCTCTGGAGCCAGACTGGGTTCAAACGCCAGCTCAGCCACTTATTAGCTACATCACTTCGGCAATATCTCTTTTTAATATTTCTTCATCTCAGCTTCCTCATCTCTAACAAGGCTGCACTAATAGTATCTCATGTCCTAATAATTGTTATAAGAAATAAAGGAGATACTGCATAAAACCTCCCTAACATGTACAAAGCACTCATAATTGTTATTTTTTATTATTAATAATCTTCAAATATTTCTTTCAGCATTGGCTTCCCACTGTGAACACCTAC